>NC_030822.1:8299916-9549916 GCF_001704415.2 Capra hircus | reverse complement strand
AAGTCATTTCTCAGAAAGATACTTTGTATTAAATCATTGTTAACAAATTCTCTTCTTAAGCTACTGTATCACCTGTTATTGTCCTCTATGCTTTGGTAAGGCAGAGGTTTATTACTTGCTGAAACATTTGACCAGAAGCAAACATCTTAGGAAATTACTCTGAAAGTGAAAAAAAAAACAGTGATGCCACATTGTTAACATGCAGAATTCCTAGAAGGCGGCAGGCTGGAGTACGGTAGCACTTTTCCACACATACTACCTGGAAACAAATTTGAAAAAAAGATTACTCAACAACCTTTGCAAAATTTACAATTTTGTTTTATTTTTAAACTGGACCCTAAGGTGCAAATGGGTCAGACACCATCCCTTGTTAGCAGATAAACACAGAGAGATTAAATGACTTGTGTCTGTCACTTGAGCTTCATTTGACTAGTGGAAGAGAAGAATCCAGGCCACCGATTCTAACCCATGGTTCTGGGTTGTTTCTAACTTAGGTTAACCTTGGAGGTTAATGTAACAAGCTTCCTTAACCCAGTTCTAGAAGTGTTTCCATTGCCAGGTTGAGTGTGGATCTCTTCCAATTTTTGACAAAGAAAAACTACTTTTATTTTACTTATTTGTGTATCTCTTATGATCATACATTGATAATTAAAAGAAAGTCCCCCTCAAAATTTACTCTTTATTGGTAAAGGCTGTAGTTTTCTTCAAATTTAAAAACAGAGTTGAAGTGATGATTTGTTAATTAATAAATACTTCTTCATTTAGGCTGCAGTACTTTGCACGGGGCCTGCAGGTTTATATCAGACAACTTCGCTTGGCTCTCCAAGGTAAAACGGGCGAGGCCTTAAAAACAGATGAGGTAAGAATACTGGGTTATATCTCATTAGGAAATTTTTATAATAGCCATGATTCATTACAAATTCAGACTGAATTCATATATTGAAGTGTACCATTCAACTTTATTTGAACTGATGATTTAAGTCTAAAAGTTGAAGATAAAGTGTTAGAAGACTGCATATTTAGCTATATGCTAAGTTATCTAGGAAACTTCTACCATTGTTGAAATGTCTTGAATGTTTCCAACATTTGTGAACAGTGTTTGTTACCACACTTTGATACATACTGTTCTTTCACTGGGGTCGCATTAGCAGCACATTTTGTTTAAATATTTGATTAGTGATTGTGACATTTTAGAATTTTACCTTTTTGAAACCCAAACATTAGTTTACATTAAAATTAGAAGTATTAAACTACTAATTCTGTACCAAACTATATCTTGTGCTTACGTTGGGATCTTTGGTTTTCCCTGATCGCATCTATTTTGACCAGTCTTCATCCTGCTTCATCCTAGTCCTAATGAGATATTTTAAGTTTCCTTGCACCTTTCTGTAACGTAAACTAGTTTCTTTTGAACAACTGATACATGCCAATGACCTGTCCCTTACTTGGTTTTCAGGTAAACTGTTAACAGTTTAATGTTCTAACCTGTTGAGGGAAGATAAAGATTATTTGCTGTCTTTGCCATCACCACATTTGTTAATTGTCGAGAAATAGGAATAAGCATTATCTGTAGATATAAGCCAATTAATTTCCTAACTGTAGAAATGATTCTGAAAAAGAAGTGGATTTCAAGTTTTATATGGGAAAGTAATATATCATAAAAGTTCCTGGCATTTTAATTTAATGTTGTTTTCCTTTTACAGAACAAGATTAAAGTCGTTGCATTGAAAATAACAAATAATATTAATGTTTTAATCAAGGTAAGTCTTCCTTTCTTACTCAGCCATCCCAACTAGCTAGAAAGTTAGTGCAAGGGATATGTCCGTAATGGTCTAGTGAAGGAGAAATGCCGTTATGTTGCATACATTTGGCCTTTTAAAGCTTAATGCTTTTTATAATACCAAGTAACATTTTTTTAGCTATTATAATTCATTGTTTTATTTATTTAAATGTTATTGCAGAAGATAAACAAAGGGAGGCATGCACAGTTCTGACAAACAGCATTGGAACAGATACATTAGACTCAGAAATTTCACTGACTTAAGCTCTTGTAGTTTTAATGCTATTGGTTCCTTTTGAATGACCAATAAAACCCTGCTTCACTTCTACTAAGAATGGACAGTCTTATGTGGTGCATGACGTGTCCTATGCTCTTTTCTGTTAATTTCTCTATGTAATAAATTGAGAGTGTTCTATACTGTAGGCTAAGGTGTACCTTACCATTAAACCATAAATACGGTTCACTTCCGTTTACCCTCCTCAAGTATCTGTTAGCCTAAACAAAAACTAATAACCTGAAAGAACAAAAGAGCAATCACAACAAAGAACCCATCATTTGATATCATAAGTTAACGGTATTGTCACAGTTAACAGTATTGTAGCCAGGTGGGAGAAAGAAATATTTGTCACACTTACAGCACAAAGCCTGACAGTAACAAAATCAGGGCTAGTGGTATGTCTTAAAAGTAGTCTGGTAAAAATCCCATGGAATACTTACTTTTTATAAGAAGAGAAAGGGAACTTTTCAGAGAAAACAGTGAGACATTAAGGGATGAATTATCAGTGCCAAGAGGAAAAGGGAAAGGGCATTAAGAGGGAAGAAAACTGACTCACACCTCAAAGAAAATTTTTATAATAGGCTCCATTTATTTCAAATCTTAAATATAAATCATAGCTTGAAATGGTGAATTAATACATTAAAATGTGAGATTTTACTTTATTTGAACTGATACCATAAATCAAAGTTGAAGATAATGTTTAGAATAAGCAAATACTGTGAAAGAAACTCAGTTTACTTTTATCAGATTTTACCTATATATAAAAATTAGGGGAAAATGATAAATATAAATTCATCATAGTTTTGAGGGTATAATGAGGACTAGATTATTTCACTTCTGAATTATTTCAGTATTTAAATTTAGCAAATATTTGCATTACCATATATTGATAATTTAGTATTTAAATAATGTGGAATTTTTCATTATTGGTAATATATAGATATTTGAGGGGAAGAAAAACAGACCGTTGGTTTTGTTCTAGTATTGAACCACTTAAAAATCTGCAATAGCAAATGCAGATTGCACCATTATATTTTCCTTAAAGCACCTTAGTGACTGCATCTGTGCAAAAGAAACCACTTGGAGATTTTATTGAAGTTGATAAAAATTGATATTTTGTCCTGTAACCTGAAACGACACTTGAAAAAAGTTAGCTGCAGTTTCTTAAGTGATGTGCACAAAATGACATTAATTAGGTAATGTATGTCATTTGCAAACCAAATTGTCCTTGTTTACTTTCTCATGCAGTTTTCCCTAGGTTCTTGTTTTAGTCACTAGCACAAAAGCAAGTGGATAAGTTATTCTCCTTCTAAGATTAAAGATGTGTCTTCCCATTTCCTATCTTTACTGCCACGTGCCACACCACCAAATACTTCAGAAATCTCTTCATTTTGTTTCTTCAGGATCTCTTCCATATTCCTCCTTCTTATAAGAGCACAGTAACATTATCCTGGAAGCCTGTACAGAAGGTTGAACTTGGGTAAGAAACATATTTAAAAGGGATTAAAGTGTTCTAATATTTGATTTATAAATATGAAAAGTCTGAATTCAGATTATTGCATTTCCTGTACAAAATGGTACATTATTAAATGAGTCTTAATAAGATGTTAAAATATAGCTATTAGAAGCATGACTTACATAGAAAATCTAATCTAGTGTTTATAAAATAAACTGGTGGACTACAACTCTGGAATTTTCAAACCACTGTATTGCTGTGGCATAAGAATTTTTTGGTAAGTTCTATGAAATGAGTCACTTGTGTATAATCTATGAAGCTACATATTTCAGATTGTTTTAGAGCCTTGTAAATGCCCTTGTGACAATGTCTGCATAACCGAAGCAGAGTTAATTTGATGACATCAGATGTTATTTCCTTTTTTCTGATGTCACTATCATCTTTAGGGTGTCTTTTGTGACTAATATGATAAATTTATTGCTAGCCTCTGATATAAAAGAATTTTTTTTTCATTGCTGCTCTTCCTACCATTATAGGCAAAAGAGAGCCAGTGAAGATACAACTTCAGGTTCACCTCCCAAGAAATCTTCAGCAGGACCAAAAAGGGATGCCAGGCAGATTTATAATCCTCCTAGTGGGAAATATAGCAGCAATTTGAGCAACTTTAATTATGGTGAGCGTTTCCGTTTGGGTACAAGAAATATGAGATTAGGCAGAAACTGTGTTATACTTGATTTTAAGTAATAATTGAAGAGTATCATAGCTCTTTCAGGTTACTTTTTTTGCGTTAGCTTGGGGAACTTGAACTGCTGGGAAAACAACTTATCCTATTCCTTTCTAAGTCACCCTTCTGCGTTCACTGAGCTGAGCATGTAACACTAAGAACCTGAAAAATAAGCCTGTTGTATTCAGAGATGCCAACAGAAAAAAAAAAGGAAGGAAGATGACATGAACCATCCATTCCTGATTGTCCCTGTTTTAGCTTCAAAGCAAGAAGGGTTGTCCATTCTCCCTCAGGAACAGATACAGCCTCTGGCAGATGTGGTATTAACGATCCTTCTTGGGCCTCGTCAGCCTCCTGCTTGTCCTCCCGTTGTCTGCTCCTTCAGGAGGAGAAGCCTGGAAGGCAGAGGCAGGCGGGAAAGCACCGGCTGGCAAAGATGCGTCCTCTTGCATTCTCCTCCATGCCCAGTGCAGTCCTCCTGTCGACTTCCACTAGTCCAGTCTCGCTCAGGCCTGTTGAATCAGAAGTGAAGTTTGTCTCATTGGCTTATAAAGAAGAATGGACATAAATATCACTGACTCAGATCCTTAATCTTGCTTAAGAAGACAGAGTTTAATATCTAGAACCAAACATACTTGTGATAGGTCTTGATTACCAATCAATTAATTCTACAGTAATTATTCCCCAAAAAAGTACATTCTGAAGCATATACTCCCTATAATTGTTTCCAGGATGAGATGATTTGACATTAAGTAAATGCCTTCTATAACAGCAAAATTCCTCCAATATCCGAGCAAAGATTATGAAAAGGCAATTTCATATTGTGAAATGAACCCTTAAACTCCAGTCAGACTCCTTGAGGCAACTTTAGTGTAGAAAAGATCACTGAACTCTTTTACTTATATAATAATAGGTAAACATGCCTCTCTTGGCTTCTTGTCTTATCTGAAAAATAGGGATAGCAGAGAACTTAAAAACTTCAAAAAATATTTATGATAGCATTTTTTAAATGGAAAAGATTCTGTTACTCCATTCACTAAATATTGTCTGTCCTCTGTCACTTGTATGATTTAATGTGGTACTTATCAAAACCTTTCTTAACATACATCAGCTGTTCTCTCAGATACCATCTTCATTTGATTTAGATGAATGTAATCAACTATGGAAATACATAGAGAATTATATTTATTTTCACTTAGGCAAGTCAATTACTCTGAATTTCCATGAGTATTCTGCCCTGTGACATTCATTGCCTGCCTTAGAATCAGATGATGTAATGCATGTGGAAAACAGATGTGAAAAATGCAAAGCCTTAGGTTGTGTGTGATTTTTTTAATTATCAATACGGAGGGGGGAAGCAGTTTTACCGAAGACAAAAATCAGGGAATTTCCTGGCCATCCTGTGGTTAGAATTTCGACCTCACCCTGAGGGCCTGGGGTTCAATCCCTGGTCAGGGAACTAAGATCCCATAAGCCACACGGCAAGGCCAAGGAAGAAATCCAGGAGTCCCTTACAGCTTCAGTTGTTCCTTAGTCAGCAAAGTAACAGAACAACAAACACGCCTGTTAACTGCCTTTTGTGTCTGGTGTTCCTGTACTTCAGTAGTCCTACAGGAGCAACTTGTAATTGGAGTGCTTGTCATAAATTGAGTTACAAAGCAAACTAGACTCTGATTGTTCTTTTTGGAAAGTAGGAACAAAATTTCTGCTAGTATTTTTATTTGGGGGAGTTGAGATGTATCAGGTTATAAATATTCTCATAGAAACAATTTGAAGAGTTTTCTTGGATTTCTTTCACCCATTCAGCTGAAAACAGTTCTCATTATTACAGATGAAAATTAGTTGACCTATCTACCTCAAATTTTTCTACCTTTTTAATGTCCTTTCCTTAGGGAACTGACAGTGGGTCAGGAGGAAAGAGAAACAGTGTTGGATTTTTTTTCCTGGGGTGTCAGTGTTGCCTCAAGACAGAGGGAGAAAAATGTTTTGTGTTGAGTCTTTAATACTTAGACGTTATTACCCATATTTAATCATTGAAATTCTACTTTCTATGTCAGCCAAACTCAATTTTATCATATCACTGTCTTATTACAGTGACCAAGTCTGCTGCAAAGAAAATAGATTGTGCCAGTGACTTGGGCCTAAACTAGTTCTGTGCAGAGAGGGAGCCAGAATTTGTAATTTGTCTGTGAGTCCATGTAGGCATAGTTAGACTTTTTTCTTTATCAAGGTTTTTCACTTTACTAACCATCATCTCTATTATTTGCTTTATCAAAAGGTGTTTGTTCCCATAACTTGGTCCAGCTTCCTGGTGCATTTTCAATCAAAGTATTTGCACATACCCATGTTTAGCTTTCCTTTCTGTAGAACAAGAGTTCCCTGGTGTAACCCACAAGTACTAATTCTATATTTTGTGACTTGTGTCCTTCAACTTTTACCTTTTTTGAATATTAAAGTAATTTTTTAAGTATAATTTTAGCTAGTAGCAGTATTAGTTTAAGCTTGAAACCATTAAAAAGATCATTAAAGTGATTTTTTTAATGTAATAGCTCATGCTGGTTTCATTTAAATAGTCGGCATACCAGTCAATTTAGAAAAATTTATCATGACGTGAGAGGTGACTTTGAATCAGATTCCATTCTGTTGACAGGTAAATGTTGGTTAAGCTGGGGAAAGGTCTAGTTAGTTTTCTAACTCAGTTTCTGGAGGGAAAAAAATAAAGCATCACCCCAAAACAGTAACATAATTCTAGCCATAATGGCAAAAAATGGATTGCAATACTGACTGGATAGGAATTTTTCAAGCCTCCAACATTATGGATCAAAAATGGCAACAGCAGGTTCTTCTTATTGCTCCTAACAAGATTCCTGCAGTGAGGAAGTTTGAAGGTTCCAATGAGGAGATTGGATCTCTGGAATTAGAAGTTTGAGACTCTTACTCATTTGTGTATGATGAAAGGTCCAGCCTTGCTGATACCATCAATCAGTTTTCTTCACTGGAAAGACTCCTTTGAGGAATATTTCTCTGGACCAGTGAAACAGACTGATAAGTAAACCAAGGACTCATTCTATCATATGATCCAAGTGACTTGATTTTTCAGCAAGAGATACGCTTAATTTACATCAGTAACCCAAACACTGTAATATATACATACAGCCTTTTTGGCAGCACTCTGAATAGCTCATACATAGCTGACAAAGCAGTGAGAAAAGCTGTCAGAATTTGTAACATTATTTTTCAGTGTGGTGACCCAAACAGATTGCCTTTTCATTGCATTTGAAAGGTACATTTTTCATTCTAGCCTAACTTTTCAGAATTGATCACTGGTAGTTTAAGATATTTTATATATATGACAATAACTTTTGAAGGCCTATAGCTTTAATCCCTATTAAATATAGACACGTTTATAGTTTCATTAGTTATCTTTGTGATAGGCACCAAAATAAAGAACTAAATGTAGTTATCGTTAACATTGTCACCTTGAAATATTTTTAATGGGATACATTTAATTGAGTACATACTATGAATATGTTTGGTACCTTGAGATAATGCGCTTTGGCATATATGATGCCCTGGTTTTATGTAAAGATGTGAACTGGTAGATGTGCTCGCAGAATACCATGCTGTTTTGATAGAGCCTCCTGCTGCATTCATAGCTTCCAGCTACATTTCTTCTGTGTGTGCTGTCCCATGAAGTCCTGAACAAGACCTAAACCCTTGTTCGCTTTTTCGTAGAGCAGAGAGGAGCCTTCAGGGGAAGTAGAGGTGGCCGAGGTTGGGGCGCACGAGGAAATCGTAGTCGGGGAAGACTCTACTGAATGAGAAGTCACATTCTTCAGCATTGTCATGAGCTTAATATACTTAATTCTACTACTCATTGGATTGCCGGGGGTGTCCCTTTAAAAAGACTGCTGCCTTCAGCTAAAAACTTACTGTTCTTTATACCTTTGTATGTATGATCTACTTTTGTAACAAACCATGGTTGTGTCCAAGGTAAAAACCACAGCGATATTTTTGGATGCTTTGTCTGCAATCTTGACTTGTTTTTGCAATATCGTCATTATTCAGACTTCACGTTGTGAATCTTTTAAACATCTTGATAATTTGTTATTGAGAGCTATTCAGATCTAAACTGTAATAAAATTCAGTCCATTTCTGATAACTGGTAAAGATCATCAGTGCTGAAAGGTTCCTGACTTTCCTGTCCCCTCTGTCTCCCCGATGCCAACATATGGAGAAGAGTAATGGTCAGACTTAACATTTATTTTCATGGTTATTTAATAAAGCTGCTAGGCAATGGTACAGTATTCCTGCGTGTCAGAAAAACAAAAATAATCAGCTTTCTTAAAATGTAGAAATGACATGACATTTTTAGGAAGAAGTAAGTTGCTTTGCATTGCTTACTTAACTCTTCTCCATATGTTGTGATATAAACTTTTGAATATGGGATCTTACTATTTGCATAGAAATGTGTATGTATAATATACATACATACATGAGCATATATCTGTGTGTGTGTGTGTATATATATATATATGCATGCTGTGAAACTTGACTATACAACATAAGTCTTTTTTTTTTTTTAATTCCAGGAACGGGTAGTCTTTGACACGGTGATTATCCTCTTGAGGCTGAATTCATTATTCACTTGTTATTTAGGTTTTCCTCCCAGTAGTGAGGGCTTTTGAGTCAGTTGCACTTACATGATTATTGTTATTTAAAACTAAAACAAAGGCTGCATTTTCAAAGATAAATTTGAGATCCCTGTTGGAGAAATACAGCCAAAATACTGAATCTGATGTACATACAGGTTTCTGCAGGATGAAATAGAGTAATTTAGAATTTGGGGATTTGATAACCAGGGCAGCCCAGGAAAAGTGACTTGGTAATATACCGATAAGTAAGGGGTGCTCTCTCAGTTTGCTTTTGCCACTTTCAAGATTTTAACTTCTCAGGTTATTAATCAAAATTATTGTATAAGTTAGTCAATAGAATCTTTAGGTTAAAACAACAGATGGGGGGTTTGTGGAGTGTTTAATTGTCATGGGCATTTTTAGTAGCATAGGCCCTTTGCTCTGCATTTGAATGTTTCATATATTTTTGTTCCACAATTAATCTTCCCTCCCCAGGTTTGTTATTCAAATCTAATGCCTGAGTGACATTTTCTAGTAGTTTGACCTATTTTTTGAGGAATAGTTTGTGATTCCAATGCAGGTGTCTTCATTGTGTTACCTCTATACTGGGGGAATAGACAAAAAAAAAAAAAAAACAAAACAAAACCTTTGTTAGAATTACTGCACATGTTTCTGGAGAAAATGTTTTTTGAAGACTAGAATGATACAAGTGAGCAAAAGAAGTTGGTCAGCTTGACTATGGAGTGGTGGCAATAATCTCTAAACATTCCGAAAGACTATGAGCTGAACTTAAGCTCCCTTGGTATCTGAACAGATACAGGAACATGGAATTGCCATTTGACAACTGTGACCAGGTAGTCTGGACCTTAGAGTCAGATCAGCCAGTGGCCTAAAGCCATTTCAAGTACAGAAGCTGTTTTGGGACTACATTTATATAAATTTGAACATTAAGTATAATTTTTCCTCTTTTTCTTTTTAATATTTGTAAACTCAGAGCTAAAAAGTGACTTTACTTTCTAAAGTTTGATATTAAGTTGACTGTGTTCCTTCCCTTACCACCTCATTGTTCCCCTTCCCTTTCCTAAAGCAATAGTGCACAACTTAGATTATTTTTGCTTAAAAAATTTGAACGAAAAATTTCATGCCATGGATTTTTTTTCTTTTGCAAGACACCTGTTTATCACTTTGTTCAAATGTAAATGTTCCCCTATGCTTTTGAATAAATTTCCTTTTGTAATTTTGTTTTGTGTCTTGTGTTATCATTATGGTTTCTTGGATATTCATTAACATTTCTTGCTTCTTGTATGCCAAACTGTGTGTCAGACCATGAAAATACAAAGATGGACAAAATACTGCTCTTCATTCAAAGAATTCAGTATTGCCAGTTATCTTTAATCTTCAGCCTTTTGGATATGTTTTTAGAAGCCAATAACCTTCTGAAAAAAGAACTGGGTTGTTTCTATCAAAGCAAAACATCAGACACTTGACAGACATAATGGAATAATTTCTTCCCTCAGTATGTAAAGCAACTTCTTGATTTGACTACCAGACTTTATTAAAAAGATTTCCTTTATTAAAAAGATTTTCCAGCCTTTGTTAAAAAGCACCAAGGAGGGATCAGTACAAGCTACCTAAATTTGCTTAGTGATCACATCCATTCCTATGGCTCTGATACCATCTACGTGCTGAGGACTGCCAAATGTCTATGTCCATCCTTTCTTGCCTGGAGTTTCATGATAGCCTCCTGATTGATTTCCAAGCTATTACACTTGACTCTATAGCTTGCTCTAAACACAGCAACAAAGAAACATCCACTCTTCTCCTTGAAGATGTTCCATGACTCCTTCCTCATTTTAGAATAAAAATCAAACATTTCTGACCTCAGCTGCTACTCTCATCCTCCACTGCTCTGCCCAGTAGCTTCATGCAGGCTAGGCCAAGACACGCGCCTACCTTGCAGTCTGCACTAGCTGTTCCTTCTAGTCACGTATCTGCCTAATTCCACCGCCTCAACTCCTCAAAGGTCGTCTCAAAGAATCCTGTTTACCACCACAACGCCCGCTTTGTTCCCTGCCAAGACTCCAGAATCCACTTACCTACTCTATGTGCTCTGGAGCATTTGCCAACTTCTAACAAAATTATATAATTTAAAATATACTGTATTTTTAGTGTCTCCCCCTGGTAAAATATAATGTGGCTAGAAAGCCACAAAGGTTAGGGTTTTTGCGTTTTGTTAACTGATAACCGAAAGCACTGAAAACAATGGTGGTAAGCATTCAGTAAGTAGTAACTTGAAGGCAGTGTTTTATGCTGAGGATATAGTGGTGAACAAGATAGGCAAACTCACATGGAGTTTACATCCTGTTATGCAGAGCCTGATAAGCTGATTTCAGAGAGAAGCGTCATGAGGACCCTGAAGCATTTAAGGTGAATGTCTCAAAGCTAGCATAGAAATGGTTAGAAAAAGTTAGTGGAATTCATTTGAGCGGAGTCCTAGATGATGATTTGGAGCCAGCCTAGTGGAGATTTCAAGGAAAGGCATTTGAAATAGAGGCAATAAAACATGCAGAACACCTGGCCTTAAGCATACCAGTGCTTAGCTTCAGAATCCCAGAATCCCTAAACTCATCTGTGGTGAACTACTTTCAGTAACTCAAGGGGCTCTTTCTGATACTGGGCAGGCAGCTCTGTCTGGAAAATCTTTGTTCCCTGATTCTTCCTCCTACACTCACCAGGCTAACATTCCTTTTTCAGGTCAGACTAGATTTCACTCCCCATGGGAAGCCTTTCTGCCCAAGCTGGGTACAGGGCCACCTGAGTGCTCCCTCAGCTCACTATCCTTCCTCCCCATTTTCTGTTCTGATGTGTAGAAAACAGCAAGTGGGATTTAATTATAGCAAGTGTGATGGAAGCTAAAACTTAGATAAATGAAATCTATCAAAATCCTAAGAAACTCTAGATTTATTCCTAGAAGTTGTATGTTTAATATAGCCACAAATAAAATCAAGTAAAATTCTGTTCAACATAGATGATAATTGAAATAAGATGAGACAAAGCCAAGATAGACTATTACATACAGTTCCAATCTGTGTTCAAGAAATAATGTTCAGTAGAATTGGAACCAAGAAAAGCAAATAAAAGAGGGAATGGTATCTCTAGAAGAAACAACTAAAACTCAGTATGCTGCTATAGTGATGGATAAGATCAAAAGACACAAACTCACTAAATGGTTTTAATAGAATTCACTTGAATTTAATCATGTGTTTAGTCGTTCAGTCGTATCCGACTCTTTGCAACCCCATGAAAACAGACTGATTCCAAATAGGAAAAGGAGTATGTCAAGGCTGTATATTATCACCCTGCTTATTTAACTTACATGCAGAGTACATCAGGAGAAATGCTGGGCTGGAGGAAGCACAAGCTGGAATCAAGATTGCCGGGAGAAATATCAATAAGCTCAGGTATGCAGATGACACCACCCTTACAGCAGAAAGTGAAGAGGAACTAAAGAGCCTCTTGATGAAAGTGAAAGAAGAGAGTGAAAACGTTGGCTTAAAGCTCAACATTCAGAAAACTAAGATCATGGCATCTGGTCCCATTACGTCATGGCAAATAGATGGGGGAAACAGTGGCTGACTTTATTTTTCTGGGCTCCAAAATCACTGCAGATGGTGATTGCAGCCATGAAATTAAAAGACGCTTACTCCTTGGCAGGAAAGTTATGACCAACCTAGACAGCATATTAAAAAGCAGAGACATTACTTTGTCAACAAAGGTCCGTCTAGTCAAGGCTATGGTTTTTCCAGTGGTCATGTATGGATGTGAGAGTTGGTCTATAAAGAAAGCTGAGCACCAAAGAATTGATGCTTTTGAACTGTGGTGTTGGAGAAGACTCTTGAGAGTCCCTTGGACTGCAAGGAGATCCAACCAGTCCATCCTAAAGGAGATCAGTCCCGGGTGTTCACTGGTAGGACTGATGTTGAAGCTGAAACTCCAATACTTTGGCCACCTGATGTGAAGAGCTGACTCATTTGAAAAGACCCTGATGCTGGGAAAGACCGAGGGCAGGAGGAGAAGGGGACGACAGAGGATGAGATGGTTGGATGGCATCACCAACTCAATGGACATGGGTTTGGGTGGACTCTGGGAGTTGGTGATGGACAGAGAGGCCTGGTGTGCTGTGGTTCATGGGGTCGCAAAGAGTCAGACAAAACTGACTGAACTGGAACTGGACTGAAACTATATAGCCCGCCAGGCTCTTCTTTCCATGGATTCTCCAGGCAAGAATACTGAAGTGGGTTGCTATGCCCTCTTCCAGGGGATCTTCCCAACCTAGGGATTGAACCCAGGTCTCCCTCATTGCAGGCGGATTCTTTACCAGCTGAGCCACAAGAAAAGCCCAAGAATACTGGAGTGGGTAGCCTATCCCTTCTCCAGGGGACCTTCCCAACCCAGGAATCGAACCTGGGCCTCCTGCATTACAGGTGGGTTCTTTACCAGCTGAGCTACCAGGGAAGCCCAGATTCAATCATAAAATCAGGATACTGAAAGTTGAGTATATGTGAGGGAGTAAAAACTGGGGGCGGGGGTGGATATGACCTTTAGTTACTTAGAGACTGAACAGTCACAATACAATCACTCCACAGAAACTCTCATTCCCAAATGTATTAACAGCTGCAAGGATTTGGATAAATTAATGGCTGATAAGTCTGTATCAAGAAAATTCTTTACTTTAAATTGTAGTTGATTTACAATGTTGTGCCTATCTCTGCTATACAGCAAAGTGACTCAGTTATATATATATATATATATATATATATATATACACTCTTTTTTATATTCTTTTCCATTATGGTTTACCACAGGATATTGAGAACAGCTCTCTGTGCTATATATTAGGACCTTACTGTTTATCCATTCTGAATGTAATAGTTTGCATCTACCAACCCCAAACTCTCAGTCCATCCCTCTCCCTCCCTGCCACCCCTCTGGCAACTACAAGTCTGTTCTCTGTGTCTCTGTTTCTGTTTTGCATATAAGCTCTTTGGTGCCATATTTTAGATTCCATATGTAAGTAATATTGTATGGTATTTATCTTTCTCCTACTGACAACTACACTTGGTATGATCATCTCTAGTTGCATCCATGTTACTACTGCAGATGGCATCGTTTTGTTCTCTTCATGGCTGAGTAATATTCCACTGTATATCTATACCACATCTTCTTTATCCATTCATATGTTGACGGACATTTAGGTTGTTGCCATGTTTTGGCTATTGTGAACAGTGCTGCCATGGGGTGGGGAGGCGTGTATCTTTTTAATTATAGTTTTGTCCAGGTATATTCCCAGGAGAGGGATTGCTAGATCATAGCATTAAAAAAGTCCTGTTTTTAGTTATCTGAACCCCATACTGTTTTCCCTAGTGGCTGTACCAACTATTATTCCCACCAACAGTGTAGGAGGGTTCCCTTTTCTTCATACCCTCTCCAGCATTTGTTGTTTGTAGGCATTTTAATGGCAGCCATTCTGTTGGTGTGAGGTGGTACCCCACTGTAGTTCTGATTTGCATTTTTCTGATAATTAATGATGTAGAGCATCTTTTCACTTGCCCACTGGCCATCCATGTGTCTTCTGTGGAGAAATGTCCATTAAGGTTGTCTGCCCATTTTTTGATTGGGTTGTTTGTTTTTTTGTTGTTTTGTTTGTATGGGTTGTTTATATATTTTGGAAATTAAGCCCTTGTCTGTCCCATCATTGTCACATCATTTGCAAATATTTTATCCTATTCCATATGCTGTCTTTTCAGCATCTGGGGGTTTTCTGTGCGACTTTTTACGTTTGCGTCAGGAAAATTCTTTCGAGGCTGACCATCACGATATGCTCAGAGCAGCCCTGGTGTCACTGTGAGTTAGAATCCGGAGCTGATTTGACACTTGGTCTCATCCAAAGTAGTCCCTGTGCTTCAGACTCCCTGACTATTTCTAAATGAAATTACTGTATTTCATAATTTCTAGTGAAACTACTACTTAGGTATCCTCTGTCTCCCTGTTGAAACTCCTCTTCACTTTGCATACAGCTGTTGGGAGATATACCTATATAGCCCTTCCTCTGTGACTAGCCTCCCTTCCTAGTACAGAAATTCACCCTTTCAACCTGCACCAATTCAAAATCACTAAAGGAATTAACTACACGTAGTAGGCTGCAGTCCATGGAGTTGCAAAAGAGTCGGACACGACTGAGCAACTTCACTTTCACTTTCATGTACTGGAGAAGGAAATGGCAACCCACTCCAGTACTCTTGCTTGGAGAATCCCAAGGACGGGGGAGCCTGGTGGGCTGCCGTCTATGGGGTCACAGAGTCAGACACGACAAGCGACTTAGCAGCAGCAGTAGCAGGCTGCCAATAGTTCCTTCTATTCCTGACCAAACATGCTGCTTCACTTATCAAGATGAGTCTATTTCCATTTCCCCTTAAATCTGGGCTAGCCTTGTTACCTTCTTTGATCAATAGAATGCAGAAGTGACCCTTTGCCAGTTCTGGGGCTGGCCCTCAAGGAGCTTCTACTTTCACTCTTTGGGAGCCTTGAGCCCCCCATGTAAGAAATCTCTGTCACTACTGGGACTGAGAGACAGAGGCCTGGACAACCCTAGCCATTTCAGTTATTCCAGGTGAGCACTAGACATGAGTGGAAGCATTTGGGAACATACCAGCCCCAGCCGAGGTCCCAGCTGAATGTAGCCTCATGAGTGACCCCCAACTAACAGCAGGAGGAGCAGAACTACCAGCTGAGTCCAGCCAAAAAACCTATGAAATATAATAAATCATGGTCTAAAGCTTAAAATTTATGCCACAAAGATTTACGTTGGTTCACCATGAAGCAAAAGATAATCAGCAGAATTTAAACCAGGGTGTTATAATAACTCTCTCAGGCATATTTATAGCTTAAGTATTTTCTCTAAGAAATAGAAAAGTACAGATCCTTTGCAACATTCAGATAAAGTGGCCCCAGGGAGGAAATGAATAATCCAGCAAGATCATTTTACCACTGTCCAAGTCTCAGCTTAAAAAGTCTATAATTTATGATCGTGATAAAGGGCATATTTGCTAAAATATTTTATGTTGAAAAGCCAAATTACATACAGTTATGAGCTTTCCTATCATTTGTTCAACTAAGAATTGAATCACAATTTACAGATTATTAGCAATTTTGATAACTACCATCTTATATTTCCAAAGGTTTTATCTAACCATAAAGAACAAATATGTGCTTAAAATGTAAAAAGAAATATCAAGTCTTAGAATAAAAAGACAGGTAGCAAGTGATCTGGGCTTCCCAGGTGGCACTAGTAGTAAAGAATTCACCTGCCAATGCAGGAGACATATAAGAGGAGGGTTCAATCCCTGGGTTGGGAAGATCCCCTGGAGGAAGGCATGGCAACCCACTCTAGTATTCTTGCTTAGAGAGTCCCATGGACAGGGGAGCCTGGTGGGCTACAGTTCATGGGGTCCCAAGAGTCGGTCCCAAGGAAGGGCTTCTCAGACTTTTATGTACATACCAGTCTGGAGCAACTGAGCATGCACACAAGTGTTCTATTTGGATGTCAAAAATTGGCAGCAACAGTTTTATTTGAGTTAGAATTTTTCATTGCTTTATTCACATAAAATGGGAAAGCTACCTTTTGGGGAGTATAAAAATGAAATAAACTAACCACTTAAGTATCAAGCTTTATGGAAGATAAAAATAAAAACACATTTCTTATACTGCCCTCAGATACTTCCAGTCTAGCTGGCTGAAGGAAGAACTGCTCGAGAGTTTAGCTGTTCAAAATGTACAAAGTAGTATCATAAAGAAACCTGATATTGTCACATTCGTGTTACAGAATTCAGAGGAAGCAAATAGCAGTTGACGGATTTTTTTCTACAATCCAGGATTTAACCTGTACCTTAAATTTTATATATATATATATATATATATTTTTTTTTTAAGAGCAAGGAAAGATGCTTTTTGCCCATCTTGTTTCTAAAGGCAGGGAATAAGACGAGCAAAAGCACTTTTAAGGGTTACTGTGACGCTCAAAACATAGTTCAGTAGGACTAGACGAGTGGGACTTGGCAGTCAGAACGACAGGCAGAATTCTAATATGACTCCCCAATGATCGTTGTTGTTCAGTCACTAAATCGTGTCTGATTCTTTGCGACCCCATAGACTGTAGCCCACCAGGCTCCTCTGTCCACATGGGATTCTCCAGGCAAGAATACTGGAATCAGGGTAGTCCACTTGGCCCACAGGTTGGTTCACCAGAAGGAAGTGCTTCTCAAACTTTTATGTACATACCAGTCATGTGGGGTTCATGTTAAAGGGGAAAACCTGCTGGAGACATAGATAAGAGCCAAGAATGCGCTTTTTTAATACGCTCCCAGGTGATGCCAGTGCTGCCAGTCTCCAGATCTACACCCATGATGTTCAGTAAGGTAGCCACTAGACACGTGGGGCTATTGAGCTCCCAAAATCTGGCCAGTCCGAATTTAGATGAGCTGATAGGTGTCATTCAGAAAACTAAGATCATGGCATCCGGTCCATCACTTCATGGCAAATAGACGGGGAAACAGTGGCTGACTTTATTTGGGGGGGGGGGGCTCCAAAATCACTGCAGGTGGTGACTGCAGCCATGAAATTTAAAGACACTTACTCCTTGGAAGGAAAGTTATGACCAACCTAGACAGCATATTAAAAAGCAAAGACAATACTTTATCAACAAAGGTCTGTCTAGTCAAGGCTACGGTTTTTCCAGTGGTCATGTATGGATGTGAGAGTTGGACTGTAAAGAAAGCTGAGCACAGAAGAATTGATGCTTTTGAACTGTGGTGTTGGAGAAGACTCCTGAGAGTCCCCTGGACTGCAAGGAGATCCAACCAGTCCGTCCTAAAGGAGATCAGTCCTGGGTGTTCATTGGAAGGACTGATGTTGAAGATGAAACTCCAATACTTTGGCCACCTGATGTGAAGAGCTGACTCATCTGAAAAGACCCTGATGCTGGGAAAGATTGAGGGCAGGAGGAGAGGGGGACGACAGAAGATGAGATGGTTGGATGGCATCAGCAACTTAATGTACGTGAGTTTGGGTAAACTCCTGGAGTTGGTGATGCACAGGGAGGCCTGACGTGCTGCAGTCCATTGGGGTCGCAAAGTCGGAAAGGACTGAGCGACTGAACTGAACTGATAGATATAAAACACATACCGATTTCAAAGACAAGATACAAAAATAAATAGTTCAGTAGTTTCTATAGATTTCACAATGAACTAATAATATACTGCATATAGTGGGTTAAATAAGACGTTGGTTATCTCCAACTTTTAAAAAAAAATTATGTTGTGGCTCACGGCTCGCGTTATGTTTTCACGTTTCTACTGAACAGCGCTGTCCTAGACTAACAATCTTCCCAATTGTGAAGCTCCCCCTATTGTGAAATTTTCAGAATTAAAGAGAACCTATCCCTTCCCTTAGGTGTTTCAAAAGCATACCTTTTATTTCCCAACCATTCGAAACAAATAAAAATAATCTTTTTTTAAAAGTAGTAATACATATATGCTCTGAGTCCTCTCATTTTTGCTGAGGCTCCAACTGGAACACTACTTTTCTCTCCCTCTGGTTCCCACGCTACAAGATCGTATCTCGCACCACAAGAAAACAATAACAAAAAAGCCGTCTCCGACCTGAAGCCAAACAGGGACAGGGCCGAAGGCATCGCTTCCGCTTCGCCCAAACAGAGGCGGAGGAAGCCGCTTGTCAGCCGGCGGCACCACCTCGGCTCCTCCTCCTCTAGCGTCGACCTCCCCAAGATGGCGAACGGCAAGGGCTCACTTCCGCTTCCGGTGCGAGTCCCCGGGCCGGGGGGGGCAAGATGGCGGTGGCAGTAGGGGTCCGCGGCCGGTGCGAGCTGCCGCCGTGCTCTAGTCCAGGCTGGTTCCTCAGCCTGTCCGCCTTGCTGAGTGTAGCAGCTCGAGGGGCCTTCGCCACCACGCACTGGGTCGTCACGGAGGACGGGAAGATCCAGCAGCAGGTAGCGGCCAGGGTGCCCCTCTCCGCCTGCCCTCGCCCGGGGGGAGAAGATTCCCCAGACCGGCCCGGCCCCTGGGTATTAGGCTCCGCGCGGCTCCGCCCCCTGCTTACCTTCCCACGGTCCTGGTGTCGGGGTTCTGGCGACCCCCGCGCTCTGACCCATCCATTCCCCGCTAGTGGACTGACTGGCCTCTGCCGTCTGCAAGTTCTCAGGCTTCCTTCCACCCCTGGGGTCGCGCGCCGCTCGGGGAGAGTCGCCCAGCGGTGAGGGGATCGGGCCCTGGGGACCTTTTCTGGCGCTCTGGCTTTAGGAACCGGATTCATTATTTCTTCCCTGGTGCCTCTCGGGCCCACGCGTCACCAGCCCTCCCCGAGGAAGTAGGAAGCAGGTGGCAGCGCCCGGCTGTGCGCGAGTCCCAAGGAGGTGACAGCTTCGGCCCCCCAGGCAGTGTCAGCTAATGCTTCTTCCCCCGTCTCCTCTCCCACATGCTGGCGTTCGTGTCAGGCTCGGGTGCTTTCAGCTGGGACCGTTACCCGGGTCAGCAGGGGCTTATTACAAACCGCACGCACACTCTGTTTGCAAAGGAATGCTTGAGGATGCCTCTGGTGGCGTTGCCTGCATCTTTTCAGCCGTAAACTGCCCTGGCTTCCTAGTGTTTTTTGCCCAGTTTCTTTACCTAGTACCTTTGACCCGGCCCCGCAAGGAGGATATGTGATTTCTTAGAAGGTTGAATGAATTACTCAGAGGAAAGGCTGCTTTTCTTACGTAACTTTCTGATGGCCTTTATTTTGTGAATGCTGCTGATGCTTGAAGAATGCATGAGTGTGTATTCTGCTGCAGAAACTCGGTACATTTAACGTACCAGCACTTGAGCGCAGTCCTGTAAAGTCCAGGGAACATTTACAGAGTGATGTGCGTGCCCCATGCAATTTCATTTGGTCTGCTGGTCCGAAATGTGTTAACCATTGTCCTGTAAAAGTCGCGGGTTGTATGTAATGCTTGGTGATAGGAGCACAATGCCAGGCTTGCGTTTGGGTAAACTGAAGTTCACATTTAGAGCCACCGTGTGATGGCAAATTTTGTCTTAAATATAATGAATGAATAAAGAAGTTTAAAAGTCATTGTTGGTTTTGGTTGAGTGGCTTTCAGTGTATATCTGAGAAAAGGCTGACTTCTTTATACTGGGTGGCAGTTTCTCTATACCCAAGTTATTGCATTAGAAAAAAATTTCCTTTTCATGGCCATACTAGGTGAGATTTAAAATACATATGTGTGTTTCAGACACCCTAGACAACACTTACAAATTCATTTCTAACAGAAGATTGGAAATTTTTCCTGCGAGTCCTGGTTGCTTCTGTCCTTCTGTCTCCCAATAAAGGATTTCCCTGAGGCCCTGGTGGAGGGGGATGTGGAATTAAGTCACTCCTGCTGCTTTTGGGGGAACTCTCTCCTATTGGCTCTTTTGCAGTGTTGTTTTTGGCCACAGCTATTTATTACCCCTGACGCCTGACTCCTCCTTCCCATTTTGATGTCTTGCTGTTCAGCTGAGAAACTGGCCTATCTGAAAAGTGAAAGCTGGTAGAAATGTAATATATGCTGAACATTGCAGTGGGAAAGTTGAATCTGATTCGGTTTTTGTTTCTTCAATACAGCCTTTCTTTTTGCACATCGGGTTTTGGTGGGGAAGGGTGGAAGTTACTAGAAACTTGCTTGAGAAAGGGGCAAATCTACAGAATCATCTGGGTCTCTTCCAAGTCACCCCTATAATGTGTAGTTAGGCTTAAAGTTAGGAAAGCAAGATTTCTTTACTACATCTTTTTTTAGTGATCCTCTTCAGTGAATTGTCCAGTACTTTGCTAAATAACATTACAATGTTAAGTTCAGGCAACTGCAAAATTTTATACCAGAAGTAAAGTTGGTGACTACAGTGTAACAGTAAGAGGCTAGCGAAGGGGAAGTGAAGTGAAGTCGCTTAGTCGTGTCCGACTCTTAGCGACCCCATGGACTACAGCCCACCAGGCTCCTCCATCCATGGGATTTTCCAGGCAAGAGTACTGGAGTGGGGTGCCATTGCCTTCTCCAAGCGAAGGAAAGTTGGATTTAATCTGAGAAGAAAGCGCATGTAACTAAAGTGAGAGTTGAGCATCAGGGTCAGCCCCTGAGTTCCACTCTGATAGTTATGCGTGCCTTACCCATGCTGTCTTTTCTGGGAAGTTTGATTTAATCTGAGGAGAAAGCGCATGTAAATAAAGTGAGAGTTGAGCATCAGGGTCAGCCCCTGAGTTCCACTCTGATAGTTATGCGTGCCTTACCCATGCTGTCTTTGGGAAATTGGATTTAATCTGAGGGGAAAGCCCATGTAACTAAAGTGAGAGTTGAGCATCAGGGCCAGCCTCTGCGTTCCACTCTGATAGTTATGCGTGCCTTACCCATGCTGTCTTTTCTGGCCATAATTTGAATGCAGGAGAATCAAAACCTTAATTTAGATTTAGATTAATTATCACATTTAGATATATTTATCAAAGAACTGAAAGATTTCTTTAGTACATGAATTTGCATATATTGCAGATGCGGAAGACCTTGGTTCGATCCCTGGTTTGGGAAGATCCCCTGCAGAAGGGAACAGCTACCCGCTCCAGTATTCAGGCCTGGAGAATTCCATGGACTAGTCCATGGGGTCGCAAAGAGTTGGGACACGACTGAGCAAACTTTCACTTTTTCAGATCTATTCATACTTTCAGAAACACAACTAATTTAGTATATATCTTGTGTCTTACCGGAAATGCCAAACTCCTTTCTATTTGTTTTTGGTTGTATTAGCTGAGAGCAGTGGTATGATTTCATTTTTATTTGTTTATTCTGGCTGTGCCACGCAGCTTCCTGGATCTCAGTTCCCTGACCAGGGATTGAACCCCAGTATGAAAGCCCCAAATCTTAAGCACAAGGCCACCAGGGAGCTCCATGATTTCATTTTTAAAGTTAGGGAAAGGGGTAAGGACAAACTGAAATAGCAGACCTTTGCAAATACCTTTTGAAACTCTTCACCCAATATTTAAACCTATCCAAATTAGGTATAATAGGTCATTGTTTTCAGAGTGAATGTGAAGTGCTTATGAATTAAAAATCTGAACTGCCCAAAATACAGACTTAGATAGGAACATTTTCCACCATTATAGTTAAAGTTTTAAGTACAGTAAGCAGTATTTCCCAGAAGAAGATAACATTTATTTTGGCTTTTCTGTTTCAAGCCTTAGATGATAAAGATAGACACCCCTAAGTTGCAGAGTTGTAAACCTGCCATATATATTGGAAGGCCTGGATCTGTGGAGGGGTTGAAATGAGTCTTTCAGTCAGGGCTAGGAAGCGAACATTAGACTTCCTAACAGTCAAAGCTGGGACTGCTTCTGGTAGCAGCAGGTGTCTAGTCCTTGGCATGGCAACTCAGGGAATTGTTCCTTTCCACAGTCCCCACTCTGTCTAGGAAGCACACCGTCCATGTTTTTAGGCTCTGTGTTTACTGAGCCACTGAACTCCGTTGTCCAGGGAGTTACTGGAGCTGGGATGTGAAGCAAATGCTCTAGTACTAAGTCCATTTCCCACTGTAGTCAGAGGACTTCTAAGAAAAGGCACTCCTCCCCACCTCAGCTTTTCTCCAGGCTCCACGCTTTGGCATACTTCTGAACTCCTAATGTCCCTGCACCTGAAAGTTAGTAAGATTCTCTCACTTTTTTTAAGCAGGCGTTCTTAACTTGTGATCTATGGGCTTGAGGTGTGAGATTTTATAATCTAATTAATAGGAGGATCTCCAGTGTAATCAGGGCAGTGGATCTTTTGTATGACTTCAAGATAAATTTTTGTTTGTTTGTTTCATTTTGACAATTCTTTTTGCTTAATTGCTAGTATGGAGACAACCCTATTTTCTTTTTTAATCTAAAGTGTCTAGCAATTCACCAGCATTGAAGGTGAAATAAGCTTTTGTGAATTAGCCTAAGAACCTCTAGTGTTTGACCCTTGGGTCAGGAAGATCCCCTGGAGTAGGAAGTGGCAATCTACTCCAGTATTCTTGTCTGGAAAATTCGATGGACAGAGGAGCCTGGTGGGCTACTGTCCATGGGATTGCAGAGTCGGACGCAACTGAATGCACACACACATGCATGCACCTTGTCATATCACTTCTTTGGAAAAGTTTTTGCTTTATTTTCCAAATTAGCAGCTTACAGATCAATTTTTGAAAAGTTACCAGTTAGTTGTGGACTTACTGAATCAAGAATTTGAACATCTAGCACAGGGTTTATTACCTCTGATAGTGTCTTCATAAATGGAAGTCTAAAAACTTAAAAATTTAGAGTATCAACCCTTGGCATTTTAGATTTGGAAAACATTCTTAAAGAATATATGGTACAACTCCTAGGAGAGAAAGTCACCTGAAGACACTAATGAATGGTATTTAGTGGTAGCAAGAAGTAAAGATGTATTTATTTGTGGTAGCGTGCAAGTGAGCAATTTATGCAGTTTGAAGTGGTTTGGTTTCTCTTAACCGTTGTTAACACCTACAAAGGAAGGAATATAAAGAAAAATAAAACCAAATGAAGAAAATGTCTTCTCTTTTCCAGTTTGCTTTACCTTTGCAGAATGTTTTATGATAACTTCGAATTGGGGGTGGGTGGATGGAGAAGGTTCCTAAATAGATGTGAGTTAATTTGGGGTCACTTAATCATTCTGCCTCTTACCAAGGGAATGTCTTCAGAGTTCAGATCATTTTAACTGCTCAGAACAAATAAGACTTCCTACAAAATGCCCTGAAGCCTAGCAAACTTGGCAAAGAACAGTTGATGAGCAACTATTTCAGCAACTATAATATACCATAAGGAAGAGCTATTATATTTAGTTGGACAAACTGGCTAAATCTTTATTTACTGATCTTTACTAGCTTGTAAGTGAAGGAGTGGTTTAATTTTGGTCTCATGTTAAGTGATTTGGTTAATCTGGGAGAAAGCATCCGTATGGTACTGTGGAGCTAACAACTTCATTTCAATGCTTTTCAAAACGGAACCCATCTTTTTGGCGCAGAGCAGTTTCTGTGTTTTTACACTTCAGGGATTTACTTGGACCTAGAGGTCATGCTAGTTAGTTACTAACTAGCCAGGCACCTGCCAAATCTTTGGAATTTATCCTCAATGTTGACATCAAAGCGTTTCTTACACAATGCATTTTTTAAAGCTATTTCCCACTATTATTTTTCTTCTTGTAAATTACCCAGGTATTAACTGTGTTTATACGGGAGAGTAGTTATAGCTTGGAAATATACAGATAAATTATAGCTTTAAGTTCAGTTCAGTCACTTAGTCATGTCCAACTGTTTGCGACTCCGTGAACTGAAGCACACCAGGCTTCCCTGTCCATCACCAGCTCCCGGAGCTTACTGAAACTCATGTCCATCTAGTCGGTGAAGCCATCCAACCATCTCATCCTCTGTCATCCCCTTCTCCTCCCACCTTCATTCTTTCCCAGCATCAGGATCTTTTACAGTGAGTCAGTTCTTCCCATCAGGTGTCCAAAGGATTGGAGCTTCAGCATCGATCCTTCCAATGAATATTCAGGACTCATTTCCTTTTATCATTTGTAGTCCAACTCTCACATCCATACATGACTACTGGAAAAACCATAGCTTTGGCTAGACAGACTTTTGTTGGCAAAGTAATGTCTCTGCCTTTTAATATGCTGTCTAGATTGGTCATAGCTTTAAGTACTTCTCCCAATAATTTATTGAACAAATATTTATTGACAGCTTCCTTTCTTCACCACCCCACAGTGCTTTGAAGGGTATGTTCTTTTCCATTGGCTACAATTCTCATTTTTTCCTAGGTGGTGAGCAGAGCACCCCTCCTTCTTGAACCATTTTTTGGGGGACAGGGGGCTCTTCCACCTCTGCTTATCTTCTAGATCCTGGCTTTCAAACTTGACTATGCACAGAAATAATCCAAGGTGCCTGTTTAGGATGCTGATTCCCAGGTTGCTGAGAGTGTCTGATTCAGTAGGTTGATGGTGAAGCCAAGATCTTTACATTTTAATCAAACTTCTCAGGAGGTTATGGTGCAGATGGGTCACTGAACATTATGAGAAATTCAGTTTTAGATCTTGCTCTTCCTTTGCCTTTTTTTTTCAAGCTTCTCTTTTACTCTTTGCATATACCTGGGCAATCTCATCCTTTCCCAGGACTTCAGTTACCATATATATGCTGGGAATATCTACTTTTCTTTCTACAACTCAGATTTTCTTCTCCAGAGTTATAAGTTCAAGACTTCTGTGTTAACTCCATGTTGAACGTCCTCTGTGCACTTCAAACTTCTTATTACCAAATCTAAACTGTTTTACACCTACCCCTGTGTGATGCTCTGTTTCCCCAAACTTAAAGAAAGACACCGCGTTCGCCATCTGCCGTGACCACTGCTACCATCGGACAAACAGGTAGTGCTTGTCTAGTTGTCCCTTCCCATTTCTCCCTCCTCCTTACCAGCATTTTTCAGTTTTACTTTCTAATTATATCCTGTTTCTTTCCGTAGCCACTACCATTGCTCTAATTCTCACTGCCTCATTAATTGCTGTAACTTCCTAACTGCTCTCTCTGCTTCTAGTCCTGTCCTGCTTCCAGTCCATTCTCTCCACAATACAATTAGAATAATCTTTTAAAACCTTCTTTGTTTTTTTGTTTAAAAATTCAAGTTACAAAATTGATGTGTGGCATTGTAAAAATAAATGCCCGACGTTATGGGAGTATATAAAGTCACAGAATGAAGCCCTCCTACCTCTACTTATTATTACTCCCCAAGAAAAAACACCTTTAAAACAGTTGAGTACATACCCCAGAATATGGTTGAGGTTCGTCAACATGTCTTGAATTTTGGCCTTCCCGTCGCTCTAGCCTGTCTCTGCTCATCCTTGAGGGCCCCACTCTCACTTCCGAAGGTACACACATAACACACTTAGCCATACTTAAGTGTTTTGTCAGTATCCCCAAATATGCTCTGCTCTCACTTACTCCTGGGCCTTTGGACATGGTCTTCCCTGCAAATGTCTCAGTCCGCCTAACTCACACTCGTCACAACTTAAACATCAGTTTGTCAGGGACGCGTCTCTGATGTGCAGATTGGAATAAGCTGTTCTCTCAAGGTATTTTCAGAGCATCCTGCATTCCCCTGTGAGAGCATTTGCCCGGCCATGTTGTGTCTTTTGCACTTTTCCATGTTTACTTTTGTAAATGTCCTACCAGACTGCTGTATGCTCCAATGAAGGGAGTAGCTATATTCTTCTCTGCAGCTCCAGTATCTCTCACACTGTCATCACAGAGGCTGCAGTGGTATCTGTTGAATGGATGATGTAAGGAAGCATGAGAAGTGGTTCCCACTTTTTAGAAATTTACCATTATGTGAATGAAGCCTTACAGTACTAACTAGTGTGGAAATCAGCTGGGGACTAGCCTAAAGGAAGCCTCAGGAGATCTTGAAATGTCCAAGTAACCCATCCGTGCACCAGCCCCGAGGCCGTCAGAGACCTGCTGTACACAGGTGAGATCCATAATTTCAGAGATTTCTCATGCCTCTCTGTGGTGGTCAGGCTGTGTATGCAAGAGAAGTCATCCACTCATCGCTGACATATCTGAAAGGTCAGCACTTGCTCAGTCATTAAAAGTAGGAAGAAGCGACAGGAAACTGATAAACAAGAAGAGCAGAAAAAGCATCGGAAAGGGCTGAGGTGAAGTAGAAGGGAGCTGGCAGCTGCACTGTTGAGGATGGATTAGATCAGCCGTGGGGTTCAGCAGTTGTTGCAGTTGAAAAGCAGCGCTGGTGGAAGTGAACAGAAGGCTCTCTGACAGCCAGCAGTAAGAGGACTTGCCAGCAAGTCAGGTCAAAAATTAGAACAGCTTTGCACTCTGCGGTGTAGGGAGCTGGGTGTGGGCAGGGCCTGCATCTCAGCTGTGCTCCACGGGGGCAAGAGCAAGGGGAATCCCTCTACCAGCAGACTTGTCCGCTTCCAGACTCCCTTCCTCGTCACACGAGTCTCTTTTAAACCCATTCCAATCAGTCCTTCATCCGCACCACTCTTGTCAAAATTCCCAGGGCCTTCCATATTGCCACTTTCAGTGCTCAGTTCAGAGGCATCTTTCTGAACCTCTTAGCAGCCCAGCAGTTATCCTCAGACTTCATCAAACTATTTTTTTTACGTGACTTTCGGAATGTATATTCCTGGTTTTCCTTCTAAATCCCTGCCACAAGCTCTCATTCTTTTCTGCTGAATTTGGTTTATTAGTTTTAAATATTTAAACTTTTTTGGTTTGTTAGTCTTAAATATTGGAGTGCCCCATTTCTTCCCTCTGTGCGTGTGCCCACCAGATGATCTGATGCCGTCTCATGGCATACAGTGTTGTATCTGCAGTCTCACCCTGAGCTCCAGTTCGTGCAGCCAGCTGCCTACTCAGCCTCTCCACCTGACTGTCGAGTAGACACCATGCGTGTATCCTGTGCTAAATTGAACTCTGGATTTCCCGCCCCACCACACCTGTTACCAGATGGTTCATGCCCCCAAATCTTGGTATTGTCCTTAACTCTTTCCTCTCACATCTCATACCCAGTCTATCGGCAACCTGTAAACTTCCAAAATGCATTCTGAATCCTGCCGGGTCATTCCACCGCTGCTTTCCCAAGCCTAGTCCAGGCGATCGTCTTCTCCTGAACCTCTGCAGTAACCGCCTAATAGGTCTGCTTGTGTCTCTGTTTGCTGCATAGAGTCTGTTCTCCCCAGAGCAACCAAAGTGATCTTTTAAAAAGCAAAAGTTTTGGTCATGCCACTCCTTGAGGAGTCTTGGAGGAAGGGAAGCAAAGAGTCTCAGAAAACCTTCAGTGGTTTCCCGTCACTTAAACGCTTTAACACTAAAACCTAGTTTTCACCAGGACCTGTAGGCCCTGCAGGATCTGGGACCTGGCTCTTGGCCACCTCTCTGCCCTGATGCTACTTTCCTTGTGTGCTGTGTTCAGTCATACTGGCCTTCAGCTGGTTTTCAGAGTACCAAGTTCACTTGTTTTGGGTTGACCAAGACCTTTGCCTTTGCTCCTTCCTCTACGTGAAACACTTTTCTGCAGACATCAACATGGCTCATCCTTTCTCTTCTTTCAGGCCTCTGTTCTCATGTCCCCCATTTCTGACCAGACTGTCTAAAACAGCATCTCTTTCCTCGCTCTGTCTTCTGTATGTTTCTTCATTGTATTTATCGCTGGCACTATATTGTAACATACACTTTATTGCATGTCTCTCTGTAAGAACATAATAAGCTCTGTGAAGGCAACAGCTTTGTTCAGTGAAGTAACCCAGTGCTTAAAACAGTGCGCTGACACATGATGCACACTCAGGAAACACTGAAGAAGTGAAAGAGAGAGTGTAGGCATGTCTGTGTGTGCAAGCAGTGATTACTCCTGTATTAGCTCCCTCATCTCATATGGGCATACTGAAGGGCCACCATTGCTTTAATAGTCTGGAGGAGGGAGGTGCATTTACTTTAAAGGAAGCAAGCTAATTCACTCATTCTCCCCATTACCAGTGCGAGGTCTGGACAGCCTAAGAATTTTTCAAGCACATGGAATGTCTAACCCAGAATTGTAAAATGGTGCCTCAGATAATCTGCTCTCCTCTTGGCTATTTTGGATATCTTGCTTCCCCAACCTTATGGTACACTCGAGCTCATATTTGAGATTGTGACATTTGTGTGTGTGCATAGCTGCTCAGTCGTGTCCAGGTTCTTGCAGCTCTGTGAAATGTAGCCTGCCAAGCTCCTCTGTCCATGGATTTGTCAGGCAAGAATACTGAACTGGGCTGCCATTTCCTCCTCCAGAGGATCTTCCCAGCTCAGGGGTCAACCCTGGGTCTCCTGCATTGCAGGCAGATTCTTTACTGTGTCCTGAGCCACTGGGGAAGCCCCTGCGGCATTACTTGAGTTAATTGAATATTGTATAAATGTAGGTAAGTCGCTTTATATTTTGCTTTCAAGACATACTACTTGGAATTCACACTGTTGTGCTTCCCACGTTTGCTTAGTCAGTAGTAACTACTTCATGAGTCTCACTTGAAAAGAACTCACTTATATATTTCCTAACGTTTTCAGCCTTCATTTCCTCTCTGAGGAACTTAGTTATTTCAGTTAAAATCAGGTGACTGGCAAGAGGCTCTGTCCCCAAAGGTCAAGCCTTTCCACCTTCAGTCTGATTGTTTGGGGGGGAATTGAGATGGGTAGTTAATCTTTAGATAGAACGTAAGAGAGCAGTACATGACAGCAGTGGTCAGGTGGAGTCAGGGAAGTTTTTATGGGAGCAAGTATTTGCCGAGTGCTTTTCGTGTGTCCATCACTGCTCTTGGCACACTTGGGTCACTCATTCAGTACATGCTTGGATGCTTTTTGTGTTAGGAAATTGAAATGCAGCTGTGAGGGAGATAAAGTCCTTGCCTTAATAGAGTTTGCATTTTTTATAGTCATACATGGAAGTGACTCATAATTTAGGATATCACCAGGTAACTTTCATTGTAATAAAAACCATTTAATGTCTGTAATTCACTGAACCCTTTACCAAATGTTTTCATATTCATTATCTCATTTTATCATCATACAGACTCAGGAAAATGTGGTACTGATCTTTTATTAAAAAATTTTAGAAAGAATGTGGTTAAATTATTTGCCTGAGGCCATGCAGGTAGGAAGTGGCAGAGTGTGAACTCAAGCTCAGATCAGATTCTAAACCCTCTTCTCTTTTCTACAGCGCTAAACGTTGCTACTAACATAAAGAAAAATATTTCTATAATTTTATTTGTAAAACAAATACTCATTAAAAATTTTCTTTAAAATTTTTTGGTTTTAAATTGAACTAAAGACTATAAAATATATGATAATTGAAAGTTTTTTGCACTATTTAGTTTGTTATAAAATGAAAAGTTAGAATTTCATGACTACCCATAGTCTCTCTTCTGGAAACAACTAGAATTATTTGTGTATTCTTCCCTAAAGTTTCTGTGCATTTGCAAACACACAGTTTTTTTGTTTGTTTTTTTAAAAAATACGAGACTAGGAACATTTGGTCTCACTGTTAGCTTTTATTCACTTCAGAAGACTTAGACATCTGTCCATATCAGAAATAGAAGGCTACCCTTTTCTCTCTTAAGCATGCATAGTGTTGGGTTGTATGGATGTTCTGTAGTTTATTTAAGCAGTTCCCTAATGATGGACATTTAGATTGTTTCCATATTTTTACTACTGCAGACATTCTTGCAGAGGGTGAACATGCAAATGCATATATTTAATTTTCTTAGATTTGTTAAATTGTTCTCCTGGCAGACTGTGTCAACAGTGTTTGGGATGTGCAAAAAAAATTTCATAATCCAGTTCTAGTGAAAGACCTCTATCCACTGCCTTTAGCTAAACAGTGCTGTGACCATCAGTGGAAATAAGAACAGAAAGGGAGCTTCAGTTAGATTTTTTTCATCTTCATAGACAAAATTAAACCTTTGTCATTAATGTTTATTTTACAGTTGCTGGGACTGCAATAAAAGAGATTAGTCAAGCTGACTTCTTTTCCCCCATGGTTAATACTGCCACTATTTTGATGAATAATCAAGTTGAACTTTTTCCAATTGTCTCTTATAGACTATCGTTTTCCAGTATGAAATAGCAGAGTCATTTCCTGGCCATTGAGTTTGCCATCATCTGAATAATGATGAAGTTACTAAGGTTTATTTTCTGGACCTGATTTTAATTTTCCAATATTTGATTGGCAAATCTGCCTTAGCTTTTTGTTGTTCAGTCATTAAGTCGTGTCAGACTCTTTGTGACTCCATGGACTGCAGCATGCCAGGCTTCCCTGTCCTTCACTGTCTCCCGGAGCTTGCTCAAACTCAGTCCATTGAGTCGGTGATGCTGTCTGAACCATCTTGTCCTGTGTTGCCACCTTCTCCTCCTGTGCTCCATCTTTCCCAGCTTGTCTTAGCTTGGGCTGCCATCACAAAATGCCATAAACTGGTGACTTAAACAACCAAGGCTTATTTTCTCACAGTTCTGAAGGCTGGAATCCAAAATCAGAGTGCCAGCGTGGTTGGGTTTCTAGTGGGACCTCTCTTTCTGGCTTGCAGACAGTTATATCTTCCTCCTCCCTCTCATGGCAGAGCAAAAGAGAAGACAAGCTCTCTGGTACCTCCTTAAGCTTACGAGAGCACCAGTCCCACCATGAGGGCCCCATTCTCACGATGTCGTTTAGTCGCTCCGTCGTGTTTGACTCTTTTGCAGCCGCATGGACTGTAGCCTGCCAAGCTCCTCTGTACATGGGATTTCCCAGAAAAGAATACTGGAGTGGGTTGCCATTTCCTTCTCCAGGAGATTTTCCCTACCCAGCGATTGAACCTGAATCTCCTGCATTGACAGGTGAATCCTTTACTGCTGAACCATCAGGGAAGGCCCCCAACCTCATGACCCCTCATCTAAATCCAGTTACTTCCCAAAGGTCCAGTCTCCGGTAGACAGTAAAGTGTCTGTCTACAATGCGGGAGACCCGGGTTCGATTCCTGGGTTGGGAAGACCCCCTGGAGAAGGAAATGGCAATCCACTCCAGGACTATTGCCTGGAAAATCCCTTAGACAGAGGAGCCTGGTAGGCTACAGTCCATGGGGTTGCAAAGAGTCGGATATGACTGAGCGACTTCACTATATATACACTATAGGGCTTCTACATATGAATTTATAAGGGGGGACACAGTTCAGTCCATAGCATCCCTCTGGTGCACATGTTTTTTCATCACCAAAGTGCCTGGCATTATGTCTGGTATTTAGTAGGTTCTTGTGTTAGTTTTCTATTGCTGTCATTAAAAATGACCACAAATTGAGTGGCTTAAAATAGCACAGATTTATTATCTCACAGTCCTGTAGGTGTTTCACTGAGCTAAAGTCAAAGGGACAGCAGCACTGCCTGTCTTTGTAGAGGTTCTAGGGGAAAGTCCATTTCCTTGCTTTTTCCAGTTTCTGGAAACCACCTGTAGTCCTCAGCTTCCAATCCCATTTTATTGCATCTTCAAAGCCAGCAACCTTGCATCTCTCTCTGTGACCTTCCTCTTCCACTTTTAAGGATCCTGTAATTACCTTGGACCCACTTGCTGCATAATCTAGGTGACACTCTCTAGCTTGCTTAATTAAGGTAATCTGACTGGCAGCCTTAACTCAATCAGCGACCTTAATTCCCTTTGCCTTGTTCAGTTCAGTTCAGTTCAGTTGCTCAGTCGTGTCCGACTCTTTGCGACCCCATGAATCGCAGCACACCAGGCCTCCCTGTCCATCACCAACTCCCAGAGTTCACTCAGACTCGCGTCCATCGAGTCAGTGATGCCATCCAGCCATCTCATCCTTGGTCGTCCCCTTCTTCTGGCCCCAATCCCTCCCAGCATCAAAGTCTTTTCCAATGAGTCAACTCTTTTCATGAGGTGGCCAAAGTACTGGAGTTTCAGCTTTACTATCATTCCTTCCAAAGAAATCCCAGGGTTGATCTCCTTCAGAATGGACTGGTTGGATCTCCTTACAGTCCAGGGGACTCTCAAGAGTCTTCTCCAACACCACAGTTCAAAGGCATCAATTCTTCGGCACTCAGCCTTCTTCACAGTCCAACTCTTACATCCATACGTGACCACATGAAAAACCATAGCCTTGACTAGACGGACCTTAGTCAGCAAAGTAATGTCTGTGCTTTTGAATATGCTATCTAGGTTGGTCATAACTTTTCTTCCAAGGAGTAAGCGTCTTTTAATTTCATGGCTGCAGTCACCATCTGCAGTAATTTTGGAGCCCAAAAACAAAGTCAGCCACTGTTTCCACTGTTTCCCCATCTATTTCCCATGAAGTGATGAGACCGGATGCCATGATCTTCGTTTTCTGAATGTTGAGCTTTAAGCCAACTTTTTGACTCTCGTCTTTTACTTTCATCAAGAGGCTTTTTAGTTTCTCTTCACTTTCTGCCATGTATCCTAACATATTCACACGTTTGGAGATTAGCACATGGACATCTTTGTTGCGTCATTGTTCTGTGTTTGGTATTTTCTGCCTGAAAGAAAAACCACTTCTGAGTTACATATACATTCACGTTAACTGTACAGCTGCATTGTTTCTGTATGTGTTTACAAGAACATCGTAAGTACACAGATAAGAAATGTTCATGACTCTGGGGTCCTGATTCAGTATTTCATTTTCTTTTCTTGTGAGGTTGTAAGTTGTCGATTCATTATGTTGTTTGTGTCCTTTTTGGTGAAGTAAATCAGAAAATGTAGACTGATGACTCTTATAAGAAGTTGTTCATTAGTTGCTCATGTCAAAAATGGTTACTTGCTGATCAATTGAGAAAATGGTGATTGACATGAATGCTCTAATGATATGTTCAGATCTAGATTATAGCTGTATATTTAATACTTCAAATACCTAGATTATTTTATGTGAGTTCAAGTATTTACAACTGTGTCTTCCAAGAACTGAAAATGATGAAATCTAATTGAGGGTAGCTTTAAAAAATAGGGATATAAGGCCATAAAAATTCATGTGATGGTCAGGATTCAACATTTTTATTTATTTAAAGTTGAATTTTAGTTTGGTAACTTGGTATTCTATAAAATTGAGGCTGGTTTTTCATTTTTTATTAAAATACAAGTACTCTGAGAATGGAAAAAAGTCATCTTTAATAAAAATTTATTTTTAAATCTTGACAGTTCATAACAGTAGCATTTTATTGATCTGATATAATTACATTTTTCTAGTAAAAGGTCTAGAAAATGTTACATTTTTTGGCAATTATTACAGCCAGGAGGTTGTGTAAGTCTCTCTTAAGAGTCGAGGCTAAACTGGTATTTTGTGAACTTGAACTTCTCTAGCCCTGAAAGGCCACGATAGTTGGACTTAAATTCTGAAGAGAGAGTTGCATGCAAAGTCCAGCAGCAGTCTTTTCTGCCTCTCTCATCCTGTCCCTCCAGAGCCCTTCGCACTGGCAACTGCAGGAACCTGACAGGGCCGCAGAGCTGAGGGCCCTTAGGTCGTCATTGTGAACTAGATTTGAGATAAGAATGAAAATGTGAGGGGAGAAAGGAATAAGAAAATACAATAGATACTGTCTTTTTGACTGTTTGGCCCCAGGTCTCTGTGAGGAGTTTTTTTCTCTGTGTATATATAAGGGAAAGCTAAAGATTGTTTCTCAAATCGGAGCTTATACTTGTCATTACAGTTGTTTTGTTTTGTTTTTTAAATACAAGAAGACATGTTGCATAGCACTATATAAAGTTTCATTTTAACAAGATGACCTGTTCATAGCTCTTTAAAGAAAAGGAATACTTTGTAAATTTAAGTATACGTGTTCACTGTAGAAAAGGTCAGAAAACACAAACCAGAAGAGAATAATCATCCAGCTAGAAAGCAGCATTCATAAAATGCAATGTATAAACTGTCAGATGGATTTTAAAGAAAGATTTTTTTAATAAGTGTTTAAAAGGCAAAAATACCTATGGCTGACAAAGAAATTAAAATATGTTCATGCTTTTCTTGTGTTTCTGAGTGTATAGAAAGTCGGTTACTATTGTTATAAATTTCAGCTGATTGAACTATTCTGGAGAAAAGCTAGTAAAAAATACAACTTTTAGAAGCCAGTCCCAACAATCCCCATTCTGGGAAGGAAACAATTTAATAGCTATTCAAAAAATTTAGGGGCTTCCCTGGTAGCTCAGTTGGTAAAGAATCCACCCGCAATGCAGAAGACCCCGGTTGATTCCTGGGTCAGGAAGATCCGCTAGAGAAGGGATAGGCTACCCACTCCACTATTCTTGGGCTTCCCCGGTGTTTCAGCTGGTAAAGAATCCGCCTGCAGTGTGGGAGAACTGGGTTCAATCCCTTGGTTGGGAAGATCCCCTGGAGAAAGGAAAGGCTATCTGCTCCAGTATTCTGGCCTGAAGAATTCTATGGACTGTATAGTCCATGGGTTTGCAAAGAGTTGGACACGACTGAGCGACTTTCACTTTCAAACAATTTAGGTGTAAGGATACTTATCCCAGTATTGTTAAAAGGAGAGCATAAATTTTAGTAGCAACTTAAGTAAATGACTTTAATATCATTGTTGTTGTTTCCCAGGTTGCAGTTGTTACTGTTTAACATAAAGGTCATCTACTAAATATGATAATGTAAATCTGTATTTATTGGGAAAGAAGTCTGATAAAATTTAGAGAAGAGAGAGGGAAAGGATATAATAGAGTAGATACATTATCTGATTTTTTTAACAGTATATGCATAGCTATATATGTATATAAATGCTGAGAAGTTACCCTGATATATTTGACAGCAGGTATCTCTGAAGTTGAAAGTTCAAGTAATTCTAACTTTCTTCTTTAGATTGTCTATAACGTGTCTGTTTTTATATACCATATATATTTAGCCTGTAAATCAGAAAAAAAGATTATTTTGTTACTAAGTTTTAAATTGGAACTTTCTTAGAATTAAGCATCATGAAGACAGAGAGGGCTGACTTTGTCTGTGATACAGTGAGCAACTTAACATCAGAAATAGCCACTGCTCACTGGAGCCTTGGTGTCATTTGACAAATTGACAGTTGAAAAGAAGCTCTTAACTGTGTCTTTGGAAATAGTCCCTGCCTGAAGTCCATCCTAAAGGAGATCAGTCCTGGGATTTCTTCGAAATGCTAAAGCTGAAACTCCAATACTTTGGCCACCTCATGCAAAGAGTTGACTCATTGGACAAGACCGTGATGCTGAGAGGGATTGGGGGCAGGAGAAGAAGGGGACGACAGAGGATGAGATGGCTGGATGGCATCACTGACTCGATGGACGTGAGTTTGAGTGAACTCTGGGAGTTGGTGATGAACAGGGAGGCCTGGCGTGCTGCGATTCATGGGGTCGCAAAGAGTTGGACACAACTGAGCGACTGAACTTAACTGAACTGAAAGAAAGTACACGTTTGTATGAGCAAACTAAAAGAATGACAACTTCATTCATTTGAATATCAGATTACTTCAGTGGTTTAGACTGGTTAAAAGTGATACTTTAATAATAGTGTTCAATCTTTTATAGAGGTAGGATTTGGAAAACGTCAGGAATTTTTACAAGTCATTAGGTTGGGCTTCCTCAGTTTATAGAGAAGGAAACAGGAGCCCTGGCAGAAAAGGTGATTTGCTTTAACCGTCACAGAGCTGGTCATGATCAGGTCAAAGGCTTATTTTTTCCTGATTCCTGATGGCTTAGCCGCTTTACCTTCTTTCCAGATAGTCATCAGTGAGCCATGATACCTTAGGAGATAGAGAATCTAACAAATGTGATATCAGATACTTTCCATCAAACAATCAACAATGTATCATGTACCTAAATAAGTAGGTGTTCGTTGTTCAATCGTGTCTTTGTGACCCAATGAACTGTAGCCTGCCAGGCTCCTCTGTCCGTGGAATTCTCCAGGCAAGAATACTGGAGTGGGTTGCTGTCCCCTTCTCCAGGGAATCTTCCTGACCCAGGGATCAAACCCAGGACTCCTGCATTGCAGGCAGATTCTTTACCATATGAGCCACCAGGGAAGCCTGTTATGTACCTAACATGTACACGAAAGCGTATAAATACTGAGGGTAGAAAGAGGAATTTAAAAAATATTTCTTTAGGAAGACACCCATACAATAAAGAATGTAATAAATGTTAATACAGAAGTATATATAAAGTACTGTGGAAGCTCAAGAGAAGGATGGTTTCACACACACAAAAAGAAATAAATGTCATTGGAGCCAAGTCAGTTGGCCATCAAAAACATAAGAAAAGAAATGCATTCCAAGTAGGGGAATTAGCATGTACAAAGGCACAGAGGCTCCCAAAAGAGCCAGGAGGGTTAGAAGACACCCTGGACAGAGGTCCTCAGGAAAAGTAGGCAGAGGTCTAGCAGTAGCAGCAAGACTTTCAGTTTTGAAATTTGTCATTGGAATGTTGAGACAAGTTCTAAGCGTACAGATTCAGTTTGATCAGGGCTCAAACAGTGTCACCAGACCAGGTTTTTTTCTGTCCTCATTGGTCTGCTGTTTTAATCCCATTCTCAGGCTCCCCGTGGGTGTAAGAGGACTAGTCCCCAGTAGCTCAAGGAAAAGTTCTGCACTAGGGACTGTACAATTGGTTAATGTCCCTTCTCAGAAAAGATCACCAAGATACCGATGGGAAGGAATCCCCTGATCAGGCTCCCCACGCGGGAAGGGATGTTTCCAGCCAAGCAGGACAGGCACTTTTGCCGTGAGGAGGAGATTGCAGGTGGCTGAATAGGAAAAATTGTAAATGCTCAGTGAGTGGGACATTGAAGGTAGAGGTGAAGTCTTGGGTGGGGGGTCTTCTTAAAGATTTTTCTCTATGTTTTCCATCATACTGTCTCAATATTTAAATAATATAAAATCCAGTATAAAAGATTTAAATATTCCTTCCCATATTTAACCTAAGGACATTATACGTGAAGAATAAGTTGCTGTGAGGGGTGGAACTTATGTTACAGTAGAAGTGTTCAATTTCCTGTCATAAAGGACCAGCGGAAAGTGATTGATTTTGGTTTCTTTTTTGCTGTGCTGTGCAGCTGCAGGATCTTGGTTTGCCAACCAGGGATCAAACCCAGGGCCCCTGCAGTAAGAATGCTGAGTCCTAACCCCTGGACTGCCAGGGAATTCCTCGAAAGTGATTGGTTTTGTAGAACTCGAAAGTGTTTATATCCTTAGATTGGTTATTTTAAGTTTACAGTGTTCACCTTTTATTTCACTTGGCAGTGAAGTCATTACCTTTATATAGTGATATTACCATGTGATTTTACAGAATTCACAGAGACAGGACTCCAAATTATGTTCACCTTTTATTTCACTTGGCAGTGAAGTCATTACCTTTATATAGTGATATTACCATGTGATTTTACAGAATTCACAGAGACAGGACTCCAAATTAGAGATACAGAAATTAACAGTATCTTGAAGATGTCAGCAAATGAAATATATGAAAATGAACCTGACAATGAATAAGATATTTACTGCCGCTCCATATAATTGGATACATGTAGCTATAAAATATATTAAAAGGAAAATAAAATTGACTGTTATATATAGGTTGAGATTCTCTTTATTAAAATAAATTGCTGTGGTAACAGTGAAACTGTGTTAACCTGGAAGTCTTAAGAGAATGAATTATTTTGAACAGAATTCCATTTAGCTAATTTCCAAACACATGGTCAGTTTTTCCCTGCAGTTTAAATTTTGCCCTAAAATGTATTTCCTACTTTCTCACCTTCTTATTTACAATAAATTGAAAATAATTTCGGTTTTTCTTTTTAATTCAGGTCATTATAAGCATCATTTATTATGCTGTGGAAGTTGTAGGATGGTTTGTCCTTTTGTGAAAAAACCATAAAGTGCTCAGAGGTCTTATGGGTGCATTATGTCATGTTTAATCTGTTAATGCCTCTCTGTAATTTGTCACTGTTTTTGCTCTTGGGCTTATAGCAGCCACTTCTAAATGCTAAAGGTTTTGAAGGGATATTACCACTCCTTCTTAAATTGTATATAAAATCAGAGTGCACAGGCTCCACATGTTGGCTCATAGTGGGCCTGGTTGATAGAGGCTTAATATAACTTTTGTTAGTTGAATGGATGTTGTAGCATTTACAAAGTTGTAATCTTTCTTAATCTTCTAAGGAGGAGAGATATTCAAAAGGAGAAAAATTCAAGCTGATTGGCATTTGCCAAAGATAGTTAGCATAAAGTCTTAAAATGTAAGAACTTGAAGGTACCTCAGTAAGAATATGCGTCAGGCTGTAAATCTTCTGTAATCAACCCTGATCTGGCAGCGCTCCATGCCATTTGCTGCCACGTCAAAAAGAGAAGCACAGCTGTCAGGCTGTCAGTGGACTCCCTTCTGCTAATAATTTCATCTTTGTACCTTCTCTAGCTGCTATATCTCTGTTGCACTCAGTGCTTCAAGGAAATGAAAAGTGCTTCCTCAGAGTTGAATGTTGGCCAAACCCATGCTATTCAAATACGATAAAGCCCTGGTTCTCTTGTGTCTTTTTAATCTAAAGCTAAAATTATACTTTATTCATTTGTCTTATTCTTTCATTCCGCTTGTAGTTCTCCAGATTATCAGATAAATAGACTGGTTGGGTATTTTGGAATGGGAATGTCACACTCCCACATTCCTTCTCCCTCCCTCTGATTTTTTTTGTTTTTGTTTTTTTCTAAAACCTTATTTAAATACACTTATAGAGAGGTATGTTAAATCAGTACCTCTCGAGGTCTGGCTAGTTCCAAAGTAAAGACTTTCTTTGACCTCCTATTAAAGCTCTTTTGCATTCTGACCACTGGCTGTAGCTTTTACATTTTCTCCTGTAAAAATTTTGGTGTGCTGTAATATATTACAAATAATATATTATATTGTTGTATAAAAGATTGATGGACTTTGCAGTTAGATCAGGTCATATTCAGTATAATTACTTTCCCTGCCCTTTTGGCATTTGACTGTTGAATATGTAAGAGAAGCAAAAATGTCCACCCTTCATTGAGAAACACCTACCGTTTTGCTTGTAGGCCTTTGCTAGGTTTCATTGTTTGATAGAGATTAACAGCTCAAGTGGTCAAGTATAGGCCTTGCTATTATATTTTTAGTGCCTTTTAAGTTCAGAGTGCAGTTTTAATGTAAATTCCGATATAGTAGGAAAGCCAGGGGAAGCAGTGAAGGGATTTAGTTATAAAAGAGAGACCCTGGGAGATGATAATTATCCATCACTATATAATGGTGACTATGTAGTTCGGATAATTGCTATGAAAATATGAGTGGAAGTTACTCCAGACTAGCACCTCTTTTTCTTCTGGCATCTCTGAGACGGTAGAATGAAGAAAGGCGGATGAGTTTTGTATGCAGTCACCTAGCGTCACCCAGTACTACTGTGCGTGTTATTAAAGCAACCATTGGACTTATTCCATGGTATTTTTATTCCCTCTTATTATTTATTTGTTGGCCATACTTCGTGGCTTGCAGGATCTTAATTCCCCAATCAGGGATTGAATCTGTGCCCCTGGCAGTGAAAGCATTGATTCCTAACCACTGGACCACCAGAAAATTCTCATTCCCTCTCTTTGATTTTTGTTTAATAGGCTTGCATTTACCAAGGTCTATGCAAGGCTATCTTTTGCTCTTAAAAAACTAGCTCTAAAATTAATTAATTGAGCTGCTGTCAAGTTCTTAGAGATTACACGAATGTAGTTTCTTCTCAAAGTAGAACTTCTAAAGAGCTAGTACATAATTTGACAGTCTAACCCTAAGGGATACCAGGAACTTCACTCATGTCTTAGGTTCCAAGGCCACTTTCTTAGATTTTCCTGAAATTCAAAAAGCCCCATGTGTGTGTATGTGTTGTTTTCTCCTTGTTATAAACATATATAGACAATTGAAAAATATACAAGTGTAAAAAGTAAAAGATATAAATGTACCTCTCTTTTTAATCCCACTCTCCAAAAGTAAACCAGCTTAGTTTTTAGCATATCCGACATGTATACATCTAGGTCTATAAAAATGTAATTTCTTTAAAAAAAAATGCTTATTCTTTATCACTGTTTTAGTTAATTACGCATTGTGAATGTCTTTCTGTGATAGTAGATCTAATTTTTCTGTATCCCATTCCATTGGACAATTGATTTCCCTGTTCCCTCACTGATGGACTTAGGTTTGCTTTTGTTGTTTGGTTAGTTTTTTTGTTTGTTTTCAGTTAAAGGCAATATAGTGAACATCTTTCTGTATAACTTTGCCCACTTGTTTAAAGAATGCCTATAGTTTCCTAGAGTTTATATTCCTAAATCAAGGGTATGTAATTTTAAAGTTTTGATACATGTTGTCAAATGAGCCTCCAAATAATAAGTTTATAAGCCTGCTGTCAGCATATAAGGATTCATTTTCCCTACATCTTCAACAACATAGTTGCTTGTTTATGATTCAGAAACTTGAATTTTAAACTCTTAAGTCCCAAGGTTATTTTATATAATCTCTGATTTATGGTTTCACAAATAGCCTGTAAAAATAGATGCTTTTCATATTTTTCCTTTTATTGCTGCCATACTTGTTTAGATATAGAATGTGTTATCAAGACAAAGCAATCTTTTTATTTTGTTAGTATAGGTATAACATATATTTTAAGGAATTTATCATTCATTTCAAAATACTTCTCTTCTTGAATATTTCTTATATTACTAGTCCAGTCAGGATATTCATTTCAAAACCTTGCTGTTTTGAGTTGGAGTTCAAGGGACAGCTACTGAACCTCTCATTCTCTTTGCTGAAATTTACACATGATCACTTTTGAAATACCCTGTAAATTTACTGAGCACCTCACACTGACTAATGGCGATCGAACAGTAATTTAAGGCATATTGAAACTTTATTAATCCAAATACATTTTAATGAAATCTGAACTTTATCTGTTTGCTTGCTTGCTTGCAGGTGGATTCACCTATGAACTTGAAGCATCCCCATGACTTAGTCATATTAATGAGACAAGAAACAACAGTTAACTACCTCAAAGAACTGGAGGTGAGACAACTGGACAAGCAACACACAGCTGATACGTGGTGCATTTCACAGGAGCTGGAGAAGGCAATGGCAACCCACTCCAGTCCTCTTGCCTGGAAAATCCCATGGACGGAGGAGCCTGGTAGGCTTCAGTCCATGGGGTCGCGAAGAATCAGACACGACTGAGCGACTTCACTTTTACTTTTCACTTTCACACATTGGAGAAGGAAATGGCAACCCACTCCAGTGTTCTTGCCTGGAGAATCCCTGGGACAGCAGAGCCTGGTGGGCTGCTGTCTCTGGGGTCGCACAGAGTTGGACACGACTGACGCGACTTAGCAGCAGCAGCAGTAGTACTGTGGTCAAAGAAGAACTGAAACCTATTATTTCTTAATTCTTCTGACTTTTATAGGAATTTCTATTTTTAGATCATACTTTTCTTTTTCTTTTTTTTAAATCAGAATGCCATTTGAGCACCAGTAAGAGAAATAGACTACTGGAACCTTGGTTTTATGCCTCATTCTTGACTCATGTGTCCTTGAACAGCATTTCCATGTATAAATATTTCCATCAAATATGAAGAGGAATTATCTCAAGATAATCGTGGAAGGAGAGTTTGGGTAAAATATCAAAAGGAAGAATGGTTTGAATACCTCATAAAAATATAATTATGTTAGTTCTCAGGTAGAAAAAATTAGGATCTTAGTAGTTTGTGTTATTATGACTGAGGTGAAAACCATTCATCACTTTGCATCTTGAAAACTCTTCCTTCATTTTTATTTTATATTGAAGTATAGTTGATTAACAATATTGTGTTAGTTTCAAGTGTACAGCAAAGTGATCCAGTTATACATATACACGTATATATTCTTTTTCAGATTCTTTTCCACGCTTTGAAAAGCTGGTATTTATTAGCACTAATAATATCTGACCTTCTGGTTTCTATCATTGATTTTTGTAAACTGATTTTTCTTAGTAGCGAATAGTGTTAACTATTTGAAAAAGTTTTTTTTCTTTCGTATAACCCCCTCTTAAAAGTTACAGTGTAAATTGAATTCAAATTTTAATGAAACTTTTAAGTTGCAGGAAAAAACCCAATTTGCAAAATGAGATTTAGAAAATTATTGGAAATAATAAGAGTAGAATCAGAGTCTTAGAAAGCTAGAGGAATCATAAAGATCATCCTCATTTCAGAGGTAAGGAAATAATTAGACCTAAAGACTGAATTGCCTGATTTCATGAAACAAGTTATGGCAGAACCGGAGGCAGACGCCTTATCTCCTGGCTGTTTATAGAGATGAAACCAGGTAGCCATTCATCTTCTCGTTACATAAAAGTTCCCAACTTCACTTATGTAAATTTAAACTAGTACATCTATTAACAGTAATGTAATGAGTTTATACATAGTACTTAGTTTCTGCTTCATATACACAATGACAGATGAAAGACAAAATAGAAATGAAAGTAAAATATAGTCAGGTCTAAACACAACATAAACAATCTCCGTAGAGTTGAAAATGGAACAGAAAACACCAAGTTGAGAACGTAGCTAAAACTATAAACCTGCTGGTTGCCAAGACCAGGAATAGGTTCTGCTGTCTGATGTCCATTTCATCTCTGTGGAGTAAAGGGAACAACAGTGTTCTGTGCAAGACAAAGGAAGATCACCAGATTCACTACTGCTTGAAGACTGGGACGGAGCATGAGAAGAGTCTGGTGGGAAGAAGGTTGAAAAGGCAGGAAGACAAAACAAAACCTAATGACCCAACAATGAACCAAGTCATCTAGTGGTTCAATGATTGCATCTTCAGTTTCCTGAACACCATTTCAGGGCAGAGTGTCACTTTGGGTTAGAAACTCTAAAGTTGTACGATCTGGTTTTGGACTTTGGATCTAGATAGAACCTGGAAGCAGCTACAAAATTGTCATGGAATGGTCGGGAGGAGACAGAGATGGAGATGGGGTGAAGGATGATTCCAGGAGTTTTGACCCAAGCAGTTGATGTTAGATGAGGTTGGCTTTAGCTGAGATGAGAAGACTGAAGGAGGTATAGACTGGGGAGGAGGCTGGTATATTAAGAAGATGCCTATTAGGAATCTAAGTGGAGACATTGAATGAGGAGTTGGTTCTTCTTGTGTAGACTCCTGGGTAAGGGCTTGAGCTAGAGATTTAAGTTCATTTATCCTTCTTAATCACTGACACAGGAATAAATCCATGAGACTAGATAATACAGTTTATCTTCAAAGTAGTGACAACTGGGTGTACTTCTTAGATAGCAGAATCAATACCAGAAGACAATAGCATCAAATGTTAAGTACAGAATTTTATAGTCTTTTAAATATAGTATTTTATATTCTCTTAAACCATCATTCAGGTGTGAGGACAAAGCAGTCTCCTGACATACACAGTTTACTAACCACAGACCTTCACTATACTGACCAATGTAGGTAAATCTCAAAAGCGTTAAGTTTAAATAAAGGAAGTTGTAGAATATACAGTATGATACTATTTATATAAAATTTTAAAACTTGCAAAGCAGTGCTATATGTTGATTTTAGAGATATATATATATAGTAATATTTAAGAGAATAAGGGCAATATAGTAATATTTTATAAAAATATACATGAAAATGATACATAAAACATTCAGGATAGTGGTAACTTTTGATGGCTTGCTTATGTATTTATAATATTTATTTTTTTCTCTTGGTCATGCCATGCGGCTCGTAGGATCTTAGTTCTCCAACCAGAGACTGAACTTGGGCTCTTGACAGTGAGAGTGCCAAGTCCTAACCACGGGATTCCCAGGGTAGGGGTAACTTTTGAAAGGGAGAGAGGGGTTTCAAAGACAGGTAAGAGGGGCTTCAACTATTTTTTTTTCTTTTAGAAAAATCTAGAGTATGGCAAAATGTTAAGATTGGTAGTGGAAATATAGCTGTTATATAATTCCTCTATTCATTTGGAAAAAAAATATGAGTAGCAGAAGTTTCTCTCAAACCTAGTGACTCCAGCTAGTACTATCAACACGCTGGTTGTCTTGAAGGACTGAAATATGACATGTTTGGACAATTCATGGTAGTTTTAATTGCTGAGCATCCTGTGCCCAGGAAGTTGTTAAATATAGCTTTATAGATAGTCAGAGATCATTTCATAAGGCACTTATGTGCCGGTATTACACATGTCATGTTCTGTTACTTTCTGTATATGGACACTTGTTTTGAGAAGCTCATTCATGTCAACTAAGGTAACCAAGAGCATATTTAGCATTCTCTGACTTGGTTAACACATTAAATTTTTTCTGTTACATGATATGTAGGTTGTAATATTAGAAAAATCCAGCAAGTTCTTATTTTCTTCTCAACAGAAGCAATTAGTTGCTCAAAAAATTCACATAGAAGAGAATGAGGACAGAGATACAGGACTGGAACAGAGGCATAATAAAGAGGATCCAGACTGCATCAAAGCCAAGGTGCCCTTAGGGGACCTAGATCTATATGATGGCACGTACATAACTTTGGAGAGCAAAGATATCAGGTAAAAAAAAATTCTCTTTCCAAAAATAAAAGTACTTCTTCCTGAACAGACATTTCTGAATTTGGAATTATTTCTCTAATTAGAAAAAGCTTCAATAACTGATGACTATTGAAATTTGAAAGTTCAAAATATATACTATGTATAGAATACTTACAAATCAATTAAAAATATTTATCATCACAGTAGAAAATTGAACAGTTTATAGTAAAAAGTACAAACGGCCCATAAAGACGTGGAAAAAAATATTTCTCGGTAATGATCAAATAAGTGCATGCTAAAACATATTTTTCATCAAATTGGAAAAAATATTTAAAAATCATAACTGGTAAAATATGGGAAAACTGTATACAAAAGTGTAAATTAGTTTAAACATTTCTAGAAAGAGTTTAGCAGTGTCTTATTAGCTGAAAAGTCTACAGTCTTAACAGTCTGTGACTTACCTATTATTTCCTCTTTAACTCTTGATTTATCTCCTTTAAGTTGAAATCTCAAACTAATTTCTTCCATTAGCAACTATATGAAAAAGGTATGCATGTCGACTAATACTGATTTTAAAGTGAGATGCTTTGAGAATATGATTTAATTAGGGGAAAATTTGGCATTTCTTCACTTTTCATTCATTCATTACTCCTTGCCTCTTGATTGTAGCCCTGAAGATTATATAGACACAGAATCTCCTGTCCCTCCAGACCCTGAGCAACCTGATTGTACTAGAATTTTAGAACTTCCATATAGTATACATGCTTTTCAGCACTTGCGAGTAAGTAGAGAAATTTGGGGGGCCTCATCTTCACTTTGTTCTTTAATCTCTGGCTTAGTCATGCTCGCTCTTTTCTTTCTTTTCTCCTTCCAAACAGCTTTTGGTTTTAACAGACATCTCCTACTCTTAAAATTCCTCCAGAATAAACACTCTTAAGATACCGAATTGTAATCTTTTATGTCTTATAATCTCCTTTTTCTTTCCTCTTTTTTCAATCTTTTCTTCTTCTCTTCAGGGTGTACAAGAGAGAGTTAATCTTTCTGCACCGCTACTGCCTAAAGAAGATCCAATCTTCACGTATCTATCTAAACGATTAGGAAGGAGCATAGATGACATAGGTCATCTCATTCATGAAGGCCTGCAGAAGGTAAGTCGTCCGGGACTGAAGAGCCCAGAGGCCGTGAACAGGAGGTAGTTTTCTCTCAGAAAATGTCTCCCCAGCTTGTTGTTGTCTAGAGAGTGATTTTAAATCCTGATCACAGCAGTATAAACTGTGTAGTTCAAAGTTAGACAGAAGCGTTGACAATCCAGTCCCCTTTACCAGGGCGAGATGCTACAAAGTTTTATTTGGACTAATTCTTGAAAAAAACAAAGTATAAACTAATATAAGCAACAGGGTTTATAGGCTAGGTTATATATTTTGAGTGTGAAGGAAAATTTAACATTAGCATCTTTGATACATAACTACACATAGTAAATACATGGATTATCACTGTTCTCTGAACAGGAAAAAAAATCACCACGAACAATAAAATCTTCATGTAATTTTCTTTTAAAGAAACATCTACTTAAAAAAAATGGAATGCAGAATTATGTAACAGGATCCCAGAATTTAAATGTATCATTGAGGATAGCATGTGGGAATTTAGAAATAGTTTTTGCTCTTCTCTGTGCCTAAGGAGATTCATAAAATGCAGGCTAGTTTCTATGGAGTGGTATTAAGTAAAATGTGTAGTTGTAATATTTATATACAGTTTACTCAAATATATATATATTTTTATACTGTTACCCAAATAAATGTTTATTCAAATACTTTATATAAGATTAATTTTGTAGCTAAGTTACCTTCTTCATCTTGTTTTTCTGAAGGTAATATAAAATACCGCATCCCCAGAATTGATGAATAATAAGGGAAAACTGGCCTAGGATTTAAAATATCCTTCAGAGAATTGTTAGTTGAAAGTAGATCATAGTGGTAAGTGCTCTATAAAAAATTAAAATAGAGGGTTTATTGGGTGGCTACTTTAGATTAATCAGGCGGGGTTATCCTCTCTGGAAAGTTGAAATTTAAGCTGATACTTGAATGACAAGAAGAAACAAAAAGTCAGAGATGAAGGAAGAGCATTCTAGGCTGAGGCCACAGCCCCGAAGCCTTGATGAGCTTAGGAGTAGATGAGTCAGCTCAGGCCGCCATCACAGAATGCCGCAGACTGGGCGGCTTCCGCAACCGAGCGCTCGCAGTCCTGGAGGCTGGAAAGCCCAGGGTCGTGTTGCTGGCTGATTCAGTCCCTGGTGAGGACGCTTCCTGGCTTGTAGGTGGCCGCTTTCTGGCTGTGGCGTCAGGTGGCTTCTCTGTGTGAATTTTGGGGAGGAGTGGGTGCAAGGGGGAGAGAGAGAAAAAAATCTTGCTCTTAGAAGGGCACTGGCCCTATTGGATTTTAAACCTTTGTCACTTCTTCAGAAGCCTTATCTTCAATATAGCCACACTAGGGGTTAGAGCACCTATATATGAATGCTGAGAGAGAGACACATTCAGTCTATAACACGTGTTATATAATTAAATTCAGGTCAGTATGGCTGGGGCCTGGTGAGCGAAGGGGAGGGTGATAGGGAATGAAGCCAGAGAAGGTGACCAGGGCCAGGTTATCTCGAGCTCTGAGAGCCAAGGTTAGGACTTTGAATTTTATTCCAGGTGTGCTGAGAAGCTGAAGCAGAGAAGGGACATAATTTAATTAGTGTTTTTTAAAAGTACACTCAAACTTGTATGGAGAAATGACTCAAGGAGGCCAAAACTGGAAATAGACCGGTTAGAGGGGTAGTGCAGTAATTCAAGAGGAAGGTGAAGATGGTTTGGACCAGAATGGTTAGTAGTGGAAATGAAAGGACTTAAACTATTTCAGAAGATGTTTAGAAGCTGCTTAATCAGATGTGGAGAATGAGAGAAAAAGAAATCAAGGATAATTGCTTAATTTTTGAAGTGAGCAACCTGAAGGAGGAGCTGGTTTGGTGTGGAAGAAGATTAAGATAGAGTTCTGTATGGGTCAGGTTAAACTGAAATACTTTTATGAGTCTAGAACTCCAGTAGAGGTCAGAGCTGGGTTTAGAGAGAGAGAATAATTGTTAAACAGGGAGACTTTGTAACCCTGGGATTGGATAAGGTCATCTGGAGAAGAGGTCCTGGGTCCTCCTATGTCATCTGTCAAGCAGAGAGGGAGGAGGGGCCAGCAGAAGCTGCCCAAAAGGATGTTCAGAAGAATGTGGTATCTAAGTGCCAGGCAGAAAAAAAGTGTTCAGTAGAGAAAGAATAATAAGTAGTGACATTCCAGCATTTATAGCTTTGGCAGGAGATTTAATAGGAAATCTTACTGAAAGATTTTTCTTTAAAGATTTATTTTTCTCTTCCAATATGATGTGTAGAGTACTCTGTTTATAATGTTTTTAATAGTTCATGTTGAATTTTTAATTTATTGTTTTGTCCCAATTCACAATGTAAGTTTTAAAAACAGATTAAAAACCATTTGTTGATTTAAAAAGAAACTTTCTCAAAAGGCTACTAAAAGACAGACTGACGCCTAAGTCATAAATCAGTTGTGAAAGAATATAGCATCTGCTCTTTCTAGAACCTACCAGTTCAGTTCAGTTCAGTTGCTCAGTCATGTCCGACTGTTTACGACCCCATGGACTGTAGCACGCCAGGCCTCCCTGTCCATCACCAGCTCCTGGAGTTTACCCAAATTCATGTCCATTGAGTCGGTGATGCCATCCAACCGTCTTATCCTCTGTCATCCTCTTCTCGTGCCTTCAGTCTTCCCCAGCATCAGGGTATTTTCAAATGAGTCAGCTCTTCACATCAGGTGGCCAAAGTATTGGAGTTTCAGCTTCAGCATCAGTCCTTCCAATGAATATTTAGAACTGATTTCCTTTAGGATGGACTGGTTGGATCTCCTTGCCAGTCCAAGGGACTCTCAAGAGTCTTCTCCAACACCACAGTTCAAAAGCATCGATTCTTCGGCGCTCAGCCTTCACCTTTCAGGATGACTTGGGTAAGAGGGGAGGAAGCAGTCCTGGGTGGCCCCAAAAGGCAAAACTGGGACCAGCCAAGTATGGACCTCAGTTCATGACAACAGGAGAATTTCTTCTAACAGAGCAAGCTGTCTTGGAATGGATTAGAGACGGCACCGAGCATGCTAAGGACAGTGAGGCCGCAGAAGGCCAGCAGGAGCAGAGTTTGGGATTATAAGACCCAGGTTCACGTCCTAATGTTGCCCTTTCTGGGCTCTGGGATCTCGGGAGCCTCAGTTTCCTCACCTGCAAAATGGGAGGAGTACTAATGGAACAAGGGTTCCATTAAATGAATTCAGGCCTTAGTACAACCTTTGATATTTCGTGTATTTGCTTGTTTATTGTCCACGGGGCTTCCCTGATGGCGCAGCAGTAAAGAATCTGCCTGCAATGCAGGAAATGCAAGAGACGTGAGTTCAAACTCTGGGTTGGGAAGATCTCCTAGAGGAGGAAATGGCAACCCACTGCAGTATTCTTGACTGAAAAATCCCGGAGACGGAGGAGCCTGGTGGGCCTACAGTCCAAAGGGTCACAAAAAGTTGAATGCAACTGAGCTAGCATTCCTTAGCCAACTATACTTAGTGCTGAAATCTTTCATTGCATTACTCAAAAATCATAATTTTTCCTTGAAGATAGAGTACTTAATGGATGATTAAAGCAGAATTATACTGGTTTTAATCTTAAAAATAGCTCTTAAAAAGAAAATAACTGATCCTTTTTAAAAAACAGACTACATGAAAATCTATAAAAGAGAAAGTAAAACTTGTCATTTAAAGTCAGAGATAATTACTGTTTTATAATATTTTGGAGGGTTTTTTTTTTTAGTTTAACATTTTTATAGTTACACCTCTTTTGTCTTACGGTTGATGGTTGTGCTAAGTCTGTTTCTGCGCGTGAGCTTCGTCTCTTTGTGGTGGGCAGGGCTGCGCTCTAGCTGCAGTGTGCAGGCTTCTCATTGTGGTGGCTTCTCTTATTGCAGAGCATGGCCTCTGGGACATGCAGGCTCAGTAGTTGTGGCTCACTGGCTTAGTTGCCCCGCATGTGCAATCTTCCTGGACCAGGGAGTGAACCCACATCCCCTGCATTGGCAGGTGGAGTCTTATCCACTAGACCACGAGGGAAGTTCTTTAGTTAAAAATTGTTCTCAAGGATAAATTTTTAATCATGAAATTTGGGGGTAAAAGAGTAATCACATTTTTTAAGGTTTTATACATACAGGTTGTTAAGTTGTTTTGCGCCTCCCCCCCCCACCACGCCCCCCGCCAAGAAATGCTCTACTAACCTACAGTTAATATCGGCAATTAATATACACTGTAGCCTGTAGTGAATACTGGCATTCTGTTTAATCTTTGCCAATTTTTAAAAGAAAAACTTGCATCTTTTAGATTATTTTTTGTAGTTAAGTTTTGTATTTTTTTTCACCTGCTAAGTAGCCATTGTTTCATATTTTTGAATTGTCCATGTTTTTGGCCCGTATTCTCTTGGTTTTTTGTCTCTCTGTTTAGATTTTTTTTTTTTTAATTTTACTTTACAATACTGTATTGGTTTTGCCATACATTGACATGAATCCACCACGGGTGTACATGAGTTCCCAATCCTGAACCCCCCTTCCACCTCCCTCCCCATATCATCTCTCTGGGTCATCCCAGTGTACCAGCCCCAAGCGTCCTGTATCCTGTATCGATCTATCTGTTTATCAAAGATATTAAATGTTGGCTATCATTTGTTTTGTCTGTTTTATCTTAAATTTTATGACTTTTTTCATTCTGAATTTGAGATTTCTTACTTGGGTTTAAACTTACATTGAGTTTTTGACACAGTTCAGTTTAGTGTTTTGACCTCTCTGTGGTTGCAATCAGTGTATGTTCAGGATGAAAAATCGAAGCCACGAAAGGAGAAAACCTGTCTGCTATCTGAACTTCTGTTTAACTTGACTAAATAATATACTTATTAATATAGAGTAGACATTTTTAGCAATGTGAAGATCTGAATGAGTTTCTGATCACACTGAGAAAATGACAACTAAAAATACATCTTTCACAAAAGCATTGTATTTGCTTACATACATACCTTCATTCAGATGTTTAAATAGGAAACTTTACAGTATGTTGATTTCAGGAATTTCATGTTAGAACAACTAGCATTTCTAAGTAAGCTAGATTCTAACTTCTGAAGTCCTGAAATAGGGCCCACGTTGTGGCCGCTTGGTGAGATTGTCGGCTTTATTTCCCTCTTGGAATGATAGCCTAGGGTTGGACAGTCTGTCTGTTTAGACCACACCTTAGTGTACTTGTTCAGCTACTAATCAAAAACCTCTTTTGATACAGATAGTTTATTTGTACTTTGCCCTCTGCTCTGTCACTACTGTGTAAGTCTTGATCTTTACCAATTTCAGACGGCCTAGAGTGGTGACGGTACTTACTCATTTTGAACATTCTGAGTTGAAGAAATTATCTTGGGTTATGTTTGGTTGTCATTTTACGTATTTGATTTCTAGAACTCTTCCTCGTGGGTACTATATAACATGGCTTCATTTTACTGGAGAATAAAGAATGAGCCATATCAAGTAGTGGAGTGTGCCATGCGAGCTCTTCACTTCTCATCCAGGTAGGATTCCTGCCCTTCTGGACCTGTTGATTTTCCACACAACTCAGGACTGTTAAATATATATATATGTATATAAACAAAGAGAAGCGTTGTATGTACTTACTTTCTCCTCAGTCCCTGTTCCAAGAAATTAGTCCAGTCGAAAATGGTAGATGTCAAAGAGTTCAAAACGATAATGGCATAACACGCTTCTGATTTCTGTTAAGGAAAAAATATGCGATATAGATGCCCTCTGACTTACTTGGAACTTGGAAGTTAGGACCTAGGCTGGAGAAATTATCGAAAGTTAAATTTTTCTCAAAGCAAACGTCAGCCGTAAATACATTTTAAAATCATAAAATGTCTGCCAGCCTTGACTTTTGTGGCAAAATTTGTAGCCATCAGATTGAGTAAGCACCATCAATGATGTAAAATGAAACATTAGGATTTTCTCAAATATTTTCCCCATCTGTAAGCAAACTCAAAATTGCTTTCCAAAGCTCAATAGCTTTGAATGTAATTTGCACCTGTCAGGTAGTTACGGATAATTGTGGAGCACAAGCTTCTTTCCTGACATCTAATTACATCTCTCCCTCTCTTGTAGGCACAATAAAGACATTGCCCTGGTCAACCTGGCAAACGTTCTGCACAGGGCACACTTCTCCGCTGATGCTGCTGTTGTGGTCCATGCAGCTCTGGACGACAGTGACTTCTTCACTAGCTATTACACTTTAGGAAACATATACGCAGTAAATACAGCTTTTTTTACATGAACCAATCCAGTTGCTCTTTCCTTTTTTTTTTTTTTTTTGAATAAAAAAAATACCCTTTTCCTTTCTAGACAAGGAAAAGGGGATAGAAATGAAGAAACCTAAAAAAAAAAAAAAAACTCAAACAATAATGAATCATAAGTGTCCTAGCCTCTTGACAAAAAAGAATAATAAATTGATAGGAATATTAAACTTCTTTAGTGTAGTCCTCTTAAGATAGCAGTTATTTGAACTGAGCCATCCTATACAGCATCATGTCATGTTATGGAGGTTTGGCCACTGATTGAAATAATATTCACTGTATGAAATTTGGTGTGATCTCATGAATCATAAGGACATTTGAACAGACACAACCAGGCTAACATTTTTCCCTCCTGTGTTTGTGTATGTGTGTGTGTTTGTTTTTGTCTCTTTAGATGCTTGGGGAGTATAACCACTCAGTGCTCTGTTACGACCATGCTTTACAGGCCAAACCTGGGTTTGAGCAAGCTATAAAGAGGAAGCATGCCGTCCTGTGTCAGCAAAAACTCGAGCAGAAATTGGAAGCTCAACATAGGTAACTCAGAGGAAAAAATTTTACTAAAGCACTATTTTACTGAAGCACAGTAGGATCATAGGTTAGACCTGTATAGGGTGAAATCAGTGTTAATTTGTTCATTAGAATTAAGAAAAACACCTTTTCACTTCTACTAGTCCTGTCCTTTTTCTCCAAATCCAGGAGGCTTAGCACAAGTCAGTGGTTGTGTAAATGATTCTAGGTACCAGAGAATGTTTACAGTACATGCCATCATTTAAATCTTTACAATCTTGATCATCAGTTACTTGTATGAAGTCTGATGAAGGAGGGGGATACTGCCAGATGCTTAGTAACTCTATTGATTACATTTTTATTTCCATGAATTAGACTGTCAGTAAACTCACTGGCACATGCTATGTTCGATCTTTCTCCCCTTCGACTCCTAGGATTGGGCTATTATTTTGGTTAAGTGATGTTGAGAGAGATGATTTGGCCCATGTTTTACAGATTTGTATAAGTTGCACAGTAATAGAATTCTGTTGTACTTGGTCCTCATACTTAATTTTAAAATGTACTGTATTTAATTCAATAAATAATAAGACCAGTGAAGGAACTTCATATAATTCAGAAGTGAATTGTTTATCATGTATAAAATTTTGAGTCTGATTATTATAGAATTCAGTGGAGATTAGGATTTCATTGAATTTTCCATTTAATGAATAAATTTTCCATTTTCCAATCTGTTTAAAAGCCTGACGTCAAAAAGGAAAGAATGATAGCTTGTTTATGCCTGGCTTCTGTTATACCTGCTCAGAACTTGCCCTTGCTGAGCTTCTTCCAATATTATGCTCTTCTTACACAATCTGTTCAGCTCTTAAGTCTCCATATGTTAAGTGTAATAAGTAATCAGATGTTTGTGACTAAATATAATGAAGCTACTGATTTATTGACATCAGCTGGTAGAGAATATTCCTTTCCAAGCAGTTTCTGTGGTTTTCCCCCAAATCTGTAAACCAAGGAGCTCCAATGCAAGAGCCTTTTTTGTTAACCTTTGTTCAGGTAGAATCAAAAGAAAAGAAAAGGAAGATTCTAGAAAGGCTTTGAATGTCCGTGGAACTAATCTTTGTGGAGAAAAACAGAGTTGTTAAATCTGTAGAGCTTTGTAGTATATCGCTCTGTGTCTTTTTTGGCCCCTGCAAAGTCCACCACACCATTTAATGTCATTAATTGTTGTATTTATGAGAAGAATTTCACATGTCTTTTTACCACCCAAATATTAATAAAGCAGTAGCATTTATTTAGCCCCATGGTTTTTGAGATGGTGGTACAGTGGTTGTTTGCTAAAAGTAAAAATCTTGCAATTTTTGCTGAGAACCAGAAAATCTGTGTATTTAAGTGGGCTTAAACATTTACAGTTTTGAAGCTCTGTAACTTTTTCCTGGCATTAAAAAATGTTAAGATCCCTCCAGCGAACACTGAATGAGTTGAAGGAGTATCAAAAGCAACATGACCACTACCTGAGACAGCAGGAAATCCTAGAAAAACATAAGCTGATTCAGGAAGAGCAGATCCTAAGAAATATCATCCATGAGACACAGATGGCAAAAGAGGCACAATTAGGTAAGTCCTGATTCCAAGTAATTTTTAAAGGCCGATTAGGAAGTTCACGTCTAGTGTGCTTCACTTTCAGAACTCTCACGTAGCCACGAAGCAGTGTAAAGTTGTGCTTATGATTTCCTTCAATCTTAAAATGAAATTATCACTGCAAGTGGACTGGCAGGCCTAGGAGCCAGTTTGATCCTCCTAGCTTTTTTATCATTCACATTTTAAAGTAAAAGCCAACTTTTGTATCCTGAGTCCAACAGTTTTTTGCCCTCTGTGGCCAACACTAATGCTTCTCTAACTGTTATATGCATGCCAGTCTCTTGAAAATCCTGTCAAAATGCTGATTCTGATTCAGGAGGTCTGAGGTGGGGCCTAAGATTCTTGTTTTTGTAACAAACTGCTAATTGCTGCTGGTGGTCAGAAAGCTCACCCAGAGCAACATAGCCCTACAGCAAGCTAATGCAAGCCAGACACACCCTGGGAACAAAAAATCCGCACTTTTCAGCTAACACTGGCAGAAAGACTACATGTTCTTTTTTTCTTCCATTAAAAACAAATGTTTTATTTTAGAAGAGTTTAGACTTTGTCTTAAGCAAAGAAAGTCATCAATGGATTACTTTCAGGAGATTCTGAAATCCTCCCCCAGATTACACACAGTACGGTGTATATGCGCAACTTATTTTCTGGGAAAATGATATATAGCTCTTTGAGGGGGATTGTGGGGGAGGCACGCCGTGTAGACATGCAGACTCTTAGTTTCCTGACCAGTGGTTGAACATGTGCCCTTGCAGATGAAGCATGGAGTCTTAACCACTAGACCACTAGGGAAGTCCCATTATGAACATCTCTTGCAGTCTGTGACCCCAAAACAGAACCACTGGTCTAAAGGAACTGGCATTGATGGCATATCAGTGATTTGGTTGTACCCAGAATGTTTCATTTATGATCAAACCCTGTGGGAGCAGGTACGACAGCTTGACACCAAAGAATAAATGAGTAGAATCCCTTATGTTATATCCTTCTCCCTTGATAAGCAGAGTCTGTTACAGCCTCTTGGGGTTGCAAAGAATTGGACGTGACTGAGTGACTGAACAACCACATGACCATTTATAGTCCCATTTTACAATTCACCTGACAAGTTTTCTTTGCTATTTTGAGTGTAGAGAGTGTGTTTGGTCCTTGGGATTACTTACTGCTCAGTCTGTACTAAAATGCAACCAGAGCTCTTATATATATATTTGAAAAAGTTATGAAGTATATAAAACAAATTGTCTCCAGAGAGGTGGGCAAAGTCTTAACAACAATTTACTCAGTAGATTTTACAGTCATAGAATTGCCAGAAGACACTTCAGTGATTATTTAGTGGCACCTTCCTTTATAGATGGAGAAATTAAGGCTTTAGAATGATTTAATGAACCATTAAGGCGTTTTCCCCTGGATAAGTACCCCTTCATGAGTACTCGCCAGGCTCTGAAGAGTGCAGGGCTAATACTACATGACTTAGACTAAGAAAATTGTGTTGGCATTGTTGGTCTTTTCATCAGTTTTAATTTCCTTTTGTATCCCAGGAAATCATCAGATATGCCGTCTGGTCAACCAGCAGCATAGTTTACATTGCCAGTGGGACCAACCTGTGCGCTACCATCGTGGTGATATCTTTGAAAATGTGGACTATGTCCAGGTCTTTTTCTTGGTCTCTTCTCGTTCTTATAAACTTTTGCATATCAAGAGTAATATTGCTCTCCCACCCCCAATTCCTTGTATATTTGATCTCTGAAATGTGTGATTGTCATTTAAGATTTTGAGTATCTGTTATGTTTATAAAGTCAGATTTATAGACAGTACTCAAGTTACTTCATGAATGACATTTCTATTTCCTAAAGCACTAGCTGTATTTGTCTTTTCATATGTGTCTAATTCCTGTCTTTACCATGAGAGCTAGAATTGGTCTATGACTCAAAGCCTTTACCTTTCCTTATAACTTACTTGAGTAAGACCTCTAATTTACAATTTGGGAAAGAGTAGCCATGCTCTTTGCGAAAGTTGCTTCAACCAAAAGCGTTAACAAAATGATCATTATCAACAAGAAATGTTTATTAAGCACCATTGCTGTTTGCGTGTTTTCTCTTTCTTCCTGTCTCTGTGTATGTCCACACAGGCACATACACGTACATGTACAGTCACACAAGCACGTAACATCCCAGCCTGTCTAGTTGGGAAGAAATAGTACATAACGACACCAAATAGCATGTAACTGATGCTGATATGGATAGTAAATACAACCAGAGTCCAGTTTTCACTCAAAAGGAGACTGGAAATAAAATAACATTTATTATATCCTATGGAAAACCCATCATGTCCTTAATCATAGATACAGAAATTTCTAGTGAGAAGCAGTGGAAATAATTAAGAGATCAGGACAGCTTCTATAGAAAGACAGACCACGAAAAATTAGAATGCTTTAATCTAGAAGAAAAAAAAAAGAAAACCCAGACATTGGGAAAGAGTAAGAAGCAAAAATTAAGAGGTCATTTAGGAAAAGAAATAGTAATAGAGGCCAAAAGCTTACTATGATTATTGTGAGCCACCTTCTAGCAATATCCCATGTTTAGTTTTTAGGAGTAGTAAAGGAAGAACAGACTCACACCTTCTAAGATTGTAGCTCCCGGTCTTAAATCTAAGCATTTTAAGTGGAAAAAGGGAATATTTAGAAATCAAATAGACTGAAACACAGTGTAACTTTTGGAAATCATAATGGTCTCGAGACAGACCGTTTGGAAGACTGCCATGCACCAGTGTAGCTTCCAGTATTATGTATCCGTAAATTTCATCACGACTCTATAGTGAAAGACTATATTCCTATTCATCAAGGCATAGAGCTACAAATTCATCATATTCATTCCTTTTACTCATGTTTTTCCTACTCCACCCCATCTTAGTCCTACTCTCTTTTCTAACAAGGTTCCAGAAATACATAGGAAATATGGTATCTTGAGAGAATATCAAATATTGTTCTTTGGTTTGGGGGGAGGCTGTACATACTTGAAATTGATTGTACAATAGTATTTAATGCTTTAGTGATGGTTATATTAAGCACACTAATTTTATAGAGTAGTTATCACTTTAGTCCAGACAGGGGAGAAGAATGAACCAAACCTCTAAGTCAGCCATCATTAAATCTGTAAGAGACTAAATCGCAGAAAGGAAGTAGAGAAGAACAGCCCACACTTGGGTTGTCACACATCAACAGCATAGTTGAGTAAAAGTTGCTAGCTACACATTATCTGGAGAGAATACTGTTGGGGCAGCGTTCTGAAAATTAAAGATCTGATTGCTTTTTAGCTGACCTACTCTCTGATTTCCTTGTAATTTTGATTCAGTTCAGTTCAGTTCAGTCTCTCAGTCGTGTCCGACTCTTTGCAACCCCATGATTCGCAGCACACCAGGCCTCCCTGTCCATCACCAACTCCTGGAGTTCACTCAGACTCACATCCATTGAGTCAGTGATGCCATACAGCCATCTCATCCTTGGTCGTCCCCTTCTCCTCCTGCCCCCAATCCCTCCCAGCATCAGAGTCTTTTCCAGTGAGTCAACTCTTCGCATGAGGTGGCCAAAGTACTGGAGCGTCAGCTTTAGCATCATTCCTTCCAAAGAAATCCCAGGGTTGATCTCCTTCAGAATGGACTGGTTGGATCTCCTTGCAGTCCAAGGGACTCTCAAGAGTCTTCTCCAACACCACAGTTCAAAAGCATCAATTCGTCGGCTCTCAGCCTTCTTCACAGTCTAACTCTCACATCCATACATGACCACAGGAAAATCCATAGCCTTGACTAGATGGACCTTAGTCGGCAAAGTAATGTCTCTGCTTTTGAATATACTATCTAGGTTGGTCATAACTTTTCTTCCAAGGAGTAAGCGTCTTTTAATTTCATGGCTACAATCACCATCTGCAGTGATTTTGGAGCCCAAAAAAAAAAGTCTGACACTGTTTCTACTGTTTCCCCATCCATTTCCCATGAAGTGATGGGACCGGATGCCATGATCTTCGTTTTCTGAATGTTGAGCTTTAAGCCAACTTTTTCGCTCTCCTCTTTCACTTTCATCAAGAGGCTCTTTAGTTCCTCTTCACTTTCTGCCATAAGGGTGGTGTCATCTGCATATCTGAGGTTATTGATATTTCTCCCGGCAATCTTGATTCCAGCTTGTGCTTCTTCCAGTCCAGCGTTTCTCATGATGTACTCTGCATATAAGTTAAATAAGCAGGGTGACAATATACAGTCTTGACATACTCCTTTTCCTATTTGGAACCAGTCTGTTGTTCCATGTCCAGTTCTAACTGTTGCTTCCTGACCTGCATACAGATTTCTCAAGAGGCAGGTCAGGTGGTCTGGTATTCCCATCTCTCGGAATTTTCCACAGTTTATTGTGATCCACACAGTCAAAGGCTTTGGCATAGTCAATAAAGCAGAAATAGATGTTTTTCTGGAACTCTCTTGCTTTTTCCATGATCCAGCGGATGTTGGCAATTTGATTTCTGGTTCCTCTGCCTTTTCTAAAACCAGCTTGAACATCAGGAAGTTCACGGTTCACATATTGCTGAAGCGTGGCTTGGAGAATTTTGAGCATTACTTTACTAGCATGTGAGATGAGTGTAGTTGTGCAGTAGTTTGAGCATTCTTTGGCATTACCTTTCTTTGGAATTGGAATGAAAACTGACCTTTTCCAGTCCTGTGGCCACTGCTGAGTTTTCCAAATTGGCTGGCATATTGAGTGCAGCGCTTTCACAGCATCATCTTTCAGGATTTGAAACAGCTCAACTGGAATTCCATCACCTCCACTAGCTTTGTTCGTAGTGATGCTTTCTAAGGCCCACTTGACTTCACATTCCAAGATGTCTGGCTCTAGATTAGTGATCACATCATCATGATTATCTGGGTCGTGAAGATCTTTTTTGTACAGTTCTTCCGTGTATTCTTGCCACCTCTTCTTAATATCTTCTGCTTCTGTTAGGTCTATACCATTTCTGTCCTTTATCGAGCCCATCTTTGCATGAAATGTTCCCTTGGTATCTCTAATTTTCTTGAAGAGATCTCTAGTCTTTCCCATTCTGTTGTTTTCCTCTATTTCTTTGCATTGGTCACTGAAGAAGGCTTTCTTATCTCTTCTTGCTATTCTTTGGAACTCTGCATTCAGATGCTTATATCTTTCCTTTTCTCCTTTGCTTTTCGCCTCTCTTCTTTTCACAGCTATTTGTAAGGCCTCTCCAGACAGCCATTTTGCTTTTTTGCATTTCTTTTCCATGGGGATGGTCTTGATCCCTGTCTCCTGTACAGTGTCATCAGCCTCATTCCGTAGTTCATCAGGCACTCTATCTATCATATCTAGGCCCTTAAATCTATTTCTCACTTCCACTGTATAATCATAAGGGATTTGATTTAGGTCATACCTGAATGGTCTAGCAGTTTTCCCTATTTTCTTCAATTTGAGTCTGAATCTGGTAATAAGGAGTTCATGATCTGAGCTGCAGTCAGCTCCTGGTCTTGTTTTTGTTGACTGTATAGAGCTTCTCCATCTTTGGCTGCAAAATTCACTAACATTTTGGGTTTAAGTTAAATCTGAGTCACCACTGCTTTTCTGCTTTCAATTTAACTGAACTTTTCTTTTCATTTTCTAGTTTGGTGAGGATTCTTCAACCTCCAGTATGATGTCTGTGAACTTTGATGTTCAAGCAAATCAGAGTGATATCAGTGATTTGGTCAAGTCTTCTCCCGTAGCCCATTCTGTTCTCTGGATCTGGGGCAGGGACTCTGATGCATATAGGGTAAGTAGTAGAGGATGATGGAGGAGTTTTCTCAGACAAGATTTCTTAAAGGAGTGGCCTTCAACCCCGCTGATGGCCCCAGTCACTGTTCAGCAAGAAGTTGTTAAGCTTAGATTAAATGGAAGGCCTTCTGCTAGCTGGTGGCTAAGTAGGACATAGGATCTGTCTTGATTTCTTGCCAGCCACATGGGGCACATGGACACCCTGATGTTAAATCAAAGCTCTAAGTAAAACTACCAGCCCTCACAAGTTTCTAAATTTGACCTAAGTGTATGTTTGTATATATTTCATGTATTCAATCAGCACTCTTTTACTGAGCTTACAACTATGTACCAGGTTCCTTGCTCTGCTGGAGCTCACACTGTAGCAGAAGATACAGAAAATAAACAAGTAAATGAATATGTATTTCCAAGCTAGCTAAGAGATAATTATATGTTAGCCGATGGAGATATGAAGATATGAAGACAAATATTGTACGCTTTCTTTTTTACAGTGTTAGTCACTCGGTCATCTGATTCTTTGTGACTCCATAGTCCGTAGCCTGCCAGGATCCTCTGCCCATGGGGCAGAGGCAAGAATAGTGGAGTGGGTAGCCATGCCCTTCTCCAGGGGATCTTCCCAACCCAGGGATCGAACCTGGGTCTTCTGCATTACAGGCAGATTCTTTACCATCTGAGCCACCAGGGAAGCCCTCACTACTAAATTTTCAGGAATTTAACAGAGTTAATACAGCCACTTATATTTAATTATATGAAATATAAACTCCTAAATTTGAAAGCTTCAGGCTGTAAGTTTAGTAAATGTCTGGTACTAATTATTTATATTTAGAAAAATGGAATTTTACAAATAAAATAATTGCTAAACTTTGGCATTGGCACAAAAAAGGTCTTAGTTAAGGGGAAAATAGTTTTCTGTGCCAGTTTCTTACGTGTCTGTATGCTTCCAGGTATATGTCACAAACTTCACCTCAAATTGACTTAAAAGAAAATTCACCTCGTATTATAGGAAATCCAAAGATAGAGCAAACTTTGGCTTTGGTTGAGCAGTGGCCCAGTAACCCCCTGTTTTCCTCTTCTTTAGTTTGGTATCCACTGTCTTGGTTCCTTCGGAAAGCTGGTCTTCCTCATGATAATGAGGCGACTGCCAACAGCTGTTGGAGCAATGTGCTCCTGTGGCTGAAGAGACTAAGACTGGCATTTCTTTCCTGGAATCCCAAAGCAAGCCTCTCCCGGCGTCTTACTGGCTCAGCTGAGTTAAGCCTGCCCAACCCTGAGCCAGTCTACGGTAGAGCAGGTAGAATTACTGACTTAGACAAACAATCTGCAATAGAAAGAATATTCTAGAATCTACCTCAGTCTCTAGATCCTAAAATACTAAATTGTTGTTTGGTTTTCCTAGTAACATTTATGTTCTTTTAAAAGTTCATTTAGCATGTTGAAATATTGACTCTGAAGAAATTTATGAGAAACTGTTTTTTCTCTGTTAGGACAAGCAGCATATTCTGTGGCCTAAAAGAGCTGAATGTGCAGAAAGCTATCCTAGAGTCCCTGTTGGTGGGGAATTGCCAACGTATTTTCTGCCTCCGGAAAATAAAGGACTCAGGCAAGTGCTTATGGATCTGGCAGAGCACTTGGTTCTGCATGATTGTCACCTGGCGGTTCTTTGAGAGCACAAGCCTTGGACCTGAAAGGTTAAGTCTTTATTTTGAAGTCACCCAAACTTTGAAAATATGAATTTTGTTCCTTTTTCTTGTGCCAGGATCCACGAACTCAACAGTGATGATTATTCTTCAGAAGAAGAGGCCCAAACCCCTGACTGTTCCATAACTGACATCAGAAAAAGCCAGACCCTGTCCTACTTAGTCAAAGAATTAGAGGTCCGCATGGATCTGAAAGCCAAAATGCCAGATGACCATGCTCGAAAAGTAAGGCTCACTTAGGCTTGGTGTTTATTGCCGTCCATTCTGGGTGATTTCACAAGCCTCATTGGCGGAGCAAAAATTAAACAGAGGGCAGTTGTTGAGCTCTAAGTTTATAAAACTGAAGGATCGAGTTAAAGAATTAGTGAAATTATTAAGAAGTCAATCATGCTGTTGAAGGACTGCCAGAAAAGTGTTCTTGGGGTTGCTGTCTACACAGACCACCTAAGCACTGTTCCTCTAAGAGGGCTGCAAAGATGAGTCACACAGAACTCTGTTTACCCAGTGGAGGCCATTCTGACCACTGCAGTTTAGCTTTGCATCCTCCAAGCCACCAGAAGTTTGTATAATTGAAATTGAAAGCTTGAGGATTCTCTTTCCTTGGCCTTATCAACCCTGCTTTGGACTCATATGAGGTCCTTAGGAATTTGTCTGAATTTGATAACCTCTCTGCAAACATTGTAAATATGTTCTGTTGGGCTGTCTTCTGTAGTTGCTATAAGTTATGTGTAACTAGGAATCTTATTACTGAACATAAATCCTAGGGTAAATACCATTCCATGGATACAAATGAAAAAATTTCCCTTTTACAGAGGAAGCAAACCATCACAGTGACCTTTGTTAAATTTAATTTTGAAACTATGAGTAGTTACTGCTTTCATTCAACATTTACTGAAGCAAAAAAACATTATGTTCCAGGCAGTGTTTGGAGTTCTAGGAATACAAAGATAAACAGACCATAATCCCCATCTTAGAGTTGTTAACAGTTACATAAATGCTGCAGGAATATAAAGTGATTAACTGAGGATCTGGTGCTTTTCCAGTTAGGAAGGAAAGCAGATAATTGCGTCAGGTATTGCATGCTTTGTTTTCTGAATAATTTCTCATTTGGTTCTGGACACTTAGGTTGACTTTAATGGGGAAATGATAGGTCATCTTAATATAGGTGTTGTATATGTCTTTTGATTTTTTTTTTTTTAGTTAAAGGAAACTAAGGCATACATGTGAGTAAGGTAACACCTGTTGGTATGTCAGTGATCTCGTGTTATATATATAAATTATAAATGTCTATTCAAATTAGCTGTTCCTGATGAGCTCAAGTAAAGATTGCTGTCTGTAGAAATTCTTTTCAAATGTCTTCCCTGTTATTTTCAATTGATTCAGTCTTCCTTTTAATGATTTCAGATTTTGCTTTCCCGTATTAATAACTATACTATCCCAGAAGAAGAAATTGGGTCTTTCTTATTTCATGCTATTAACAAGGTGAGCCGCCTACTTCAGACATCTGAAATTTAAATGCTGGGTAATTGTAATTAAAAGTTACAGTGCATGTATTAAAAATTCTTTTTAGCATGAGTTCTGTCTTCTTGAATTAAGTGAAGTATTTGGGCTTTTTCAGCCTAATGCTCCTGTCTGGCTGATCCTCAATGAAGCTGGACTCTACTGGAGAGCAGTAGGAAACAGCACTTTCGCTATTGCTTGTCTTCAGAGGGCGTTGAATTTGGCTCCCCTTCAATACCAGGACGTTCCTCTTGTTAACTTGGCCAACCTTTTGATTCACTACGGCCTTCATCTTGACGCCACTAAACTGCTGCTTCAAGCTTTGGCCATCAATAGCTCTGAGGTGAGGTTTCATGTTCCTTTGTAGCAATATGTACTACGTAGTGGTAACTCAAATTCAGAGTGTTTGTTGTATTTTTGTAGAGAGGGCATAAAAGAAATCTCATGTTTTATTTTTCAGAGTAGAATTTGCATATTGTAAGAGGGCTTTTGTTGTATTTTTGATGTGTTTATCTCTATTTTAAAGGAAGTTTATAAATTATGCAGTTTATTTTTAGAAACATATTTAAATAAGAATGACACGGGTGCTAAAAATATACTGCCACCTTTTTATGTCGGAAACATCTGCTTCTCACTTTATCCTACTCATTACGGCATGCACATCCTTTAGTATTACATTGTTTTACAACCTGAAATCTTTATACCAACCAAGCCAGAGCCCAGTTTAAAGGTTGTTTTGATAAGGGTAGATAGGTTCGCACCTTGACCCTTCCTCATGCAGTCTATGGAGTTACACCTCTGCTCTGTAGTGTATTACTTTATTTCATAGTTTCTAAAATACCACTTCCTTTTTTTTTTCATATATTAACATCTCTGAAATAAGGATACATGTTACAGTTGATGACATTTTAGGTTTGATGAAATGCAGTTATAATAAATATATAATTAAATGGCTTTTATACTTAGTGTCTAAATGTTTCCAAGTTTTATACCCAAAGAAACTTTTAGAAGAACTGTGCATGAAAGGCTTAGGTTTATTTGAGGTGTCCCAAAAGTAATTTCTTTCAGTATTAGCAGGAATGTTGCCTATTACAAGTTTCCATTGAAATAGACAAATTCAAGACTGGATTCTGAGTAAAAGTTTACAACTTTTCTCTGGCCAACTTGCCAGAGAAGTACATCAAATATTTATCAAATGTTTACAATGTCAGGTGTGGGTGTAGTAGAACAGATGCTTTATATGGGATGTGATAAAAGGAAAGCCCAAATAGAAGGCTCAGCACAGCTGAGCATAAATCCTGAAGGGACAAGTAAGTCCCTTCATACTTGTCATGGTTCGCTTTTTTGCACCATCACCCAAGGCAGTTAGGCAATATTCTTCTGAAGAAAAAAGAGCTCCTTTAGAGATTAGTTGCCTTTCTGTATTTGAAAATTCTACTAAAATTTCAGTTAAATACTGTGGTACTGTAATAAGAATAAAAAGATAAATCAGTGAATCAGGGTAAATACCCCTGAATATACCTTCATCAGACCTTACCCCCAATGCCAACATCTGGAAGTATTTCTTTGTGAACTTGCACTTTACATAAATATTTTCTATATTGTAACTTTACTGTTACTTTACTAAGTCACTTCAGTTGTGTCCAACTCTTTGTGACCCTATGCATTGCAGCCTGCTAGGCTCCTCTGTCCATGGGATTCTCTAGGCAAGAACACTGGAGTGGCTTGCCATGCCCTCCTCCAGGGGATCTTTCCAACCCAGGGTTCAAACCCACATCTTGTGTGGTCCTGCATTGCAGGAGGTTTCTTTATCACTGAACCACCAAGGAAGCCCCTTACTGTAACTTTGGTGATCTTAAACCTTATTATATATAAAAAATATTACTATATAGTTTTTATAGCCATCAATTCAAATGATTGTATAAAGAAAATTTTCTTAGGAAAGATTGCTAGTAGAATGAATATTTTGATGCCTTTGATACAGACGACTAAACAATTCAGAAAAAGATTTGAGCGAATATACGTTGCCATAATCAAGATCTGTGAATATTCATTTCTCTAGTATTATCACCAGATAATACAGTTATTAAGCAATCGAAATAACTGCTAACTTTTATTGTTTTCTAGTGCACCATACAAAGCAGTTTACATGTAATGACTCATTTAATCCATACAACCCTCTGAGATAAGATTTACCCATTTGATAGAAAAAGAAAACTTAAGGGATTTATAGAAAGTCAAAGAGCTTGGATTTGAACTCAGGGAGAAATGGCCTCAAAGTTCATCCTCTTTATAGTCAAGTTATACTGCTTCTGTATTAACATTTGTAAAACAAATTTACTTAAAAAATTTTTACTTCTCTGTTATATCAAATTTCTGTATCCTATTTTAAGGATATTTTATTTCAGTTGTATTTTTAAAGTAAAAGTTTATGTAGGAATTTTGTCCATTTTGTCTGAATCTTTTAAAATTTTACATGAATTTTCTTTATACAATAAAATCTTTAAACTCCATCTGTCATATGTTAAAAATACTTTCTCTGTTTGCCTTTTTCTCTTAGCTTTTAAAAATTCCCTTAATTTACTATCTTATTCCTTTTGATTTCTGTCCTTAGATTTAAGATGTCCTTATAAGAAGGTTGAAAAAAATAGTCCTATTCTGGTTTTGTCTCCTATGGTTGGTCTTTAAATAGTTGACTCTTGCATATATACAGATCTTTTCCTACGCTGTCTTCCAGATATTTTATAGTTTCAGGTTTTACATCTAGACCTATGATCCATTTCAGGTTAAATTTTCTTTGTAATGTTAGGTAGGGATCAAAGTTCATATCCACATGGGTATCCACTTGTTCCAAACCATATCTCAAGAACACTATTCCTTCCTTATTGACTCATGTATCAACTTTGCTCTGAACTCCAGACTCCTTTATTCAGCAGTTTATCTGACATCTCCACTTGAATGTCTGAAACACACTGAATGTCTGAAACACTAAAACTGCAGGCCAAAACTAAGCTCCATAACATTGTTCCAATTTGGTCTTGGTCTTCCCCATTTCTGTAAACGCTGAAGCCAGTAGTTCAAGACAGAAACTTCCTTCGTACCTTTCTCCTCTCAGGGCAGATGCAATCTGTTGACTAAGCTTACTGATTCTGTTTTTAAAATATACCCAGAATTTCACTATTTATCTTCATCTCCACTGCTGTCTTCCCTGGTGGCTCAGCTGGTAAAGAATCGACCTGCAATGCAGGAGACCTGGGTTCAATCCCTGCGTTGGGAAGATCTGCTGGAGAAGGGAACCCACTCCAGTATTCTGGCCTGAAGAAGTCCATGGACAGAGGAGCCTGGCAGACTGCAGTCCAGGGGTCTCAAAGAGTCAGACACGACTGAGCAACTTTCTCTTCACTTCCACTGCTATCTTATCCAAACCATCATTATCTTTTATCCAGATTATTTCAGTAGCCTCCTAACTAGCTTCTGTTTTTTGCTTTTATTGCCCTACACTCTACTCATATTGTAGCAAACAGTGAGATTATTATTAAAAATCAGATGTTGTTATATGTCTATTCAAATCTCTGCAGTGTCCCTCCATGTAACTCACAATAAGAGACAAGAGAACGGAGTAGAAGGTCCTACGTGACCTTGCTACTTTTCCTGCCTCGTATCTGTGAGATCGTTCCATTGGTCGTCCTGTTGTAGCCTCACTTGCCTCCATGCAGTTCCTTGAGCGTGGTGCTGTGGTCCCTCCTCAGGACCTTTGCATTTTCTGTTCTTCGTGCTTGAGATGCTTCATCCCACTAAGATTCTTGCTAGTTTGTGCCTCATCTCTTAAAATCTTTTACAAATACTAACTTCTCAGTGAGTCTTTCCATTACTACTCTATATGAAATGCCACTCTCTTCCCAACTCTTAGTCCTGCTTACGTCTCTTCCCTGCTGTTCTTTCCTTTATCACATTTTACTCACAATTGTGTGACATCCCCACAGTTGTGTTACATGAGACTATAAGATCCACTGAGGCAGAGGTTTATCTTTCTTACTTTCTGCTATACCCGCAGTGTGAAAAACAGTATTTGAAATACAGTGAAAACACTCACTCAGTAATTATTTTCTGACTGAACTAGAAAATTACTCTTTTTTTCTAAAATGCTAACCAGTTCGTCTGAATACAAGGTATTTGCCCAACTATCATTCTAGTTGTAGGGATAATCATGATACTTTATTTCCTTATGGAAAATATAAAGACACTTAATTTAAGTATGGAATTTAATTTTATATCTTGTAAACCTCTAAGTATTACTTTAAATGTAACTTGAGAACTACTCACATCAGACCTCTTTAATCTGGAATATTTTGTAAACCTTGGCTTGGTGATAGTGAGATATTTGTGATGACCTAACAGCCTCAATCAGAAGCAAGTAGCTGATAAATTATAGGTGTTACACATTCTAATATCTCGTGATTTATAGTCTGTGGAAACTTAAATAGAATTTATATGCTGCTGTTGTGTGAAAATTGTAATTATGTTGAATTGGTTCATAGTTCTTTTCAGGTCTGCTGTATCCTACTTTTCTGTCTAGTCATTCTTTTAATTTTGAGAGTTTGATGTTGAAACTCCAACTAAAAATCTTAATTTTACTACTTATAAATAACAATTGTAACATATAGTAGAACTGTGGAACTTTGTTCTGTATTTTCCAAGTCTTCTGTAAATGTATCATCATACTTTCATGATTTAAAAAAGAAAAAAATTATAGGTATTGCTTTTCATGGAGATATACTGTGCAGTTTGGACATACAGCATTCTTAGATCTTTTAAAATATTTTAAATGATAAAATAAGTTTAGAATAAATGGTTTGTACACAGCGAATACTAAGCATAGGCATATTTCCACTAAAATGACCTCAACTGGATACTTTGAGCTGCTTATAAAAACAGTCTCACAAAACAATTGGAAAATAAAATTTTAAGACTATTCACAATAGCATCAAAAAAGCAGGTATCTAGAAATAAATCTAATGGGAGGTGCACAAGATTTCTGTTATGAAAACGTTGCTAAGGGGAAAACCTAAATGAAGGGTTGTGTATTGACACGTCATGTACATGGATTGGAAGATTCAGTATTGTTAAGGTGTAAGTTCCCTGGTGGCTCAGAGGTTAAAGCGTCTGCCTCCAATGCGGGAGACCCGGCTTCAACCCCTGGGTCAGGAAAGATCCCCTGGAGAAGGAAATGGCAATCCACTCCAGTATTCTTGCCTGGAGAATCCCATGGACGGAGAAGCCTAGTAGGTTACAGTCCATGGGGTCACAAAGAGTCAGACACAACTGAGCGACTTCACCTTACCTTACCTTCACCTTAAGTTCTCTTTAAGTTGATTTATAGGTTCAATTTCATCCCAAACTCCCAGCAATTGCATGTATTTGTGTGTGTGAATTGATGAATAGTTTCAAAAATCTACATAAAAATGGATGTTAGAATAGCACAAAGATTTGGGGGTTAGGGAAATAAAAACAGAGTTGGAAGACTTATATTATCAGATTTTGAGATTTACTATAATTAGTGGAATTGGCACAAAGATACTCAAATATACAAATGGAACACAATAGAGAAATTAGAAATAGGCTGATTTATGACAAAGGCCCACCTGTAGTTTAGTGTTTTGGGGGAGCTTTGGGTTTTTCAGTAAGTAGTAATGGAGTACTTGGATATCCCCTATGGAAAAATAAATGAACCTTGACTCCTACCTCATGTTGTATACAAAATTAATTTGAGGTGGATCATGTAGCATAATGTGAAAGCTAAAACAGCAGAACTTCTTGATGAAAATATAAGAGAAAGTCTTTATTACCTTATAGCTGGCAAAGATTTCAGAAAGCACTGACTACAAAAGAAAAAATATGTAAACTGAACTTCATTAAAATTAAGAGTTTCTGTTTATCAAAAGATACCATTAAGAAAATAAAAAGGCCAATGACAGCCTGGGAAAGATATTTGCAATAAATATGTCCAACAAAGACTTCATGTCTAGTATATATATAAAGAACTCCTTCAAATTAATAAGGAAAAGAAGACAACCCATTTTTTTTATGGGGAAAGCAACAGTACTTCAGAAATAAGGGTACCAAAATGGCCAGTAAGTATATGAAAAATGTTTCAATATTATTACTGATCAAGGAAATACAAATTAAAATCGCAGTGAGATGCCACTTAAGCATCTTACTAAAACAGCTAAATTTTAAAAAACTGACAATACCAAGTCAGTGAATTCTCACACTTGCTTGTAGAAGTATTAAGTCTGTATGTCCATTTTGGAAAACTGTTTGCTTGGATCTCCTAAAACTAAATGTATGCCTATCGCTTCTAAATGTATACCCAAGGAAAATGAGTAATATGTCTATCAGAAGACATTTACAACAATGTTCACTTCCTAGTAAATGTATCTGTGGTGGATCAAAAACTACAAGCAATCCAGTAACAGCCTATCGGTAGGAGAATGGATGGACAAACAGTACGGTGTATTCACATGTGGGTACGTTGCACATCCGTTTTCTTAAAGAAGAGTGAACATATACCCAAAAGAGCCTTACAGGTGTGGTTGAGTAAAAGAAGCTGCAGAAGGGTACAAGTTACATGCACAAGGGAACGTGCTGTTTGATTCTGTTTATGTGACATTCAAGAGCAGGTGGCAGCAATCTGCGGTGATAGAAGTCACAGCATCATTATCTGGAGTTGGGGGTGGGGTTGCCCAAGGGAGCCTCTCAGGGTACTAGAAATGTTCTAAATGTTGTATATCTTTAGATGAGTAGTGGTTACAGCTGTACAGTTAAGACTAATGTACATTACACACTTGATGTAATTCATCTTAGTAAAAAGGTAAAAAATAAATTTATGTTAAACAGTTTAGAATTAGCTTATGTAAATAAAATGGACAGCTGGGGTAACTTTTGTAGGATAACCTAAAAAAAAGCCAAAAGACATACACTGTAAAGGTTTTGTAACTCTCGGAAGATGTTAATTCATTAACATTTTACTGATTTTTCTTTTTTTTCTTTTCAGCCCCTGACCTTTTTGAGCCTGGGAAATGCTTACCTTGCTCTGAAGAATATCAGTGGGGCACTTGAGGCCTTTAGACAGGCTTTGAAATTAACTACCAAATGCCCAGAGTGTGAGAACAGCCTGAAGCTGATTCGCTGTATGCAGTTTTATCCTTTTCTGTACAACATCACCTCTTCTGTTTGCAGTGGTAAGCAGCCGTTAATCCCAGCCAAATAACAAGTTCAGTTGGGATTCCTGTTTTGATCAACAGGACACAGAGAATCATTTTCCTAATTTTCCCAAGGATTTTACTTAACTAGCATAATTCTAGATACATAGAAAAGAAATTAACTCATTGCTTTCTATATAAATACTCTGGGGCATTTAGCTTATTAGTTCTCTCCCAGAACTCTAGTTTGAGAAAGGCTGATTAAAGTATATTATTCAGTTGGGATTGATTAGCAGTGAGGTTTTTTTTCCCTCTCAAAATCTCTGCTTTCCAATAACTGATATTTATGGCAAAGGAAATTTTTTTCTGCCATGAATTCAAACTGTGTCATGAGATTTGAAGCAGTGTTTCTATCCTCATTCACTGAGATACAGCCCCTTGTCTTTGAGTGAAGGTGATGCCGACCTTTTCTGCACCTTTAAAATAGTCACCTGATGTGAAGTGGCATCTGCTATGCATTCTTCTACTTCCTCCCACCGCCACCACGCATATATAGACATACATGCGTTGCAGAAGTGTATCTACCTGGGTCAGAAGTATTTGAGTTAGTATCTAAGTTATTGTAGATTTATCAATTAGAACTCCCTAAGAGTTCCATGGTATTTTTTTTCTTCAATACGTATAGCTCATTTACAATGTTGTATTAATTTTTTCTGTATAGCAAAGTGATTCAATATACATAGGTATATTCTTTTTTAATATTCTTTTCTATTTATGGTTTATCATAGGATATTGAATATAGTAGTTCTACAATATTTGATTATTTACTTGCTTAATCTTTACTGGGAAGAAAAAAAATGAGTTTAACTTGAATTATGAGTGGTGCAGTTTATATACATATGGCTCCTCAGTACCTTGCTTTTGTAGAGCACACAGTCGTTGCTCTGCTAATGTTCAAATTGGATCCAGTATTTGACCAGAGGACTAGTCCAGCTCTTTCTAGCAGATTTTTTTTCTAAGTGACACACACTTTATTAAGTAACTTGTCTAAAAGACATCAAGAATTAGCAGATTTGGCATCCAAATTGATTTTCTTGATTCACTTTACCACACTGCCTTAGGATTTTAATGGAAGGCAGTTGGTCGTTTTAAATATCAAAGCCCAGTTTTCTGGTGAAGAAACAAAAAAAAAATCTCTCAGCAGCATAACTCTAAGATTCAGTTGCAGATCAGTGTTGAGCACTGTCTAAACTACAGTAGAGTTTGTATGTGACTGTTGATGCCCTGAGACAGTGTTTTAGCAGGCAGTATAGTGCAGTGGCTCGGAGAAGGCAATGGCACCCCACTCCAGTGCTCTTGCCTGGAAAATCCCATGGAGGGAGGAGCCAGGTAGGCTGCAGTCCATGGGGTCGCGAAGAGTCGGACATGACTGAGCGACTTCACTTTCACTTCTCACTTTCATGCATTGGAGAAGGAACTGGCAACCCACTCCAGTGTTCTTGCCTGGAGAATCCCAAGGACGGGGGAGCCTGGTGGGCTGCGGTCCATGGGATCGCACAGAGTCAGACACGACTGAAGCGACTTAGCAGCAGCAGCAGCATAGTGCAGTGGCTAGTGCTAGAGTCATACGGATTCATGTTGGAACCCTGGTTCTGCCATTACTGTCTTTCTATTCTCAGTAAAGTATGTCCTAATCTATAAAATGAAAGACAGTAAAATCTCATATACTTTTGGGAAAAATTAAATGAGAGTATTTTCACAGAGTAGGTCTTACGTAAAAGTAAGCCATCGAAACTCATGATGAATGCAAAATATGACTCAAAAGGTTAAGAATCTTCTTGCGTAATACTAGAAAATATGTTGTGGTCTTTAAAGTGTTGTGGTCATCCAAGGACTGCCTTATAAACAGATTTTCACTTTTTTCAATGAGCTGCTTATATTAATAGGTTATTTCCTGTTTTCTTTACTTATTCTCATCTCCCTCACCTCTCTTGATTCTTTTCTGTTACTAGGGAGAAGGGTTTTATATGTATATAGGGATAACTTTTCTGAAAGCCTTTTCTTTTCTTAGCATTTTAGTTCGTTTTTTGTGGTTTTTTTTTTTGCCACCCTGAACAGTATGTAGATCTTTCCCAGCCAGGGATCCGACCCATGACTTCTGCAGTGGGAGCATGGAGGCCCAACCACTGGACCACCAGGAAAATCCACTGTTTTAGTTTTTTGAAATTTATTATTATTTTATGTCACTGATGTCAAGAGAGGAAATTAGTTGTCTTGAGCATTTTCCCCCAGAACATGATCTCAACTAGTTCAGGAACCTATTATCTTGAAACAGATCTTTCTCAGTTTATTCCAAGAAAGATCTCAGATCTTTCCAGTTTTTTCCAAGAATATTATTGGATCCAATACAATAACAATAGAATAGAATAATTTGACTTGGGAAGAGAGAATACCGTTTTTAATTCTTTCAGAGAGAGCTCGTTTAAAAAAATTTTTTTAATTAAAAAAAATAGACCTCTTTACATTGCAGTTAATTGGTTTAGAAAACAATCCAGTGTCTTTTAACTCCTAAAAAAATACTATTACCCCTAATGGAAATGTATGCTGTAGCATTTTCTAGGTTTAAAAACTCATTAATAATACTGAACTAATTTCAATATTAAAGTTTTCTTTGACAGTGTTTTTGTATTACTTGTTTCCACAATAATCCTATTTATTGGTGGTTGCTTTGCCAAGTTCCAACTTGGAAAAGCTAAAATTGAAAGATGCAAACTCCTCTAATCAAAATGATAAACTTATATTTTAAAACCTAACAGTTGCACTTATTCCAGTTAACTCTGAGCTTTACCAAATGCTTAATGAAAAAGAAGGCAAGATCTCTGAGTAATGATTAGCATTTCTTTACCTTCAAATGATTCTGTCTACCCTTTACTTTTTCATTTTTGCAATATTGAAAGAATCTTAAGTTACCTTGCTTATTTGACATACTGTCTGTCTAAAGGTTTTACTATGACTATACCAAGGTCTCCAGAGACAGCAAGACTTGTGATTCTATTTCCATATAATAATGAAGGAATTTGTATTGTAATTGAGTTTTTGGGGATAAGAATTTAAGCTGCCCTATTCACCCTTTCCCAACCTATAAAATTCTCTTATGAGTCTATTTGAAAAGCTACCAGTCTGAAAGCTTTTCAGGTAAGTTTTTCAAGATCGAAAATAGTTAAATGCTCTTGGAAAACATTTTTAAAGAACTATTTTTCTGACCACTGTTATTAATTTTCCACAAATCATTTTCTTTAAAGATCCACATTAGACACTTCTTCCGTCAAGTGGAGTATAGTGTATAATCTCTTGGGTAGTATGAACTAAATGGTAAGATTATCAGCAGTCTTTTAACATCAGCAAGTATTTTATTGCTTTTCATATATAATCATGGACATTTTTCACACAGATTTTCAGTGTGTATTTTTTGTAATATGTGCACAGGTAATATATTTAGCTTTGAATACTGATTCATTCTGCTTAAAAGTACATTATCATTATGCTTACACAGTTTTCCTGCTTCTAAAGACTTTATAGCTAACAGTGTGACATTTAGTGAAAAATCACTTATCTGACAGTTTTCCCAAACTTTGATTAATCTAAAATCATCTTGAAAGTGAAAGTGAAGTCGCTCAGTCTTGTCCGACTCTTTGCGACCCCATGGACTGCAGCCTCTCAGGCTTCTCCGTCCATGGGATTTTCCAGGCAAGAGTGCTGGGGTGGATTGCCGTTTCCTTCTCCAGGGAATCCTCCCGACCCAGGAATCGAACCCGGGTCTCCCGCATTCCAGGCAGACGCTTTACCTTCTGAGCCACCAGGGAAGCCTAAAGTCATCTTATTTGCTGCCATTTATTAGTTGCATGTGTTCTTATAGCAACTGCTTATCATCAACGTCTCTCTCCTTTGAAGACTACTTAGTAAACCCTTGTCTTTTATAGGTATTTTACATTAACATTACAGTTTCAAGGATCCTGGAAAGGAAAACATAATAGATTGGTTTTTTAATTGTCCTCTCTCAAGTTAAGAGTGAAACAGAAGCTAGTGCTTCCAGCTTTGATTAAGCAATTTATTTTGCTAGTTTGGAAATCCATACTTTTTCCCACATTTATTGGTTTGTTATTTTATAGTTTAACTTAACTAGAACTGAATTGGCCACTTTAACAAACTCTGTTCAATAACAGCATGAAGTGAAGTGAAGTGAGGTCGCTCAGTCGTGTCCTATTCTTTGTGACCCCGTGGACTGTAGCCCACCAGGCTCCTCCGTCCATGGGATTTTCCAGGCAAAAGTACTGGAGTGGGTTGCCATTTCCTTCTCCAGGGGATCTTCCCAACTCAGGGATCGAACCTGGGTCTCCCCCATTGTAGGCAGACGCTTTACTGTCTGAGCCACCAGGGAAGTCCAATAACAGCATACTTGGCCTTTTTAAAAGTAAAATGGGATCTGTCAAACTTATCATGGTTTTGAATATAAGTAAATTCTCATGAGTGCTCAACCCTAAAAAAGGACTTTTTTAAAAAAATGAAAATAACAGTGTCTCACAGAAAATGAACTTTCATGAAGCAGTAATTATTATCTTCTCTAATGATGAAAGATGGAAAATAATTTTAATAGCAGTATAAGCAAAATGTGAATATTGTATCTGTAATATTTATGATAGTAGATTTATTGCTCCAGACTTCTTCATTCTTTAGCTTCACTAATTTGAAAATTAAAAAGTTATATCTAACAGAGATGCTTTCTACTACCTAAGCAATATGTTTTTCTGTTATTATATCTCTGATATGCATAATTTTACCTTATTTTTAGTATTCTTCATTCAGTATTGTTTTTCTTATACTAGAAAACATAAGACCAATGGTAGGTTATGTTTATTAGACTTCATTACATGCTTATAAGTATGCCACTAACAATGGCATTATTAATAGCTGAATATAATTTAAGCATCAGCCCCTAATTTCTGATTGCTTATCTTTTCTTAGTTTACTGAGACACATGCCTACTTAAAATTGTTGGCCCAGATCTTTAGAAAGATAAATAAATATTATACAGAGCTCAGACTTTAGTATTTAACTAAGTATACTTAGAATTTTTATATGTGTTTCTCTATAATATGTATTTGAAAGCTTGTTCCGTTATAGAAAAAAAAAAATAGAATTTCCAAATCATGTACATGATCTTTTTCTTTTTAAAGATTTTTATTTTTTAATGTAGGCCATTTTAAGTCTTTATTGAATTTGTTAACAATATTGCTTCTATTTTATGTTTTGACTTTGGCTGTGAGGCATGTGGGCTCTTAGCTGGCCCACCAGGGATCAGTACCTCCTACATTGCCAGGTGAAGTCTCAACCCCTGGACCGCCAGGGGAGTCCCTACATGAGCTGTAATATCTTTTCCAGCATGTGAAAGAATTATCCTGTGTTGTCTTTACAGTGTTTCTGTATTTTTAGCATCTCTTTACTATTTACCTAAATCTTATCTCCTTTGATAACTTGTTCCATTGCCTGCTTTAGTTTTAGTTTAGTTTTAGCCTGTGATTTCTACCTAAATTTCTGTAGACTTACATAACGTGTAGCTTAAAGCAATTTTACATGGAATTCCAAATTTGAAGAAAAAATCCTGCATTTTGCTGCCCTCCTGTGGACTATCTGAGATATGCTACCAGCAATTAAGGACCCTAGCTTTATCACATTCTTGGTGAGAGTTAGTGACAATATATGCTTTAAAAAAGAAAGAGACACATAAAGTCTGAAACACATAGTTTTTAAGGTGTCCACATTTTTATATTTCTTTACTTAAAAGACTTTAATTATATGGTCAACAAACAGTCCTTTGTATCTATGTGATGGTGCCAGGGAGGATAAGAAAGTCCCCTTTTTATGAACTGAGAAGCAAAGGTGATGATTTACTCAAGTCAAAGAGCCAGTCATTGGTAGCACGGAGACTGAAATCTGAGTCCTCTGCCTTCCAAGGCCTCATGCATAATTCTTTTATCCCCAAGTCATAAATTAGTACACTTCTAAGACTGAAAGAATTCATATTTGTAGATTCTTGAGTATTTTATGAAAGTATAATCACAGCATTTCTTGTATCACCCCTCAAGAGAGATACATACATCCCCATATAAAACTTGGATCTGAGCTGTATTATGGGGGACAGTCATAATGAGCCCTAAAAAGCACACCTAAAATGGTCCCTTTCAGTTTAGCATGTCACTTTGTTCGCTTCTGAATTTTGCATCATTAGATTGCTGTATAACCTTGGGCTTCACAGAGAAGATCTGGTAGCTGTACTTGTGGTACTATTTAATGAGACAGTAAAGTCTGAGAGAGGAGCAGGCTTAGGGAGAAAAAGAAGTTTGGTTTTAAACACGTTAAGTTTCAGTTGCCTACTGAATGTTTAAATGAGGGTATTGGATAGGCAGTTGGATGTATAGCAACTGCTTATCTGTTGCTATGCACAGCTGTCATCGTGGTCAAGGAAGAGCCCCAGGCTAGAGATGAAAATTTGTGAGCCATGGACCTGTGAATGTTTTTAAAATCACAAAATTGGATGATGTTACCTCAGTGATTGTATAAAAAGGAAAGTACATCAATGATTAATTACTAGGTATTCCAGCTAACATTTAGTGGTCAAGAAGAGGAAGAACAGTACAGGAGTAGCCAGTGAGATAAGAAAACCAAGCAAGTATTCTGTTCCAGAAGCCGAGTGAAGCAAATGTTTCAGGGAGTGGTTAATTATATCATCATCATTCTTACGTTATGTGGGGGTATCCTATGAGCTTGAGTTGGATGAAGACAGAGTAAAGCATTGGGTTTTGGAACACAGAAGTCACTGGCAGTCTTCTCAAAGTTTTTTTAATGGTTTGTGGAGGAGATGAGGAGGTGGAGATAGCAACCCTTCCAAGAAGTTTTGCTATGGTGAGGAGCAGAAAAACGGGGTGGTTGCTGGACAGGGATGTGGGGTCGAAGATATTTGGTTTTGGTTTTATTGTTCTAAAAATAAAAGGTAGTGCACTGTGTTCCTATAGGAGTGATCCAGTAAAGAGGAAGTAATTGAAGATGCAGAAAATATTATAAAAGCAAAGCTCTTGAATAAACAGAAGGGGATGGGACCCAAGGCACAAAGGTAACGTAGAGGGGGTCCTTAGATAGGAGAAGGTACAGCGTATAAGTAGAGACATCGGTATAGTGAGACCTCTGATTACTTCTCAGTGGAATAAGAGGCCAGTTGTCAGATGAGTATGAAGGGGGACAGAGGAAATTGGAGATAACATTGAGAGAGGAAGGGCTGAACACACTAGACTAAAAATGTGAATTGACTTTAGAGGTTTCTAATTTTAGTAACTGGGTAATTATCAGTGTCATTAATTAAGAGGAGGAATGTGGAAAAGGAATTATCCATGCATTGATGTAGGGCTGGAAAATAAGTTCAGTGGTAGACGTGTTCATTCCAAGATGCCACTGGTTCCATCAGAAGGTTCACAGTGAGGAGAAAAAAAGAAAATACTAACATGTAAGGAGCAGAGCCAGGGAAAGAGTGAGTAAAGAGGGGGAGGCCTGGGAGAACCAAGAGGGAGTTAGGTCTTGAAGGTCAGAGGAATGGAGGGTTTGAGAAGGAAAAAGAAATTAACAGTATGCTCTGTATTGGTTCCTAAAATACGGTACAGATACCGCCAGAGGTGCACAAGCTATTAGGTGATATTGAGTAACATTTTTTAATTTTAGTATTCGTGACTTATCCTAATTGGCATTGGAAGAATTATATAACCAGCACATCAAACCTGTCATTCTTGACAAGTGATACTTATTTTCCCTTTTAACATAAATTATTATAAGATTAAACAATGAGTCCATTTAAAGGAAAACATTACATAAATAAAGGTACTGGTACCTGTGGAAAAATTACAACAGAAATGGATGAGTGAATAGTGTGAAAAGCTCTGGGTTTAACAGTTTAGAAAATCAGTTGGTGATCTCAGTTTATCAAAAGTATTTTCTGTACAATAGCAAGATATCTATACTAAAACAAGAATAAATTCTAGGATAATAGAAATATTAAAGTGAGCGTTCTGTATACAGTTGGATTAATTTTGGAGTTAATGGCATGATTCTAAGCCATATAACTTGTGTTTTGTCCTGTCACTATGTAACTAAAATAACTTTAAAGCAAATAGTTAATGATACCAAGAATCATTCTTTAGATAACATATAAATAGTAGTGGTGACTGCAGCCATGAAATAAAAAGACAATACTGCTTGGAAGAAAAGTTATGACCAACCTAGACAGCATATTAAAAAACAGAGGCATTACTTTGCCAACAAAGGTCCATCTAGTCAAGGCTATGGTTTTTCTAGTAGTCATGTATGGATGTGAGAGTTGAACTATAAAGAAAGCTGAGCGCCAAAGAATTGATGCATTTGAACTGTGGTGTTGGAGAAGACTCTGGAGAGTCCCTTGGACAGAAAGGAGATCCAACCAGTCTATCCTAAAGGAAATCAATCCTGAGTGTTCATTGGAAGGACTGATGAAGCTGAAACTCTAGTACTTGGGCCACTTGGGCCACCTGTTGCGAAGAGCTGACTCATTTGAAAAGACCCTGATACTGGGAAAGATTGAAGGTGGGAGGAGAAGAGGACGACAGAGGATGAGATGGTTGGATGGCATCAATGACTCAGTGGACATGCGTTTGGGTAAACTCGGGGAGTTGTTGATGGACAGGGAGGCTTGGCGTGCTACAGTCCATGGGGTCGCAAAGAGTTGGACATGACTGAGTGACTGAACTGAACTGAAGAAAGACTTTAAAAAAATTCACTTGTATGGAAACATGAGAAAGTAGGTGAAAAAAACTGAAAAATTTGGCAGGTTCGTGAAGAAGTAAGGCATTTGTCAGGAGGGTATTCTAAGCCCCTGTATGTAATAAACACAGGGCAAGTGGTTTTATTCTCTGTCTCTGCGACTGTTGGAACTGAGTCACTGCAGCTTGGCTGTGTTGCTCTAAGAGGACTGAGAATGAGAGCAGCAACTATATGGTTACTTTAGACACTGCAGTAGCACTTATTGAAGTCAGCTTCACACTGCAGCTTGTCACTCAGTTATAGAATGCTTTTCTTTAAAAATAAGTTGCAAATTTATTAAGATAATCTCTCTGAGTTACAGAATTTGTAACAACTTCAGGTGTGTGAACGGTCTTTGCCAGTGTTAGGGTGCCTATCTTGCATGTCCAAAAGAAAGTGAGTTATATTTTTGAGTTTGTAAATTAAGTCTAGGTCATGTACATTAAGTCTTCCTCCTTTCTGCTGTGTATGTAGTGTGGAGATAACCCACTGGAAGGCATTGTTCATCATATTTTGTGATCGCTTCTCTGCAGATAGGGTTGGAAAGTTCTACTAAGACATCACCCTTTGTGTTTAGACTCCATTCTGCATCAGGAACTTTTTCTAACAGTCACATCACTGAGGTCACAGTGATGGTACACACCAGCAAGGAAAATGGATGAGCAAGGTGGGGTCTGTTTTATCCAGCCCTCGTTAATTACTGAACAAGATGTGTTTAACGTGGTTTGACACTGTAGTTGTACATGTCTCCTGATAGGAGCAGAAGGGGGCTAACATCTTGTTATGAATACTTTGTGTGAAGGAAGTTAGGCAAGTTCATTGGATGCTATCTTTCTGTCTATATCTTCATATCCATTCATGGTAGCAGATGTTTTTGGAGATATTTCAGTTTGTGACGTTCAGCTTTGCTATCTCATATAGCAAGCATTTGCATAACTCTTCCCCATTCAAAAAATTATTTTAGTTGGCAGAATTTTCTCTCCCTCTCTCTCTCTCACACATATGCTATAAATCCATGCTACGTTAGAGAGGGCTTTTTTTTTTTTTTTTTTTTTTAGTGACCTATACCTCAGAAAATTCTTTCTGTACATTGTGAACCAACTAGTTGAAATGAATTACTCTGGTGGCTCAGCTGGTAAAGAATCCGTCCACAGTGTGGGAGACCTGGGTTCAGTCCCTGGGTTGGGAAGATCCCCTCGAGAAGGGAAAGGCTACCCACTCCAGTATTCTGGCCTGTAGAATTCCATGGACTATTCCATGGGGTCACAAAGAGTCGGACATGACTGAGCAACTTTCACTATTCACCAGTTTACAACAGTGAGTACCACGTATTTAAACCCCTTTACAAATATAACCATTGAATGATTTTTTTTTTTAACTCAGTTCCATGGCCTAATGGAAATACAGTAGTTGGGCCTGATAATCACTAGAAAAGAGCCCTGGTGAGATGTAAAGTACTCATGATTGAGGAAACCTGGCGTATACATGTATGTGGTCATATATATGCTGGTTTGGGTTTTTCCTCCCTTTTTTTCTTTCATTGTTATTACTAGTAGTTGAAGTTGTTTCATACTAAACTGTTGTGTTCTTTGACCAAGAAAATCTCAGTAATCTGTTACTTTTTCTTAACCATCAAAGTTTATTTAATTATGATATTTAAAATACAGGAGAAATTTAAATCAGAATTCTTAGCTGTTGAAAATAACACAGCTTTGGATTTCTCTTCTCACTTAGTTGATTTTTATAACAACAAATCTAAATTTGACATTCAAAATTTGCCACTCTCAAAGCAGTTTAAACTGCTTTAGCTGTCAGGCATTAGTTAATAACCAAGTCAGATCACAAATATCCAGAGTGATGAATATTAAAATAAAGAAAGCATATAACATTTTAGGAAAAAGAGTAGTAGCAGCTGACAGGGCGTGTGGTGTTAATCAAGTCTTCTGATTCCTGATACACCTGTGATAATACAGCCAGTTTCCCTTGATGACATGAAATAACAACTATAGAAAAATTGAACCAAACAAGTCACCATCTCTCACTGTACACTGCCTAGAAACCATAAATGTTAAAGATTGGGAAAGAGCAGAGTCCTGGAAAGTATATTATTATGTGCAAAGTGGCAACTGAGGTGAATGCCTCCAATTTTGTTTGGTGACATAAAGCAAAAGGAAACAGTATCATTTATTTTTCTAATGCTTTACACTTGATTTATAGAGCATTGGCCACATGGAAGCATCAAGGGCTTCTAATGGTAGGTCCCTTTCCCATTTTGTGTTTCTCTGTGCCTCCATTTGTATTATGAGGAAGAGGACCAGAGTTAAGGTCTGTTGATTTTTTTACTAGATTTTTTTTCCTTGACACCAGCAGGTGACTATAAACACTTTCAGCCCGAGAAAAGAGAGGTAAATATAAACCAGATGTGAGTAGCTAGGGAGTTTCCTAAGCCCTCCCGTGTTCCCTCATCCCTACCCTCTGTGTATAGGCTTATTCTAGGCGTTAAGAACTGAATGAAGCCAGCTTACTAGAAGAGTCTGTGGTTGACTCAAATAGGGCTGCTTAATCTAAGCTCACGGACAACACAGAGACTTTAATATCATCCTCTCTTTCGCAGCGTCATTGGAGGTTGTAGCAAACCATGACACATGACACACGATGATGCTGCTGCGGACAGCCTGTTTTCTCTACCACGTACACCCTCCTTTCCTGGTTCCATGTGTTTGCTTGTGTCGTTCTCCATAGTTTTCCCCCATAACTCTCCTCGTGCCCGCCTTCCCTCCCTGAATAAAAATTCTAATCTTGGCCATCCTTCAAGGCCCACTTCTGCCATGCGCCTTACCTGATCCCTTAATCATAATATAACTATGTGAGCAGTCATCCCACCTGTGTCTCTCCTTCAGCTCCTGTGACTTGCCGTTACAGTTATTTGTGTACAAGACAGAAGTCTCCTACAGGACTTTCCTAACTCCTTGAGAGCAGGGACCATTCCTTTTTTCATCTCCGTATGCTGGCCCATGCATTCCACACCCTCCTCCCAATGTTTAGCCCTTAGAATGTGCTCATATGGAAAATCATCTAATGGCATTTCAAGTTTGAGCTACTGAGAATACCTGGTAATAGAGGGTAATCAGCTGTATCCACAGAACACTTTCTGTCGTACATGTATTAAGGCCTGCAGCTCCCACACCGTAGGAGGGGGCAGAGGAAAGGAGTCACATTGTCTCGCTTGTCCACTAGCAGATGACGCATCCAGTAGGTAGCCTGTATTTTCCCACCTCCTATCTGCACTGTTTTTAATGAAAATTACACACAAATGTCCTTGTTGACCCTCATTGAAAAACTAACATTCATAAATAAATCAGTAAGTGTGAGAAATCTATTGGATTTGTTTCCCCAACGTTCTTGCTCAAAACCCATTTCCTTAGGCTGAAGTAAAACAGATTTTTAAATTTAATAGTAATAATAATGGCACCTATGACAGTTAACTTTTTAATGTAGTTGCTGCATGGGGAAATCTTTCCTAGTAAACTTAATGTTTACATTCCCTTGTTTAGGGATCCGGCCTAATCTTTCCCATTTCTAGAAGAAGTTACAGCATCGGAGAGCTTAGATTCCATCATGGGAGCCGTTTCTTGCACAGCCTACGTGTCATGGTGTCTGTGTCTCAGCTGATGCCGACTTTGCACCCTCCGCTTTAGCCACTTAGGGAATGCCACGTGGCAGGACAAGCAGACCAGATTATAGCTCACTCTCCCCCTTCTCCTCTAAAGGAGGCAGGGCGTATAGGTCTATAGAAACCAGTACAGATCAGATTCCCCCACCATGTGTGAACAATGTCCCCCAGGAGAGAATTTAACTCTAGAATATATAGTAGAAAAGAATTTCTCTCTTGCCTCCCCCACCCCTGCTCTCATTTCATTTTGAGGTCACATACTTTTCTTTGCTAGCTTTTCTTTTTTAGACTCACTTCTGACTCATTCACCTCACCATGAGGGAATGCCTATATAATCCTGAGGGTGCTGATTCCAAGTCGTTAATATGATCTGTGTTCTCTCTGGCAGTTAAGGTCAGCCAGTACATGGCCATTACTTTTAAACCTCCTGTAAGAATGTCATTCAGCAGCTGAATGAGAGCAAGTCTGAGCCATTGCAACTGTTGAAATGCTTTCTCTCATCTTTCTAAGCCGAGGACAGCCCAGGGTAGAGGAGGTGAGGCAGATTCTCTTGTCTCAGGGTCACTTAAATTCAGGGAGTTCTGTGTGCTTATGTTCACCGTGGTTTCAGCAGTGGTGTTTACTCAGACTCCTCTTATTGCTGGACAGTAGCTTATCTCAGGTAAAGAACCTAGATGCAGAGAAGAGGGTCAATTTGCCCAAGTTCATATGGTAAGGCTGTATCTAGGCAGGATTTGCACTCATACCATGGAATGCTTCTTCTAGAACAAGGTCTATAAGACTTTGAGGTAGAAATCATAAGGAATCCATTTGCAATAAAGCTTCTTACTTCTTCACTATTACCTGTTACTCAGTGTGATCCCAAGCCCCACATGCCACCCACAGTTAAATTTTCCTGGTGGTATTTTAAAGTAATCTTTGTAAAGAAACTACTCCAATAAAATTTAATTTAAAAAATAATAATCTTGCTTAGCAATGGTGATTAACTCAAAGATACACTTTTGTGATAAACTTCACAATTTATCTTATCATTTTCCCTAATAGATAGATTTCTTACTAGAGAAATAAATAGAAAATTAGTTACTTGCTCTTACAAAATTTTGATGCCTCAGTTTTGTAGCATTTCTCTATTATAACAAACCGCAAAGAATCCTAAAGAACCCTAAAGGATTCCTAATCCACCCAGGAATCTTTACCAATTTATGAGATTCAAAAGAGAAGAATTCTTTTTAATAAGTAGGTGGTTTCCCAACTCCAGTTGAAAAATAATCTTCAAAGACCTTTGTAAACAGAATTAACAAGAGAAAATAGGAGATTTCTTTAACCCTAGTCATGATAGGAGTTCCCGAGAACTTAGTTTACTCTGAAAATCTGTTTAGCCACAGAATAAATTGTGCCTTTCTCCCTTAGGACACTTAGGCTTGGACATGGTGTATTAAATATTTAGTCGTTTACCAGAATACCCTTATAGGGGAGGTTAATATTAATAACCCAATTTATACAGGCAGTACTCTAACTGCAAAAAAAGGATGTTGATAAGTTTAAGATCTCATAGTTGTTCCAGAACCAGAAATACTCTCTTTGAAGTTCCATGCTTAGTTCAGTCAGTTCAGTTCAGTTGCTCGGTCGTGTCCGACTCTTTCGACCCCACGGACTGCAGCACACCAGCCCTCCCTGTCTATCACCAACTCCCGGAGTTTACTCAGACTCATGTCTGTTGAGTCAGTAATGCCATCCAACCGTCTCATCCTCTGTCGTCCCCTTTTCCTCCCATCTTAAGTCTTTCCCAGCATCAGGGTCTTTTCAAATGAGTCAGTTCTTTGCATCAGGTGGCCAAAGTATTGGAGTTTCAGCTTCAGCATCAGTCCTTCCAATGAATATTCAGGACTGATCTCCTTTAGGATGGACTGGTTGGATCTCCTTGCAGTCCAAGGGTCTCTCCAGAGTCTTCTCCAACAGCACAGTTCAGAAGCATCAAATCTTCAGCACTCAACTTTCTTTATAGTCCAACTCTCATATCCATACACAACTACTGGAGAAACCAGTCATAGCTTTGACTGGACGGACCTTTGTTGGCAAAGTAATGTCTCTGCTTTTGAATATACTATCTAGGTTGGTCATAACTTTTCTTCCAAAGAGCAAGCGTCTTTTAACTTCATGGCTGCAGTCACTATCTGCAGTGATTTTGGAGCCCAAAAAAAAAAAACAGTCTCTCACTGTTTCCATTGCTTCCCCATCTATTTGCCATGAAATGATGGGACCAGATGCCATGATCTTAGTTTTCTGAATGCTCAGTTGCTATTGCCTTATCCTCTCTTGCTTGTGTGCATGTTAAGTTGCTTCAGTCGTGTCCAACTTTTTGCGACCCCGTGGACTAAAACCCACCAGGCTCCTCTGTCCCTGGGATTTTCCAGGCAAGTGTACTGGAGTGAGTTTCCATGCCCTCCTCCAGGGAACCTTCCCCACCCAGGAGTCGAACCCTCATCTCTTATATCTCCTGCATATCCTCTTAATTCTAAGAAAAACCAGACTGCCAGGATTTGAATTGGGTGCTAAATTCTTTTCAAGCAAATATAGAACATTAAGCAGAGGAAAGTGTTTCCGTTTTCATCTGGGACCTTGTTATCTAAAGCATTTCATTTAAATCATGAAGTTCCCAACACCCCCCCCCCAAAAAAAAGCCTATCAAGGTTAGTCTAAGCCACAGAATCTCCTTATTTTTGCATCAGCAAGAAATAATAGCCATATGCACAGAAGGTACTTGTTACTTTTTAGATATCTTTCCACTTTTCCTTCTTCAGCATTTCCTTGTATTTCTTTAGTGAGAACATTATCTCTACCTTTGCTGAGAAGACAAGCGATATTTTTCTTATATAGGCAACTGTTTTCAGTTCCTCTTTAGCTGGAGTAGACCTGTACTATAGTCCAAAGAATAGATAAGTTTATTTTTTCTGAAGTTCTTCAGTTCTGCCTCCGGCAAGTGGAAGGAGTCATTCAAGAATTAGGCAGTGTGACTTTCTGTGATTAGACTAGTTAATCATGGAAATCACACCAGAACACTAAACCAGTCTGTTTTTAACCATCAACCTAAGAAAATTCATATCAACAGTTCTAATTTTAAAACATGTAATTTTTACTTGATCACTTTGATTTTGCCTACTTCTAGAAACTACTAAGAAATAGTTTAAAATAAACTTCTTATTCCCTTAATTCCCCTGTTTTTCCCTGATCCCCTTTTATACCCTCTCCCTCAGAGGTGCTGGCCCGGATTTCCTGAGTTGGAGGGGAGGACATTCTTAGAATTCACGAGGCTTGCTTCAAGAGGGTGTCTGCTTTAAGGTCATGCAGAAGGACTAATTTTAGCTTCAGGATCTTATGCATATCATAGCTTATAAATGACCTGTAAAGCATTTTTAAATATTTCAGACATTTAAAAAGATGAAACCAATTAAATTTTTATAATAGAGGGTGGGAGAGAAAAATAAGAGATGCAAAGGTTGGAGGACAGAATCAACTGCAGGAAACACAGCTAGAATTTCACCAGGTTCCAGTGTTAAATGGTTTATGCTTTTGCTTTACCCAGCTTGAGTCAAGGTGAATAATGCTTTAGAGGCAAATTCACCAAAATTAAAGACAGAGAACATTCACTAGGAACAGTGTATGTTTTAAATGATCAGTATCATTGTCATCGTTTTCTTTCATCTCTGCTTTTAATAGTCATGCTTATTTATATCCTAATTAAGAATTGCCTCTAAGAGACATGCTGTTCTTCACAGTAAAGTTCAGACAGCTGGGTGTATGGAGTTGTTGTCATTGCTTTGTTTTATTTTAATGCTCGTGTGCTTGATTTCCCACATGTACCTACACGGGCTCAGTGGTGAAGACAGAAGTGGAGGCAACTCAGCAACCTCTGGCCTCTCAGGAGAATCTGGAGAAAGAGAGCAGCTACCCTTGCTCTTTATGGCTTCTTTCCTGGTAGCCCTCCAGGGCCCACACACTCCACCCTTTCCATCTCTGTCAAATTGTACTTCTCATGGCCTCCCAATCACAAATGAGAATCCCTATTCCTGTTGCTTTGCTCAACACATGATTCCTCCCTACCTAGAATGCCAACTTCTTGACCTTTTTTTTTTTTTTTTTTTTTGCTTAAAGAGGTAGTATTGACTAGGGGGAAGCCAAGAAGCTTTGTAGTAAAATAGAACTGATTCATATCCCAGATCTACCACTTACTTATATTTGACCTCAGACAAGTAACTTAATCTCATGGAGAATCAGTTTCTTTGTCTGTAAAATTAATAATATTTCATAGGGTGTTTTTGAGGTGTAAGTGGGGGAAAAAATGCAAAAGTACTGAAGAAATACTGGTGCCCTTCCTTGTAATTCCCCCTTTTTAAAAGTTGTGTTTTTAAGTTCTACGTATTCTTCACAATTCAAGATCTACCCACTCAAAGCTCATTCTCTGAAGCACCTGCTGGGCGCAGTAGACCAGTTCATTAGTGTTTGTTGTCTTTCTTTACTGTCTCCCCAGGTTGCTTGTTAAATTTCTTGAGAGCTAAAGCTCTCTTGAGACAGAGAGTCTTCAGTTTCTGGGGTAGCCTTGTTGAAAATAGCCTCAGATGTATGATAGTGTAGAATTGGAAAATGGAAAGTGACTCCCAACGTATGCAGTTCCCCTCTCTAAACTAGTAAGTTGGGAAAGGCTTTGAGTCCTTTATGTTTTTTTGGTACAATGAGGGAAATGACTGAGTAGCAGTTTCCAAAATTACAGAATCTGAAGGGGAGTCATCAGATCCAGAAAGACTTCCTGTATTCCCATTGCTACAAAGACAGCTTGATTGGGTACATACATCTCTTTGAGGCAACATTCTCTTTTAAAAGAAAGAAAAAAAAAAACTTTTAGAACATGTTTGGATGTTCTGATAAAGGAGAAAAATTACTTATGCACTCTTATTCAAAGAAGTGTCCTGTAATAAGAATGTAGGCTTCTACTGAATATACATCTTCTGCAACAACTCACATGGAACATGAGACCTGTTCAGCCAGCCAGATCTCCACCAAAGACACAGCAGTCTAGTAATACATTCCTCTTCCCAGAGAATGACTATCAAGTGGAGCTAGATAGTGGCTGTTTATCTCTGTTAACACATGGTTCCCTAATAAGGTCAAAGCTCTTTGACTCCTGCACAAAATTGTATCAGGAGGTCATGCTAACTATACATGTCAGAAAGTATTAGATTGGTACAAAAGTAATTGTGGTTTCGGGCCGTGAATTTTAAATCGTTGCAACTAGGCACAAACTCATCTTTATTAATCAAAATAGGAACCATTATAATCAACACATTTTTGCCAATGAGAAACAAGTTTGTTTATTCCTGTATCATAAAACTCCGTGCTTTGGGATTTGACAAACTCTTGGAAAGCATTTTCTGCCTCCTGCTGGTTGTGGAAGCATTTTCCCCGCAAAAAGTTGTTGAGATACTTGAAGAAGTGGTAGTTGGTTGGCTAGAGGTCAGGTAAATATGGCAGATAAGACAAAATTTTGTAGGCCAGTTCACTCAACCTTTGAAGCACTGGTTGTACAGTGTGCAGTTGGGCGTTGTGGCAAAGATTGGACCCGTGCTTTTGACGACTACCAGCTGCAGATGTTGCAGTTTTCGATGCATCTCATCAATTTGCTGAGCACGCTTCTCAGATGTGACGGTTTCACCACGATTCGAAAAGCTATATTAGATCAGATGGGCAGCAGACCACCAAACAGTGACCATCACTTTTTAGTGCAAGTTTGGCTTGGGCAAGTGCTTTGGAGTGTCTTCTCTGTCCAACCAGTGAGCTGTTCATCACTACTCAGTCGTTAGAGCAGTCATACAATCCACTTTTCATCACATGTCACAATCCAATTGAGAAATTGTTGGTTCATTGTTGTTGCATAGAATAAGAGAAGACAGCACTTCAAAACTATGATTTTTTTGATTTTCAGTCAGCTCATGAGGCACCCATTTATCTAGCTTTTCACCTTTCCAATTTGCTTCAAATGCCAAATGACTGTAGAATGGTTGAAGCTGAGTTCTTCGGCTACTTCTCATATAGTTCTAAGAGAATCAGCTTCAACGATTGCTTTTGGTTGGTCATTGTCAATTTCCAATGGCCAGTCACTATACTCCTCATCTTCAAGGCTCTCATCTCCTTTGCAGAACTTCTTGAACCACCACTGCAGTGTACGTTTGTTAGCAGTTCCTGGGTCAAATGCATTGTTGATGTTGCTAGTTACCTTTGCTGCTTTATGACCCGTTTTGAACTTGAATGAAAAAAGTGGTTGAATTTGCTTTTTTGTCTAACATTTCTGTAGTCTAAAATAAGTATAAAATAAACAGTAACTAGTCATTAGCCAAAAAAAAAAAAAACATAAAGTGAGAAATTCATATAAAATTTATAAATAAATAAATACATTTATTTAAGAATGTATTGTAATATCAACTGGCAGAGTTCAGCAATTCAAAACTGCAGTTACTTTTGTACCAACCTAGTGTCACACAGTGCTGTGATTACATTCAAATGTGACATTTTATGCTTAAATTGTTACTGGGCTTCCCAGATGGTGCCAGTGGTAAAGAACCTGAAGATCCCTTGGAGTAGGAAATAGCAACCCCATCTAGTAGTCTTGCCTGGAAAATTCCCCACCATGGGCAGAAAAGCCTCGCGGGCTGCAGTCCACGGGGCTGCAAAGAGTCAGTCACAAGTGAGCCAACACACACGTGCTTCCCTTGTGGCTCACACAGTAAAGAATCCACCTGCAAGGCAGAAGACCAGGTTCAGTCCCTGGGTCGGATGATCCCCTAGAGAAGGAAATGGCAACCCACTCCACTATTCTTGCGTGGAGAATCCCCCTGGCGGGCTACAGTCCATGGGGTTGCAAAGAGTCAGACACACGACTAAGCGACTGACAGTTTCACACATGATCAAAATTTGTTTCCAAAAGGAAAATAGGCACCTGTGTGATCTGACAGTCACAAATGTGGCTTCTCTGCCACCACTACCCCCTCCAAGTCCTTGGTTTTTAATTTCTAACCCTTCACCTTTTAGTCTTTCACTTTAAGCTATAATGCAAGAATGGTTTACTCTTCTGCTATAATTCATCTATCTCCAGACTTGTTCAAATACTCATCTGTCATTTCTCACCTTCGAAAGGCAAATAGAAGGAAAACCACTTTTTTATATGATGTTTCTGACTTTCAGAGACGTGTTTCACAATCATTCATTAAGAATGGAAGGAGATCTTGGGACTTCATTCTTAGAGCTTTTTCCCCAAATACTTAACAGTAGCCTAACAGGTGAAACTTGAACTTCAGTGCAAAATTGTGAATCACAGTTATGACCTGGCTTTAAAGGGCACTTTTCTCCTGCTGAAGGAAAACGCAACGGTCACCTTTTTGCTCTTCCTGATACTTGGGGACCTTGAGCTGCGGGACTACACAAGAGAGGTTTCTAATGTGCTCTGTCTGTGTCTCTTGTCATTGAGGTAATTGTCATGCGAAAACCCTGGACAACGGCCATGACAAACAGAAGTATTTTGACAACTCACAGTCACTGGATGCTGCTGAAGAAGAGCCCTCTGAGGCAGGGACAGAGGAGGACCCTGTGCTGTCTGTTGAGGATTCAGGGAGGGACTCAGATGTCCTTAGGCTTGAAAGTAAGTTGCTTTGACCTGAGCTGTGTTCCTGGGGTAGAATCAACCCTCAAGCTTGGAGGTTAACTTAGGCTTTTCTTTCCTCTCAAGCATCTGTTTCTTTCTTTTAACAGTCACTTACTATCCTGTAGAATCATGAGGGTGACCCCAGATTGGGAGGCAGAAGACAAACTATAATGTGAAATTGCTCTTCACACTTCTTTTCTCTCCACCTCAACGTCTTCGTTTACTAGAGCCCATTTGATTTATGTACCAGTCTTCTTAATGTCATTAGTCTATTGAGTAAATCATCAAAAAAGCACATTGTATTTACGCTAACCCAGTAAAATTTAAAGATTTGAAATAATGGGCATACCTATACCAGGCCCTCTTCTAAAATTCCATTTATGATCACATTTTGAGCTGTGCTGTGCTGGAAGTTCTTAAGATGCATCAGTCTGTTTATAATTACCAAAATGAGTGACTTCCTAGTGCTCATCCTACTCTAGCCTCTTCACTGCCGTTGGACCTCTGCACAGCTCCCCAGTAGGAGCTTTTCCTTTTCCTTTTCCTTTGGCTTCTGGGATATCACTTGATCTTGGTTCTCTTCCTGTCCTCAGAATATCTTTTTTTCAATTTCATTCACTTATTCTTTACTTTGCCCTTTTTTTTTCTTTTTACCCAGGATCTTAACCTTGGTCTTCTTTTCTTAGTCCCCTCTTTGTTATCTCTTGGCCTTTGAGATGCATTGGAGTACACCAGTGTCTAAAAATCCGTGCTTTCAGCCAAGACACTCTCTGTGACCCCGGATCTCACTTCTGTCTTTTTAGTGCTCTATCTGGATGTGCCACGGGCACTCCACATGTAACATATCTGAAATTCAACTTGTCCTCATTTTGTCCTGTTTCCTGAACTGCTTCTGCTTGCTGTATTCCTGCTTCCTGTGAATGGCACAGCTCACCCAGCCACCACTATATCCAGTCAGTCCCTAAGACCTGTTAAGCTTCCCGTCTCTCTATCTGTTCCTTCCTTCACTATCTGCATTCCAACTCTCTTCATTTGTGTCTGGGCTGTTAACAGTAGCTTCATGATTGCCACCCCCCGCCCATATCTAGTCCTTTACTTCAGTCATGTAAGAGAGGTGGGTGGGTATGTGTGTATGTGGGAGAGAGAATACATACAATTGGTATACAATTTAAAAAGCAGAAATAACCTGTTACCAATTTCTTGTGTCCAAGGAGTGGTTTCTAAAATCAGACCTGATCTGGTAAGTTGCCTATGCTTAAAATGTTCTATGGTTCTCCATTATCTATAGTTCTGTGCAGTCGCTCAGTCGTGTCTGACTCCTTGCGACCCCATGGCCTGTGGCCTGCCAGGCTCCTCTGTCCATGGAATGCAAGGACACCGGAGTGGATAGCCATTCCCTTCTCCAGAGTATCTTCCCAAGCCAGGGTTCGAACCCAGGTCTCCCACATTGCAGGCAGGTTCTTTACCATCTAAGCCACTTCCTATTACCTGTAGGAAGAACCCAGATGTCTTAATGTGGGATACGATGCAGTTGGCCCTTGATTCTGTCTCCAGCTGTACTGTCCACTGGTGCTCTGTACCGCGGGGAATGCAAACCTCTCCCGTCTCCCTCTCGGGCCATGCTGCTTTGAGCCCCCGTTCCTTTGCAGAGGCTGGGAAGGGCCCTTCTACACACTGCTTTTTACAGACAATCCCTGCGCATCTCCACGTTCAGCTCGAATGTCGTCTTCTCTGTGAAGCTTTCACAGGGTCGCCAGGAGTTCAGTTGCTTCATTTGCTGTCTTATTCCTACTTTTTGTCAAGGCACATTTTATATAGTGTTAAATGCTTGTATGACTTATGTTCCATCAAACAATGAGCTTCTTATATATTGTGTCCTGTGTAACTTTATATTCCTGTGTACAGTAAATGTTAGAGAAGTGAAATGTGGCCTTTGCCTTCCTGCACAGATTGGATGAACATATCTAGCAATGACAAAATCTTACGTTTCCTTCTAAGTGGTTTATTATATATAAAAAAACAGTGTCTAAGAGAAAGAAGCAAGCTAGACCTCAAAGAGGGATGTTGCGACCTTCACTTCTGTAGGTTTAGAAAATTAGCTTCATCTCTTCTACCAGGAATCGTGGGGCTTTAAGGAAATTAATTTCCCATTTACCTACGCAGAAGAGATTGACTTAAACCAGATGGCCACTTTGCTCACTCACAGTGGGGCTACACCTCTCTGGTGCCCAGGAGCCTCATGTCTCCCTGGCATCAGGTACCCACACAGCCACATGAACATCATGAGATTGTTTGATAAACTCAGAATCAACAAAAATGAAACTGAGTAGTGAGAAAGGGGTGTTTTTTTCAGCTTACAGAAACTGACACTATTCCAATGTGACTCCTTAATGACTGTAATACTCGTGACTACCCAATTAGAATCTTGTCCTAGGGCAGTTCAGAATAAAACCCAACCGGAATCTTACTGTGTGTCACTTCATTTTCTGAATACATCATTGCTTGAGGCAGGTAACCTAATATTTACGTTTCTTTGGTTCCATGTTTCCCCCATGGTTCCATTCCGTCCCCCATGCTTGGGGCGCTGAACGGTTGCCCTGTTGCCAGGTCCCTTCAGCACTCCGCACACTGCCTCTCAGGGTGCGTTGCTCATGTAATTACAGTATGGTGATGAGTCTCACTAGTTTAAGATACTGTTTTTTGTTTTTTAAAAAAGCCATGAATTCTGGGAGTACATTCTTTTCTCTAGATGCTGATGAGGCCACAGGGACCACAGTCATGGTGTACGTTACCACGTTGATACCAGCAAGCTTCCTATAGTGTGGTTAGGGGAAAGATTCTATATTTTAATTTAAATAGTGTGGTATAGTAAAAGTCAAGCATAGACGTTGAAAGTTTTTTTGAAAACTCTGATTTTGGAGGGAAATAAATACAAATAGTTAAGCCCTCTCCAGTAACCATAAATTATTATGATAGTTACTACCTTTTTGTGATACTTTATAATTTTAAAAAGTATTATATGTTATGTATTAACTTTGTGAAATAGATATTATTAGCTCATCTTGTGGGTGAGAAAATTGAGACTCAGAGAAGTTAGGTGCCTTGCCTAACATCTTTAGTAGGTGGTGTATAACTAAAACTCATCCTTGGGGCCTTCTGCTTTCATAGCTGTGTCATTTGCCTGTGGTTCTCAGACATAGGGGGTTGATAGATCAGAGCTTTATTTTTAAATTTGTAAGGTCATTCTTGAGGAAAACTGGAATTTGCTGTTACCATTATTTTATATATATATAAAACATTTAATGTCAAAAAAATACAGAGACCGTGTTAGAATAAAGATAGTCTTCCTCAAAAATGGACGGTTGGCAGCTTTACACCAACAAATGTGTATCTGGACATAAGTGTGTGTGTAAGTCCTATAACTTTAGGTACATTTTCTTTTTTTGTTATTTTTTTTTATTGATTCTCTTTGTATCTAACCATGCCAAACAGCATGTGGGATATTAGCTTTCCGACCAGGGCTCGAAGCTGTGCCCCCTGCAGTGGAGGTGTAAAGTCCTAACCACTGGGCCGCCAGGGAAGTCTTGTACGTGTTCTGTTTTGTTTCTCGTTTTGCTAAGGATTGGTGAAAACTGTGTCACTGATTAACCTTTGCAAAACCAGTGCTTTAATACCTTATTATCTAGTCTGGAACCTCTCCACCAGAAACCTTATCTGTAGGTTTTGTAGTCAGAGATTTTGTTATAATGTCTGCCACCTACTAGCTGTTAAATCTTGGGCAAGTTACTTAATCTTTCTGAACCTTCCTTATCTCATTAATTTGAAAATAAACCGGGGGTTGGGGGGGTGGAGCAAGCTTCAGAGTGCTCATGAATATTTAAATGAAATAACTTTGGGGGAAACATTTGTGCCAGGTACTCGGACACGCATGGAACCCAGTAAATGTGCATTTCTGGAAACACAGGCATTCCTGTGTTTCTGCTGCTTCGTGACTTAGAGGCTGGTTGTGAGCCACAGTCCTCACAAGTACGTACAGTATCTGCTCAGTGTTAACATCAGGAAAGGGGGCCCTGATGTATTTGCACAAGGGTTGTTAACAGGAACAATTCCCTACTTGCTTTTCTAGATTGTCTTTTCCGAATTCTCTGTCTTCTTTTTACTATCCTTCAGTTCAGTTCAGTTCAGTTCAGTCACTCAGTCGTGTTCGACTCTTTGCGACCCCATGAATCGCAGCACGCCAGGCCTCCCTGTCCATCACCAACTCGCGGAGTTCACTCAAACTCACGTCCATCGAGTCCGTGATGCCATCCAGCCATCTCATCCCCTGTCGTCCCGTACTCCTCTTGCCCCCAATCCTTCCCAGCATCAGAGTCTTTTCCAATGAGTCAACTCTTCGCATGAGGTGACCAAAGTACTGGAGTTTCAGCTTTAGCATCATTTCTTCCAAAGAAATCCCAGGGTTGATCTCCTTCAGAATGGACTGGTTGGATATCCTTGCAGTCCAAGGGACTCTCAAGAGTCTTCTCCAACACCACAGTTCAAAAGCATCAATTCTTCCACACTCAGCCTTCTTCACAGTCCAACTCTCACATCCATACATGACCACAGGAAAATCCATAGCCTTGACTAGATGGACCTTAGTCGGCAAAGTAATGTCTCTGCTTTTGAATATACTATCTAGGTTGGTCATAACTTTTCTTCCAAAGAGTAAGCGTCTTTTAATTTCATGGCTGCAGTCACCATCTGCAGTGATTTTGGAGCCCCAAAAAATAAAGTCTGACACTGTTTCCACTATTTCCCCATCTATTTCCCATGAAGTGATGGGACTGGATGCCATGATCTTCGTTTTCTGAATGTTGAGCTTTAAGCCAACTTTTTGACTCTCGTCTTTTACTTTCATCAAGAGGCTTTTTAGTTCCTCTTCACTTTCTGCCATAAGGGTGGTGTCATCTTCATATCTGAGGTTATTGATATTTCTTCCAGCAATCTTGATTCCAGCTTGTGTTTCTTCCAGTCCAGCGTTTCTCATGATATACTCTGCATATAAGTTAAATAAGCAGGGTGACAATATATAGCCTTGACATACTCCTTTTCCTATTTGGAACCAGTCTTTTGTTCCATGTCCAGTTCTAACTGTTGCTTCCTGACCTGCATACAGATTTCTCAAGAGGCAGGTCAGGTGGTCTGGTATTCCCATCTCTTTCAGAATTTTCCACAGTTTATTGTGAGCCACACAGTCAAAGGCTTTGGCAGAGTCAATAAAGCAGAAATAGATGTTTTTCTGGAACTCTCTTGCTTTTTCCATGATCCAGCAGATGTTGGCAATTTGGTCTCTGGTTCCTCTGCCTTTTCTAAAACCAGCTTGAACATCAGGGAGTTCACAGTTCACGTATTTTGCTATCCTAACCCAGCTAAAAGAAGGAAGAGGACCACTTGTGCAAATGAATACTCACTATTGTTTTCTTCTCAGAAGTGAATGATTTCCCTCCCTATCTTAGTCTTAGTGATTTAATCTAAGCCTTTTGTGCTTTCTGATTACTAGTTTGAAATTTTATGCTGTTGTTTATGCATTAAATCTTAAGTCCACAGCTTTATCCTCTGACTTCAAAAAAGAGATCACTGCCTTTTTTAAATTGAAGTATAGTTGCTGTACAATATCATGTTACAGATATATAATATAGTGATTCACAATTTTTAAAGGTTTTCCTCCATTTGTAGTTGTTATAAAATGCCCGTTACATTCTCCATATTGTACAGCATATCTTTGTAGCTTATTTTATACTTGTGGCCCAGTAGTCCAGTACAGGAGACGTGGATTCAGTCCCCGAGTTGGGAAGATCCCCTGGAGAACTAAACGGCAACCAACTCCAGTATTCTTGCCTGGAGAATCCCATGGACAGAGGAGCCTGGCGGACTACAGTCCACGGGGTCACAAAAAATCAGCACAGTTTAGTGACCAAACAGCATAACAACGAATAGTTTGCACCTTTCGATCCCCTGCTCCTGTATTGCCCCTCCTTCCTTCCCTCTCCCCACTGGTCATGTCTAGTTTGTTCTCTATATCTGTGAGGTTTTTTTTTTTTTTGTTATATTCACTTGTTACACATTTTAAATTCCACATATAAGTGATATTCTACAGTATTTGCCTTTTCTGTCTGACATATCTCACTAAGTATAATGCCCTCCAAGTCCATCCGTGTTGTGCAGAGAAGACAGGAACTCCAGACAGAACTACCCTAGGTCCTATGGTGGTGGAGTCCTAATTTGAAAACAACTTTGTCTAATTCCAGAGTGTACTTTCTATTTTGTGAGACAAAGAAACATATTCTGAAAGGTAGAATGTGCCTGCTTGCCTTTAGAAGCCACAGTCTTACAGAAAAACCTATGGATATGAATCACATAAGACTTTCTGGACACATTTTGATCCAGACTTTGAAGGAAGGACTTTGTCTTGCTGGTCATCTCTTTGAATATGTGATCTTTACCTCTGTTTATTGTCAATCTGTTCATTTTGCATTTGTCTTTTCAGTTTCTGCTCCCTAAAACTCTTCCTGGAACCTTTCTTCCAAGATTATTAACACTGCTTATCAAACACAGTCACCTTCTTTTAATCACCTTCTGATGGTCCTCTCCCTCTCAGTAGTGTTTCCGGCATTGTCTTGCTTCTGCTTCTGCTCCAGGCATGGGCAGCTTGGTCTCTCCCTGGGTAGCCCATTCCATTTCTGACCACTCATAATTCCTAATACAGAGCTAAAATACGGCTTCTCATCTCTAGCCCTGCCCTCTGAGGCTAACAGAGTCTGTCTCTCTCTAATGTGCTTCCTGAGATGTTTAAAGATGGTTATTGTTCCTGTCTACCAGCCCCCACCCCACATTTCTGCTCCCTTTAGCTAAATGTCCTCATTTCCTTCTAGCTTCTCTTTAATACCGTTTTAGTCCCTTCACTATCCTTGAAGTACTCGCTCTGGAATTTTTTAAAATGTTCATAGCAAAATATTTTCAAAGTCTGATCATGTGTGTATGCGGTATATCAGCTGCTCTTCCTGCCATAGGATCACCTTGATTTTTTCAGTCCTCCCCGGTTTAACATGGTTTTAAGGAGTTTCACCAAGTCCCTTTTCTACGAATGTGCTCCACTTTGAAAGTCTCTTCCACCGTGGTGCCCAGACTGTGAATTTCCAGATTTCCAGTTGTGTCTACAATGCTGCAAAGTTATAGTGGGCTCTTTTTTTTCCTTTTCTTATATCAGAACTACATACGCTTCTCTCTCTTTCTCAACACTCCTCCTGTCCCTGTGATTCTGGCCCGATTACCTCACAGGGCTCAGACTCAGCTGTGAGTTTTCCCAGTACCCTGAGATATAATTCATCCAAGTGAGAAAAGCGTGAACTTTTCTGTGGGTGAGCCTCACTGTGGGTGCTCACAGTCTCTTCACTTCACAATATGTATTCTCCTTTTTCCAGTTTGAAAATGGTACATGTTGAAGACAAAGAAAAAAACAAGGGTCTCCGTCTCTCTGTTTCCAGTTTACATCGCAGCATCTGGCCCACAAGCAGCAAGCCTAACAGTTACTTTTGTCTTCTGTTGTTCAGTCGCTAAATTGTGTCTGACTCCTTGTGACCCCATGGATTGCAGCACACCAGGCTTCCCTGTGCCTCACTGTCTCCTGGAGTTTGCTCAACCTGCTGAGACCCCTCTGTTGTCCAGATCTCTTTCTGCCTTAATTCTGTATTTGCAGCTGCTTATTGGACAGTGTCTGGCGACGTGTCCATACTTCTAGCCTAGACCATAGCTCCACTGGTTGTTATATTCTGAGCCCTCAGCACATTGTTAAGCACGTAACAACAAATGTTGAAACAAAGTAATAAATAAGCGCCTGAAATCCCAACACTGTCCTGTTGTGCTGTCCCTGTGCCATCGACTTTGCAAATAGCATCACAGTCGCACATTCGCAGATTCTAAAGCTTCACATAGTATAGTAAAATGCTCCCTGTTTCACATCAGGCTTTAAAATCTTGAAGTCATCTTTGGCTTTATTCTATTTCCCATTATATCCACATAATTGCCAAATTCTGTTCATTTTTCTTCACTGAAATTTCCCCATACCTCTTTCCCTTCCCTTTTAAATATTTCCCCTTTATCCCCAGCCTAAGTCAGTTTCTCTTTATGTGCATAGAGATAAGCGTATAGAGATTGTTGAAACAGCTTTCTGCTTGTCCGCTGTCTGCCTTCTGCCCCCCGCCCCTAGTTCCTAAGACATCAACTGATCCACTAACCTAACCTTTGGGATTGTGGTGGCTGCCACCTTGCTATTGTTTGCTTAACGAACTGGAGGCTTCCTTTATAATGAATCTTTGTCCAGACTCTCCCAGACACTCAGTGTCACCCACTCCCCTGAGTATCTTAGTTGCTGATGTACCTGTATAAATTTTTTGTTCTATTTAATTTCAAGGCAGTAGTGCCTTCACATACACCTTCCTTACACCTGTTTCTGTATGTGTGTGAATGGGTGTTTAGTGTCATCACTGGGGAGTGCCCTCCCTGGACCTCTTCTGTCTAAATCCTGCCTCAGGTAGTCTACCTTCCTGTAAAAAAGCATTTCGTGACTACATTCAATTATGTGTTTCCTTTAGAAAAAAATATTTAAATGTAATTGTTCTCTCTTTGTTTAATGTATAGTTTCATGTCTCCAAATTGATTATATTTAATTCCTTAGGATCAGATTCTTTTTGCTCCCAAATGTATAGCACAGAGACAGGCATGTAGTAGGGCCTAAATAGATAAAGGTTGGTCTGTTTTTTCTAAGGCGTAGCACCTTTATGATCTCCCCATTTCTCACCTTTATTCAGTGTTGTTTAGGAACTGCTGTCACCCCAACCCCAGCAGCTTTGAAAAGGCCGAATAGCTGCCAGCAGCAGAAGCCTGCAACTAGTTTTTAGTTGAATACTGATTTCCACCAGCGAAAGGCCTTTTCCCTAGGAACTTTTTAATGATATATATTACCATATGGTAAGGGCATAGGAGAAAAGGAAAGATGTAAGCATCTGAATGCAGAGTTCCAAAGAATAGCAAGAGGGGATAAGAAAGCCTTCTTCAGCGATCAATGCAAAGAAATAGAGGAAAACAACAGAATGGGAAAGACTAGAGATCTCTTCAAGAAAATTAGAGATACCAAGGGAATATTTCATGCAAAGATGGGCTCGATAAAGGACAGAAATGGTATGGACCTAACAGAAGCAGAAGATGTTAAGAAGAGATGGCAAGAATACACAGAAGAACTGTACAAAAAGGATCTTCACAACCCAGATAATCATGATGGTGTGATCACTCATCTAGAGCCAGACATCTTGGAATGTGAAGTCAAGTGGGCCTTGGAAAGCATCACTATGAACAAAGCTAGTGGAGGTGATGGAATTCCAGTTGAGCTCTTTCAAATCCTGAAAGATGATACTGTGAAAGTGCTACACTCAATATGCCAGCAAGTTTGGAAAGCTCAGCAGTGGCCACAGGACTGGAAAAAGTCAGTTTTCATTCCAGTCCCAAAGAAAGGCAATGCCAAAGAATGCTCAAACTACCGCACAATTGCACTCATCTCACATGCTAGTAAAGTAATGCTCAGAATTCTCCAAACCAGGCTTCAGCAATATGTGAACTGTGAACTTCCTGATGTTCAAGCTGGTTTTAGAAAAGGCAAAGGGACCAGAGATCAAATTGTCAACATCCGCTGGATCATCGAAAAAGCAAGAGAGTTCCAGAAAAACATCTATTTCTGCTTTATTGACTATGCCAAAGCCTTGGACTGTGTGGATCGCAATAAACTGGAAAATTCTGAAAGAGATGGGAATACCAGACCACCTGACCTGCCTCTTGAGAAATCTGTATGCAGGCCAGGAGGCAATAGTTAGAACTGGACATGGAACAACAGACTGGTTCTAAATAGGAAAAGGAGTACGTCAAGGCTGTATGTTGTCACCCTGCTTATTTAACTTCTATGCAGAGTACATCATGAGAAACGCTGGCCTGGAAGAAACACAAGCTGGAATCAAGATTGCCGGGAGAAATATCAATAACCTCAGATATGCAGATGACACCACCCTTATGGCAGAAAGTGAAGAGGAACTAAAAAGTCTCTTGATGAAAGTAAAAGAGGAGAATGAAAAAGTTGGCTTAAAGCTCAACATTCAGAAAACGAAGATCATGGCATCCGGTCCCATCACTGCATGGGAAATAGATGGAGAAACAGTGGAAACAGTGTTGGACTTCATATTGGGGGGCTCAAAAATCACTGCAGATGGTGACTGCAGCCATGAAATTAAAAGATGCTTACTCCTTGGAAGAAAAGTTATGACCAACCTAGATAGTATATTCAAAAGCAGAGGCATTACTTTGCCGACTAAGGTCCATCTAGTCAAGGCTATGGTTTTTCCAGTAGCCATGTATGGATGTGAGAGTTGGACTGTGAAGAAGGCTGAGCGCCAAAGAATTGATGCTTTTGAACTGTGGTGTTGGAGAAGACTCTTGAGAGTCCCTTGGACTGCAAGGAGATCCAACCAGTCCATTCTGAAGATCAACCCTGGGATTTCTTTGGAAGGATGCTAAAGCTGACGCTCCAGTACTTTGGTCACCTCATGCAAAGAGCTGACTCATTGGAAAAGACTCTGATGCTGGGAGGGGTTCGGGCAGGAGGAGAAGGGGACGATAGAAGATAAGATGGCTGGGTGGCATCACCGACTCAATGGATGTGAGTCTGAGTGAACTCTGGGAGTTGGTGATGGACAGGGAGGCCTGGCGTACTGTGATTCATGGGGTCACAAAGAGTCGGACACGACTGAGTGACTGAACTGAACTGAAGGACACAGGGAAGTATTAATCTTTGGGACCTGGGCTTGCGGAAGTTTTTTCAACTAAACAACATGAATACTTTCTAAATAGTAGTAGTTTTTGAGTGAAAATAAGGCTTCCATCCATTTGCAGCTCTAACTATGTACTGGGGAATTACTTATGTGCTGTCTTCCTTTGACCAAAAGCCACTTTTCTTTAATCCTGTATTCTTGGTCATGGCCAAATCTATCAAAAGTTCTTTTCTGTCCCAGAACCAGGTGCAGGGTATCCCATGGTAGCCAGAGAAGGAAGGAGAGGAAGCTAAAATAACATGAGGAAGACTTGGAAACAACGCTGTTGCTACAAGTCAGCTGCCGGGCAATTCTAATTAAGTTCCTGTTGGAATCCCTATAGCAGTCCTTTTCCGCTGCTTTCCTGGCTTAGGTACTGAGAAGTTTGTGAATTATATGGCGTATCAGACGCTATGCTAAACACATGATCCCTGCCTTTCCATTGCTTGCCTATCATCTAGGTGGGCAGTACTTGAACACATGACAGATTTCCAGCAGGACAAGGCAAAAGCAGGAACAGCAGATCCTCAAGGAACCCACAAAACAAATTTTTCCTGAGTTCCCATTAATTGTTTCTGTAGCTGTTCGTGCCTGCTCTGTGCCAGGAGCAATTGTGGACATTTGGAATATAGGAGCAAACAAGGTAGAAACTAAAACTTAGAACTCTTTGTCAACCCCACTTTTATACTACTGACTGCATAATTTTGGCAGGTAACCATTCTTAGCTAAATATCCTAAAGGAAAACTTTGTCAACCCCTGTTTGACTTTATACTTGTTTCAGAACGTTAATGATAATATTAAGCAACAGAAACTATCATATTGGCTCAGAAAACAAAGTTACTTGAAAGGATAGCAGTAGATTTTGTAGTCACTTGTTAACAAATGGGAGAGCCGTATAGCTTTTCAAAGAAAGAAATGACAGAGATTTCTAGTGGTACTCCTCAGCTTGGCAACAGCCCTGCCCACCTTCCCACTTTCTATTTCGGAAAGTGGAATGGGAGACAGGGATGCCACTGGAGAGCTGAGTGACGCTGCAGACCTTCTGTGAGAAGGGCTCAAAGCTTTAAGTTGCTTTTAGTAATGGGAATCAGCCTGCTTTCTCAGACTTCTCAGAGACTGAAACTGCATTTCTGAGACGGGTTACTCACTGTGGTTATAGGTCTATTGATACCGTTATGAGATTCCTAACCTTGGCCTTATGAATACCATGTTCTAAATTACTGAAAAGCCAGATTACCAGTTGAAGATTATTAGGGTACTGGCATAACATAGACTGTCAATTTGTGAGCCATCAACCCCAAGCTCTCAGGTCGTCCACTGGGCACATATCATAGAAGGAAGCTTTCCTTTTTATTTGTTTTTGTACTCTGTATACTTCTTAGAAGGAGTAGAAAGAACTGTCACAGAACACAGTGTAAGATTCAGCCATTTATTCAAAATAGCAAAAGTTAAGTACTAAAGAATTTTTTTTTTTAAAGGAAAACATTCTGTTAAGAAACTCAGACTAATTTTGCCCTAAGCTTGCTTTCTAGTTAGGCATAGAGGGGAGCTTGTAAGGTTGTGTAACCTACAGTGTATAATAATGGAAACATACTGACTGCTCAGGAGAGAGAATTTTTACTAGGCCATCGCACTGAGAAACATCCATGGGAGTCTTTACATAAGAAACATTAGCAATATAATAAATATCTTGATAACCATTTTAGGGAAAAATTACACTAGCAAATTGTTATATCTTATATTAGCCATTAGTGAAAATGAAAGCCTTCATGTGGAATTAAGATAATTTTCCACTAAACAAATCATTGTTCAGTTAAGGTAATTAGGCGGTATGGTCTTAACAACTATATTTCATATGCTATTTGAATAAAGCTTGAATCCTATATATTAAATAATATATCATAATAAACTTCATCTTTACCATCTATGTCTTATATCTAGAGCAAGTTGGCCTTTCCCCCCTCCCCCAAAATACACACAAAATAGCCATCTTCATGCTCACTAGTGACAGTCTATGACTGCCTACCATCTAGCTTCTGCCATTGTTCTCAATCCAGTTTTTTATAAAAGCTGGATGACAAAAATGATATATTATGAATTCTGAAGATGTTGAATGGTATTTTTATGAAGATGGACTACAGAAGTGCCCCTAAGCAGAGCCAAAACTTTTCTCAGAAAGCAAGGTTGGAGTCACTCAAGTACGTGAATGACTGCGTAACTTGTAATAGCATGCTTGCACTTGAATTTCAGGTACAGTGGTTGAGGAAAGCAATGGTTCTGATGAGATGGAGAATTCAGATGAAACAAAAATGTCAGAAGAGATATTGGCCTTGGTGGATGAATTTCAACAGGCATGGCCCCTGGAAGGCTTTGGAGGAGCACTGGAGATGAAGGGACGGCGTCTGGACTTGCAGGGCATACGAGTACTGAAGAAAGGCCCCCAGGATGGAGTAGCCAGAAGTTCTTGCTATGGAGACTGCAGAAGTGAAGATGATGAAGCGACAGAATGGGTAAGAGTTTGCCAACTCAGTCCTTAACAATTTGTAGCCCAGGTCCTTGAGAGTGGGTAGGGGGCAGTGCTCCTAATTTGCCAAGTGTAATCTGTTGGGTGTGTGCCACTCGACTCCGTGCCCTAGTCAGCCTTCACATGAGAATTGTACTGCTGGAAGCATTTCATGTGCCTTGGGTAGGGTTGGCTTTTAGAGGAAATGGGTGTGAAGCCACACTCAAAGCCTGCAGGCTTCGAACAGCCCAGTTCAAACATCTTAAGTTTTAGTTTCTGTATCCTTTAAGGCTAGGTTATTTTGTTTATTTCACTAAACATTTTTCATCTAGACCTTTAAGAATTAAACTGAAGGAAAGAACTTAACTCTTGCACAGGACTGGTTGTTATTTTTGTTTTTTAATTGGAGGATAATTGCTTTACAATATTGTGTTAGGACTGGTTATTAAAGCCACCAATACTCACAGCCACAGGCAGACGTGAAAATTGATCTCATTTGTCCCTAACATGTTTTCGTTTCCCAGATCACATTCCAGGTCAAACGTGTAAAGAAACCCAAAGGAGATCATAAGAAAACTTCTGGGAAAAAGGTAGAATCAAGTCAGACAGAAAATGTGCATCGTAACCAAGGAAACCTGGAGATCACTGGCCCAAAGGTGGCATCTCCTGGGCCACAAGGTAGATTGGAATGTTCAATATGCCAGTTTCTTCTTTCAGATTTCACTGTTTCAGTTCTCACAAAGGGTGTGTTCATGACTGCAGACGTAGATCACATGAAAAGGTAATTGAGCCAACTGAACAGGAAGCCAGTCATTGGTATAAAAAGTTTGTTTTAAACATTTATTTGGCTTATGTTCTTACCATCTTGAACTTTAATACTCTGTTACTTCTTACCTTGACAGCTTAGTTTAATATATTAAAAAAACTGTGGGTTCGAGACAGACTCCTTGGGTTCAGACACCAGTTCTGCCATTCAGTTCCTTTGTCTCATTTTTCTTATCTATAAAATGGGGATAATTGCATCTATCTTATAGAGTGGTTGTGTGTATTCTATAAGGTTATACATGTAAAGTGCTTTAAATGAACTGAACACATAGGGCTCGATAATTACTAACTATCTCGTAATTTTTTATGTGTTAGATAGCTCTTTAAGTATTAGATAATGCTTTGGAACTACTCCCCAGGGGAAAAAAAATACATTTACATCAAAATGTGGCATGTACTTTTAGGGTTCATCGTTTTGCCAAAGGCTGTCTTTGGACTCCAGGTTCAGGGCCACTGCCATGAGTACAGTTGACTTTCTTTTCCAGCAGTGAAATGGTGGGGACAGAATTTCTTTAAAAAAAAAAAGAAAGAAAATTCTCCTCTTTAATTTTTTTTCTCCTTTTTTAAAAGGATATTTTCACTGTGTTAGATTTAACAATTCAAGATAGCTTCATGAAAATGTGTCTAATTTAAATTGTATTTGCCAAAGCTGCGGAGAAGGCAATGACAACCCACTCCAGTACTCTTGCCTGGAAAATCCCATGGATGGAGGAGCCTGGTAGGCTGCAGTCCATGGGGTCGCGAAGTTGGACATGACTGAGCGACTTCCCTTTCACTTTTCACTTTCATGCATTGGAGAAGGAAATGGCAACCCACTCCAGTGTTCTTGCCTGGAGAGTCCCAGGGACGGGGGAGCCTGGTGGGCTGCCATCTGTGGGGTTGCACAGAGTCGGACACGAAAGAAGCGACTTAGCAGCAGCAGCAGCAGTAGCCAAAGCTGAAAGCAGAGAGCACATAATAATATATAAGGGATGAGGTAATCTTAGCTAAATCTCAGAATGATCTGTGACTTGACAGAAATACTAAGGACACCAAAAAGGACATTTTGGCATGACTGGAGTTGAAATATAAAGTAGTTTTACTGTTTAAGGAAGATAGCATGTGATAGCAGATTATGGGAATAAAGTGGCACTTGCTCTAATAAGCCTATGTGCAGTAGCAAGGGAAAAGATACTCAAACTATAAAACATCAGTCATTATAGCAGTGAAACTTCCAGTGGTTTAAATAGTAAACGTAATAATAATAAATACATTAAAGAGGAAAATTTAAATGGATAGTTACATACTTTTAAGGTGAAAAAGGACTTTCTAAAGCACAGAGAAAAATAAAAAAGTAATTCTGGCATCAGAAAACACTACAAAACAGACAAAGAATTGAAACAGTATTTTTTGCAGAATATTTATATATTTTTACAGAATACATGATAAGCAAAGGATATCAGTGTCATTTAAAGAGCGCCTCCAAATCAATAGAAAAAAATACAGCATTTCAGTAAAATATGTGCACAGTACATAGGCAGTTCACCAAATACGCATAACACACTCACACACATACACACGCACGGCCGCTCCAGTGGTTTAAATGTTTAGCCTCTCGAGCAGTCAAGGAAATGCAGACGTAAAATGTAACATGCCGTTTCTGCTTGTCAGATTGTCTTTGTATAATACACAGTGAGATTTAATAAAATGAATTTTGGGATAGTTTGACTAGATACATCAGAAAATTTTTAAATATACCAACAGTTCTACTTCTAGTGATTTACCCTAAATAATCTTCTAAGCATATTCAAAAGCAGAGACATTACTTTGCCGACTAAGGTCCATCTAGTCAAGGCTATGGTTTTTCCAGTGGTCATGTATGGATGTGAGAGTTGGACTGTGAAGAAGACTGAGCGCCGAAGAATTGATGCTTTTGAACTGTGGTGTTGGAGGAGACTCTTGAGAGTCCCTTGGACTGCAAGGAGATCCAACCAGTCCATTCTGAAGGAGATCCTAGGTGTTCTTTGGAAGGAATGATGCTAAAGCTGAAACTCTAGTACTTTGGCCACCTCTTGCAAAGAGCTGACTCATTGGAAAAGACTCTGATGCTGGGAGGGGTTCGGGCAGGAGAAGGGGACGATAGAAGATGAGATGGCTGGGTGGCATCACCGACTCAATGGATGTGAGTCTGAGTGAACTCTGGGAGTTGGTGATGGACAGGGAGGCCTGGCGTGCTGCGATTCATGGGGTCACAGAGTCAGACACGACTGTGTGACTGAACTGAACTGAATCTTATAAGTGCAACAGATATACATATAAAGATACTGATCATCACGCTGCTTATCATAATAAAAATCTGAAAAATACCTAAATGATGACAGTTGCCTAAACCACAGCATGTTCCTGCCCTGTACTGTGCAACCAAGATGTCTGTAATTTAGCAAGTGAACAAAAGCACTTTATAAGGTAGCATATATTGAAGATACCTGAATTTTACACTAAAATGTCATAAATGGGCATCTCTGGGTGCTAATAGGGCTACAGGTGATTTTCATTTTCTATGTTTTTTTTTTCCATTTTTAAATTTTCTTAAAATAAGCCTATATTACTTTTACAAACAAAAACTAAAAATTTCTTGTAAAAGTGAAAATTAAAGCTCAGTATGGTTGAGAGGACAGAAGAGCACTTAGGCAGTTTTAAGTGGATTCAAATAGGTGGGGTTGGGTAGGGCACTGAATGTACTTGCAAATAAGATCATAAAACTATTTACTTTCACTCATGTCCAAAGTTCTATAGCGTGGAAGAGGTAAGAGAAGACTGCAGAGGTTCAGTATCCCAGTTTTCAACCAACTATAGATTCTGTCCACTGCCAAGTGATAAGATTTGTGATAAATCCTGATATGGTGGTAAAGCAAATTATTAAACTAGTCCTTTGTGAGCCCGTGGGGGAAGAGTCTCAGAGATTAAGGGTCATTGTTGATTTTCTAAGAATTAATAAAACTGATAATGCATAATTGACTTCATTTCCCACTTTGGTGAGGTCTACTAGACTAGAAGACCAGGGAAGTGCCATATACATAATGTAACTGGATTTAAGCAAAGCACTTAGCAGGTCTTATGACATCCTTGTGAACAGTGTGGTGAGAGATGGGCTTAAAGGCTCCCCAGTGCCTGCAGCATAAAGACCACACTTTCTAGGGTGGCGCACAAGACCATTTATAACCCAGCCTCTGTCTCCCCTTCAGCACCGTTCCCTGAACCAATCATGCTCTTGTTTCACCTCCTTGTCTTTGCACATGCTCTTCCCTCCACCAGGATGCACTTCTGCCACCTCCGCGGTGCTAAGATATCACTCATCCTTAAACTTCAAACTCCAGTTCCATCTCTTCGTTGCCCCTTGAGGCAGCATCAAGTTTCTTTCTCCTCTGTACAGCTGCTCTCTGCCTTCACTGTGGCACTTACCCTGTTGTGTTCTAATAATCTATGTTTGCCTTCCTCACTAAACTGTGCACTCAAGGACAGGCCCTTTTATTGTTCCTCTCTGTATCCCTAGTGTTTTAATACAGTTCCCAGCCCCATGTAATAGCTGCTCAATAAATATGGCATCACTGACTCAATGGACATGAGTTTGAGCAAGCTCCGGGAGGTGGTGAAGGACCGGGAAACCTGGCGTGCTGCAGTCCCTGGGGCTGCAGAGAGTCGAACATGACTGAGCAACTGAACAACAACCAAATATTTTCCAAGCGAATTTCTTAAACAGAAAGAAAAAATAAGTTGTATTGTGAATGTTATGGTTTAATTCTCTTGTTATTTATTTAAACAGGGTTCATTTGAAACTCTTCCAAACTCCTTTTTTCTCTTTTATTAAAATCTTAATCTAAAGCCCTGCCTCTGTCTTAAACGTTTTCTATTGTTGGTAAATTCCTACAGTATAGAAAGAGCTATACATTACCAAAGTTCTCCTTCCTATCCATTCCATTGGAATTTCTTCAGAAGAATCCTTCCCAGATAAGACTTAGATCTGCTCTTTTCTTGGGGGTTTATCTAAGTAAAGAGCCTACATCCCAAAGGTGGTACCTTTGAAGGGTATCAGGAAACAGAGCCTTAAAGGCCCAGGAAAGCTTTAAATAGCATGACTGGTAGCGTGCACGTTATAGTCAGACAGACCTGGATCTGAATCGCGGTGCTGCCCCCTAGTAGCCGGGTGACCCTGGGCAGGTCACTTGATTTCCCTTGAGCCTCCATTTTCTCATTCGAGAAACAGGGATTAAAGCCTGCCTCCTGAGCTTTCAGATGAAAAGCATTTAGCACAGGACCTGAACACGCAGCACAGTAAGTGCACTGGAAATAAGCGATCACCTTTCGCTGTCATCATCATTCTGCATCGTACTGCCCTTCTTCACAACAGCTTCTCTGCCAGGAGTGGCTTTGCCCTCCCAGGGAACACTTGACGGTCTCTGGAGACACTTTTGGTTGTCACACCTCAGGGAAGGTCCTGCTGACGTCTGTTGTGGAGAGGCTGGGGACGCTGAGACGTCCTCCAGGGCCCGGGACAACGCTCACAGTGTCAGTAGTGCCAGGTTAAGAAGCCTGCATTAGACGCGTCAGCTTCTCCTGACCTCGAGCTGTCTTTATAGAATCAAAATGTAGAAAGGTGAAAATTAAGTTTGGTAAAATGTTAACACTGAAGAGTATTTTAACCCTCATCTCAGTCTTAAATCCAGTGAAGGACTCATTCACTTTTACTTCATCATCTTATCTTTGAAAACAAGGCTTTCCTCAGTGATGACAGTTACTCCCATCGCTGTGAATGACAAAGACTTTTGTCAGTTCTGTAAGTGGTAGAAATTCTAGACTAGAAGCATGACTGGCACCTCCAATACACCAGTCTGAGTGAAGTAACCACCAGGGCATAAGACACTATATGTGTCTTTGGGTCTTTGCCATTGTGTTGACAGATGATGTACTTTCCTTCTAGGAAAAAAGCGTGACTACCAGAGTCTGGGGTGGCCCAGCCCGGACGAGTGCCTCAAGCTCCGCTGGGTAGAGCTGACAGCCATCGTGAGTACCTGGCTTGCAGTTTCTTCAAAAAACATTGAGTGAGTATCTTAAAGCTCTCCCTCTTTCATGGCATCTGTGTACCAGTGATCCCACTGGGCCCCGGCTGACTTTAGGGATGCCCTTCTTTGTCAGCAGCTGCCATAGAGTCATCCTTCCTGGGGTTGGTGGTTCCGAGGATGCCTGGGATGGACTCAGCTCGTGGTCCCAAAATGGTCTGGGTGCCCTCCTCTCTGTGCCTGCTCCCCTGCCTTCTATCGATCCAGTCACAGAGGACTTAGTTTAAATTAAAGACTGGCGCTCTCCATTAAAGCATGAAACCTCACTGGCATCATGTGCTTGAAAAGGGAGTCAGAGCAAATCCACATCTGTGAGCACCTCCCAGGATACAAGCAGGCCAGGTGCCTCTCTGATAACTGCTTTTCCTCCTGGAAGCTCATTCTCTTTCGTAGGCCCCCACTTTTTTTTTTTTTTTTTTTTTACCTTTTAAGCATTGCAATTCCCTAAGATTTACCACTAAACCTTATTTTAAAATCATTCCTAGTCAGAGTCCAAAACTTCTGTCACTGATATGTTGACAACTCCCAAATCTGAATCTCCAGACTAGACCTTTCTTCAAATCCCTTAAGTCGTCTCTCCAGTTGGCCTCCCTGCCTAGATCTCTCTCCAGCACTTCAAGCTCAGGAAAACTAAACTCACCCTTTTCTTGTCCATTCTCCTTTCCCCAAAAAAATCTTTGTTCTGTTTGTTTTCTATTTCTTGCTCTTAGTAAATAGCTCCCAGAAGTGCTTAGGCCAGAAACCCAGGAGTTACCCTTACCCCTCCAATCCAGTCTGTTACCAGTTCTTGTAATTTTTACCCTTTGAGTATTTTTCAGAACTGCTTGCTTTTCTTCATCCCTGTTGCTGCTTTATTCATTCTTGCATCTCCTCAATCCATTCTCTCCATAGTACTCAGAATTGTTCCTCAGATAGAAGTCAAATAATTCTTAAACTGCTCTAACAACTTGTAAATACTGCTGTTTACAGTGGCCCACAGAGCCCTTCATGATTGCTCCCCACGTGTCTTTCCATCTTCAGCTCTGCTCTCCCTCCTGCCAGGCCTTCACACGTGTGCTGTGCTGCCTTTGCCCGTGGTGGTATTCTCAGCATCTTCTCCCTCCCTACTCAATTCATTTTCCTCCTTCTGGTCTTAACATCTTTCCTCCTCAGGAAATCCTTCACAAACTACCTCCCTCCTCCATCATCACAGAGGAAATGTACACCCCCTCTAGGAAACTGACACTACTGTGTTTTTATCTTTTATAACTCATCCCATCTGTAATAACTATCACAAGACAGTGAGCATCATAACAGTGGGGACTGGGTATGTTTTGTTAATTATTATAACTCTGATATCTGACATGTGATAGACTGAATAAATAATGAATGAATGTTTTCATATTAATATATGGTCAACTTTTTTAAGTAGCTAGAAGCAAAATTTGCCAGTGTCAAATTGCCACATCAGTATATATGGTAGAGTAAAACATTTGGCCAGTATATAGCAGGAAAGTGACCACTTTGGAACCATGAAGGGAAGTGCTTACATCTTATACATGGATACAGTGAATAGCTGGATCTGTGTAACATTTACGGTCTAAACTTTAGGGAGCTTTTCCTGTGGGGACAAGTATGCCTCTGTGCATAGAGGGAAAATGAAAGATAGGAACCACTTCTGGTTATTTATTACTATCTGTACCCTGGAAAAGAAATCCTAGAAGAAAACCTACCTGGTTTAAAACCTCCCCAGTGAGAAAAAGTGGCCAGCAGCAGTGAGGAAATCAGACACCTCGATGGGTAGAAAGGAGGCAGCTTGAGAAAAGACTGAGCTCAGGACTCAGATCCCAACGCTGCTGCTCTGACTGAGGGCACAGCCTCTACTCACACAGTCAGCAAACAGTCAGTACCAGGCACTGGAGTCCTTGTACCTATAAAGTGAGAGGCCAGACTAAATAGCTCCGGAAATCGCTTCCATTTTGAGATTCTGTGGTTCCAGATAGTTCTATTTATATATTGCAGTTATGGTCAGCAAATGAGTAATACTTTGTCCCCACCCACTTAACTTTTCTATGGCTAAGGTGGTCCTCTCCATTTTTCAGCATCACAGAACACATAGACTTTGCCACTCCAATACAGCAGCCAGCGATGGAACCTGTTTGCAATGGCAATCTCCCGACGAGCATGCACACCCTGGACCACTTGCAGGGGGTGTCCAACCGAGCCAGCCTACACTACACGGGTGAGAGCCAGTTAACAGAGGTGAGTGCTCTGTTCAGCCAGAGCTATATTCAGCCAGTCTGTAGTTTTTGCCATATAGTTATGATGCAGCTAATAGCGAAAGCGCCAGTGGCCAGGCCAGGTTTTTTTGCCTTTTTCAGATGGCTGTTGTCTAGATGGCTTTAGGAAAAGCCTGATTTCTTTCAGGCCCTGTGACTGAACGTATGCTTTTTTTATGACCAGAAAATTATAATTCTGATAAATTCCTCCAGATGGGTAGCATTCTGCTTGTCACTGGACGGAAGCTCTTTGTGAGAAATATTTGGGACAGTTAATTCTCCTGTTGACATTCTTAAGAAGGGAGGGAAGGAGGGCAGACCCAGCATATATCTAGCAAAGAGTGTACATAGAGGAATAATCAGAAAACATGCCACAAATATCCAGCAGTAGAGGATATGTTAAATAAGTTTCGGTGTAGATATAAGCTATTATACAATAAGAGCCATTAAGAAAGATGTATGAGAAATATAGTTATTGACTTGAAATTTTTTGACTATATTGTGTGAAAATGTAGGTGATAGTTTACAGTGTGATCCCATAGTACACAGTCTGTGAGAGTAATGATACATGTGTACATAGAAAAATATCTGAAAGATACATAAGCGATCCTAACAGTGGTTGTGTCTGGGTGATACAATTACAAGCGCTTTTTGTTTTCTTTATGTACTCTACTTTTTGTAATGCTATAACGAATGTGTTTTACTTGCCTATAACCTTTGTTAAGCGAGAAAGGGCTGAGGGAATGGTAATGGCCTTCAGTGTGTCTTCCACAAAATGCCTTCGCAACAGGACCACAGCAGGCGCCCCCAGATACAGTCTGCACCCACGGCACAGTGCCCAGCTCGGTGTCAGCAGCGTCGTCAGACCTCGCCTCATTGTCATTCCTCTAATCTGTCATCTCCCTCCCTGAACCAGGTATTGCAGAATCTTGGCAAAGACCAATATCCACAACAGTCACTTGAACAAATTGGCACCAGAATTGCCAAAGTTTTGGAAAAGGTAAGTCACTCTGTAGGAAAGCTATAAACTGTTACGCACTCTCTAACTTTTCCAGACTATTTGCCATTAAGTGGCCCTAACCTCTTTGGTTAGCGATTTAGCACTTGGTAGCTAAAAGGATGGCGTGGAATAACCCCACACAGAATGTTCTAAGCATTTTCTGTGACTTTTTCCATCACGTGGTCCCTATTCTGTTTGCTGCTTGGTTTACTTTCTGTGCTTAAATTTATGTGGTCAGTTTTCTCGTTTTTAGTCTACCATGGATAGATTCAGGTGATGCTACTAAGAACTTTGGAATGCAGGTGTGAGAAATAAGTCAAAGTTTCCTCTTCTGGTGAATAAAGAGTATTTGGTAGTTTGGATCATGGGTGGGAACTATATCTTGAAATATCTTCTTTCTGAAGTCATGAAACAGGATATTTGCAAAACTTTGTTTTCTTACTTTATGGTTAAGAATCTATCCACTTATTATATGAAATTGAAGAGGTGATATAACAGTGATTAAAAGAGTCTACTCAGCTTCCAGTATGACCATGGCAGTATGGTAGGGAAGGGTAATCACATCAGTTTTAAGGAGAGGAAATGCACACAGCCATCACTGTTGCATGGCAGTTCTGAAATTCACATGGCCAGTTGTCACCAGTTCCCCCAATTCCAGGGTAGGAAATAGTCCTTGATTAGGGCCTGTTTTGGTTCCCTGGGGTTAGCTTCCTGTTCTGTTTCTCAGCTCTTCTCTCGAGGCTGCCTTTCCTTTTCCTTAGAAGTGTCCTGTATTTGCAGCTAAAGCGCTTCCTCAGCCTGCTGCCTGGGTATCCTTGGCACAACTTTGTAAAACTTTGTGGACTTTCAGATTACAAGCCATTCCAAGAGGCAAAAGCCACGCCCACAGATCTCTTCAAGAAGGCCCCGTCTGCTTCAAACATGAGTCCAGGACAATACCTTTAAGATTCTTAGATGCCTTTTGTCTGACAGCCCACGAGACTTAACTCAAGATGCAGATCTTTCTGAGGTGGAGTAACAGAGGGTCTTACTGCTGTGTTTTTGATGTGATCTTGATCCTGAGGCCGTAGTTTTACTGGTAGCATCTGGATTTGATTTTTTTTTTTTTTTTGGTCAAAACCTTGTGCTGACTGGAGAAGCTGGTAATTGAGATGAAACCTTGCAAGTCCCAGTTTGGAAGCATTTTCTCTAAATTCTGCTTGGAAACTGTGGAGTTCCTTGTTTAGTTCTCCTCTTTTAATGCTTTATTATGGGTGACATTTAAAAAACCATTTGTCACTTTCAGCATTCTTCCTCAAAGCCTCCCTAGCCAGATCCACAACATCTTTAGGTATTTTCCTATATTCCAGATAGAGCCTCCCTGTTTGTTTTGCCAATAGGTGATGATGCCTCTCCTCCAGCCTCCAGGAGCAGTTTCCTCAGTGCTCTTCCAGCCTGCATTAATGGTCTTGTTGCTGTTCCTTCAGCAATATCCTCAACCCATTCCCCAGAGTACTGTCAGCATGGCTCGAAGTTTCTATTATGGCAGCAGTCTGTTCTTGATACCAGATATTGTTTTTAGTTATCTTTTTTGCTTAATAAATTAGGCCAGAATTGAGTGGCTTAAAACAAAACTATTATCTGCTCAAGACCCTGCAACCTGAGCTGGATTTCCTTCTGATCTGACTTGGAATCATCCATGCAACCACAAACATATGGAGTCTCAATTGGGGCTGACCACCAAAGAAATCTGGAGTGGTTGGAATAGATGAGACACAGCTGTATATTGTCTCTCTCCAAGCAGACTCTCCAGCAGAGAAGCTGGACCTTTTTACCTGGTGTCTCAGGGCTCCAAGAGACTGAGAGCAAAAGCATCCAGGCCTGTCAGAACCCATGCAGAGAGCTGGAACAGCAGTGCCTTTATGAGTTCCATCCGTCAAAGCAAGTCCCAGGGCAAGGGAGATATCCTTCACCTGCTGGTAGTGCAAAGACTACGGTCCATCTTTAATGGTGGATCTTTAATCCACCACAGTGCCTTTCAAAAGGAGCAACAATAAAACCGGCACCGTCTCAGTGGAAATGATAAAAACTAGCAGCCAATGCAATGACATCTTTAAGGTACTAAAAAAGAAAACTGCAAACCTAGAATTCTTTTCCAGCAAAAATATTCTTTAGAAATTAAAATTAAATAGATAGGTGTTCAATAAAAATTCAGAGACCTTGGCACCAGTAGGCTTGCACTGAAATAAAAATTAAAGGGAGTTCTTCAGAAAAATGATCCCAGACAGAAATATGGGCATGCCAGAGGGAAAGGACACTGGAAAGAAAATATAAATGAAGACTAATTGTACAAAATGATACCTGCACTGCCCTGAGGAGCTTCACCTTTATATATAACCAAAATTCGTGGTAACAGTAACATAAACGATGGCAGAGAAATAAATGGAGTCTAAAAGTTCTCATTGGTATCGGCCAAGTCATAAAAGAAAGTTTGCGTTGGACTGTAATAAGAATGTGTGTTTTAAGTTCCAGGCTAACTACTAAAAATGGTTTTAAAATGTAATTCAGTGGAAGGAGAATGAAATAATGTAAAACATTTGATTAATCCAAAGAAAATTAAGAAAGGTAGAAAGTACATAAAAATAGACCACAGATAGTAAAATAGTAGATAAGTATATCATTAGTTAGCTTCAGAAAAGATTTATCATTAAAGCATTTTGTATGGAATGGATTTTTTTAAATCCAACTGTATGCTGCTTATAAGAGAAACTCTTCAAATATTAGGACACAGAAAGGCTGAAAATACAAAGATGAAAAATACATCATACAAACAATAAAAAAGGACAGCAGATACAGCTATACTCTTATTTTTTTTAAAAAAAGTTTGAAGCAAGAAACAGTTAGAAGGGCTAAAATGAAAAAATTGATAATTTGAGATGATATGGAGCAACCAGAACTCTGATACATTGCTAGTGAGAATATAAAATAGTACAGCTATTTGGAAGACAGTCTGATAGCTTATTAAAAAGCTAAGCATATATGATCCAGTATTTTACTGCCTGGTACTTAATCAAAAGTGAAAGTGTTAGTCACTCAGTCATGTCTGACTCTTTGCAAGTCCATGCTCCTCTGATTCTCCAGGCAGGAGTACTGGAGGGAGTAGCCATTCCATTCTCCAGGGGATCTTCCTTACCCAGAGCTTGAACCTGGGTCTCCTCCACTGCAGGCGTATTCTTTACTGTCTGAGCCACCAGAGAAACCCCATGAAAACTATGTCCACAAAGTACTTGTTAAAAAATGTTCACAGCAGATTTATTTATAACAGCCAAAAACCTGGAAACAGATACCCATCAATAAGAGAATAGATAATCAGTATTATATTTATACAGTGGATACTATTCTACAAGAAAGATCCTATATCCATATTGATGAATCTCAGAAATATTGTGCTATTAAGTCACTGGACACAAAAAAATGTATAGTGTATGATTCCCAACTAGACGAAATCCTAGAACAGGCAAAATTAACCTCTGGTGGTAGAAATCAGAAGAGTGAATTGCTTTGTCAGGGGAAGGGGTTGATTGGGAAGCAGCTTGAAAGAACATTCTGGAGTGTTTCATATTTTCTGTGTCTTTAAGTAATAGTCAAAACTGAATGTTATACCTAAGGTCTGAGCATTTCCATTTATATTATACCTTGATTTTTTTATGAAGTTTAGATAAAGGTTTTAGACCACCAGAAACTGAAAGATACATGTTATCAGCAGACTGGCATTAAAAATCCTTAAGGGATTTCTTTCAGACAGAAGGAAAACTATTCCAGTTAGAAACTCAGAAAAAAGCAAAGAAAACAACAGCAAGAGTAAATATTAAGGTATATGTAAATAAGTATGTTGATACAAAACAATAACAGTACTGTCTTCTGAGGTTACAGTTCATAGCAACAGCAATACGAAAGGCAGAAAGGAATTACACTGACCACTGTAGATGGTCTCAGGTCCAGTTAGACATTTCATACTCGGGTAATTGGCCTCACTTGGCGTGGGCTTCACTTGAGGATCAGGGGCCAGGACACCACAGCAGCAGCAGGCTTATACCTCCAGAATAGGCACTAATTAGGCCAGGGCCATTCTCTGCCCACCCTTCTTTCCTGCCAAGTGACTGTTCAGGTACGAGGGAACAAGTCAAATGGTTAAGTGAGGACTACCCTGACTTAAATGCTCTAGGTTCCATATGAGAACCAGTATCTTTTGTAATAGCCCCACATGCACAGAGCAGTAGAAAGGGACACAGTTAGCCACAAGAACCATGGTACCTAGAGGCTCCCAGCGGTGGCTTTCTACCAGGTGCTTAGAGTTTTTCCCAGTCTTTTTCTTTTTTCTACTGGGAAAGTATCTATAGGCTATACATTTTACCAGTTATACTGAATTACAACTTTATTTTAAAACTTTATAAAATTCTCGCAGTAGACTTGCGGTGAAACTTGTCACAGGTGGTTAAGATAATTCACAATTCTCGGTCACAACTTCATTTGAGAGTTTTCTTACCATCCTAAACACTGAGGGCAACAGTATGGTTAGAAGTAAAACAATGACTTTCAGTGTTGCTAGAGAGAGACGCATTTGGTAAACAGTTCTTTTAGTGGGATTGATCTTACAGGTCCAGATGGTTGGGTCAGCTGCCTACCATTGCTGTTGTCTCCTCCTCCTAGTGTGGGTCTGCGTTTGGGGTCAGCAGTCCTTACTCTAGACCAGTTCAGAGCAGAGACTTTCCTTAAGTGAGAAACATGAATTCAGGAGACAAGTGCTTTCGTTTCCCTGTGCATGAGCTAGTTAAGAGCACCTGGTAATGGTCCTTTTATCTGGGATAGATACAGTCCTTTAAATGATGCCTTTTCCAGTATGCATAATCTGGCTGAAGGTCATGGGCCGTTTGATCTTCATCCAAAGATTAGAACCCTGTGATAAGTTGATAAGGCTGTTGGGAACGTGCACACATATGCATGTGCAGTCACTCAGTTGTGTCCGACCCTTTGTGACCCCGTGGACTGTAACTCACCAGGCTCCTTTGCCCATGGGATTTCCCAGGCAAGAATACTGGAGCGGGTTGCCATTTCTGCCTCCAATGTTTTCCAGTCTCACCAGTCCAGCTACAGTTTACCAAGGTCATTTTTACTGTAAGCTGTCTTGTCTGGTGACAGCTAACGTTTCTCCTTTATTAGGTCCTGAGAGAAATAGGGCTAGAAGGTAAATCCAACATGAGATTTCATTATAGGCTCACAGACCAACCATGACCTTATTAACTTTTTAGCACAGTAGATCTTAGACTTGAGGGTACACCGCAGTCACCTGGAGGACTTGTTAAAACATATTGCTAGGCTTCTATGACTTCACTTACTGATTCAGTAAGTCTAGGGTTGGGCTTGATAATTTACATTTCTCATAAATTCCCAGGTGATTCTGGGTGATGTTGCTGATCAGAGGATCACACTTAGAAAATGGCAGTGATAACAAAGCTAAAGCACCTTTTTCCCATTTACCTTTCACAAAAGAACAAAGATCTCCATACCCTCTCTGCTTCAGCTTTTAAAATACTTAGTCATTGTCCTTTATTATTTCTTGAAAACCCCATCTGTAGTTGTCTCTTTAGAGAGTTTTTAGTTTGCATTACCATAATTATCAGTAAGTGTCAGCAGATGACATTGGTCAGACTCCATTTTAGGGTTCAATCATTATGCACTTTCAGAGCCCTCAAAAAGCTGCCCAGCTTGCAGCCGAGGTTACTCTCACATGGTGGCCTCTGTCGAGGTCTCGCCTGTGATGCCAGATGCACAGCACGCTGCCGCCATTGCCGTTGCAGCCAGTTTGTTTGCCAGGTTGCCACATCGTCCTCTTTGACCTTGTGGGCTGGTGCAGAGGTAGTCTCCCATTTTTGTCCCCCAGTTCTTTAGGTAGTGGCTTGTGAGCGCTACTTTGTGCTGGTTGGATCCCCAGCCAACCCAACTCGGGTCAGAGCCACGCTGCTCCACCCCCTTGTCTGATCCAGACCTAGTCACAAACATGCAGCCTTGAGTGCTTGTCTCCTGCCCACCCCTTGTCAGGCATCAGTGCCGCCTTTGGCTCAGATGCATCAGCTACACCACGGGAATATGATTCTTGCCAGTCAGCCCATTTTCCACCAGGCATTTCTTGGAAAGTGGGATGTTTTCTCTTACCATAAGTTTGTCTCCAGCTTTCATCCATTCCTACAAGGGGAAGATTTATCCCCTGTCACAGTAAGCCTTTGCCATCAGACTCTGAGAAGGTTAGTCCCCACTGAGGCTTACCAGCATCTCCCTCCCCGTTCCATTTGTTTCATGGTGCTCTGGCCATTGAACCAAGGATATGAAAGTCTGTTTCATTGATGCTACCACTCTGCAATGCACACTGCCTCTGGTTTGAAGCCCAGCTCGACAGATATTTCATATTTTGCACAATCCAGTAGAGCTGTTGTCTTGCTTTCACTCTGGAGAATACAGGACACATAGCAAGCCAGCAGAGCAGCTTTTCATGTATTTCTCCAAGAGTTCCCATAGCTTTCTGATAGCAGTCCTGAGGACTGTTCTCTACTCCAGCCCCCCAGCTGACAGCTCAGGGATAAGGGATCAGGACCACATAGGTGAGTGTGGGAACCATCCTAGCCTGGAAGTCTCAAGTTCCATGTAAGAACCAATGCCTCTTATAACAGTCCTGTGGCCTAGAGTCCAAGAGTTCTAACAAGGGACAAGAAATGTCACACAGGGGAAAACTCAGAGCTGGGTCTTTCTACCAGGTCATCACAGTCCACTGGCAGTTTAGAGTCAGGTCATCTTTACCATAAGCAGTGTTGCTTAGTAACATGGGTGACAGTCTACCTTTATTAAGTTTCCAGGGGAACACAGCTGAAAACACAAGATTCATTTCCCACGAATACACATGGACAAAATATTAGGCTTTAGCATTACAGGAAGGTCATAAAATTGAAGTAATAATTTATATTTTTAGTCTGTAATAAATCAAAGATGCATGTTGTACTTTTAGCTAATTACTAAAAGAACAGTTAAAGAATGTATAATTAAGGGAAAATGAAATAATAAAAAACATTTGATTAATTCATAAAGGAGGCCAGGAAGACAAAGGAATGTAAAACAGGTGGGTGAAATAGAATGCAAATAGTAAGATGATAGCAATAAACCCAGTTTATCAGTGATCACAGTAAATTATATAAAAGGATTACATACCTCAGTTAGAATGCTCACATCAGACTAGGTTAAAATGTTGAACCCAATTATATGCTGTTTGCAGATAACACACCTGTAGTAATATACAAAACAGCTGAAATTAAACCGATGGAAAAAAGATAACATCAAATAAATACTAATCAAAAGAAAGCTGTTGTAACTATGCTAATAACAGACAATGTAGAATTGAAGGCAGGAAGCATTACTCTATAGATAAAGACAGTTCATACTGATAAAGTGGTCAGTCCACCAGAATATTGAAAATTGTGTATCTGTACAGAACCAGTATCATAGTTTCACATGATATAGACAGACATTAAACATCAACAGATGTAAAGGGAGCAATGAATCCATGATCAAAATAGACTTTAACATACCTCTTAATAGGTGACAGAACTAAGCAGACAAAAAATATGATACAGAACATCTTGCTCATATACATACTTGACATAACTGATATTCATATCATGCCACATTCAACTGTGACAAAAGTCTTATTTTAAAAATGCATGTGGAACATTTACCATACTGATCACAAGCTGAATCATAAATTAAGCCTCAGTTAAATATTAAACCACTGAAATAATTCACAGTTTATTTTCTAGCTGTAATGGAATTAACCTAGAGAAAAAGATCAGAAAAAAAATAAAGACAGAAAATTCCCAGTGATTTTGATGAGATTACTAGTGTACCTGTCCCTGGTGGCTCAAGATGGTGAAGAATCTGCTGGCAGTGCAGGAAACTCAGGTTCAATTCCTGGGTCAAGAAGATCCCCCTGGGGAAGGGAATGGCTGCCTGATCCAGTATTCTTGCTTAAAGAACTCCATGGACAGAGGAGCCTGTTGAGCTGCACAGGGGTCACAAAGAATTGGTCACAACTGAGCAACTAACACTTTCACTTTCTGAATAACTCACAATTTGGTGAAGAAAGCAAAATTAGAAACTATTTTTAAATGAATGACAATAAAGATCTTGTATATCAAAACTTGTGGGATGCAGCTAAAGCAATGCTTGAGGCAAGTTTGTAGCCCTATAAACTAATGGATATATTAACTTAAAAAAAAAAAAAACAGGCTGAAATTAGTGATCTATGCTTCTATCCCAAAAAGCTAGAAAAAGAACAAAATTATACTGAGATATTTCTTGCCTCTATGTTTGGCAAAAATTCAGAAGTTTGTTAGGATACCCTTGGTGTGACCTTGGGAAAACTGGCACTGCCATACACTGTTGGGAGAAATGCAAAATAGAATAACCTCTCTGAGAGGAATTAGATGCCTAGCAGATTATCTATCTAGCAAGATTATACGTTCATTTACCCATTCATCCAGCAATCCTACTTTTAGGAATATTTCCTAAAAATACAATGGCAAAAAATTTATCTGACAAAAATACCTATGAGTAAGACTGTTGATTGTAACCTGACTTGTATTAGTCAGCAAAAAACAATCAAAATGCCCAGTAGTAGGGGGTTGATTGAATAAACAGTTCACTGTGGTTGTTCATTGTGTGTGAAATCCACACAGTGGAGGCTTCTGCAGCTGTCAAAATGAATGAGGACAATCTCTATAAACTTATATGAAATAATCTCCAGAATATAGCAAGTGAAAAAAAGAACAACAGAAAAAAATTATACCTCAGATTACTACTTATATCTTTTTAAAATAGCAAGTTGTAGGGAAGGAGAATATTTGTAGAAAGAAACATATTTTAAAATGAAAAGACTAACTTTGAAAAAAAATTTTAAATGCTGTCCATGGAAGGAAGATAGAAATAGGGTAGAAAAGACAGGAAATAAAGCTAGCTTTCCTTGAATCAACGTTTTTTTTAACTTTGAAGCCAAATATTTTGCATAATTACAAAAAAATTTTAAATAAGGTAATTCCTAATTAAAAGTAAAATCGAGCCTAACTATGCATTCCATTGGTAGTATAACCACATCAAGAGGAACTATTCCAAGTGACTTTAAAACACAGTTATTTGGCTGCACATTCCTAATGAAATTTATCCTAAGAACAAAGGAAAACCTTATACTGTTTTCAGTAGTACTGTTGCTAATAATATTAATGTTATTCCTTTGGGATTATAGGTGCATGTACTGCAAAGTAAATGAGTAATTTTGTTGGTGATTTGGAAACTGGAATTTTGAATATGGGTGAAAGAACATAGAGATGTGAGAATAATGACGTAAACATCTTTAGTCTTAAACTGAAAGTATTAGTAAGAATTCTTGATATATTTAATTGATATATTTACACATATGCTGGCTTTATTTTGCTGTAGTAGAGTCACTAGCCCAGTATTAGTAAGCACCCTCAGTACCCAGATTGTGGTCTCTAGATACTTTTCCACTTTAAAACAAAGTCTATAATAAAAGACAAAGAAGGGCATTGTGTAATGATAAAGGGATCAATACAAGAAGAGGATATAACATTCATAAACATAAATGCACCCAATACAGGAGCACTTAAATATATAAAGCAAATATTAAAAGACCTAAAGACTGACAGTAATACAATAATAATGGGGGACTTTAATACCCCACTTATATCAGTGGACAAATTAATCACCCAGACAGAAAATCCATAAGGAAACAGTGGCCTTAAATGACATTAGACTACTTGGCTTTAATAGATATCTGTAGGACATTCCAGGCTTCCCTGGTGGCTTAGATGGTAAAGAAACTGCCTGAATTGCAGGAGACCCAGGTTCAATCCCTGGATCGAGAAAATCTTGGGGAGAAGGAAATGGCTACCCACTCCAGTATTCTTGCCTGGAGAATTCCATGGACAGGGGGGCCTGATGGTCTCCAGTCTATAGGGTTGCAAGAGTTGGACACAACTGAGCAACTAACACACACACACACACACACACACACACACACACACACACACACACACATTCCGTCCCCAAAGAGCAGAATACACATTGTTTTCAAGTGCACATGGACCGTTCTCCCGAATGGATCGCATGCTAGGACACAAAACTAGTCCCAGTAAATTTAGGAGCATAGAAGTTATATCAAGTATCTTATCTGACCACAATAGTATGAAAACTAGAGATCAGTTACAAAAGAAAAATGGGAAAAACAGAAACACATGGAGACTAAACATGATACTTAAAAACCAGCAGGTCAATGAAGAAATCAAAGAGATCAGAAAATACCTTGAGACAAATGAAAATAAACAACTTTCCAAAGTCTGTGGGACACAGCAGTAACAGTCACAAGAGGGAATTTTGTAGCAATGCAGGCATACCTCAAGAAACAAAGAAAATCTTAAACATAACCACCTACCATCTAAAGGAATTAGAACAAGAAACAGGGCTTCCCTGGTGGCTCAGTGGTAAAGAATCTGCCAGCAATGCAGAAGACACAGGTTCTACCCCTGGGTCAGGAAGATCCCCTGGAGAAGGATATGGCAACCTACTCCAGCATTCTTGCCTGGGAAAGAAAAAGATAAACCCAGTTGAGCTATTTCAAATCCTGAAAGATGATGCTGTGAAAGAGCTGCACTCAGTATGCCAGCAAATTTGGAAAACTCAGCAGTGGCCACAGGACTGGAAAAGGTCAGTTTTCATTCCAGTCCCAAAGAAAGGCAATGCCAAAGAATGCTCAAACTACCACACAATTGCACTCATCTCACACGCTAGTAAAGTAATGCTCAAAATTCTCCAAACCAGGCTTCAGCAATATGTGAACCATGAACTTCCAGATGTTCTAGCTGGTTTTAGAAAAAGCAGAGGAACCAGAGATCAAATTGCCAGCATGCGCTGGATCATAGAAAAAGCAAGAAAGTTACAGAAAAACATCTATTTCTGCTTTATTGACTCTGCCAAAGCCTTTGACTGTGTGGATCACATAAACTGGAAAATTCTGAGAAAGATGAGAATAACAGACCACCTAACCTGCCTCTTGAGAAACCTCTATGCAGGCCAGGAAGCAACAGTTTGAACTGGACATGGAACAACAGACTGGTTCCAAATAGGAAAAGGAGTACGTCAAGGCTGTATATTGTCACCCTGCTTATTTAACTTATATGCAGAGTACATCATGAGAAACGCTGGGCTGGAAGAAACACAAGCTGCAGTCAAGATTGCTGGGAGAAATATCAATAACCTCAGATATGCAGATGACACCACCCTTATGGCAGAAAGTGAAGAGGAACTAAAAAGCCTCTTGATGAAAGTAAAAGAGGAGAGTGGAAAAGTTGACTTAAAGCTCAACATTGAGAAAACTAAGATCATGGCATCTGGTCCCATCACTTCATGGGAAGTAGATGGGGAAACAATGGAAACAGTGTTGGACTTTATTTTTTGGGGCTCCAAAATCACTGCAGATGGTGACTGCCGCCATGAAATTAAAAGATGCTTACTCCTTGGAAGGAAAATTATGACCAACCTAGATAGCATATTGAAAAGCAGAGACATTACTTTGCCAACAAAGGTCCGTCTAGTCAAGGCTGTGGTTTTTCCATTGGTTATGTATGGATGTGAGAGTTGGACTGTGAAGAAAGCTGAGTGCCGAAGAATTGATGCTTTTGAACTGTGGTGTTAGAGAAGACTCTTGGACTGCAAGGAGATCCAACCAGTCCATCCTAAAGAAGATCAGTCCTGGGTATTCATTGGAAGGACTGATGTTGAAGCTGAAACTCCAGTACTTTGGCCACCTCATGCAAAGAGTTGACCCATTGGAAAAGACCCTGATGCTGGGAGGGATTGGGAGCAGGAGGAAAAGAGGACGACAGAGGATGAGATGGCTGGATGGCATCACTGACTCGATGGACGTGAATCTGAGTGAACTCTGGGAATGGATGATGGACAGGGAGGCCTGGCGTGCTGTGATTCATGGGGTCACAAAGAGTCAGACACGACTGAGTGACTGAACTGAACTGAACTGAAGAAGTTAGGAAATAATAAAGATAGGAGAAGTAGAGACAAAGCAAAAAAATAGAAAAGATCAGAGAAACCAAGAACTTTTTTTTTGTAAAGATAAAAGTAATAAGACTTTATCCAGGCTCATCAAGGATAAAAGAGAAAGGATCCAAATGAGAGAAATGAAAACATATCACAGATATACAGTCATAAGAGAATACTACGGAAAAAAAAATAGAGACTACTACGAACAGTTATATGCCAAGAAACTGGATAACCTAGAAGAAGAAATGGATAAATTTCTAGAAACATACAGTCTTCCATGACTCAATCAGGAAGAAACAGATAATCTGAACAGATCAACTACTAGTATTAAAATTGAATCCGTAATCAAGAAACTACAAAAAACAAAAGTCCAGGACTAGATAGCTTCACAGGGCAAGTCTGTCAAACATACAAAGAAAAGTTAATACTTACCCCTTTCAAAGTATTCCAAAAAATTGAAGAGACGGCAGTGCTCCCAAATTCATTCCACGGGACAACCATTACCTTGTGTACATGAGTATGACCATGAGTTGCTGATAAATGTTGAATCTAGGTGGTGCGCACATGGAGTTCATTATATTGTTTCCTTTTTTTGTATATGCATTTGAAATTGTTCATTCTAAAACACCTAAAAGGTGTAGTCACAACGGTGAGCAAAGAAATGGCATATCAAAAAATGAGTAGGCAAATTTTTAAAAATTACATACATCTTAAGCTAAAAATATGTTTGTGTAACTAAGTCAAATGCCCAGTGGATGAGTTAGATAGATTTAGCCACAATTAAGTAATCAGTGAATTGCAAACTTTATGTAAAAAATTACCTGGAGTATTATAAGGAAATAAGCAAATCCACAGATTCAGGAAGCACCAGGTGTCCCAAACTGGGTAAATAGAAAGAAATCCACGCCAAGATGCATCATGGCAAAGATAAAAGATATCTTCAGAGTGTCTGTTTCAGTCAGGACCCTGTCAGGAAAACAGAAACATCATTACGTATCTCAAAAAACAAATTTAATTTAGAGAACTGATTACAGGCAGACCTAGTTGTATTGCACTTCGCTTTATTGTGCTTGGCAGATGCTGCGTTTTTTGCAAATTGAAAGTTTGTGGGAACCCTGTCTTGAGCAAATCTGTTGGTGCGGTTTTCACTTCCTCTGTGTCACATTTTGGTAATTCTCACAATACTTTGAACTTTTTCATTACGACTTCTGTTACGGTGATCCCTGACCAGTGATCTTTGATGTTACTGTTCCCACTCACTGAAGGTTCAGCTGATTGTCACAATTTTTTAGCAAGGAGGTATTTTTAATGAAGGTATGTACATAGTTTTGTTTTTTCTTTTTTTAGGGCTTCCTGGGTAGCTCAAACAGTTAAGAATCTGCCTGCAGTGCAGGAGACCTGGGTTCAGTCCCTGGGTCAGGAAGATCCCCTGGAGAAGGGTGTGGCAACCCACTCCAGTATTCTTGCCTGGAGAATTCCATGGACAGAGGAGCTTGGTGGGCTCCAGTCCATGGGGTCACAAACGACTGGACGACTACAACACAGCACATATTTTTTTAGACACAGTGCTACTGCACGCATAATAGACTATAGTATTAAATGTAAACGTAACTTCTATATGTACTAGGAAACCAAAAAGTTTGTGTGACTCGCTTTTTTGCAGTATTCACTTTATTGTAGAGGTCTGTAACCAAGCAGTATCTCTGAGACATGACTGTACACTGTGGTGGAGGGCTGAAAAAGAGAAAAGGAAACACTTAAGTAAATCAGAGAGATGCACTGTAGGGAGTGGGAAGGCAAACCCTTGGGGTTTCTGAAATCTTGAGTTCACAGGTAAGAACTCTGGGTGAACTAGAGTTCCTGCTTCGGAGGAGGGAGCACAGGCTGGCCACTGGGTCTGGAAGTGTTGCCAGAATGAGCAACTGGAATAGCATACCAACTGAGGGAAAAAATCTCACTCCTTCTCACCTTCCAATGCCTAGCACACATTTGCAGAGCTCAACAAGAAGCCCGCTAGCAAAGGAGAAATGTGGTTTGTAGTGTTCAGCCACAACTTCACAAAGCAGATTGTACAATTTTGGATTTGCATCTGAGAGGAACTAGCTTAAGAAATATAACAGCAGCCATTCATTCAACAAATATGTAGCAAAGGCCTGCTTTGTGCACAATACTTTTCAAGGGCTTGGCGTATATCAGTGAAGAAAAATTAAGACAAAGATCTCTGCCCTCATGGAGACAGAAAGGACAGATTTCCTATAGAGGAATGTGATTGAATGTTTCTCATAGCAACTGTCTAATCCAGATGACAGTTTTGGAAGGATACCGGGCCCCCTAGAATTGTGGCCCCTACAATGACAAAGAGTAAAGGCACTTAAAGAACTGGAAAAAGTTGACCAAGAGCCCCACCCTAAAGGAGCTTTTCTGTATGATAACTAAAGAAAAGCTATCTGAAGCAAAGGAAGATTTACTAAGCAAATAAAATTACACAGGTATACAAACCCAAACACACACCGTAGAAAACAGTTTGAGATTTCTTTTTTAATGATGAGACAAATTCTGGACAAATGTACATTTGAGAATGGGATAAACAGAGTTAAGGTATTTAAAGGCCCTTTTCGTGTTCAGGAGGGGTAAGTTAGCATGTTGCTTGGACTTTAAGTTAAAAATTGCGTAGAAATTTAATTGCTTTTAAAAAATGTGCAAATCCCAAACCTGTGAGGATAAAATAATGGAGTAAGAGGAGAAGGACAAAAAAAAAAAAAAACAAATGCCACCCAAAAAAGGAAAAAAGCATTCAAGAATTTGGATAAAAGAAACCAAGAAATATAATAGTCTTTAAAATAATCTACAGTGTAAATCACACTAATGTCAAATTGGAAATTTTTTAAAGGAGCTACATATATTTTTTAAGTCATACCTAAAACATAATAGAAATGTTGAAAATAATGGGAAAATACTAATCAAAAATGAATATACTACCAAAAGGTAGTAAAGACAGTTACATTAATTACCTGAAAAGATATATTTCAGAGCAGAAAAATTATTAGGGTCAAAGAGAATGACCATATAATGATAAAAGCTTTAATTCACCAGAAATATATACCAGAAAAAGAAGTGCAAAAAGCAAGATGGTTGTCTCAAGAGGCCTTACAAATAGCTGAGAAAAGAAGAGAAGTGAAAGGCAAAGGAGAAAAGGAAAGATATATCCATCTGAATGCAGAGTTCCAAAGAATACCAAAGAGAGATAAGAAAGCCTTCCTGAGTTATCAGTGCAAAGAAATAGAGGAAAACAATAGAATGGGAAAGACTAGAGATCTCTTCAAGAAAATAAGAGGTACCAAGGGAACATTTCATGCAAAGATGGGCTCAATAAAGGACAGAAACAGTATGGACCTAACAGAAGCAGAAGATATTAAGAGGTGACAAGAATACACAGAAGAACTATACAAAAAAGATCTTAGTGACCCAGATAACCACAGTGTTGTTATCACTCACCTGGACCCAGACATCATGGAGTGCAAAGTCAAGTGGGCCTTAGGAAGCATCATTACAAACAGAGCTAGTGGAGGTGAAGGAATTCCAGCTGAGCTATTTCAAATCCTAAAAGATGATGCTGTGAAAGTGCTGCATTCAATATGCCAGCAAATTTGGAAAACTCAGCAGTGACCACAGGACTGGAAAAGGTCAGTTTTCATTCCATTCCCAAAGAAGGGCAATGCCAAAGAATGTTCAAACTACCATACAATTGCAGTCATCTCACACACTAGCAAAGTAATACTCAAAATTCTCCAAGCTAGGCTTCAACAGTACTTGAACCGAGAACTCCAGATGTTCAAGCTGGATTTAGAAAAGGCAGAGGAACCAGAGGTCAATTGCCAACATCTGTTGGATCATCGAAAAAGCAAGAGTTCCAGAAAAATGCCTACTTCTATTTCATTGACCATGCTAAAACCTTTGTGTGGATCACAACAAACTGTGGAAAGTTCTTCAAGAGATGAGAATAGCAGATCACCTAGGCTGCCTCCTGAGAAATCTGTATACAGATCAAGAAGCAACAGTTAGAACCAGACATGGAATGACGGACTGGTTCCAAGTTGGGAAAGGAGTACAACAAGGTTGTATGTATAATGTCACCCTGTTTATTTAACTTGTATGCAGAGTACATCATGCAAAATGTGAGGCTTGATTCCAGCACAAGCTGGAATCAAGATTGCAGGGAGAAATATCAATAACCTCAGATATGCAGATGAAACCACCCTTATGGTAGAAAGCAAAGAGGAACTAAAGAGTCTCTTGATGAATCTGAAAGAGGAGAGTGAAAAAGTTGGCTTAAAACTTAGCATTCAGAACTCTAAGATCATGGCATCCAGTCCCATCATTTCATAGCATAGATGAGAAAACAGTGGAAATAGTGACAGACTTTATTTTCTTGGGCTCCAGAATCACTGCAGATGGTGACTGCAGCCGTGAAATTAAAAACAGTTGCTCCTTGGAAGAAAAGTTACGATAAACCTAGACAGCATATTAAAAAGCAGAAATATTACTTTGCCAACAAAGGTCCGTATAGTCATGGTTTTTCCAGTAGTCATGTATGGATGTGAGAGCTGGACCATAAAGAAAGCTGAGCACCAAAGAATTGATGCTTTTGCACTGTGGTGTTGGAGAAGATTCTTGAGAGTCCCTTGGACTGCAAGGAGATCCAACCAGTCAACCCTAAAGGAAATCAGTCCTGAATATTCATTGAAAGGACTGATGTTGAAGCTGAAGCTCCAGTACTTTGGCCACTTGATGCAAAGAAGTGACTCATTAGAAAAGACCAGATGCTGGGAAAGATTGAAGGCAGCTGGAGAAGGGGACGACAGAGGATGAGATGGTTGGATGGCATCACCGACTCGATGGACCTGAGTTTGAGTGAACTCCAGGAGTTGGTGATGGACGGGGAAGCCTGGCGTGCTGTAGTCCTTGGGGTCGCAAAGAGTCAAACACTACTGAGCAACTGAACTGACTGATAATGATAACCTTATGCATACCCAGTAAGATAACTTCAAAATATATAAAGCAGAAAATGATTGATTTAATGAAACAACCTGACAAACCAACACACACACACACCTTTTTCTGCTGCTGATAAGCCAGTCAGTCCATTCGAATTTATATTCATAAGTATATTAGCCTGTGGTCTAGCTTCAGGAGAAGCTAAAATTTCATCACCCAAATTAAAGGAGAAAAATTATGAAATCATTTCAGTAGATTGCATTTGATAAAATTCAGTACATTCATGAACTAAAGGTAGTACAAATTAAGAATAGAGAAGAATTTCTTTAATCTGATGAGAAGAATCCACAAAACATTTTTATCAAAGATAATTCTTAATGGAAGAAGTATTTTAAATAATTCTTTGAAGTCAGGAAAAAGAATGCCCACCATTACCCCTTCTTCTCAGCATTGTACTAAAAGTTCTAGCATAAGTATTAGGAAGAAAAAAAAAAACATGTTATTCAGAAATGATGTGATTATCTGCATAGCAAACCTAAAAGACACACACATTTTTAGATAACACATTTTAGAATGTGTTATCAAGGTAGTTGCCTGTAAAGTCAGTAAATAAAAATGTTACATTTCTATACAGCAGCAATAAATACTAGAAAACATAATTTTAACTTGTAGTTACTTTGTTACAAAAATATAGTTCTCCCCAAAAAAATTTATATAAAATTCCCAGTACTAAATCTAACCAGAAAGTCATAAGGCCTATGTGCAGAAAGTGATAAAACTTTACTGAAAGACATTTTAAAAGACCTAAATAAGCAGAAGGGTATGTAATGTTCATGGATAAGAACATACATACCATAAACATATCAGTTTTCCACAATTTGATTTATAAAGTCAATTCTGTTATAATCAAAATAACAGGTTTTGGGGTTTTTTATGGCTCTTGAATAGCAGATCTTTACATTTATATGGAAGAGTAAAAAATAGATATGACATTCATGAAAAGAATAAGGTTGTTGAGAATTGCCTTACTTTTATGAAAAATTATAAAATGAAACATTGTGCCATTTACTCAAGGAGTAAACAAAAATAACAAAGGTGAATAAAAGCCTGTATAACTGTCTCTAGCTTACATGAAGCTATGCAAGATCAGTGGGGAGGTAAGGGTTATTCAGGAAGCTTTCTAGGGCAGTTACTTAATTTCAGTCGGCCCCTCACATCCTACACAAAAAATGAATTCCACACGAATTAAGGATTCAAGCATCAAAAACAAAACTTTAAAAATTAAAATATGAGAGATGATCTTTCTGGCCTTGAAGTACAAAAAGGTTTCTTGAAGAAGATTATAAAAGCACAAGCCAGAGAAGAGAATGTTAATAAGTTCAACTACATTAACATTTAAAATGTTTTAATTAAAGATTTTTTTTAATGAAAAAGAAGCCAGAGTAAGGAAAATTCATGTAACACTCTTAGTTTATAAGGATTAATATGCAGAGCATGGAAATAAAGTGATGAGAAAGATAAATAAGATAGAAAAAAGGTATAGAAAAGATATTAACAGACATTCGACAGAAAACAGTAAGACCAATGTGTCTATGACCAATAAATAAACAGTTCTTAATCTCACTAATAGGAAATGCAGATTAAGGCTACAGTAAGATACTGTTTCACCCCCACTGATAATACTAAGAATTAGAAAGGGTAGAAAGCAGGAGGCACTTTTAAACATTGCTGGTAGGACTGTAACTTGTCGTAAAACCTTTAGGAAGCAATTTGACTTTCTCTTGGACATTGGCACATCCCGGGATGTAGCAGCTCCACTCCCATGTATATAGACTAGAGAAACTCTTTGCACATTTACTAACAACAGGAAGTAACGCAAACTCCTCCCCCCATTTACAGAAAATGGATAAACACATTATGGTATATTCACTTAATGGACGTTTAATTGTGTAAAGGAAATTGAGTGAACTAAGAACTACATTCAGCAACATGGAGTGCTTAAGAGTGTTGAGTAAAAACCCCCAAGTCCCAGAAGACTGCTTACAGTATTATACCATTTTTCTAATGCACAGGAAGAAGTCAACTAAGCATTGTATTGTTGGGGTAAATATGTGTATGTGTGTGATAGAACAGTGTTTAAAAAGAGCAGTGGAAATCAAATCAATAAAATTAGAAATGAAAATGGAGAGATCACAACAGACAACACAGAAATACAAAGGATCATAAGAGATCTACTATCAGCAATTATATGCCAATAAAATGGACAATGCGGAAGAAATGGACAAATTCTTAGAAAAGTACAACTTTCCAAAACTGAACCGGGAAGAAATAGAAAATCTTAATAGACCCATCACAAGCACAGAAATTGAAACTGTAATCAGAAATCTTCCAGCAAACAAAAGCCCAGGTCCAGACGGCTTCACAGCTGAATTCTACCAAAAATTTAGAGAAATGCTAACACCTATCCTACTCAAACTCTTCAAGAAAATTGCAGAGAAAGGTAAACTTCCAAACTCATTCTATGAGGCCACCATCACCCTAATACCAAAACCTGACAAAGATGCCACAAAAAAAGAAAACTACAGGCCAATATCACTGATGAACATAGATGCAAAAATCCTTAACAAAATTCTAGCAATCAGAATCCAACAACACATTTAAAAGATCATACACCATGACCAAGTGGGCTTTATCCCAGGGAGGCAAGGATTGTTCAATATCCGCAAATCAATCAATGTAATTCACCACATTAACAAATTGAAAAATAAAAGCCATATGATTATCTCAATAGATGCAGAGAAAGCCTTTGACAAAATTCAACATCCATTTATGATAAAAACTCCAGAAAGCAGGAATAGAAGGAACATACCTCAACATAATAAAAGCTATATATGACAAACCCACAGCAAACATTATCCTCAATGGTGAAAAATTGAAAGCATTTCCCCTAAAGTCAGGAACAAGACAAGGGTGCCCACTTTCACCGCTACTGTTCAACATATTCTGAAAGTTTTGACCACAGCAATCAGCAGAAAAAGAAATAAAAGGAATCCAAATTGGAAAAGAAGAAGTAAAACTCTCACTGTTTGCAGATGACATGATCCTCTAAGAAAACCCTCATAGAAAACCCTAAAGACTCCACCAGAAAATTACTAGAGCTAATCAATGAATATAGTAAAGTTGCGGGGTATAAAATCAACACACAGAAATCCCTTGCATTCCTATACACTAATAATGAGAAAGTAGAAAAAGAAATTAAGGAAACAATTCCATTCACCATTGCAGCGAAAAGAATAAAATACTTAGGAATATATCTACCTAAAGAAACTAAAGACCTATATATAGAAAACTATAAAACACTGATGAAAAAAATCAAAGAGGACACTAATAGATGGAGAAATATACCATGTTCACGGATCAGAAGAATCAATACTACCCAAAGCAATCTACAGATTCAGTGCAATCCCTATCAAGCTACCAGCGGTATTCTTAACAGAGATAAAACAAATAATTTCAAGATTTGTATGGAAATACAAAAACCCTCGAATAGCCAAAGCAACCTTGAGAAAGAAGAATGGAACTGGAGGAATCAACCTGCCTGACTTCAGGCTCTACTGCAAAGCCACAGTCATCAAGACAGTATGGTATTGGCACAAAGACAGAAATATAGATCAATGGAACAAAATAGAAAGCCCAGAGATAAATCCACACACCTATGGACACCTTATCTTCAACAAAGGAGGCAAGAATATATAATGGATTAAAGACAGTCTCTTTAACAAGTGGTGCTGGGAAAACTGGTAAACCACTTGTGAAAGAATGAAACTAGAACACTTTCTAACACCATTCACAAAAATAAACTCAAAATGGATTAAAGATCTAAACCTAAGACCAGAAACTATAAAACTCCTAGAGGAGAACATAGGCAAAACACTCTCTGACATAAATCACAGCAGGATCCTCTGTGATCCACCTCCCAGAATACTGGAAATAAAAGCAAAAATAAACAAATGGGATCTAATTAAAATTAAAAGCTTCTGCACAACAAAGGAAACTATAAGCAAGGTGAAAAGACAGCCTTCAGAATGGGAGAAAATAATAGCAAATGAAGCAACTGACAACTAATCTCAAAAATATACAAGCAACTTATGCAGCTCAATTCTAGAAAAATAAATGACCCAATCAAAAAATGGACCAAAGAACTAAATAGACATTTCTCCAAAGAAGACATACGGATGGCTAACAAACACATGAAAAGATGCTCAACATCACTCATTATCAGAGAAATGAAAATCAAGACCACAGTGAGGTACCATTTCACACCAGTCAGAATGGCTGCGATCCAAAAGTCTACAAGCAATAAATGCTGGAGAGAGTGTGGAGAAAAGGGGACCGTGTTACACTGTTGGTGGGAATGCAAACTAGTACAGCCACTATGGAGAAGTGTGGAGATTCCTTAAAAAATTGCAAATAGAACTGCCTTATGACCCAGCAGTCCCACTGCTGGGCATACACATTGAGGAAACCAGAACTGAAAGAGACACATGTACCCCAGTGTTTATCGCAGCACTGTTTATAATAGCCAGGACATGGAAGCAACCTAGATGTCCATCAGCAGATGAATGGATAAGGACGCTGTGGTACATATACACAATGGAGTATTACTCAGCCATTAAAAAGAATACATTTGAATCGGTTCTAATGAGGTAGCTGAAACTGGAGCCTGTTATACAGAGTGAAGTAAGCCAGAAAGAAAAACACCAATACAGTATACTAACACATATATATGGAATTTAGAAAGATGGTAATGATAACCCTGTATGTGAGACAGCAAAAGAGACACAGATGTATAGAACAGACTTTTGGACTCTGTGGGAGAGGGAGAGGGTGGGATGATTTGGGAGAATGGCACTGAAACATGTATACTATCATGTAAGAAACCAATCGCCAGTCTAGGTTCGATACAGGATACAGGATGCTCGGGGCTGGTGCACTGGGATGACCCGGAGAGATGATGTGGGGAGGGAGGTGGGAGGGGGGGTTCAAGGTTGGGAACTCATGTACACCCATGGTGGATTCATGTCAATGTATGGCAAAACCAATACAGTATTGTAAAGTTAAATAAATAAATAAAAAGTTAAAAAATAAATAAATAAAAAGAGCAGTGGGATCATAAACACAACACTTGGGATAATGTATGCCTCTGGAGCAAAGCCAGGAGGACAGCACCGTGAGAGAACACACAGGTAGATGCAAGGTAACTCACCACCCTGCCACCACCATTTACAGAAAGTAGAGAAACATATCATAGTATATTCACCTAGTGGACAATGTAATTGTGCAGCAAGGAAATTGCATGAACTAAAAACTACATTCAGCCTCATGGGTGAATCTTATGAGGGTAGTAGTTTCTGGGATATTTATTATTTTATGCTTTACAGCATAAGTGTATATTTTAAATAATTACATATTATCTATGTGTATATATTTATAACACACATATATAACCTATATATGTGTTCCTTGGAGTGTGTCATATATTGGCAGTAAGTGTGTTAGTCAGTCAGTCACGTCCGACTCTTTGTGACCCCGTGGACTGCAGCCCACCAGACTCTTCTGTCCATGGAATTTTTCAGGCAAGAATATTGGAGTGGGTTGCCATCTCCTGCTCCAGGTATGTTCTTTGGAATGTGTCAGATATTGGCAGTAAAGAAAGATAATTTTATTTTCTTAAAAAAAACACACACACACACAACAAAAGAATCCTTTTGATAAGCCAGTCAGAAGGATCAAGTCATTAAGAAGGAGGGGTACATCAGGGTAGCTTCAGAGTTACTGTCATGTTACACCAAGAAGCAATGGAGCAATGCCAGCAGATTATTCAAGGAAAGAATGGGCCACGGTTATATCCAGCCAGTTGTGTTTCAGGCATAAAGGCTACAGACAAAGTTCTGAACATACTCGATTGTATTAGTTTGTTAGGGCTGCCATAACAATACTGCCGGCTGCTGCTGCTGCTAAGTCGCTTCAGTCGTGTCCGACTCTGTGCAGCCCCATAGACGGCAACGCACCAGGCTCCCCCGTCCCTGAGATTTTCCAGGCAAGAACACTGGAGTGGTTGCCAGTGTTCTTGCCAATGCGTGAAAGTGAAAGTGAAGTCGCTCAGTCATGTCTCGACTCGTAGCTACCCCATGGACTGCAGCCTACCAGGCTCCTCTGTCCATGGGATTTTCCAGGCAAGAGCACTGGAGTGGGGTGCCAGTGCCTTCTCCTTCATTTCTTCTACTACTGCCGACAAGGTGACTGAAACAACAGAAATGTATCCTCTCAGTGCTGGAGGCTGCAAGTTGGGGATCCAGGTACCGGCAGGGTTGTTTCCTTCTGAGGCCTCTCTCCTTGGCTTGCAGCTGGCTACCCTCTAGGCAGCTCTTCAAGTGGTCATCGTCTGCACAGAGGACACTGATGTATCTCCTTCTCTTCTATAAATCCACTTACATTAGACTTTGTTGTTTGTTCACTAAGTCGTGTCCGACTCTTTTGCCACCCCATGGACTATAGTCCACCAGGCTCCCCTGGCAAGAATACTGGAGTGGGTTGCCATTTCCTCTTCCAGGGGATCTTCCTGACCCAGGGATCGAACACGCATCTCCTGCATTGCAGGCAAATTCTTTCCTGCTGAGCCACCTAGAAAGCCAGTTACATTAGATTAGGGCCCTACAATAATGACCTCATTTTTAACTTAGTATGCTCTCTAAAGACTCTTATTTCTAAATACAGTTGCATTCTGAGATACTAGGGATTGAGACTTGAACATATAACTCTGGGCAGACACAATTCACCCCATGACAACAGTCTCAGAGAATAATTTTCCTATTAACCCTTCTTAAGAAAACTATTAAAAGATAAACTTTAGCCAACCAAGAGATGACTAGAAAAGCCACACAAAAGTAATGTCAGTAATCAAGGAATATATTTACATGTAGAACCAACACAAAAACAAGGCAGGAAATAGTATTTATATCACCCTATGTGCCCCGCCAATGAAAAATGATAGAATTACCAAAAAAATAGATTGAAAGAACAAAACAAGATAGGAAGCAGAGTAAGTTTTCCAGTTGCCTCAACCAGAATGGCTGGGAATTAGAAACATCCATCAAAAGGGGTAAATGAAACAGGGAAATTAAAAATTAGATGTAGATTAGAGCTATATCAAATCCTGAAAGATGATGCTGTGAAAGTGCTGCACGCAGTATGCCAGCAAATTTGGAAAACTCAGCTGTGGCCACAGGACTGGAAAAGGTCAGTTTTCATTCCAGTCCCAAAGAAAGGCAATGCCAAAGAATGCTCAAACTACCACACAATTGCACTCATCTCACACGCTAGTAAAGTAATGCTCAAAATTCTCCAAGCCAGGCTTCAGCAATACATGAACCATGAACTTCCAGATGTTCAAGCTGGTTTTAGAAAAGGCAGAGGAACCAGAGATCAAATTGCCAACATGCACTGGGTCATCGAAAAAGCAAGAGAATTCCAGAAAAATGTCTATTTCTGCTTTATTGACTCTGCCAAAGCCTTTGACTGTGTGGATCACAATAAACTGGAAAATTCTGAAAGAGATGGGAATACCAGACCACCTGACCTGCCTCTTGAGAAACCTCTATGCAGGCCAGGAAGCAACAGTTAGAACTGGACATGGAACAACAGACTGGTTCCAAATAGGAAAAGGAGTACGTCAAGGCTGTATATTGTCACCCTGCTTATTTAACTTATATGCAGAGTACATCATGAGAAACACTGGGCTGGAAGAAGCATAAGCTGGAATCAAGATTGCTGGGAGAAATATCAGTAATCTCAGATATGCAGATGACACCACCCTTATGGCAGAAAGTGAAGAGGAACTAAAAAGCCTCTTGATGAGTGAAAAAGAGTGGAAAAGTTGGCTTAAAGCTCAACATTCAGAAAACGAATATCATGGCATCTGGTCCCATCACTTCATGGGAAATAGATGGGGAAACAGTGGAAACAGTGTTGGACTTTATTTTTGGGGGCTCCAAAATGACTGCAGATGGTGACTGCAGCCATGAAATTCAAAGATGCTTACTCCTTGGAAGAGTTACGACCAACCTAGATAGCATATTGAAAAGCAGAGACATTACTTTGCCAACAAAGGTCTGTTTAGTCAAGGCTATGGTTTTTCCAGTGGTCATGTGTGGATGCGAGAGTTGGACTGTGAAGAAAGCTGAGTGCCAGAGAATTGATGCTTTTGAACTGTGGTGTTGAAGAAGACTGTTGAGAGTCCCTTGAATGCAAGGAGATCCAACCAGTCCATTCTAAAGGACATCAGTCCTGGGTGTCCTTTGGAAGGAATGATACTGAAGCTGAAACTCCAGTACTTTGGCCACCTCATGCGAAGAGTTGACTCATTGGAAAAGACTCTGATGATGGGAGGGATTGGGGGCAGGGGGAAAAGGGGACGACAGAGGATGATGAGATGGCTGGATGGCATCACCGACTCTATGGACATGAGTTTGAGTGAACTCTGGGAGTTGGTGATGGACAGGGAGGCCTGGCATGCTGCAGTTCATGGGGTCGCAGAGAGTCAGACCCAACTGAGCAACTGAACTGAACTGAATAGCCATCTGGAAAAAAAATAAATTGGAGCCTTATCTTTTACTTTACACCAAGTTAAATTCTAAGTGGATCAAATATTTAAGTGTGAAAAGTGAAACTAGAAAAGTTCTGAGGAAAACACATGGTAAAAATTCTTGATAACCTTGGACTAAACAAGACTTTCCTAACTACAGCTGAAAATCCAGAACCCACTGGAAATAGACTAATAAACTGAACTGTGTAGAAGTTTAAGATTTGAAAACTATGATCCAGAGAGGTTAAATGTTTATTAAAAAGGCTGTAATACTAGAATCAGGCCTGTGGGATGGTTACTAAGGTCAATGAGAGGGTGAGCGTAAGGTGCGAGGCAGACCACCAGCACCAGGTAAATAGCTAAATGGTCATTAACTTGCGTTGCAATTCCTAATCTTGGTGGTAAATTAGTATGTTATTTAAGAGACATCAGCTTTAACTGACCTTTCCTTTGTAGAACCAGACGTCCTGGGTCCTTTCCAGCATGGCAGCCCTCTACTGGAGAGTGAAAGGCCAAGGAAAGAAGGCGATTGACTGCCTGCGCCAGGCCCTCCATTATGCCCCACACCAGATGAAGGTGAGTGGGGCTCCGAGGGTGTGAATTCCCATCCCTCAGCCATTTCCTGTGCCCACTGCTTTATTCTGAGGTTTCATCAACCTTCCTCATGCTCAGAAAGCAGCAGAAGGCGAAGGGTGGAGAAGCTTAACGACCCACTTGTGCTGCCACAAGCCTGAGCCACACCCACCGTCATGGCCTCCTTACCTCAGCAAGAGGGGCCATCGGGGAGGGGCTTCAGGATCCTGGAAAAACGCTGTATCAGGAACAGGCGTGGCTGAGTCGTAAATGCAGCTCTAAGTGCAACTCTGCCTCTTGCTACCTTTGTGATCACCTTTGTGACCTCTCAGTACCTGTGTGACCTTAGGCAAGTTCTTAAACCTCTGTGACCTCATATAATGACATGTCTCTGTGGGTGTCCAGCAAGGACAAACGTGGGTCTTTTTTTCTGTTCTTCTGTATCTCCTATGGAAGAACCCAGTGATACAGAATAATGGTGTATAGATACCAGTTGCTCAGGTTACGCATCTAAAGGGGGCTTCCCAGGTGGCGCTAGTGGTAAAGAACCCGCCCAACGGTGCAGGAGACACAGGAGACTTGGGTTCTATCCCTGGGCCAGGAAGATCCCCTGGAGGAGGGCATAGCATCCCACTCCAGTGTTCTTGCCTGGAGAATCCCACGGACAGAGGAGCCTGGCAGGCTACAGTCCATAGGGTTACAAAGAGTTGGACACTCCTGAAGCGGCTGAGCACACATCTAAAGGGAGTTAATATTTGTGATAATGATACTGCAGCTTTTTTAGCCCATCATCCTATGCTCTATACTTCTGGCTATCACTAGGCTCCGCAACAAGAAGGGCCAAGACGCTGGATCAGGGGTCAGGGAACTTTTCTGTAATGGGCCAGATAGTACAAATTTAGGCTCCGAGGCCAGCCTGCCTCTTGCAGCCACTCAGTTCTGCCATGATAGCCTGAAAACAGTGCAGAAGTACCTCGGGGAATGGGAATGATGAGGTCCAATAAAAAGTTACAGAGTCGGGCAGCAGGCTGGACAGGGCCTGTGGCCACAGCGCGCCAGCCCTGCCTCAGAGGGCGCCGTGATCCTTGCAGAGAACAGCTCGGCTCTGTGACAGCAAGCCTCAGTGTGGACCGTGGACAGTCTGGCCACCAGCTACTCCTCACAAGCTGCAGTGTGACCCGGAGCTGGCACCACAATGGAGAGCAGCTGCCTCACTCAGCAGGTTGTTCACCCAGCTGACAGTTTTGTTTGTTTTTTGAGGCAAGACTCTCTCCGTGAGAGAAGTGCTGCACAGCTGGGCTGGCACACGCTCCTTCCCCCTCACAGACCCGCAGCAGACAGAAGCCCCCACATCGAGCTGCACGACTCCCATTCACCAGGGAGCACTGACCACTTTGCTTACGGTCACCACAGCCGCAAGTGAAAGCCCAGAAGCCAACTTTCTTCCCTTCTCGCCCCCCCTCCTCTCCCAGGACGTGCCCCTCATCAGCCTGGCCAACATCCTGCACAACGCCAAGCTCTGGAACGACGCCGTCATCGTGGCCACCATGGCGGTGGAGATCGCGCCGCACTTCGCCGTCAACCACTTCACGCTGGGCAACGTATACGTGGCGATGGTGAGGCTGGCCTGGGAGCCGCGCGAACCACCCCTGCTGCCTTCTGTCAGGGCCACGTCTCTAGGTCCAAACCTCTGACTAGTCAGTGGCCTCTGGTTTCCTGTAAGTTTTGTGTCTAAAGTTGTGGCTCCCCACCACAGGTATAAGTCATGGTAGGGGGTTTGTAAGTTTTTTAAAAACACAGTAAACTCACCCAAGTATTTGCAGCTGTGCAGTCCTCACCATAGTTTAACGCTGACAGGCCCATTTACCTACTTTCCTGAAGACTGCACTTGTTCCAGAAAAGCCTCCCCCAACACTCCAGGTGGACACACGCACCCGGGCGCACTTACTGCCAGGCCGGGCCAGGTCCCCAGGACTGCTCCCATGTGCCCTGTGTGGATTTCCCTTGTTGTCTTTTCACCTTAGTTTTATAACTTTTGTTTTGAGTATTGGCATCTCCCACCAGACCAGGAGCTCCTTAGGGCCTCCTCTTCATCTCCCTGTTCCTAACTAGCACTTCATGGGGTTTGGCACATAGTAGGTGCTCACCAAAGGTTTAATGAATGGCAGAATGCCACTAGTTCCCTGGGATACCATTTACAGCCAAAATGGCAGAGCCGTCATCCAGAACCCTGTTGGGGTCAGAAGGAGGACCAGTGTCGGAACTCAAAGCCCCAGGGGTCTCGCAGAAGCTGTCATAGCTGAGTCTAACATGAGAGTCATGCCATCCGCTTTCATCCAAAGTTTAGGGTCCAGCATGAGGCTCTTTCCAAGGTGCTCTTGATAAAGGTTAATGTAACGAGCAGCTTCAGGCTCCAAGTTGTATGTGTCATCCTTCACTTCAAAGGCAGGAAATTTAATTTGGCCAGGTAGGGCTTGCTGAATGTGTGGATTTCCCTCTCTGCTTCTTAAAATTGAAGAATCTATTTTCGTCCCCAGTAAATGCAAAATTTGCTGCTATGAATGAGGAATTCTGCCTCTCATTTGGCTGGTAGGAGTCATTTAAGCAGTAGATTCGGGCTCTTCTTCGGGAGTATTAGTCTAAGTAAAAGATGAACACCTTCTGTGTGGCAGTGATCATTTCCAAACCAGGTTCGTATTTTCAAGTGTCAGGGAGAATAAGAAACTGCTTCAAAATTTACAAGTCTAATTGAGATACCTGACTTGACTTCCTTCTTTCCAGTTACAGTAGAAAATTCAAGCAGATGCAAAATAAGGTTTTGCCAGACATAGTTCTAGAGGTTTCTGTGAGGATTACCGGAAGGGACTCCATGCAGCCCCTGGCTCTGCGCCTGGCGCGCAGCAGGGCCCGGTGACAGTGGTTCCTGCCGTGGGGCCAGGTCTCTGGAGCTGGACCCCCTCTGCCTCTGGCTCTTGGGCTGTGCCACAGTTTTCTTTGTAATCTGTGACCTCGGGGATGGAGTTCGTTGTCCCCGGCACCTCAGTTTTCCTCAGAGATTTAGATGCACTGAGAAAATAACTGCAGGACCGTCACTGCCACAGACGTGCTCTTCAGGAAAAAAGGTGTCACCACATCTGTTGAGTCTGGTGGCCATACCCCTCTCACTCTGTCCCTCTGCCCCTCACAGGAAGAGTTTGAGAAAGCACTGGTGTGGTACGAGTCTACCCTGAAGCTGCAGCCCGAGTTTGTCCCCGCCAAGAACCGAATCCAGACCATCCAGTGTCACTTGATGCTGAAGAAGGGCCGGCGCTCTCCTTAGCTCATCCCTCCCGCCTCTCCTGTCTCTCTTCTCATGCTCTTCAAAAAATGAATAAGAAACCAATCATTGTCAGTATCTGCTTTTAATGTTGTGTGTGAAAATAACTGAATAAGACATATAACAGGACTTTTACATACGTGGGAATTGTTTTGTTTCTGTTTTTAAGTTCCTTCTTTCCCCCGGGCAGCCTCAGAAACGTAAATTTCTTAAAAGGAAAATGCAGCTTAAAGATATTGTGTAAATACTGAGCCAAGACATTTCTGGAGCCGTGCTCTGTCTCCAAAACCTCAATGCCTTTAGGGCTCTTCTCAGTGGTCCAGCCAGCGTCCGAAGCCACATGGCACCTTCTCCGCTTCTCGTCGCAGCCTCTGTGTCCATGGAAATGCAGAAGCCCGTCCGGCGCCAGTCAGCAAGAAGCACTGTTCCGCGCTCTTCCCACTAGCTCTCCACGCTGCCCCCCGGCCTTGACCGTTCCATGCTGCTACGTTACAAACTCTCAAAGGTAGTTTGCGGGGGGAGGGAGGAAGGGGAAATGATTTTAAAAACAAAATATTTACAACAACAGAAACCCTTAGGATCACCTGACCTTTGTGCTGTTATTTATGTTGGGGAGGGAGGGGGGCTGAGAAGGGGAAATCAGCAGTGTACAACATCGCTATCATTTGTACTTTAAATTGCAGATCACAAGGAAACCAATACGTTGACATCCTATATAACAGGTTTATATATATAGAATATGTATATTTGAAGCCCTCAGCAGACTGAGTCTGTGTTTTACTAACTCTTTGTTCGCCGTGTTACCCATCTTGGAATGAGGCGTGAGTGTCAGGTCCCTCTCCCTGAGGCCTTCAGACTGCACCCCTCAGGAGAGTGAGGAGCCAAGGCTGAGTGTTTCCTTACAATGCTTATACCTGTGGTCCCAGGAGAGTCAGAAACTCCAGGCATTTGGGAATCTTCAAGGGCACATACTGAGGACAAAAATAAAAGTCGTTTATGAACAAAATAGGCCTGTGGCGTGGTTTTTCTTTAGAATCAGGCTCATCCGGGCAGCTCTGAAGCCTCACTGTAACCCTGGGTCAGGTCTTCTCACATCCTGGGTTGTCTTTTTCTCTTTTTCCACAACAAAGTGAGCGGAGAAATAGTCCATCACTAGGTTTTACGGCTGATGATTCTACACGATGCATTTGACCACGGAAGATGCACAGTCAGCAGATGTTCAGAGTTGGCATGTGACCTTCCAGGGAAAAGAAGACGACTCTAAACCACAAAGTCACGTCCCCTGTGGTGAGCACCGATCCTAATGTTCTTCCGGGTGAGCTTTATGGGGAACCTCGGTGAGAGTCATACCAGTGTGAAATTGAGCACTCCTTTTGGGACAGGACTCTGCCGAACACAGGGTTTCCTAGAACACTATCAGACACCGATCATCTCAAATACTGGGTCACTGAACCCAGAGCATTTGGTTCTAGCACAGACTGTAATTTCTTAGAAGCAGGTGAGCAATTAGACATGCCTGTCCTTCTGTCTGTCTTTTGTGCAGCTCGAGTCCAGCTGATTTCAAGCAGTTTTATCAGATGTATTTTGAGAAGAGGCTCACTTTGTTGCTGGATAAAGTGAAGCTCTTTTCACTCAGAGTATCTTTGCCTATGTCTGAATATGTTCCCTGCTTCCCCACCTCTCAGCAATGTGGCATTTAGTTTTTCCTGAAACTTGCAACTATTGGTTTTTTTTTTTTTCATTTACATACAATGGGAAATTCATTCTGTGGTGTACAGTAATGTGAGGTTTTCTTTTTTTGTTTTTTCTCCTGGCACCATGCAGCATCGGGGATCTTAGTTCCTTAACCAGTAATTGAACCCGCGCCTCCTTGCATTGGAAGCACAGAGTCTTAACCACTGGACTGCCAGGGAAGTCCCTTTGTGAGTTTTGACAGATGCGTGGTCATGCAGCCACCACAACAATCAGGATATAAAACTTGGATCACCTCCAAAAGACTCTCTCACTCTGCCTCTTTGTAGCCAAACACCATCCTAAACCCTCAGCAACTTCTGACCCACTGTTTCTGTAGTTTTTCATTTTCTCCCACATGGTCAAGAAGTCAGACCCCAAAGGCTGTGTGCTGTATACTTCTGTGTACATGACATTATGGAACAGCAAAGGTAGATGACTTGAGGCAGAAGTATGCTTTTTAAGTTTAAAACAGGAGACTAGTGTGGCTGAAGAGGTGTAAGCAAGAGGGAAAATAATAGAGGAGATGAAGCCAGAGAGGTGAGCCAGATGTATAGTTTTTCGTGGGGTTGGTGTTATTTCTGTTGTAGGGCTTTATAAGTCATTGCAAAGTCACTGGTTTTAAGCAGAGGAATAATGATCTGACCTGTTTTAACAGGAATCAGGATTATTCTAGGATTTTTTTGACCTGAGTAATTAGAAGGAGGAAGCTATTGTTAACTCAGATAGGAAGATCAAAGTGAGGAATCTGGAGAGAAGATAAGGAATTCAGTTTTGTACAGATCATGTGAAGATACTGTGTAGCTAGTTGGGTAAATTGGGGTTAATAGAGGATATCCATGCTGGAGATACAAATTTGGAGGTCACAGCCATGGGAATAGTATTTGAAACCATGTGACTGAGGTCACAAAAGACATAAGAGAATACAGATAAGAGCACAGATCAGAACACAAAACAGAACTGGGAGATTCCAGTGTTATGGGGTCAAACAGTTTACATGCCCAACAACAATTTATTCCTGATGTACAAGAAATAATAGAGCAATTTGAAAAGAATGCTGAACATGTTCAAGCAGTTAAAAGACCGGCTTCCACGTAACATAAAGGATGAGCAAGTGGTGTGTCTGTTCGACTCTGCAGCCCCATGGACTGTAGCCCTCCAGACAACTCTGTCAAAAAGAACCACAGAACAATCCTTTTAAGTGAAAACTACTACTGAAATAAAAATCTAAATGAATGGGTTAAACAGACTAGACACAGCTGAAGAGAAAGTCAGTGAATTGTAGGGCAGAATGAAAGGGAATCTACCAAGGTGAAAAACAGGAATAAAAATTTCCTTAGATATTTGTATTAAACGCTTTTGTAGGGCAAACTCCTCACTTTCCAGCCTAGGAGTGAAAATGCTTGACTGCTTTCTTAAGCAGTCAAGCTTTTGAGTTAGGGTCCAGAAACAGAATACAACTCTTAATTTATTTCTAGAATTGGAAAAAGACTTAGTGGCAGGATTGAAGACCTCTGCTGATAAGAAGAGCTAGTGTTTGTCGTCATGTGTGTCCCTGTTCAAAGTACTTTACATGGATCAGGAGCAGTGGGTGGCTGGGAAGGACTGAGAGGCCAGACAGTAAGCTCTGCAGGCTAAGTGAGAACAGCTGCACTGGAGCTGTGTCTGATTTACTCTTCCTTCTCCCTTTTGATTTCCAGTCTCCTCTGATACTGCTGTTGCTTCTCGAGGGGTATTGCCGGGTTTGTCCACCATTATTAATTCAGTAGTTTATTAACTTCTTTAAAATCAAGCAACTGTTTTGTGTCAGGCCCATGTGCTATAAGAGTCAGGAATATAGACATTTTATTAGACACAGACCTAAGCATCTGACTGGAGACAAACTGTAGTCAGCAGACCCAAAATTTCCAAAGCAATCCTAAGGGGAAAGAACAAAGCTGGAGGCATAAGCCTCTCAGGCTTCAGACAATACTACAAAGCTACAGCAATCAATACAGCGTGGTATTGGCATGGAAACAGACATGGATCAATGGGACAGAAAAGAGCCCAGAAATAACCCCCACACCTGCAGTCAATTAATCTTCAACAAAGTACGCAAGAATACACAACAGAGAAAAGACAGTCTCTTCAGCAAGTAGTGTTGGGAAAGCTGGACAGCCACATGCAAATCTGTGAAGTTAGAACACACCTTCACACCATACACAAAAAAAACTCAAAATAAGACATGACACCATTAAACTCCTAGAAGAGAACCTAGACAAAACATCCTCTGACATAAATTGTAATGTTTTCTTAGGTCAGTCTCCCAAGGCAATAGAAATATAAGCATAAATATACAAATGGGACCTAATCAAACCTACAAGTTTTGCATACCAAAGGAAACCATAAATGAAATGAAAGCCTAGGGACCAGGAGAGAGTAATCTGCAAATGATGTGACCAACAAGGGCTAAATTTCCAAAACATACAAACCACTCACAGAAAAACCTCAATCAAAAAAATGGACAGAAGACATAAACACCCAGCTCCCTGAAGAATATACACAGATGGCCAAGAGGCAGATGGAAAGATGCTCGAAAGCACTAATCATTAGAGAAATGCAAGTCAAAACTACAATGAGGTGTCACTTCACACTGGTCAGAATGGTCATCATTACAAAGTTTACCAATAATAAATGAGAGGGTGTTGAGAAAAGGGAACCTTCCTACACTGTTGGTGGGAATGTAAATTGGTGCAGCCACTATGGAAGATAATATGGAGGTTCCTTACAAAACAAAGTTGAGTTACCCTACAATCCAGCAATTCCACTCCTGGGCATGTATCCAAAGAAAACCATAATTTGGAAAGATACATGTGCCCCAGTGTTCATGACAGCATTATTTACAATAGCCAAGACACGGAAGCAATCTAAATGTCCATCAGCAGATGAATGTCCATCAACAGATGAATGGATAAAGATGTGGAATATTACTCAGCCCCCCAAAATGAGCAAAATAATGCCATTTGCAGCCACATGAATGGACATAGAGATTATACTAAGTAAAGTTAGACAAGTAACATGATATTGCTAATATGTGGAATCTAAAAAAGGGTGCAAATGAACTTATTTCAAAACAAACAGATTCACAGACATAGGAAGCAAACTTAGGTTACCAAAGGGGAAAAGGGGGGAAGGGATGAATTATGAGTTGGGATTAGTAGATATGAACTACTATATTTAAAATAGATTTTTAAAGTCCTACTATATAGCACAGGGAACTATATTCAATATCTTATAATAATGCGTAATGGTAAAGAATCCGAAATAGTGTGTATATGTATATTCAGATATATATAAAATACATATATAGCTTATATATATATATCTCACGAGAATATGTATAAAACTGAATCACTTTGCTGTACACCAGAAACAAATACAACATTGTAAGTCAACTCTACTTCAACTTTTTTTTTTAAAGACACATGGTCAGCTCATTTCCATACAAGTGATGAGTGGCACCAAAGGGTAATTGCAGTGCTTGCTATAGGTACATGGCATCGTGAGGCACATGGACAATGCCTCTGAAAAACAGTGGAATTAAATAAGTGGGAAAAGGGGGAGAAGTGGGAGGAGTTGGCATCCAGAGAGTATCAGTGGCATGGTCCCAGGCAAGGCAAGGTGGAAGCTTGGTGCATGGGGGAAGCAACTGTAACTTTGAGTGCAAGCTGGAGGCACGGGGGTGGTGGCGGGGCATCTTCATTTCTCGAGGGACAAAGCCCAAAGTTCTTGGCTCTGCCCTTGCTGATTCTAACGACCTGGCCCAGACTCATCTCTCACACCGTCCCCTCCCACACTCTATTCTCCCACCATTATAGGGTCACCTGTGGGACCAGCACGGTGCCTGGCATGTGGTAAGTATTCAGTACGTGTTCAGGGAATGAAATATGAGTTGAAGAAAAAAAAAAGTATGGAAAGGCAGGCAGGGGGGCTCTGCTTGGAGTGTCCAAACTGAGGTTCCTGCACCTGGAAGAGGCTACACCACCCCAGGGGGCTCAGACAGTGAATCCATCAGAGAGCACTATTTCTGGGTCTTCAACATTCAGGAGTAGACTTTGTATCCGCTGATTCTCTCAGTCCTGTCTCTCCAACTAGGTTGTCCCTCCCTGAGGGCGGAGCCATGTCTGACGTCTCGCTCACAGTGCTGGACTTAAACAGGCTCCGAGTTAAGTGTCTGCCAGTGGAGCTGGACTTGCCTGACTGTCTCTCCAACTAGGTTGTCCCTCCTTGAGGGCGGAGCCATGTCTGACGTCTCGCTCACAGTGCTGGACTTCAACAGGCTCCGAGTTAAGTGTCTGCCAGTGGAGCTGGGCTTGCCTGTTTGCATCTCAGCGGAAAGGGGAAATATGGGATGAGATCCGACCGTTAGGAGAGCCACAAAAGCTGAAGTTAGAAGCTCATCTCCCCTGTTGCTGGCTCATCCACTGCTCTGCAGACAAGCAGGCATGGACTTCAGGGCAGAGTCCCTGGACCCAGGAAAGGGGGTTATCTGCACCAAGCTGTTCCCACCAGAGCCCCCTTTCTCCTTAACCAGGGCCCTTGAACAGTGAAACAGACTGGGTTTCCTCTATCAGCCTCTTAGCCAGATCAACAGTAGAGAGCCTGAGGCGTGTGTGGGTGTGTGTTGCAAGTACCATTGCAGAGAAGCAAGATATTTCCCTTAGATTGTTTTCCTAAAAAACCCTGCAATGTGAGTGGAAAGCCATCAGATCTCCAACAGCAGTAAGGAGAGGATCACGTCAATTGCACCGTCGTTCATTCAGCATTTACTAAGTATTTACGACACACCGGGTTCCCCATCCAGTGCTGGGGACACAGACCTGTGACCTATGAAAGAGAAGACTCACGGGAGAGACAAGGTCAGCACACCTGGGAGCAACCAGGGAACAGTTAAATACATGAAAGAAAAAAGGCTCAACTTGGCTCATTTTTTTAGAGAGATTCAAGTCAAAACTACAATGAGGTCTTTTCTCACATCAGTCAAAATGGCCATCATCAAAAAATCTACAAACAATAAATGCTGGAAGGGATGTGGAAAAAACCCTCTTGCACTGTTGATGGGAATGTAAATTAATACGGACACTATGGAGAACAGTATGGATATTCTTTAAAAAACTAGGAATAAAACTATCATATTGACCATCAATCCCACTACACTTAGCACGTACCAAGGGTCTGGCTGGACCTTCCTTTCAGTATGGGTCTGGGCTTGTACTCAGGTCATAGAAGCAGCCAGGCATGTTCAGAGAGGCTGAGCTCCCTGTGACAGGCCTCTGCAGAGATTTGGGGTTGGAGAGAATGGCCTAACAACGGAGGAGGTGAACTCTAGAAAAAAATGGGAGTCTGCTCTGATCCCAAGTGTGTCTGGAACCTGACGCCCATTTCTATTTCATACTATATGAAGGGACTTCCCTGGCGGTCCAGTGGTTAAGACCCTAAGCTTCCAGTGCAGGGGGTATGTGGGTTCAATCCCTGGTCAGAGAACTGAGGTCCCACCATGCTGCTCAGCATGGCTGAAATAAAGATTTTAAAAATCATACTGTATGAAAGATATAATTCATGTCTTGCAGTAGCAATGCTTCTCACTCAGGAGTTCATCTCCCCAGGGAAAATTTCCAGATTTTTTTGAGGAAAGGTCATATATAGCATAGAATTGGCCTCTGCAAACGTCCAGTCAAGGCCGAGCACTGAGGAATTGATGCTTTCAAACTGTGGTGCTAGAGAAGATTCTTGAGAGTCCCTTGGACTGCAAGGAGATCAAACTAGTTGGTCCTCAAGGAAATCAATCCTGAATATTCATTGGAAGGACTGATGCTGAAGCACCAATACTTTGGCCACCTGATGCGAAGAGCCAACTCATTAGAAAAGACCCCGATGCTGGAAAAGATTGAGGGCAGGAGGAAAAGGTGGCAACAGAGGATGAGATGGTTGGATGGCATCACCGACTCAATGGATGTGAATCTGAGCAAACTCTGGGAGATGGTGAAGGACAAGGAAGCCCGGCAAGATGCCGTCCATGGGGTCACAAAGAGTAGGACATGACTTGGAGCCTGAACAATGACAAAACGCCCAGTCATGTTGGCCCATGGAACACACACACTGGAGTCCCGCACCTCCAACTCCAACACACACGAAGGCAGGATCGGATACTTCAAAATGTGAACGCATTCAAAATCAAGACATTATTACACCAGGTGCCAGTGATGGGAAGCGGCGCTGAGAACCCCTACAGGCCTGAGGAGCTGTGGTCTTGGGTCCCCTGCCAGGACAGGGCTTAGGCCTCAGGGACAGGATTAATGGGGCTGGACTCTGTCTAAGGCCAGGAGCGGGGGCCTGAGCCAGAGCAGGCAGCCCCTCCTCCACCAGGTAAAACTATTAGGATCTTGAGCCCCTAAGAAAACCATAGTTCAAAAAGACACATGTACCCCAGAAATGGCATGAATGAACTTTTATTTACAAAATAGGAACAGACTCATGGACATAGAAAACAAACTCACAGTTACTGAAAGGAAAAGGTTCCGGGGAGGGCATGCTAACTTCATACAATTGGCAGATGGGAACCTGGAGCTTCTCCAAGAAGGCCTCTCTCAGAGTTCTGAGAATGGGTCCAGAGTCGTTCTCACCAGGCCTTCTCTCTACAGCCACTGGCCTTGGGGTGAGGCTAGTGAAAACCAGGGGCCCAGGGATAAGGGGCCAGGCCAACTTCTGCCCACTGCTCTCCAAATCCTGCAGGTGGCAGCTGGACACAAGGCTGAGCATCTGAAGACCAGACAAAGTGGGGACCACGTGGCGTTCCAGACCCGGGGATGCTCACCATCAGCACAGCCTGGAGTCCTGCCTGCGGAGGACGGTAAAACAACAGGGAGATGGAGGCGCCCACAGACCCCGCTGTCCACAGCGGCAGCCGCGAACCAGTCTGCCTACTGACGTTAACATTTAAACTCATCAAAATGGGATAAAACTAAAGATTCAGTTCCGTTGGTTGCACCAGTCATGTTTCAAGTGCTCAGCAGCCACACAGGGCTGCTGTATTGGACAGTGCAGATACGAGACATCTCCATCAGCAGAGTGTCCCACGCGGGGACCACTGCCCTGGACAGTGAGCTCCAACCTGCCCCAAGGGTATGAACACCCAGGCACCAGACAAGCCTGCGTCAACCCCAGAGAACGTCCATTCAGAAGGCTCCGAGAGTGGGTCCCCGGATCCAGACCCTTCCTCACCTCCTTCTCTTATTCCTTTCCAGTTTTATGGAGAGAGAGTTGACATGCAGTCCTGTAAGAGTCTAAAGCGTGCTGCCTAACGACTTGACTTACATAGTTTGTGAAATGATGACCACAGTAAGTTTCATGAACATCCATCACCTCTTATATTGGAACGGCCAAAAAAAAGTTCATTTGGGTTTATCATAACATCTGATGGAAAAAAAACGAACTTTTTGGCCAGCCCGATAGATACAAAAAGGAAAAAACGTTTTTGTTCTTTTGTTTTCCTGTGATGAGACCTCTTAAGATCTACTCTCTTAAAAAGTTTCAAACACACCATGGAGCAGTGTTAAGTATAGCCATCAAGCTGTATATTACATCCTTGGTACTTTTTAATCCTAAGACTGGAAGTTGGTACCTTTCAACTGCATTCATCCATTTCTTCCTCCCCTTCTTCTTCTTAGGAAATAATCATTACTTCTCAAAGGCCCTGAGACCTCAAGGACCCCGGATGGTTTAGGCTCCTTCAGGCCTCAGGGCCTTTGAACCTGCTTTCACCTCTCCCAGGGATGCCAGGATGCTCTCTCGCATCTACATACCAAACAGTGAGCACCGTTCCGGGGCTGTTGATACCTGCCCATCCCCTCAGCACCGCATCAACATGCCCACAGCTGCCACCTGGGGACTGTGCCAGCTGTGGGGGCCGTCTGGCCCTTGCACAGGCAGACAGTGCTGGGGAGTTAATGCCCCGACAGATGGGGTGCTGGTGCACAGACACCTCTTGAGTGGATCCCTCTGAGAGCTATTCTACATGTGCTGCAGAGGCCCGAGTTTCGGCGTCCCCAGGGGCAACTGGCCTGAATAGACAGATGCCCTTTACCAGCTTTCTCCCACCCCATTCGACTTCTCACTCCTCACTGGTGTTTCCTCGGATCACTTCCCAAATGACTGGAGTGACTGGGCAGGAGATGTCACTCACGGAGAAAAGAAAGTCAAAGGAAAATTCAGGTTTGGGGTTAAAGGTGAGGAGTTCTGTGTTGGAGAGTGACGGATTTAGAAATCTATCACTATCTGTCATTATCAATTTCTAAATCGAAAAGTGTATATAATAAATATATACACCGTTTTTATATTCTTAAGAATATGTTACTTGCTGTAGCACTTTGAACATGATGGGTGGCAACTACATCCAAGGGGTGGGTGGAGCCTTGGCTGAGGCTGGGCGATGCTGGGATGATGATGAGCAAAGTGAGAAGGAACAACGGCCAAGGACAGCACCCTCAAGAACACCAGTAACTCCTCACCCCAGGCCCTCATCTGGAATCTGCTAGAAAATCTCTCTCGGACTTCCCCGGTGATCCAGTGGTCAAGAATCCACCTGCCAACGCAGGGGGCGTGGGTTCGATCCCTCGTCTGGGAAGATTCCACATACCACGGGGCAACTAAGCCCGTGCACCACAACTACCGCGCCCACATGCTCTAGAGAAGCCCGCGGTCCATGATGAGAGAAGCCGCTGCAGTGAGGAGCCCTGGGCCACAGCTAGAGAGAGCCCACACACCGCGATGAAGAGTCAGAGCAGCCACAAACCAACCAGTCAATAAGCAGGCTGTAAGAAAATGCCTCTCTGTCCATGAAGACGGACAGCCTCTGCTTCTGCGTCACCTTCTCGGGGAAGCCTCTCGCCAAGCACAGCGATCTGGTGCAGCGGCGGTCACACTGCAGCCATAAGGTGCTCGCTGTGAGTCTCCCCTCTCCCCTCGCTCCCAGGCCCCAAGGTCAGGGCTGGTTCAATCACGTTTGAGTCCCTGGTGCTTGGTACAGTGTTCAGCAAAGGTTTGCAGGTGAATGAATGACTGAAGGAGCCCATTCTCCGAGGTCTGTGACATACTCTGCACTTCCTGTCTTTCTGGAAGGAGACTTTCCTGCCTGGGAGGATACTGCCTCTGGAAGGAGCCCTTCAGCCAGGGAAGTACCAGTGACCTACCTGAGGAATGTGGCCCAACCCCACAGCCTGGCTTTCAAAGCCCTCCATGGGGAAGATCCATCCTTTTCTCCACTGCCTGTCAAAATCCTAGACTTTCTTCGAGATTCATATTTTTCCTGATCACCTTCTCCCAATTATTCGGAAGTAACTGCTCTAATTCTCTTAACATCTTATCTGATCTCTTTTGTGGTATTTTGATCATGTTCTACCTTTTCTGTATTTATTCAGTTCAGTTCAGTCGCTCAGTCATGTCTGACTCTTTGCGACCCCATGGTCTGCAGCACACCAGGCTTCCCTGTCCATCACCAACTCCTGGAGTCCTCCCAAACTCATGTCCATTGAGTCAGTGACGCCATCCAACCATCTCAACCTCTGTCGTCCCCTTCTCCTCCTGCCCTCAATCTTCCCCAGCATTAGGGTCTTTTCTAAGGAGTCAGTTCTTCACATCAGGTAGCCAAAGGATTGGAGCTTCAACTTCAGCATCAGTCCTACCAATGAATATTCAGGACTGATTTCCTTTATGATTGACTGGTTGGATCCCTTGCAGTCCAAGGGACTCTCAAGAGTCTTCTCCAACTCCACAGTTGAAAAACATCAATTCTTCAGTGCTCAGCTTTCTTTCTAGTCCAACTCTTACATCCATACATGACTACTGGAAAAACCATAGCTTTGACTAGACAGACCTTTGTTGGCAAAGTAATGAATCTGCTTTTTAATACGCTGTCTAGGTTGGTTATAACTTTTCTTCCAAGGAGCAAGCATCTTTTAATGTCATGGCTGTAATCACCATCAGCAGTGATTCTGAAGCAAAAAAAATAAAGTTTCTCACTGTTTCCCCTCTATTTCCCATGAAGTGATGGGAGCAGATGCCATGATCTTAGTTTTCTGAATGTTCAGTTTTAAGCCAACTCTTTCACTGTCCCCTTTTACTTTCATCTAGAGGCTCTTTAGTTCTTCTTCAGTTCAGTCCAGTCGCTCAGTAGTGTCCGACTCTCTGCGACCCCATGAATCACAGCACACCAGGCCTCTCTGTCCATCACCAATTCCCAGAGTTTACCCAAACTCATGTGCATTGAGTCGGTGATGCCATCCGGCCATCTCATCCTCTGTCGACCCCTTCTCCTCCTGCCCCCAATCCCTCCCAGCATCAGGGTCTTGCTGAGTTCTTCTTCACTTTCTGCCATAAGGGTGGTGTCATCTGCATATCTGAGGCTATTGATATTTCTCCCAGCAGTCTTGATTCCAGATTGTGCTTCATCCAGCCCAGCATTTTGCATGATGTACTCTGCATATAAGTTAAATAAGTAGGGTGACAATATACAGCCTTGATGTACTCCTGTCCAGATTTAGAACCAGTCTGTTGTTCCATGTCCAGTATTTATTATATATATATATAGTATATATATATATATATACTATTGTTATATTCTTAAGAATATTTTACTTTCTGTACCACTTTGAACATGATAGGTGGCAGATATTCAGGATTATTTACTGAATTCCAAATGAATTTCCTTAAAGATATCTAGCCAAGAGGAAATCTACAGAAATCTCTGATAAATGGGCCTTTGTATCAGTCAGCTATCACTGCATAACAAGCTATCCCAAACTCAGTGGCCTAAAATAACACTTATTTTGATACCTTACCTATCTTTAGATTGACTATGAGTAGGCTCAACAAGGCTGGGCTCAAATGGGGCTCAGGGGTCTGCTGACTTTACTGGGGTCACTTCTGTATCTAGAGATTGGTTTGGGGACAGTCCTTTAGGCTGGGCTTGACTGGACAGCTTCTTTGGGGCACATGTCTCTCATCCTCTTCCGAGGATCAGCTAGCCCAGAATATTCTCATGGCAATGGCAGAAGCACCAGGGAACAAGCCCAGTCACGGGAGCATGTTTAAATACCCTGCTCATGCCACATCTGCCAAAATCCACTGTCTAGGATGGGGGAATTACAACTCGCTCTCAAAGTCACAGGGCAATGGGCACGGATATAAGGACTGAAAAATTGGGAGCATTAACACAATCTGCCACGGTCTTCTTCCAAGTTTTGCTGTCAGGAAGCCGGGTAAACAGAACATGTGCTTTGCGCTCCGTCCAACCCACAGCCCCAGAGTGTCACTTTGGGGTAAACTCAGTGCTACTCTGGGTGAGCTTTTAGGGCGTCACTTCCCCAGTAGCCCCTCTGTTATAACACACCCCACATGGTTCTATGGTCGTTTCTGAGACGGTTAAAGCTTAGAGCCCTTTTAAGGAGGAGCTGAATAAGGTTTCTCATGCTTTCCTTGAGCCTTGTGCAACAATGTATCTTGCCTAAGAACTGGTCCTTCTTTAGGAGTTAATAATCATACCGCACAATGTCTTACTCATGCAAATACTTGACTTGTACCCCTGATTACACAGCAACAGTAGCACTGAGTTCACCCCAAAGTGACACAGAGATGGTTGCCCAAACCCTTCTCCCTGGCTAATCTTGTGCCAAAGTTATCTCAGGATGTATGCCTTGGGAAAGAATCTGGTGGAACTCTAACAACCTTGAGGTATTCTTTTTATCTTCTCAGCAGCCAGTTGAGAAGTATATAAGGCCCTGCTTAAACTAGTGAGGATGGGTATTCTTTTGACCCCCTTCTGATGTCTATGTCAAAAGCTTCCTCTGTCCTGTCACTTTAAATAAAAATCTTTGCTGCACGAAGCTGAGTGACTGAGACTGTGTCTTTGGTCCCACAGTTAAATCTTCTCCTTCGGAGACCACGAACACGGCCCCGAACACTGTTCACTGTAAGCAACCGGTTTTGGGGTGTCTCTCTCCTCCGTTACACTGGGTGCCCCTGTCTTATTCATCTAGAATCCCGAGTGGATGCCCATAAACACCAATTTTTTGTGTGTGTGGGGCTCTCCTGGGTCTTCACTGCTGCGTGTGAGCTTTCTCTAGTTGTGGCGAGCAGAGCCTGCTCTCTAGCTGTGGCTCACAGGCGTGCCATCGGGGCGGCTTCTCTTGGCACAGAGCTCAGGTTTTAGGCCTGCAGGCCCAGTAGTTGCGCTGAGCAGGCTTAGTTGCCCTGAGGCAATGTTGAATCTTCTTGGATCAGGATCGAACCTATGTCCCTGGCACTGGTAGGTGGATTCTTATCCACTGGACCACCAGGAAAGTGCCCCCAAAACTCCTCCTGAACGCTGAGTGAATGGCAGTACATTTCTGACCACCATGACCACTCCCTTCCCCGTCTGCCTCTTTTTTGACCTTTTATCTTGTTTTCCAGGTATTGCTGGTTCATCTGTTGTGCTTAGAATTCATCATCAGTGTCACATGGCTGACTTTTTACTCGCAGAATATTCAAGGCAGTCACCTCAAAAGGCTACAGTTTTCCACACTCTTTCCCCACTCTGAATTCTGAAGGAAGTTTCCAGAACTCCCACAGTAAGCCTGTCATGTTCACCGGAACACTCCTGAGGGTGACAAATGTTCGCCTTGTTAAGGTGGATGGAATTTTTGGAAACAGCTGACAGTCATTCGGATCCAAAGCTGGTGACTCAGGTGGGTGATCAAGCTGGGTCACTCTGGGGACAGAAATGAGCTGTGGTCAGAGAGAGGCGAGCCCGTGCTGTCCCCGTAGTTTTAAAGCTGTTCCTGAGGACAGGTCCAAGGAGCCGCAGCTGAAGAGAAAATAATCATCTGAGCACGCCAGCCCCTCCCAAAGTGACTGTTGTGCTGGGGGCCCTACGCTGCTGCCTACTTTACCTCTGGTTCTGGTTCTTTTAACTCCTTTGAGAATGTGATGAAAGCTCTGGACCTCCTCTCCAGACAAACGCCCGTCTGGCGCGTCTAACTTCGGGAGGCCAGTGGACCCGCGCCGAGGCCCAGCCAAGGACCCCAGTTGGAGCTTCCGTTTGGAATGCACAGGCTACCCAGTGCGAAGGCAGCAGAGAGCAACGGGGCCGCTTTCCTTCCTTCCTTTCTGCCCACACCCCTCACCCTGAGCCCAGCCCAGGTCCTTGACCTAACAGATTCTCCAGGAAGACCATGTGAGCTCCCGGCCGCTCTCCTTCACTCCGAGATCGTCTCCGGGGACGAGGGTCCCTGTGGCCAGCTTGTCCCCTCAGCAGCTGTCAGGTGGACCGTGCCGTCTGCGCGTGGTGAGCCTTCTCAGGATGGCTGGGCTTCAGCCTCCGCGAGGTTCGTGCTGGGGAAGAAGCGGGAAGGAGCCTCGCTGCTTCAGTTAGACTCGGGGCGCCCTAGGGGTCAAGGCCAGGAATGTCCTTTACTTTGGGTGCTCGAGGGCCACGACAGACCAGCTCCCGCGTCCTTGGCGCCCCTCCCTTCAGGCACCTGTCAGGATGCTCTGAACCGCCGCCAAGGGCGCAGGGGCGGGAAACGCCTGCCATGAGGCCTGGCAGCCACAAGAGGGAGCCATCTGTCCTGAAAGCCCAGGCGTCTGGCTGGAATCGTGACTCCCACCTTCACCACCTCCCCGCCCCGTCACCCCCGACACCCACGCAGGCTCGCGGTCATGTTAGGTGCTGACGGCGGGCGGGGGCAGAGCTGGGGGTGCAGGTGGCCGCCAGCTGAGACAGATCGTCCCCCAGCGACCTTCTTCTCACTCAGGCGGGTGCGATGGCCACAGCCACCCCCAAAGCCTCTGAGCTCTCAGACCTTTTATAAAGGTGCTCCCTCGTCTAACTTTTTCTTTTCTTTATGGCAAAAGCAACCCACGTTCAAAGGGGATAATGAGAAAATTCAGACATGCAAAGGACACCTTGTAACCAGCTCTTTCTCAGAAATAAGTCTGGTCACCACAACAGGAGCGCACTCTGCCTGAGACCCTCAGGAAGGTAACAAGAGTAGGGGAGCCTCCCAGGGAGAACGGGGGTGCCTTTGTGTCGAAGTGTATCTCAGCAGTGTGCATAGAGCCGGTGACACCTCCAGGGTTCCGAGCCACAGGTGCCCGGAGGAAGAAGTGTGTGGCCGGGGAGAGGAGGGAAGGAAGCTGGTCCCCACCGAGCAAGCCGTGCCCGCCCCATGTATCACACGCTCACGCGTGCTGGTTTGCAGCGAGAGCAACTGAGACCCAGATGGGCTCACTCCCTCTGGGTCACGCAGCCAGTGAAGTGCCGGACCCCCCGACCTGAAGTCAGGATGTCTCGCTCCAGAAGCTGCCGCCTTTACTAACACTGATGCTGGGCCTTTCGGGGCAAGGGTCTGTCCTCAGGCTCAGAGAACGGGGCCCAGCTCCGCATGACCCACCTGCACCCACACCATCACCCACATCCCCAGAGTTAGCAGGACAGCCGCAAGCTGGGAGGGCCCCTCAGGCTGTCGACATCTGGTCCTGACCTCATGGCCCCTGCCCTAAACCTAGCTGTCAGGAGGCCTCAGAGTGGGCAGAGCTGGGCGTTCCAGGAAGGTCCTTGGGATGCCCACAGCTTGCTCAGCCAAGGGTCTCCCACGTGGCCTGACAGAAACGTTCGCTCTTGTCTCCCCGCTGAGGCTCTGCAGAATGGGTCCACAGAGACTTGATTCCTCTACTCCAGAAAGAAACCCCTGCAGCCCTTCCTGGGGTGGGAGTGCGGGGAACAGGCTGCTCTGAGAACAGCCCCCACCGCGCCCTGCTCCCAACCTCCCTTTCTCAGGACACCTCTTTCTAGACTCAGCCTGGAGGCCCAGAAAGGCCTCCCCTGGTTGCCAGGGCAACCGCTCCATTGTTTCCTGCCGCAGGAGTGGAGCCTGCAGCCCCCACCCCCCCACCCCCCGCATCCAGTTCCTAGACCCCCACTCTCCCTACGGTTCTTGAGCTGGTGGAGCCCACAGGGCCCCATTCTACTCCTCCGGGCCTCTTTGTCACAGCAGGATGCTGAGGAGGGGGAGACAGGCGGACTGGTCACCATGCCAACATCACTTTGCCAACATCTCCAGAGGGCAGGGAGGGGCTGGGGCGTCGCTCATCCAGCCTTCTGGGGAGTGGTTTGTCTCTCCCTTGGGTCACCTGCCAAGCACCCCCACCCCCACCCCCCCAACCCGGCTGCCGGCCCAGCCACCATCCTTGGCGTCCATGGCTGGAGGGGATTCCACTGGCTCTCCGCCTTTCACCCAGTTTGCGCTGTTTTCGCTCAGTGAAGCGCAGCTCGGAGCTCAGGCTTCACACCCATCCTGAAGTTTCACCAGCAGATGGGGCCTGGGCTATGGGAGAGGAGCCAGGCTGTGCCCTGGAGCCGGGGGCCACGGTTCCTCCTCCATTCACGCCTTCACTCACTCTCATTCATTCAACAACATAACCCCCAGGCTGACGCAGGACCACTTCAATATTATTAAAACCACTTTACAGAAGGAGAACTCTTACTCCAAGAGGTAAATGGCCCAAAGTACCCCAAATATTAAGTGTCCGAGGCAGGATTTAATCTCAGGTCTGGCTGCCTCTAGTATTGCTGCCTGTAAGTCAAGACAGGACTACATTCTCCCCACCACTGACAGTATCTTGACCGCCTCGGGCACCATATGTAGATTGATTATTGACTGGAAAATAAAGGTCATTACAAGGAAGTTAAGGGCAGGGCGCTTTGCACATAATAAGTATGGAGTGGATGCGGGATGGATGGACGAACAGATGCACAGAGAGTATTAAGGGCAACTGTTCAGTCACTCCTTCGTTCATCTGTACATTCATTCAGTGAATATTTACTGAGGACTTCGGTGTGCCAGGCATCGTGCTGGGCACTGTGGGCACGGGAAACAATCCATCTCTGGTCCCCAGTCTGGGGAGAGCGGTGGGCAGGGAACCCGCCCGTGACAGTGTGGTGGCGTGAGAGCCACAACGGGGAAGCCAGGCTGACCCCAACGACATCGCTCATCCTCTGAATCCCTGAGGCCCAGACCCTCTGGGCGGCAACAGATCATAAAATTCTTCCAGTTCCACTTTTAGGCTCTAGTCATTTCATGGACCTCCATCACCATTTTTGCCATATCTACCTAGCACTCACTGTTAATATATTAATAATGTTATTATATTATATACATATCAGTAATATTTTTCTTTAAACTGACTCACTTATTAAGCTCTAAAATGATTATGTAAGATGGAAACTTTATGTCACTACCAGACGTGGAAGACCACGGAAAATCCATTCACTGTAAACAAAACAACGTGATTAAATTCAAGGGACATATAGTTGCTGCCAGCGGACCCTGATTCTAAGACCCACTATCTTAAAAGGGAAATTCATAAGGGTCAGTGAGGGTGTTAGAAACATGGGCACGAAGTTGATTCCTTCTCTTTGATTTCAAAATGCTTAGAAGAGACTTACAATGGGAGGAACCTTCTTAGCAGGTGATTTAATGTTATTTAGGGGCTGGCAGGCGGTGAACCACCGAACTTCATGTAAAGAGCTATGGTTTTGTGGCCACACTTGACAAGCACTGGTGGGTCCTGCCCATCCCTGCACAGGTTACTATGTCCCCGTGGAGGGACCACTTGGAAGAAAGGACAGGCTGGGGCTTCTGGATGACCTCCCTGTGAAGCCCCCTGGGGGCTCCACGATAGTATCCCCTCTGTCCACCCCACCTGCCACCTCCAGATCAGCACCAACTGGTCTCCCCCTCAAGTGGGATGCTCCAGGCAGAGAGCCACCCTTCCTCACCCCTTCCTTTGTACAACGCTCAGCAGGGTCCCAACCACTGAAGTGATTCATGGGCCTCCTCCTGGATTCTGTAGGTGGTTGACTTTTGACATTTTTCCTTCCAAGCATAAGAGGAAAAACAAACAGGCTAGATTTGTGCACAGAGGAAGGAGGGTCTGAGTCTCCAAATCCTATCCCCTCCCTGAAACACATAAGCACCCCTGTTGCTAGTACCTGAGAGTCCACTGTTACTGCTTCATTTCTTCACATTTATAATACAAAGGCATTCGAGAAACGAATTTGCTTATTGTGCACTGACCAATTTACATGAAGTGTCTGGAACAGGCAGATCATAGACACAGACAGTAGACGAGGGGTTTCCCGGGGCCAGAAGTGACGGGGGGTAGGGGGGTACTAAAGGATATGGGTGTTGAGGTGATTAAAATGTTCTGTAATTGACCGTAGTGATGGTTATAGAACTTATATGTGAATATAGGAAAAATTAAACTGAAATTTAAATGGGTGAATTGTATAGTACATGGCTGGCATCTTGATGAAGCTGCTATGGCAGGTGGGGAGAGAGAGAGAGAAAGAATAAGGAGGAGAAAGAAGTGGAGGGGGTTCTTCAGGAACCTGGCGATGGAAGATAGCGCTCTCAACGCTATTCCCTCCTGTCCCCTTTTACTATCAGATCTAACCCGTCTCTCTACGGGCCCCATCAGTCCATCTTCTATTTCTTCTACTTGTCCCTGACTTAGTAATAATTAGAGCCAATATTAGCCAAGGGCTGACTATGTGCCTGGTGTTATCGTCCTAAGCAATCTTCCATCTCTCCCGTTCCATCACGCTGCTTTCTTAGCATGCAAATATCTATTCTGAAGTCCTCCATGAACTAACTCTTATTTCCTTTATCACCAAATGTCCTGCGGGAGTTCTGTCCTCACTCTCTCTTCACAGAGCAGCTCTGTTCTTATTTATCATCGAGGATCAGAAAGTGAATTTTTAAAGATGTGGCTTTGACAGAACAAAGGGCAAAGGCCAAGCACAGTTGGACAGTCAGGAGGACTAGAAGGACTATGAGGTGGGCTGACTGCTTCTCCCCATCCAAGAGAGGATAAACAGAAGCAGCAGCCCAGGGCATTAAATCCATGGCTCAACAGTCAGAGAATCAAGGGCTCCCTATAACTAACTGTCCTAAGAGAATATCTTATGAATGCCCTAAGAGCATATCTTCTCTCTCACAGCTATTGAGTAGCCAAATGCCAAACATAGGTTCTTATCCTGTAAGTTGCTGATTTACAAAATAGTCTGGATTCACAGCTCACCATATTTCTAATGGGAAATTTTAGGGCAATGATTAGGGGCTCTCCGAGTAGCTCAAATGGTAAAGAACCTGACCGCAGTGTGGGAGACCTGGCTTCAATCCCTGAGTTGGGAAGATCCCCTGGAGAAGGGCATGGCTACCCACTCCAGTATTCTGGCCTGGAGAGTTCCATGAACAGAGGAGCCTGGTGGGCTATAGTTCATGGACTCGCAAAGAGTCAGACACGACTGAGCGACTAACAGACACATTAGGAAAGACCGAGTCCCAGAATATTAGAATGACGGTGCTCAGGAGGCCGGTGAAATCTGAAGGCCCCAGGCCTCGAAACTGCACCAGGCTTCTCTCACCAGCAGAAACAGCCCCTCTGACCCTGCCTGGAAGAGACCGGTCTTACCTTATTTGATGATTTCGGGCCTGTCCCCCACCCCAGAGTTTCACATGTCCCCAGATCCATGGCCAAAGGCAATCTCCATGTGACCAGGGAGCTGATTATAAGTGTCCAATAGACACTTTGATGCTAAAATGTGCGAATTTATATATCAGTGAAGACCTGGAGAATATTCATAGGAATAGGTTCAAACCATGCTATAGTATAAAGGAGAGAATGTAGCTTTAAATCTGGCTGAGTTTTTCAGTATGTATGTGTGGCTTACCAGAGATTCTGAAGCTGATGCACCAGCTCAAGGATCTGATCAAAGCTTTATTGTTACTTCAGTTGGCAAACTGAAGCCTAGACTCAGTGATAGTCAAATGAAACTGACATGCCAAAAAGCTCCTGGGTGTAATGCAGGAGAAATACAAAGAACTGGGGAACTAGGTCTGATGAAGTGGAGTTCTCACTTCTGACTGGTCTATCCAAGCTCTAACTACAGATCTTCCTCGACTTACGAGGCGGTTGTGTAAACTCATGGTAAGTTGACAATATCATACACTGAAAATGCTTTTAAGACATCTGACCAACCACATGTCATAGCTGACCCTAGCCTATCTTAAACACACGCAGAACACTCACGTTAGCCTACAACTGGGCGAAATCATCTAATAGAAAGTCTATAATAAAGTGTTTAATATCTCATGTAATTTACTGAATGCGAAAGACAGAAAGGTTCTCTAAGTGCTCCAATGGTTTACCCTCGTGATTATGTGGCGAGGACTGGGGCCTGTGGCTTGCTACCCATGCCCAGCATCACAAGAGAGTACCAAATACATATTGCTTGCCCAGAAAACCAAAACAGCCAAGCTCAGAATCAGAGATGCAGTTTCTACTGAACACATACTGCTTTTGCACCATCGTAAAGAGGAAAAGATTGTTAACCATCAGAAGTCAGGGACTGCTTGTACATCCCGAGAGAGACCAGAGGACTCCCCTTCCCCAAGGCATGAAGAAATTCCTTGAGGGGAACACTAGCTTCCTCTGCAGTTCTCTACAAGTTGGGGATGATGATGGGAGACACTGCCATTGAAATACGTTCCTGGGTATTAATGGGGATAATGAGATCCAGAACAGGCTCTGTAGTGACACTAGGCGACCACAGCAAGCTGGATAAGGAAGGGAGCAGGGAAGCAAGGAAGTACCGTGACCCACAGGGCTCTTCAGTGGTGGCTCAGCGAATACCAGGCCTCAGCCAACGCCACGCATACCAGGGCCTAGACCACATGGAGCCCTGCATTAACATCCTGCTGGATCTGCAGAATTAAAAAGCAAGCCAGAGCTCTAGAGATCTGAGACAAAGTCTCAGGACATCAGAGGGTCACAGGTTTTCACTGAATCCCCGCGCTTAAGTCAGCTGAAGAGAGGAACTGTGTACTCTGTGCCATATGACATTACAAATTGATATCACACATCTTCCCCCCAGCGTTGCCCCACAGGAACTGCGGTTATTCAGCAGAATGAGTGTAACACTGGGAAAAGGGGAGAAGACTCTTCAGGGGTTACTGCTGGCACTGAGTTAATACTAATCCCAGGTCATTCGTTGAGTGGAAATTAATGAAGGCCAGGAGATAAACGATGTTGGGGTCCAAATCTTTACACAGTGGCTCCATCCTGCGGTTGTTTCTCCAGGTCCTGAATGTGTAGTTGGAATATGTATACTCAGTGACAGGCAGAATCTCATAGGGGTTCTGCCTGACCTATGGATTAAGGGCCATCATGATAGGAAGGACCAAGTGATAATGCCCAATGAGCCCCTCCTTAACAAAACAGTAAAGAAAAACCCATGCCGCATTTCTAGGAGAATCACAGAGGTTAGTATCGCTATGAAGACCCGAAGAATGCAGGGCTGATGGTCCAGAGGCATGCAGGAATCAGCTCATACAGCCCCATGAGCACTATTATTATTTATTCATAGGAATTGTTATGAGATTGTGAACCTTACCTTGAAACTTCATCTTTGGTAGCTTTAAATTGGCTATGATGAGACTATTTAAACCATGAAACTGGCAAACACTAAAATCAGGACTTTTTTAAAAAATCCTTTCAGAGACAGTCTGCCAACAAACTAGAGGTAATCCCCATTGTATCCTTATTTAACCTACCTGTTTGGCCTTGACTGGATAGATCTTGGAATTGGAGAATTGTGGCAGATTATGTAAGATCAGACTGTGATTTCAACCGCTGTTGCTATTCTACACCAGGTCAGCTCACTGCACCGTATCAACACAGCAGCTTCTGATGCCTACTGTGGTTGGATGGATGATGGATGCATGAATGGATGACGGAACGCGAATGCCTGTTACTCACAACAGCTAAGATACAACCTAACCCTGATGATGACTGAATGACTAAAGAGAATGTGGTACACACTATGAAATATCATCCTTCAGCCAGAAAAGAGGAGGAAGTTCTGGCATTTGGTGATATGGATAAACTTGGAGGGCATTACATGAAATAAGCCAGACACAGAAGGACAAATACTGGATAATCTCACTTATACGTGAAATTTGAAGTAGCCAAACTCATATATCAGAGAGTAGAAGGGCAGTTGCTCACGTAGGTTTGGGGTGGAAAGAGCACGGTGTTACTCAAGGTGTGCAAAGCTTCAGTTGTGCAAGATGAGTAAGCTCTAGAGATCTAATGTACAACGTGCAACATGGTAGCTACTGTTAACAATACATTATTTACTTGAAATATGGAAAGGAAGGGAGGAAATGGCAACTCTGTAAAGTGATGCCTGTGATAATGAGCTTGATAGTGGTGACCATTTCACAATGCATCAGTTCAGTTCAGTCGCTCAGTCGTGTCCGACTCTTTGTGACCCCATGAACCGCAGCACGCCAGGCCTCCCTGTCCATCACCAACTCCCGGAGTCCACCCAAACCCATGTCCATTGAGTCAGTGATGCCATCCAGCCATCTTATCCTCTGTCGTCCCCTTCTCCTCCTGCCCTCAATCTTTCCCAGCATCAGGGTCTTTTCCAATGAGTCAGTTCTTCACATCAGGTGGCCAAAGTATTGGAGTTTCAGCTTCAACATCAGTCCTTCCAATGAACACCCAGGACTGATTTCCTTTAGAATGGACTGGTTGGATCTCCTTGCAGTCCAAGGGACTCTCAAGAGTCTTCTCCAACACCACAGTTCAAAAGCATCAATTCTTCTGTGCTCAGCTTATATCAAAACATCAAGTTACAGGGACTTCCCTGGCAGTCCAGTGGTGAAGACGCCATTCTTCCACTCAGGAGGCAGAGTTCCATCCCTGGTTAGGGAGTTAAGACCCTGCATGCCACAGGGCTCAGTCAAAAAAACATCGAATTATATGTTTTAAATATATATCATTCCTATTTGTCAATGATAGCTCAATAAAGCTTAAAAAAGAGAAAATTATGAATAAGACTAAGGAAATTGCTTCCAGTATGATAGACAGATTAGCACACTGTCCAATGAGATTGAATTGACCTATAACCTGTATGGTTCATCATGTATTATTACTGAATGTACTGCACAATCTGTTCTCTTTGATGGACTGTAAATACGTTTGGTAAAGAATCCACCTGCCAAGGAGAAGACGCACGTTCAATCCCTAGGTTGGGAAGATCCTCTGAAGAAGGAAATGGCAACCCACTCCAGTTTTCTTGCCTGGGAAATCCCATGGACAGAGGAGCCTCGTGGGCTACCGTCCATGGGGTTGCAAAAAAAGTTGAACAGGACTTGGCAACTGAGCAACAACAGCAAAATACATTTGGATGATAAAGTCCTTTGCAATACTGTACCAATGAAGATGTTTATGTCAGCTGCAAAATGAAACCAGTAACCCCTACGAATGTCCAGTTCACAAAATATAATAATCAAATGAAATCATGGATGTGGAGAACACTGTGAACTTTAGTGCCTTACCTTAAAAGACGGAAGAGGCTCCACACCAGGTGGTTTTTATACGCAAGACTGAAGAGGAGAATCTTTCAGTTCAGCCCAGTCCCTCAGTCGTGTCCAACTCTCTGCAACCCCATGGACTGCAGTACGCCAGGCTTCCCTGTCCATCACCAACTCCTCCCTGGCAATTATTTATATTGTTCAAGGATGAAATTCTACTGTTATTAATCAGCTTTATCAAATCTTTTAATTGTATATTAGGCTTACATCTGATTTTAGCTGAAATTAAAGATGGATGGATGGACGGCAATTTGTGTGAAGGGACAGTTAAGTCAGGTTGGAGCATGCTACTGTTGTTGATTAGAATTTTAGTGTGGGGATAAAGGTGCATATCCCTGTACAGCAGAGAATGAAAAACCAAGAACTTCCCAAACTCCTATATAGCTAGAGTTTAGATTGCGACTTAGGTTCTGCCAATAAGAAACACCTGATGAGACTCGAATTCGGACCCTTGGCCCTGTACCCACAGTTACTGTCCCAACTTCGTGATCCCCGCAAGACAGCTGTGTTCCAAGGCTCGACAGTGTGGGCTTTCAGACTCCCTAATTTCTCTCTCTTTCTTTGGCTAGGCTGTGCAGCGTGCGGGACCTTAGTTCCCTGACCAGGGATCAAACCCATGCTCCCTGCAGGGAAAGCAGGAGCCTTAACCACTGCCCCACCAGGGAAGGCCCTCCCCAACTTTCTGACTGTGACAGAAGGGGTAGGTCCCCTGGGAGATGAGTGATCGCCCTGGGTTCATTCCTGGAATCTCAGTTTAGAGTTTCCAGTGATTTTTGTAAGCAGCCAATTGACTGCATTAAGTCCTTCTCCTCTTAAAATAGCTACAAAGGATTGTTAACTGCAACTGAACTCTGACTAATACAGCCTTTTCAAGTTTTTCTTCCCCTCATCATTTCTACTATCTAGCCACCTTCCATCACACTCCCCAGAGATGAATCATCTCTCACATTTTAGGGGGAAAAAATAGACAACATCATTGAGGAATTTCTCTAATTCCTGCTGATCCATCTAAGGTTTCTGGACCCACTGCTACCTCCACTGCATCGTTCCTGCATGGAAAACCCAGCCATCTTTGCTCCGGATCCCACCCTATTCATCTCTGAAAGCCTTTGCTTTCCTCGCTGCACATTTGACCTCTTCCTCCTGCTGTTCTGCTCATTCACTATCAAAACACCGTCAAATCTTTCTCATGGAGGAAAAAAAAAAAACCCACTCCAAATCGTCTGTCCCCCTCTAGCTACAGTCTCTTTTTCTTCTTCCCTCCACTGCCAAGCTTTCTAAGAGAAGCACCCACACTTCCTCCCCTTTCAGTTCATTCCTCTGTCTACGCAACCTAACCCTGGCTGCACTGACTCCACTAAAAGTGACCCCCTGAAGCAGCCAGTGGCCATCACATAGCCAATCCAAAGATTCCCTTTACTTCTTTTTCATTCTCAGTCTCCAAGGGGCATCTGATGGTGTTAGCTCCCTCCTGATGTTCACCAGACGTTCTCCAGGATCACCTAGTTGACCTTTCTCCATCTCATTTGGAGGCTTCTCATCTCACTTCTTCTCTCATTGCCAGGAGAAATATCAATAACCTCAGACATGCAGATGACACCACCTTTATGGCAGAAAGTGAAGAAGAACTAAAGAGCCTCTTGATGAAAGTGAAAGAGGAGAGTGAAAAAGTTGGCTTAAAGCTCAACATTCAGAAAACGAAGATCATGGCATCCGGTCCCATCACTTCATGGGAAATAGATGGGGAAACAGTGGCTGACTTTATTTTTCTGGGCTCCAAAATCACTGCAGATGGTGACTGCAGCCATCAAATTAAAAGACACTTACTCCTTGGAAGGAAAGTTATGACCAACCTAGGCAGTATATTAAAAAGCAAAGACATTACTTTGTCAACAAAGGTCCATCTAGTCAAGACTATGGTTTTTCCAGTGGTCATGTATGGATATGAGAGTTGGACTGTAAAGAAAGCTGAGCACAGTAGAATTGATGCTTTTGAACTGTGGTGTTGGAGAAGACTCCTGAGAGTCCCTTGGACTGCAAGGAGATCCAAACAGTCCATCCTAAAGGAGATCAGTCCTGGGTGTTCATTGGTAGGACTGATGTTGAAGTTGAAACTCCAATACTTTGGCCACCTCATGAGAAGAGCTGACTCATTGGAAAAGACTCTGATGCTGGGAGGGATTTGGGGCAGGAGGAGAAGGGGACGAAAGAGGATGAGACGGTTGGATGGCATCACCAACTCAACTGACATGGGTTTGGGTAGACTCTGGGAGTTGGTGATGGACAGGGAGGCCTGGCATGCTGCAGTTCATGGGGTCGCAAACAGTCGGACATGACTGAGAGACTGAACTGAACTGAGCATCTCACATGTGGAATGACCTTCTCCTCCAGGTTTTGTCCCTGACCCTACATTTTTGTTTCGCTCTAAAGTTTCACTCTAGGGACGTCCCTGGTGGTCCAGTGTTTATGACTCCATGCTTTCACTGCAGCGGGGGGAGGGGTGGGGAGGAGCAAGTTCTATCCCTGGTTGGGGAACTAAGATCCTACAAGCTGAGAGATGCGAGCCCAAAAAAATAGGTTCCTCCTATGTAACTTCAGGCTTCCCGGGTGGCTCAGATGGTAAAGAATCTGCCTGCAATGCAGAAGACCTGGGTTTGATCCCTGGGTCAGGAAGATCTCCTGGAGAAGGGAATGGCGACCCATTCCAGTATTCTTGCATGGAGAATCCCATGGACAGAGGAGCCACAAAGAACTGGACATGACTGAGTGACTCACACTTTAGGTAACTTCATCTAAGTCTATGACTTCAACTACTGAGAGCTCCCATATATATATATATCAAACCTGGACCTCTTCCCTCACTTGCAGACTGTATTTACAGTAACTTTCTACTCTATATTTCCACCTGACTGCCCCCCACAAGCATCTCAACACGTCCAAAGGAGATCTAAGGTTCCCCCCAACATCACTCTGCCTCCTGAAGTCCATGTCTTGTAAATGCCCTTGTCTGCTCAGACACTCACACCAGATGTCTAGGGATCAGTCTAAAGCCCCACTCCCTTATCTCTCATGACTAAGTTGTCACTAACAGACGTCAACTCTCCCCCCAGGACTCTGCATAATGGTTTCTCCTCTCTGCATCCCTACTACTTTGGTCCAGCCCTCTGTTCTCTTTCTCTCTCATTCCTGCCTCTGCCCCCTCACTAGTCTCCCTGGCTCCCCTCACAATCCCCTCAATCCATCCTTCCCACAAAAGCCAAATCTAATCATATCACTGTGTCCTTCAATCTCCCAGATGATGTCCCACGCACACCCTGAAAACTGTGTCAAGTATACGTGTAAGTTCACACTCCTTGGACCCAAGGCCCCTCATGATCTGGCATCTCTAATCTCATCTTCCTCCACTGACGCTAAAGCCATACTCTTATTCACACAAACCTGCTGCCCTCACTCACTCTATGGATTTCCCCCCACATGGAACTCCCTTCCACTTCTTCTCCCCTGGGCCACTCCTTTGTTATCCACCTCCTCCAAGAAGCCTTCCCTGACCTCCGTGAGTAGCACTGACCATCCTGCTTGTTTCTTTTTCATTAATTTTTTGGCTGCACTGGCTCTTTGTTGCTGCATGCAGGCTTTCTCTTCTTGCAGTGAGCAGAACTATTCCTGGTGGTGGCGGGCTGCTCACTGTGGCGCCTTCTCTTGCTGCAGAGCGCAGGTGCTCAGCATGTGGGCTCCAGCAGCTGCGGCGCACGGGCCCAGTTGCCTTACAGCATGTAGCATCTTCCCAGACCTGGGGTTGAACCCGCGTCCCCCGCATTGGCAGGCAGATTCTCATCCACTGGACCACCAGGAAGTCCCCACCCGTTATCTGCGCGCTACCACCATGCTCTGTACCATTCTCTGCTTCCCTGTAATGTTACATTAAACTGTATCATACAACAAATGTGTTCCAGAGGTAAATATCAATATATTTGTCATAGCACTTATTAACCTGTGAAAGTGAAAGTTGCTCAGTCATGCCAATTCTTTGCGACCCCATGGACTGTAGCCCACCAGGCTCCTCTGTCCATAGGATTTCCCAGGCAAGAATACTGTAATGGGTTGCCATTTCCTTCTCCAGGGGATCTTCCTGACCTAGCGATCGAATCCAGGTCTCCTGCATTGCAGGCAGATTTTTCACCATCTGAGCCACCAGGGAAGCCCTGTAGTACATATTTTTACATATTTGTATTGTAACACAGACCAAGTGTACCTTTGGGGCCAAGACCCCTCTTAGCAGTGTACTGGGTCCAGAGTAAGCATCTGGTACGTGTTCAATAGATGAACTAGTAAGTTCTGCTTGAATCTCATTTGGTAGTTGTGATGGGTCCATTGTGTTTCCATAAACAGATATGTTGGAGTCCTAACCCATAGTACTTGAGAATGTGGCCTTATCTGGATGTCAAGTCTTTACAGACGTAATCAAGGGAAAGTGAGGCCCCGGTGGCAGACCCTAATCCAGTAGGACTGATGTCTTTGTAAGAAGGGGAATGTGGACATGCAGACAGACAAGAATCGAGAAAGGACAATATGAAGACAGACAGGCAGACGACAGCTGTCCACGTGCCGAGAAGAGAGGCCGAGGAAAGCTCCAGCCTCACAGTCTCAGAGGGAACCAACTTTGCTGACACTCTTTGAGTTCAGACTTCTGGCCTCGAGAACTGTGAGATGATACACTTCTGTTGTGTACGCTACCCAGTCTGTGGCACTTTGCTATGCCAGCCCAAAGTGAGGAAATACAGGAGGGTCTCCTGCGCCTGTTAATCCGCTTTCTCTCTCTGACTCTCTAACCATGAGCTAGTAACGCTTATCTTCTATCTGGAGTTGGACAGATTTGTGTTTCTACCATCTCTGTCTCTGTTGCCCTGTCTCCCTCTCTCTCACACACACACACACACAAGCACACCTCAGATGGTCACGTATCCTTTTCTCCACAGAACTTCCCATTTTCCTCCAGACACTTCCATTTCACCAGCAAGTTCTTCCTTGCTGGTTGAGATTAGATCCCAGGTCACCGCTCCCCTCATTGCTCTCTCGTCTTTCTGAGAGTATCAGGTCAAGAATCTAATTTACCGCAATGTTCATGACAGAACAGGGCACCCGATGGTTGTGCCCGTGAGGCCGGTTCACTGCCTCCAAGTCAGGCCTTCCTGGGCAAGAAAAGCATCACCACACCGTTAGCCAGGCCAGCAGTCAGGAGCTCCCATAGCAACATCACCTGTTTTCTCCTTGCATCCCCACCCATGTTCCCCATGGTACCATCACCAGCTTTTATGACATCAAATCATGCCATTATCCTGCTCAAACCTCTGTAATGTCTCCCCACTGCATGTAAAGCTAAATCTCAACTTGCTCCAGAGGCCCCTCCCACGTTCGCTGAACACCTGTCAGACCCATCCAGCCTCAGAATCTTTGAGCATGCCCTTCCCTCTGCTTACCATGCTCCTCACCTCCTCCCTTACCCTTTGCTTGGCTAAGCTTAGTGTCATTTCCTCAAAGAAATTTTCTTTGAAGCTCCACCCAGTATCAGCCTCCTATTAGCTGCTCTCAGAGAAAGGTATAGTTATCTTGCTCTAAGGATTTATTACAGTTTCTACCTAAATATATTTGTGGCTATCTGATTAATCTCCTTCTTTCCCACTAGATTGAAAACACCATGAGAGCTGGATGTTTATTTTCCCTTCACTGACTCCCCAGCCCCCACCATAGGGCATGCCATACAGTAGATACTCAATAAATGTTCATTTAAATAATTAAGCGAACTGAGTCTTCTCCTTAGCCCATCACCACGGAGACTAAGTTATGTGGGTGAACAGAATCCCTACTGACATAGAATTCACATAAGCCTCATCCAACCAAGTGTTGGTGATGACGCTGAGCTTATACTACTAACCTCACGTTACAGGTTCTACTTGGTGTTATTTATCAGATTATTGTATTAGGTGGGGTCCCAGCAGAAAGTGGCTGGCAACATCAGATGGGGTAAATGGGAGTTTAATAAAGGGGTTGGTTAAATCCTGTAGGTGAGGTAAGGGGAAAGCAGCAATGGCTGGAGCTGGCAACAGTGGGGATCTGTTGCTGTTCCAAGCTCTGGAGCCCCAAGGGGAAAGGCAGGTGCTTGAATCTGGAGAGAGCTGCTGTCACAGGTTGCCACCTGACAGGAGCTGAGGTCCTCAGAGGAGGGATACAGCCAGCATGCGGAGACCCTGCTGGGAGGGAGCCGGAAAATAAACAGCCCAACTTCACTTTCCTCCCATCTCCCAGTCTCCCGCTAAGTAAGTAAGTGAGTGAAGTTGCTCAGTCGTGTCCGACTCTTTGCGACCCCATGGACTGTCGCCTACCAGGCTCCTCCATCCATGGAATTTCCCAGGTAAGAGTACTGGAGTGGGTTGCCATTTCCTCCTCCAGGGGATCTTCCCAACCCAGGGATTGAACCCAGGTCTCCCGCATTGCAGGCAGACACTTTACCATCTGAGCCACCAGGGTGGTTAGGTCTCCTGCTGGTTGATTCTTATTGTCTGAACCCAACAGAAGCCAGAGGGCCTGAGAACCCACTGATGCGTCCATTAAGACAGGCTTCTGGGTCTCAGGGCAGGATGTTAAAGAGAGGAGAGGAGAAAGTCAAGATCTCCAGCCCAAATCGGAGACCACACAAACGTTATTACTTAACCGAGAACATCCTTGCTTCTATTTTTCCACTGATTCCGTGCTCATTTTCCACAATATCCAGTTTTTACTGCAGATGGATACTTTCCCCTCCCTCTTTCTCGCCAAAATTCAGTTTAAGTGACTTGGACTGGGTGGGAGATTTTTCCCCGCCAACCACCATTGTCAGGACCCTGTGTAGAGGGGCTCTTGTCCTTGGTAGAAAGTCCACTTTTACAATGTTAAGTCTCAGTTCTGAAAACCCCGTTCTGATCTTTAACACTGGGTGCCCATTCGCACAGCTTATTTTCTCTGTCATGTGAACATAAGAAAGGGTGAGAGACAAATGTTATTCAGTCTCGCCCTGTGAGGTCCCACCTCACCTGCAATTCCTGCAGCTTTCCAAGTGACCAAGTTCCATTGAGAAGCAGCTGTTCCCATTCCCCGGTCATCTCCCCAGGGCCCAGAGTATGCAAGCCCACGAGATGCTTCCATCTCAGGGATGTGGGGCCAACACCATTCTTGCTCTGGGGAGCAGGGCCCCCAGATCTGTTCAGGCATCCTTTTCATTCCTGGGATCCTGGGACTCAATGGCGTGTCTCCACATCTCTGTCCCAATATCTGGCTTCATGGCGCCACGCCCAGGCCACCTTACCCTCCTCTCACCAGAGCTCTGTGCCCAGTACCTTGTGCCTCAGACCAACAACTCTGTCGTGAAGCCTGCAGGCTATGAAAAATTCTGACTCCTGCGGGTATCCACTGAATATGACCTCCTTGAGTTTTAATATTTCCTTTTAAAAGTATCATAGACATCTAAGGGCTTCCCTGGTGGCTCAGATGGAAAAGAATCTGCCTGCGGTGCAGGAGACTCAGGCTTGATCCCTGGGTCGGGAAGATCCCCTGGAGAAGGGAATGGCAACCCACTCCAGTATTCTTGCCTGGAGAATTCCATGGACAGAGGAGCCTGGCGGGCTACAGTCTACTGGGTCACAAGGATTCTGACATGACTGAGCGACGAGCACGGACACCTAAGAAGCTCTTAGCTGTCTTAAGTAATGCTCGCCACTCCCTTCCTTATTTCTCGAACCTGATCGCCTCTCTTCTCCCCGCCCTTTCAGAGAGGTTGTGTCCTTCTCCATGCCCTTCCCCACGGGGTCAGCAGAGGGAAAGTCTACTGCAGAGTCTGTGGCATCTCCTCACCACCCAGCCCACACAGGTTCAGGCTGGGGACAAGGTGTCCAGGAGGGCCTCCCGCGGGGTGGGGGTCCCCGTCAGTAACAGTTGGTCTCAGAGCTGACTTGTGGAGGATTAGGGCTCCAAAGCAGGAAGTCCTTTTGCCCAGGCTGAAGTCTGGGGGGCTTCAAGGGAACGTAGCAATGGGAGGGGGCCACATAATCGTGGTTGCCTTGCTTTTGATCTAAAACCAGGGACTCCCAATGACCCCAGCCTCCAGCCTGCTGTCTTCCTATCCGTTTCCCTGGGATGAATTTTTTTTTCTCCCCTTCCAAATATTTTCAGCATTAAAAAAATATATATATAAAGCCAAATCCTGAAATCCTAACACAGTATAAAGCCAAGACAGGAGGAAAAATAACAAGGGATAAAAGCTCTCAGTCCCAGCCGCAGACAAGAACCCACTCTGACGTCCTTGGGCGCCCGGAGCGGTTAACCCTCTGCTGCCCGTGGGGAAGCCACTGGCTCCCTGCCTCCCGGCCTCCCCTCGGCCTCCCCTCCCCTCGGCCCCGCCCACTTTCAGCGGAGACGGGGGGGGGGGGGGGGGGGGGCGGGGGGGGTTGCGGTTTGCCTTTGGACCGGCTATAGATAGACGGAGTCGAGCTCCTCTGCGCCCTCCCCGCTACTCCCACCCCCACCACGAAAGCTTTTGTCTCAGCGCCTCCTTCCTACACCAGTCGAAGAAATTTCCCCGGTGAAACTGAACCATCCGCCTGACTGCTTTGAGGACACTCACTGCTTGTGAGTGCTTCTCACCATCACTTGCCTTCTTCCTCACACACCCTCTCCCCATGTGCGAGAGACAGGTAGGAGCCTTCTGCAGCCCATCTTTGTATCACTAGTGACAGCTTCTATCGTCCTGTGGGCGGAAAGCAAGTGGACAAAGGACCCCAGAGGATTTAAGCCACACCCCTTGACGGCCTCTGACAGCCCCCCAACCCTACCCCACCCCACCCCAAGCCAGCCTCCTCCAAGGAGAACAGAACAGAGAATCCTTTCAGAGCCACTCTTTTCTTAAGCAAATGCCAAGTCGACAGTACAGCTTACCTTTGGGAGAAGCGTTTTCACCACCCCATTAAAACTGCATTTGTCTCAATTTTTAAACAAAAGGGAATTGGGGTTGAGGTTCCCCAAACCCCAGGACAGCTTGGTGAGATAAGAGGGCCTGCCACCATGCAGGAGGCTAGAGAGATTCTCTGACAAAGTATGACTAGAAGGCATTCAGATCCGCCCTCCCCCTGCCCCATGCCAGAGGATCCCCCAGTGGGTCTCACATGCCAAGCTGGAACCAGGTGCTAAGGCATTGCAGTGAACTGGGGTGAAGCTCCAATGAAGCTCACACCCGGACTGGACAGAACACGTGGGAAAGCAACCTCTCAGGCCCGAGGCTGCAGTTGTTATGACTTAGGGCATGGATCAGCACCAGCTGGTTTGTTCAAGTCCCTTGTTGGGAGTGGGGTGGGGGTGCCTGAGAGACGGAGAGGGAGACTTAAGAGGGGAAGAAGTATTACAGACGCTGGGAGCTTTTTTGAGAGCTTCTGTCCAAGTGCCAGCACAGGGGCTTCCCTGGTGGCTCGGTGGTAAAGAATCCACCTGCCAATGCAGGAGACACAGGTTTCATCCCTGGACCGGGAAGATCCCACGTGCCTCAGAGCAACTGAACCTGTGCACCACCACTATTAAGCCTGTGCTCATGAATCAAGGCAAATTGGAAGTGGTCAAACAAGAGATGGCAACGGTGAACGTCGACATTCTAGGAATCAGTGAACTAAAATGGACTGGAATGGGTGAATTTAACTCAGATGACCATTATATCTACTACTGTGGGCAAGAATCCCTCAGAAGAAATGGAGTAGCCATCATGGTCAACAAAAGAGTCTGAAATGCAGTACTTGGATGCAATCTCAAAAAACGACAGAATGATCTCTGTTCGTCTCCAAGGCAAACCACTCAATATCACAGTTATCCAAGTCTATGCCCCAACCAGTAAGGCTGAAGAAGCTGAAGTTGAACGGTTTTATGAAGACCTACAAGACCTTTTAGAACTAACACCCAAAAAAGATGTCCTTTTCATTATAGGGGACTGGAATGCAAAAGTAGGAAGTCAAGAAACACCTGGAGGAACAGGCAAATTTGGCCTTGGAATGCAGAATGAAGCAGGGCAAAGACTAACAGACCTTTGCCAAGAAAATGCACTGGTCATAGCAAACACCCTCTTCCAACAACACAAGAGAAGACTCTACACATGGCAATCACCAGATGGTCAACACCGAAATCAGATTGATTATATTCTTTGCAGCCAAAGATGGAAAAGTTCTATACAGTCAACAAAAACAAGACCAGGAGCTGACTGTGGCTCAGATTATGAACTCCTTATTACCAAATTCAGACTCAAATTGAAGAAACTAGGGAAAACCACTAGACCATTCAGGTATGACCTAAATCAAATCACTTATGATTATACAGTGGAAGTGAGAAATAGATTTAAGGGCCTAGATCTGATAGATAGAGTGCCTGATGAACTATGGAATGAGGTTCGTGACATTGTACAGGAGACAGGGATCAAGAGCATCCCCATGGAAAAGAAATGCGAAACACCAAAATGGCTATCTGGGGAGCCCTTACAAATAGCTGTGAAAAGAAGAGAAGTGAAAAGCAAAGGAGAAAAGGAAAGATATAAGCATCTGAATGCAGAGTTCCAAAGAATAGCAAGAAGAGATAAGAAAGCCTTCTTCAGTGATCAATGCAAAGAAATAGAGGAAAACAACAGAATGGGAAAGACTAGAGATCTCTTCAAGAAAATTAGAGATACCAAGGGAACATTTCATGCAAAGATGGGCTCGATAAAGGACAAAGATGGTATGGATCTAACAGAAGCAGAAGATATTAAGAAGAGGTGGCAAGAATAAACGGAAGAACTGTACAAAAAAGATCTTCACGACCCAGATAATCATGATGATGTGATCACTAATCTAGAGCCAGACATCTTGGAATGTGAAGTCAAGTGGGCCTTAGAAAGCATCACTATGAACAAAGCTAGTGGAGGTGATGGAATTCCAGTTGAGCTCTTTCAAATCCTGAAAGACGATGCTGTGAAAGTGCTACACTCAATATGCCAGCAAATTTGGAAAACTCAGCAGTGGCCATAGGACTGGAAAAGGTCAGTTTTCATTCCAATCCCAAAGAAAGGCAATGCCAAAGAATGCTCAAACTACCGCACAATTGCACTCATCTCACATGCTAATAAAGTAATGCTCAAAATTCTCCAAACCAGGCTTTAGCAATACATGAACTGTGAACTCCCTGATGTTCAAGCTGGTTTTAGAAAAGGCAGAGGAACCAGAGATCAAATTGCCAACATCCGCTGGATCATCGAAAAAGCAAGAGAGTTCCAGAAAAACATCTATTTCTGCTTTATTGACTCTGCCAAACCCTTTGACTGTGTGGATCACAATAAACTGTGGAAAATTCTGAAAGAGATGGGAATACCAGGCCACCTGACCTGCCTCTTGAGAAACCTATATGCAGGTCAGGAAGCAACAGTTAGAACTAGACGTGGAACAACAGACTGGTTCCAAATAGGAAAAGGAGTACATCAAGGCTGTATATTGTCACCCTGCTTATTTAACTTCTATGCAGAGTACATCATGAGAAACGCTGGACTGGAAGAAGCACAAGCTGGAATCAAGATTGCCGGGAGAAATATCAATAACCTCAGATATGCAGATAACACCACCCTTATGGCAGAAAGTGAAGAGGAGCTAAAAAGCCTCTTGATGAAAGTGAAAGAGGAGAGTGAAAAAGTTGGCTTAAAGCTCAACATTCAGAAAACGAAGATCATGGCATCTGGTCCTATCACTTCATGGGAAATAGATGGGGAAACAGTGGAAACAGTGTCAGACTTTATCTTTGGGGGCTCCAAAATCACTGCAGATGGTGATTGCAGTCATGAAATTAAAAGACGCTTACTCCTTGGAAGAAAAGTTATGACCAACCTAGATAGTATATTCAAAAGCAGAGACATTACTTTGCCGACTAAGGTCCATCTAGTCAAGGCTGTGGTTTTTCCTGTGGTCATGTATGGATGTGGGAGTTGGACTGTGAAGAAGGCTGAGTGCCGAAGAATTGATGCTTTTGAACTGTGGTGTTGGAGATGACTCTTGAGAGTCCCTTGGACTGCAAGATCCAACCAGTCCATTCCAAAGGAGATCAGCCCTGGGATTTCTTTGGAAGGAATGATGCTAAAGCTGAAACTCCAGTACTTTGGCCAACCTCATGAGAAGAGTTGACTCACTGGAAAAGACTCTGATGCTGGGAGGGATTGGGGGCAGGAGGAGAAGGGGACGACAGAGGATGAGATGGCTGGATGGCATCACTGACTCGATGGACGTGAGTCTGAGTGAACTCCGGGAGATGGTGATGGACAGGGAGGCCTGGCGTGCTGCGATTCATGGGGTCGCAAAGAGTCGGACACAACTGAGCGACTGAACTGAACAAGAACCCGAGAGCGGCAGTTACCGAGCCCACGTGTCACAACTACCGAAACCGCTGCAGCCCAGAGTCTGCTCGGCAATAAGAGCAGCCAGTACGGTGGGACGCCTGCAGGCCCATCTGGAGAGCAGCCCCTACTCGCGGCAACCAAAGAACAGCCCGCAAGGAATGAAGACTTAGCACCGCCAAAAATAAATAAATTATGGGGGAAAAATAGTGTCAGCACAAAAACCATTTATTCATTCTTTTCAAACCATGTGGACTGCATCCTGGCCACTTGTCCTGAGGATGCGAATCTGTGATAAATCAGACACAACCCTTGTCCTCAGGAACGCTGCCTAGTGTCAACGACTCCACACCAAGGATCTAGTTTCCAGTTTCCAACCTTAATTTCCTGCTCAGTTTCTACATCTGTAAAATGGATGTACCAGGTTCTTTATTACATCATGGAGCAGTGAGAAGAAGAGCTGAAAGTTTATTCTTCAATTTGAATTAAAATATAATGGACGTGAGTCTGAGTGAACTCCGGGAGTTGGTGATGGACAGGGAGGCCTGGTGTGCTGCGATTCATGGCGTCGCAAAGAGTCAGGCACGACTGAGCAACTGAACTGAACAGAATACCAATAAATTGTTAAAATATTAAACATAGTTAAAATAATAAATTTATGTATCTTTTACTACAAAATTTCAAATATGTACATGTGATTATTGTGATTTATAGTAAGAAATAAATATTTGGTCTTCTGACACATAGCTCCTAAAACATTTGGAATTCTCTAAAAGAATTAGAAGGCAATGGCAACCCACTCCAGTACTCTTGCCTGGAAAATCCCATGGATGGAGGAGCCTGGTAGCCTGCAGTCCATGGGGTCGCTAGGAGTCGGACATGACCGACTTCACTTTGACTTTTCACCTTCATGCATTGGAGAAGAAAATGGCAACCACTCCAGTGTTCTTGCCTGGAGAGTCCCAGGGACGGGGGAGCCTGGTGGGCTGCCGTCTATGGGGTCGCACAGAGTCAGACGCGACTGAAGCGACTTAGCAGCAGCAGCAGCAGCAACAGGGAATTAAAGGGGAAAGGACCATCTTTTGTTATTCATCACTAACCCCTATAAACCACACATGAGTTTGTTAATGAGGTGACTATTGGAAAACCCCTTAGGATGGCAGCTGGTTGCCAGGGGAACCAATGTTTTAGAGGGCTGGAACTTTCAGCCCCTGACCTGACCTCCAAGGAAGGGAGAAGGGCTGGAGGTTGAGTTAATCGTGAACGGCCAATGATTTGATCAACCAGGCCTAAGTAATGAAGGCTCCATACATAAGCGATAGTTTGGGGTCCTGGGTGCCTCCAGGTGGCAGAATACGTGGAAGAGCTGGGAGGGCGGTGGGCCGGGGAAACAGTCCAGCTGTACCCCATAGGCCTTCAGGGCCTGCACTTGCCCAACCTCAAGTCCAAACCAAAAGCCTGGAGTCAGTGAGAGAGACATCAATGGTTTAATGGATGAGGGATCTTACGCGGCTGAAGCAAGGTCCTGGAGCAACGCCCCACTGTGCCGAGAGGCAGTTTTCACTCCTGGCTGGGAAGGGGGGTACCTAGGTTACCAGTTATAGGGGCAATGACATCAGGTTGGTGCATTCACTTGCCTCACCTTCAGAAAAACACGAATCAGCATTCAAGCAACTAGGACCCTTTGATAAAGGTCAAAACCAGAAAAAGAGAACAGGACTTGCATTCATGGACAAGGCACCTGCACACACCCAAGAAAGAAGCCAACCTGATAGCAAGACTCACTGTGATGCCATACCGGAGACTTTACTCTCTTGGTGGCCCCCATCCCTCAAGGACAGCCACCGCACGGCCCCCCATACGAGGGGGTGGCTACCCCGGGGACCCTTCGGCCCCTGCAGCTTTCCATTCCCCGTCCTTGTGTCCCAACATCTCGGCGCTCTCGGGGGGTTCCTCCGTCTTCTGGCTGCCCCGCCAGCTGTTGGGCTGCACCACACAGGTCTACAAGGCCTGGACTTGCCCAGCTTCAGGACCAAAGAGCCCAGAGTCAGCAACAGAGATGTCAACAGCTTAATGAATGGAGGATCCTACCTTTCTGAAGCGATGTCCTGGAACAACACCCCACCGTGCGTGGAAAACATCAATAGGCAGGCCAGGTGAGCAGTCTTCACTCCCCGGAGGGAGGGGGAGGTAACCAGTTACAGGGTGAAGTGATGTCAGCTGGGCTCAATCTATGATGTCAGGTTGGAACAATCACTAGCTGGGGTGGGGGTGGGGCAAACATGTAGGAGGGTCAGTCATGTAAATAGGGTATAGATGAAGCACGCACTGGTTGGCAAGGGATGTACAGAGGGCAAGAGAACAGCCATCTTGGATGGCATGATCATACAGAAAGGCTTGGAAGCTCCACATCGCCCCCCCAACACACACACACACACATACTTTGCCCTTTGCAACTCTTTGATCTGGCTGTTCCGAGCTATATCCTTTTATAATAAACCAATTATCTAGTTAAGTAAGGGCTTCCCTGGTAGCTCACACAGTAAAGAATCTGCCTGCAATGCAGGAGACCTGGGTTTGATTCCTGGGTTGGGAAGATCCCCTGGAGAAGGAAATGGCAACCCACTCCACTATTCTTGCCTGGAGAATCCCATGGACAGGGGAGCCCGGCAGGCTACAGTTCACGGGGTCGCAAAGAGTCGGACACGACTGAGAGACTAACACACATGAGTAAGTAAGCTGTTTTCCTGAACTCTGAGATGTTCTAACAAATGATCAAACACAAGGAAGAGTCATGGGAGCCTCTGATTTATAGCCAGAAGGTGAGAAGCACAGGTGATAACCTGGACTTGGTGACTGGCACCGAAGCGGGGAGCGGTCTTGCAGGACTCAGCCTTAACCTGTGGAGCCTATGTAACTACAGGCGGTTATTGTCAGAATTGAGTTGAATTGTAGGGCACCCAGCTGATGTCTGAAGAGTTGAAGAACTGCTTGGTGGGGAAAAACCCACACACTTCTGGTGTAAGAAGTATTCAGTGAACACTGAATAAAGAAAACAAGTGTTCTCCTTTCCATATTTAAAATAGGACCCATTGAAGGCCAGTTTAGCATGCTAGTATGAATCATAGGGCTGAGCAAGGAGTAGGTGTGCAGGGCACGCTTAATGGATGGTGCTGTGCCAGGGGGTCAGATTTGCATCCAGAACAAAGGCTCTCAGAATTCAGAGGGAGTTCACCTGGGGTCAGGTCAGCCTAAAGGTGATCTCCTCCGATCTAGCCCACCCACACACTAGGCAGACCTCCTCCAACACGTGTTGTAAATTCAAAAACACACAGGAGTCAGGTGCGTCCCATAAATGAGAGAGGAGACCCTAGAAGAGGGCATACGACATACCTACATATCTTAAGGGAGTCACCACAGCTCAGCTCCGTTATTGATATCCAAGACTGTTGACTAAATGCTGCCGGATCTTCCAACTCTGCAAAAATCAAGCAAGCAAACAAGCTGAAAGTCTAGATTTTTAAATAAAAAATCTCCCAATCCATTGTGGACTCAGTGAAATTTTAAAAAACCGACAACATCGTAGCCCAAACAATACACCTTGGGATTAAGATCCATCCAGCCCAACGTACTACCCATTTGAAAAGTCTGTTCTCTCAATTCTAGGAGAATTTCACATACCATCTACCTCAATGGCTAGTCAAGATTTTCCTGAATGCCTCTGATGACAGGGGAGCTCATTACTTAATTTATTGGCCAATTCTAATTGTTAGGAAAATCTTTTTTTTTCTTTTTTGGCCCTGAAGCATGTGGGATCTTATCTCCCCGACCAGGGATCAAACCTGCAACCCCTGTATTGGAAGGTGGAGTCTTAACCACTGGCCTGCCCAGGAAGATCTTAAATAGAAATTTACCTCCTTGCAACTTCCTCTCACTGTGTGCCTACAACCACCCATGTTCCCTCCCCATCTTAACTAAGAGAAGAGCTACCCACCAGGGTCATCAGTGCCAGTTCCCTCCAGAAACTAAATCTTACATCTCAAAATGAGGATAATAATAGCCAACATCATTTATTGAGCACATATATGCTGGACGCTATTCTAAGCACTCTACATGTATTAATTCTCTCATCCCTCCTGAGAACCCTGTGAGAGATTCTATTACAAACACATTTTACAGACAGGGAAACTGTGGACAAATGATGCTAAATAATGTCCAAGTCACACAGCTAGTAAGCGGCAAAGCCACGCCTGGAACACAGACAGCCTGACTCCAAAGGGGATGCTCTTAACATTGCAGCACTTGTACAGGGACCATCACGCTCATTCAATAACTGTCTGTTGATGTGAAGTAAAACAATACCAACTCTTTCTTCTGGAACATGAACATCATGAACAGGTCTCTATCACACCGGCATTAGAGACGAGTTCCACCATATTCAAAGACGTGAAAGATGAGAAGGGAGAAATAATGGGCTTTGATCATGGAGAATCAAGTTAGACATGGTGCAGAATTTCCCGATGTGAGGGCTTTGCACCACTGGAATACAGAATGAAAAGTTGTGCTTGCTTGCTTGCTTGGAGATCCATTTAAAAAGGAAAGGAAGGAAGAAAGAGGGGACTAATGTTTCTGGATGGCTCTTCTGTCTGAAGCTATCCAGAAGCAAAGACAAGTTTTATTAAGAAATATGGCTTCTGATAAACTTGCCTTCTTCCAGTTTCTCTTCCTCATGGGTTTCCCTATGGGAGGCAGAACGATGATCATCTGGGTATTTGAGCTTACTGTGGTCTCAGGCCCTGAAGGATCCTGGACTGAGGACACTGGAAGCAAAGAGATCAAAGATTCACAGATCAAACCCCATATCCTAAAATATAACTACATGAGTCAAAAAGTGACACAGTGTATGGTTATGCCAATCAAGACGGCTGTTCTCTTGCTCTCTGAACATCCCCTGCTCAACCAGCCCCTGCTTCTCTCACGTGAGGATGCAACCCTCTTAATTATAGGACTTAATTATTCCATGGTAATTCACAAGCCCACCTGATGTCAATACCCCTGTAAATGGTAGCCGCCTTCTCCCCTAGTAGGGAAGACTGCTGCTGTGTCCTGCCCACTGTTCTCCACACATGCTGCAATGTCGCTCCAGGAGCTTTTGTGAGTGATCCCCGTCTAATAAACCACTGATGTCTTGGTCACTGTCTCTGGGCTCTTTCTTCCGTCTTGAGGTTGAGCAGGCCTGTGGGGTGCAGCCCACACACAGAATACCCAGAATCAGAGTATCTTAGTGTGGGAAATGGCTAAAGAAGCAACCTCTTCTCATCCAATCTCCCACTCATAGCAAGAATTCTTTCCACTATGTTCCAGACAGATGGGCTCTCACCTGTTGTGGACACTCACCCATCATAGCTCCTGGATTAGCCCTCGCACCCTGGAAAACAGGTGAAGTGAATTACAGATAGTTGGTGCAGGAAAATCTAGAGTCAGACTGAAGGCAAAGGCCTTGGGAAAGGAAAGTTAGGGAGACAAAAGAATCTGCTATGGGATTTTCTCAGCAGGGACCTTCCATGCATGTCCATGTGAACATGGGACAATTTTAAATAAAGCTAGATGGATGCAGTTTGGAAAATCTGGAGCAGTCCATTCTAATCCTATTGCTGAGCTCATTTTTTCCAACACTGTGATAAACTGGATTATATTTCTCTGCTCCACTGATGTTGGACTTGGCCTTCCCATTTGTTTTGGTGAAATGAACACGGGTAGAGTCAATAGCGCACCAGTTCGGAGTCACGGTTCTTAAAAGGCATGGGGTGGGGGTGCTTCTGCCCCTCCCATGAGCTCCTGGCGTTCACCATGAGAAGAACACGCCCTGAGTGACTCCTGTTTCCAGGTGGTGGTGGTGGTGTAGTCATTAAGTCGTGTCCAACTCTTGCGACCCCATGGACTATAGCCTGCCAGGTTCCTCTGTCCATGGAATTCTCCAGGCAAGAATACTGGAGCAGGTTGCCATTCCCTTCTCCAGGGGGGTCTTTCGGACCCAGGAATCCAAGTCAGATCTCCTGCACTGCAGGCGAATACTTTACCACCTAAGCCACCAGAGAAGCCCTTGTTCCCAGGAAGATGAGAGAAAATAGACCAGACCTGAACCCAGTACACATCCTGAGGCCAAACTTGGTCAACCTGCAGCTTGAAGCAGAACTGATCCGGGCGTGTGTGTGTTCATTGCTCAGTCACATCCGACTCTTGTAACCCCGTGGGCTGTAGCCTGCCAGGCTCTATCCACGGGATTTCCCAGGCAAGAATACTGGAGTGGGTTGTCATTTCCTTCTCCAGGGGATCTTCCCGACCCAGGGACTGAACACAGGTCTCCTGCATCCCAAACACCTCACAAACCCATGAGTGAGAAAAACTTAATGCTCAATAGCGTAAGCCCCTGAGTTTAGGGATGGTTTGTCATACAGCATTATTGTAACAAGAGCTGACAGACACGACTATTAGTGAACTGAGCATCTGCTGTTTTTGTCACCCACCCGTTATTCTTGTCACCATCTTTTCATGCCTCCTCTAGGCCATCTCCTCTCCATCTCTCAGTCCTGTGGTTTGGGTGGGGAAACTTACCCACAATACACATGCCTTTGGCCTTTTATCAATGGAGCATCACAGTCCCCAAACCACAATTTGTTCAGGAAATACCTGTGCCGGGATTGCTGGGAGAGGTACAGATGTTCTTTCCCAATGGACTTGTATCCAGGCAGGTGCAAGATTGGAAAGTCTGGAGCCATCTTACCACGAGACTGAAGGAGCCTATATGAGAAGGGAGCCAGCCAAGGAGAAAGCAGAACCTAGACCTGGAGAAGGGCTTCCCAGGTGGCACTGCTGCTGCTGCTGCTGCTAAGTCGCTTCAGTCGTGTCCGACTCTGTGCAACCCCGTAGACGGCAGCCCACCAGGCTCCCTCGTCCCAGGGATTCTCCAGGCAAGAACACTGGAGCGGGTTGCCATTTCTTTCTCCAATGCATGAAAGTGAAAAGTGAAAGTGAAGTCGCTCAGTCGTGTCCGACTCTTAGTGACCCCATGGACTGCAGCCTATCAGGCTCCTCTGTCCATGGGATTTTCCAGGCAAGAGAACTGGAGTGGGGTGCCAGGTGGCGCTAGTAGGTAATAAAGAACCCGCCTGCCAATGCAGGAGACATAAGAGACACGGGTTCTATTCCTGGGTGGGGGAAGATCCCCTGGAGGGCATGGCATCCCACTCCACGATTCTTGCTCGGAGAATCCCATGGACAGAAGAGCCTGCTGGGCTACAGTTCATATGGTTGCAGAGAGTCAGACACGACTGAAGTGATTTAGCACACACAGGGAGAGAGAGTGAAACCAGATGTCTGCTTTAAGCCCATACATGAAGCCACTGCTGAGGGTGACTCTGCCCTATGGATTTTCCAGTTAAATGAACTGAAAAAATAAAAAACCCTTTTTAGTTAAGCCAGCTAGGCTGAATTTTCAGTTACTTGCAACTGAAATATTCCTGACTGTTTAGAAGAGTTGCCTTCCAACTAACCAAACCAGATACAAATCTCCCTTGGGTGACTCGGTCCTCAGGAAAATACTGCTCTAGGGGATACAGGGGGGTGGGAAGCATCAGGCCATGAGCACTGCCCTTCAGGTATTTACGGCACCAGGAAGGAAGAGCCGAACCACTGCAAAAGGTTTAACTAACTGTTCTACACATCAATAACATGCATTTGCCACCTAGACATCTTGGTTTACCATTGTCCCTCTTTTAACACCTAAATTAGGATAGAACATTAAAGAAGTGGGTGGGAATGAGGCTTTTATTGACCAGGCTTACCAAGAGACACAGCAAGGGTGGCAGAGACTTAGGTGACTATCAGAACCATCTAGAGACATCCCCTGAAACTCCTCCATGAACAAAGGCTGAACTCATTCAAGGCTTGACATCTGCAGGGGTCACTCTGGTAGCCCCCAGCCCCTAGGCACAGCCGCACAGATCCATCACTATTCAATCTGCAAGGCATCAAGGATCTCATGGCAATTTGCTGATTTGTTGTTGCTGTTGTTTTCTTTTACAGTACTTATGGAAGACTTTACAAAGTACTTTCCCAGTACTTAAAACAAAGTCTTTTAAGGTAACCTGGGTCCATTTCCTCCGGGAAGACACATAACAACCAATCAGCACCCTTCCCCTAGTGACAGCCCTTTGAAACAGGGCTGGAGGAGAGCCCCTAAAGAGAGATCCATACATGTGAAGGGACAGTGGAAGAAGGATTCCACACCACACTGTGCAGACTTAGGGGGCAAACTTGTTGGACCAGGCAGTTTCATATCTCCATGACTGTGGCCAATGAGGTTCTCTCTACAGGAATACCCTCCCCTGCTTTGTCTGCTTACCTGCCCAAGTTCTAATCTACTTTTGCAATCAGTCCAAGCATCACCACCTCCAGAAAGCCATGGTAGATTGTATTTTTGGTCCATATATTCCCCACCCCTCCCAACTGGTCTGACCCTGTACAGAGATTATACTTTCTGCTCTATTTATGGCCAACTTATCCACATGACTTGCCTTGGTCAGTGCAGCATGAGTGAGAGTGTTATATTCTACTCTAGAGCAGAAGCCACCGCATGGCTCTGCCATCTCTCTTTTCTCTTTGCCAAAATCACTGCAGATGGGGACTAGAGCCATGAAATTAAAAGATGCTTGCTCCTTGGAAGCAGAGAAGGCAATGGCATCCCACTCCAGTGCTCTTGCCTGGAAAATCCCCTGGACGGAGGAGCCTGGTGGGCTGCAGTGCACAGGGTTGCTAACAGTTGGACACAACTGAACGACTTCACTTTCACACATCGGAGAAGGAAATGGCAACCCACTCCAGTGTTCTTGCCTGGAGAATCCCAGGGACAGGGGAGCCTGGTGGGCTGCCATCTATGGTGTTGCACAGAGTTGGACACGACTGAAGTGACTTAGCAGCAGCAGCAGCAGCTCCTTGGAAGAAAAGCTATGACAAACCTAGACAGCATATTAAAAAGCAGAGATATTACTGACAAAAGTCCATCTAGTTAAAGCTATGGTTTTTCTAGTAGTCATGTATGGATGTGAGAGTTAAACTATAAAGAAAGCTGAGCACTGAAGAATTGATGTTTTTGAACTGTGGTGTTGGAGAATGACTCTTGAGAGTCCCTTGGACTGCAAGGAGGTCCAACCAGTCCATCCTAAAGGAAATCAGTCCTGAATACTCATTGGAAGGACTGGTGATGAAGTTGAAGCTCCAATACTCTGGCCACCTGATGTGAAGAACTGACTCACTGGAAAAGACCCTGATGCTGGGAAAGATTGAAGGGAGTAAGAGAAGGGGATGACAGAGGATGAGATGGTTGGATGGCATCACGGACTCGATGGAATGAGTTTGAGCAAGCTCTGGCAGTTTTGGTGATGGACAGGGAAGCCTGGCGTGCTGCAGTCCATGGGGCCGCAAAGAGTCAGACACGACTGAGCGACTGAACTGAGAGCAGAAGCCATTGCATGGCTCTGCCATCTCTCTTTTCTCTCTGCCATTAAGACCAGCCAGACCCACGTAGGGACAGCACTTTTACCTTTGGTTCTAGAATGAAGGGAACATGAAGCAGAACCACAGGCGACCTCTGATGGACAGGCATGCAAATAAATAATACCTCCTTTGTTTTTAGCTACTTGAGTCACTGGAGTCATTTGTTACTGCAGCTCTATGTAGCCCAAGCTGACAGATATACTTCCCAGGGCAGATTTCAGCAACTGCATCCCCTATGTTATCATTGCATCTCATAAGCAATCCAGTTACATCAATTATTTCACTGTAATAAAATCATTCATTGTCTTCTCAATGGACACAAAACTCCTCCCCGACAGAGGCAGTGTCATTTTAACTAGGTTTCCCCAGTGCCTTGCACAAGGCGTGGAACACAGTAAGCCACCAAGAAACATGAGTAAATAAATGATCAAAGGATCCTAAAGCTCCGTACTGCCCTTTCCTCCTCCAGGAATGAAACCCTCTCCTGAGGCCTTTTGCATGTTTGCACATAAATCCCCGTTTTCAAGGTGATACCAGGTGACAAAATTAAATCAAAGAACAAGCTGCTGCTGAACTGTATGAAACTACCATCCTGAGTAACACGAATTCGGAGGAGCATGACCGGGAGGATAGAGGGCCTTCTGAAGGGCGTTCTCAAGTTTCTAATGTCCAAGGCAACCAGATTCAACAACCCTAGCAGGCTGGAGCAGAGGAGGGCGCAGTGGACGCTGAGCCTTCCACTCAGACTTCTCTTTGGGGGCTGATAGAGCTTGTCGGCAAGGCTGTTTTCAAGAACCTATCCAGGTCAAGTTCTTAGCAGCTATGGCTGGAACCTGGAATCTCAACCCCAGGCCTGCTGCCTCTCTCCTAGAGAAACTTCAGCCTCAGGCAACTGCAACCTGGAAGAGAGGGCCCCACGAAAGTCTTTTAGGGCTCTGGCGATGGGAGGGGCAAAAACACCTCCCACACAGTCCTGCCCTCTGAGTAAGCAAACACCTTCCAATGCAGGGCATTCCCAACTGGGAGAGCACAGGGTCTGATTTCTGAGTATCTCTTGCTTTTCATAATATTTATTTCTCACCCTACTTGTGTGTCCAACACACAACATCTTATCTCAGCTCCTGCGTCAGACGCACAGTAACCCAGAGGAGACAGACCTGGGCCAGGCCTTGCTGCCCAGTTACCAGGGGCAGCGAATGCGTCTTTTGGGGGGCTGAATGGAAGCAAACCACAATATTTACCCAGGGGGCGGACACGTGCTTGGGTGACCAACAAGGGGCGGGTGAAACGAGCTGGTGTTTAGGCTCCATCTCCTCCTGCGAAGCTCCTGTTTGCTTTTCCACTGCCCTGTTCGAAGCGGGGTGTACACCGAAGGCGCCCTGTGTACACTGTGCGTGTCACTCTGCTCGCGTCCGTTGCCCGCACCCATTTGGACTCTAGAGGTGGGGGTCTGGGGAAGGGGCGCCCACAGGAAGAGATGGGAGATTTCGATGCTATTGAGGGCAAGCAGGTGCAGGATGGAGTGTCCTGCAGGATGGCTGGGGGCATGGGTGCTGGGGGGGGGGGGGGCTGGGCCTGGGAATGACCTAGTGTGGGAGGGGGCAGGAAAGTGGGGTGCCTGGCAGTCGGGGAGGCCCGAGGGTGGCCAGCTCAAGGGGTTAAGGCTGGGAGCCAACCTTCCCGCCCCCGCCCCCAAGTGCACGCTGCGGAATTTTGCCAGCACGAAGCAGAGTCACGAGCTGAGCCAGAGCAGCGGAGCGGGCAGGACATCATCAGCGCCGGGAGAGCACGCGCGCGTGGGTGGATGGGGGGAAAGGGCTGGGAAATGGAGGCGGGGGGGGGGGTCCTCGCATCCGACTGCCTCCCTCGCCGCCACCAGCCCGCCCGCCGCTCTAATTCCGCATCCCAGCTTCTCCTCGCCCCAACCCTAGAAAAAACAACAACAACAACAAAAACCTAGAGTGTCCGGGAGAGACTCTGGGGGGACTGGCGGACGGGGCTTGCCCAGAGGCAGGCGGTCTTTCAGCCCCGGACGCCAGCCCTCCCCCCTCCACCTCCTTCCCGGCCCAGCCCCCTGCCTCTCTCCCCCCACCCCGGCTCCTCGTCGCCTGGCGCCCGCTCCCCGGGCTCCGCCGCCCGCCCCCGCGCGGGAGCTCTCGGGGCGGAGGCGGCGCGCGCAGCGGCGCGGGGGCGGCGGCGCCGGGAGGGGCGGGCGCCGCGCTCCTACGCAAGCAGCCGCGAGAGGGGATCCTGGGCGCAGGCCCCGCCCCCTCACGTGCCCGCGGCGCAGCGCCGCGTGCGGCCCGCGTGACCGGCTGGCTCCGCCCGGCCGCGGCCGCAGCCACCGCTCGGCGCCCACGCGTGGGAGGGAGGCCGCGGCGGCCGCGGGGGCGGGCGGGCGGCGAGAAAGTCGCCTCCTGCAGCAGCGCCCCTGCCCCCGGCCACCGCACCCGCGCGCCTCTCCGTCCTGAAGTTGGAGGCCAGGGTTGTTGGCCTGCCAGCTAGCCTGGATTTGGGGGAGGAGGGTGGAACTCTGTGAAAGGAGATCTCCCATCCCTACTCTCCAAACCCCTGAGTTTCAGGAATGTAAGAGAGGGCAGAGTAGGGGGGTTCTTAGTGAAGAGATGGTTCCCCGATTTAAACCCAAGCTTGCCTTGGGAGGGGCAAGGAGATGAGGTTTTGAAATGAGCGGGCGCGCACTGCCCTGTTAGACCTCCATCACTGCGCCGACGCCGAGGCATCACCGCATGGGTTGGTCTCGACCACCACAGACTCCCGGCTCGGTTGCATCAGGTGCCCTGGCATGCTGGATACAGTGCCGAGCATCGAGCTCAGTCCACAGGACAAGAGTCTGGTATCTTCTTCCTTCCCGGGTCGGGACCTTGCCACCAGAAGTGGCAGGGGAAGCATCTAGAGAGAACCAGGGAGCAGTGGAGGCCAAGGACAGGCTAAGCACCGAATTGAGTGTCCTCAGCAACGGAGAAGGAAGCCATCATCTGTGCCTTTGCCTTGTGTCCTTAAGTGACCCATGTTCCTGCTGGGTGTCAGGTGTTGAGAGAGTCCACACAGCCTTGTTGCCATCTTGAAACTTGTGTCTTGCTGCTTGCTGGTTCCAAGGGCCGGTGAAACAGGGTGGGAGAGTGGCTCCGAGTGGAAGGCCCTCAAATAAGTACACAAGCTCAGGGAAAAGCAATGCATGATGTGGTCCAGAGCTTGGGAGGAAGATGCAGGAAGCCCGCAAGCGCCGGAGTGGGAGAGAGCCCTGCGTCTGACTCGGGTCCACTTCCGTTTCCCCGTGGAAATCCGTGGTTTGGTGTGTTCTCTTGAATGTGGATAATAGTGTCTAGAGCAAGGGTGATTTCCCAGGATGGTTCTTTTATAGAAGGCAAAACCTAGGTGTGTCCAGTTCATAGTGGTTTCGTTTCTGAATGGCCAGGGAATGGAAGACGTTTGGAGACAAGAGGGGTCCCCTTGGGCTGTGTGTTTAGGTGTCAGTGTATCTGGACTATTGACTTTCTACTCTTGGCTCTTGAGAAGGCCTATTGGCTCTCAGCACTCACTGTGTTAGATATGAGGGTGGTCGATGGAATTGAATCGCTACTGATTGCCAAGCAGTGTGGAGGAAACAAGGGGGATGCCGGCTAGTGTCCTTGACCAAAAGGAGTTTACATCTCCTAGGGAAAGTCCTTCTTGAAATACATATGTAAGGAATGTGCGTATATGAAGTTAAGAACCGACATGAGTGCTGTAGACAAGTGCTTTGATAGAAGGGAGGGAACAATAGAGGCCAAGGAACCAGAGAAGAATGGGAGAGGTTTTGAATAAATGGACAGGAGCTAGGCAAGGTGTCCTTGGTGCTGAGAGCTACCTAAATAAAGGCAGGGAGGAAGGCATGGTTGTGGGCATGTAGAAGGCTGGTCAGGTAGAAGGCTGGTCTGGCTGGAACAAAAGATTTAGGATTAAAGAAAGTTGAAGATGGCCTCAATGAATGAATCTACAGAAGCCCAAAGCAGAAACTTCCAGGTTCCCCTGCAGCTGCTGATTACCCAATAGGCTCTAAAGCTCAGCTCTGATCCCATAAAACCCTCCTTAGGAACATGCTTGTGACTCCATTGCCCAAACTCTCTCATGGCACTGCAGGCTCTCTGTGATTTATCCCAAACATACCTGTTCAATCTTAACATCCTATTCCCCTGTTTGCGGTGCATTATAATCCACAGCTTGGAGAAGGAAATGGCAACCTACTCCAGTATTCTTGCCTGGGGAATTCCATGGATGGAGGAGCCTGGCAGGCTACAATTCACAGGCTCACAGAGTCAGACACGACTGAGCAACGATCACTCACACTCGCTCACATAATCCACAGAACTGCTGCTGGGCCCCAAGCATGCCTTCTGCTTTCTCTCTTTTGTGTCTTTACTCATCTGCTTTTCCCTTTCTTTGGAATGTCCTCTCCTCCCTCGCCATTTCTACCCACTCATCCTTGAAGACACAGCTCAAGTGCCAGCTCATCCCACAGCCAGATGTAATTTTCGTCTGAGTTCCCACAACTCAGTGTACTCTATCTTGGCACCTCACGTTCTACGCCGTATTATGCATATAGAGAGGCAGCAACTTTCACATGAGGTACTGCTGGTCCAATCACTTCTTGCCACTCCGTGAATGTCAAGTCTCATCCAAGCCACGGTCATCTCTTGTCTCAGTACCATGATAGCCTCCTGACCAGTCCCATGACTTTCCCCTTGCCTTCTTCAGTCAGCGTTCTACACAGCAAGTGTGATTTTTTAAAATGTAAACTGGTTCGTGTTACTCTTCTGCCTCAAACCCTACAATGGCCTCCCATCACATTCAGATGTAATTCAAAATTAACATGGCCTTCAGGACCCTATGTCATCTGGCCCCATCTGTCTTTCACAGGCTTCATGATCTCTAGCTACTTTGGTCTTATTTCTGGAATATTCCATTTCTGCTTCAGAACCTTTCTGAAGGTTCTGGTTGACCCCTCTTTTTTTTTCCTTATTTATTTTTATTGAAGTATAGTTGAATTTACACTGCTGTTAATTCCTGTATTCCAGCAACGTGCTTCAGTGATACACGTCCTCCTTTAATATTCTGTTCCATTATGGTTTATCACAGAATGTGTGTTTTTAATTGGAAGATAATTGCTCTACAGTGTTGTGTTAGTTTCTGGTATACAACAGTGTGAATCAGCTATAAATATACATATATCCACTCCCTCTTGAGCGTCCCTCCTGAACTGCGCCTCTCCTTGTTGGTCCCTCTTCATGAAGTGCATTTCTTTTGGAATGTACAGGGTTTGTGCTCAAATTTCATGTCTGTGGTCCAATACCTTCTTCTTAGAGGTTTTCCCTGACTACCCTATCTGAAACAGGCCTTCCTATCAGCCACCCTCCATTTCCTTACTTTTTCTTTCTTTCTTTCTCTGTTTGTTTATTTACTTTCGGCTGTGCTGGGTCTTCATTGCTGGGCACAGGCTTTCTCTAGTTGCCGCAAGCCAGGGCTACCCTCCAGGTCCAGTACGCAGACTTCTCGTTGTGGTGGCTTCTCCTGTCGTGGAGCACCAGCTCTGAGACACGCGGGCTTCGGTAGTTGTGGGTCCGAGGCTTAGTTGCCCTGCAGGCATGCGGAATCTTCCCAGACTGAGGATCGAACCCATGTCCCCGCACTGGCAGGCAGATTCTTAACCACTGGGCCTCCAGGGAAGTCCCCTCACCTTTTCCTAAGAGCCATTACCACGGTCAGCGCTATATTCTGCTGCCTTGGTCATTTATTCATTTGTTGTGTGTCACTCTCATGAGAAGATAAGCTTGGTGAGGTCAGGAACTTGTTCACTGATGCAGAACAGTGCTACCTAGCGCATAGTAGGTGTTCAATTTGTTATGAATAAATGAGTGCGTGAATCTTGTTACTCCGCTATCAGCTCCTTGAAGGCAAGCGCCAGGTTTTATACACTTGGCTCCCTTTCCCCAGCACCTGGTTTCTGTACATGTAGGTCCACTCAGATACCCACTGTGGGAGTTTCAGATTCTATAGAGTATCTTTAACTGACTTTTTCTGCATTAATGTGACTTTACCTATTTAGAACACATGAAGATATGGTCTCTACCTAGTCCGTCACCTTCAAAGAACATTCATCCCTGGAAGATAAACCCAATCAATGTCTCTCCATTGATGAGTTGGGACCTACATTGTGTGTGTGTGTGTATGTGTGTGTGTGATGAAACAGAACAAAAGAAGGAATATCAGAGTTGACCAAGAGTTGTCAGGCTAGGTGTTGTCTTTTACCTTGGTGTGTGTTATCTTCAGATCATGATGTAAAATGGAAATCTTACTGTTGGCCAGGGACCCAAGACTTTGAAAGTACTAGATGCTCCATAGATGGTCATCTGTAGAATGCATGCTTACAGTCTGAATAGTTAAATACCTAGGCGGTGACTGTTGGCATAAGTCCTCTTGGTGGTCACCATTAGCCCTACCATTGAGCCTTTAGACTCCAGGACTGGGTCACCTCAGGCCAAACAACTGACAGGGAAGGAGTAAGGCCCACCCGTCAGCAGCTGATTGGATTAAAGATTTACTGAGCATGGTCCTGCCAGGGGAGCAAGACCCAGTTTTCCGCACAGCCAGTCCCTCCCATCAGGAAGCTTGTACAAGCCTCTTATCCTCATCCATCAGAGGGCAGACAGAAGAAGCAAGAACTACAATCCCACAGCCTCCAGAATGAAAACCACAATTCCTGAAAGCTCACAAAAATGATCACATGGATCACAGCCTTGTGTAACTCAGTGGAGCTATGAGACACAGCATGCAGGGCCACCCAAGACAGATGGGTCATGGTGGAAAGTTCTGACAAAACATGGTCCCCTGGAGAAGGTAATGGCAAACTACTCCAGTATGCTTGCTTTGAAAACCCCAGGACAGTATGAAAAGGAAAAAAGATACGACAATTGAAGATGAGTCCCCCGGATCAGTTCAGTCACGGTCGTGTCCAGCTCTTTGTGACCCCCATGGACTGCAGCACACCAGGCTTCCCTGTCCATCACCAACTCCGGGAGCTTGCTCAAACTCATGTCCATTGAGTTAGTGACGCCATCCCACATCTCATCCTCTGTTGTCCCCTTCTCCTCCTGCCTTCAATCTTTCCCAGCATCAGGGTCTTTTCCAGTGAGTCAGCTCTTCTCATCAGGTGGCCAAAGTATTGCAGTTTCTGCTTCAGCATCAGTCCTTCCAATGAATATTCAGGACTGATTTCCTTTAGGATTGACTGGTTTGATGTAGATGTCAAATATGCTACTGGGGAAGAGTAGAGAAATAGCTCCAGAAAGAATGAAGGGACTGGGCCAAAGCAGAAAGGACACTCAGTTGTGGATGTGTCTGGTGGTGAAAGTAAAGTCTGATGCTGTAAAGAGAAGTATTGCAAAAGAACCTGGAATGTTAGGTCCATGAATCAAGGTAAATTGGATGTGGTCAAACAGGAGATGGCAAGAGTGAACATCAACATTTTAGGAATCAGTGAACTAAAATGACAGGGATGGGTGAATTTAATTCAGATGACCATTATATCTACTACAGTGGGCAAGAATCCCTTAGAAGAAATGGAGTAGCCCTCACAGTCAACAAAAGAGTTCAAAATGCAGCACTTGGGTGCAATCTCAAAAACAACAGAATGATCTCTATTCGTTTCCAAGGCAAACCGTTCAACAACACAGTAATCCCAAGTCTGTGCCCCAACCACAGCTGCTGAAGAAGATGAAATTGAATGATTCTATGAAGACCTACAAGACTTTCTAGAACTAACACCAAAAAAAAAAACAAAAAACACACTCCTTTTCATCATAGGAATTAGAACACAAAAGTAGGAAGTCAGAAGATACCTGGAGTATTTGGCAAGCTTGGCCTTGGAGTACAAAATGAAGCAGGGCAAAGGCTAACAGTTTCCAAGAGAACGCACTGGTCATAGCAAACACCCTCTTCCAACAGCACAAGAGACGACTCTACACATGGACACCATCAGATGGTCAATACCAAAATCAGATTGATTATATTCTTTGCAGCTGAAGATGGACAAGCTCTACACAGTCAGCAAAAATAAGACCTGGAGCTGACTGTGGCTCAGATCATCAGCTCTTTATTGCAAAATTCAGTCTTAACTGGAAGAAAGTAGGGAAAACCACTAGACCATTCAGGTATGATCTAAATCAAATCCCTTATGATTATATAGTGGAAGTGGCAAATAGATCCAAGTGATTAAATCTGATAGAGTGTTTGAAGAACTATGGATGGAGGTTCGTAACACTGTACAGGAGATGGTGACCAAACCATCCCCAAGAAAAAGAAATGTAAGAAGCCAAACTGGGTTGTCTCAGCCTTGCAAATGGCTGAGAAAATAAGAGGATTCTTTACCGCTGAGCCACTGGGGAAGCCGGAAGCCCTGAAGAGACATCTAGTCTTTGCCATTCTGTTGTTTCCTTTTATTTCTCTGCATTGTTCATTTAAGAAGCCACACTTCCCTGGTGGCTCAGATGGTAAAAGCGTCTGCCTGCAACGTGGGAGACCCCGGTTCAATTCCTGGGTTGGGAAGATCTCCTGGAGAAGGAAATGGCAACCCACTCCAGTATTCTTGCCTGGAGAATCCCACGGATGGAAGAGCCTGGTAGTCCATGGGGTCGCAAAGAGTCGGACATAACTGAGCGACTTCACTTTCACTTTCTTACCTTACCTTGCTGTTCTCGCGAACTCTGCATTCAGTTGGGTTTGTCTAAGTTATGACAAACCCAGACAGCGTTTCACTGCTGCTGCTAAGTCACGTCAGTCGTGTCTGACTCTGTGCGACCCCATCGATGGCAGCCCACCAGGCTCCCGTCCCTGAGATTCTCCAGGTAAGAACACTGGAGTGGGTTGCCGTTTCCTTCTCCAGTGCATGAAAGTGAAAAGTGAAAGTGAAGTTGCTTGCTCAGTCGTGTCCAACTCTTAGTGACCCCATGGACTATAGCCTACCAGGCTCCTCCATCCATGGGATTTCCCAGGCAAGAGTACTGGAGTGGGCTGCCTTTGCCTTCTCCGCGGTTTACTGACTAAAGTCCATATAGCCAAAGCTATGGTTTTTTCAGTAGTCATGTACCGATGTGAGAGTTGGGCCATAAAGAAGGCAGAGCGCCAAAGAATTGATGCTTTTGAACTGTGGTGCTGGAGAAGACTCTTGAGAGTCCCTTGGACTGCAAGAAGATCAGACCAGCCAATCCTAAAGGAAATCAGCCCTGAGTATTCATTGGAAGGGCTAATGCTGAAGCTGAAGCTCCACTACTTTGGCCATCTTATGCAAAGGGCTGACTCACTGGAAAAGATCCTGATGCTGGGAAATATTGAGGGCAGGAGAAGGGAGTGACAGAGGATGGGAAGGTTGGATGATATCACTAACTTGATGGACATGAGTTTGAGCAAACACTGGGAGATAGTGAAGGGCATGCTGCAGTCCATGGGGCTGCAAAGAGTCGGACACAAGTTAGTGACTGAACAACAGCAACAACCCAAGATTTATTATGGGTTAACTCTGTGCCAGGCAGTGGGTTATACATTTTCACATGTATTACCTTTAACAGTCCTTATAACAATTCTAAGAGCGGGGTACTGTCATCATTACTATTCCCATTTTACAGGGGAGGAAACTGAAGCTTAGAGGAATTAAATAACTTTCCCATGATCACGAGGCAGCTAAGCTAATGGTCCACTTCCAGAACCCTCAACTGTTCTGCCGCAATATCTCCTGCAACATCTGTCCTTTAATGTACTTAACTGAAAAAGCTCACCTTGTTCTGTGTGCATAAAACAAATGCTATTTACTCAGCATTCTGATGGGAGATGTTTTACAGTAGCCAATAGGAACCAATGAGGAACGTGGATCCAGGGACTTTTGTGCTGCGGAAGAGGAACACAGCCACAGACAACCCATAGCTTGGCCCAGAGGAAGATGGCGCTACCCTCCTGTCTTCAGACTTCCCTGGCAGGGTCCCCTCATTGGTTGAACCAGACATCCAGAGTTCATGGAGGTCAACCTCCAGAAGCACAGAAGAGAATGAAGGAATTCCCAAGCAGCTCTGGAGGGGCAAATGGAGAATCCCCAGCGCCTCAGCCTCGGTGTCCAGCCCCTAACGGATTCCCAGGGCCTGGGAATGCCAAGTCTTGGCTCCTGCAGGACTTGACAGCTCTCCACAACTCTCACCTCTTCCCGAAGGACAAGATCCGAACGGGCCAAGTGGGGCACTGTGCAAGCTTGGGCCACACTGCAAGCCCCTCCCTTGGCCCTCTCTTTGTCCACCAGGCTGCCAAGGGAGGAAAACCAGGCCAGGAAAAGAATTGGCCCCCCCTCATCCACCTAGACATCTGCACCTCTGCCAGCACACTGGCAGGTCTTCATACAGGCTGGGGAGTCAACTGTCTGTATGGCAGATGGCTCAGAGGGTAAAGCATCTGCCTGCAATGCAGGAGACCCGGGTTCGATCCCTGGGTCAGGAAGATCCCCAGGAGAAGGAAATGGCAACCCACTCCAGTATTCAGGATTCTGAAGAATCCTATGGACGGAGGAGCCTAGACAGAGCAACTTCACTTTCACTTTCTATGGCAGAAATCTGTTCTTTTCAAGGGGGAAGGAAGCAGGGCCAACAGTGAGGATGTGTGTCTGTGCGCAAGAAGGGAGGGGTGGAATGCAGCCTTCTAAAAACATGTTTCTGCTCTGCATACTTGCTCAGTCTTTGCAGGCAAATGTGTGGCTGCAGCTGTGGCTAAAATATGAATGAATGTCGCTGTGTGCAGGTGCATGAATGGCTGTAGATTTCTGTGAATGAATGCATTTGTGATGAAGGGTGTCTGGGAGCCCTTGCAAGCTGGGGTAGTGGTTTGCAGGTGCCTGGTTGGCTGGAAGCATCCACCGATCTGTGTCTTTACCACAGTCTACAGACTGTGCTGCGTTAGGGGCAGAGAGGAACACTGGGTTTTCTCGTAGCATCTCCCTGTTGCTGCTGCCGCAGTGGCAGCACACGCCATAGGCACTTGCCTTGCTCTCCATGAACCATCAGAGAGGAAAGAGGGGGAAAGACAAGGAAAACCATGTGGTCAGTCTGTCATCAGTTGAAGGTTCCTCCAAACCCCAGAAACTGTCCTTAGATAAACTCTGGCCCTACTAGCCCTCAGGGCTTCTCCTTGGGTCTGACAAGGGCCAGATGGGGTTTGGTTTTCTCTGCCCTCCACTCCCCTGACCTACTAGCCTGGCATAATAGAATTATGCATTTTCTGTCTGAAAATGTTGAGGATGACAATATCTTACCCCTCTCTCTCTCTCTCAACTAGATTTCAGGGAGTGAAGGCAAGGGCCTCATTCTTTTAGGAAATAGTGATACGCACAAATGATCAGGTGATGATTCATGGGAAGCCTGACTTTGTGGGTGTATCCAAAAAATTAAAGGTCCTCTTAATTTTAAGTCTTAATTTTAATACATTATGGACACTTGTCCTCCACCCAAGACCCCCCACACACCTTGTCATCCAAATGCTTCCCAAGAGGGCCCCTGTACACAATGGGCCTAATTAGTCCCCTCATTAACAGTCTCAGCAGAGGCTAAAGACTGAATGGGTCAGAGGCACAAGTGCCAGGAGAGAGGGTCAGGGGGAGAGGGTTGGGAAGCAAGAAATGTGGGCAATGGCCTCTATAAATTGCTTTCTCTGAAAATAAAGAAATCCAATATCCCCCCTCCCCAAAGTTTTGAGAGTGACACCTGTCACCCAACTTGCTTCTATGGGGGAGGCACTCTCTATATTCCTGTATATAATTCATAGGTATGTAGGAAAATGTATGGTTGTAAAATAGTCCAGTTAGAACTGTACTGTGAACTATGTGAAGAGGGTGGTGGCTCCCCACACACACACACACACACAAAAGAGCAGATTTTTAATACATGCAGATTTTAATAATTATCTAATCGAATTATCAGGTTGAATATTTACGTCCCACCAATTAAACTGAAACCTGTTTTGGTGGGCTGCTATGCCTTTTCTGCCAAGCAACCAGGAGAGGAAGGAAGAGCCCAGAGCCTTTGCTTGTGAATGTACAGTGTCTGCTAAGTGTGAATGCCCTTGTGCTTTGTGTTGTATGAATGGGGGTTGCATGTGCTGGTCACAGGCCACGTGAGACACGTGGGGTGGGAATTGTATCTTTAAAAGATGAATTGGGAAAAAAAATGAAACGATAAAGTGTGAATGGCATACATCTTCCCAGGGTGCCCCCTCTTCTCTATTACCCACCACCAAGATGAGTCGCAACCGTTTTTATTGAAATTAATTCCTGGCTTTGCAAATATCAATAGATCAATATCTGCACTGTGTTCCACCCTTCACCAGGACCACACTGCTAAAAGCGGAGAGCTGCAACACAAAAGATACCGCAGTCAGCTCAAGCAAGGGGTTATTTTTAGATCAGAAAAAAAAGAGAGGAAAGAAAAAAAAAGCAGTTCTGGGTTTTTGCAATCTAATTTGGTCCCTTTTCTTAAGGGGAAAAAAAAATCCCATCAATGGCATTTTCCATACAATCTGATTTCTATTTGGCTCCTAGAAAAAGAAGAGATCTGGGGCTGAAAATTCTGGAGTTTTATGGCTGATTCCAGCTAGTAGCCTTTCTTCACCAGGCTCCAACTGAATTAATTTGATACTATTTTTGAAAGTCAGTGTTTCTAAGGGAGACCTAATGACGCACTGACGTCAATGCAGGTCAATAGCACACACTGCTGGAACTGGGCGTGCTACACCGAGCCAGAGCTGGAGCCTTTTCAAACAGCCCCAACTCTGCAAATATCCCAGCTTTGCAGGGGGAAACAAGCCAGGGCTTGGTAGGTGTTGAGACCCCCCACCATTCTTCTCAAACACCCTCAAAATTGATGCATGTTTTCCTGATGCAAAAAAAAAAAAAGGGGGGAAAAAGAAAATCCAAACATATAATCAGACGCACTGCAGTGCAAAAAAAAAAAAAAAGAGAGAGAGAGAGAAAGAAAAGAAATTAAAAATCATACCTGTCAAAGGAACCGTATGTAATCCGCACACACACATTTACGCTCAGAATGCAATGCATATCATTAGGGTCTGTCTATATATAGCCCCCGAGTGTGTGTGCATCGGGACTTAGTCCCCAAACGGGGTTTTCAAACGTGGGTGATGAGTTCTTGCTCTGATCAGTTACTCAGGAGGTGCCTGAATGTGTGGGGGTGGGAGCGTGGGAGGGGGGCTGCCTCCTCTCTCTCCTCCGGCTCCCCCTCCTTTCTTCTCTCTCTCTCTCCCCCTCCCTCCTCGCTTACCTCGCCTCTCCTCTCCCTCTATCTCTCCCTCATTTCCTTTCTTTCTCTTCTCCCTCTCTCCTCCAGTCTCCCCCACCCTCTTTCTTACTCTCCCCTCCCTCTCTCCTCTCCTTCTCTCCCCCTCCCTCTCTCTTCTCCCTCTCCCTCCAAGTCTGGCACTGAAGCGAACTGTTTTGCTTTGCTCCGGGAAGAGTGCAGACACAGAACGTGAAATCCCGAGCTTCTTCTTTTTTTTTTTTTTTTTTTTTTTTGCGTGGTGCATTTAAAACGCTTCCTTATTTATATTACCCTCATTCCCTCACCTCTCCCACCCCCTCACCAGCCTTTCCAAATTTCCCTAGAAATCTCTATAAAGCATGCAGAGGGGAAAACATTTGCACAAAAAGTGAAGGAGCTCGCCAAGGTAGGTTATACCATGCACTGTCTTGTGTTTGGATTTTGCAAAGTTTATGATGTCAGTTGGTGGATGTTTGGAGGAGTAGAGCTGTATGACTGGCCATGATTACTGTCTGTTTCATTGAACAATTATGTTCCTACAAATCGGCTAGACTTCTTGAGCAGGCTTTCCTGGGGTTGGGGGTGTGTGTGTGTGTGTGTGTGGTTTTCGCAGAGGCATGCCAGTTGGAAGACAGTTCTGTGGTGTCAAGCTGGGGAGGGGATGCTGTCTCCTCTCCCCCCACTCCGATGTTTTGTGTTGGGGGGGCGGCATGGAGAGGGATTCTGTAGTGGGAGTTTGTCCACTTTGTCATATTTGGGGTTGATTCTCATTCACTAAGTGTCTTCATTCTTGTCATTATTTTGCACATGTAATCTTAGTTCAGAAAAGGCTTCATGAAGTCAGAGCAAAGTGGGGGAGAGTGGGGAGATGGAGAGAGTCAGGGCACGGTGGTGGTGATGGTAGTAGTAACATTTCTTGCATAAAGAATTTAATCTCTCATCCCATTATTTGGAGAAATGCTGAGTCTTTAGTGGGGGCCGGCAAAATAATTTTTTTTTTAAATCCTGAAGAGCAAGTAAAATGAAATTAAAGAAAGAAAAACACCCCAAACCACCACGTTTCTATTGCAAGAGCAAAAACTGCTACAGCTCACAACCACCTGTAGAGGGAAATCTCTGTGCAGGATTTCTTAGGGCCGGTTGTGTGGAGGAAAACCGCCGGAAAAAAGCGCCTGGCAAACTTTGCAGCCTGAAGCCGGGAGAGGCTGAACTCCGCAGGGTGGAGGGTTAAACCGCGGGGGCGGCGGCGGCGGCGGCCGCGGGGGCTGGCGCGCGGCCAGGGCCTCTCACCGCCTGGGAAGCCGCGGCGCTGGCCTCCGGGCTCTGGGGGGCTGGTGCTGGGATGGGCCCAGCTTGGAGTGGAGAAGGTAAATAAACGGGGCGCGGGCTTGCAGGCTGTGGGCGGTGGTGCTGCGGGGTGTGTTTTGCGGGGGCGTCCCGTGAGGTGAGGGGGCGCCCCCTGCCCGGTGCCCTGCGGAGATGGGGGGGCGGTCAGAGGCCGGTGTCCCCCGCGGAGCCCTGGTTTCCCCGCGGCCGCACAAAGCAAGGTGGTGACCAACAAGTGTTTCTCTTGAGAAGATTGATTCTGACAGAGACTTCAAGGGGTTCTCTAATCTGGGTAAATCCACCGGGGCTTCATTGTGTTGTGGCAAAGAGCGTCCTTCTTTGTGAGGAGGGAGAGCTTGGGCAGGGGAAGTGGAGGGACAGACAGAGGGGACTTTTTGCACATCAGTCGTTTGACCTTGGGGGGTGGTGAGCAGAGTTCAGATCCTCCAGAGGTCTGGAAAGGCCACATCGGACCCCTTCTCCCACCCCCACGTCTTTCATCCTGAGCTTTAAGTTTAATGGGAAAAATTCAGCGCCTGGTGTTGGTCAGACCTCGTCAATGGGAATTCCATGTGTCTGAGAGCAGGGTTTTTTTGGTGATTTTTTTTTTTTTTTTAATCTCTGGAAGCAGGCAGCACTCTGAGCGGTGGTACTGTATTTTCCCCTGCAAATGATCTTCTAGGAAAGCTGAATCACCTCCACTCTGACGAGCAGCCACTTCTGGGAGGTGGAACACAGGTCTCTTCTGAGGGGGGTGGGGGTGGGGAGTCCCTCCACCACAGCCTTTAAATATAGACATGGGGTGCCATTTGAATGTCTGGTTAAAATGCACTGGGAAATATGGAAACAATACAACGCAATGATTCTTTGGTGGGCTGGTGGTGGTCAAGACCACCCAGTGAGGGGTGGGGAATGTGCTTCTAAAGAAGTGAGTTAGTGACTTTTTTCTCCTGGGGGTGCTGGCAGGTTTACCAGATTTTCATGAGAAGTGAATCTCTTTCAGCAGAGGGGGTGGGAGACTGGGGAAGGTGCGCTTAGAAGTTAGAATCAGCAGTGCCCGTTGCCACCTGTTGGCTAGCACAACCCAAAGGCGTAGAGATGGGGTGGGACGTGAGATGGGGACACAGACTGGCACTAAGCCTGCTGTGGGGAAGAAGCACCAGGCAGCTAAAGGGAGCGAGTAGATGGCGACCCCATCCTTCCGGAATCGCTGGAGTAAAAAGAGGTCAGCGGGCCTGACATCCGCTCTCCACGTCCCTCAAGGGCCTCGTTCATGAGACTGTCTCCTCCTTTTTTTGTCCAGGGGTGGAAGGGAAGAGTCTTTCACAGCCCCGGAGACGGTAGGGTTGCTCCTGTCACTCACTCCTTTCAGAAGGAAGTCGAAAATCCTCTGTTCTTTAAGTCAACAGGTGTTTGTCTTCTTGTGATATAAAGGGGGAGAGTGGTTACAGGAAAAACTGGTCCTGGAAATGGAGCCATGTGTCCCCCCCACCAGCCCCCCAACCCCACCAGGATAGCCCTCCACGCTCAGCGGTGGTCTCCTGAGGACCAGGGTCCAGAAGGACCGTGTTCACTCAAGCCTTAAGGTGCTCTGTCAGCCAGCCAGTCCTCCCCACCCCACCCCCGCCGCCGAGACCCATGTGAAAACCACCTCTCTCAGGCGCTAAGAGGCGCCCGAGCCCACATCACATGCAAACACTTAGGTGTGGTATACAGTGTGTGTCAAGACCAACCGCAGCGCACCCAAATGTGCACGCATGTGTGTTTGTGCACGTGCAGAGTTCTCTCCACCCGTGAGCTCACGGACAGCATGGACTCTCTTCACCTCTGTCGCTGCGTGAAGACGCCAACGGAGAAATACCACTTCTGGTTTAGGGGTGGATCTGACGTCCCTGAGTATATGTGGTGAACCTGAATTTGCCTGGGGTTTCCTCATATTCATTCAGGAGTGTCAGTTCTCCCTGCACTCGACGTTGGAGACCACTGTTACTGCAAACGGATGCCCACCTGCTTAGGAGAAGAATCAAGTCCAAGTTTTCCGTTCATTGCCTTGAATTAGCCCTGGTGCTTTGTCTCTGTCTCTCATAAGAAAAATGAGGGTAGGAGCAGGGCCAGCAACATAAGTCATGGGGCCCAGTAAAAAAATGTAGGGCCCCTCGTTCAAAGACGCAGGAAAAAAGTGTTATTAAAGGTACTAAAATATAAAGCTTTTTTCCTTAAGTCTCTCTCTTGTCATGTTTTTTATTTGCTAGTTTCATGTCATGCTAAATAAAAATTTTCATTAGCATGAATTTTACCATCCCTCTTTATATTGTGCAATGCTAGTTTTAAATGAAAATATAAGAGCATTTAATTCATTTGCAGAATCACGGAAATCACACAACTTGTATCTCATAGGTCATACCTGCATATGTGTTTAGTTCTTTCCAGCACACTGGACACGTTGAACAAAACGAACTCAACTGCTTTCATCTGACTTCTAATATGTGAATGTTCTACCAGCATCTCTGACTTCAGCTGAATGATGAGGAAGGAAGGACTGGAAGGAGAAGCAACTGTGGACTGCTCTAGTCTCCGCTTTCCTTCCATGCCATCCTTTTCAGCATAGGTGGTTGGCAAATAGAGGGAAGGAACACGAGTAAGAAATGCCAAAGTAGGGGTCCTCGGTTATTAGTGTTTCATAGAACCCCACTGCCTTATTTCTACATTCAAACAAGTTCTGGTTCCAACAGCAGGCTTGATGTTGTCTGTGCCCCCTCCTTCCTCATACACTCACCTTTGACTTACTTTGCATCTCACTGGGCTCCCACTGGAATTCTGTGCTCTTGGGGGAACTGCCAACCTCATGGGGGCAGCGAGGAATGGTGAATACATATATGGTGCGTGTCTTCTCTACTCATGCATTCCCCGTTGTCCCACAACAGATTGCTTATAAAGCACAAGTTCAAAGATACAATTATTAAGAATTTCAGGACAATGACAGCAGAGGATTAAACCAAGCACATGGCCCTGCTGAGCACAGGGCCATGTGTGTCTATACAAATTGCACACCCATGAAGCCAGCCTAGGCAAGAAGTCACCCAGATCCTAGACTGAGAACACTGTTGCTCGTTTTCCGTCCTCAAGCAAATAATCCATCTGCAGCAAAAACAGCAACAACAACAACAAAACTTCACTAGATTCCATCTTTCCTCCACTGGGGTTTCCTCCTTCTCTAACCAAGTCTCACTCTGCAGTGTCACAGCTTTGAAGACAGAATTCATTGTTGATATCTCCCTAATCTGCTGAAGCCTTGGGTTACAGCCCAGGCTTTGGAAATGAAGCATCTATCCAAGTCCCACCCACCACTTTCGAGCTTGGCTCCATCAAGCAGATCTTCTGCCTGATACGTACTTGCTGCTGCGGCTGCTGCTGCTAAGTTGCTTCAGTCATTCACCATCTACAATCAAATGAGAAAATACTTAGCTTTGCTTCATGAGAAATTTTGCTATTATTTACTACTTGATCAATTATTACTTACCTCACCACTGCTCCAAAGTCTCCTCAGGGATCTCTTGGGCTAGTGTGACAGGTTCTCAGCAATGACTTTGGTAATACATTCAATTGATGTTGACATGGGAGAATTAGAGTTCGAGGCTCAAAGGGTCAAGAGGAAGACAGACCTAAATACCTGATGAGCTCTAGAAGCAAGGGAATTTTTCCTTCCTTCCATCATCAACTGCCTCCCTGCTTCTTTACCTTGAAGGAGCAAAGCTAGAGGGCACCTCAGAAATGTGAGGTGGACTAGAATGGAAATAGGATGGCATTAGAAATGCACCCAGCAGAGAACGAAGACACTACTGACCCTCCATCATTGGATCGGGGACTTTGAGACTTGAGTTTTTCAACCTTAATCTAGTTTTCCTTTTTTTCCCTGGTCCTTCAGGTGACAACAGCACCCTTTTGTGAAATATTTAGCTTGGACTTAGCTACTGAGAATACCTAGAAAGAAGAAGAAAAGGAATTACTCTGATTTATTCTTTCATATAACCTTGACTAGGAGGCTGCTGCAGCTGCAGCCCAGCTTAGTGAACTGGAAGACCAATCAATGAATAACCATCTGCTGTTTGTGAAAGAGCCTAGCACAGTGCTTAACCTGTGGTGGGCGTGTAATAAATGCTAGCTGACTCTGAGTACATCTGATTATTGTGACAGTATGTTATAGTGAAAGAGCCATGGATTTGGCATCAAACCACATAGATTCAAGAAATCGAGTGGATGTATGATCTCAGACAAATTTAGCTTCTTTGTGACCTGCGTACTTCACCTAAAAAGTGGGAGTGTGTGTGTGCTGGTATCCAGCTGTCTGCGACCCCATGGACTCCAGCCCACCAGGCTCCTCTGTCCATGGAATTTTCCAGGCAAGAATACTGGAGTGGGTTGCCATTTCCTTTTCCAGGGGATCTTCTCGACCCAGGGATAGAACCTGCTTCTCCTCCATTGGCAGGTGGATTCTTTACCATTGCGCCACCTGGGAAGCCCCCGAAAGTGGGAGTGTTCACGTTATAATGTCTAATGTATGGAGAATGAAAGAAGTAGCTTATCTAAACACACTCTCTTCTACATACATGATACATGAGTCTGCACATATGAGTGTGCACAGAAGATGCTAACGCTTTTTTTTAAACCATGCCTTCCTCTCTGTCTCACCTCACTCAACTGTGGAGGTAGACATAGGGCTCTGGTAGGCTAGTCTCTCACATGTCGTGAGTATAACAGCGAATAGTTCAGGGTTTGCAGCCAAACAGACCTGGGTTCAAACATATCTTGGCACCTGTATTTCATTGATTATATGACTTTTCATAAGTTATTTAAACTTTCCAAGTTTTGGTTTCTTGACACTTTAGTCGCTCATTCATATCTGACTCTCTGTGACCCCATGGACTGCACAACACACCAGGCTTCCCTGTCAATCACCAACTCCTGGAGCTTACTCAAACTCATGTCCATCGATTCAGTGATGACGTCCAACCATCTCATCTTCTGTCATCCCCTTCTCCTCTTGCCTTCAATATTTCCCAGCATCAGGGTCTTTTCCTATGAGTCAGTTCTTTGCATCAGGTGGCCAAAGTATTGGAGTTTCAGCTTCAGCATCAGTCCTTCCAATGAATATTCAGGACCGATATCCTTTAGGATGGACTGATTGGATCTCCTTGCAGTCCAAGGGACTCTCAAGAGTCTTCTCCAACACCACAGTTCAAAAGCATCAATTCTTCAGAGCTCAGCTTTCTTCATAGTCCAACTCTCACATCCATGCACGACTACTGGAAAAACCATAGCTTTGACTAGACGGACCTTTGTTGGCAAAGTAATGTCTCTGCTTTTGAATATGCTATCTAGGTTGGTCATAACTTTCCTTCCAAGGAGTAAGCGTCTTTTAATTTCATGGCTGCAGTCACCATCTGCCGTGATTTTGGAGCCCAAGAAAATAAAGTCTCTGTTTGCATTGTTTCCCCATCTATTTGCCATGAAGTGATGGGACCAAATGAGAGTAATAATAGTATTCACCACAAAGAGTTATTATAGTTTACTGAGTTATTTGCAAAGGTTTTGGTACATGGCAAATGATCCATTACTGTTATTTTTATTGTTATCTTTATTATTATATCTATGGCCACTGACAGGCCCACGGAAGCATCAGAAAAGTGACTTGGGAAGCATCTTCTCGTGGCCCAGTGTGCGATGGCATCTCCACCATATGACTTTCTTTCCTGGGTAGACTCTTCCTGTTCTGAAGCTAGTGGAGTTGTTCTTAGACCGTTTCACATACATACACAGGTACTCCTCTTGAGAGATGCTGGGTAAAATCTACCTTCCCTCTTCTTGCCCTACTGAAAGTCAAAGGAACTATTCTCATTGACCCTGCCAAGCAAGGGACAGGCCTGGGATCTTCTCTGGATCTTTCCCTTCAGTTCAAAGCCCATAAACCCTTTTCTCTCAGCTCCCAGTCCTAAAAGTGGAGGTTCCCAGGTAAGGAGAAAGGGTCCCCGTCAATACTTAGCACTTAAGTCTGGACCTCAAGAGTCTGGGTATAAGAAGATTATCTGCATTTGACTCCCTGGAGCCGAGGGGCAAGACTCAAGTCTCCTCCTCTCCACTGGGCCAGATGTTCAGAGTTCTCCTTGGACATCGTGAGAGTCCCTCAGTGATTCCTTGGGGGAAAGGATGACCATCTACTCCTCATCCAGGTCTTGATTTTCAATGACCTCATTCTCTAATTACAGAACAGAAGAAAGTTATAACTTACCCAGTCCCCACAGCCTCATCAACATTGTGGAGGGTCTGGGAGGCCATATACTTTGTTGTTTACTTGCACAGTTACGTCTGACTCTTTGGGATCCCATGGACTGCAGCATGCCAGGCTTCCCCATCCTTCACTATCACCTGGAGTTTGTTTGCTCAAACCCATGTCCATTGAGTTGGTGATGCCATCCCACCATCTCATCCTCTGTTGTCCCCTTCTCCTCCTGCCTTCAGTCTTTCCCAGCATCAGGGTCTTTTCCAATGAGTCAGCTCTTCACATCAGATGGCCAAAGTATTGAAGCTTTAGCATCAGTCCTTCAATACTCAGGGTTGATTTTCTTTAAGACTGACTGGTTGTATCTCCTTGCTGTCCAAGGGACTCTCAAGAGTCTTCTCCAACACCACAGCTCAAAAGCATCAATTCTTCAGCACTCAGCCTTTATGATCCAACTCTCACATCCATACATGACTACTGGAAAAACCATGTTCTAGGCTCAGCAGATTCAGAGATCTGGATCCTGCTTGCCACCACGGCACTCACAGTTCAAAAGGTGAAAGAGGCCTTTAGCAGCCCACATTCTCCTCTCAGTAAGACTTACGCCCACCCTGAGTTCTTATGAACTTATATAGCCCTTGCCTGACCAACAAGCCACCATGGGCTTCCTTTCCCTGTTGCAGACTTCCATGTCTTGTGTCCAACTATATCAGGAACACTTTCATCCATGAGTTTATATGAGCACGTCAGTGGGTGCGGAGGTATCAGCTGAAAAGAAAAAAGCACATCTGTTAAGATCCGGGTTTTAGTTCCAAGGACTTGGTAACGCTTGGGGACAAGGCCAGGTTTTTATGGGCAGTTCATACTCTTAGAAGGCCACAGGCTGATTATGTTTGAGTTGTCAGGTCCCAGAATTATCCAGACCACCATATCTTGGGTATTAGGAACGACCAAGTCTGAGAAGGGAGTGGCTTCACCTACCCTCACTCTGGGGCAGCAGTTAGGGTCCCAAATCACTATGAGGGCGATTTGCTTCTACTTATTTTCTGTCCTGAAGTCACTTAGATTTAGGAAACAAAAAATGGTTCAGGGAGGTGATGTAAGAGAAAAGGAAAGAGCAAATTAGCCACTATCCCTCCCTGAAAACATTTCTTTGACCACTTCCACCAAGGCAAGAGAAGTTCTCCTGCTCTACGTTAGCCCATGGATGTCTGAGCTCTCAGACTTTTATAAGCTAGCCACCCCCACCACCTGAGTATCTGGTGATCTGGATATTTGGGGACAGAAATCAGTGAGCTCATTCCCTAACTTGGCCTGTGAAGTGAAGTCGCTCAGTCATGTCCAACTCTTTGCAACCCCTGTAGCCTACCAGGCTCCTCCATCCATGGGATTTTCCAGGCAAGAATACTGGAGTGGGTTGCCATTTCCTTCTCCAGGGGATCTTCGGGACCCAGGGATCGAACTCAGGTCTCCCACATTGCAGACAGAAGCTAATACCGTCTGAACTACCAGGGAAGTCAACCTGGCCTGTGAGCTGGCGTAAACTGACTCTCCCTCCAGGTTCTAGTTCCTGACACAAATTAGAAAAACATCTCCGTTTCTTTCCTAGAAGGTGGGGTCTTGAGCACTAGTAGCCTCCCTCAGCAGTAAGCACTGTATTCTCTTATCTGACCCCCCAGCCTTCAGACACCCCATGATCAGACAGCCTGACTAAGCCAGAAGGCAGTTGGGTTCCCATCCAGGCTCTGCTGCCCTAACCTCGTGGACTTCATGATTCACTTGGCCTCTTTCGACCTCATCTCTAAAACGAAGGGTCAGAGTCCACACACCCTGTAATTTATGCGATCTCATGACTGTTGCTCAGAGAAAGTTGAATAATTCTTGCCCTTTAGGAGTCACTCCAGTATTCTTGCCTGGAGAATCCCATGGACAGAGGAGCCTGGCAGGCTATGGTTCATGGGGTTGCAAAGAATTGGCCACAACTGAAACAACTTAGCATAGCGCAGGAGTTCCTAGGGTGTGTTAAAGCTACTGTTATCACAGTCTTCTTCTATGGCGCTGGATTGAGTGGTCAGGGGATCCCCAGGCCTCAGACAACAGGTTTCTATGGGCCCATGAGTCCCTCTGTTATCTGGTCTTCTGCACACTGTCCACAGCAAATTCAACACCAGACTGAATATGGATCCCTTTTCATTTGAGACCTATACATGCCCAGACCCTCCCCCACTGACCCCACTGGAGATCCTTCCATGAGGAGGAGAAAATCTTGCGTGGGGCTCAGAGCATAAACCAGACAGCCTGGATGAGAACCCCACCTACTTAAATAGCTCTGAGACCTCGGACAAGTTCAGTCACCTCCCTCTTTCCTCATCTGTAAGACAGGAATAATACTGGTACTTGCCTCCTAGGGTTACTAAGAGTAAATGGAGCTATGTGAAGTGCTTTAGGACACTGATATAGTGGTTTCCCTGGTGGCTCAGATGGTAAAGCGTCTGCCTGCAATGCAGGAGACCCAGGTTTGATCCCTAAGTCGGGAAGATCCCCTGGAGAAGGCAATGGCAACCCACTCCAGTATTCTTGCCTGGATAATCCCATGGACGGAGGAGCCTGGTAGGCTACAGTCCCAGGGGTCGTAAAGGGTCGGGCATGACTGAGCGGCTTCACTGGTGTATAACAGGAGCTTGGTTAATTCTTACTAGTATTATTAGTGTTTCCCCCCTTCTTAAGGCATCTGTGTCCCTAATACCTTATCCCTTTAGGTCCCTTGGAAGACTGCCAGGCATTTGAAGGCGATTTCAGGGAAAACATAAATATTCTGTAACTAATTTGGCCCCGGAAGGCTCCAAGCAGGATGCAGATGAAGCAAGTTGCAAGTTGTAGCCGGATGAAGGCTGGCCCCTGCTGAGGACTTGGTGCCTCTTGTTTAAGTGAACTGGGCCCCAAATCCCTAATCAGAATGAACTTGTCCTATGCATGAGCTCCAGATATAATCAAAACATTAGTAATTGTCCTGTTATTTACAATCCAGACCAAAGTTTTCTTTTGATTTGTAACTGAACATATTTCAAACCAGTTGGAACAAATTTGCTTATTCTGGTGGCCCAGAACAGCAAGTTATTCCATGAGTCAAAACGTTACAAGGTAGGAGGGACCTGGGACAGACCTGAGCCTCCTTCCTGCAGCCAGTGGTTCTCAGGCTCTTCAAGGCAGTATCATTTTTCCCCCTCTTATCATGAGAAACCCACCTTCTCACTGGACAGCTTCCCTCTGTTGACTTCAGGAGAAGAGGGTAGTAGTAACAGTCAAGCTCATGGGGCAATTGAAAGCAGGGCCTCTGTCATCTCGGATTAAAAAGAAGTGCCTCCTGTGATGTTAGCTATACAGCCTCTGTTTCCCTACCTGGTCCAAACCTCTGTGTCGAAAGAGCCAACACTGACCCTTAACCAGAGTTGGGCAAATAGGCCAGCAAAGTTACAACTCGGGGTAGATGGAGTCATGGCTTGAGAGCTGCTGATAAAATCCAGTACCTACTCCTACCCCTCTATAGATTATTCTTAATGGCAGGTCCCAAACAGTCTTTTCTCTTCTGGCATAAGGCTTAAATAATTCTCTGGAACTAGGTCTCCAGCTGTCAGTCTTCCAGCTCATCCCCAATTCTAAAAATCGAATGAAATTTCCAAAGATGTAATGAGTCCCGTTTGTTCTCTGCAGCTTGGTCAGGTGTCAGATGGATTATCTTAGAGAGAGAAGAGGAAGGCAAGAGCTTCATCCTGGTGTAATTGTTTCCTCCCAAGACAGGGTGCACTTACCCCATGGAAATGAGGCAATGCAATGAAAAGGAGCATCAGATGCTTCCATGGGGCCTGGGGGAACTTGACAAGGTGTGTCCCACGGCCCAGGCTGCCCTTACCCTTGGGAAAATCCCCTGATGCTGACGAGAACTGTTGTCTGTTCTGGAGAACCCAGCTGGGCTCAAAGAGGGGGGTCACTCTGTATTTCAAAATATAGCTAATACTCTGAAGCAGCTCTTTGGTTCAGGGCAGGTGATTTCTCCTCTCCAAGCCCCAGCTTTACAACTTCAGAATGGACACTGTAAAGGTAATTGTTTCACTAAGATGCTGTTAAGGATTGAATGGGATAATGTATACATACTTCTTAGCACAGCACCTGAGGCTTGTCAATATTCAGTAAATATCAGCTGTTCTTATTCTTGATAGTGAACCAGCAGGAGGAGGGAGAGGAGCATTCAGATGTTCTTAAGCTTCCTGAATGGCAAGCCTTCATCTTATTCTGGGTTCCTCCTGAGCTCTGCATCATTCTGTAAGTAGGTGAGGCACAGAGCCCCTTGGGTACCCTTTAACAAAGGAGGTCACTGCTGATCAAAACCACACTGAGGAAATGTTAATTGCAGGAAAGACTAGCAAGACCTCCCACCATCTCTTGGCGCTCCTACTATTATATTGATTAACTATGAGCCAGAAAGTAAGTGGGGAATAAAGAAGGCTTGTCCCTTGATAGTGGGCCTCCTGGTTGACCTGAGGGGTCTGAGCAGAGAAGGAACTGTGGAAAATCTTGTCTCAGAGACTCAGCAGAGTCCATCTTGCCACATCTTGGAAGCATTTAAGGTCTTGTATCTGAGAAGGTGTTCATGCCCATCACTGAGTTCTCAGGTGCCTGCATCTAAAGGCTCTTCAGAGTGGGCAAGGACTCTTTCCTTCAGCCTGCTGCTTGAGAGCATCCAGGTTCCATGACTGCCTTATAACAGGCTGGTAATAAGGACTTTTGGGGCTTCCCAGGTGGCCCAGTGGTAGAGAATTGGCCTGCAGATGCTAGAGACACAGATTCTGTCCCTGAGTTGGGAAGATCCCGTGGAGGAGGTAATGGCACCCTGTCCAGTAGCCTTGCCTAAGGAATCCCATAGACAGAGAAGCATGGTGGGCTACACAGCCCATGAGGTTGCAGAGTCAGGCATGACTTAGGGCATGAGCAATAAGGTCTTTTAGGGACTGTGATCTTTTAGATTTGATAGACAAAGTGCCTGAAGAACTATGGATGGAGGGTCATAACATTGTACAGGAAGCAGTGATCAAAACCATCCCCAAGAAAAAGAAATGAAAAAAGTCAAAATGGTTGCCTGATGAGGCCTTACAAATGGCTGAGAAAAGAAGACAAACAAAAGGTAAAGGAGAAAGGGAAAGATACATCCATCTGAATACATAGTTCCAAAGAATAGCAAGGAGAGTTTAAGAAAGGCTTCCTAAGCGAACAATGAAAAAAAATACAGGAAAACAATAGAATGAGAAAGACTAGCGATCTCTTCAAGAAAATTAGAGATACCAAGGAAACATTTCATGCAAAGGTCGGCACATTAAAGAACAGAAGCAGTATGGACCTGACAGAAGCAGAAGATATTCAGAAGACGTGGCAAGAATACGCAGAAGAACTGTACAAAAAAGATCTTCATGACCCAGATAACCACGATGATATGATCACTCACCTAGAGCCAGATGTCCTAGAGTGCGAAGTCAAGTGGGCCTTAGGAAGCATCACTATGAACGAAGCTAGTGGAGGTGAAGGAATTCCAGTTGAGCTATTTAAAATCCTAAAAGATGATACTGTGAAAGTGCTGCACTCAATATGCCAGCAAATTTGGAAAACTCAGCAGCAGCCACAGGACTGGAAAAGATCGGTTTTCATTCCAATCCCAAAGAAGGGCAATGGCATAAGAATGTTCAAACTACCGCACAATTGCACTCATTTCACATAGCTAGCAAAGTAATGCTCAAAATTCTTCAAGCTAGGCTTCAACAGTACATAAACAGAGAACTTCCAGATGTTCAAGCTTGATTTAGAAAAGGCAGAGGAACCAGAGATCAAATTGCCAACATCCGCTGGGTTATAGAAAAACCAAAAGAATTCCAGAAAAACATCTACTTCTGTTTCATTGACTATGCTGAAACCTTTGACGGTGCGGATCACAACAAACTGTGGAAAATTCTTCAAGAGATGGAAATACCAGACCACCTGACCTGCCTCCTGAGAAATCTATATGCAGGTCAAGAAGCAACAGAACTGGACATGGAACAACGGACGGGTTCCAAATTGGGAAAGGAGTACACCAAGGCCGTATATTGTCACCCTGCTTATTTAACTTATATGCAGAGTACATCATGCGAAATGCCAGGCTGGATGAAGCACAAGCTGGAATCAAGATTGCCAGGAGAAATATCAATAACCTCAGATATGCAGATGACACCACCCTTATGGCAGAAAGCAAAGAGGAACTGAAGAGCCTCTTGATGAAAGTGAAAGAGGAGAGTGAAAAAGCTGGCTTAAAATTCAACATTCAGAAAAGGCATCTGGTCCCATCACTTCATGGTAAATAGATGGGGAAACAATGGAATCAGTGACAGACTTTATTTTCTTGGGCTCCAAAATCACTGCAGATGGGGACTGCAGCCATGAAATTAAGACACTTGCTCCTTGGAAGAAAAGCTATGACAAACCTAGACAGCATATTAAAAAGCAGAGACATTACTTTGCTGACAAAGGTCTGCGTAGTCAAAGCTGTGGATTTTCCAGTAGTTATGAATGGATATGAGAGTTGAACCATAAAGAAGGCTGAGCACCGAAGAATCGATGCTTTTAAACTGTGGCTTTGGAGAAAAACTCTTGAGATTCCCTTGGATTGCAAGATCAAACCAGTCAATTCCAAAGGAAATCAGTCTTGAATATTCATCGGAAGGACTGATAATGAAGCCGAAGCTCCAGTACTTTGGCCACCTGATGGGAAGGGCCGACTCATTGGAAAAGACCCTGATGCTGGGAAAGATTGAAGCCAGAAGAAGATGAAGTGGTTGGATGGCATCACCAACTCAATGGACATGAATTTCAGCAAGCTCTGGGAGACGGTGAAGGACAGGGAAGCCTGGTGTGCTGCAGTCCATGGAGTCGCAAAAAGTTAGACACGACTGAGTGACTGAACAACAGCAAGGGACTGTGAATCTCGATCTTTGTAGGGAGAGGATGATTAGAAAACTAGAGAATATTCAAAATTCCACGGGCTGGCAAAGTGTTAGCTTCAAAAGTCTCAGCCCCACACCTCCTGGGATCAGCCCTAATAGGAACTTTCTATTCTGGGTAGCCCAGAGCCCAAACTTGGCATGGTACTCAAGCTGTCTCTGAAGTACAATAAGCCCTCCCTGGCTACTCTGAAAACAGGACTGGGTCCAGGTCTTTTGATGAGGGCTCCAATTTTCTCTAAGTAAAAAATTTCTGGTAGAGAAAAAGTCCCCGGCCTCTGAGCAGAGATTTGTTTTATAGAGAAATGAGGTAGACCAGGGAAGCTTTACTCGGGAGCTCCCTCTACTGGCTCTTCGGTAGAAATTCCATAGCGGTCATTTTGCCCTGCCCTGTGGAGAAGGCAATGGCACCCGACTCCAGTACTCTTGCCTGGAAAATCCCACGGACGGAGGAGCCTGGTAGGCTGCAGTCCATGGGGTCGCTAAGAGTTGGACACGACTGAGCGACTTCACTTTCACTTTTCACTTTCATGCATTGGAGAAGGAACTGGCAACCCACTCCAGTGTTCTTGCCTGGAGAATCTCAGGAACGGGGAGCCTGGTGGGCTGCCGTCTATGGGGTCACACAGAGTCAGACACAACTGAAGCGACTTAGCAGTAGCAGTGGGTAGCAATTTGAGACATCAGAGCTTCTTGGTGCCTTAAACCAAGGAGAAAATAAGATATCCTGAGCCGCCAAGGAGGATGAAATTCCAGAGGCTGGTTTCTTCTGCCCCCTTCATAATTTCATTTACCATTTACTGGGTGCCAACTCAGTGCTAAGCATCTTACTTGCATGATCTCATTAAATACCACAATTGAGTGAGACAGCCAAGACCTGGGGAGATGTAAATAACTTGCTGGCATCACCAGAGGCTAGCAGACCCCTCCCCCCCCCCCGCCCCCCAGTGACATTCATGGTTCTTAGAATTTCCCTGAGAGAGAGCTAGAGAACTCAAAAGAAGAGGACCAAGGGGCAGTGTGGAACTGGAAGTGCCACTTTTTCTTATTACCTGATATGAGTAGGTCATACCTGGTTCCAAGATTGTTCCATAAACTTACTGGAGCTAGAGCGTTTTGAGCCTGTTTTTCTGAAAAAAAAAAAAAAAAAAAAGATTCAGTCCATAAAGCAATTACTTACATAGCAATGCTTGTCCAATCTGTGCTCTCTGAAGCTCAGACAGGGAAAAAAAAAAAAACAAACTGCCACAATGACTAAGAAGAATTTCCATGACAGAGGTGAGGCCTTTTAATATTTTGGTGCATGTTCACACCTGTGTTTTTAAAAATAAAATCCTGTGAGGTAGGGCAGGCAGCAGAATGCACATTTTCCAAGTTGGGAATTTCAGGTACCGAGTGCCACGTTCTAGATTTCACTTGGGAGCAAATGGCAGAGTCAAGACCAGAATCTTCACTCTCAGCTCAAGTTCAAACTTTCTGGTTGGTGTTAGCTGAAATCAAGGTTCTCGATCAGGCTGTTTAACTGTAGGTAATAAAGATCGTGAAACCACCTCCTTGATTTACACATAGATCCTGTCCTGAATCACTCCTTTCCCTGTTTCAGGTTGGTTCGTGATTGAGCTCCCTCGATACAGAGTCATTTGGGAATTGGGAATTACGCAAGCCACTTACCTTTTTAAAGTTGGTCACTCACCAGCCCATATTTTCAAGGTATCTAGGTCCTTGGGAGAATCCCACATATTATTTCAACTTTCCTGTACCATGCAAAGGTGTAATCCTTTTCACTTCACACAGAACCTTAAAGCATTTTCCCACATTGATTCTTCCTGGACATTTGAGATACGGGTAAGTCATAGGACAGGGCTTACCCAGTGGCTCAACAGGTAAAGAGTCCACCTGCAGCGCAGGAGATGAAGGAGATGTGGGTTCAGATCCCCTGGAGGAGGAAACAACCTACTTCAGTATTCTTGCCCGAAAAATCCCGTGGACGGACTATATGCAGGCTGTAGTCCAAAGGATTGCAAATAGTTGGACATTATGGGGCACGCACACAAGTCATAGGATCCCCATTCCTCTTTGGATTGAGTGATGCTTTCCAGTTTCACTTCTGTGTCTCTAAATCTACACAGTGAGACAGCAGTCACACCAGATATTACCTATTTGCCCTACCCCGTCTCAAGACCTCCTACTAGCTGCCCCTTTCCCAGTAGGCAGAGTGATGTCATAATGGGGTCAGAATGGGACCTGCTGATACTAACACGGTAGATGCAAGAGCAGGCTTGCCGCAGCACCTCCTGAACAATTGGGCTGTCGTTGTCTTAAATGGAGTGGTTGGCTTAAACATATTTGTCTATGATGTAACCTCCTGGCCCTCAGCTACCAGTGGAAGCAACTCTTTCTGGTCTGACCTGGTTGATATCACAAGCTCTGCTTTGCCAGAAATGTGACTTCTTGATGAATAGTTGGTCCAGCTATACCAATTTGGAGTGAACTCGTATTTGGCCACCTGCTGGTAAGGCTGAGCATCCCTTTACCTAACTGTAGCCGTGAGCATCTGGCCCTCGTGTCTCTGCTATGTCCAGAGAAACCAAAATGATACCACTGAAGGAGAGGATGGGAGAAATTGGAACTGAGTGCTCACAGGGAGCTCTGAGTGATGGAATGTAGATTGCTGACACCCTTTCCCTTTCATTCTTGCTATTATAGGAGCGCCAGCGACCAAGAGGAGACCAGATGAGTTTTCAAAGCAGTCCTCAGACACCCAGGACACACCTCATCCTTTGCCTCATGCTTTCCGCAATGTTGCTGCTCATGTTCATCTTCCTATTAACCCTCGCCATCATCACCCCCTCTTGATCACCATCCTTCCTCCATTCACTGTCTACCCAGCTCTTTCTCTGAGGTGCCCCTCCCGGGGCAGTGGCTTTGCTCTTTCTTCGGCAAGTTCCCCTCTGAGTTATATCCAGACGGTTGATCATAGTTTCCCTGTCTCCTCCCCCTGTCTCGTGCCAGAATCAGCCCAGTACTCAGCCCCCGAGGTCAGGGAAACCACGGCAAATCCTAACCTCTTCCAAAATGAAGCTTCAAGACTCCCCGGCAGAGCAGTCTCACTCAGTGAAGGTACCCCAGGTATCTGAGAGTGATGTAATTGAAACCAGATGGAGGCACCATCAATCCCTTAATCCTAGTCATATAGAGTGAAAGAGCTTACTCAGGACTGATTGAGTATATGGGGGGTAAGAAAGAAAGAGCCCCAGAATTGGACTGCCCCGACTACAGGATGAAATCATCTCGATTTTTTTTTCTTCAATTAAATTTGCATTTCATTCTACCATATTGTGATGGCTTCACTCTAGACATTTTCATTTAAGATCCAAGGCTTTTCTTCATGGGTTTTGAGCCACAGGTTCCTGGATGGTGAGGTAAGTGACATTTGCCAGCACTGTCTAGGATGACTGGTAATGATCTCAGAAACCCAGGGCTCTGCCTGGTTAGGCCGTAAGATTTGTCATGTGTTGGTTTCTTTTGACCTGAATACCCCTTGGGGATTCCCTAGCCCTGACACAGACATTGGTCCAGCCTCACAGTGTTAATCTAGACTACACATAAAACAGACCCCCTCCACCCTGCCACCACCACCACCAGGATTAACCAAATCAGAATTTGTTGAGGTCAGAGTGCTCTCTCACAATCACTACAAAGTGTGGTTCTTGGAAAACCCACTATACTTAGAAAATATATTTTCTCTCCCCCAGTTTTATTTCCACTTTTAGGGGTAAGTTAAAACCATTGGCAGATGCCAGATTTTCACGTGTGAGTTGAACTATCTCTTCTCATGAAAAGATTCAGACTCAGCTCATTAACTCATAGCCTTGCCAATAAGTAAAAAAAAAGACAAAACTGGCCGATCCAGCGGATATGTTAGGCCTTTCTTCCTCTGCTCCATGGCCTGTATTTATTAGACTAGGACTTAAATAGATGCAATGCCCGTTTTTTACTATTGGACTATCAGATATAGCAATCCAAGTCTCACCAGAGCAGCAGCTAATTTCAAAACTGCTTTAATAGTGAAAGGATAAAAAGTTCAGCTAATCTGGATCCACTAGATCACCCCCTCCCAATGAATTTGTGCTTGAGGTCTCTCTGCCCTCAGATGTAGACAACCGTCCATCAACGACAAGATCAAGGCCAAACTCACACAGCTATCTTGAAGCACTCCTCTTTTATTATTATTATTTATTATTTTCTCCCCATGATCCACAGTTCCGATTCTTTTCTATGTAGCTTCTGCTAAACTAAAGCACGCTGGTGTCCTGAGTCCCACCCCACCCTACTGCTTCAGCCTCAGCCCCTAACATGTGCTTGCTCTGACTTCCTTGTCTTTGCTTAGATCCTTACCATGAAGACACTCAAGACACTCCCGGGTGACCCTCTAGGTCCCGATTCTCCCAAATGTGCCTTTCATCTGGCGAGGCATAGGAAAGCCTGTCATCTGGTTCTCCAGGCAGTTCGAGTGTCATAGGATGGGGAAGAAGGCATGTGAAATAGCTTGCTCCTCGATGATGGAGGTGTGCAAAGAGCAGATATTGTCTTAACTGTTCTGATATTGAACACTGTCATCGCTTTCAGGTGCATAGAGAGTTGAGACTTTTTTGAGTACTGATGCCAACAAAAGGAAAGGGAGGGGGTGGAATTCTAGTTACTTTCCTTCAGCATGCAAGTGGTCCTTCAAAACATCTCCCTTAAACCTCCAAATATGCTGGCTTCTAAGAAGTGTTTTCCAAGACTGAATGTACCTCTTGATCAGGGTAAGTGATGAAACGTGTACTTAACAGAGGAAGGGGATGGTGGAATAGCTTGTATTACGCATGCTGTGGGTCATCTCCCCTCACCGTGCTAATGGCTTGGCCTCTGAAGTTTTGAGAATCAGGAAAAGGATCAGGGATGCCAATTTCTAAAACTGTAAAGGACGACTAGCCAACCCAAATGCAGATTTGCTACTGTTCTCAGCTTCAAAGAGTCTTCTAGGGAGACTGGACTGGGGAGTTCCTAACTCCTCCCTGGTACCACCCACAGGATTTCCTTAATGGAGGGGGCAACATGGTTGGCTGTAGCAGCCTGAATGGACAGAAAGTTCCCTGCATCTTCACTTCACACTGGCTGGCTTCAGACAGATCCCTTGAGTTTTGGATGAAGCTGAGCCAGCTGGAACTTTTCGGTAGAGAGATTTGGAGAGGGAGGTCTCTTCTCTTAGGCAGATAGCCTTGTGGCGAGGTAGGGAGAGGGGGGTAGTGGTGGTGTGCTATATTGGCTCAAGGGACACTTAGGAGAAATAAATCAATTTCATTGTTCAGGTTACTGCTGAAAAAGTCCCAGATATCTCCAATTCCTAATGATGGAGCTAGAACTAGAATACAGAAAACTGGATACTGGAATCGAAGCAATGTGAGAGAGAGATGGGAACATGAGTATGGGAACCACACAAATATAAATATGATCAAATTCTTAGCTTTACAACTTCAAGCTCCAAGACACTTGCACAAGTCACTGAAACTACCTGCTCTCCATTTTCTTAGCTTTAAACTCTAGTCTCCGGAATTTAGTCCAACTCTTTAGTCCATGGACTTCTCCAGGCCAGAATACTAGAGTGGGTAGCCGTTCCCTTCTCCAGGGGATCTTCCAATCAGACGGTTGCTTTACCAGCTGAGCTTAAGGAAACCCTTGAAAACAGAAAAAAAAAAAAAAGTAATATTTTGGGATTGATTTATGTACAACCTAATGGGGTGGGCAACATCATTATAGTGATACCCATAAAACAGCCATAAGCATAAGATCATTTATGTAAAAGCACCCAGCACAGTATCTGGCACATAATAGGTTCTCAAAAACTGTTGGTTTATTCTCCCCCTACCCTGGCCCTTATTTAGGCCAAAATAGTTCTGCTCCCTGATGGAGACATCTTTAGGCCAAGAGGAATCTCTTTCCTGGATTTCTTCCCTGATAGACTCCCCTTGGTTGATTTCCTAAGAGCTGGATTTTTTTTTCCCCCTCTTCCAAACACAGTACTTTACCTACTGGCATTTTTCTTGGTGCTTGGAGAGCAGACAAGAGACATGGGTCGGACATTTCTGGGCTTCATTGACCCTGAAAGAGAGAAGACTCAGTTCTTTCAAGGGCTTCGTGACAGCAGCCTACCCCACAGGCCCTCTGGAGCAGCATTAGGGGAAATGAGTCCTCTTCATGCTTGGGATGCCCAGGGATGGGTTGGCAGTGCAGAAGGCGGTTTTCATCTTGGACAGATTCCATGTCGGTCTATTAATTCTCTGGGTCCTTAGCTTGACTGCTCAGACAGGAATTGGGCACCACAGCCCTTAGCAAAGAATGGCAGGACAGCTTGGAAAGCCAAGGTCACCAGCTCCATTCCAGGCGTGTACCAAACGATCTGACTTTTGACGCGTAGGGCAACCAGAGATGCTGTCTGTGAAGGACTAACCTTCTGCAAATGTCTCTGCTGAGTTTGCTAGGTACCCCCAGCCCCCAGTGTAACCACTCAGCTTGATTAGAGTAACAGGACAGAGAAGAGAGGCATTCTTTTGGTGGGGGTGGGGGTTGTGAAGAGAAGCAGAGATACCGAGTCTATCAGACTGCCACGGGTCGTGTAGTTTTGGCTGCTACTCTCAAAAGTGCTGAGCACATTCCCTCTATTTCCAACTCTGCCTTATTTGTTAGGGTTACTTACGGGGTTTGCTGAAAGCTGTTAGGGGCGCCCAAAGTGATCTCGAATGAAGCTGCTTTGGCTTCAACATCAGATAGCACCCAACTGCCATAGAAAGCCTAGAAACAAAAAGCAGCTCACACGGCTCCAAAGTGTCTCTTCTCTATGTAGTTCATGCAGTCTACTTAGAAGTAGTGTGGTCACATGAGTTTATGCTTACACATAGCTCATCTCCTATCTCTAAAAACATATACCTACTCTGTGCCTTTAAAAAACATAGTCAGCCTAACACTCGCATTAATCCAGTAAGACTTCCTTGAAACACACGATGGGGACACTTTCTCTGTCCAACAGGCCACATCTAATGATCCCATGTGATAAGCCATTTTCAGTGCAAGAACCCAGGGGGCCTCTGTGTCATTGATACTTCTTCTGGCTGCCCGCCTCCCCCACTGCGGCAGCATTCTCACACGCATACATACATGCATTCATGGAGCTAAAAATAAACAGCTGTTGATGGGCTGCCAGAGGGTGTCCTCCATGCTGAGCAGGCGTCCTCTGCCTTCCTATAGTAGGCAAGGCTTAAGCCACAGACAGGAGTCGAGGGTCCAGGACAGGCTTAAGCTTAAACCAAAATCTCTGAGGCAAGTTACAAAGGCTCAGAGGGCCTGAAGAGGGAGATAGATGAGAGGGTATTAAAGATCACACTGATTAAAGGTCAGTCCCATGACCGCTCGCTGTCTCTCGGGCCTTGTGCTCCTAATCCTAGTAGTAACCTCTGGAAAATTGTTTATTGGCGTAGGGGAAATCACTGACAGAGAATGTTGATAATTAAAGTTGATTAAGGAGAGGGACCAGGCATCAGGCATGATGTAAATAGCTTTCTGGTCTCCCGCCTCCTCTCCTCCCCTCCTTGGGGGCAGAAGTTATATGAGCTGGATCTGGGATCCTGTGTAGATTTGGGGAGGGTGATTTGTGTATGTAACTGTGTTCCGATCTTCCAATCTGCAAGAATTCTTGCCACCTCCATCACATCCCCAATCAATAAACCCTCTGTCACGCTGAGGTGTGGCATGTCTTCTGCTGAAAACCTCAGATTCAGACACAACACACACTGAGACACGCTCGCGTGCACACGCATGCCTTTTCACCCTCATGAAACAAGCTCCTTTCAAACTGATTTAAAAATAGCACTAATCCATTCAGCTCATTTTTCAGGAGCATTATTTTAAGATGAAAAATAGAAGATCCCCTGGTCTTTGAGAGGGAGAAAGGCTAAAGCCTCGCCTAGTCTTAAAAAGTCCTGATAATGTTGCTAGAAACTGAGCCTTTGCAGTCTTTGTTCCATTTTCTCCTCCTCTCATTCAGCAAAAGTTGTTTATCGGCTAATACCCTGCCATCTGGATATTTATAGAGGTGGGTTTCCTTTTCAGGTGGTGGTGCCAGGGCAAAGCTACAGCACCAAGCCCTTCCCTGTCCCTGGCCTCTTGTCGGCTCTCCGCTCCCCCCGCCCCCCTGCAGTGACTGGAGGCCGGTGGATTTGTGAATCAGCTTTCCCCTCCCCTACACAGGGGAGCCCCTAAACGCTGCTGGCCATTTGCAAAAGGCTGTGTGTATGTGTGTGTTTAATTGCAGGTTTATTTGTTCCTGCTCTGGGAGTCTGTCTGTCTGTAACTTGGATGACTGCTCTTTGGGAAGCTGTAGCTGGCTGATTCCGTGGGCGACCGAGCAGGATGCGTGGGCGCAGGAAACAGAAGAGGGAAAAGAAAGCGGGAGGGAGAGAAAGGGAACGCGAGAGAGAGCGGGAGCCTTAGAATCTGTTATTTGCGTCACTCGAGGAGCCGGGGCTATCTGCCCGACAAACACACAGAATTAATCCGAGTTATAGCCAGAGCTGTCTCCGCTACGGCGGTCAGCTGCGAAAGGGAGGGGAAAGGACGCTCTCTCCGCGTCTGTGCAGAGCCGAGCTTGCCCCCGGCGGCGCAGGGCGTTTGGGGAGGGGGGCTGTCCTGCTAGGCAAACCCTCGGGGGCCCCGCACGCCCGGTGCACACCAGGTTGCAGCCTTCTCTGCAGCTGCCCAGTCCAAGCCTGGGGTGGCGCCCGCCTCGGCCGCCTTGCGTGTTCAGTGGCTGCACCGAACACAAAGCGTTGTCTCTGAGCAGAAGCCTCTTCTCGGCTGAACCAGACCCACCAAAGAGGAGAATCTGCACGTGACGTCAGTAGCTGATGACTGACGCAGGCTGGCAAAGGAGACTCAAGGCGGCTGCTCCGCGCTGCCTTCATGAGTCTATTTTCTCCAATCCCTTCGTAGTGAATTACTAGAACGCAAAACACACACACACACACACACACACACACACACACAGCGCCTTCAAAATATACATTTCCAAAGGCGGTGTGTTGCAAACACAGCGAGATTTTGCAAAGCATGGGTGGGAAACGTGGGAAGGGTATGGAGGGTTTTTTTTTTTTTTTTTTTTTTTTTAACCTTTCCTCATTTGGGAATCTCCAGCTTGGACCGCATTAGACTGTAGAGCTTTTTTTGGAAGCTCCTCTGGGGATGGGGTCTAAACACCCCACCCCACCCTCATTTCCCAAGCAGGTCTGGTCAATGGAGACCTGCAGCTCTAAAAGAATACAACCACTCCAAAGCCTTCTGGTCGGGGAGACAGTGAGGAGCTTGCAACAGGCGGAGGCAGACGGGAGTTAATGGGAGGGAGGGAGAGTATAAGCAATATTTGGGTGTTTTTCTGCTTTGAAAAAATCATCTGCAGTAATGTGAGTGAGTGTGGTGGTGCAGGGGAAAGTGGGGAGGGGGCGCTTAATGCACATCTAATGTTTTGGATGTAACGTTCCAGCGAAATGCCTTTGTGTGTGGAGGTTTTTTCAGTACTTGCTAAAAATAGCATCAGGGTTTGATCGTGTTCCAGAAATAGACCGAGGGCTGCACTGGGATAAAAAGCCAGCGCGGGTGGAAGAAAACCTGGACATCACCGCATTCCTCCCCCCGCCCCCAACTATGTCTGGAAATTAATTGTTGGATTTTTCCTCTCCTCTCTTCTGTCTCCCTCTCTCTCTCCACTTTCTCTTCCCACCCTCTGTGTTTCTCTTTCTCTCTCTTAAGGAGTTCCCGTTTGGGTAAGTAATATTATGTCATGTGCATGCCGCAGACTGTGAGTATGAACTGAGGCTTACTTTGTGCATGCCCTGGGGTTCTTTTTTGGCTGCCTTTTCACCCCTTTTCTAAAGAGAAGGGTGGGACTGAGTTGGGGGTGAGGGGTATAGCTGTGTGTGTGCATAATGAATTTGGGGCTGCATGAAAAGGAACCGAAAGGGGGAATTCTTGCAGAGCCGGGAATCACCCTGACCAATCTCTGAATCAATAGCTGCAACTCTTTCTCTCTCTATGGGTCGGCGCTGTTGAGCCCGCTTCTCTCGACTGCCCCCCTCCCTTCCCCATTTTCTCTGTCTTAAAGGGTGTCCAGATACGACTTAATGGGTCATCTCTCCGCGAGATTAATGGAGACGATACGATATAGATTAAAATTGCATGGTGGGACTGGGAGGTAAAAGAAGGAAAAATCCGCGTTCCTTTGACAAACTTCCCTGCTTGCTCCGGAAGGGAGCCGGAGGACCGCGACCCTGGCGGATCCCGGCTGGCCCAGGGCGCGGTAGCTGTCCATGGAAGGCAGGTGCTGAAAATTCCTTGGTCCTTGGCGAGTTCAGCTCCGAGCGCCAGGGGGCGGGGTTGGCGCCAGTTGCGGATAGCCCCGCCCTGAATGCAGAAGAGGGATACGGAGAGGAGAGGGTTAAGGATGTTCAAAGAGGATAGTCGTGACTTCGGTGAGAGCTTTGGGGAAAAGGAGGGGTGAGTGGGAAGGAAAGGGAAAAAAATGTAAAGGAGGGGGTGCAAAGTGTTAGATTCGAGGATGAGCCAAGGCCCAGCGCTCCAGGAACCGCAAGCCGGTGGTTTACCGGCTTTCTCCGCAGAGGCCAGGCACTATCTGGGTCTCCGTTCCCAGGCGCCCGCACCTTCCCGCCAGTGGGTTTGAAAGATTTCTCTCCAGTGATGGTCCCTTTCAAATAAGAGGCTATAGGGTTACTCTATTCGGACTCTCGTCGCTCCCACTTTATACCCTCCACGTTCCCACATTCTGCAGTTCCCGGGAGGTGTGTAAAGATGTGTCTGTGCGTTATGGCAATTTTCTTACTATTCCCTTTCCTTCGCGTCCTAGTCATGGGAGCCCCAAATGAGTTGGTGGAATGAATGAATTAGAAGCCAAACCAAAGCACAAGAGTTGCTGGTGCGGTGCGCAGAAAATCCAGGCTTGGGAACATCACCCAGCGCCTTCAAGCCAAAAATGCCAAAGGGTTTCTGAAAACCGGCTCTGAAGGAAACTAGGGAGGGAGGGGATTCTTCTCCAAGTTCCCAAATGTTACTGGGGAGACCATCAGCTCCCTGGGGTTATGGGGTTGACCCAACGTGATATGCACTGCAGTCAACTCCAGTGACTTCAGTTAAACCTGGAGCCAGACAGGTGAAGAGGGAGGAAGGTTATCAGAGGCCGGGGGGTGGGGGCGGTAGGAATAAACATCACTGGGGCATACAAAGACATCCTTGCTGATTAACTCCTCGGGGAGAAATAATAAAAATGCATCCTCAAATTGGCCCACAAGGGTGGGCTGTAGACAGTGGGGTGGGGGGAGGTGAAGCTATCTTGTAGATCTGCAGTAAGCTTGTGTGCATGCAGGGATATTTTTTATACCTGTAATAATAATAAAGAAAAAAAAAAGGACAGTGAGGTAAGTATCTGTGAGGTCTGGCCTTCAACTGAAAGAGGAGAGCCCAGGTACTCCATCCTAACCCACTAACAGCCTATGGCTACAGTGACCTGGCCTCCCCCTCCCAACTCAGGGCACCGGAGGCGCAGACCTGGGGTGCGGACTGGGGGTCGAGTTATTTTTACTTTAGAAGTAGTCTCTCTGGGAAGATTCCCTGGCTGAGACAGTATTCGTCAACTCATAATAGTAACAAGGGCTGTTACTGATGTTGTGGAGAATAACACAAATAACTTCAACCCACACTTCGTCTTGACAATTCAGCTCAAACCAAAGACGCTCGCAGCCTCCCGGCCCACCCCTCGGCCTCCTCGTCACTCACCCGGACCCACTCGCTCCCTTTCCCAAACCTCGCTCCTCTCAGCCCCACAAGTTGCGTGGTTATGTTTACAAATTCTGCCACATTTGCAAAGGCAAGAGCTTGGGAGAGGGGGGCGGCGCTAGGAGGGATGGCAGCGCAATAAAACATATGCAACACGTGGAGCGGTGGGAAGGGGGTCATTAAGGGGAAAGAGAGGACGCCCCAAGTCCTCATTTCCCCCCCCGGACCCCTCTCCTCATCGCTTGGCACAATGCACAAGTTTACCCTCGAACTAGACCCTATTAAATAATTCAATGGTAGCGGTGTAATTTTGGTTGGAACCAGCACGGATTCCCAAGTCGTGACTGCAAAAAGTGAGTAATGCGCGCTGGCTGCGTCATGGCTCTAGTCACAGTTCATTCCGAACTGAGAAGGAATCGTGACTTCGCCTGGAGACGTCCCCTACAAGGGAGACGAGGTGGGGGGGGACAAGCCGGGGGGTGGGGGGGGGTAGGGAATGGAGGTGGGGGGGGAAGACCTATCCAATGAAAACCGCTGCCAGGGAGACTTTTGAACTCCGCCGCTCGCTGTCTGGCTCTCCCCTCTCGGCCCGGTGCACCTCTCTCCACCCTCCCCCCTGCACCCTCCTGGCCGGCGCGCTCGCCAGCGCGCTCGCTCGCTCGCTCTCCCGCGACCCGACGAGTCCTCAACAAGTTGGAGGAAGGCAGGAACGGAGGGGTTAAGCTCGGAGAGCCGCAATTACCAAGATCGTGACCCTCCCACACAGTACAGTAACTTATATACTTACCTGGAAGAGCCCGCTCTGCCGCCGGGCCAACACCCGTGGGGGGCGGGGAAGGGCGGGAGGGGAGCGGGCCGGTTGGAGAGGGGCTCCTCCACGCTGGCTGCAGTGCGGACCGGACCGGCGCGCTCCAGGGACCTGGGGACCCAGGTAAGGAGAAGGGGTGACGGTGCACAGGTCGGCCGGCGGTCGGTCGGCTCAATGGTCGGCTGAGTAGAACTTTTTTCTTTTATTTCCCACCCCCCAGGGGGCCGCGCCGCTCCTGCGGCGGCCGCAGACTGTGGAGCCCCCTCTGGCGCGGCGGACGCGCCGACGCTCGGAGGGTGTGTGCGTGCGTCTGCCGGTCGCCGAGCCGAGGGGACGCCGTGGGAGGGTGGGAGGGTCGCGGAGCTGCCGGAGGGTGATGGATGGGCGGAGGGGGTGGGCCAACACAGACTTGGAGACGGTCTAGCTGGATTTTCTCTGGGCAAGCTTAAGCCAGAGCTTGCGTGTGCGCCCGCGCCCGCCGGCACGTCGATTCCAGGGTGGCAAAGAACAAATATGGCAACTTTTCCCCCCAAGTTCTGGCGATGTTTTGCATACACCCCACTTAGGCTAAATCTTTCCTCCCCCGGGGGGACTACCCTCGGGGAGGGAGGTGGTCCTAAGATTCCTTTGCCCAAATCCTTCTTGGACCGTGATGGGGCGGGGTGGCGGGGTGGGGGAGGGGAGGAAGACCAGACTGGGGAAGGGTGGCGCTGCCCTGGGGAGAAGGAGGGCAACCCCTCAAAGTTTGACTACGTTGGATGGTGGAGCGGGCCTAAAGGGAGAGAGGGAAGAGGGAAGGAGGGATAACGTAGGAAAGAGATCTCCCTCCTCCTTCCACCCTGGTCTCCCTTCCCCTCCCCTCTCCTTCCTCCAGCAGAGGGTGGAATCTCCCGACGTTGTGGGAGCCGGCGGTCAGAGAGGGGCTCGCCTCTTGTTGTTCCCCTCAACATTCTGCAGAATGGGTAGGGAGTGCGGGGCGGGGGCTGGGGGTGGGTTGCAGCAATGAAAGGGCACCCGAGGCAAGCGGGACATTAGACACAGAACGTCTAGATGGGTTTGTGCGGGGGGGGGGGCTGGTGGGTAGGGTACGGAAGGAGGGACTTCACCCTGCCTATCGAGCCTCCAGAACTTTACGGGGAGTGGGGTTCAAGCCCTTCTCCTTTTTTTTTTTTTTTTTTTTGAGAAATAGGCTGACTACTGTGCAGTTTGGGTATATTTTCTGTTTATCTTGGCCTGTCATTTTACGTCTGAATCTCCTGGCTTAGTCCTGTTGGGAGAGGTCGCTCTCTTGAACCCTGGCCCAATATCTCACGCCCTCGCCTGGGCTGGAATGGGGCAGGGGGCTTGGCCGGATTTTTTGCAACAACAATATTTTAACGTGTTCCAGTCTGGGTTTTGTTAAATAATTAGAAATGGAAATATTTTTTTCCTCCCTCCCCCTTCTGGAAAAAAAAAAAAGGAAATGCGAGCTCTCTCCTGATTGGTGGGTGACGATTTTAGTCCGCACCAATGAGCTGGCGGCCTCGTCTGTATTTATTTAGTGCTCTGGGGGAGTTTTTCTCTTTACGCAGCGCCTGTAGTCACGGCTGGAACCTCTGCTGGGGGACTAGGAGGGACAAGAGGGGGTTCAGGGGGAATCCGAACTGTACCTGTTCAGAGATCCGCGACCTTGCAGCCGGGGCTGGCGGAACCCTGAGAGGGGAAAGAGGGTGACAGGACAGATAGGCGGGGAGGCTCAGGGTGCTGGGGTACCGGAGAGGGGTGGAGGCTGGGCTCCGGGATCCCTGGTCCCCCCTCTGCGCTCCTCCTCTCGCCCTCCACACACCTCGCTCGAGGCTGTTGCGGGCTGAGTTGGGGGATCGCGGACGGTGTGGAGAAACGGAGGGATTGGGCGAGGGGTTCGAGGAGGGTCGAGAGTAGGGCGGGCGGCGCGCGGGGTGGGGAGGCTGAGCCGCGTTGGAGCGCGCTGGGGAGACCCAGCCTGCTCGGCTCCGGGGTTCGGAGACATCCTGGGCTGAAGGCGGCGGCGGCGGCGGCGGCGGACTGAAGAAGCCGGCAGACTCTGCCCTTCGCGAATCTTTTTGCGGTCTGGGCTTGCTGTACATAACTCAATAGCCGGAAGCCCTTACCCCAAAAAGCATTCGCGGAGGGCGCACTCGTCGAGAAGACGGCAGCCACCAGCGATCGCCGAAGTCCGCACCTTCCCGAAACAGCTTAGTCCGAGTCTTTCCCAGCCCTCTCCCCGTTTTCCACGGAACAATCAGTCCTTTCCCTCGCGTCCTTCCCGCGCTCCCTGAGGCTTTGGTCACCCGCCTGTCCTCCGCGCAGGTCCCCCACCCCCAACTTTTTAATCGACTTTGTATCACAGGGGGAATCGGAGCAGGCGGTGTGCGTAATGTTTTCGGAGAAGTGGGAAGAAGCTGAAATACAATAAAAGTTTACACAAGTTGTGTCTCCCCCACCACCACCACCAACCTCCGCCCACACCCCGAATAAGCCCATTCACCCACTGCAAAAAAAAAAAAAAAAAAAGGAATCTGGTCTTAGGGCCAAATCATTACCTGGAATATGAATCAGTTTAGGACATTTTCTGGTTATTTTTGACCCATATGATCCAACTCTGCAATATAGGGGTGGGGAAGCCCTTGAGGGAGAGGCGGGAAGCCCTCAGCATCCCCTTTCCTAGTGGGGGACCCCGAGGTGAGGCGAGCTGCGGTGAACTGGGCAGCTCCGAAAAAGAGGGAGCATACCCAGGCACCGCCCGCTCCCCGGAGTCCCTTCTTCCCCCCACACCTGCTTCCAACCTAATTTGAAGCGTTTTGCAGCCTCAGGTACCCCCCTATCTCGCCATGCTCGAAACTAAGTAACACAGAAAGGGATAAAACATGTGAAAACTGGGAAAAACCCCGCAGAGAAGGAGCATTTGAGAGATGTGGTTGCACCCGAGTCAGAAGCTCAGCAGTGGCAACAGCAGCGCAGTCCTGGCCTCTAAAGAGGTGCCCCGTCCTGGGGAGCGAAGCAGAGCTGCAGGGTTGGGGATCAGCTCTGGGTACCCCCCTCCTCGCCTCCCCTTCCACTGCTTGCAGTCGTGACGGCTTCGGTTACAAGTGGCAAAGATCAGGCCTTCACCATGCTCTGCGCCCCCCACGTCCTTCGTCAGCTAGAAACACTGCTAGACGCCCTTAGGGACTGAACCAGAAGGACACACAGACACACGGAGGCCCAGAGGGATGGACACGGCTTGAGGATGAGTCTAGGGATATGGGAGTCCGAGACCCGAGGGCTGCGAAGCTTCGCATTTTCGGGGAGGGCCTGAATTTCCCCCCTGCACCCCAACCACCATTCTCCCAGCAAACTAAACGCCCACCATCATTCCTTCTCCCTGAGCCGAGCACCCAGAGTTCACCTCCCGCAGGAGGAAAAAGGGCTCCAAAGTCCGAGAGTGCTGGACAGAGTCAATCTTTTCTAGCTCAGCCTGCGAGGAGGCACGGAAGGCGAGGACTCCAAACTCCAGGGATAAATCAGAGCCCCTCTCCGCAGATAAAGGAGATTTTCTCTCTCCGGTTGCGTTTTCTGAAAGAGTAAAAGGGTCCCTAAGATGTCCAAAGGAAATGGAGCCAAAGCAAAAGCTCTGGGGGATTTCCTCCCTGCCTCTCACCTGGGGCCGTCTGTGGAGCGATAGCTTCGCGGAGGGAAGAAGCGCAAAAGGCAGGCTAGGTTAAAAATAGCCTCACCCCAGGTCCCTTCAGCATCTCTTTTTTCTTTTGTGCTTCTTACTTTCCCCTTCCCTCCCCAGCCAGAAAGCCCTCCTCTCTCCAAAAACCGGAACCTCCACCAGGTTTTGGAGAGAGGTGACCTGAGCGAAGTGAACTCGCACAAAAACAGTAAGAGCCGTCTGAGTGAGGGCGGCTCGAGGTTCCTGCGCCCCTGGCCCCCCTCACTCCTCCCACGAGGCGAGGTGTGGGGCCGGGGCTCGGGAGCCCACGAGCACCCGGCCGAAGCCGGCGTCGTGCGCGCCCGAGCGAGTCCTTGCCTCGCCTCGCCTCAGCCAGACAACTGTTGCTGCTTTGAAGCTACTGCGGCTGCAGCACAGCTGCTGGGGCGGCCGACAGCACACCGGGGCTGGGGGTGCTCACTCCTGATCCGGGGCGGGGGCTTGCGGAGAGTGGGGGGTCTCATTCCGGGTGGGACCAGAGGAAAGCACCCCCCTCCCCTTTCTCTTCACCAGGAGTGAAAATTGGTGGCTTCTTGCACATCTTTCCTTCCCTCCTAAGGGCGGCTGCTTCAACCTGAGGCCAGTGAGAACTGTCTCTCCGCTTTTTCCCCACTTTGCCTTTGCTGAGAAAGGAGGGCAAAGTCGGGGGGAGGACCTCTTTGAACCCTCAAACTGCTAACGCACACACCTTTTGGGGGAAAAAAAAAAAAGCCACATTACCCAGTAAGCCAGGGGCCTGATGGAAACTTCCAGGCACTTGCATCTGACGCAGACTCTCTAGCCCCTATATTGGGGAGAAGGGGTAGCGGTTGGAGACCCTTCCTCACCCCAGTGTGTTTCCCCATGGGGGTGGGAAGTGTCCACGGAGTCCCTGGGGACACTTGGTTCCCGGAGCCTATCAGCTAGCTTAGCTTTTGCCTATGCCAGAAAATCCAGACCAGACTGGTCTCTCGAGCTGAGGAAGGGGTGAAGACATCAGGGAGCCCCCTCTCTATCCCCTGCCCCCTGGTGGTTGGGTCAGGCTGGGGGTTCCACGAGCTCTCACCCTCAGGCCCAGTTTTGGTTGCTCTGTTCCTGCAGTTCCCCCCTGCCTCTCCTGTTCTATCCGTGGCTGGAGCCAAGTTTCCTCCCCTCGCAGGGCTCTTTTGCCCCTCCTGGCCTCTTTCCCAAGACCTGTGGTTGCTTTGAATCCCTTCCTTACCTGCCTTAGGCTGGAGGCAGAGGAAGGGACTGAGTCAAAGGTGCTGAGCACACTTTCTGCAGTCTCAGACCAGGACCTCTCCTCCGTCTCAGGACTTCTCAACCTAGGGAACTGTGTGGGCATCTCTGGAAAGCTCTCCCCTTGCTTCAGCTCTCCTGCCTTGTAACTCTTAGCCCAGGTGCACCGTTCTGCCTTTTTCCTTCCTTGTAGTCTCCCTACCCCCATGATTTCCTATAAAATGTCCCAGCCCCCAAACTTTCCCATTCTCCTCCAGAGCAGCAAAGTAACCTTGCCCATCTTTGGCCTTTTCAGGTAATCAAAACTGCCCTGACACCTGGACGTCTGCATGAGGGATGGTCACAGAAGGAGGAAGTCTCAGAGGCCATAGGAGCTAAAGAGTCTATGCAGATGAGCTCTGGAGTCCCAGGTAAGTGCAGAGATACCCCAGCCTGTGGCCCCTTGGCCTGGGCAGTGTGTGTACACTCCCCACTTGGTGATGAGACACAGGACAGCCAGAGATCCAGTGCTTGGGCATGGTCCTTGATGGCTTAGCATTTGGCAAAGAGAAGCATCCATCATACAGGTGGGGGGGGCACAGTACCCCATGAAGCAGGCCCCTTTCCTGTCTTATCCCCTAGCAGGACCTGGACCTGGGTGTTTGGAAGTTCCCAAGCCTTAAGGACTCAGGGGTGCAGGGCTTCTTCAGTGGGGCCCAGAGTTGCCCCTCTGCCCCCATGTCCTGGACTATGTCAGGCCTCTTAGGGGCCCAGGAGAGGTGTGGAGTTGAAGGGTAATTTGCTGCTGAGCTTAGTTTTTCCGAGGAAGCCAGTACATTGAGTTATGTCTACTTAACTGGGGTTCATCATAGGAAAGATAAGATTTTTAGGTTATTGATTTTTTTTTTTTGAGGGGTAAGGCATTAAACTCTAAACACATTTACTTTTACTATTAACCAGCAAAATCCTTTGCTACAGAGCTTTTGTTTAGCTGCTTTGCTGAGCTTCACAGTCATACTGTGATTTGCATTGGGGAATTCAGTTCAAAGCTAGGCAGAAAATTTTGAAACTCCAGGGCTGTTAGATTTGTGAGGTAGGGAGAAACCGAGCTCCCTAACTTATCCTTGGCTGTTTTGTGAGCAAAATGTAGGAAGCTGCCAGAAATTCTATAGGAAACTTGAGGCTCATGGTAGAACAGAAGCACAGTCCATGGAAGACCTTCAGATCAGTATACAACAGACCTATTTACTGAATTAATTAACTGACTGCTACATATATTTTGTGAAATGTTTACTTTTGAGAATGGAACTTTAACAATAAGCTGACTGACTAGAAACCCCTGTAATCCCACCCTGTAAAGTGAGAGCAAGATCTTCCAATCACTGGCTGAATCTAACTTCTCTTAAATTCCCCTTTTGAATATAAGTTTTCAGCATCTGTCTTAGAGCAATAGGGCTGTAGTTCATTCCAAGAGCTTAACATATCCCCCTTCTCCCTCTTTAATTGGTATTTCAGTTGCCTTGTAGAAACATCTAAGAAAATAATATAGGGGGTAAGATTTTCTTGCCTGAAGGGTAACCTCTTCTAAAAACATCTGTTGATGGGTGAAATCTCAAACGTAAATATATATGTAGCATGTAAATGCTAGAAAGAGCTACAGATATACAGACCAATACCTTTATTTTATAAATCACGAAACAGGGGTTCAGAGAGATTAAGTGATTTTACCAAGGTCACACAGCTGGGGCCCTAACCCAGGTTGTTTATTGTTTACTCTGGATTCTTTCATGTTCACTCAGTAATTCTAAGCACTACTAAATAATACAGACAGTCCATAAACACCAATTGTAACAGATTTCCTTCCAAAATGGCTTGCATTTAGGATGCCAGGGTTCAAAGAAGAGTTTACCTAAAGGTTCTTCTGCTAGCAGTTAGCATTCTGGGGGCATCACTAGGTTAGGCAAGGCTCTCCTCTCTTGCTTCTGACATAGCCTAGACCTCAGTGCCTCCATGTGAGCCTTAATTCGCTAAGGAAGTCATCAGCACAAGAAATTTGCTGTGTCACAGAATCTGAGTACTCGTCCCTTCCAGAGTCTCTCTTAGCCTGAAGCAGTTCCATGAGGCCTAGGCCTCTCTCCCTTATTTCTTTCCTCTGGGTGGCAGCTTGAATCTTATCCTTCTTGCCTACTAGGCTTGACTGGGAGCTGTTAGGAGGGTAGTAAGGTCCAGTTGAATTCCCCCAGGATTTCTTAATTACGTGACAAGCAAGGAAGGTCCACAAAAGCAGCTTTCAGACCAAGCAGGGATTCATGTGATCCTTGTCCCTCGGATATCTTTTAGAGTGCTGCAGGTCACCTGTTCCTAGGACACTGGCTTGGTCTGGTCAGTTTTAAGATTTACGGCCAACGCCTGGATCTAACTCAGCTTTGCATATTTCCATCAGTGACAGCCATTTTGATGCCATTATTAATCATGTCTTCAGCACATAGGAAGAGTAGCCATGCTGTGTGTGCTATGACCAATAAATTATTGTGATGGCCTTTTTTTTCATAGACTCTCCCTGCTGTTTGCTTCCTCACTTCTCTTTCCGGATGTGCTCTTACTGGCAACTTCTAACTAGGAAATAAGATGCATTTCTCAGCTTAAAAAGAAACACATTGGAAGGAAGAAAAATGAAATGGAGTGGAAGATACAGTTAGGTTAAAAAACAAAACAAGGAGACAGTCAAACAGTGGAAGGCATTAAAAGAGCTAGTTCTATCTGGTCCTGACTACTTAGTTTCATGACCCTGAAAAAGCTATTATATCCTTCCTAGGCGTCTACTCCTCCACCTCTAAAGTTGGGTCCTTTAGAGCTCAGATCCCTCTTGTTCATTCATTCATTCAACACATGTTGAATGTTTATTGAGTCCTTACTATATATCAGGCCTTATTCTAGGCATTGGAGATATAAATACATTATTCTCCCTTTGATAACCTAATGAAGTTATGGAGCTTCTTCCCGGAAAAACAAAACAACAAAAGGAAAGAGAAAACAGAAAAACACAGATATTTTACATAAAATTTCAAGAAGCTCATGACTTCCCAAGGCTTCACTAGGCCCTAATTAAACATTTTTCATCTAGTTAGTCTCAAAGTCCTATATTTTACAAAATTAAGGTTTGCAGCTTAGGTTGAATCATCAAATCTTGATCTGTAGCTATTCTTTTTTTTTTTTTTTCCTTACCTAGCAGCTCTGTGTCGTGTTTTTAATCATGGTTTTTGGCCTCCCTTTTTTTGTAGAATAAATATTTGGAATTTAGTTAATACTGCAAGAGGCTAGAGTAAATGCTATACAGAAAATCAGTAACTGAAAGGCAAAGCAGGCATGGAGGTGAGGGACAGAAGCAGATGAGAAGTTTTAATGGCCAAGTCTAGCCCAGTCCTGCAGAATTTTGAAGTGACAATCCATCTTTCAGGCTAAATGTTCTTGGCAAAGTCTGGTGATTTGGCGGAGGGAACAGAGGTTGGTGTTGAAGCTGGACAGTGTAATGTCTCAACATCAGGGCTCATAGCAAAGATGGATTTTCTCTGGTGCTTTTGACCACCAGGGAAAATCAGAGATAGACAGGAGAGGGATTCCCTGAGAAGGAAAGGAACAGTCCATTGACTGGATTATTATGTTGGTAAGACTGGCCCTGTTGGGGTGATCCTGTTGGGTTGGTAGGTTGCCTTTATATAGCATAGCTGGGGGCTTTATCGCAGGCAGTGCTGCTGAGGTCTTCAGTAAAAGGGTTGGAAGTCTTTAAGACTCAAAGTAGACATGGAGAGGTCAGCATGCAAAGGTTTTGCCCCACTCCAAGTCTTCCAAGCCTCTTTCTCCCCTGCTGTTAGCTCCCCAAAATTCTTCCCTGCAATGAGGAAGGCCTGGCTTTTTTTCATTTAGGGTGAAGGATGTTTATAGACTTTAGTGTGATCAGCTACTGATGCAAGCTTTATGTTCAGGGCAAGCTGGATGCTCTTACTCAGCGCTCCCAGGGTAAATAGCCAGTGGAAGGCACTGCTGGGAGATGACCTTGGAAGTGGAAGGTCTGGATTAGAATCTGAATTTGTAAAGACTTCCCCGAGATTGTGGGAGGATCCGGTGAAGTGTGTGAGTTTCTACTTAAGCAAGAAAGTAACAGATTGCTGCTGCTGAGGCTCAAGAATAGAAAGATCCACCTTAAGGCAAATCAGTCCTTCTCATTTTCTCAATTTCCTTATCTGTAAAATGGGAATAACAATAACAACCCTAAGATTCTGGTGAGGATTCAATCAGATTATGCATGTAAAGAGCTTCACTCAGTTCTCAATGAATGTTAATTGTTGTTATTATTATGTTTCCCCACCCCCCCACCCCCCCACCCCCGCTTGACACATATACCAATGGCATACAAGGCTTATATCATGGAATCTGCAGTCATAGGACCAGAGCTATTCCCTGAGTAACAGATAAAAGATAATCTTTTCTGAAAGCATCTGTCTATTTGCTCCATAGCCTGCCAGTGCCCAGGATTACCCGACTGGGAGTAAATCAGGAGGGCTGATAGAAAAATCTTTTTCTCTACTTGATGTATCCCTACCTAAAGATTATCTCTTTGTTGTTTCATTCCCCTTTAATTCCTTGCTTTCAAGTTCTTTTTAAAAATCTATTGAATTTAATCACAATTGTTTTTGCAAATCATTCCCTTTTTTACTTAAAAAAAATTTTTTTTTTTATCAGAGGGGGAAAAATGATTCACTGGGTATACTTACCATTCACCTTTTACGTTTGGCTTATATCCAGTTCTACATTTGCAGTTTAGGTGATTCCCACTGAGCAAAGAGTAAAGGAACAATAAAAGGGCAAGAACAGATAACACTATTTGCTATCATCGAGGATGCTTTCTCTTTCCTTTTCACATATATTTTCTCTTCGTTTCTTCCTTCCTCCAGCTTCACTTTTCACTGTCTTATAAATCTTTTGTCTTCTCTTATCACCCCTCCCCACCTCAAAAAAACCTTTGCTCTCTTCTGTTTGATTCACTTAACTGGTTCTATCAGGCATTTCTTTCAAGTCTTAGCTGAAAGTTGCAGGGTGACGATAGGAAGCATCTGATGAGGTCTTTATGTTTTCTGGGGAATCCTAGAAGAAAAGGGCTCCTCTTTGTACCCCGGAACCTATAAAGCACATCTGAGGCCATTCCAAAAGATGTTTTTGCCTTTGTTTGCTTTTTATGTATTTTATTTAATTTTCTTAGAAACAGGAGCCTTCTCCACAGGCCTTTCTGCATTTTCCCCACAGTCTGCCCGTCAACTGTACTCGAAGACTTTTCTTCTCTTTTTAAAAAACCATACTAAAAAGCCCAGGGACGTGTCAAATGCCAACTGCACACGTAGTCCTCGCCATCCCTTCTTTGCAGACTTTCAAGGGGCGGCTAAAAGCAGCATAATTTGAGGAAGCAGTACAACTGCTTGGTCTAAGGCCACGGGCTTTGAGGCCAGTGAGATCTCGGTTTACTTGTCAGTTTTGTTCTTTTCAGCTGCATGCACTAGAGCAAGTTATCTCTCTGAGTCAGTTTCTTCATCTGTAAAATGGGGATATTCAAGTGCCTATTTCATAAAGTTGTTGGGAAGATGAAATGAGATATCAGTTAACTCACAATCTGGTACTTCAGGTGTGTAGTATGTATTCAACCAATATGCACTGCTAGCCTGGAGAATCCCGGGGACAGAGGAACCTGTTGGGCTGCCGTCTATGGGGTCGCACAGAGTCGGACATGACTGACACGACTTAACAGCAGCAGCAGCAGCAGCAGCAGCAGCAGCAGTGTTAAGACAGGTGCCTGCAGACCCAGAGTCTAGACAGAGTCCTGGACTGGTTGAAAGAGTTGAAATAGGAATAGGGAGCAGGTAACACCACCAGGTGTCATGAGGTGGAAGATGAGTCTAAAGTCAAGGAGTGCTGGGATCATCTTGAGATTTTCCAGATGTTGTGAATTGGGCTAGGAACTGGTCTGGAGCTGAACAAACAGTAATGGCCTCTCAGGACAGCTGTCATTCAAATTGCAATGATTTATACCACATTGACCTTTTAATATCTCCACAGGCAAATCAGTCTGACTTTGTAAAAAATTTTGATCCCCAGGGTTGACCCCTCTTTAAAGCCCAGATCTTAGGTTGGTAGAAAAAAAAATCAACTTAAAAAATAGTTTCACTGTTTCAAAGTGGAGTTAAGTGATTTTTTTTTTAATTAAGGGGTATTAAGGGGTCTCTTTTACCCTTGGAGTTTGTGACAAGCATACTTGATCAGAGATAAGAAAAAGAGCAGAAAACCCTCTTGCCAGAGATGGGTGTGGTATGAACCAAAATCAAATTGTCTGAGAAGTTCTGTAATTCTTAGCTGATAAAGGGGCAGTAAGTAAATTGGCAGCCTATACATTGATTTTGAAAAGGAAGGGTGAATTAGAGAGAGCCCTCCAAACTTTATCCTCTCGACTTCTACCACTGCGAACCTCAACATCACATCTAATGAAATGATATTTAAGTAAAAGAGGAAAATTGTTTCCCCTCAGCAGATTTCCTTTATGCCTCTCTTTTTAAATTTTAAATTATATGTAGGTAATGGAGCACAGAAGCAGTCATTTATAATAAAAATTTTTAAAGAAAGAAAAAAAATTATTGATAGCATCCTGAATTAAAATTTGCTCATTAAAATCTTAAAGAATTAAAATTAAAATACTAAGAAAATATTTTAGGCTGTAACACTAATTTAGTATTTTCATTTATTTACAGACTTATGAAATCCTCCAGTTCATAGCTATTTCCCGCTCCAACTTGCCCTTCAGGGAGCTTGTCCAGAAAAAAACCTGTTTCAGGTAGTTTTGCATAAGAATTATTTGTATTTAAATATGAAACAGTCATGAAAACAGTTGCTATCTCTTCAAATAATAAAAACAAATGGTATTTAAAAAATACAAGCTTATTACTTTTTTGAGGATTAGCTATTAGCTTTAGAATTTTTTCAAAGTCATGCTTTAGAATTCTGAGAGAAAGGAAAATATTTTTTTCAAAGAAGGGAAACCTTTAAAGAGAAACTGTAAATTTTTTTTAATCTTGTGATTAAAAATCTTGCTTCTCAGTGAGCTACCTCTCAGCTTCCCTGAGATTTTAACAGGAAATTTTATTTCTTTTATTTGTATAACATTAAAGATAGTTTATCCCAGTAAAGATCATTATTTAACCAAAGCTCAAATATCTAAGAAGATATTTTATTTATGATTATAAAACATTAATTTTTCATGTGGCACAAAACAAATATAACTTCCACAGAGAGATGTGTGATATTCATTAGTATGCTTATTTTAGGGAGGAGTGGCAACTTTCTTCTACTATTCATAAATTTATTCCTTAATTTAAAAATAAGATGTCTTTTTAGTTAATCTCTTTTTTTAGTTAGAAATAGAATTTTCAGTCAAAATGTTTTCCCAATATAATTTTAAACTGACCACACTTTTTTTTTTTTTTTGCTAACATATTTAGCAGTTTATGTTTTAGCACTAGGTTGATTTCATCTTTTTTTTTCTGCATATGCTCACAGATAGATTTTAATATAACACATTAAATAGGTTGTTTTATTTCTAATATTTATGCTTCTAGAAGGATTATATATGGCACTAAATAGGGGCTATGTATTTATTGCTGTGTTTTTGGCAAAAATATTTTTTATTTTTTAAAAAAAGTAATAAGGCTTTGTAATAAATTAAAGTAGTAGATTCTAGAAGTTGCTTGAGGAATCATATTATAGAATTAAATAAAATTTATGGAAATTTCCCCAAAGGATTGCAATTTAAAAAGCCAAATATCCTCCCCCAAAGTATAAAAACCTAGGTTATAGAATTGCTCCAAATTAATTTTTTTTTTCAAAAATTTCACAGATCTTTCATTGTCTCTCATACCTTGCACCACAATCATCAACCTGTTGCAAATGTACTAAATCTGCCATAAGAAGAGGAGACATAAGGTGATTAAAATGATGAAATTCCTCAAGTCGTCACTGACCTCTTCTCTCTGCCATTTTCTTGGGCAGACAGGCCCAACCTCAGAAACAATTTTTTCCTATACACAAATCTTTTTCCATTTTTCCTGTTGTCTGTTAATATGCAGTCCTACAGGGGAAAATACAGCTTATAGAACTATCTTTTTTTTTTTTTTTTTTATGGAGGTTCTTTGATAGGAAGGTGATGCCTGTTAATTCTTCTTTCTTTTCAAGGGGGTCAGAATTATGTTTTTGAGGTCATCCACTCTTGGAGGTTAATTAACATTTACTGAAAGTAAGGGAAGGAGTCTGCGATCTTAAAAAGATCCCCAAAGAATGAGGTGAAAATCTGTCACTAGATTAGGAACTGATTCGGAGGAGACAGGGCAAGGAGAGATACAGGGACCTTATCCCAATGTCTTAGTTCAGGGGCACCATCAAAACCCCGGAACTGGATGCTTGACATCGGTCTACCTGTTGTTAGTTTCATTACGGCGTTTTTTGTCTGTTGCGCACGCGCATGCGCACGCGCATGCGCACACACACACCTCTCTCTCTCTCTCTCTATATATATATGTAGTCTCACCAGCAGAGACGGTAGCTCATCTTCCTTACCCAGAAGGTTGAACTTAACCAGTTGTATCTGAAGGTAACCTAATGTTAGAACACAGTCTCATGCTGGCTTAGACTGACTGATATACTAGAAGATATGAATTCCTCTAAATTTCATTTAAAATTAGAGTCTGCACATGAATGAACTAAATATTGACATTATTTTTGACATAAGATAGTCTTTTCATCAAATGTAAGTGGCCCTCAACTCTGAATTAAACCTTAGAGGTCTTTTGTCTCCTTAAAAAGACTGATGGAACTGTGTCTGACCACGCTAAATAAAAACATCTTTAAATAAATATAATTTTAGTCTCCAATCCTGAATATAGGGAAATTCCAGCAATGATGTAGGAAAGGCACTGTTTAGAATGATTTAGCATCAGTATCATTTATCCCCCAAAATTACAACTGTCAAATTTTTAAATCCTGTGACGGGAGAAGGAATGCTGATTTTATTTTCTCTTTGTAAACTACCTTGAGATCCTTTGAAGGAAAACAATAGATAATATAGTTATAACCTTCAGTGTTGCTGTAACCATCATTATTTACTGATAATTTTGTTATTAAAAAATATTGTTCACGGGCAAAAAAGGAAATAGTATGAATAGCAAAATAAAAGAAAAAGTAAAACATGAAAAAAGAAAGAAAAAACCTGAGCATAGGAAATTAAATGTAGAGGACTAGTTGAGCTAGGTTTAAACACATAGTATAAATACCAAATGCAATTCTCTGTTCCCCTTTCTTTCTCCAGGGATGCACATACATAAACCCAAAATTTATACACAAGAAGCAGTTTTTTAATTGATATGTACAAGCTTATTTAAAAACTTCACTGCTATTAAATTTGCCATCTTATTTGGTAAATTTAGAAATCAGTGTTTTCTGAAAGAGATTTTTTTTTTCTTTTTCCCAAACTAGAAACAGGATTGAAAGGAGAAAAGGTCAATTCGTCTTTCACCCTGATAATTGGATTAAGGGCTTTCTGAGTCATAAAGATCGTTAACTTTTAAAAATCTTAATTACTCCATAATGACATAATTCTTCAAAAAGTAGCAATTACTTTTAAATATCCTGAATAAAAAAATAAAAATTTGGAGGAGGATTTTCTTTCAGGAAAAAAAAAAAAAAAGGAGGGGAGGGTCTAGCAAATTCTACAAAAACAAACAAAAAGTTTGAATCTATTTTATTAATATATTGAAATTATAGATTTGGAGGGAAATTTTCTTTTGGGGGAATCTTCAGCAAAGGAAAAAAATACATATTTGATTTTAGGAAAGGCATTGCAGTGAGAAAAATATGTTTTAAAGGATATATATTAAAATATATGAAGAAACTGAGTCTTAAAAATAGTCTCTTGAAGTTTTGGCTCAAAATTTTAACTGATTTTCTTTCCTTCCTTTAAAAATTTTTTTAAAAAATTCTGTTGATTGAGCAACACTGATCTGAAAACTGTCCCCCTCCTTGTAGACTGGCTTTAAGAGCTAATGGCTGTACTTAACTGAAGATCCCTGTTTTAAAAGAGCCCTTCTGCTTCTCCTGTGTTTGCATTAAAAATATGTTTACCCCGTGAAGTACATTGGTCACTTTTCTTTTCCCTTTATTTTTGATGTTTTCTTTTCTCCAGAATTTTACATGATGTTGCTCCCCAGTCCCTCTAAAAAGTACTTAATCAAAATTTTCTTTTGTCGTCTTTTTTTCTTTTTCTTATTTTATAAGTTTATTTTTCCCTGCAGATCTAATACCTTTTACTTACAGCAAACTCATAGTCCTGATATACTAGAGCATTTTTACTGGTGCCAGGGTGGCATTTCTGTATTTGAGGCCCACTATTATGTGCCTTTGGTAAAACAGTCTGGTGAAATGTTGGAACCGCACACAGTAAACATTTGATAGAAACAAAGATGTGAGTCTGACCTTGACCCTAACAGCACCGAAGCCCCTGTTTATTCTTGGTTTTCTCTGACAGCAGGGAGAACAAAGGACACCTTATATCCTTGGGGAGGCATATAAAGAACTGTAGTGGGCTCTCCTAAATCAAAGTGAGTGTTCTCACGTTCATCTGTATATGCACACACTTGGTATACAAGCTGTGTCTTTTCATCCAAACCTGTCTAAGGAGAGGTTTTCAGTTCAGTTCAGTTCAGTCTCTCAGTCGTGTCCAACTCTTTGTGACCCCATGAATCGAAGCACGCCAGGCCTCCCTGTCCAGCACCATCTCCCGGAGTTCACTCAGACTCACGTCCATCGAGTCAGTGATGTCATCCAGCCATCTTATCCTCTGTCGTCCCCTTCTCCTCCTGCCCCCAATCCCTCCCAGCATCAGAGTCTTTTCCAATGAGTCAACTCTTTGCATGAGGTGGCCAAACTACTGGAGTTTCAGCTTTAGCATCATTCCTTCCAAAGAAATCCCAGGGCTGATCTTAAGAATGGATTGGTTGGATCTGCTTGTAGTCCAAGGGACTCTCAAGAGTCTTCTCCAACACCACAGTTCAAAAGCAAGAGGTTTAGTCCAATTTAATTGATGGTTTTGAAAATAGCTGAATCCAGATCAACTGGTTATTCGACAGTGAGTGGATATGCCTTCACTGACACTCTGACTAAAATTGATTGTTACATGTTCCCTCACTCCCTGCAGAAGTTGATGCAACCCTGTTGATTTATTCATTTATTTGGTCAAAAGAGATCCTTCTGCATGATCAGTCAGATGCCAAATGTAAATGAAGATAATTTATTTGTTAATGGTGATCTTTGAGTTCTATAGGTCTGTGGATTTTTTAAAAGCCATTCTCAACTGTAAGATTAGTGGATTTAAAAATAACCTTCACTAGTTTCTTATTAACAACAACAAAAATGGTAACCCCTAGTAAAGAGTAACCAAGCAGTGTTTTTACGGTTTAGGTATTCATATAAATTGTAAATTTCTTGAAAGTAGACTTCCATGGATTAACAGCTTTTCACCTCTCCCCCCACCCCAACTCAATGCACAGACACAAAACATTCCCAGAACACACACACACACACAGAAATCTATTGCCCTGTTTCCATAGTCTTCCATATTTTGTTGTACACAGGTTTGCCTGAAGAGTTAGCCAATTCCCAAGTCATCTTGTGTATGTTCTTTCAACATAGAATCTTAGGGATTGATCAGTACCTCTGAGGTTGTCCAGCCCAAATGTCCCATTTTACATAAGGCTTCATTGGTGGCTCAGATGGTAGAGAATCCACCTGCATTGTGGGAGACCTAGGTTCAGTCCCTGGGTTGGGAAGGTTCCCCGGAGGAGGGCATGGCAACCCACTCCAGTATTCTTGCCTGGAGAATCCCCATGAACAGGGGGGCCTGGTGGGCCACAGTCCATGGGGTCTCAGAGTCATGGAGAGTCAGACGCAACTGAGTGGCACAGCACAGGACACAGGGTGGGGCTCTGTCTGGTCTAAAGTTCACAGAAAATTAGTAGCTGGTCCAGGGTTAGAACCTTCTAGTTTGTTGAGGTCTGACTCTGGGCATGATAGAGATATGATGCTGAGTTCCTGGGTGGGGCCAAGAAAAAGAAGCAGAAAAACGGAGTGTTGTTTTCTGGCTAGGGCATTTTTCTAAGACAGAATTATCAAAGACTAAATATTTGGGACCCCTTCTCTATGCCATCCAACTGAGTTGAACAGTCTACTTTTTTCATTAAGTCTTCTGAAGGAGACGTATTTAAGTGACCTCCTGGTGAAGCTCAGAAATCAAACTATTACCCTTCTCTTTAATAGAATAATATGACACACATTTATGAACACCCGAAATGTATGAGCACTACATGTTAGCAACAGAAGGATAAATTAGATGATGTCTGTGGAAGCACCTGGCATCCATAGTAGGTGTTCAATAAACATTCATTCGCTTATGACCAGTAAGGACAGATTTAAATCAAGACAGAGTTAAACAGCAGCTAATAGAAGGCAAAATGAATTAAGTCTAACTAGAGGTCAAAACAAAGTGCCATGGCCCTGAAAGGAAGGAAGCTTAATTCTGATGGGAGTTCTGGGGGGTGAGAGACGTGTGAGCTAAGCCTTGTATACTGAGTAGAATTTTGATAGAAAGATGATGAATATAGCCATTCCTGGCGGTGGAACTTGATAATAAAGGTCTGGAATAATGAATGTGAGGTGGATTCTGGGGTACTATACTGTGATTGGCGCACTGGATGATTGGAAAAGTGAGGAGGAAAAGGAAACTACAAAGACGGGGGCCAAGTTATAGAGGAAGCTGAATGTTGAGCAAATGACTGTGTACCGAGTTTTGAAGGCATTGCAAGATCACTGAAGGCTTTAAATGGGGAGTTGATCTCTGATGATAATATTAGAGAGTGGTTTCAAAGAGCAAGGAAATGCAAATCAGCGACTCAACTTCATTCTGGTCATTAGGAAAGACCTGCGGTTTTTGTGTTTCTTGAAGGGAGGTCAAGATATTGTGACAGTCCTTGATATAAACTTGAGTAGGGTGATACCACTTAGGTGATCACAGAGCCTGATGACTTGAGGAGCGATGTGGGTCTTAGTTGTCTTCCCTGTAGAACTCAGGGTACCTGGGGCCAGTGAGTGCCCTCCAACGAGCAGTCAAATGATTGGGTATCATGTTGCTATGTGTGCTGTGAATGAAGCATCCTTCCCGGGGTGGAAAAAGCCCATGACGTGGGTGAAAGGAAAGCCTCTGAATATCCAGTGCCTTCACCCAGAGTTCCATTATGGTGTCTCATGTAGCTAGTCTCCTGGGTCACTTATGTTCCTTTTGGACTGTGTCTGCAGATAAGGTAGTACCTCCTCTGACAGGTGGGAAAGCCGAACCTGTCAGGTGTCCATGCATATGTCTTGCTCCAAGGATACTAGGTGTAGGCCTCTCTGATAACACCTGGCTTCTACTCCTGATGCTGAGCCTCTGTTTACTCATGAATCCGTTTTTTAAATTTTTAATTTAATTTTGTGTATTTACTTTTGGCCGCACTGGGTCTTCAGCGCTTTCTGGGCTTTCTCTAGTTGCGGCGAGCGGGCCCTCCTCTTCACGGTGGTGCGTGGACTTCTCCTCGTGGTGGCTCCTCCCGTTGCGGAGCTCAGGGCTCTAGGTGCATGAGCTTCAGTAGTTGCAGCACGCAGGCTCTGTAGTTGTGGTGCCCGGGCTCTAGAGCTTGGGCTCTGCAGTTGTGCACAGGTTTAGTGGCTCCACTGGCCTGTGGGATCTTCCCAGACAAGGGATTGAACCTCTGTCCCCTGCATTGGCAGGAGGAGTCTTATCCACTGTGCTACCAGGAAAGTATGTGGATCCAGTTCTTGACTTGGGGTCTTTCCCCTCCAAACTTGATCTCAGTGAAGTTAGTTTGTCTCCCTCGTATCCGCATTTCTGTCTGGGCCAGTCCATTGCCAGTAGGAAAGTGCTTCTCCGTGGGACGCAGAGTGGGACACAGATCCTCCTTTTACGTCACTCCACCCTGCAGCTCTTCTCCCTTCTTACTTTCCTCCCCTTTGTGCCTGTCTGGTTGCCCTTTCTGCTCCTAAGTGCCACCCCACTGTCCATCTTCCTCTCCTAGTCCTTCAGTTCCTTTTCCTTCGGAATCGTTTCTCATGCATGCATCTCACATCTTTTCTTGGATGTCCCTGTCCCGTGCCTTCTGTGTCCGAGTGAGGTGTGATAAGTCGGACAAGGGAAATCCGACTGTGCGTGCAGAAAAGACTCGGTCAGACCTCAGGGTGCTGCAGATCAACAGGAGAGTAGGCTTGGTGTGTGTGTGTGTGTGTGTGTGTGTGTGTGTGTGTGTGTGTGTGTGTGTGTGTGTGTGTGTGTACGTGTCTGCATAAGTGGGACTGCCCCGTGGTGTGTGTATCCAACAGAGCTGTTATACTCGAGGGAAGACCATACCCTGGATGTTTAAACATCTGGGCTGGGTTTCTTACAGCATTTGGACAATATCACGGTTTAGGAATTAAGTAGAATCTTTTTTGTTAGTAAATACTGCATCTAATCTCATTTTATTTTTTATAATATTTATCATGCTATTTATCTGATCAACTACCTATCCACTGATCCTTTTATCTGGATAAAAATTATCTGGACTGATGCTCACCTGATGGCAATGTTGGTTATTTCTAGATGGTAGGACTTGGTTGGTGTGGGTTTTTTTTTTCACTTTCTTTTTGATGCCTTTTTGCAGTGCTTAAATTCCTAATAGGAAATCAGAATACGGGAATAGAATAAACATTGGCTTATATCACAACAGCCTACGTGTCCCTTAGTACATAATCTCATTCTGGTTTGGTTTTGTTTTTTGCATTTCATACCAGTGACTCATTTAATTTGTAACTGAAAATACGTACCTTTTGCTCTCCCTCCCCTCCTCTCAACGCCCTCTCCCACTCTGGCAGCCACCTATTTGTTTCCTGTATCTCTGACTCTGTTTCTGTGTTGTTATGTTTGTCCATTTGTTTTGATTTTTAGATTCCACAAATAAGAGGAATCATACGTTTTTTGTCTTTCTCTGCCTGACTTATTTCACTAAGAATAATACCGTCTAGGTCCATCCCTGTTGTCACAAAAGGCAAGATTTCATTTTTTAAAGGCTGAGTAATATTCCATTGTGTATATGTATATATATATATATATCTTACATCTTCTTTATTCATTCATCTATTTATGGGCACTGAGGTTGGTTCCATATCTTGGGTTATTTTGAATATTGCTGCCATGAACATAGGGGTGCATATCTTTTCAAATTAGTGTTTTTGTTTTCTTTGGAAAAATACCCAGAAGTCAAATTGCTGAATCGTATGGTAGTTCTATTTTTAATTTTTTGAGGACGCGCCATACTGTTTTTTCACAGTGGCTGTACCATTTTCTGTTTGTTCTCTTACCATATTAAAGAGGAGGAGATTTTAAAAGCCCCAGCCAGCTCCCCAGATGCATTATTAGAACTTTGTTTTCCTTTTTAAAGAAAAATCACTATTGTCTTACTTTTAAAGGTACTTTATTCTTTTTTTAAAAATTGTGATTTTTAAATAATTTTAGGCACATAAAATAGAGCAGCTAATGGAGGGATAAATGAATGGATGGTAAAAGATAGTCAATATATTATTGATGAGATACAAAATGAGGTCATACTGCTGTTTTGAAATAGAATGATTGTATTTAATTTAACTTAAATTGAAAGAGGAAAAAAGAAATTGAAGGAATTACTAAACTTCAAATACACATTTCTTTATTACAGGAAATATCATTTCTCAAAATATCCCTTCTAATTTTAAGAAGAGATTATGAAGTACTTTAAGAAGTTATAGCCTTTATTTTTTATCCTGAATGATTTTGTTTTAGGCAGTGTTGATTTATTCCCCTCATGCAAGCACGCTTCTCCTGCCTCTTTCTCTCTCACTTTGACTTTTATTGTTGTATCACATTATTTTGCTATTGTTTTGGTTATGTTTTTATTGTTTGTGCATTATCAGGTTTCATATCATTTCTATAGCCATAATTCATATCATAGCTACTGTCTAGTATGTGTACTTTTTATTAGACTTTTTACAACTGCTTCTCCACCCTCAAGTTCTTTATTTGGATTTATTTTATAATTGGCTGGGTTTTATTGTAAACACTTTTTTTTCCCTTCTAAAACAACTTAGCAGTACTGTTTTGTTGAGTTCTTTTATATATGTCGCCTATATGTCTGAATAAGCATACTCTTCTTGGGTCACCCTCTATTTCTAAAGAGCTATGTAGTTATTCCCCTATTATCTTTTCGCCATTGAATATTATTTCGGAGAAGGACGTCAGATGATTATTTCTCATTGTTGGTAATTTACCTTGTCTGACTGAATGCATGAAAAGTTTTTTCTTTACACTTGATGTTGTTTTGGCCTTGTGAATTTTACGTTCCATATTTCTAGAACCCAATGTGTGCTTTTCAGTAGACATTTTCAGTTCTACCTGACTTAATATTATTAACTGTAAGATCTTAGCAAGTTATTAATCTCTTTATGCCTCAGCTCATCTGTTGTTCAGTCGTTGTTCAGTTGCTCAGTCGTGTCTGACTCTTTGCAACCCCATGGACTGCAGCTCGCCAGGCCTCCCTGTCCATCACCAACTCCCGGAGCTTGCTCAAACTCATGTCCGTTGAGTCGGTGATGCCATCCAGCCCTCTCATCCTCTGCCGCCCCCTTCTCCTCCTGCCTTCAATCTTTCCCAGCATCAGGGGCTTTTCCAGTGAGTCCGTTCTTTGCATCAGGTGGCCAGAGTATTGGAGCTTCAGCTTCAGCATCAGTCCTTCCAATGAATATTCAAGATTGATTTCCTTTAGCATTGACTGGTTTGATCTCCTTGCAGTCCATTTACAACTTATCTGTAAATGTAAATAATTATGTCTGCCTCATAAAATTGGTTGGGATGATTTTAGTTAATTTGTGTCAAGTGCATAGAATAGTGTCTGGCACATAATAAACTCTATTTTAAAGGCTACTATTTTTTTTTTAGGGAAATTTTCTTTTGTTGGGTCTTTTAGTACTTTTTCCCACTTTATTTGTTGAGTTTAATACTTTAAAGATACCAATTATTATTATGCTTATCTTCCATGTTTATTGGCTTCTCCCTGATTTGCTTTATCTCTTTCACATACCTTTAATTATTTCAACCTTTATTCTACAACTGTGATTTACTTTCAGCTCTGTCTAGTCTGTCCCTTTGGTATTTTTATTTATAATTTTTTAAATGATATTGTTCTGGCATCCATTTGTTTCCTCCAACCTGTTGTTTCTTTTTTCATCTCATTTTTTTTTAATCATCTCTTGCCCTCATGTTCTTACTCAGTTATTCTTTCGTTAAACACACCTGTAAAAAAATTTCTCTCCTCTTTCTTGAGTCATATTTTCTAGGCTGCTTATTTATGTGTCTTTTGTGTGCTGTGTGTGTGTGAGAGAGAGATATACAGACTTGTTTTAATGCCATTTCATTTTGAAAAAATATTTGTTTATTATTTGGCTGCATTGGGTTTTAGTTGGGGCAGGATCTTTTGTGTCACGATCCACCAGGGAAGTCCTCACGTTGATTTATTATCTTGATCATGCTTTAGCAGTTCTATCTATATTGTATTTTCTCTATATATTGTATTTTCTCTCTTTACTCTTACAGTGTTAGTGGTGTCTTAACTATCACCTCACAGTATCATTTGTTTTTTTTTTTCTTAAGGTCTACACTTTAAGAGCCCTCCAGTTTTTTCCTAAAGAGCAAGGGAACAGAGAGGATTCACCTGGGGCAGGCTTTGTTAGATAGCTTGGGCTCTGCTCTCCCTTTGAAGGTTCATTAGTTGTCCTGGACCAGCATTCTCACCACCTGGCTCCAGCTGGGGGGTGGATCTCCTTTTGCTGGTTAGATAACTTCTGGCTTCAGATCCCTGCCCCACTCAGGACATGCCTGGAGCCTCCACTTCTGCAAGAGGCAGCCTCCTTGTCCACTTCCCCTGTTTCTCTCATTGCGATTGTTTCCCCTACTTCCCAGTGAAGAAGGAAGACACTAGGCTAGTCCCAGTTTTCTTCTTACCAGGTTTGGAGTTTTAAGTAAATATTCTCATGATTGGTGTGACTTATTGTGAGAGCTTTTGAGAAGTCAGGATGCAGTTAGTGGCCATTCCATTCTGCTGCCCAGCTCCATCCCAAATCAGAACTGATTTCCTTTAAAAAAAAATGTATTATGTATTTATTATACATAATGTATTATGTATTTATTTATTTTTGGCTTTGCTGGGTCTTTGTTGCTTCTCGAGGGCTTTCTCTAGTTGCGGCGAGTGGGGGCTACTTTCTAGTTGTGTGCGGGGGCTTCTCGTTGCGGGGGCTTCTCTTGTTGCAGAGCATGGGCTCTAGAGGGCATGGGCTTCAGTAGTTGCGGCCCACGGGCTTAGTTGCCCCACAGCATGTGGAATCTTCCTGGACCAGGGATTGAACCTGTGTCCCCTGCATTGGCAGGCAGATTCTTAACCACTAGACCACCAGGGAAGTCCTGATTTCCTTTTCAGCTGCCACTTTTTGAGTCTTACTTCCAGCACTGGCTATGCAAGTGCTTGTTGCTACTGGAGAACTTTGTGGTCACTTTACTGGGTTCTAGGGAAGGGATGTCTGTGAGGCAATAACCAGAGTCATTCTCTGGACCTCAATCACTTTCGTCTGTCTTGCTTCGGTCTCTCAGGAATATTGAGGGGCTGATTGTAAAGTTAAAAAGAACTTTCATGGAATTATATTTACAAAGCTAATACATGCTCATTTCAACTAGTTCAATAATACAAAAACGTATGAATACTAAGTTCGTGTTTTCCTCCCAGCAAGTGCCCCGTTTCCATTTCTGTGAGATAACAGCTTGGATGTGGGAGGTAATGTCTTTAAAGACACAAGAAACCTTTAGAGGTAAGGTGTAGTGCAAATTCTTTGTACCAATAATATGCACACACAAATTTGGTCCTTTTGTAAAATTAGCTAATTTGGTGGGATATTCCCAGTGTGGTCTTAGAAGGCAACTTGAGAAATGCAAGCTCCATGAGAGCAGGGATTTGGGCTTCCCTGGTGGCTCGGCAGTAAGGAACCGCCTGCCAGTGCCAGAGGCTTGGGTTCGATCCCTGGGTCAGGAAGATCCCCGGGAAAAGGAAATGGCAACCAGCTCCAGTATCCTTGCCTGGGAAATCTCACAGACAGAGGAGCCTGGCAGGCCACAGTCCATGGGGTCACAAAGATAAAAAACCACCAGCTGACACACACTGCTGACCCTCCATACTTAGAGCAGTGCCTGGCACAAAGTAGTACTCATTTCATTTTTATCCAATAAATAAGCAAATGACTGAATAATGGTCCTCAGGTGTGTTTGTTTAGAAAGACAGGTATGCCCTTTGTCTTAGGCAGCTCAAGCTGCTATAACAAAATATCTCAGACTGAGTGGCTTAAATAGCAGACATTTATTTCTCAGGATCCTGGAGACTAGAAGCCCAAAATCAAGGTGCCGGTAGCTTCAGTTCTGAGAGCTGGTTTCCTGGCTTGTAGACTGCCTGCTTCTTGCTGTGTGTTCCCATTGCCTTTCCTTAGTACGTCAGCATGTGTGCGTGGGGAGAGCAAATTCTGGTCTCTCTTTCTCTTCTTATAAGGGCGCTAATCCCATTATGGGACTCCACTCTCATGACCTCCTTTAGATGGAATTACCTCCCAAGGCTCCGCCTCCTAATTTCATCACACTAAGGGTTAGGGCTTCAACATATATGAATTTTGGGAGAACACAGACATTCAGCCCATAATACCATTTGAGTGCAGTAGGTAAGGAAATATGACTGGCTATAAGCAATTTGAGTTAAGGTCTGTCATCCGGCTGTATCATCCTGATTATTTTAACTGTGGTTCCGCACTAAAAGATGGATGGGAAGAAACATCAGAACGTGGATTTTGAAGGCAAGTTGAGTCTGGGTCTGGGTTTTTCCCTGTTAAATAAAAGGAATTATTTCCTCTCTGGGTTCATTGTGTTCAAATACTCTTTTTTAAAAAAAAAAATTGATTTGTTTTTGGCTGCACTGGGTCTTCATTGCTATGCACAGGCTTTCCATAGTTGCATCGAGTGGGAGTTTCTAGTTCTGGTGCCCAAGCTTCTTATTATGGCGGTTTCTCTTGTTCAAAGCACAGGATCTAGGCCATGAACATGAAGGCTTCGGTAGTTGTGGCACACGGGCTTAGTTGCTCTGTGGCAGGTGGGATCTTCCCAGACCAGGGATCAAACCCATGTCCCCTGCAATGTTAGGTGGATTCCTTACGACTGAATCACCAAGGAAGGTCTCCAATACTCTTGTAAATGGTCAGTATAAAAAGGAACCCTAGACAGATCGTTTTATTTCAAAGACAATATCTTCATCCTCAAAGTCTCTAGAAAGTTTTGGCAGACACGCTGAGTCTGGGGGTGAGATTGTGGGAGGTTTGGTGCCCACCTGACCCAGTAAAGCTCCGTGCATCAAGACTGGCAGAAGACTAGTTTGGTCCATTTAAGGAGGTTCCACTGCAACTGACTCCACACACACACACGCAAAAAGAAATCCTCGATTTTCTTCTGAGGACTCTTTATTAAGACTCTTTCCTAAGACTCTTTTCTGGGTTCTTGGTCCAGAAGGACAGTAATATTGGAAAGTATACTTTTGCTGTTAATCAGATTCCACACATCCTCTGCAAGGATGAACACGCATCAGTAATGAGTGAAACGAATCTTGGTTTGGTGAAGTTTGAAATCTTTTTGAGTGAAGAAAGTGTTATAAAATGTGTTTTTATTTTTACTAACCTTACTAAGGAAAAAACTTTAATGTAATTTTACTTTGTGTGTGTATGGTTTCCAAGTTTCTTATCCTGTTAAGGTACTATATCTTTTTATCTCTTTTTAAAAATGTAAAAATATTATGTTAACTTGGGGAAAAACATCATTCAGAGTAGAAGATTGGATACAGAAAGAGACATAATCGGTTGGGATTCATAAAGCACATTTTCGTTGGCCAGTTTGGAAAAAGATACTTGCAAGTGATAGGTTATAGAAATGAATTTGAAATAATTATTATTTAGAATTTGAAATCCCATGGCTTAAGCCTGTTTTAAAAAGCTTGCTTTATTTTTGTTTGTTTTGGGTTTTGGTGATTGAGTTTTTGTTTTGGGGATCACATAAATCAATGCCCTGATTATGCCACATTGTTTACATAAACTTTATTTTAATGTGTTATTTCTAATTAAAAAAATCCTTCAAAGAATCAGACCAATATTTTTCCATATTTATTTTTAGCTCAGTGGTAAAGTTATATAAGAATTTAATCCAAATTTGTCTCTGAAAATGTAGACATAATCTGTTAATACAGAGTAAGACATATAACTGATGTACTAACCTGATAATTTTTGTAGCCAACATTTAAAAACTGTGATGCTGTTTGAGTAATATCTGAAATAAATGAAATACCATGGAGCTTTTGTGTTTAAAAATCATTATTATGTAACATAGGCTTAGTTTGAATTGTAATATCTCAACTATATATTTCATTCTCATTAGTTCCCCCATATATCTTACCTTATAATATGACTGTACATGAAAAAAATGTGGGATTTTTAAATAAACCAAAATTCTGAATATTGAATACTTATTTCTATTCTTTCAAATTATTAAAAAAATTTTATATAGAAATTGATATTTATTTTGACCTAGACTGGTGCAATTTGGTGATGTGAAAAAGTTCCTGGGCAAAAAATCTTCAATTAAACTAGAGATCCTTTAGTCCATAAGGAAGGGCAATGTTAAAACAGCATTAATGGGTTTATGTGGGTGTGTGTGTGTTTAGTCGCTCAGTCGTGTCCAGCTCTTTGCAGCCCTTTGGACAGTAGCCGACAAGGCTTCTCCATCCATGGGATTTTCCCAGCAAGAATACTGGAGTGGGTTGCCATTTCCTTCTCCAGGGGATCTTCCAGACCCAGGGATGGAACTGAATCTCTTACGTCTCCTGCATTGCAGGCAGATTCTTTACCTCTGAGCTGCTAGGAAGGCCCTTGTAGGGATAAAGGTCCATTTTATTTAGATTTACTATTGTTGGAAGTTTTCCATTTTGTAAATGTAGAACTATCTGAAAATTGTGTACTGTTGCTTGGTTTTGTGATTTTTTTTTTAATGTGCTTTAATGTTTTATTGTTCAGTCGCCAAGTCATGACTGACTCTTTGTGACCCCAAGAGCTTTAATGTTTAAGTGCCACAAAAGTCATCTGAAGACAGCTACTATTTAAAATGATTAACAAATAAATATTTGTTGTTATTAAAATGTTGAAAAAAATGAAAACTCAAAATAGGAAAAATAGTTAAAGCTAAGATTTCCATCACCACCTATTGTCCACACCAAATACAGGATTCTCCTAATGGGTTAGTTCCCCTGTCGTGGTTCCACAGACCCCTGGGTCTGGGATGGGTATCACCTCACACTGCAAGGTGAATCTCAGTTTCCTATGTGGAATGTGGTTATGTGATCTTCCTTCTACCTCTTAAATGTGATTTGAAAATTGCTTAGTCGGGAACTTTTAAATAACATCTTAGAAGCTATGATGTACTCTACAATGATACCGTTTTATATTTTCTATCTAAATAGAAGTCAAATTGCAACTGCCCTTCCGCCATGTCAGCTGGCTGTTAGTTCTGTGTTAAGACAAGATGGAAACTTGGGCTTCCTAGACTTAGATCCTCCATCTAGGGGTGATCTTTGCAAGAAGTTTCCAAGATTTGCTGTTGGGAGCTGCTGGGTAAGGGCTGCTAAGTCACGTCAGTCGTGTCCGACTCTGTGTGACCCCATAGACGGCTCCCAACAGGCTCCTCTGTCCCTAGGATTCTCCAGGCAAGAACACTAGATTGGGTTGCCATTTCCTTCTCCAATGCATGAAAGTGAAAAGTGAAAGTGAAGTCGCTCAGTCATGTCTGACTCTTAGCGACCCCATGCACTGCAACCTACCAGGCTCCTCCATCCATGGGATTCTCCAGGCAAGAGTACTGGAGTGGGGTGCCATTGCCTTCTCCTCTGGGTAAGGGAGAGTCCCACAAAGGGCAAGAGTAATACTTGGCCAGCTTTTCTGTGGTCAGAATGAGCAGGATGTCTTATTCCAGAAAAGTAAATCTAGCTTTTAGACTGGATGGGTAAATAGCTATGTGAACACTGGCCTGGAATTCCTCACCCCATTTGCTGCTTCTATCTTCCGTGGTCCATGGAATGAAAGTGGATTTGTTTTCTACGTGTGCTGGAACATGGTATGTCTCCTAAAGTCAACTCAGTTACTAAGTGTGTTGTCTTAGGCAGCTCACCAAACCTCTGTCTTCATTTTGTCTTTTGTAAAATATGGAGCATAATAATTGCTTATTTGTAGTACAAGAGTGGCTCTGAAATATAATAAAATTAGAATATACTGAAGGGTATAAAGTACAATATAGGGCTTCCCAGGTGGCCCAGTGGTGCAGAATGTGCCTGCCAAGAAGGAGATGTGAGTCCTATCCCTGGGTTGGGAAGATCCCCTGGAGAAGGAAATGGCAACCCACTCTAGTATTCTTGCTGGAAAATTCCATGGACAGAGGAGCATGGCAGGCTACAGTCCATGGGGTCACAAAAGAGTGGGACATGACTTAAAGACTAAAAAAGAACAACAATAATAAAGCATTATATAAATATAAGATATTATTATCATAAGTAATAATTACAGACTTGCTGAAGAAATTGAGTGCCATAGTCCCTTGTGTTCTAAGTTATATGAAAGTTAACATATGTTCTTTGGAGACTGTGCTTGAAAATACACAAAAGAAATTATTCAGTTGTAAAGAGTTTTCTGTGGCATTGTGGATGCAGCCGATCTAATGGACAAGGAGCCCAGGACATCTAAATGAACTTGACTGGCAACATCGAGCAAAAGGGTCTAATGCTAGAACATCAGAGCTGGACAGAAGTAGAAAAGACCCGAGGAGGTCATTTCATCCCAGCCTCTAGCTCTGGTCAGGTCAATTCTTGAAACATTCAAGGTAGAAAGACCTATTTTATTTTTAAATATTCCCAAAAGGGAGTTATCAGAGTCTCTAACTTAATCTTCTTAGTGAAGTTCTTTCTGATATCTGACTATTTCCATTATTGTTACAACTCAAGCACACTTCTGCAGACTAGGTACTTTGAAGGTAGAGAGGACAATATATCTGCATCCTGATGGAATCTAACTCTGGGCACATCACTTCCAAAGCCGCCCATCTCAGGTGTTCTCTGAGTGGTGTGCCTGGCTGAGGCTGCCGTGTATGGACATGGAGTCAGTTATCACCATGCAGTTATGGCTGGGTTTCACAGGAGGACATGCTTTTCAACAAACAATAATCTTTCCCCCTATCATACATCATGAAGGTTTATAAGACTCCTTCTCAAATATTAGTGCCTTTGGCTCTCACAACAAACTCAACTGTCACTGTCTCCGCTGTGAATATAAAGAAACTGATGCTTGAAGAGTTTGAATCAGATCTGTGTGTTTGCGGACTTCTCTTGGTGGTCCAGTAGTTAAGAATCCACCTTGCAATTTAGGAATGTGGGTTCCATCCCTGGTCAAGGAACTAAGATCCCACGTGCCAGGGAACAACTAAGTCCTCAATGAGCCCCAGCACTCTGGAGCCTGCGAGATGCAGCTAAGACTTAACACAGCCAAATCAATCAATAACATCTTTAAAAAAGAAAACATCTCTGTGTTCATCCAGTAACAAGGATGAGAAGGCAGAACTCAAACACAGGACTTTTGTGTCCAAGTGCAGAGAAGTAATCAAGGGCTTTCTGGAGAATTTCCTCATGTCTCTAGTAATTCCGTAAACAAATTGGGATAACCAGTGCTCTAGGCAAGAGAGGGAGTAAAACTGGCATCACCTATGACTTCTAAATTGAGGCCAGGCAATTAATGCTCATTCTTATAGGGATAACTCCCTTCAGGGAATTACATGCACCTACGTAACAATAGAATGTCTTGGAAACAATGCTTTCCAGCCACTGCCTTGGGAGTCAATGTAGATAGTGCTGCATGACCTTGGGCAAATTATTTAATGTCTCCAGAAGGTGTCCTGTATCCATAGACAGGGAATTGCTATAGTCCCAACTTCTGATGATTATGTGCACGTTAAATAAATTAATATATGGAAAGCATTTGGCTCAGATGGGAATATGTTCAATGTGTAGTACGTATTATCATAGTTATTATTGTGTTGAGACATTTTGTTTCACTCTCAAAATGTCCTGGAAGTCATATTGCTTCCTCGTGTGAATCTTTGACCAGGAGAGTTCAGGGAATCATAGAGAGAAGAAGAGTGATGGGAGTACTGGTATCTATATACTCTGTGTGTGTGTGTGTGTGTACATGTGTGAGTCCTGTGTAGCATATCCTGGTATAATAGGCTGGAGAGCCACCAATTAAACTAGAAAAATTTCCAAGAAGAGAAGGTAGATGTCACAGATCATTTTCTAATACTCAAGCATTTTATTCATGTCAAAGCCCTTCATGCTCTTATTCAGAGCCTATGTGATTTTATTTAACTCTAATATATATATATATATATTTTATTTTTTTTAACAAGCACTTACTCATTATGGGCTTTCCTTGTGGCCCAGCTGTAAAGAATCTGCCCGTAATGCAGGAGACCTGGGTTCGATCCATGGGTTAGGAAGATCTCCTGGAGAAGGGAGAGGCTACCCACTGCAGTATTCTGGCCTAGAGAATCCCACGGACTGTTGAGGTTGCAAACAGTTGGACACGACTGAGTTTTACTTCACTACTCATTAATTAACATGTGCCAGACCCTGGTTTAAGTGCCTTACAAATAATAACACCTTTGATTGTCATGACAAGTATAGAAGGTAGCTATATTAATATACCCACTTCCCAGCTGAGGTAATTGAGGTGCAATCATATAAATGTAAATCCATCTATAAAATAATATAAAAAGCATAAAATAATTGAAGTTCATATATTTGCATAGTATTACATACTTTCTTCGGAGAAGGCAATGGCACCCCACTCCAGTACTCTTGCCTGGAAAATCCCATGGACAGAGGAGCCTGGTGGGCTGCAGTCCATGGGATCACTAAGAGTAGGACACGACTGAGCGACTTCACTTTCATTTTTCACTTTCATGCATTGGAGAAGGAAATGGCAACCCACTCCAGTGTTCTTGCCTAGAGAATCCCAGGGACGGGGGAGCCTGGTGGGCTGCCGTCTCTGGGGTTGCACAGAGTCAGACACGGCTGATGCGACTTAGCAGCAGCAGCAGCAGCAGCACGTACTTTCTTGATGGCTTTCACATGCATTTCTTTTACAAATGATTCTTAATTTTTTTAAAGGCTTTTAAAAAATTTATTTATTTACTTACTTTTGGCTGGGCCAGGTGTTCACTGCTGCGCATGGACTTTCTCTAGTTGTGGCAAGTGGGGCCTACTCTCGTCGCAGTGCACAGGCTTCTCATTCCAGTGGTTTCTCTTGCACAGGCGCTAGGTGCACGGCCTCAGTTTGTGGTGCTTGGTTTTTATTGCCCTGCAGCATGTGGAATCTTCCCAGACCAGGGATTGAACCTGTGAACCTTGCACTGGCCGGTAGATTCTTAACCTCTGGACCTTCAGCGAAGTCCCTAGTGATTCTTAATTTTTGATGATCCAATTTCCAGCCCACTTCAGATTAGAAGCTGTGAAGTTGGGGGAAGGGTGGCATTGGTGGCAATAAGATGGAAAAGCTGATTTTGAGATAATAATTGATAGTGACAGGATGAAAAAGGCTGATTTTGAGACAACCAATAGAAAGACTATAAAATGTAGTCATGAGAACTCAAAGAGCACACTGGTTCAAGACTGTTTAATGTAGTGGAAACAAGTCCTACACATTTTAGTACGTCTTGAGTGCATAACTCCTGTCTGGCCAGTAACAGGTTCATGCTGATGACTAGGCCATCAGGAAGATGTTCCTCTGAAAATGAAGGAATTGTATATATATATATATATTTTTTTAACTTGTCAACATGTCTTTTTCGAATTGAGCTATAATTATAACATTATATTAGTTTCAGGTATACAGCATGACTCGATATATGTGTACTGTGAAATGATCACCTCTAGAAGTCTAGTTAACATCCATTGTCCTACAGTGAGGAATTCTTTTTCTTATGATGAGAACTTTTAAGATCTGTTCTCTCAACAACTTTCAAACCTACAATACAATATTATTAACTACAATCACCAAACTGTACATTATATCCCCAGGACTTATTTACAGTTGACCCTTGAACAATGCAGGAGTTAGGGATGCCAACCTTCTGCGTAGTTAAAAATTCATGTAATTTTACAGTCTGGCCTCCGCATCTGTAGGTCTGTATCCATGGTTGCAAGCAACTGTGGATCGTTTGTGTGCTCAGTCATGTCCAACCCTGGAAATCTCATGGACTGTAGCCCGCCAGGGTCCCCTGTCCATGGAATGTTCCATGTAAGAATACTGGAGTGGATTGCCATTTCCTACTCCAGGGGAGTCTTCCTGGCCTGGGGGTCAAACCTGCATCTCTGACATCTCCCACACTGGCAGGTGAATTCTTTATCACTGAGCAACCTGGGACCCTCGTGGGTTGTTTAGTGATATAGTATTCAATGTTGGATCCAAGGAAACTGCAAGGAGATCCAACCAGTCCATCCTAAAGGAAATCAGTCCTGAATATTCATTGGAAGGGCTCATGCTGAAGCTGAAACTCCAATACTTTGGCCACCTGATGTGGAGAACTGACTCATTGGAAAAGCCCCTGATGCTGGGCAAGATTGAAGGCAGGAGAAGGGGATGACAGAGGATGAGATGTTTGGATGGCATCACCGATTCTATGGACATGAGTTTGAGTAAGCTCCAGGAGTTGGTGATGGACAGGGAGGCCTGGCGTGCTGCAGTCCATGGGGTTGCAAAGAGTCGGACACAATTGAGTGACTGGACTGACCTGAACTGATTCAGTATTGGGGAAAAAAAGTCCATGTATAAGTGGATAAGCAGTTCAAACCCCTGTTGTTTGAGGGTCAGCTGTATTTTATAACTGGCAATTTTGACCTTGTAACCACATTTACCCATTTTGCTCCCCCCTCCCCATCTCTGTGTCTATGAGTTAGATGTTGTTTGGATCCCGCATGTAAGTGAGACCAAACGTTATTTGTCTTTCTTTGTCTGACTTATTTTGCTAGTACAGTACCCTTTAGGGTCATCTGTGTTGTCCCAGATAGTAAGGTTTCCTTCTTTTTATGACTGGATTATCTCTGTCTGTCTCTCATTCTATTTCTGCTTTACAAATAAGTTCATCTGTATCATTTTTCTAGATTCCACATGTAAGGAATATTATACTGTATTTATTTTTCTCTTTCTGATTTACTTCACTCTGTATGGAAATCTCTAGGTCCATCATGTCTCTGAAAACACACCATTTCATTTCTTTTTTTGAACTGAGTAATATTCCATAATATAGAAATCCATGGTCTTTGTCCTGACCACTATTTTCTTTGTAAAAATATTAGAAAGTACACTTAATCAAAAAGAACTTATTAATAAAATCTAAGAGATAGCATCTTAGTGTGTACAACTGTATATAGGTTTGTTTTACAAAAGCCTGTATATGGATTTTTCACTTAAACTATTGAGGACAGATTTTCATGTAATATCTACCCGCGTTTGTGCTAAGTCGTTTCAGTTGTGTCCAACTCTTTGCAACCCTACGGACAGTATGTAGCCTGCCAGGCTCCTCTGTCCACAGGATTCTCCAGGCAAGAATACTGGAGTTGGTTGCCGTGCCCTTCTCCAGGGGATCTTCCTGACCCAGGGAATATCTGCTCACTACAACATAATTTTAAATGGCTGAGTAGAACTCCAATACATGCATGTATCATGATGTATTTAACAATCCCTTATTGTTGAAAATTTCTCGGCCTAAAAATTGGGGGGCGGGGCTATTGTAGGTAATGTAGCAATGAATATATTTGCAGGTAAATTTTTTGAACGTTCCTGACTAGTTCTTAGACTAAATTATTGCCAAATTACCTTTCAGAAAAGTTGTTCCAGATAGTAAAGCACTTTGGAAGGCCTTGTATGAAAAGCAGTTGAAAAGAGAGTTAAAGAGGGGATGAGAGGGAGCTGCATAGATGGGTCTGCTCCAGTTAACCGGGAATGTCCTTTTATTGAGGAGTATCTCATTTCCAAATGAAATCATACACCTGAGGTCTTGTTTTCTAAGGCTCTAAGTTTTTTTTTGGAGGGGGGGGGTTATATTCTGTTTTTCTGCCTGCTCCAAACTCGATGTGCAGGAATTATGAGATTATGAGTAGTGGATCAGAATTAAAAGCCTGGCTCACTGTTCTGTCTCTGCTGCATGCTGTGTGACGTTGGGAAAATATTAAGAGTCCTCTGAGCCGCACTTTCCTCCTCAGTAGAATGGGGATAATAGTGTTTCGCCTGCGGATTTCCTTGGTGGTCCAGTGGCTAGGACCTTGTGTTCCCAGTGTATAGGGCCTGACCTCAGTCCTTGGCCAGGGAACTAGATCCCACACACTACAGCTAAGAGTTCACATGCCACATCTAAAGATCCCATGTTTTGCAAACAAGACCTGGCACAGCCAAATAAATAAATATTAAAAAAGAGTATCTCCCGTGACTGCCTCATGGGGTCTTCTGAGGTTTAAAACCTCAAAATAGGGATGATCTACATACACTCTCTTTTCAAAACAGTGAAAACCTTTATGCATGCAAGCTGTGATGGATGTAATTTAGTATATATTTAATATCCTACACACCCTGTACCTCTGATCAAGGAAGAAGACCCCCACCAACCTGACAAGGAGGCATGGGTTCTAATCCTAGATCTGACACCAAATAGCCCTGATGGTTTAAGCAAGTCACTTTCTCTTTCTGGAAATATTTCCCTATATGTGAAATGAAGGGGTTATATTATATGACCAGCAAAATTTTGATCTGGTCTTTATTAGTGACTCTGATTCAGAACAGGAATTATTAGTCCTAAGAAGGAAACAAGATCCAGACAGATTAAACCTGTTACTGATGGTTGCATAGTTCATATTTTCATCTGCTCCTTTCCACAAGGCTCGTAACAAGGGATAAAATGGGTGATTTTTCCCAGTTGTTACTAAGAAAAATTTGGAATATAGTTTTTCTAGCCCCTTTCCCTAAAGAATTCCTTTCTCATTGTCTTTTTCTCTTTTAGCCTCTTGGATTGCTCCATATTGTTTGGCAATGTTGATTCACGTATAAAGGGCTTAAAAAACATAGTTGATGTCACAGGGACCCAGGATAAAGCTGAGTTCCTTACTACATAATGAGATCTTTGAAACCAGGAATATCTTACAAATTTTCATATCCATAGCATCTGACATAATGTTTGGCACATAATTGATGATTAATGATAATTGTTATGAAAGGTAGGACAGTGAGCAGACAGGGGTCCAGGCAGTGTATAAGGTATCTGTCTTATAGTCAATTCTTGGTCTTAGACAACTAGCTCAGTAGGAGTCTTCTTTTGATATTAAATTTTTTAAATTTCTTTTACTTTTTTGGCTGTGCTGAGTCTCTGTGGCTTCGTGTGGACTTCTCATTGCAGTGGCTTCTCTTGTTGTGGAGTACGGGCTCTAGAGCTTGTGAGCTCATTAGTTGTGGTACACGGGCTTAGCTATCCCATGATATGTGGGATCTTCCTGGGCCAGGGGTCGAACCTGTGTCCCCTGCATTGACAGGCAGGTTCTTAACCACTGGACCACCAGGGGAGACTCACAGTAGGAGTCTTAGGAAGTACTTAGAAGGTTCAAGGAACTTAGGAAGAAGCTAGTGGAGACAGAGGATGGGGTTGAAATCCTGGCTCTGACACTAGCTGAGTGCACTGAACCTCAGTTTCCTCATATGTAAAAATAAAACAGAGGTAGTGTTGCCTCACTATTGTGGTCATATATAGCACTGGGATATAGTGAGGGCTCATTACAGGAAAGGTCCTCTTCAGGAAAGAAGTGTCACGAGATGCTTTGGGGCAAGCCATGAGCAGCAAGGGAGATCTTTGGAAAACTTTGTTCTTGGTCATCTTTTAACTGATGCCACCAAAAAAATGGCATTTTCTCCTCATTGCTGCATCCACCAGGGGAACATGTGCGTGAACTCACTGATGAGTGCACCCACTCTTCGTCTCTCATGGATAAAATGATACCTGGAGAATATATAAGGTCTTCTAGAGGAACATGATGTTTTTCTTCCTGTGGGCATACTTTTAGCACTTGGGAGATAGCCACTTGACAGACAGTTGAGCACATTTTCTTGGAAATTCATTAGGGAAGTCCAGTGTTCCAAGAGTTTTAAATTTGTTCCTTCCTCAAACCCAGTATATTTGATTTTCTATTACCTGCATGCTGACTGCCTATTTGATCTGTAGTCTATCTGACCATGATTCCAGCCTATCTTCTTCCTGACACGTAAAATAACTCTAACAAAGACCTTGGATGCTGTACCTTTAATTGAATCTCTCCAGGAACATAGTTATTTTAATATCATTTTTAAAAAGAGCAACAACAAAGAAAACAGTGCCACAAAGGTAATCTAGTTTAAAAATATATGTAGATGGGATTCCAAATATTTTGTGTTATTCTGTGCTTCTGAATTACTCATCCCATAGGGGAAATCTCAGTGTTTCTGTTTAGTCTCTAAGTTGTGTCCGACTCTTTTGTGACCGCATGGACTGTAGCCCGCCAGGCTCCTCTGTCCATGGGATTTCCCAGGCAAGAATACTGGAGTTGCCACGCCCTCCTCCAGGGGATCTTCCCAATCCAGAAATAGAACCCGAGTCTTCTGCATTGCAGGTGGATTCTTCACTGCTGAGCCACTGGCAAATCTCATTACCCCAGTGGCAAATATTACCCATCCTGCCAGATTCAGCTCAAATGACACTTCTTTAATAAAGACTTTTCTTCCCCCAACTCTAGAATGGTCAAAAAGTTCTTTTTTGGAGCCAGTTTTATGGCAACTCTGAGACATTAATTTTTTTAGTAAGGGAATAAAATATTATAATTAAGAATTTATGATATAAAATTTATGTTTGAGATGTGTGCGTGCTCAGTCATGTCTGACTCTTTGCGACCCCATGGACTGTAACCCGCCAGACTCCTCTGTCCATGGGATTTCCCAGGCAAGCATACTGGAGTGGGTTGCCGTTTCCTGCTCCAAGTGATCTTCCTGACCCAGGGATCAAATACTTGTCTCTTGCATCTCCTGCTTTAGCACTGCGCCACTTGGGAAGCCCTTACGTTCGAGTTATCAGTGGTTTATTTTGTTTTGTTTTAATCCTTCAGAACTACTGACTCCCACATTGGCTGTGGAGCCTTACTGCTTCCAGCCTGGGAAGAATATAAATTCCTCAGTGATCAAAATAGCTCTGGTCAGGAGTAGGTGACAGCTGGGCTGCAGTCATCACTGGTCTTTGTTACCAACAGATCCTTCTAAATATTTGATAAATATAACTATCAAAAAATACTTTCTTTGAGGTGACTGTTAAAAATAAGCTAATATTTGAAGTTCCTCTCATATACCAACTTCTTGTACACTGTTTCAAATTCTGACAACAATCATGAAGTGAATTTTCAACATTTTAGGGATGAAAAACTGAGATTTAAAGAGGCTGGGTTACTTCCTCAAAGTCACCTATATATACTATAAAAAAGTCATATATATATATATATATATATATATACACACTATATATAAAGTCAAAGTATATACTGATACTTAGTTAATTGTATGGCATCACTTCGTCCGGCTTGGGCTCATAATATGTTCGTACTAAATAGTGGTTATTATTATCATCAGTACATTTTAAAAGAATGAGCATAGGTCTTCTAGAGAATTCCAAATCTCACGTTCTTTCCACTGTGCTTGGGGTACTTCTATTGTCTTTTCTTTGTCTGACTTCTTTCTGGTTGAAAATAATGACAGAAAAAGATGGCTATTTTCTTGGTATTGGATGGTATAATTCATAGGAAATGTACTTTGAAAACTGGAAATTTTAGGTATTAAGATTATAATTCCATCAATTATTAACATAGTACAATATTCAAATTTTAATTATTATTATTCATCTACTTGCATCATTATTAGATTGTAAGTCCTGCTGCATAGAAATCTTGTCTTACTCTTTGCGTCCACAGAACAGTTAGTTATGTGAGGCTTAATAAATGTATTGTGCATAACACATTTGCATTTGCTTGCTTGAAGAGGTAGATTGGAATCTGTGGGCAAGTCTGGGTTTGGTCTAGGCTGATGGAGAGCTAAGCTGATCCAGTGTCCACTCAAGCAAGATATACAATATGATAGAGTAGGGCTCATTCATTCATTCTAAAAGGTATGTTGAGCATCTAATCCATGCCAGACACCACTCCAGACAAAGGGACAGCTGTGAACGAGGGTGAGAAAGTCAGGCAAAGGAAGCAGATAACATATAAGTAGGAAAATTACCCATTGCACTAAGGAGTGAAGAAAATGAAAATGGCTAAAGTGAACGAGGGTTTTTTAAAAGTAAGGCAGAAGATACATCTGCTTTAGATTGGGTGGTAGAAAGAGGCCTTGCTGAGACCTGGGTGAAGAGAAAAGATGAGCCACGCCAGATCTTAGAGGAGAGGGTCCCAGGAAAGGCCAAGGCTGTGAGGCAGAGACCCCATTGGCATACTTGCAGGAGAGTAAGCCTAGTGTAGCTGGAGTGTTGTGAACAAGATGAGACAAGGGCTAAAATGTGAGGTCCGAAAAGTAGTCAGGAGCCTCATCGTTTAGGCCTTATTATGTGTGTGCTCAGCTGCTCAGCCATGTCTGACTCTTTTCAACCCCATGGATTGTAAGCCTGCTAAGCTTCTCTTGAGAGTCCCTTGGACTGCAAGGAGATCCAGTCAGTCCATCTTACAGGAGATCAGTCCTGGGTGTTCATTGGAAGGACTGATGTTGAAGCTGAAACTCCAATACTTTGGCCACCTGATGCGAAGAGCTGACTCATTTGAAAAGACGCTGATGCTGGGAAAGATTGAAGGCAGGAGGAGAAGGGGATGACAGAGGATGAAATGGTTGGATGGTATCACTGACTCAATGGACATGGGTTTGGGTGCACTCCAGGAGTTGGTGATGGACAGGGAGCCTGGCGTGCTGTGGTTCATGGGGTCTCAAAGAATCGGACACGATTGAGCAACTGAACTGAACTGAGGCTTCTCTGTCCATGGAATTTTCCAGACAAGAATACTGGAGTGGGTTGCCATTTCCTACTCCAGGGGATCTTCCTGACCCAGGGATCAAACCCACCTCTCTTGCTTCTCCTGCATGGGCAGGTGGATTCCTTCCCACTGTACCACCTGGAAAGCCCTTAGGCCTTATTAGCCCCAGTTCAGGAGTTGGGATTTAATTCCAAGATCAGTGAGAAAGCCATTGGAGGGACTGAAGCAGAAGAATGACATGCTCTGACTTATTCTTAAAAATATCTCTTTGGTAACATATTTGCAGGCTTAAAGAATGAACTTATGGTTGCCAGGGGCAAGGATGAGGGGAAGGATAGTTAGGGAGTTTGGGATTTACATGTACATACTGTTATATTTAAAATGAATAATCAGCAAGGACCAATTGTATAGCACAGGAAACTCTGCCCAATGTTATGTGGCAGCTTGGATGGGAGGGGAGTCTGAAGGAGAATGGGTACCTGTATATGTGTGGCTGAGTCCCTTTGCTGTCCACCTAAAACTATCACAGCACTGTTAATCAGCTATACTCCAATATAAAATAAAACATTAAAAAAAATAATTTGGCTACTGGTAAATGGATTGAAGAAAGGCAAAAAGTAAACAGATCAGTTAAAAGGCTGTTCTGTGCTTAGTTGCTCAGTCATGTCCTACTCTTTGTGACCCCATGGACTGTAGCCCAGCAGGCTCCTCTGTCCATGGGAATTCTCCAGGCAAGAAAACTGGAGTGGGTAGCCTATCCTGTCTCCAGGGGAACTTCCCAACCCAGGAATCAAACTCCAGTTCAATTCCAGGAGTCTCCTGCATTGCAGGTAGATTCTTTACCAGCTGAGCTATCCAAGAAGCCCAATCAAAAGGCTACTGCAGGGGAATTCCCTGACAGTTCAGTGCTTAGGACTCTGAGCTCTCACTGTGAAGGGCCTAGAGTTCAATACCTGGTCAGGGAACTAAGAAACCACAAGCCACACAGCCAAAAAAGAAAATAAAAAAGCTATTGCAGGTGAGAGATAACAATGGGAGATGGTGAGAAGTGGATGCATCGTGGAGTTTAGGCTCTCGGTGCTCCCAGGAACCTGGAATGTAACATGCCCCTGCTACCTTCATTTCCTCTGGGGGTGGAAGCTTAATGAACAAATGTTTGCCTATTCAGGACCAAAATTGGAATCTTAGAGTTGGAAATGATTAGCTTTCCCATTTTACAGATGAAGATATAGAGGCAAAGATGAGGTATAGTGGCTGGTCAAAGTCACGCCGTCACACACTGGTAAATCCATCAACAGGCCACTTTTCTCCCAGAGTTCTTTCCTTGCAGAAAGCCACTCCTCCATCGCAGCGTTCGCTGCCTTTGTTTTGACAGAAAGCCTAAAAGGTCGGGCCCAGAATATTAGGGGGATTTCCTGTGAGTTGTCTAAATGGTTATGTGGTTTAATGACTGGTGACACTGTCAAAAATATGACTGGGCCTGATCCTTGTTTCTAGTACAGATGTTATCCACAAATAAAAACAGTTTTGCTTCTTCTTTTTTTTTCCCCCTAAAAGCTATGGATTTTGTCTCTTTTTCATTTTTCTTTGTTGCCCTGACTAGGACATTCAGTACAATGTTGAGAAACGGTGAAACACAGTCTTGCCTTGTCCCTAAACTTAATGCAGTGGGGGAGGTTAGTTGGAAGGTTATTCATAGTTGCCTTGTATCAGGTTAAAGAAGTTCTCTTCACTCCTACTTCACTAAAATTGATGTTTTTTTAATTTTCTTTTTCCTCAATGGTCGTTTGAAGTTCTTTTTATACATATGTTGACATGATTGTGTCACTGTTCTTTATTTTGTAGATGTGATAAATTACATTGAACTTTAATATTAAACCAATATTACACTCCTGGAATAAACTCTCCCTGCTCATGATATATTATCATTTTTATATATTATTGCATTTGGTTTGCTAATATTCTTTTTTTTTTAAATTTATTTATTTATTTGGCTGTACCAGGTCTTAGTTGCTGCATGTGGAATCTCTAGCTGTGGCATGTGGGATTCAGTTCCCCGATCAAGGATTGAATCCAGGCCCCCACATGGCAGTGTGGAGTCTTAGCCACTGGACCACCAGGAAAGTCACTGGTTTGCTAATATTCTGTTAAATATTTTTGTCTATGGTCTCAAGAGATATTAATTATAACTTTCTTTTTTTATAATGTCCTTGGCTATTATAGGGGCATTATAATGCCTCATAAAGTAAATTTGGATATATTTTCTCAAAAAATTTATACAAAATTGATATTGTATTTCTTACTCATATTTGGGTAATATTTACCAGTGAAATTATCTCAGACTGGAATTTTCTTTACAGAAGATTTTTAATTCCTTCCCCATAGGTAAAGATATAGGATTATTTGGGTTTTCTATTTCTTCTTATATCAGTATCTAGGAAACAAATTCTGTTTCAACTAAATTCTCAAATTTATTGACATAAAGGTGTTCATAATAACCTTTTATTATCCTTTTGAAGTTTGAAAGATTTGTAGGGACACCCCTTTCTATTCTCTACATTGTATTTTCTCTCTTTTTCTTTATCAATCTACCTAGAAATATGTTAGTGTTATTGATCTTTCTCAAAGAATCAGTATTTGCTATTGAGATTGTTTTTCTATTTTATTGATTTATGTTCTTTATTACTGTTTTTATTACTACATATTTTGGCTTTATTTCCTCTTTTTCTAGGTTCTTGCATTGTTTATGTAAAATCTGTCCTCTTCTAATTTAAGTATATAATACCCTGAGCAATACGTTAGCTGCATCCTACAATTTTTCTGATGTGATTTTTAAAAGTATTATTTATTTCAAATTCAATTTGGGGATCGTTTATATCTCTTTTTTTTTAATTTATGTATTTATTTACTTTTGGTTCTCTTGGGTGTTCTTTGCTGTGAGGGCTTTTTTCTAAGTGGGGCAAGTGGGGGCTACTCTAGTTGCAGTGAGAAGTCTTCTCACTGCGGTGGTTTCTTTTGTTGCGGAGCATGGACTCTAGGGTGCTCAGGCTTCAGTAGCTGTGGTGCTCAGGCTCAGTAGTTGTGGCTCCTGGGCTCTAGAGCACAGGCTCTGTAGTTGTGGCCAAGGGCTTAGATGCTCTGCAACATGTGGGATCTTCCTGGCCCAGGGATCAAACCCATGTCTCCTGCATTGGCAGATAGATTCCCTACTGCTGAGTCTCCAAGGAAGCCCTACGTCTCTTTCTGTTAATGATTTATAATTCAATTCTTTTGTGAGCAAATAACATGCCATATAGCTTCAGTCCTTTGAAAGTTAGTGAAAATTGTTTTATGACCCTGCCATTGCACTGGGCTTAGTTGCTCAGTTTTGTCCAACTCCTTGCGACCCCATGGACTATAGCCAGCCAGGCTTCTCTGTCCATGGGATTCTCCAGGCAAGAATACTGGAGTAGGTTGCCATGCCCTCCTCCAGGGGATCTTTCCAACCCAGGGATCAAACCCAGGTCCTCCACATTGCAGGAGTATTCTTCACTGTCTGAGCCACCAGGGAAGTCCTTTATGACCCTATATATGTTTTATCTTGGTGAGCATTTCCTGTGTACCTGAAAAAAAATAAAGTGTATTCTGCAGTTGTTGGGTATAATTTTCAATGTGTTAATTAAATTAAGTTGTTGATAGTACTGTTCCAAATCTTATATTCTCACTAATATTTTTGTCTGCTTATTTTATCAGTTACTGAGACAGAAGAATTAATATCCAACAATAATTGTGGATTTATTTATTTCTCCCATTCGTTCCATTTTGCTTTCTTATGATTAGTGTTTATGCATTATATCTTTTGCCATTTTAAATTTTTAACTCATCTGTTTATGTTTAAAGTACATCTCTTTAGCATAAAGTTAGGTCTTGTTTTCTTTTGCAATTTGAGAAGTGCCTTTAATTAGAGTGTTTAATAAATTTACATTTAACACACTTGTTAATATAGTTGGATTTACGGCTCAGCGGGTAAAGGGTCTGCCAGCAATGCAGGAGACACAGGAGACTTGGGTTTGATCCCTGGGTTGGGAAGATCCCCTGGAGGAGGAAATGGCAACCCACTCCAGCATTCTTGCTTGGAAAATTCCATAGACTAAAATTCCGGCAGGCTACAGTCCATGAGGTCAAAAAGAGTCGGACACAGCTGAGCACATGGCACACAAATCTACAATCTTATTTTCTATTTGTCCCACCTGTCTTTGTTCCCTTTTTTCTCCTTCTTTTGTAATAATTTAGTATTATAGCACTGTTTTATCTCCTCTATTATCCTTTTACTATTTTTATTTGTTTTTTTTTTTCTGGTTGATCTAGGAAGTATTATTTACATTCTTAACTTATCATAACCTTCCATGAATTAATATGATGCCACTTTGTATATAAGAATCTCGCAATGTGGTATTTTTCATATATTTTACTTCTACATATATTATAAACTGTACTTATACACAATTACTTTTTAGGCAATTGTACAGTTAGGAAATAAAAATAATTATATTTACCCACATATATAATGATGCTCTTCACTCCTTTGTCTATGCAGTTCTTCAACTCAAAGAACTTCCTTTAATATTTTTTATAGTGCATGTCTACCAGCGGTGACTTATCTCAATTTTTATCTATAAAAGGGCTTTATTTTTGCCTTCACATTTTAAATGACATAGAATTCCGTATTGGCAAATCTTTCTTTCAGCATTTTAAACATATTCTTCCATTGTCTTCTGGCTTTCATTGTTTCTGATGAGAAGTCAGTACTTAAAATTTTCTTTCTCTGTATATGATTGCCTGGCTATTTAATTTTTTACTATTTATTTTTGTCTCAGCAATATACCTATAATATGTCTAGGTATAGATTTGCTCTTATTTTTTCTTCTTGAGATTAATTGCATTTCTAGGTTCTATGAGGTAATGTTTTTCATCAAATAAGGGGGAAAAGTTGGTCATTGGGTCTTCAAATAATTTCTGTGACTCAATCTCAGTTTCCTTTCCTTCTAGGACTCCAGTTACACCTATACTAGACCATTTTATATTGTCCCTCATATCCCTAGGATCTGTTCATTTTTTTAATCTTTTCACTTTCTGTGCTTCAAGCTCCTTTGATCTCTTCTTCAGCAATGTCCAATCTGCTGTTTGGGCCATTTGGTAAAATTTTAATTTCAGACATAATAATTTTTACATATAGAATTTCCATTTGGTCCTTTTTATAGTTTGTATTTCTGTATGGAGATTTCTTCTGTTCACCTGTTATGTCTAGTTTTCGCCTAAGGTTCTCACTATGTTTTAAAGTTCTTGTCTACTAATTCCATTATCTGTGTTATCTCTGGGTCTGTTTCTTTTGACTATTTTTTCACCTTAGTTCTAGGTCACAGTTTTCTGTTTCTTTACTTAGCTAGTGATTTTTTTTTCCATAGTATATTGGAAATTGTGGATTTTACAATGTTTCAAGTGGTTTGTTTTTCCTTTTTTGAGGAGTGTTGACTTTTGTTCTGTCTGGTAGTTAATTTAGTCACAGATTAGCTTGATCCTTTTGAGATTTGCTTTAATGTTGGGTATAGAGTAACTCTTATTCTGTAGCTAGAATAGACCTATTCCTACGTCTTTGCCCTTCTAAGATCTCAAAGGAATGCCCAGTATGTATAGTGAGGTCATCCTATTCTGATTTGTCAGACCTCCAATGTCTCCAAGCCCTGTGCAATATCTGGAATCTTTGCATAGCTCACAGTTTCTTAATCATTATTCTCTGCCATGGCTTGCAGAGTCTTTTCAATGCATACATAATTTAGTCTCCAGTAAAAGATTCAAGGAGACTGTTATGCAGAGTTATCAAGAGTTATTGCTCTATATACAGCCCCTTTCTCTCTGGTATGCAAGACACAAATTTCAGCCACCTAAGCAAACCTGAACTCCAATTATCCCATCAGATCAGTGAGATCACTGTGCTTTGATTAAGTTAACCCTTCCTGCACCACATCCAGAACGTTCTTTCTTGGAAGGAAGCCGAAGGTGATTATGCAACTGACATCGTGTGTTTTCCTTTTCTCAGTGATCACATTTGTTCTCTGATTGTTGTCTAGAGTGTGAACACTTCTATTTCAGTTTTATATTTTTTTATAGCAGAACTAATCGAGTACAAATTCAGCCATAATTACTGAAAATGGAAGTCTCTAGTACAATGGAGTGGTTCGCATTGAATTGTTCATAGCTTTCCATCTTATATGACTCTAATTTTGTCCGATTGTCTGTTTGTTTAGTGGAAATATAATGGATTTACAATATTTTCTTGGTTTCAAGTGTGTAGCAGTGATTTGGTTATATATTTTTTCAGATTCCTTTCTATTATAGGTTATTACAAAATATTAAATATCCCTCCCCCACCTTTGCCCTTTTGTAATTGTAAGTGTGTTTTCTATGTTTGGAGTCTATTTCTGTTTTGTAAGTAACTTATTTGTATTATTTTTTAGATTCCACATATAAGTGAAATCATATAATATTTGTTATTCTCTCTCTGACTTACTTCACTCAGTATGATAATCTCTAGGTCCCTCCATATTGCTGCAACTGGCAATATTCCATTCCTTTTTTATGACTGAGTAGTATTGCAAGGCAATGGCACCCCACTCCAGTACTCTTACCTGGAAAATCCCATGGATGGAGGAGCCTGGTGGGCTGCAGTCCATGGGGTCATGAAGAGTTGGACACGACTGAGCAACTTCACTTTCACATTTCACTTTCATGCATTGGAGAAGGAAATGGCAACCCACTCCAGTATTCTTGCCTGGAGAATCCCAGGGACGGGGGAGCCTGGTGGGCTGCTGTCTATGGGGTCGCACAGAATCGGACTCAACTGAAGCAACTTAGCAGCAGCAGCAGTAGCAGTATTGTGCTGAATAAATATACTACATCTTCTTTATCCATTCATCTGTTGATGGACACTCAGGTTGTTTCCATGTCTTGGCAACTGTAAATAGTGCTGTTATGACTATTGGTGTGCATGTAGTCTTGTCAAATTAGAATTTTTGTCTGTTCCAGATATATGCCCAAGAGTAGGATTACTGGATTGTATGGTAGCTCTATTTTTATTTTATTTATTTTATTTTTTTAGTTTTTTTAAGGAACCTCTATACTGTTCTCCGTAGTAGCTGCACCAATTTACATTCCACCAACAGTGTAGTAGAGTTCTCTTTTCTCCACACCCACGCTAGCATTTATTATTTTCAGACTTTGGGGGAATGGCTATTCTGACCTGTGTGAGGTGGTGCTTCATTATAGTTTTGATTTACGTTTCTCTAGTAATTAGTGATTATTGTAGATGGCTCTAGTTTTACTTTTGAGAAATGGGATATCTCTGAAAAGCCACGTGCAACTACATACATTTTACAGACAGACAGCATGGCCAAGGTGATACGTGAAATTCAAGATGTTGTTTACAAACTCTGGTTTAATGTTTTTCCTGTAAGTGTGGTTGTGTGATTTTGTATATTCGTGTGTGAGAAAGCGAGAGTGAGAGAAGATGAGTATTAGAAGGGGTAAAGAGAGATCAGGTAAATATACAAGCAGGGAGGACACACTGGGAGGGTCCAAACCTTTATATTTAAAAAATGATACTCAACGTTGGAATTTCCCTTGTGGTCCAGTGGTTACAATCCTGAGCTTTCACTGCAGGGGGCATGGGTTCAATCCCTGCTCGGGGAGCTAAGATCCCTAGAGGCCGTGCAGTCAAAAAACAATACTTGGCATGAAAGTGATTTAAACCGTAAACCAAATTTAACTCTTGTCATATTAGGTAAACTTTTGACTGCCTTGTTCTGAGTGCTTCTCATATTTTAACTTGATTAATCTGCACGACAACCCTTTGTGATGGGTGCTTATATTAGCCTCATTTTACAGACTGGAAAACTGAGAAGCAGAGACATGGTATAACTTTCCCAGGATTTGTTGTTGTTCAGCCGCTCAGTCGTGTCCAACTCTTTGCAGCCCCATGAACTGCAGCACACCAGGCTTCCCTGTCTTTCACCATTTCCCGGAGCTTGCTCAAACACATGTCCATTGAGTCGATGATGCCATCCAACCGTCTCATCCTCTGTCACTCCCTTCTCCTGCCCTCAGTCTTTCCCAGCATCAGGGTCTTTTCCAGTGAGTCAACTCTTTGCGTCAGGTGGGCAAAGTGTTGGAGCTTCAGCTTCAGCATTAGTCCTTCCGATAAATATTCAGGGTAATTTCCTTTAGGATTGACTGGTTTGATCTCCGTGCTGTCCAAGAGATTCTCAAGAGTCTTCTCCAGCACCATACTTCCAAAGCATCAGTTTTTTGGCACTCAGTCTTCTTTATGGTCCAACTCTCACATCCGTATATGGCTATTGGAAATACCATACCTTTGACTATATGAGCCTTTATCAGCATAGTGAAGTTTCTGCTTTTTAATACTCTGACTAGGTTTGTCATAGCTTTTCTTCCAAGGAGCAAGTGTGTTTAATTTCATGGCTGCAGTCACCATCCTCAGTGATTTTGGATCCCAAGAAAATAAAGTCTGTCACTGTTTCCATTTTTTCCCTATCTATTTGCCCAAGGTTACAAAGTTAATAGATAGGAATTAGGCCTTGATCTCACGTGGTCTACATCCAAAACTCTACCTTTTTAACCTGTGCGCTGCCTTCAGAACAGAGAAAAATCTTGTTACTCTTCCTTTCCCTTTCTTAATTTTTCTGTCCCCATACTTTAAAAGGGCTTCCCTTTCGGCTCAGCTGGTAAAGAATCTGCCTGCAATGTGGGAGACCTGGATTCAATCCCTGGGTTGGGAAGATCCCCTGGGGAAGGGAAAGACTACCCACTCCAATATTCTGGCCTGGAGAATTCCATGGACTGTATAGTCCATGGGCTTGCAAAGAGTCAGATACAACTGAGTAACTTTCACTTTCATACTTAAAAAAAAATTTCACATTAAGTTTTGGTGAGGTGTAAAAATCTCACTGGGATTTGGTGCTGGTGAGAGACGCTTGATAAACAGCATTCTGTTGGTCCAGATTTTTCACTTCTTAACTTCTATTTCATCAGTTTCAATAACCAATATTTGTTTCGATATTTAAGTGACCTTCCAGTGCAGACAAAAGTTGATGAATGACTCAAGGAGATTTTCGGTGCCTATCTTCTTAATCTGGACTGCTTGAGAGACCAACTGACAGTTGTGATGACCCATCTTTCTTGATGTCATAGGAAGTTGTTGGGAAAAAAAAAAAATCATTTCCCTAAGTCATCCGTGATTCGCATCGGGAGGCTGACTGTTTCTGCTTCTGACCAGGAAGAGTGCCCCAGGATCCTGATCGAGACTGGCACCTAAATCGCGCTAGGATTTTTGTTTCCACTTCTCTTCCTGCCAGTTGCTGTCTCCCTGGGATGAGTTCTTCCTGTGATCTCTGAGATTTCAAGAAGGAAATGGATAGCAGATTGCAGGCTATTATTACGGCAAGATCATTTCTCTTCGGCCACCAAACAGTTGTTCCCTGAGTCACTGAACCACTCTGTTCAGTGTCTGTCAAACTCAACTGCCTTTGAAATCTAGAGGAGAAAGTCTGTGTGTGCCAAAACCAAGGCCCTGAGTCACCCAGCGCCCCGCAGGAAGACAGCAATGAATCGGGTTGGAAGTAGTGCCAGGAACCACACCTTGCAGTGAGTGTGGACCTACATGGGCCTGTTCCACAGACATCTTTCCAGACATAAACTCTCATGTCCTCGCAGATAGGAGGTACCACTGTCTATTCTCTCTGCTGTCTGCAAGGTTCCTCATTAGTGAATCATCTCCCTAAGTATCTTTTAACATGGATTGAGCCATGTACTAGGGAGATCATATTTTGAAATGTCTAAGGAAACTGCATTAGACATTACATTTTATGAAACAAAACAAAGGGAGTTTGTATTGGGAAACATATAGGAAGACCTGATCTACCCGGGCCCATTTGAAAACCAGAAAACTACTGTCCTTTTTCTCTTGTCAACTAGAGTTCTGCAATTATTCTATATAATTGTTATTTTTCTTTTCTTTTTGGAAGGAGTCTCCTGCTGAAGAAAGAATCTAAAGAGATGCCTAAGTTCCAGGGGATTTTCCTCTAAGACTAATAACATCAAGATAGCTTTGATTTTATTTATTTATATTCATTCTTTTTTTCCACAAGAGAAATATATATCATCTTCAGAGATCTTGGGTTAGAATTTTTTCATTTCACTGTTGCTGGTTGAAGATGAATCTCAAACCCTGATGCTGTATTTTTGTTCATTTCATGAAGAATTTCAGATGGTGCTTGACAACTGATACCTCCTATAAAACCAACAAATACTGTCATACACTGTGTCTATTAAAGATATCTTCCAAGTGTCATTTCACCAAGTAAAGAATTTGAACCACCTCACACTATACATTTTTGGTTAAATATTTGAGAGCTATTATTTTGAAAGTCACCCATAGTAATTAATAGCCAAGTCAAAAAACTTAAAATTTTGGGTCTGTTTCTACACTTATACTCCATCTTCTCCCTCTTTAAGTTCTCCTGGAAACAAAACAGAGTATCCCTCTTCCAGCAAACCACTTTCAAAATTCCATGTAAGAAAATACCAAACTTGAAATTATGAAACATCACCATCAGTTTCTGAGGATGCTGGAACTAGAACTCAACCAGAAACTTTATAATTTAGGACTTGAGAGCCTAGAATATTAACGTCTGAGTTGGAATGGCATTGGCTCCAAGGTTAAAAATAGAGGACCATGTTTTATTGCCTGTGGTTATGACATACTCCCCATGAATACCAGTAGGGCTCAAACGTGTACCGAAGGCAGCCAAAGGGTAAATAAATTAACTGAAATGACTCAGAAAGCACCGAGGGGGCTGAAGTGTGTAGTTGTAATAAGGGACTTTGTTCTTGAGAACAACCCTAACTCAGAACTCACGGAACAGAGCCTCAAAGAATTATAGCACTTAAATGAGTTTCATTTATAAGCTTTCTCCACAGACATGGAAAAGAATACATGTATGATGACTTAAAGGGACCATTATTATGTTTGGAAGTTCTGGGCACTTACCAGACATTCAATCCAACGCACTTTTCCTTTTAACCCAGCAGAATACCTGAGTCATGTGTACTAAGAATGTTTCAAAAAAATAGGGACTTTCTTGGCTGCCCAATGGTTAAGACTTCATTCTTTCACTGCAGGGGGCGCTGGTCCCATCCCTGGTGAAGGTACTAAGATCCCACATGCTGTGCGTGGCAAAAAAATAAAAACTAAAATTTTAACAATAGATAAAATAAAAAGACTAAAATACATTGATGTAAAGACCTTGAGATTTTCTTCAATCCCTCTTGCCAGCTTACTGCTTGTAACAGCTTCCTGCTAAGGCAATGAGCTACTACTGAAGCTTATCTTTGTAGAATATTTTTTTCTCAGTGATTTTTCTGCACTTAACCTGGCTGCATTTTTCTGTGCCAGGACAAGACCTGGTTGTCCATTGTCTTTCATGAAGGCATCTGTGGAAGGTTTTGAAGTCCACTGGTTAAGAGGAAAAAGTGCTTTCGTGTTTGATCAGTGCGTAGGCAAAGGGCGGTTGGAAACAACGCTGAATCACACTCAAAACAGCTGCGTTTGCAAACAAAGTGAGAGGCCTCCACTGTAGGCTTTGAAGTCCCAAACCTGGGTTCTGGCATTGGCTGCAATCAAGGGCACACCTCTCAGTGACTCTCAGCTTCACTTACCTTTTGGTTAAATACCAACATTTATCGAGCACTTACTATATACTAAGCACTTTTAGTCATTTAAACCTCACAACAATCCTGTGGAGTAAGCATTATTTTCACCCCCATTTTACAGATAAGTAAACTGAGGCTCAGAAAGTCTATGAAGCTTGTTCAGAGTTACACAGCTTAGAAGACTAAGAAGACCAACATTCAAATTCTCCTCAGTCTCATTTCAGAGTCTGAGCTTTTAGTCACCCTGAAATGGGTCTAAGTACAACACTGTTATTGACGGTGTGAGGATCGAAAGAGATAATGTTTGTAAAAAGCACCAAATTCATATACACATGGGAGGTATTAAAATTGTTAGAATGAGGTCATTTAAGAAAAGGGAAAACTAAGAAATAGTTATATGACATGGTTATGGAAAAATACTTTCAAATGCCTATAAACCAGAGCTTACTTGTTCCTTGTAAACCAGCGTAGAATTTCCTGACACATTATGTTTCTTGACAGTACCCCATCAAAATATGAAATATGATATGTTACATAATCAGGTATAATGAATGACCATTCCACTTTGTTTTTTGTTTTGTTTTTTATTTTAAATTTATTTTTTAATTGAAGGATAATTGCTTTATAGTATTGTTGGTTTCTGCCAAACAGACCATTCCACTTTAGATTGTATCTGTTTTTGAAAGCTGGGCAAGCTGAAAGACAAAGAGGAGCAACTCCGATCCATTGTTAACTCTGAGTCAAGCTGCACTGGTTTGCTATTTTATTTAAGTTATGAACACATTTGCACAGAAATTCAGCTCAGACACCCAGAAATAATAACATAGGTTACCAGTATTTTAAAAAGTATTATTTGTTGCTTATAGGACAAAAGAGGATCAGAGTCTATGAGATGAAGACATAATGTTCCTTAAATCACCACCACAATCCCAAGTTCTTTTACTTTCAAATAGAAATTTAAAAGGACCTCAACAAGCAGTAAATTTAGAAACACAATGAGCAAGATGTTTTGTAGACGAATAGTTAAAAGCAACCCAAACAAACAACAACACAAACCCCCAAGGATATTGAAAAGATTTATTCGTGTTACATATGCTCTTTCTCAGACATATATAAAAGCCAAGTGTTTGACCCCAAAGCCAAAATATACTTTCCCCTCCATGGGATCCGTGGGTTCCTCAGCTCCACAAAGAGCTCTGCTCTTGCTGCGTGAACCTGTCTTCTGTGGTTAGAACTCTGTTGACAGGTGTTGTGTGAGATGGAAGAGAAGGCTCAGACCCTTGTTCCTTCCTTCTCTGGGTCAGGAACTCATCAAGAACCCTTCAGTCATCAGTAAGACAGTGATCATCAGTAGGACATGGCCCAACTAGATGAAGTCTCTTGTGCAAACCACTTCTTAGAGTCCAACAACTGGCTTGCCTTTTCCTAGTTCCCATAGTACTGATGGAATTGATCAAAGTGATTGGTTATTTTAGGGTTATGCAGACAGATATGAATGTAGACTAATAGGTAGATCAAGAGTAAAGGAACTGTGGTCACACATATGTCGCAAAATGAAAATGAAAACCCTTGTTACCAGATACTGCACCCTTTGTGGAGCCAAGGACTGAAAATTTAGAATTCATATTTATATCCCTTATGAAGAATTTTTTTCCAAATTCTTAAGCTTGATGGTAACAGTAATTCCCCACCTTTTTAGTTGGGGATATTTTACCTGATAGATGTCCTTTTTTTCTGAATTATGAGTCCATAGATAGAAAATACCTTTCAGAGCTATAAATTTACATCATATTTAGAGCATGTCTAATAATTCATTTTTTATTGAAAAGAATAGCAATTTATGAAATTGGGGCTACACCAGAAAATCCACACTGAATGGTTTCCATCCTTATGGGTTATCCTAGCTGATCTCTATCTGCTGGGTTATAAAGGCTTCTCTTCTGAAAATCAAAGGTTTAGTTGAGTCACAGCACCAGTTATGTAGCTGGTGCTACAATCTTACTACTTTTGTTCAAAAATAGGAAAGGGTTTGCACCCTAAACAATTTGAAGTGGTGTTGTAAAGGTGCATGAGTTCTGTCCTTGGAGAAGGTAAACCAGAGATGGGTTATCCTAGGAAGGAAGAAACAGGATGAGGTAACTGAATGCCCTGTACAGTGTTCGAGGGACAGGGAAATTTACACTCTTACTATTTTAATCCCTATTGAACCCTGTTAACTTCTCAGAGCCCTTGGCCACCAACCAAACTTTTATTATCTGAAGTTGGAACTTCACTTTCATTCTGTCACTGAGAATACTGAAAATCCATTGTAGGGTAAATAGAAGAGGATATGTGATAAAGGAGGTGACCAGATTTTATAAATGAAAGATTTGCAACTAACTGATGGAATCTGCAATGTTTTGAAAGGTGCTATTCCAGACTTACTAGCCTCACGTCCTTTCACCTTAATTTTACTAGTTGATGCACTTTGAAAAGAAAAGAGGGCAAGAATAAGAAACCATCACATGAGAAATGAAGACATGAATCTCCTTGAGAAAAAATTTTTTGGAGGAGAAAAGCTTATAAAAATTTATCTAGGTACACCCAAACCAAAATGGCTTAATAAAGGATCATTTTGGAAAAGGCAGTCTCATGAATTTTAACATCAAGAGGGAATCAAACAGTTCTACAGGCTATGTGATTAAATCCTTTTCTGTTTTGAATATTTTTTTTTCCTTTAGGTTAGCTCAATTTGTGTAATAGTGAATAAATGCTATTTGTGATATCAAAGAGGTACTTTGTGGGTTTCAACAATAACAGTAAGGAAAAATAATATTGCTAGAGTCATGTTTTAAGATCAACTGATTAACAAAATTCAAGGCCTTGTATGGTTTTTGGATCTTGTGGCTACAGCTTTACCTCCCAAGTTTTATTCTGAAGTGAGAGTATAATTTATTTTAAATGGCTGAAAATAAAGAATTCCATTCGAGGTCTTGTTTTATGAACATAGCAATAGCAATTGTTGGAGCTGTAAGCTGACATTCATTAGAACTCCTGAATCCATCATATTTTTTTAAATTTTATTTTTTTTTTACTATTTTCTTTTTCAGTTTTATTGAGATATAACTGACATACAGCACTCTATAAGTTTAAGGTACACAGCATAATAACTTGACCTACATACACTGAAAAATTATTAACAGTAAGTTCAATGACTATTGTTATAAAAAATTTTTTTCCTTGTGATGAGAAATTTTAGGATTTATTCCTTTAACAATTTTCAAATATATTATACAGCAGTGTTAACTGTAGTCATTATGTTGCTCCTTACATCTCCAGTAATTATTTTTCTTATAACTGGAAGGTTGTATGTATTAACCACCTTCATTCACTCACATTTTAAACTCCAGTCTATTAGCCATCTGAAAAAATGATGATTAAAGATTCAGATTTTTTTTTGCACATTTTTCAAACATGATTTTTTTTAAGTTGCTTATTTTTTATCTTAGGAAATGACCCATAATATTTTCTAATACTAGGTTTCAGCAACATGTAATCAAACAAATCTGTGTCTAACAAATCAAACCTTTGCTACATTGTTTCCTTTCTCAAAAAAAAACTCGTTATCTCTAAAGAGTCTTTCAGCAATAAGTGTTAAAAAAACACAAATACAGACTTTTTCCTTTTATATAAAAGAGTAAAAACACTTTCATTTGTTCATGTAAACTGGGTGGGGGAGGAGAGAGAATTTATATTTTCCTTCATTATAAGTGGCTCATGAAGAAGATCTGAGGCGAATTTTTAGAAAAAAACAAAACAAAACAAAAAACAGAAGAGACCCTGGTAAGTTTTAAAACCATATATATACATGTATATGATGAGATATATATATATAGGATGAACACTTAAAACTTTACAAGATTTCTGGAAGGCCTCAAATGCAAGCATTCAGTGAGGTTACACATGGAAGATGGTAAGAATTACAACTCAGAATGCAGTCTCAAAAATTCATGATCCTTCCGAGCCTTATTCAATCTAGTTTTCTGTCTAGACTTGCAGATTGAACTGGAGAGTTGAAGCAATTATTCAGATAATTCAAAGGAAAAAAAATCCCCTCGCTGAAAAAAAATTTTGAGGAGCCTAAACTATCTGAGTTGTTTGTCCTCACTGATCAATTCACCAGATAATTGTGCTTCAGTCTGAGAATTTGAAAAGGGCCTTAAGATTTGAGTCAGTAAGAAATTTCATGAGCATTTTTTTTTTCCTGTGCGTTCAAACTCAATAAAATGTGTCTAATTTATAGGAAAAGAAAGGGAGCTCTCGGAGAATCCTCTTTCAAGAAAATTGGAAGCTATTTTAATGAGGGATAGAAAATCTTATATTTACAATGACCCCCCCTCCCTACTAAAAAGTTTTCTTAAGTCTAACCATCTAAGTACCTTTCTTTTTCAGATGAGATGACAAGATTTAACCAGAAGACAAAAGAAATTCATTAAGCTATCTTCACCTGGATTCGATACCCTATAGTTATGTTTACATGGTATTTGTATATTCTTGTGAATTATACTTTAAATAAAGGAAGGAATTTTAACCAGTGTTTAGTACACATTAGTATTTTTATTGATAGATGCTAAAGTAACAGCCAAGCTCTGAAACTGTGAAGGTTCCGAAGTTCAAAAGTAATTGCGTTGATCCAGTCAGATAAAGGTAGATAATATTAAAAAAATTTTTTAACACATTATAAATAAACTTTAAAAATTTAAATAAAATGTTCACATAAAACTGAACTGGGCTGTAAATTTCAAAGTAAAAATTGAGTAGATTAATAGTCCATGAAATATATCAGATATTTAAATTATATGAAATTTGAAACCCATTCATGCCAGAAATTACTACTGCAAAGGCCTGTGATACACCCTATTAGAAAATTAGAAGCATAATCTTTAAACTAGGAATAGTCACATAAGTATTAAAAGGAAGCTTATTATTTATCTCACTTTTTTCAAATATAGACTAATGGAATACATTCAACACAATCACATTAATTCCGATACTGCTTTAAAGAAGGTTCAGGCACACACAAAATTTAAAAGACAGTTCTTTTATAAACAAAAACATTATCAAAACAGTGATTCCAAATCATACGTGAAATGGCTGTTGTCTGTTCACAAAAAGCCTAAACTTTATGAAGCTAGACTGATAACACATAAAAAAGCAAAACCAAAAATTAAAACTTCCTCAAATTTAACTTTTAGGATCTTCCATTACAGTTTTGTTGTATTTGAAGATTTTTTTTCAAGATGGCATGATTAAATATTTTAAACTTTTTTAATAAAGCTCTTATAAATCCTGTGGCAAATACTGGCCTTAATGCCTAAATGTTAAACTAATAGTTACTGTTAAAATGATGTACATATTTTTTTTAATTTCATGTATTTTCAGAATTAAAGTAAAAATAGATAATTCTAAAATAATATGAAAAATTAAATTTTGTTTATTAACAATCAGTTCGGCAATTGTTTCTTAATTTAGAAAAAAAGATAGGACTAAAATATGTTTTGTTGGGAATCATAGCTTAGAAATATGTTGAAAGCATGTAAGACATTTTATCATATGTTTACGTGAACCTTATTTTAAAGGAAAGAACCAAATTATAGAAAGAAGATGTTATCCTTGTAAATTATATTGCTATCATTTTTGCCAACTTGGAACATTTTTATGAAATCATAATTGATAACTATAGAAATTCACTGTCAATATAGTCCTGAAATCTGTCTTTAATAATTCAAAAAATATTTTAAAAGACCAAAATTAACAAGTTTGGACTGATAGTTAACATATGATACTGTTAAAAAGCAATATGATTTTGTATTTTCTTCTATAAGAAATCACTGGTAATTTCTAAATGTTAATACAAATTATTTTTAATTCATAAACCTTTTAGTTTAGGAATAACATTATTGTAAATATTGAAAACTCTTCCTCTGCTTTTTAAAATTTTAAATTCTTGATATTTAAAATACTAATATTTGCAAGGAAGATGAGATAACTTCATTAAAGTTTTATTCCTATGAAAAGCAAGGAGTTGCCAAGAAAGTATTAACTGCTTAAGATTTTTTAATTTCAAGTTTTGAAAAACTGAAATTAAAAAAACTCTGCATTGTATCTATTTATGAAACAATGGGAAAGTATACATTCTGAATAGAAATTCTATTTAAAACACTTACTAAATACCAAAAGCAATTTTAACAAGATATAGAAAATTTTTAATTGTTTTAGTCAAGCTCTTTTTAGATTTATAAAGCAGAATAACAAAGTTTTATTTTGAGTGCCAAATATTTAAGTAAGTTGATATTTTATTGCTCAGATTTTTGTAACCTTTAGTTGGAATATAAACCTTCTACTTACTTCAATTTATTTATAAATTTTAAATATAAAGTATAAATTCTAGAATTCACCACATATTTATTTATTGGTTTTTTAAAATACATATAAAAATAATGCATTTCTGTTTTCACAGATAAATGAACTAGCAGCAAGAAACAGAAACCATATGGCATATTGAAGATTTCTTGCATTTTATTTTTTAAAATTTGCTGAAACAATAATTTCAGAAGAAAAGGTTATTTTCATTTTATCTGAGACCTGTAGTAAAATAAGTAACATTTTCAAAGGAAAATAATACCATTATTTTTCAACTTTCTATTTTGCCAATTCTTAGGCTTAAATGAAACAGATACAGCAGATTACAATTTTGATGCAAAGGGTAACTCAAAACATGCTTCATAATCTTATCTTACTAAACTAAGTATTTGCATTGCTATAAAAATAAATATTACATATTCTATGGGGTGAAGATAATAATAAAATTGGTATTACACAGAATGTAGGAACTGCCACAGAAAGAATCAATAAGGAGGGAAATTTCAATAGTTTTAGAACCTTCAAATCTATGGCTAACCAGTTGCATTTACTTTGCTTTACTTTCTTAATGAATTAATCTCACAACTTTGAAAGTTACAGAGAGATAGCTTGGTTTTAGAAGATGCACAAAGGTTAAACAACTCGGTTCTCAGCTACCTGATGCTTACAAACATCCGGTTGTGAGGCTTCATGCAGGCAAGAGAGTCCTGTGCAGATTTTTGGTTTTCATACAGAAATACTGACATTATAAAAACATAATAACTGGTTTTATAGTAATTATATGGAGTTATCCCAACATTAAGAAAAATTTTAAGGATAATCCCTATTATCTTCTGAATTTCTGTTTAAGTATTAGTCCTTAATTTGAAAACAAAATCGACTCAATTACAGTGAGCTGTATTTAAGAAAAAATAATTTAGGTATGTTTTTGAGTTACAATAACATAATTTAACAATGTATTTGTAATGATATAAAATAGGGACCATAGAGAAAACTAAAATGGCAATTAAAAAATAACCCTAAAATGTCATTTTACTATTTTATTATTTACTATTATACCTTTATGAAATACCAAAAATGTTTTAAAAATAGTAATGCTATATCTGTTAGCATATAATTTTTAATTAGCTTAAAAATTTCATAGTATTAAAAAATCTGTATTCTGGTCTCAGAGTAATTGCCAATATCAATGAAAGCTTAATAACTAAATTGCATCTCTTTCTAAAACATAATTTCAGATATTCTAAATGATTTTCCTCTCTAGATTTTGACCAAAGAATTCTGACATAATTCTAACCTTTAGACTCTTGATCATGATAAATAAATCTTTAAGAAGTTTCTTTTTAATTAATTTATTTTTAATTGAAGGATAATTGCTTTACCAAATTTTATTGTTTTCTGTCAATAAATCTTTAAGAAGCTTTAATTTTGCCTAACGTTAAAAAAATCTTGTCTGTATTTTCAAAGTATCATTAGAAAGAATTGAAAAACAGTGGCAAGTTTTTCTTTTTGCCAGTTATAATATAGGTAATAATAATATTTTAAAACTCTCAATATTAGTCCAAAAGTTTTTGTCTTTATGACATTTTTTTACAAATACCACATAAGAAGAAATAAAACCATCAAAAATTTACTGTATAACACAGTGAATAATATTTAATACTTTGTAATAACTTATAATGGAAATAATCTGAAAAAATAATATATATATAACAAGCACTTTGCTGCACACTTAAAACAATATTGTAAATCTACTTTTAAAAAAGAAGAAATATAAAATTATGGTTTAAAATGTCTGGAACATACCACATAAAATACATATTACAAAGCAATGATTTTTTTTTAATAACTGGAGAAATTAGATCCCATTTCAATACAATTTTCTTTCCTTTTTTAAATAAAACATTTTAATTTTCTTTTTTTTATTAGCTTCTCATGTTTTGTTTTTATAGTGATATCCCATTTTACTGAAGAACTTTCTGTTCGAAACTTACCCTGAATAAAATAGATTTGAGCATTCTCAGTGACATTATTGGTTCAAGCTTGGAAAACTATTGACTACATTTCTTTTGCTATCCACATGTTAATAAAAACAGCAACAAGCAAACCCTCTGGTCTTGATCACGCTTCACTATCACGATTGACTAGAATTTTAGAAGCATTTTTAATTCTCAAGATGTGTTAGGCATTCAGATGAGCACTGGCTCATAACTCACAGATAAAAACGAAATTGGCTACCCAAAAAGAATACATTGTGCAAATATAAATGTTAATAAAAATGGACAAGAAGACCACTTCACCGTCTCGCAGTTTATCAGGCTTTGACTTAAAAACATCGTGTCCTAATACACATTTGGCTAGGTTAGAACTAGTCTCCAGAGCAATGTTAACTTGCTAATCCCCCCTCCCTTTAAAAAAAAAACAAACCTGTATTATAACCATAACCAAAGAAATAACAAATGAATAAATACATGGAAGCATACATGTATATTCTTTTGGTTTTGTATATTTATTGTATTCAAGGTTGTAACTAAACTGTGATACTACGTTGTGCCATCTGTAGACTATCCCAAAGCTGTCTTAAAAAGCTCCAAGATTCATCTAAGTAATTTTCAAACAAGTATTGTTGACTTTTGCAAAGTCGTTTAACTGGCTTAATCAAAAGTATTATGAGCTATCTAAATGAGCATCTAAGAATGTCACTTATCTTTACTGATAATCCATACCATTAATCTCATAATATTTCACCTGATGTCTAGGTTTACTGTTGCAAATGTTATAATGTAGTTACTGGGCCAAACATGATCCCAGCCCTACTATTATTATTATTTTTTAATGTTGATAGAATTGGAAGTTGATTTACCTAGGACTATTTTTCTGGAGAAACACGGATAATGGGTGGAGGAGGATGCGAGGGAGGGGAAAGGAAGAAACGACTTTATTCCTCTCTATCTACAAACCTGGAGAGATCTAATAACTGCCAATTCTGACAAAGCCTATTTGCAATCCCTTTGGATCGAACAAATGACCTAGACTTCTCAACAAAATATAGTAATTTTTATAATATTATAATTTTCCAAATGAGCAGTGTCAAGTGATTCTAATGGGGTCCTGTAACATCTTGGTATTCAAATTGTGATTTTTTTTATTTGTTTGTTTGTAACAGGAGTAAGTCTAGTTCATTATCTCTAAATGTACCTTGAGAAAGCTACTATTATATTTTTATTTGTCCTTCGTATTTGTTCAATTTTCTCTCTACGTTTTAAAATCTATTAGGTCACTCTAACCAATATAAAATTATGCTGTCCTCAGAAGAGTTGACCGGCAGATGATCCAAACCCTTTGGGAGTCCTGTTCTTGGAGTTTGTGGAGTCTGCCTGGTGCAGTTTCCTCCTCTCTCTTCCCTCTTCTCTCTTCCTTATCACTTTTCTCTACATCTGCTGAGAAGTAAAAGAATCTGTCTGCAATGCAGGAGACCTGGGTTTGATCCCTGGGTTAGGAAGATGCTCGGGAAAAGGAAATGGCAACCCACTCCAATATTCTTGCCTGGAGAATCCCATAGACAGAGGAGCCAGGGTCAGGGGTAGAGGGGTTACAGTCTGTGGGGTCACAAAGGGTTGGACACGACTGAGCGACTAACACTTTCATTTTTTCAGCATAGAAGGACATGCTCTCTAGCCCACAGGATCGATAGGCTTTATACCAGTTTACTTGGTGAATTCCTTGTGAATGCATGTTCTTTCCTGTATTAAAGGATCACTATAAAATAGGAAAGCCCATACGGTTGGGCTTCCCAGCCATGGCAAAATCTGCTGTGAGAGCCAGAGGAAACTTACAAATCAATACATTCTCCATAACTGTTTAGTAGGGATGTTGTGTGTTAGTCGCTCAGTCGTGTCCGACTCTTTGCGACCCCATGGACTGTAACCCACCAGGCTCCTCTGTCCATGGGATTATCCAGGCAACAATACTGGAGTGGGTTGCCATTTCCTTCTCCAAGTAGGGATGTTAGAATGTTGAAATTCTTTTTTTTTTCGAGGGAATATTTGTATTTAGTCTGCTCTCCAATTCAAACAGAATGGTTTTAATCGTTAGCTTTTTTTAAAAAAAATTGGAATACCAAAGAAAAATCATAATATGTGAAGTTCAAATGCAGACAATAAACAGAAACTATTGCTTTCAGCTGTCAGTTAGGAGAGCATCTGATTCTGTGTCCAGGACTGTTAGTCCATCGGTCATGTCCGACTCTTTGAGACCCCATGGACTGTAGCCCAGTGACAGGCTTCTCTCTCCATGGGATTCTCCAGTCAGGAAAAAGGAGAGGGCTGCCATTTCCTTCTCCAGTGTGTCTGGGAGATCTGACTTGAATCCTGAGTCTGGCAGTGACTCTCGGTGTAAACTTCTACAGTAATTTCTTTGTCTGGAAAATGGGGATAACTCTATCAGCCACAGAGGTTTCCCTACAGGATTAATTGAGGTAATGGATAGTTAAACATTTTGGAAAGGTGAAATCCAGGGCATAGAAAAGAGAACCAGAGAGGAGGAAGAAGTTCTGGATTTTTCAACCTGTTGGTTGCCTCATTTTGGGTGCTTTCCTCTCCAATCCCAGTCTATTTATAAGATGTGAAAAGTGAGCTGGTTGAGTTTAAGTCCTCTAATTACTTTGACAACTTGTCTTTGGGGGTGATGAATGACAAGATAGCAAGGGTCCGAATTACCCCCAAAGTGGGGGTTTCCAGAGTGCTTTTAATTTTTTTCAGCTCTCAGCTTAATGTACTCCATTTCTATTTGCTTCTCACTCTTCCATTTTTTTTAAGGGGATAGTGTCCTGGAGGGTATTAAAAATCATGAGAAGCCCTTGAGCACAAAGGTATCTGTGAAAACCAGAAGCATTTTCGTCTAAATGCCCTGCATTGAACTATCTGGCTCAGAGTGGACTGTGGGGGAAGGTTGGCTATTTGGCTGCCTCAACTTCTGTGTTTCTATGAATTTCATCTCCTTGTAAGAACCTAACTGGATAGCTAATTGAAGGGGTAAAAGGGATGAAGGTTTAAGATGGTTGAGTTTTTACTGCCTTAATTAATATATCACCTCTACTGAAGTTTCCCCAGCATTGGACTTAATGCCCTGTAAATGAAATCTTAATCATCTAATAGCTTTCTTTTCTTTAAAAAAAAAAAAATGTACCTTTGCCTTTCTAAAGTTGATTGCTTGGACACATGACTGAGACTACAAAGGAGTTTTGAGTTTTGGTGCAGGCAGCAAGTAGATGGTGGGTGGTTAGGCCAGGGGTAAAAAATAATAATAATAATAATAAAGTTTTTTTGAACAGATTGGGTGGGAAGTAAGGGAACTCAAGTGTCTCTTTATAACTATTTAATAAGAGAGCTCCAAGTCCTCTTGTATCAAGAGGACGTTCTAAAATATATTTTAGAAATAAACACAACTTACTTGTTAAGCTTTCATTGTTATTGGCAACTACTTTAAGAGACCAGAATATAGATTTTTAATACTACAAAAAATTTCTAAGTTAATTAAAAATTGCATGTTAACAGATACAGCATCACTATTTTTTTTTTTTAAAAGAAGATCTTCCAAACATTTTCCCTCAAAATTCCTAAAGGCAGTTTCTACTTTGTCTAGAGAATGGTCAGTCCTAATAGGCACCAACCGAGCTCCTTTCGACCCATTCAGTGAAAGGAGACTATTAATACTGGGAAACAATAAGGTTCCATATCAGGAGACTGAATGAAAAACAAAAAAATGAGTTTTTTCCCTCTCTTCTTCCCCCTTCCTTTCTTTCATTGTAAGAATTGTTCTCTGTTAAACCCTGAGCTGCTCTGCTCTGTGGTACCCTGCAATGAGCTGTGGATTCTCAGAGAAGTGAGCTACCTTATCAGTGTTTGATGGAGAGCTCAGTCTGCAGGGATCCTGCCACTTTCCTGAGGCATGGTTTGGACTGCGTCCTGGGTAGCCTCTATGCCTACAGCCAGCGCCCTGTGCTCCCTTCTCATCTCTCCATCTCACCATGCCAGGGGCTGGAGAGCGATCGGGAGGCAGTGGTTGGTCACTCCACAGCATGGCGCTGGGGCTGGCTGGGTGTGTGAGGGGCTGGGGAGTGAGCAAGAAGGGATGAAGGAAACGACCAGAGCTTTCCCTTCTTCTGAAAGCTTGTCCGAAAGTACGCTTCTTCATCCTTTAGTTTTGCTAGCTGTTCTCGATTATGTCCCTGGCAGTTCCTTGTTTTGAGCTCTCTGCCTCTACTGCAGAAGATAAACAGGTCAGAAAGCTGTATGACCTCGGTAAGTCATTTTACGTCTCTCATCTTTCTCTGTAGAGAGAAAAAATTGAAGTAGATGATCTTTAAGGACCCTTTCAGCTTTCAAAGACCAATGTCTTATTACCAGGGATGTCGTGAGAATTAGTAACACTTATTAGATGAGAAAATGATGCTGACATCCTGTTTCTTGGACACGAGGTAAAGGATGGCATAATATAAGACTACTTGTACTGTAAACTTCACTTAGTTACTCTGTGCAGGGGAAAAAACTACCTTTTTTGTGAGGCCATTAGTGTTTTTTGATGTGTGTTTTAAGGTTGTTTCTTGTAACATCCCATTGAACGAGGGTAGGAAGGCATCGACTGTGACGACCACAGGGGTAAGGATGGACGCACAGCCTGTCTGTCCATCCGAATATGCGCTGAGTGGCTCTGCAGACAATGCCACTGGTCAGGGACGGATGTCTGCGTTTTTAGATCTCCTTAGGTCCTTTACAGCATTTTTTTTTTTAAACTTCTCGAATAGTTTCCAGTTTTCTTGCCTTTAAATTCAGAAGAGTGGTAAGGGGAGGTAGTCAACTATTAAGTGATTTATTTTTCTGGAAAGATTTTTATGACTAAAGGAAAAAATAGAAGATTGTCTTTGGATTCTGGTTTCCCATACTGACTCTTTGTCCCATTTTTGGTAGTAGTTCACTTTGATTTCCTCCACCTAAATTATCATATCAAATGTAAACATGTCCACACATATATTTTTGTAAATGTGGCTCAGACAGTAAAGCATCTGCCTGCAATGTGGGAGACCCCAGTTCGATCGCTGGGTCGGGAAGATCCTCTGGAGAGGGAAATGGCAACCCACTCCAGTACTCTTGCCTGGAAAATCCCATGGACAGGGGAGCCTGGTAGGTTATGGTCCATGGGGTCACAAAGAGTCGGACACGACTGAGTGACTTCACTTTGTAAATGTACACGTGGGCATATTCGCATGTCTTTTTTTCCCCTTGTTGGTTTTCTATTTTATCTTTGGCGTGTCTTTTAGAATGAGGTTCTTGGGGGGAAGGCACGTGGCTGAGTGTTGCTGAGCATGCCTTACTCAATTCTGATACTGTCAGTAAATCTTTTCTACTTCATATTTTTGCTGTAGTTCCCTTATTATAAAAGAAAAAAGAGAGAGAAAAGTATAATATGGTACATTTTGGTTACAGGGAAGGGGAAGGTATTTTTATTTTTTCCTCACCCAGTTTTACCTCCGAGAGCAAACCAAAATTTGTATTTCCTTAACGTTCGGTCATAGGTAAACCAAAAGAAAAAAAAAACTAATTTAAAAAGAATAAGAGAACAACATTTTTAAGGTGGCTTTGTGGCTTCAGGGAGAAGGGGAAGATGCCGAAGGTAAAGGCTGAGAAAGGATTAGCTGTTGCAAGCGATGCTCTCACCGAGAATAGCCTGGAAGAACAGCCTTTAAGTGCTGGAGCTTGCAAAACCCTGACTGACCATCTTCCTTTGTTTGCGTGAGTTCTTGAGAAACAAAGATATATAGATATGGATAAAAGATGTGATCATTTCTAGAAAAAAACAGATAGTTTGCTGATGGTAGAGAAAAGATAAACTTAGGTAGGTTACTTATTTTCTTTATTTTTCTATGTCTTACAAAAGAGGTCTTTTGCCTTAGTCTTTATGACAAAGCACAACTCAAAATTTATGTCAGGTTAATTTCCAGTCTCCTTCCTGAACCCTTCAAAAAGCCTCTTTACTCCTCACTCCAAGAAAATCCAAATAATCCAGTTGTTCCACCCCCCTCATGGATTATTATTATTTTGCTTTTACCGAATCACCAAATAACTGAAGGAAAAGTGAATTTTTTCCTCTGAATTTCAATGAATTTGACTGTATAGAAAATTACCACCTTAGCATCTTGTGTGGATGGGGCTATGCAGACCTGTAGTGAATGATCAGGCGAAATAACCCCATTTTAAGCCATGTCACTATATTCAAGGTTGATGGTCCCTTGTCCCACTCTCTTTGCTCACCAGTGTCCACTGATTATAGAGGGGAGATGTCTATTTGAAATTTCACAGAATCTTTTATCCAGTTCTCATCAGTGTTTGATGTAACGTGACATCGCCGTCAGACAAAGGGAGATTAGATGGTATGTGATGGTCGGTCAGATAACAGGTGTGGAGCAGTCAGGGTAGGCATTGCTTTCCTAGCACAACTGGCTGGAATTAGCCTCTTTAGAGAGGGCTTTTAATTAAGAACGTATGCACTTTCGCTGATGACAGAATAAAGACTTAAAAGATATTATCAAGAAAATTATATTCCAAGTAGAGAAATTAGAATATGGCCTGGGTAATAGGGAGTTATTGTTATTTTGGTAGGAGTGATAATTGCATTCTGATTATGTGGGAAAATATCCTTTCTTTTTAGATGAACACAGTGAAGTATTTGGGAGTTAAATGCCACGATGTCTGTAATTTCCTTTAGAGTACCTCAGTAAAGAAAAAAGGGAGATGAAGCAAATAATGATTAAATGTTAATAGCTATTTAAATAGAAATGATGTATGCATGCATATTTCTTACACTATTTCTACTTTTCTTTGAAATTTTCCATAATAAATAATGAGAACCCCCCCAAAAAACCCCTTTAGGGATTCACTTTTTTGATGCCAAAAATACCACACATTTGATAAAATAAAATGTCGTTGAGATAATATTTTTGTGCACATACAAGAAGGAATCATAGACTTAGAATTTCTCTGGTCTAAGGGCAAATTTATAGTCCTTGGTGATGCTTTAGTTCTTGAGAATATGATTAGTAAGACATAAATTGGCATAAAAAGAAAATCCTGTACAAAAATATTATTTAATGTTTTTTAAATGCCTTTAAAATCCTATAATTGAAACTACAAAAAAAGCACAATAGACACTAAAAAATGAATATGTGTTCCTTTTTATTTACTTGAGCTAACTGATGAAAAGTTAGGTTTCTGACCTTGGCGCAAGGTGGAATGTTGCTTAAAGAAGGTCACAGATGTAAAACTTGGATTCTCAGAAAAGAGCGAGAGGAAATCAAGGTAGTCAATATCACCATATAAGCTAACTGCAAATCTGATGTTGATGATATAAATTATGAAATTACAAATTGTACCAAGGTATTTTATTTTAATTGTCTTTGGAACTGCCAGATTTATGTACTTCTTCAAAATGTTTCTTTTACCTTTTGAATAGTAATTACCACAATAGCTATGTTGTAACCAAGTAATGTAGTACTTTTATGGTATATTAGTATAGCATTTGTTTCTCACAAAATGTGTGTGTTTATTTATTGCCATGAGGCCACAAACAGAAAATATAACTCCAGTAGTGAAGGGACTATTTCTACGTAAAATTCTAGAGTGTGCAGCTCAGCTTCACCTGTGTTGATGTCAAGCTCTTTGATTCTTTGCTGTACACAAATGCATGATGGAAACTACTGTTACCATATTTAATATGTCATATTGATTTAAAGATAATAAATAGCCCCAGTTTTGTTTATACAGGTAAGGAGATCTTTCCTTTCGAACACCTTTAATCTTTTTTTTTTTTTTTCAGTTAATACATATAAAATGGGCTCATTTTCAAGTATAGGGCTTCTGTGAGAAATACATTTCATCAAATCAGTATCACCATTTGAAAAAACTTTAAACCTGTATTCAACATGGAGGCCACTTTTAATAGATGTGAAAGGTCTGGTAATCTTGCTCTTCCCAAAACAATCACTGCTGACTTGCAGGTTAACAAAGCTCAGCTGTGCATCAGGAGATGAAGACAGGCAAATCTAGACTTGTTGATTCCCTGGAATTTGCTTTTTAGCAAGAGCAGTGTGGTTCAATAGATAAAGTCCTGGACTAAGAAACACGGGACATGGGATATTTTAAAGTCTTAAAACTTGTGTCTTTTAAGTTATCCTTGCATTAGTAAATAGTATTTAAAAAAAGAAGAAGAAGAAAAAGCGGATGTGTTACTCTTGGGTTCCAGTCCTAGATATTTCCTCTGACTTCTGAACTTAGTGAGTCCATTAGCAAATTGAGAGCTCACCCATTAATAACTGCTGACGTCTTCTCAAACTATTTACTCTGTGCCGGGCACTGTTTTGAGTGCTTTACATTAAATTTCTTCAATTCTCACAATCTTAAAGGAGATATTCTGATTATGCCTGATTCATCAATTAAGAGATTACATATTCTGAGGTAATCAAGTGCTGGGTAGCCAGAGGATTTTAGAGGTGGGAGGGTCCATGGAAATCATTTAAGCAGAGAGGCAGTGCACCATGGTGGTTAAGGATACAAGCTCTGTCTCCATAATGCATGGATTTCAAACTTGGATCCTTCACTCAATAGGAATACATCTTGGGTTAATGACTTCACCTTCGTTTGCCTCAATTTCCTCCTGTGTGATATGGGGATGATAACAAGTCTGCACTAGAAGACTGATAGGTTAAATGAGCAGTGTTTAGTCATCTGACATCTAGGAAACTGTCATAAATGGAATAGATGAGGAGATTGATGCTGTCATCAGTAGGGTAAGTAAACACTATTGTTTTACTTAGAAGAACAGGTTACAGAGTTATTAAGAGATCCTCAATTAGGTCAGAAAAAGGCTGCTGGTGGCAGTGATGGTCTTGATGGGAAGGATGGCATTAACATTATCAATGATACAGAAGATTTCTTAGAGAAAGAAAATAAATCGTTTGAAGAAGCAAATTGAAGAGGGGACTGTTAGCCTAGAAAGGCAGGAAAAAATGTGTGTTATATTGTAATTGAGCAAAAAGTTGACAGAAACACAGGGACAGCAGGAACACAGAAATGAGGCCCCAGTTTGGGTGCTCATGTGGAGTGAGTCCAGTTTCTCTGGATCATCACAGACACATATAGAAATGTTAGAGCTAAATGGGACCTTGGAGATTGTCCTGTACAACCCCCTCATTTTACATTTCTATGAGAACAGAGTTTGGAGAAATTTGGCCGGGATTACATGACAGCGATGCCAGGGAAATTTGTGGTATGTTTAAGAGAGATTTCAAGTAAGGATGAAGGAAAAGAGAGAGGAAGTTTCTTGAGTTTTAAAGTGATACCCAAGTAGGAGAGCAGAGTAGAGAAGACAGTGAATTTTCCCAAATTAATTTTAAAAAAGAGGGAGAAAAGGAGGAAAAGAGAGAACTCCAGTTTTATGCTAAAAGGTGTTCCATTGGATTTGTGATTAATGTATAAAAGTCCATGATAAAGAAAAGTCTTTTTTTTTTAAAAATTATTTCTAGGAACTTGGCTTCTAAAATGAAAAGGAAGTTTGGGGGAGAGTCTGGCAGTGCCGATGGTTCCAGCAGATGAAGAATCAACCCGATTTGCAGCTGGTGTTGAAACTGGTAAGCAGTTAATCTGTTACTGTTTAGGATGAATATATCTGGGCTTTTTTTTTTTTTATCACTTTTAACTAAGTTTAAGCTTAGTGCTTTCTTTTAAATAATGAAGAATCTCAACAGGATTGAATGAGTCAGATTAATTTGGCGTGGAGTTCTGAACAAGGGAGGGGACAGAAATCCTCCTAAACACTAACAACGCTTTGCTGAGTTTCCTTTCCAAGTCACTGAGCCAGTGCTGGGTGGAGGGAGTTTCTCTGAGGCGTTTAAAGGCGCCTCACTGTGCTTGTTCCCCAGTTACAAAAGCATAGGGTTAGTGAGTGAGGCCTAGTTTGTCTGTTTACATGGAGAAAAAGCCATCAGCACTGTGTTTTAGTTGATCAGTCATGTCCGACTCCTTGCAACCCCATGACTGTGGCCCCACAGGCTCCTCTGTCCATGGGATTCTCCGAGCAAGAAGACTGGAGTGGGTTGCCATGCCCTCCTCCAGGGGATCTTCCAGACCGAGGGATCATTCTTTACTATCTCAGCCACCAGGGAAGCCCAACAGCATTGAGAGTGAAACAAAGACTATTACGGCTCTGAACCCACTTGTGTATTCTTTTTTATAAAAAGCATTTATCTATCATGTCAATATTTTAGCAAGAGGCTTTTAGTCTGGCTTTTATTATTATTATTAAAGAAAGAAAAACTTTGCTGTTATTTCTGGCCATATCACTGGCTGCACTGGTATAGGGTTTGGAGATTTTGGAGGCTGTCCATTTCATTCCCTCCAGCTCACCCAGTGCCGCAGCCAACCTCCATTGCTGGGATGCTTCAGGAAAATGGGTGGAGTTGAGGAATAGACGCCGGGTTAGCTTAAGTCCCTCTGCTTTTGGCCTGTTGATTCTGCCTTCACTGGCTACTCCCACATCAGCATCAGTTTGGTGTTCTGAGTCAGAGAATGAAGTTGGAGATAAACAAACTGAGGCACGGTGTAGTTATATGCTTATTTTCAATCCCTCAGGAGCATATGACAGGCAAACTGAGAGGCGGAACTCGAGTGTCTAGTCTGGGTGGAAACCTTGGAGGTCAACGTGGGTTCTGTCCTAGAAACTGGTTGAGTCTATGAGTGGCCAACTATTCTACCCTCAAAAGAAACTTGCTTTGTGTATGCAAATTATACCACAAAGTTCACATCCTTTGAAAATAATGGTTTAAGAAATCAAAGATAGCCTAGGGTCACATAAGGAAAGGAAGTTTTTAGTGCTTGTGCATGTGAATTTTTAAACCTGTACAGTATCAAGGCAGTTTGAGCAAGATTCTTTCAGTGATGTGAATAGTGATATCTGTAGTTGGCATTCTTTCTTGTGCATCTAACTCACCTGAGCTCTCCAACTTGATTCATCCATATGTGAATCCCACGTGGGACATCCTGGTGAAGAAGAAATTTTTGTCTGGCTAATGAAAGCCCACAAGTCTCTAGTAGGAAGTGCACCTATTTGTATTTTTTATATTTAGTGTATGAAGTGGTACCATCAGCCAGACTGTGAAACATGCATCAAAATGCAAAAGAGAAAATTAGAATATGCCCTCAAATGTTGGGGAAATAAATATTAGACAAATTGTGTTGGTGTTTAAAAAAAAAAAAGCTAAGTTAGAGTATGGTAGAATCTTACAGGTCTAGGAAAAGAATTTCAGGGGAGAAACAGCATAATTAATACTTAATTTGAAGTATTAATAGTAGATCCTTCCGTGAAATTAAGGGGAAATGTAAGGAATCTGAAAATTTTCCAAGAAGAAGGTAATTTTTCTTTGGAGAAAAGGCATGATGTGAGTTAATGAATGTAATCCTGAATTAAAGTGGAGAAAAAATTATCAGCACAGAGAGGAAGAGGGAGGAGCAGGATAATTGTTTTTAAAAATTCAGCCTAGATCTTACTCTGTGTTAAAGTATTAGTATTTTCACCTTAGAGTTTGTAGTGTTTCACACATCTCTTTTTGTGGAAATTGATTTGTAGTTAGAAAAAGCCTTTTGAAAGTTAGAAAGTTTAGTTTGGATTTTTTCTTTCACATATTGATTTGACATTTAGACTATAGAAAATATATATAAAGGAGGCATTATTATGTATTAGAAAAATCTTAAAATACATAAAGATAGTTAATGGCTTCAATATATTGAAAGGGTATTAAAACCACTGAGCCATATACATAAGGACAAGATATATCAGTGGCAGAATAACAGAATAAGTAAGAATAAGAAGCTACTACCTTGTGACAGTTCTGTGATAAAATTTAAACAGTAAAACAGGATGACTTTTTAATTGACAGCATCTATTTAATTAAATTATATTTAGGCCTTGCTGTCTAAAATTATGACTAAAAAGGTTCAAATGGCCATCATCCTATTATGATTTTTTTACAGAGTAGAAAGTGATCATATTCATTAACCTGTATCTTTTTCATTTCCATAGGAAAATCTAAAAAGTTTTATCTCCTGATGAACCATGAAGACTCTTTTTAAGCGTGGAACGTATCATCTTTAGGTAAGGAAACGTTTTCCATTGTTTATCCATCTGTTGAAGAGATAGCATTTCAATTAGAGAAAAGAAGTAACATATACTTAAGCTTTGCTTATCCTAACTGATGCCAAACATTATGAAGAGGAGAGAAAGCAAGCTTTTTTAAATTAAATAAAGTAGTTGGAAAACTTTGATTTAAAAAGATCAATTTCCCGGAAAAAAAGGAGAACCTTTTTTTGCACTTTCTCACAGACTGACATGATAATAGAATTCCCATCATTCCAGCTTTCCTAAGTATTTAGAGATAAAATTAAAATTATATTTAGAACAATCAGAAACTAGAGATTTTTCAGACAAGTAGAATATCCCTAAACATAAATGTAAACGTATATGGAAATAAAAAGTAGACTATTTTGATAAATTTGAAAGACTGGTCACTGTTTTAAAAGCAGGCCAATGAATTAAAGGTAATTAAACTTTGAGAGAGAAGCTTAAATTCTGGGAAAGACTCAAAATATTGCTTTGTAGGGTCATAACATAAATATAAACAATTACTTAAAATCAGGCAAGAACTTGTCCTTTGTGTGTGACCTCTTTTCAGTTTTTGCTTGTGTAATACTGATAGTGTCTGAGAAGAAAAGACAGACTAACTTTTTGGGCATAATAGAATATTAGCAGCTCATTCTATTTGGGGGAGAAATTCTATTAGTGCAGTTTACTTGTATGAACAGTATAAATTACATATATGAACATCAGATGTTTTAAGGTAGATAAACTAAAAATTCAATTAAAATGTCTAAACATTTAGAGATGCTTGGAAGCATTTTACGGGTTAAAAGAATAAAAGAAGTAGTTACTGAAATTATATATAGAATTTGTTGTAAGATCTGCAATCTGTACATTCTAGCTTTGCCACCAATACCACATTTGGAAAAAGAAATAGATTGCAATGTTTGACGTCTATTAACATATATTCTCAAGAATAAACAAGATTTCTCTTAATTTTAAATAGGTTAATATAGTCACATGTGAATATTTTAAAAATCACAGTATAGAGATTTAGGATTTTAAGAAATACACGTAAAAAAAATTCATGTGAAAAAACAGAACCTAAAAACTTTGGGAGAAAAATACTAAATTTTTGGTATGAATTTGAAGAATTTATTTCTAGAATATGTTCGTTTCTTCCTTAGGAAGAAACTCATGTTAATATTAAGTATATAGGTTACTTAAATTACTTAATTAGGATATACTAAACTGCTAAGATATTTTTAAAAGAAGAATTATGGTAACCTGAAAAAAAAACAAAATTACTTCTATTGTAATCTTTAAATGTATCTTTCAAATGTACCAATTTTCAAATCTCGTATTTTAAAGGATAAAAGAAGAAAAAATGACTAATCTCCTAATGGAAAATATGACCTCATAGCACTGAGAAGAGAGTTGTAAGCATGTAATACATATAAGAGGAGATAAGTTTCATATCTGACTTGATTTTGAGTCTTTCTTATGAATCATATATTTTAACATCAGGAGAATAATATATAAAATATGCGTTAAATTCTTATGGTCTGGCAGCTATTAAAAATAGGAGAAAAAAATGCAACTTCTTCCAGCTAAATTCTAACTAAAATGTTAAGTGAAAATTAGAAAAGTACAGAAGCTAAAATAGTATAATGAACTAAACTTCAAAATATCTATGTATGTATAATTTTTTATGTCTTGGTATGTAGCATTTATCTCAGTTGTTAATGAAACGACATAGTGTAACATGAGTGAAAAAAATAAATGGAGAAGTATTTTCTCATTGCAGTTTACTAGACCAAAACCTTTAGTAATAAGCTAAATGTAACATGAAGAGACACGTTTAAACTAGAATATTGTAGAATAGTTTTGCTGAGGACCTATCTTAACAACAAGGCTTTGGGTTTTTGTTTATGTATTAGGATTTCTGAGTTTTGTGATTCGAAATTCAAGATAGATTTTGAATGCCCTTTTAAATGGCAAAATGTTTCAATGAAAAAATCAGATATTGTGTACATTTTATTTTATATTTGAGTATGAGAAAAATGGCAGATACTTTAGGGGAATTCTAGTTGTTGTTTTACAGCACACATCAAATACCAAGCAATTATTTTGTCTGTCAGTCGGTTACAGGTCTGAGTAAGTTCCTTTGTGTTAACTACAGCTTAGGCATTTAATTAATATTGATAATACAGTGATCTCTAGATGTGATTGTCATTTTTTTCTGAAATTATGGGCAATATACTTAAAAGAAATGTATTTTAAACCTCATTTCTAATTAAAATGGAAAGACTTTAAAGGAGTTTTTTCGTGAGTAAAAGACTTGCTGTACAGTTTTCTGAAAGAATGTAATCTTCGTTTATTTTTCAAATTATATTAAAATGTTCCTTTCCCTGTTGTTTGCTGATATTTTAAAGTCAGAAACAAATAAAGCAACAGTTTATGCTGTATCTGATTATCCATATAGAAAAAGGAAAGCAAAGTATGTTGGCATACAAGGTTTTCCCTTAAAAAAATTACCTTGAAATTTAAAAGATATATTGCCCATAACTAATTTGTCTTATTAGGACTTATTTAGACTCGCATGAATTTTCTTAGTCAAATATTTGAAGAAATTCGTCTTTATAAAATAGAGAGATGTAGAACATTATGGTCAGTTATAGGCTAGTCTTTTCTTGTTGCTTCCCAGAACTTAGGAAGCAGGTTTTAAACTAATAAAGTTGAGTACCAAAACCTCTAGGCTATAATAATTTAGAAAAATGCCAGAAAGTTATAGCGAAGGGGAAGATTAATTGAAGTTAAGTGTCCCCTTGATTGACAAAACATTTGGCACTGTGAGGAGAGCTCTGGAGATAACAAAAAGTTCTCTGTCAGGGATGATTTTTCTGGCCAGTTGGCGTTGTTTGTGTGATAAAAGAAGGCGCTGAGATAGTATAACTGTAGCGGCTTGACAAAACTTCCAAAGTTAGTTTCAGATTGTGAAGGTAAAAGTAGGTGCAACAACTGGCAGTTGGGATGGGCAGGAGAGCAGGGTTCGTCAGTCCCGGTGCCACGACAGGGTTAACCATGGGGCCGCCCGGTGCACTCTGGGAGTTGTAGGCCGCAGGCATTGTGGGAGTTGTCGTAAAAGTTCGCTTTTTCGCTGTGATGGCCGCCGCCAAGGCAGGAGTTTGGAGTTTCTGCTGTTCCGGACGGCTTGGGGGGCTCTCTGTATCGTTAGAGGGCCCCCAGCAGCCCCCAGGTTGCCAAGGGCCTGTTAGTTGTGTGTTTGGGAGGTGGGAGAGCGGCCTGACGGGTTAATTTGGTGGCCTACTGTCGTTAGATTGGCCAGGGGGGCCTCTGGCGGCTACCGGCTCTGTGAGGGGGGCCACAACCTGTAGGACCCTGGCCGTTTGGCCTTCTGCCTTTGAAATTTCGCTGTGGCTAGCGCCTGAGAGTTTTAGAGTCTGCTTTATTTTGTTGTGCTTTGTGCCCTGCGCCCCTCCCCCTCTCTTACAGCGTTCCACCCTGTCGTTGTACTCTTGATGCTTACGACCCTGTTTGGGGTTAGGTTGGGCTCGTTTTCGTGGGTCTGGTGGGATTTATGCACGAGCTGGGATTTTGGAAAGGGTGGACAGCAGTAGCTTGGGTGTTGTCTCTTTTGTTTTAGGTGTAAGAAGTTGCATGAGTTGTGAGTCTGTCGTTGGTGAGTGTGCGATTCACTTTCTCTTGCTTTTGGTGAACTTTGCCCTTGTTTGCTAATGCTGCGAGGCCGTGGCCGGCCGTTCCTGCTTGTGGAATGCTTTTCTGTTAGCTTGAATGTGTTGTTAAATCTTTGAAAACTTCAGAGGAGTGTTTTGCAGTTGTTTGTAGTAAGGAACTGTGTGCAAAAATGGATATAAAGCAAATGCCAATATCACAAGTTCCTGTAGTTTTAGGAAGCAAGCCCCTGTGGCTTCTCTGGTGCTCTGAAGTTGTTTGGAAAGTTTTATGGGAATCAGATTTACTTTTCCTTGTGTTAATATTACTCTTGGCTCATAAGATTCCTCTGCAGGTTGGGACAGTTTGACCTTTGTTATTGGGTGTTTTCTCAGTATCAGGCAAAAGGAGACACTGTGCATTGCCGTTTAACTGCACCTGTTAACATCTCAGGATAACACCAGATTGCTAAGCAGGTCATCAGCTGCCTTACCTACTGTGCAAACTTGGACCTCACTATTTCTGGTGTCTAGGAAGGTCTTTCAAGTTTGGTGAAGTAGGTGATTTCAGATAACGTACAGTAGATGCTTTGGAAGTCAGGTATCAGTTTTTAGATTGCAGGGGCAGGCCACATTACAGAAATTATTTATAGAGAAAGTAAAAAATATGTTCCATTTTTTTCTTGGTATAATTGAAAGCATCTGAAACCTGTTTCTGTGTCATTCCATTACACCACTTCATATATAATTGAAAAGCCCTTTGATATTTTGTGATGAAGTGGATTATAATTTTGCTCTTGTCTGAGTTTGCTTAGTGCTTGACTAGTTGAGAGATACTAATGGTAGAAAAAGGAGGAGCGAAGCTCGATGGGTTTGTATGTGTGTTTCTTTTGAAGCATGATATCAGGTTTAAATTGGTAGACTGATATTGTTGGCTTGCTAATCACGTAACTTCAGTTCTGCTGCTGATGTAATGTGTGTTTTGTAATCCATAAAGCCCTTTCCTTTCCTCTGACCTCACCCCAGTGTGTCTCAGAATATTAGCTAACTTTCCATTTGCAAAAAAGATTGAGACGCTTATTTTTAAATGATCTATATTGTCCATATTGGTTATGTTTTGGTGATTTAACAGAAAAATGAGTGAGTGCGTTTTGTATCTCAGGAAAGCTGGATAGCTGGAAGTTATAGATTTGTAGAATCACTCAGAAGTAGTCAAAACCAAGCACAATTTTCTTTGAAAAATGATACCTAAGTTTTAAACTGCCAAGTTACTCTGACTTGAGTTAAGTAGAACAAACAAACAGTTCATAAGAAGGTGCTCTGAGAGTGGATGGGTGTGTGTAAATTTAGAGATAAACTTAGTGCATTTGCAAAGAACCCTCGTTCTTGGGACATTTAGACACATTTCTTCACTAAATGGGGAGAGTTTATACCCAAGAATTCTAACATTTAGCCTCTGAATTCTTTATTTTGTACCCTGATTTCCATCTCTACTACCGTAGTTTTGCTGCTGGTGTAAAATGTGTTTTGTAATACATAAAGTCAGCAGTAGTTTTGAGAAAAATATATCAAGATCCACTGCCCAGTGGGGAAGATAATCCCTAAGGGTTTGTATTGTGTAGATGTGTCACAAGCTGTCCTTTTGAAGTTTAAGTTTGCAGGGGTTTGATGAGACTTCTTTCAATGAGACTTAAGCCAAAGGGTAACTTTCCTGACTTAGGCGTTATTAGTGAAAGCCTTTGTTTCTGGTGTTCATTCAAAAAAGAGACACAAACTTTGTTTCAGGTTCAGGTATACTTTGTTTTATTGTGCTTTACTTTGTTGCACTTTGCAGCTTTTGCAGGTCATTTGTTTTTGCAGATTGAAGGTTTGTGGCATCAGTACCATTTTTCCAATACCATTTGCTTGCTTTGTGTCTTTGTGTCTCATATTTGTAATTCTCACACTGTTTCACACTTTTTCATTATTATTTTATTTGTTGTGATCAGTGATCTTTGATGTTACTGCTGTGACTTGCTGAAGTTTCACATGAGGGGTAGCGTCTTTTAGCAGTTGAAAAAGAATTTTTATTTTCTTTTTTGGCCATGCCTTGTGGCATGCAGCATCTTGATTCCCAGGCCAGGGATTGAACCTGCGCCCCCGTACAGTGGAAGCATGGAGTCTTAACCACTGGCCCACCAGGAAGTCCCAGTTAAACATTTTTTAGTCATAGGTGAGTACATCGTTTTTTAAGGCATAGTGCTATTGCACACTTAACAGACTGCACCATAGTGTAAACATTACTTTTATATGCCCTGAGAAACCCCCAAATTTGCATCACTTGCTTTATTGAGATATTTGTTTTATCATGGTGTCCTGGAGCTGAACCTGCAATATCTCTGACCTATGCGGCAATAGAATTTGGGAGATAACAAAAAATTGTTTTCATTAGATGGTAGCCAAAGTTTGGAAGCACTTTAGAGGGGAGGAGTAGGAATATCTATTTGAGGCTTTTACTTAAGTCTTTTCTAATTCCATTTCCCTGTATTTAATTGTTCACTTTGCTGAAAGCAAGCATCTCTTATTAATGTGTTTCTGTATCTGTGAACGTTGGTGAGTGGAGTGGTAAAACTGCATATACAAGATAACAAATCACGCGTTCAGAATCTGGCCCTTGTTTTTTGTTTACATTGTCTGAGGAGGAGGAATTATTGATTGCACTTTGTGCACTTGTATGTGCATTTTATCTTCTTCAGTTTCATACATTTGTTTTTAGATTGCAGTACTCTTAACCATGGGCTTCCCGGGTGGCTCAGTGGTGAAGAATCTGCCTGCTAGTGTAGGAGATGCAGGAGACACAAGTTTGACCCCTGGGTGGAGAAGATCCCCTGGAGGAAGAAATGGCAACCCACTCCAGTATTCTTGCCTGAACTGTCCCATGGACAGAGGAGCCTGGTGGGCTATAGTCCATGGGGTCACAGAGTCAGACACGACTGAGTGTCTGAGCACAGCACAGTACTCCAATGCACAGAGTGTATTGCCACCCCTCACCTCCGCCTTTCTGGGAGAAAGAGGAAAAGTATTTAAATTTTTTCCATGCTTGTCAATTTTATTTTCTGATTTTTTTCTATATACATTTGTTGGATAACATACATTATTTTTGCTCGCTGGGCCTCATTTTTTGAAGTTAGAGTATTAGTCATACGCTTTTTATGGGCAAGACACAGCAAACCAACAGTTATTTCAAAATACTATGTCTAAAGTAAAAGACATGAATTCATTTCCATCTGAAAGAAAGCAAGATCATTAGCATATATCCTGCCACTTAAAGGATTCTAGCTGTATCTTAAAGGTTCAGAAGACCCTTAAGAGATCATTTTGCTGTGTCCTCTCCCTTCCTTGTTTTTGTTTGACTTTCTTAGTGTGCCTTTGTGGTTCTAGAACTTAAATGACATTTTTATTTAGTTTGGAATTTGTTTTTCCAAGTTAATGTGATTCAACTTTTAAAACCATTTTTTTAACCTGAAATATTTGTGATAAGGACAATTTCTTAATACAGGATTCTTGTCATGTTGCAGTTTTATAGTTAAAATGCTATGCATATTATATTTCTGTGTGCTAGGGAATATTATATTTCTATGTGGTAGGGAAGAATGAGTTAATAATTACCTTAAACCTTAGCACAAAGTACCAGAATTTGCCATCTAAAGAAATCCAGGGTATACAGCTTAGTTTGGTTTTCTGTTACTAGCAGTCTTTAGTTAATGAAGAGAAGAATGACTTGTCATTTTCAGACAAGTTTCACTTGAAGACAGTATTACTTCTTGCCCCACACTCATGAAATACATATTTTTGAAAAGTTTTATTAAGAAAATATTAGAAGTCCTTAAATTCACATGACAGAAAAAAACAGTTCTGTGTGTGTTTACTAACCAAAAAAAAAAAATTATTTGTAAACTGCTTTTGTAGCTTATTTTTTTTTTAACTCTCTAATAAATTTATGCTTCTGGGTTTTAAATTGCTTTTAAAGAAGTCTTTTTGAGGGAGTGAGGACCCTATTGTCATTGAAGTTGTTTTAAAAGAGTGGCCAACTTTTTCCTTTTTATTTTAGTGTTAACCAAAGGTGTAGAGTATGTGCAGTTTATGATGCAAAATAAAAGGCCCATTGTATTAGAAAGTCAAAATGTAGACATCAGTAATTTTAAACTTTTTGTGCCACTCGTTATAATTGTATCGCGTAATTTGAATTTTTAATATTATGGGGTTAATTTAAAGATGTCTATGAAATGGTTTATTCTTTGATAAGATCCTGTAATATATATCATTAGTTTTTTGAGATACATAGTGTTAAGTAATTTTCTCATCCTAATAAAAGATTTTTAGAAGGAAACTTAATAGTGATGTAAATGAAATTGTCTTATATTCTTCTACCTGAGGAGAAAAACTTGTAAAAAACAGAATTTTTATAAAATGAAGCCTTTTGAGATATGTAATATAAAAAGTTTTATAATTCAATTGGAAAAGATGGACTAAGCCATGGTTTGATAATTCACAGAAGGAAAAAGTCAGTTAATAATGTGGCAGACACTCTTTTCCAAAGTTGGCCACAACAGTATCTTCCAGCTCGCGTGTTCTGCAACATAATATTAGAGTGTGATCAGAAGGTGGCATCTCTCCACTTCCTTAAATTTGGGCAAGGCTTTTGAGTTCTTAGACCAAGAGACTATGGTAGAGGTGCTGTGCTTAGTCACTCAGTTGTGTCCGACTCTGTGCGACCCCTTGGACTATAGCCCACCAGGCTCCTCTGTCCATGGGGATTCTCCAGGCAAGAATACTGGAGTGGGTTGCCATGCCCTCCTCCAATGGAACTTCCCAACCTGGGGATCAAACCCAGGTCTCCCTCATTGCAGGTGGATTCTTTACTGTCTGAGCCACCAGGGAAACCCATGGTAGAGGTGATGATGTACATTTCCAGATGTTGCTGTTAATTTGCCTGACAGCTTCTGCTTCCTGCCTCTTGGAAGCCAGCCACTAAATAAAAAATGCAATTCCCTGAAATCTCTATGATATAAGAAGCCCAAGATCATGAAAGGAGGCCCTGGAAGATGAGACAGCAAGTAGAGAGGTCAAGGAGCACCAAGGAACCAGAAGTGAAGTGTAAGTGAAGAAGCCATTTTGGAAGTGGGTTCTCTAGCCCCAGCTGCCTTGGCTATTGCTGTGTAAATCAGAGGAACCACCCAGTGGTGCCTCTCCCAGTTTTTGACCCCCAAAATATTGACCAAAATAAAATGATTCATTTTCAGCTTGTGAGGTTTTGAGTGCTTCATTATTCAACAACAGATCGCTGGGAAAAAGTCCTGAGAAAAAAGATTTGTTAATTTATAATTGATGGCACTATTGGAGAATATATGTTCATGTCTAAATCCAACAAGGAACTAGTACCTACAGTATGATAAGAAATACTTAGATCATCAAAAAAAACAAGTTACCAATAGAAAAATGCACCAACGTTATAATCATGCTCACAAAACAGAAAGGTATGCCCAAACTCATTAGTAATCAGAGGGGTTCATATGAAAGCAACAGTAAAGTCTCTCTCTACTTAGTAGACTAACAGGCAGAAGGATGGGTAATGTCAGGTGTTAATGGGGATGAGGGGATACATACACTGGTGCTGAGAGTATAAAGTGGCAGAACCATTCTGGAGAGCAGTCTGGTGGAATTTAGTTAAATGAATGTAGATATTATTAATAAATTGTTTCCGGGTATGTGTCCTCAAGAAGTCTTAAACAGGTCTCCAAAGAAACAAAAACAAGGGTATTGATCTCATTTTTTGTTTTTATTTTTTGGTAGTAGTTTAGAGTGAATCTGGGATTCTTTTTTTTAAAAATTTATTTATTGGCTGTGCAGTCTTAGTTGCAACATACGGGATCTATAGTTGTGGCACGTGAACTCTTGGTGTGGCATGTGGGATCTAGCTCCCTGACCAGGGATTGAACCCGGCCCTGCTGCATTGGCAGCACAGTCTTAGCCACTGCACTGCCAGGAAAGTTGGAACCTAGGATTCTTAATCCCTTTGGGGAGGTGGGGGAATAGGTAAAATACAGTGGAAACACATGTATAGTACTGTGCATTACACAGAAGCAAAGGACTACATATACTGACCACATATGCACATATTTAAAAAAATGCAGTGTTTAGTGAAAGTAATCATGAAATCTATAATATAATACCATTTGTATACGTTTAAAATACATACACACAAAGATGTTTTAAAGAAAATACTCAAAAACATGTCAAATATAGGATGGTTTCCTAAGGACAAGAAGAAGGTTGCCCATAGAGCAAAAAGTAGAACAGGAGCAGGAAATGAGGTAAAAAGATACTAAATTAAAAGAACAGTGATGTTGCTGTGCCATAAACCAAGGCATATGATCAAACTTTCTGTGGCTAAGATCCAACGATAAATCTTACCAAGAAGAGAAAATCGTATCTGGGAGAAAAAAAGTTTAAATGAGATAAGTACTTAGAAAAGCGTGGTCAGACCAGGATTCTCATATTTTGTTAGAGATACAAACTGGTATGACCTTCGTAAAGGACAGTGTTTACCAAGAACCTTAAAAATGCTCATCATAGCAACAGTAATTGTAAATTGAAGTTAAGAAACAAAAACCATGTCAGTAGCACCAGTAAACAAATACTGAAGGATATATTTAGCAAAGTATGTTTGAGACCTGTATTCTGAAATTGCTGAGAGACACTAAAGGATACCTAAATAATGAGAAAGATATCATGTTCAAGAATCAGAAGACAATATTGTTAAGATTTCACCTCTTCTCAAATTGGTGTATTGATCTATCTGTAGTTCAACAGGCTAAAATTTATATGCAAATGTAAAGGCTCTAGAGTATTGAAAATAAGAACAATTGGAATTACACTATCTGATTTTAAGACTTTATTTTTAAAAAAATTTTAGCTGTGCTGCATGACTTACAGAATCTTAGTTCCCCGACCAGGGATTTCAAGCGCCAAGTCCTAAGCACTGGGCTACCAGAGAATTCTCAAGACTTTAAAACTGCAGGACCCTACATGTAATTTTAACAAAATGAGAAATCAAAGAGACAAAGCAAAATGGAGGTATGCACGTGATGTAACCTCTAGTGCCTTTCAAAAAAGTGCCAGAGTAAATCAATAGGCAAAAATAGTCTTTTCAGCAAATGATGCTGGAACAGTTGGGGATCCATATGCAAAATGATGAGTCTTATTCCTAGCCTCCTGATATACACAAAGATTAACTTGAAAATCTAAATGTAAGAGAGAAAACTAGAATAAAACGAGATAAATCTCTGTGATCTTGAGTAATGTAAAGACCCTGAGAGATGGGATGGGGAGGGAGGTGGGAGAGGGGTTCAGGATGGAGAACACATGTACACCCATGGCTAAATTTTTAATAATTAAAAAATAATAAGAAAAAGTGATAAATTGTATTTCATCAAAATTAAAAACTTCCTCATCAAAATACACTAAAACCAAAAAAAAAAAAAAAAACCCAAAAAGTTAAGCTAAAGATTGGAAAAAAATATTTGCAACTTATCTCAATAATTGCATTTCTAAGAATTTAACATTTGGAGATGTGTATAAAAACATGCTAGTGCTTGTTTCAGCTTTATTTATATTAATTGCTAAATACCTGAAACAACCTAAATACCCAAGAATAAAAAATTGTTTGAGTAAGTAAGGAAGTGTTAGTTGCTCAGTCACGCCTGACTCTGCGACCACGTGGACTGCAGCCCCCCAATCTCCTGTGTCATGATCTTCCACGCAAGGCTACTGGAGTGGGTTGTCCTTCCCTTCTGCAGGGCTTCTTCCCAACCCAGGTATCGAACCCAGGTCTCCTGTACTGCAGGCAGATTCTTTACTGACTGAGCTACAAGGGAAGCCCCAGATGTTTAGAATCTATGATATATCTATACTTGGAATCTGTCAAGCCATTAAAAATTATATAGAAAATATGACATAGATATTTACTATGTTAAGTACAAAAGCAGGTTACAATGTAGTATGGACTCTAGTTTTTTGCTTTTATGTTTATTTTGAAACTAGGTTAACAATTTGTTGTTCACTATCATTGATAAATGAGGGGCAATTGGGATTTTTTGTGATATTGTGTCAGTGAGATCTGAAAATCTGGCTACCTCCATGTGTGTGTTCTCATCTCATTAGAAATAGAAGAGATTAAAAATTTAGAGCAACAATCTTTAGCTCCAAGGTAAACCAAGTTCACCATTTCCTTTTACTATTAAACAGGGATTATACTCACTGTAAAAGGTATTGACTAATGTTCACTAATTCCCCAACTGAACCTCTTAGGTTTGACTTATTAAAAATCTCCCTAAATTAGATTAAGAGGACACTTGTATGTCAAATCAGGTGAGAGTTGAAATGAGATTTCAACAAGGGCACAGTTATAACTAAGCATGGATCCTTAGTACATTCCCTGGGATATGGAAAGGGTCAGAATATCTCATCCCATTTTAGCTGTGTGTCAAATTTACCATCTGTTAGTTGAGCAGCCCCAGATCAGGAGTTCAGGATCACTTAAACTATTGAATACTTCCACTTTGAGAAGGTAAAACAGATCATCTGATAGTGTTTGAATTGATATTAAATAGGGAATAAAGGACCTACAGACTTCTTTGTTTAGTCTCTATCTTGGTGTCCCAAAGTTTTCATTTCATGATGAAAAGAATGAATTAACTCTGAGATCTCCAACTTTGACCAACCCTAAAACATCAAGGAAGTTATCAAAACAGAATAAATAACTATTAAAATAATTTATATAATATTTTCAGTATCAGTTAACTTTTTGAAAGTAAAGTAGAAAAATGTTAGTGTTCAACATTTTAAACCATATTTTCTCTATATTTGGAAACCACACTCAAAAATTACAATTTTGTCCAAAAATTATTTTTGTTGTTTTTTATGAATAATATATATTCTTAGTTTTGGAAATCATCTTTTTCACATTTCCATTTAAATGATTAAAATACTTCATTCATGAAGTGATGATGGAGCAGTATTTCAGGAACTTGTGAAAATATTAAAATTGAGCCCTTTGGTCTCTACAGATTCAAACCAAAAAGAGACCTTTGTTACAAAACTTAGAAAAAGAGTGAGTATTCATTCATATCTTCATTAAACACACATACATATATGCAGATATTATAAGGTGCCGAATGTCATTACCAGGTGATGCTGGAAAAAAACAAGGCTAAGCGACAGTGTATGGATTTGAATAGAAAACAGGGCCCTAGGCAGTACTCATGTTTTGCAAAAAGGTTTCTCCCCAACAAAAGCTACATTTCCAAAGTTTTATTTTTAGACAGTTGATGTCAAAGAGCTATTGTCAATTGTATCCACATTTTTCTTTCCCTCTGAATTTCATTTAATTCAGATAATGCTGTAACCAAGAGCATTGTTTTACTTTGTGTCCAGCTATAAAGATCACTTGCTTTTTTAAAAAACAAAACATTTATTTATTTATTTGGCTGGCCAGGTCTTAGTTGCAGCCCATGGAATCTTTTAGCTGTGGCATGCCAACTCTTAGTTATATCATGTGGGGTCTAATTCCCTGACCAAGGGTTAAACCCAGGCCCCCTGCATTGGGAACATGGGGTCTTACACACTGGAGAACCAGGGAATTCTCAAGACAACTTGCTTTGTGCTCCAAAAGAAGCTATTTCACCATTAGGATTATTACTTTTTTTTCCTCCCTTCTGGTATTCAGAAAGTGGAATGTTGCCTAAATTAACTTGATTTACACACATTTCTGATGATTTCTTTATTTGTGATGAATGTAGCTGCTGACTACGTCTGTTTTTAGCTACTCACTTCTAGTAGTTCTTTGTAAAGTTAGCTAGATACCCATTTTTGAAGATGACAGGCTCTTTTCCCATGTAATCCTACCTTTTGTTTTGCTTTTCCTGTTCATCAAGGTGTTCTCAACTTGATAAATCTTTCATATATGTATGTTTGAAACTTTCAGAGATAAAAATAGGTATATGGTGTGTGAATCAGTGGTATTATAGTTTTAAAAAGTTTTGTCACCGAGTGCAAGTTTGTGTGCCTAGTTTCAGAGTTTGGAGTAGAGAAAGGCTTATTTCAAGGGGCGTACAAGGAAGATGAATGCTTTTGCTCAAAAAACCTGAACTCCCTAATGTTTTCTGGAGAGAAGTCTTACAGGCAAAATTGGGGTTGGTGGCTGCAAGGTGCGTGTGACTTTCCTCTGATTTTCTGGTGGTGAGATAACAGAGTGGTGCTCCAACATTGTGCTCAGCCTGAACTTACCATCATCCTTGTGTTTCAGCAGGAACTTCCAGTTTTATAACCAGGCAGTCAGAAGTACGCTTACAACCTGGATTTGCATGTGGTGCCTGAAGTGGGGACAGTCTTGTGGGACTAAACCTGTGGGATCTGATGCTATCTCCAGTAGTGTCAAGACTGAGTTAATTTAATTGCTCATTGGTGTTGGAAAACACATTTGGAAATGAACTAAATAAACTTGCTTTCGTTTTACTGTGGCCCATTCTTGAAATCTTTTCTGCACGAAGCCATAGATCCTCTCTCTTGGTGGCCAACCCCAGGAACTCCTCTGAGACCTGGGACGTGAACATCCTCTTGTGCCCAGTTTTCCTACAACAGAACCATAAGCTTTCTAGAAGAAAACGGAGACATGTACTCTTTCACATTGCTCTTAATAATATTTGGGGGGGATATGTCACCTCAGGCAAAGAAAACCAAAGCAAAAATAAACAAACAGGACTACATCAAACAAAAATGCTTCAGCACAGCAAAGAAAATGATCAGAAACACAGATTGTGTGATGGTAAGTTTAAGGATTAAGGATTTTGAGAGGAGGAAGATTAGAAGGCCTAATCTAATCACACAGTTCCTTACAATTACAGAACCTTTCAAAGTGGTCCACTGGAGAAGGGACCACTTCAGTATTCTTGCCTTGAGAACCCCATGAACAGTATGAGAAGGCAAAAAGATAGGACACTGAAAGATGAACTCCCCAGGTTGGTAGGTGCCCAATATGCTATTGGAGGTAAGTGGAGAAATAACTCCAGAAAGAATGAAGAGATGGAGCCAAAGCAAAAACAACACCCAGCTGTGGATGTGACTGGCAATAGAAATAAAGTCTGATGCTATAAAGAGCAACACTGCATAGGAACCTAGAATGTTAGGTCCATGAATCAAGGCAAATTGGAGGTGATCAAACAGGAGGTGGCAAGAGTGAACATTGATATTTTAGGAATCAGTGAACTAAAATGGACTGGAATGGGTGAATTGAACTCAGATGGCCATTATATCTACTACTGTGGGAAAGAATCTCTTAGAAGAAATGGAATAGCCATCATAGTCAACAAAAGAGTTTGAAATGCAGTACTTGGATGCAATCTCAAAAACGACAGAATGATCTTTGTTCGTTTCGAAGGCAAACCATTCAATATCACAGTAATCCAAGTCTATGCCCTGACGAGTAATGCTGAAGAAGCTGAAGTTGGGTGGTTCTATGAACACCTACAAGACCTTCTAGAACTAACACCCAAAAAAGATGTCCATTATTGGGGACTGGAATGCAAAAGTAGGAAGTCAAGAAATAACTGGAGTAACAGGCAAATTTCGCCTTGGAGTACAGAATGAAGCAGGGCAAACTCTAACAGAATTTTGCCAAGAGAAGGCACTGGTCATAGCAAACACTCTCTTCCAACAACACAAGAGAAGACTCTAAACATGGACACCACCAGATGCTCAATACTGAAATCAGACTGATTATTTTCTTTGCAGCCAAAGATGGAGAAGCTCTATACAGTCAGCAAAAACAAGACCGGGAGCTGACTGTGGCTCAGATGACAAACTCTTTATAGCCAAATTCAGACTTAAGTTGAAGAAAGTATGGAAAACCACTAGACCATTCAGGTATGACCTAAATCAAATCTCTTAACAACTATACAGTGAAAATGACAAATAGATTCAAGAGATTAGATCTGATAGACAGATTGGCTTAAGAACTATGGATGGAGGTTTGTGACATTGTACAGGAGGCAGTGATTAAGACCATCCCCAAGAAAAAGAAATGCAAAAAGGCAAAATGGTTGTCTGAGGAGGCCTTACAAACAGCTATGAAAAGAAGGGAAGCAAAAGGCAAAGGAGAAAAGGAAAGATATACTCATTTGAAAGCAGAGTTCCAAAGAATAGCAAGGAGAGATAGCAAAGCCTTCCTCAGTGATCAGTGCAAAGAAATAGAGGAAAATATTAAAATGGGAAAGAGTAGAGATCTCTTCAAGAAAATTAGACCAAGGGAACATTTCATGCAAAGATGGGCTCAAAGGACAGAAATGGTATGGACCTAACAGAAGCAGAACATATTAAGAAGAGGTGGCAAGAATACACAGAAGAACTGTACAAAAAAGATCTTCACGACCAAGATAATCACTATGGTGTGATCACTCACCTAGAGCCAGACATCCTGGAATACAAGGTCAAGTGGGCCTTAGGAAGCATCACTGTGAACAAAGCTAGTGGAGGTGATGGAATTCCAGTTGAGCTGTTTCAAATCCTGAAAGATGATGCTGTGAAAGTGCTGCACTCAATATGCCAGCAAATTTGGAAAACTCAGCAGTGGCCACAGGACTGGAAAAGGTCAGTTTTCATTCCAGTCCCAAAGAAAGGCAATGCCAGAGAATGCTCACTCAAACTACTACACAATTGCACTCATCTCACACGCTAGCAAAGTAATGCTCAAAATTCTCCAAGTCAGGCTTCAGCAATATGTGAACCATGAACTTCCGGATGTTCAAGCTGGATTTAGAAAAGGCAGAGGAGCCAGAGATCAAATTGCCAACATCTGTTGGATCAACGAAAAAGCAAGAGAGTTCCAGAAAAACATCTGTTTTATTGGCTATGCCAAAGCCTTTGACTGTGTGGATGACAAGAAACTGTGGAAAATTCTGAAAGAGATGGGAATACCAGACCATCTGACCTGCCTCTTGAGAAATCTGTATGCAGGTCAAGAAGCAACAGTTAGAACTGGACATGGAACAACAGACTGGTTCCAAATAGGGAAAGGAGTATGTCAAGGCTATATATTGTCGCTTTGCTTATTTCCCTTCTATGCAGAGTACATCATGAGAAACACTGGGCTGGAAGAAGCACAAGCTGGAACCAAGATTGCTGGGGAAATATCAATAACCTCAGATATGCAGATGACACCACCCTTATGGCAGAAAGCGAAGAAGGACTAAAGACCCTCTTGATGAAAGTGAAAGAGGAGAGTTGGAAAAGTTGACTTAAAGCTCAACATTCAGAAACCTAAGATCATGGTATCTGGTCTCATCACTTCATGGCAAATAGATGGGGAAACAGTGGAAACAGTGTCAGACTTTATTTTGGGGGGCTCCAAAATCACTGCAGATGGTGACTGCAGCCATGAAATTAAAAGACGCTTACTCCTTGGAAGAAAAGCCATGACCAATCTAGACAGCATGTTGAAAAGCAGAGACATTACTTTGCCAACAAAGGTCTGTCTAGTCAAAGCTATGGTTTTTCCAGTGGTCATGTATGGATGTGAGAGTTGGACTATAAAGAAAGCTGAGCACAAAAGAATTGATGCTTTTGAACTGTGGTGTTGGAGAAGACTCTTTTGGACTGCAAGGATATCCAACCAGTCCATCCTAAAGGTAATCAGTCCTGAATATTCATTGGAAAGACTGATGCAAGGCTGAGACTTCAATACTTTGGCCACCTGATGTGAAGAACTGACTCATTGGAAAAGACCCTGATGCTGGGAAAGATTGAAGGTAGGATGAGAAGGGGATGACAGAGGATGAGATGGTTGGATGGCATCACCAACTCAATGCACATGAGTTTGAGTAAACTCTGGGAGTTGGTGATGGACAGGGAGGCCTGGCGTGCTGCAATTCATGGGGTCGCAAAGAGTCGGACACGACTGAGTGGCTGAACTGAACTGAACTCAGCTTTGGTCAGAGAGATACGACTGTGGAAGAACAGTCAAGAGAGATGCAGGGATGCTGGCTTTGAAGATGTAGGAAGAGGAAGGATTCCATGAGTCAAAGAATTCCTGTAGCCTCTGGAAGCTGAAAAAGGCAAGGAATCAAACTCTTCCCTAGAGCCTCCAAAATGAACAGTTTGATTTTAGTCCAGGAAGTCCTGGGTTGTGATTGTAACCTATAAAACTGTCAGAAAATAAGTGTGTGTTGCTTAAAGTCACCAATTTGCGGCAATTTTAATATCGACAGTGGAAACTGATACTATGTCTGCGTGTGTGCCTGTGTCCTAAGGAAGCACACCTGGTTGTGGCCTCTCCTCTTCACCACACTCACGCGATAAGGGCCTTCTCTAAAGTCCTCAAAAGCACAAAGATCCATCTGATACCAACCATACTTTAAGCACCATAAAGATCTGTCTATTCATTGGAAAAGACCCTGATGCTGGGAAAGATTGAAGGCAAAAGGAGAGGAGGGTGGCAGAGGATGAGATGGTGAGATAGCCTCACTGACTCAATGGACATGAACTTGGGCAAATTCAGGGAGATAGTGGGGGACAAGAAAGCCTGGTGTACTGCAGTCCATGGGATCTCAAAGAATTGGACATGAACGCAACTGAACAACCACAACATAGTTCTAGTAAACATATGCTGCTGCTAAGTTGCTTCAGTCGTGTCTGACTCTGCGAACCCATAGACGGCAGCCCACCAGGCTCTGCCGTCCCTGGGATTCTCCAGGCAAGAGCACTGGAGTGGGTTGCCATTGCCTTCTCCAATGCATGAAAGGGAAAAGTGGAAGTGAAGTTTCTCAGTCGTATCCGACTCTTAGCGACCCCATGGACTGCAGCCTACCAGGCTCCTCCGTCCATGGGATTTCCCAGGCAAGAGTACTGGAGTGGGTAGCCTCTAAATTAGTAGTCATTAAATGAATGAGTGGATCATTATTGTAGAAGGAAAAATGTAAAAGTTAATGGCAGGGAGCAATAACTTCCAGTTGGAAAGTAAAATCAGTCACATATTTTTAGCTATATAGCTCACCTGCTGGTTCTACTTTTCTCTTAAGTTATAACTCAGGATTTTCCTTTATTAAACCAAGAATTGGAAAGAAGCTACACTTCTTTGTCCCACCTGGCCCAAATCAATTTTTTAAACTGTCTGCTGGAGGGGAAGCCAGCTGTTAAAGATAGTGTACAATTAGTTGGTTACTATTTGTTGTGCTTTTGGGGGTCATCTGGTAAATCTAGCAACATCATTGTCATCTCTTACTCAAGAATGATTGGGTCTTAGGAATACCACCCCCTATTACTCAGTTTACAGGGAGTGTTGAAAAATTGAAATGCTGGTTATGTCTCTGTGGAATAGATATTGCTAGTTAACTGTTCACATTATCGATATAGGGGATCTAAACATGTTTTCCTATCTCTAGCTCCCTTCTTTTTTTTTTTTTTAGTTTTGCAGTAAGAGAATTTTAATAAGCCTCCTTAAAATCTACATAAGATAGGGAATGGAGAAATAAATAGCCCTTCTCCTGCTTTCCAAGCACCCAGGTATGGAGGCAACTGAGGAAAGAGCATGCCTAAAGGCTGCAGGCTGAAGTGTTGAGGAAGGAAGAGAGAGGAGCATGCTGGCATGCAAGGGGAGTAGGGCAGAAAAGGAAATGGTAGAAGGTGAGGTTAGGCACCTGTTGGCTGCATTCAACCGTAAAACCTCCTTGTTATACGATAAACTGCATTTATTCCTCACTCCCACATCCATGAACCTGCTGGTGGCTCAGCAGTGAAGAATCAACCTGCAATGGAGAAGACCTGGGTTCAATACCTAGGTCTGGAAGGTCCCCTGGAGAAGGAAATGGCAACCCACTCCTGTATTCTTGCCTGGGAAATACCATGGACAGAGGAGCCTGGTGGGCTACAGTCCATGGGGCTGCAAAGAATCAGACACGACTGAGCAGCTTCCACTTTGCCACATCCATGGATTGACTCAGTTTGGCTGCAGGCCATGGGCTGGGCTCAGGTCTGCTCTGTTTCACAATCATCTTGCATTACCCAGGTCAGAGAACAACTCATTATCATTATATATGTATCAAAATAGTTCAAAACCAGAATCTTCTCTTTGAATAGTATGAGGAAAAGAACAAGCCTGAAGTTTTGTGACCTTGGATAGCTCCAGTATTTGGTTCGCTCACGTGTAAAGTGGGATGGCAAATAATGCCCCACCTTTCAGAGAAGATAGAGATAACAGCTGAGGAACCTGAGAGGCCTGCTGGGTTTCCACATCTACTAATGGTGGGCGTGTTGCAGGAAAATGGGGTGCAAGAGGATAATCATGTGCCCATCTCTAGCAGCCCGGTGAAGCTCCTTGGCTTTGCACAAGAAAGAATGCAAGAACTGGCCACAGTAAAGTGAAAGCAGATTTATCTAGAGAGGGACACATTCTATAGGCAGGGTGTGGGCCATCTGAGAAGGCCCTGATATAAAGGGTGGTTAGCTTAGTTTTGTTTCTTTATCATTTTACATGTGTATTTATGGCTGCACTGAGTCTTCATTGCTGCACAGGCTTTCTCTAGTGGCAGCAAGCAGGAGATACTCTCTAGTTGCAGTGTGTGAGCTTCTCCTTGTGGTGGCTCCTCTTGTTGGGGAGCACGGGCTCTAGGGTTTGTAGGTTTCAGAAGTTCCAGAGTTTGTGACTCCTGGGCTCTAAAGCGTTGGCTCAGTAGTTGTGGCGCGGAGGCTGAGTTGCTCCACGCCATGTGGGATCTTCCTGGATCAGGGATTGAACCCTTGTCTTCTGCACTGGCAGGGAAATTCTTTATCACTGGGCCACAAGGGTGGTTAGTTTTTATGGGCTGGGTAGTTTTATACACTAACAAGTGGGAGGGATATTCTAAGTATTTTGGAGACCCAGAGGGGATTTCCACTGCCCGCTTTTTGACCTTTTATGGTCTGCCTTTGGACTGGCATGGTACCTGTGGGTGTGTCATTTAGCTTATGTTGTTAGTGCGCACACAAATTACAGGGACTTCCCCAGTGGCTCAGTGGTAAAGAATCTGCCTGCCAATGCAGGAGACACAGTTTGATCCCTGGGTTGAGAAGATCTCTTGGAGTAAGAAATGACAACTCACTCCAGTATTCTGGCCTGGTAAATCCCATGGACAGAGGAACCTGGAGGGCTATAGTACATGGGGGTCACAAAAGAGTTGGACACAACTCAGTGACTAAACAACAACAACAACAACAAGCAACAACATGTATTTCATTGAGTGTATCAGGAGGTTCAAGATCTCCTGGAAGTTGAATTTCTTGCTGTGTCAGGTCCAGTAGGTTTTAACCAGTTTCTGTTGTATCCTTAATGGCTAAGGGTTGTGCACTGCCCCCTTCCCTCCTTTCTCACTCTAAGACCTTACCATTTAAGTCTTTAATCCATTTTGAGTTTATAGGGTATGAGAAAGTATTCCAGTATAATTCTTTCACCTATAGCTCCCTGGGGCTCAGCAGTGTGTTCCTCTGGTCATTAGAACTGGATGCCTTAGTGAAAGTGTAAGTCACTCAGTCATGTCTTGCTCTTTGTGACTCCATGGACTGTAGCCCAACAAGCTCCTCTGCCCATGGAATACTCCAGGCAGGAATACTGGAGTGGGTTGCTATTTCCTTCTCCAGGGGAACTTCCCAAGGATTGAACTCGAGTCTCCTGTATTACAGGTGGATTCTTTACCATCTGAGCCACCAGGGACACCCTAGGGGTGCCCCCATGTGAGCTGGGCACACCCTCCTGTTGTGGTGGGGTTGACTCCTGTGGGCTCTCTGGTAGGTAGGGCTGCCCCCCAACCTGATTGGCTGCAAGGTCGTGCTTCCTGCAATGAATATGGGCTTTCTGGAGCCTGGGGTAGTCAATTCTTGAGGCTGCCTGTCTGGCTCAGGGTTACTGGGCAGCCTCTGCTGCTGAGGGTGGGGCCAGGTGCCTGGTGCTAATGATCTGGCTGGAGGATTACAAAATGGCACTTGCCACACCAGTGTTATTGTGGAAGAACGAGCTCCCCAAAATGACTGTCAGCAATGTCTCTTTTCCCAGGGGGTGTTCCAGTTGCCTCCTGCCTTTCCCGGAGGCCCAGTGGGTCTGACCCAGGCTCTTTTCAAACTACTGTTCTGTGCTGGGGTTTGTGAGATTTTTGTGCACATTCTGTTTTTTTTTTTAAGGAGTAATTAATCACCTTGCTGTTTTTTTTTTAAATTGTACACGCTCATTACACACACACAAAATACGAACATAAAAAAGCAGAAAATGACTCCAGATCTTACCACTCTGAAGTAACAAGTGTTAATATTCAATGAACATTATTTTAGACGTGCATGTATATAGATACACAGGTTGGAGAAAAGTGTCCTCAGTGGAGATCCTTCCACAGTTAGTACACACTTAAAAAAAAATTATTTGTTTATTTGGCTGAACTGGGTCTTAGTTGAGGCACATGGGAACTTTGATCTTCAGTGCAGCCTGTGGGATCTTTCGCTGTGACGTGTGAACTCCAGCTGAGGCATGTGGGGTCTAGGTCTCTGACCAGGGATTGAACCTGACCCCTGCGTTGGGGGCCACTGCACCACCAGGGATGTCCCTGTGCGCCCTCTGAAGAGCAGAGTCTGTTTCCTACAGCTCTCGACCTCCTCCCAAACATAAGCCCTGCTGTTTTTCAAAGCCAGATGTTCTGGAGGCTCATTTTCCTGGAGCAGGAGGTGCGCAGCCTTTGGGCTAGGGAGCCCAAAGTGGGGCGAGGGTCCTCGTGCTTTTGGGAGAGGCCTTCTATGATTGTGGCATTTCTGGTGAGTTGCCCACCCAGGTGTGGGTCCTGACTGTATTGCATCTCCATTCCCCCCACCTGTCTCATTGTGGGTCCTTCTTGATGTCTTCACTTGTTTAAAAAAAAAACAAACCAAACTTTTCTACTAGTATTCAGGTCATTCAAATAGATAGTTGCTCTGTAAGTAGTTGCAATTCTCGTGGGTCCTTGGTAAGAGGTGAGTTCAGGGTCTTCCTACTCCACAATCTTGGCTACCTCCTCACAATTTTTTTTTTAACTTAAGCAAAGTATGTATGTTGTATATGTCATCTAGCTTAATACTTACAGAGAAAAATAAATAGAAGATGTACTCCCAATTGCCAGCTGCAATTAGTGGGAATAGGAAATGAGGTGGGATACTTTCTTATATACTTCTGTGAGCTTTTGAAACTAAAAAAAAGATATCAAAACTATATTGTTCAATCATTTGTTTCAAAATGACTGGTTTAGTTTTTTTTTTGTTTGTTTGTTTATAGAAGGTCTCATGAAATGTTAACCCCCTCAAAGGCCTGAACTTCTTGAGAGCTGAGTAAGTAGTGGAAACTCATGCTGAGACGTGTGAGTGCTACTGTGATGTTTGAATGGATAATGTGAAGTCACTTTGAACGTGCTAATACAGTACTGAAGCATGTACATGTTAATGCTCATGTCTTATGGTAATATTGTTTGTTACAGTAAAGTTTTACTTTTTTGGAAACCTCCCAAGTTTCTAATGTCAAAGGCTTTTAAATCATGGCACTGTTTCTTTTTTAACCTAGAACTGAACACCTTCTCAACTGAACTTAAAGGAGAAATTAAGTGCAATATTTGGAACTACATTTAAATGAAGATGAGGTAGAAGACAGAACTGTTACAAGTATGTAAGTTTTATTGTACAGACAAATGAAGGCTTCAGCTCTGTTGTATTCTTAAAAATTCCTAGCTTCTATGTAATTCTCTAATTATAGAACTTTATCTCATTATGTTGAACTAGTCCTGATTTCACATGAAAATCTGACCTGAAACTCTGTTTACATAAATATTGAAAATGAATTTAAAATTAAATGTGAATATTGGTATATTAAGAGATACAATTTGGTTGATTCATATTTTTTCCATGTTAAAAATTATTCTGAGCTCTAAATATTTTAAATAAATGAGACTGAAATCCAATGTGGTTGTGTCTGATTATGTTATCTGTGTAACAACCAAACATTTCTAGAGACTGTTCTTCATTAAGCATATTTTAAATGCGTTAATTTAGTTGGAGTATAACTGATTTACAATGTTGTATTTCAGGTGTAGAGCAAAGTGATTCAGTTGCACATACATTAATAGAGATATTAATTCTTTTTTAGATTCTTTTCTCCTATCAGTTATTACAGAATATTGAGTAGAGTTTCCTGTGGGGTGTAGTAGGTCCTTGTTGGTTATCTATCTTATACATAGTAATGTGTGCTCATCCCAAATTCCTGATTTATTCCCTCCACCGCCACCCACGTTTCTCCTTTGGTAACCACAAATTTGTTCTCCATATCTATAATTCTGTTTCTACTTTGTAAATAAGTTCATTTGTAACTTTATTTTTAAAATTAGATTCCACATATGAAGGGAGAAGGAAATGGCAGCCCACTCCAGTATTCTTGCCTGGAGACTCCCATGGACAGAAGAGCCTGGTCGACTAGAGTCCATGGGGTCCCAAAGAGTCGGACACGACTGAGTGACTAACACATGTCCACATATGAGTGATAGGATATTTGTCTTTCTCTGACTTCACTGTATGATAATGTCTGGAAGTGAAGTGAAGTGAAGTCGCTCAGTCATGTCTGACTCTTTGCGACCCCATGGACTGTAGCCTACCAGGCTCCTCCGTCCCTGGGATTCTCCAGGCAGGAATACTGGAGTGGGTCGCCATTTCCTTCCCCAGGAGATCTTCCCAACCCACGGATCCAACCCGGGTCTCCTGTATTGCAGGCAGATGCTTTACCATCTGAGCCACCAGGGAAGCTCAATAATGATAATGTCTAGGTCCATCCATATCACTGCAAATGGCATTATTTCATTCTTTTTTATGGCTGAGTAATATTCCACTGTATGTTTGTACCACAGCATTTAGGTTGCTTTCATGTCTTTACTGCTGTAAATAATGCTACAGTGAATATTTGGGGTGTGTACATGTTCACCTGTGTCTAACTCTTTGTGACTCCATGGACTCTAGCCTGCCAGGCTCCTCTTGTCCATGGGATTTTTTTAGGCAAGAATATTGGAGTAGGCTGGTATTTCCTCCTCCAGCAATGAACACTGGGGTGCATGTATCCTTTTGGATTATGGTTCTCTCAACTACAGGTTTTTAATTGAAATTTCAGTTCTACACTTAGTTTCTATATGCCCATTAGAAAAGTTACTTAAATGTTTTAAGCCTCCCTTTCCTCATCTTTAAAATAAGGATAAGAGTAGTGCCAACCTCACTGAACACTTAGTATCTTTGCACCATTCACTGCTTAAGCAGTATTTCCCCATTTTACAGATGTAGAATTCAGTGCTTAGTAGTTAAATCCACCCAAGATCATTCAGCTAGTAAGAGGTAGAAGTGGAATCTTGTCCCGGATATCCCAGACACTGAAACCCAAAGTTTTATAGTATCACTCCCTCTTTAGAGAGCTTTTAATTATTTCATATGCTTGGAGGTGTGGCTCTACCGATCTTGGGGAACTGTGGTCTACATTAAATTTGAGCACAGAGTACTGCTGAACAGGAGTAGACCACCGCAGGTTCCTATATATATTAGTGTTTTTAGTGGTTCACAGAGTTTATCCAGGGGCAAATAATTGTTGTTCAATCCCAAAAGGGTATAGTTGTCTGAACTAGAAAGGGCTTAACTCTGGGTACAAATTAATTTGTACAAAAATTAATTGTACTGCTTCACTCTGCAAAGTCTCTATTTTTTACTTTTAGTCAATAGGATAATTAATATTCTTTAAAGGAAGTTGAAGTGATCAGAATAAATGTGTGCATTGTTAATAAAAATTGCTCCTGTTAACTGTGTGGGTCATGCCCAGATTTTACAGAGAAAGAATGGATACCAAAATGAGGTGGTTTCAATTTTCAATATTCCTGGAGTTAAAATAACATACTTAATGTGATTTCTAACAGCAATGGAAAGTATGTCTCTATAGTACCTGTCCTTATTTATTAAAAAAATTCAAAATTCCAAAATAAAAATTATTTTAACTGAGTTTAATTTTATGTCAGGTGCTATGAGAGGTGTTAGAGGGATATATGTGTGTTCTTCAAAACCACAGCAAAACCATTAACAGGTATTTGTTGCTCTTTCCTCTTCTCTACTCCACTCCACTCGTTGCCAAATTAATTTGTACTTATTACAATTTTTACCATATAATCAGTTGGAACTTTGCGTAGTGTCTGTTTCTCCTGCTAGACTATTTTTCTTCCTTCATCATTCATTCATTCATTCAGCAGGTATTTATTGAATACCTACTAAGTGTCAGGTACTCTTAGATGCACATCTAAGGTGAAGATATGATATTGAACAAGAAAAGGTCACGGCCTGGGAAGATGGACAGAAATCAAATAATCAAAGAATCTGAAGACAGTAAGTGTTAAAAGGTAAACAAATTAGGGTTATGGGATAAATAGTGATAGGGCAAAGACACAAGGCTATGTGGTTTATTTATGTAGGACAATCAGTGAAAACCAACCCTATATGGTAAGCAGGAGTCTAAATAATGTAAATAACTGAGTTTGGGGAAACAGGAGGTAAAAGGTTCCAGGGGGAGGGAATAGGAAGTAGAACTGCTTTGAGACTGGAATGAACTTGACTTATTTGGGAAACTGCAAAAGGTATGGCTGACATCAAGTGGACATAGGAGAGCCTGGTTGATACTGCTGGGGAGGTTGGGGTGGATAAACTAATATCGGAGGGTTTTGCTGTTAATGTGATATAAAGTTTGTGAAGGGATGTAGGCAAAAGAATCATATCTAATTTACTTAAAAGAAATTCTAGTTGCTTTATGGAGAACAAACCCTAAGAGAGGCTTCAGGGAGACAAATTAGGAGGATATTACCATATTCTAGCTAAGGAATGTTTGTCATTTGGATTAGGTCAGTAGTAGAAGTGGGGGAACTAGTCTGTCGAGTTATATTTTGGAGGTGGAATGAAAAACACCTGCTGAAGAATTGGATATGGGAATGCAGTAGGAAGGGAAAAAAAAATCAAGGTTGACCCCTAGATTTGGGGCTTTTGAAAGAGGGTGTATAGTGGTGAACATACACTTGAACATGGCAAGTTTGAGTTGTCTGTTTTTATTGTATATCTGAGTGGATTTTTGAGTAGGCTGGTGGAGATTATATGTGTGTGTATTTATATGTATGCAGGTGAAAGTGTTGTTTGCTCAGTTGTGTCCGACTCTGCAACCCCATGGACTATAGCCCTCCATGGAGTTCTCCAGGCAATTCTCCAGGGAATCTTGCTGACCCAGGGATCAAACCCAGGTTTCCTGTATTGTAGGCAGATTCTTTACCATCTGAGCCATCAGGGCAGCCAAGATATATATATATATATGTATGTATCTGGAGTCCAAGAAAAAAATCATATATATGCACTTATATTAATAAATGTCCAGAGACATTTGGAAGTTGTCTGCTTACAGTTGATATTTATAAACAAGGGACCATGGAGGTTCCCTGAGGGCTTAGTGGTTAGTTTTCAGTGCTTTCACCACTGTGGCCCAGGTTCGGGTTGTGCCCCAAGCTGTGAGGCTTATCCAAGATCAAACAAACAAAAACAAATAACCCTCTCCCTCCCTGAAAAAGCAAGGGACTACATTAAATGTAGAGAAGTAAAGAGAGCTGGGAGCTGAGCCCAAGGACACTGCATCATTTCATCATTTAGAGGCAGCGAGAGCACGGGGACAAGGGTCTTCTAAATTCATGGCCGCAGTCACTGTCCACAGTGATTTTGGAGCCCAAGAAAATAAAATCTGTCACTGCTTCCACTCTTTCCCCTTCAAGTTCCATGAAGTGATGGGACCGAATGCCATGATCTTACTTTTTAAATGTTGAATTTTAAGCCAGCTCTGTCACTCTCCTCTTTGACCCTCATCAGGAGTCTCTTTAGTCCCTCTTCGCTTTCTGCCAATGAGAGGTGTTACCTGCATATCTGAGGTTACAGATATTTCTCCCGGCAGTCTTCCAGCTTGTGATTTATACAGCCCGGCATTTTGAATGATGTACTCTGAGTATATATATATATATATATATATATATATATATATATATATATATATATATATATATATTTTGCATAAGTTAAATTAGCTGGGTGACAGTGTACAGCCTTGACATACTCCTTTCCCAGTTTTGAACCAGTGTATTGTTCCATGTCCGGTTCTAACTGTTGCTTCTTGTCCTGCGTACAAGTTTCTCAGGAGACAGGTAAGGTGGTCTGGTATTCCCACCTGTTTAAGAACTTTCCACTGTTGTGATCCACACAGTCAAAGGCTTTAATGTGGTCAATGAAGCAGATGTTTTTTTTCTGGAATTCCCTTGCTTTCTCTATGATCTAAAGAATGTTGGCAATTTGATCTCTTGTTCTTCTGCCTTTTCTAAATCCATCTTGTTCATCTGGAATTTCTCAATTCAAGTACTGCTAAAGCCAAGATTGAAGGATTTATGGCATAACCTTACTAGCATGTGAAATGAGTGCAATTGTATGGGAGTTTGAACTTTCTTTGACATTGCTCTTCTTTGGGATTGGAATGAAGACTGACCTTTTCCAGTCCTGTGGCCACTGCTGAGTTTTCCAAATTTGCGGACATATTAAGTGCAGCACTTTAATAGCATCATCTTTTAGGGTTTTATGCAGCACTACTGGAATTCTATCACCTCCACCTGCTTTGTTCTCAGTAATGCTTCCTAAGGCCCACTTGAGTTTACACTACAGGATGTCTGGCTCTAGGTGAGTGACCACACCATCATGGTTTTTTGGGTCATTAAGACCTTTTTGTACAGTTCTTTTGTGTATTCCTGCCTCCTCATCTTAATTTCTTCTGCTTCTGTTAGGTCCTTTTTGTTTCTGTCTTTCACTGTGCCCATCCTTGCATGAAATATCCTATTATGAAATCCTTGATATCTCCAATTTTCTTGAAGTGATCTCTGTGTGCACGTGTGCTAAGTCTATTCAGCCTTTGCAACCCCATGGACTGTGGCCTGCCATGTTTCTCTGTCCATGGGATTCTCCAGGAGAGAATACTGGAGTGGGTTGCCATTTCCTCCTCTAGGGATCTTCCCAGCCCAGGGATCTTCCCAACCCAGGGATCAAACCCAAGTCTCCTGTGGCTCCTGCATTGCAGGCAGATTCTTCACTGCTGAGTCACCAGGGAAGCTCCAGGAGATCTCTAGTCTTTCCCATTCTATTGTTTTCCTTTATTTCTTTGCATTGTTCATTTAAGAAGACCTACTTATCTCTTCTTGCAATTCTCTAGAACTCTGCATTCAGTTGGGTATATCTGTGTAAGTTATGACAAACCTAGTCATCATATTAAAAAGCAGAGATATCAGTTCACCTATAAAGGTCCATATAGTCAAAGCTATGGTTTTTCCAGTAGTCATGTACGGATGTGAGAGTTGTACCACAAAGAAGGCTGAGCGCTGAAGAATTGATGCTTTTGAACTGTGGTGCTGGAAAAGACCCTTGAGAGTCCCTTGGACTGCAAGGAGATGAAACCGGTCAATCCTAAATACTGGACTGCCAGGGAATTCCCAGAATAGTGTTTGTTGAATGAATGAATCTTTACCTCTATTTATCTGTTAGATAATTAAGTATCTCTAAGTTCCAGGTATTGTTCTACGTCCTACAGATTCATAGTATAGTATTCCCAATAATCATAAATTGTACTGTGAGTTATATATGCATAAAATATACATATATAAATGTAGCAAGATATGTATTTTTAGCTTATATAACTCTCTTCTCCTTCTACCCTATTCTAAGAAGGATGGAATTGAATATGTGGAGGGCCCTTTGTTGGTGAGCAATGATGATTGGGATATTAAATCTGGGGCTATTCTGTAGGTAAAGGTTTTGACAAGAGAGAAAGAGGAGGAAGGTGAGGTAGGAGAGAGTGGTTAGACTTCAGTTGAATTGGACAGGCATCTCCAACCAAAGTTCTCAGATTCAATTAAAATAAAATATGATGCCAGTTTAACTCACACTCTGTTGGGCAACTGACAGTTTATGAAGAACAGTAATTAATCCTGTAAGAGGGAGTGGAGAAATAATATATAATCCAGTACAAGATTATATCTAATTAATCAAAGATGGAAAAGCTCTATACAGTCAGCAAAACCAAGACCAGGAGCTGACTGTGGCTCAGATCATGAACTCCTTATTGCCAAATTCAGACTTAAATTGAAGAAAGTAGGGAAAACCACTAGACCATTCAGGTATGACCTAAATCAAATTCCTTATGATTATACACTGGAAGTGAGGAATAGATTTAAGGGACTAGATCTGATAGATAGAGTGCCTGATGAACTATGGACGAAGGTTCGTGACATTGTACAGGAGACAAGGATCAAGACAATCCCCATGGAAAGGAAATGCAAAAAAGCAAAATGGCTGTCTGGGGAGGCCTTACAAATAGCTGTGAAAAGAAGAGAAGTGAAAAGCAATGGAGAAAAGGAAAGATACAAGCATGTGAATGCAGAGTTCCAAAGAATAGCAAGAAGAGACAAGAAAGCTGTCCTCAGTGATCAATGCAAAGAAATAGAGGAAAACAACAGAATGGGAAAGACTGGAGATCTCTTAAAGAAAACTAGAGATACCAAGGGAACATTTCATGCAAAGATGGGCTCGATAAAGGACAGAAATGGTATGGACCTAACAGAAGCAGATTTTAAGAAGAGGTGGCAAGAATACACAGAAGAACTGTACAAAAAAGATCTTCACGACCAAGATAATCACGATGGTGTGATCACTCACCTAGAGCCAGACATCCTGGAATGTGAAGTCAAGTGGGCCTTAGAAAGCATCACTACGAACCAAGCTAGTGGAGGTGGAGGAATTCCAGTTGAGCAGTTTCAAATCCTGGAAGATGATGCTTTGAAAGTGCTGCATGCAATATGCCAGCAAATTTGGAAAACTCAGCAGTGGCCATAGGACTGGAAAAGGTCACTTTTCATTCCAGTCCCAAAGAAAGGCAATGCCAAAGAATGCTCAAACTACCACACAATTGTACTCATCTCACACGCTAGCAAAGTAATGCTCAAAATTCTCCAAGCCAGGCTTCAGCAATATGTGAACCATGAACTTCCAGATGTTCAAGCTGGTTTTAGAAAAGGCAGAGGAACCAGAGATCAAATTGCCAACCTCCGCTAGATCATGGAAAAAGCAAGAGAGTTCCAGAAAAACATCTATTTCTGTTTTATTGACTATGCCAAAGCCTTTGTGTGGATCACAATTAACTGTGGAAAATTCTGAAAGAGATGGGAATACCAGACCACCTGACCTGCCTCTTGAGAAACCTATATGCAGGTCAGGAAGCAACAGTTAGAACTGGATGTGGAACAGACTGGTTCCAAATAGGAAAAGGGGTACATCAAGGCTGTATATTGTCATCCTGCTTATTTAACTTCTATGCAGAGTACATCATGAGAAATGCTGGGCTGAAAGAAGCACAAGCTGGAATCAAGATTGTCGGGAGAAATATCAATAACCTCAGATATGCAGCTGACACCACCCTTATGTCAGAAAGTGAAGAACTAAAAAGCCTCTTGATGAAAGTGAAAGCGGAGAGTGAAAAAGTTGGCCTAAAGCTCAACATTCAGAAAACGAAGATCATGGCATCTGGTCCCATTACTTCACGGGAAATAGATGGGGAAACAGTGTCAGACTTTAGTTTTTGGGGGCTCCAAAATCATTGCAGATGGTGATTGCAGCCATGAAATAAAAGATGCGTTGGTCATAACTTTCCTTCTAAGGAGTAACTTACTCCTTAGAAGGAAAGTTATGACCAACCTAGATAGCATATTAAAAAGCAGAGACATTACTTTGCCAACAAAGGTCCGTCTAGTCAAGGCTATGGTTTTTCCAGTGGTCATGTATGGATGTGAAAGTTGGACTGTGAAGAAAGCTGAGTGCTGAAGAATTGATGCTTTTGAACTGTGGTGTTGGAAAAGACTCTTGAGGGTCCCTTGGACCGTAAGGAGCTCCAACCAGTGCATTGTAAAGGAGATCAGTCCTGGGTGTTCTTTGGAAGGACTGATGCTACAGCTGAAACTCCAAGACTTTGGCCACCTCATGTGAAGAGTTGACTCATTGGAAAAGACTGTGATGCTGGGAGGTATTGGGGGCAGGAGGAGAAGAGGACGACAGAGGATGAGGTGGCTGGATGGCATCACCAATTCGATGGACATGAGTTTGGGTGAACTCTAGGAGTTGGTGATGAACAGGGAGGCCTGGCGTGCTGTGATTCATGGGGTCGCAGAGTCAGATGTGACTGAGCAACTGAACTGAACTGATCACACAAGAGGAGGAGGTTTTGTAGGAATCAGTAAGTTTCCTAAGTATTACAAAATTATGCCTTTAGCTTCAGGATATGTTGAACTGTTGACCTTTAGAATTATTACGCTTACGTCCCTGCCTTTTAAGAAACTCTCAAGTCTTCATTCAGCAGCCCCTACTGGTTAAGAGGTATAACAGATGTGGATCAATCCTTTGGTCAGGAAGATCTGAAGGAGGGCATGGCAACCCACTCCAGTATTCTTGCCTGGAGAATCTGGCAAGAGGAGTCTGGAGGGCTACAGTACATAGGGTCTAAAAGAGTCAGACACCACTGAAGGGACTTAGCATGCACTGGATCAGAAAAAGCTTCAGGTATCTTATATGATTTCCAAATCCCTGCCAGAAAAGGAAACAAAAATGCGTGTGAATCACTGGATAGCATCACACCATTTCTTAAACTTTGTGGTTCTACTCTAACTTCACCGAGGTGGTTTTCGTACCCCTCCTTGGACTGCACACTTTTTTTTACACCCTCCTCCCCCTCCTCCAACACACACACCAAAAAACCCCGGAAATACAAAAAGAAAGTAAAAGAAAAATCTCAAGAGTCCTTTAAATCCCGTTAAAACATGGAGACTTTTCCCCATCTCATTGTTCATCAATCCATGTTCCCAAAATATTTTCATTCATTTTATAGTTCTCATGCCATTGTGTATTATAATCATTCGACTCCTTGACGTTTATTTGCCTTGAACTTCATCCAGGACTCTGGGGACTTTGTGGTTTAATGCTGGGCGCGGGACGGAGGTCTGGCATTTAGAAGGCCCTTTACCCACTCCAGCCCATATGACTGTTGGGCCCCGGGCAGAGGGCTCTGTTGGAGTGGGGAAGCCGGTCGCCCTCCCCATCCCCAGCCCTCTGATTGGTGGCTGTCCCTCCTGCCTCTCTCCTCTCCCTGTCTTTCCACATGGCTTCTGCTTCTGGTGGCTCCTGCAGCCTGGTAGGCTACAGTCCACGGGGTCGCAAAGAGTCGGACACGACTGAGCGACTTCACTTTGCTTCACACACGGATGTGTAACCGCAGTGAAGCTGTGGCGTGCGGTCGCACGGAAACAGAAGTAAGCGTTTATTCGGAAAAGCTTTCGGGAACGACAGCATATATGACAATGATACCGAGTTGTGTAATAAAGATGTGAAAACAAAACCACGGCTCCGCCTCAATTTACTACTACAATCTTGTCATTCACGAGCGGTGTCTTGTTCCATTCGGTCCTCAAACCCGAGCTCAAACCAGACTGGGTCTGGTTGGCCAATCGGAGCACAACCTCCCGTAGTCGCGAGGACTCCTCCAGCCAATGAGAGACGTGGGCGATTTGATGGGGTGAGAAGTCCTGAACTGAACTGAAGTCCTCCCCACACGCGGAGGAATCCTGGGGGCGTGGTGACGCGTTGGGCGAGGCTGAAGTTTGATTTGCAAGTGAGCGATCAGCAGCCTTAGAAAGGATACGCGATCGGGTGGGAGAAGGAGAGGTCGTGGGCGGGGCAGTGGGGCTAGAGTCAGCCAATGATTGACGCGCTGCTCGCAGGAACGAACGATAGGTCACCAATGGCGGCACGGATGTGGTGCTGTGGGCGGGGCTTAGGCTCAATGGGGCGCCGGAGGCGCGGGGGTGGAGCGCAGCGCCCATTACTGTCGTCTTCACCGTCACCGCCGCGCGTCTTCCTGGATTCATTCATTCGTTTTTTTTCATTCACGAAGGTAGTGAGGCCTGGTTGAAAGCCATGGAGAGCGTTTTGCCTGCCACCGGTTTCCTGTACTGGGTGGGCGCCGGCACCGTGGCCTACCTGGCCCTGCGTATCTTGTGCTGGCTCTTCACGGCCGTTCGGGTCTGGGGTTTGGGTAACGAGTCGGGGGTCGGACCGAGGCTCGGTGAATGGGCAGGTGAGTCGAATCCCGCGCCGCCCTCCCCCTGACTCCTGCTGCGGCTCGCGCAGCTCTGGGCCTGGCCTGGCTCGCGCTGACCATTTTCGGGCCCGGCGCTTGGCCTTAGCGTCCGCAGCTCCCCTCTCCTCCTTTCTGAGCCTCCTGCGTCTTGCGTACCCGCTTGTCCCCCATTACGTCGCCTGGCCTGCTTAGACTTGTAGTAGAGTTTTTAAATACTAAACACACTGCTGGCTTAACTCATCGAATCTAAAGTGCCGCTTGGGTGCGGGAGAAATCTGGCTTTAACTCGCTGGGGCTTGTGCCTTTTAAGCCATTCCGGGTCCAGGGAGTTAGTTGTCTTGCTGGTTGCTTCCTCAGTCACAGGCTACCTCTTAGGAGAGTTATTGAAACAAAAAGTCTTTGGCTTGAATACAGGCCTTGTGCTCAGAATGAAAAGCATTCTGTTGCCTTTTGGGGGTCGAGGGTGGAGAAAGGACAGAATTTCAGAAGTCTTTTTGCTCTTTGGAACCTTGGATTCGGCCTATTTCATATAATTTAAAAAAAAAATTTTTTTTTAATTCTTGGCTAAACTGTCCTGGAGTCCTAATGCCTAGCAAGAATTATTGTTTCTTCAAGATGGTAACTCTTCATGTAGAAGTCAGAAGTGCCTTCTGCAGAAGATTTGCAGGAAAGAGTGTTCCCACAGAGAGTGAACTAAACAAACCTAATCATAGTTTCACCAGTTAGGATGTCTGGTTTACGATTCCTCTAGGCAAGAATTCTGAAGATATTAAAGGAAAGGTCAGACTAGAGAAGTTGGGAAAATTCCACAGGAAAGTTTTGCTTTTTTCCATTTCTGCCTTTTTTGTTGATTTTTTTTCTCAATGTTTTGTTTTTATTAGCTTTTTTTTTTTTTAAACCAAGTGATATTGCCATTCTCCAATTATTCATTCTGCTGTTTTATTATTGATTTGTAAAATTATGATTGGTTTTATATATAATTCACAGAGCATTTTGTTGAATTTTGGGCTGGTTAGGGGTTGCTTTCAGGCTAGGCTCAAATAAGGTATATAAATAATGTTACTCCATATTCTTAACTTCACTCACTCAAACATTTCAACAACTTAGTAGGAAAAACATAAATTAACCTTTTGGAACTGCAACAAAAAACATCTCAAGTAGGAATGAATAAGCATCTATTAACATAATAAATATTTTTAAAACTTACTGTTTTTTCATCATTGAAAAAGCAAGTGAAGTGCTCAGTGTTGTTATAATCAAGATTATAATTTCACTGTTGATAAGCCTGAGTTCTTGGTTGTCTGGTTTGGAAAACTTGTTGACTTTTGAAATAGTGGAATAAGACTCCATTGTCTTAGAAAATCATATATGAAGATGAATAAGTTTTATAGTTTGTAATTAAAGACTTATGGTAATAATTTTTTTTAATTATCTAAAATTGACGACAGTGGCTCGTAACTTAAATGATCTAAGTCATCTATATAATAATCCATAGTAAAAGCCAACTGTTGTGACCCTGTCATTTCATGAGTAATATTTATATTGAAAAGATTTGACCTCAGAGGAAGGATTTTGATAAATTAAGGGCAGTATTTAAAAGATTAGAAATGAAATTTGAACTCGAACACTGGTAATCTAGCAGAGAGGATCATAAAGTGAAATATTATCCAGTTTACTTGTTGGGAAATTTCTTTTTTAAATACCTAAGTAGAAGAAATGCACAAGTTGTTATTTGTAACAACAATGTTACAATGTTACACCACATGTAACATTACTTACATGTGGTGGCCTGAATCTTAAAATACTTTGTCCTTTATCTCTGCAAATTCAGGGAGTCTTTGGGAAACAAAATGATTTGGAAAACAAAGCAGCAGACATGATATTTGAGTAATTAGGGTTCAGTTGTAATTAAAAACAGGTGATTTGTTCAACGGAGTATTAGGGTAACCATGCCAGGGCTCCTGTGCCTGTGGCCCTGAAAGCCAAACGGACAGCTGGTGTTTGCAGCACAATGAAGGTTTATCTGGGGCTTCCCCGCCGGCCCTGGGGGTAAGGAACCTGCCTGCCAGTGATTGAGACGTAAAAGATGTGGGTTCGATCCCTGGGTCTGGAAGATCCCCTGGAGGAGGGCATAGCAACCCACTCCCATATTCTTGCCTGGAGAATCCCATGGACAGAGGAGTCCGGCAGGCTGCAGGCCACAGAGTCATGAAGAATCGGAGGCAACTGAAGCAACTCAGCAAGGAAGCAGCAGACGGGTGTGGGAGACAAGTCTCAGATCCACTCTGACTTTGTGTTTAGAGTTTTTCTGTTTTTTTTTTTTTTTTTTTTTAAGTGGCTGGGATTAATCATCATCTAGTGACATTTCCATGACATTTCCTAATCATAGTTTCGGGAGTCAGGGTGTCTGGTTTACGATTCTCAGGCCAGGTGGTCCATGGCACAGGAGTCTGTGAGCTCTCCTCGCCCTGGAGGAACAACTTGAGTTTGTACGTTAATGATATTGACAACAGCAGTTTCAGTATATGAATGATGTTAACAACAGTGATTGTAGTCTTCTGACTGTGGTTGATTGGTGTTCAGTTAGCGCAGGATTGAGGTAGAAGGGACCAGAAAAGAAATAAAGTTTTGGATAAAGAGATTAATCATAAACTCAGTAAGGGAGCTTGGTTTTAGGGAGTCTTGCTGTCATTAGGGAGGCATTGTCTGCTTTCTAATACTGATGTTTGTTTAACATCTTCCTCTCCTTAACCAATTATTTTTAAATATTATATAATAATGTGTGTTGTGTTGGTGGTATATTTTTATACTTGTCATGCTTGAGTATGTTTAATTCCTGCCCCCGCCCCTTAGATTTTAGAATCTGAGAGGCAGGGACTGTGGGTCCTCCTTTTTTGTTTTTTCCCACAGTAATTGGCACATTGATCAGATACCAGTTCTTCTAAACTTAAAAGCTTGGAAAATCCCTGAAGTACAGTTGGACTTTGCAGTCCATAAAAATACTCCAGACCATAGATTCCTTAGTCTAGTGGGTTTTTAAGACCGCCTGTTACCTGGCCCATCCTCTAACTTATCTCCTTCATCTCCTAATCAAGAGCTGGGTCATCCCTTCCTTCCTTCTCTCCAGTCACAGTCCCACGCAAGTAAATCACTGATTTCGCTAGGTCTCTAGCGGGTGAGTTTAGCCAGTTTAGCAGATAAGTCTCTCTTGCCTGTTGTTGTCATGTGATCCGTTCTGTATTCCTTCCAAGAACAAAGAGTCCTGTGAAAGTAGAGTTTCCAGTTGTTTGAAGATCTCTGTAGCCAGTTATGAAAAGAAGATGGCTAACAAAGCTGATCAGGCCTATCAGTTTCCTAAATGTCAACAGGGAGTTTGTTACACTTACCAAGCTGAACCTCCAGAGAGTCACTAAACCCATTTGAGAATGCCAGAGTGATAAACCTGGCACTTTGACCAGAGTGAAAATGAAAGTAGTGCTGGGTATTTTTGTTTGTTTGTTTGTTTTTTTAGAGCAGGGCAGGTGATAGAAGGCTGAGAAACAGATGAACTTAGTCATAAAAGTTCTTAAAAATATTTATTCATTTTGCATTTCAGCTCTGAAAAGGAAGTCTGTAGGCCTAAATGAACACAGTCTCCAGATGGGAGTTGGCAGTGTGCTGTGTGCTCAGCCGTGTCCGCCTCTGTGCAACCCCATGGACTGTAGCCTGCCAGACTCCTCTGTCCATGGGATTTTTCGGGCAAGCATACTAGAGTGAGTGGCCATTTCCTTCTCCAGGGAATCTTCCCGACCCAGGGATTGCAAATGCATCTCCTGTGTCTCTTACATTGCAGGCAGACTCTTTACCTGCTGAGCCATCCGGGAAGCTCAGGGGCAACCTTAAAGCACTCAGGCTCCAGCTATGTAAGAGATGGTAGGTGCAGCTGGAGGATGAGACCTAAAAGCGTGTCCTAGTCTTATTTGGAGGAAAAACCAGAGAGGATGGTTTCCTGGAATTAGAAATTCAGCCTCTGAACTCTGAGCTGTTGCCTCTAACCTTACACCCGTCTCCATTGTCTCCTGCTTCGTGTGTTTTCCCCCCACCCCCTTGTTCTTCCTTTCTATGCAATATTAAGTTTCCTCTAAAGGGTCAAATGTGAGACCTCAGAGACTCAAACCTAGACTTGGAGTCTAGTTCCTCCTCTGTACTTACTAGAGTGTAGCACTGAGTAAAGTAGTGGATACCTGTGAATCTCACTTTCCTCATCTGCAAAATGGGGATAATACTGGTGCCTGTTTCATAGTATTGTTGTAAAGGGTAAGTGAGAATACTTGCTCTATGTAAAGCAGATGGTGCAGTGCCCTTGTATATAAATGCTTGATAGCTTATTGTTACTAGGCCAGTAGTCATGTATAGATGTGAGAGTTGGACTATAAAGAAAGCTGAGTGCAGAAGAATTGATGCTTTTGAACTGTGGTATTGGAGAAGACTCTTGAGAGTCCCTTGGACTTCAAGGAGATCCAAACAGTCCATCCTAAAGGAGATCAGTCCTGGGTGTTCATTGGAGGGACTGATGTTGAAGCTGAAACTCCAATACTTTGGTCACTTTATGCGAAGAGCTGACTCATTTGAAAAGACCCTGGTGCTGGGAAGGATTGAGGGCAGGAGGAGAAGGGACCAACAGAGGATGAGATGGTTGGATGGCATCACCGACTCAATGATGAGTTTGGGTAAACTCCGGGAGTTGGTGATGGACAGGGAGCCTGGCATGCTGCGGTTCATGGGGTTGCAAAGAGTCGGACACGACTGAGCAACTGAACTGAACTAGTAATACTGTTAACCTTAGTAGCATTATGTACCTATCACTTTAGCTAATTGACAGTATAAGGCTTAGTAAGAAAAAATTAATAGCTGGTTGACTCCATCTTCAGAAAACTGAGATTACCTTTACTACTGCAATTGAGAGTGTTGAGCTTCAAAACCTATTTTCTGTTTATTTTTGTTGGTTGAGGAAATTTATTTCTTTTGGTTTCAGAAAAAAATTATTGAAAAATTTAGTGAATAGAATATATGGGTATATGGGTAAGTGGATTTGAATAAGTCAATTCCATTGTCTTTAAACTCATTTGTAGGTAAAGGATGAGTTAAAAGAAATTTAATAGTGTGTCTTTGGGCTGCTATACCAAAATACTGTGTACTCAGTGGCTTAAACAACAAACATTTCACTCAGTTCTGAAGTCTGGGAAGTCAGATCAAGGTGCTGGCAGATTCTGATCTGGTAAGTAACTGCTTCCCAGTTTATAGATAGCTGTCTTCTTGCTCTATCTTTCCGTGACAGAAGGGGCCAGGGGGACTCTCTGGGGTGTCTTGTAAGGGCACAGATAGCATTTGTTAGGGCTCCACCCTGATGACCTAATCACCTCCCAAAGACCCCCACCCCCAATACCATCACATTCAGGGGTTAGGGTTTCAACGTATATATTTTGTCCCTAACATAGGAATGTCCCTACCATAGGGATTTCCCTGGTGGTTCAGACGGTAAAGCATCTGTCTACAATTCAGGAGACCTGGGTTTGATCCCTGGGTTGGGAAGATCCCCTGGAGAAGGAAATGGCAATCCACTCCAGGACTGTTGCCTGGAAAATCCCATGGACAGAGGAGCCTGGTAGGCTACAGTCCATGGGGTCGCAAAGAGTCGGACACGACTGAGCGACTTCACTTCACAACATAGGAATTCAGTCTGTAGCATAGATCCTTCATTCCATTTCTCTCCTGCTCATCTATCATGAAAATAAAAATACTGAAATATTATACCAGTTTATATCTCTGCCTTCTGGAATAGATGGTGATTAAGGCAGGGAGGGTGGGTGGAGAGTGTGATTCAACACTCTTCATTTGTCCATCCACTGTCCAAATCCTCTTTGAGTTCTGGCCAGGGACCAGGGGGATGGCCAGCAGGAATGAAGAGCAAACTGCCCTGTAAAGTGGTAGGAAAGCAGAAGCACTTGGTTCTGTGGCAGCTTGTGCAGGAACGTCAGAGAGATGTCTGACCTGAGATCTGAAGGGAAGTGAGGCGTAGCAGACAGAGCAGGGGATCAGCAGGTGCTAGGCTCCTGAGCTGCAAAGAGCAGGGTCCCCTTAGAACAAGACCTGAGCGCCTGGAGCCAAAAATGCGTAGGCCTGATTTACGATGGGCGTGGATTAGGGGTGAAGGGGCCAGTGAGCAGGGCAGTTTAAGAACATGGAAAACAGTTGTGGGATTTTAAGCAGAAGGGTAATGTTGAGTTGCAATTTTACTTTTCATTTATTTGGCTGTACCAGGTCTTGGTTGTGGCACGCGGGGTCTTTAGTTGCAACCTGCACACTCTCAGTTGCTGCGCGTGAGATCTAGTTCCCTAACCAGGGATTGAACCTGGGTCCCCTGCATTGGAAGCGTGGAGTCTTAGCCACTGAACTACCAGGGACATCCCTGAGTTGCAACATGTAAACAAATTTTTGCTTCTGTGATCTTTCCGAAGCTGTTGTGTTGCCACAGAGATAGATCAGTGCAAATTATTCAGATAATCTCCATTAAAATTGCCTTTAAAAAGGCAAAATCATACGTTATAGTCAGGGAGGCCATTTCTGTGCACTTTCTGCTTATCATCTTTCAAAGACTATGTCTCCCTGGGGGATATCTAATCACCGTGGTGTGGGAAGTGCTACTCTTAATCAGGGACAGGCTGATAAGGTTGCTGAATGAACCTGGAAACCAGGTCATTGCTTTCCCGCGGTCACTCCATAGAGCTGAGGTGTGATAGTTGAGAAGCCTGCCTATGTCAGTCTCAGAGGGGATGCTTTGTTTTGTTATTGATTTTGTCTGGGAAACAATGCGTTTGCCTAGTTTCTTAACTGGCACTTCCAGGGAGACTACCTAGTTTCTGGAAAGTTATCCTTACTGGTGTTAAGTGAAGTTATTTCTAGTTAAATGATGTCGTCATTGTGGAAAGAGAGGAAAGGCAAGAAAAGAGGAAAGTCTTAAAAAAAAAAAGATTTTGAACCATTACTGCCTCTCAAGAGCGTGACAGTGGATAACAGTAGCGCTAAGGGGAGGTTTGGCTTTGGGGTCAGTGCAATGTGAGCTTTGCTACTTGCTAAGCTGTTTGACCTTGGGCAAAGATTGCTAACCTCTGAGCATAACTTCCTTCATCTATTAAATAGGGCCAATAACTTTTGGGATTATTATGACAATAAGATGATAATGAGGGTCTCATGTAACCTTTTGTGTGTTTTTTATGGGTATCAAGGAACACATATTTAGGGCATCTTTATTTGTACACATTGTTCTTATTTGATAAAAGGGAACTGTTGAAACCACAGAATAATGTAGGTCACTCAGCAGATAAACTATTGGATGTCTGAAGCTGTGAATAGATCAGTTACGAGGTGATTCATGCTACTGCAGGAGAATTCTTTGCTTTATGGAAAGATTTACCACCATCTTGGTTTACCAAAATATGGTTCCCATTAGTGAACGTAAGCTATGATGGACTTAGAAAAATCTGGTCCTATGCAACTTTTCAATGACATTTGTAAAAACCTTAGGTCGTATTCGACTCTTCTTCTGGCACCCATGTACAGTCTGTAAGGGGACCTTGTTGACTTTAACTTCAAAATACCCAGAATCCAGTTTCTTCTATCACTCTGGCGTAAGCTACCAAAATCTCTTGTCTTGATATAATAACAGCCTCCTGTCCCTGATTCCATCTTGCTTCCCCTATAATTGTATCTTAAAGAGCAGCCAGGGAACCTGAAAAGCTCTAGTCAGATCATGTGATCCTTTGCCCAGATCCCTCCAATATCTTCAGATGAAAATGCAAAATCCTTCCTGTGGTTGACAAGGCTTTTGACCACTTGCCTCCTGCCTTCTTTCACCTCTCCTCTCTCCCCATGTTTTGTCTCTCCCTCCCTCCTTTCTAGCTGCACTCTCTTTCTCCTTGAGCTCGATTCCTTAAACATGCTTGGCCTCGCTGCTTTGACCTTTGGGTATCTTCTCTTCTTGAATGCTCTTCCCCAGATGTCCATTTGGCTGAGCCTGCTTTCTTCCTTCTAGTCTTTACTCAGATATCACCTTCTCAATGAAACCTTCCCTTCTACCTTTAAACCAACGATCCAATCTCCTCCACGCCCCTTCTGACCCTGTTAGCCTGCTCTACTTGGGCCTGATGCCATAGCGTTTATCACCATCTCCCGTTCTGGAGGTGGTGTTCATTTCTGATGTTTCTTGTTTGTCTACTCCTGTTAGAGTGGCAGCACCATGAAGACAAAGATCTTTTTTGTTCACTTTTATATCTCCAGCATCTAGAACAGAGCCTGCACATAAACACTAATACTTACTTATTGAATGAATTAAAATATTCAGGTACTCCAGTATTTTTGAGGGATAATGTTTTTTTTTGTGTGTGTGGGGGGGATTCTCTTCTCTTTCTACATTCTCTTTTTAGTTATAAATCTAAGAGCTATTAGTGGTCTCCCCACCTCTAAAAGTGAAATTATTTAGTCTAAAAACAAAATACAAACTATAACCTCAGGGAGGTGTTCTCATAGTAGAGACCCTGGAGTCAGACTGCCCAGAATGACTTTCTGTGTCCCAGACATCCCTGTACTCAGCTGCGTCTCTCTGCTCCTGTGTCCTTTTGTTCGTGCAAAGACATTCAGTGGTTCAGCGGTTGTTGAATGTTGTTCTCTGCCTGGAGTGATTTTTCTTCTGTCGTTCACTCTTCCTTCCTCCTCCTGTTCATGCACGTCTCAGAGTCCAGATTCTGAATGTTTCTGTGCAGCTGCCCGGATGGAAGCCATCATGTACTTTTGGAATTCTAGTAGCTCTTGTATTATCCTTTTTTGTGGGCTTTTCCACACTTAACCTTTTTAGTTGTTTGTGTGTATGTGCGTGCACCTGTGCATGCACGCATGACTTTGTTCTGAACTATAAACCTGTCAAGAGTGTACAATAAATTATATGCAGTGAATGAATATATTTTCTTTGAATTGTATTTTGATGGGGTTGGGATGTTTTCCATTTTGTGGGTTATATTTTGCAAAATAATTTGTACACCTTTTTTTCTCTTTGTTTTAAAACCTGAAGTGATGCCTTAAAAGCAGGTTGAAATTAAACCAAGGCTGACTAGACAAAGATGGGTTATTGGATTACTGCAGCAGAGCTGGGATAACAGTTTTGAAAGTGTGAAATGCAGTGAGAGCAAAAAGATGTCGTGTGTGTGTGTGTGTGTGTGTGTGTGTGTATGTGTGTGTGTGGCGCTCAGTTGATAAATCATGTTGGACTGTTGCGACTCCATGGTCTTTAGCCTGCCAGGCTCCTCTGTCTGTGACACTTTTCAGGCAAGAGTACTGGAATGGGTTGCCATTTCCTTCTGCAGGAGATCTTTTCGGTTCAGGGATCGAACTTGCATCTCCTGCTCTGGCAGGCAGATTCTTTACCAGTGAGCAGCCAAGGAAACCTATCCTGTGTAGCATACATAATAAACTAATCTCTTTTCATACATGTGTTATAAAACCAACCGCTCTGCCAGATTTAATAAACATTTCAGTATTAATAAAAATTTGGTAATATATTTATTATTTAAACCCTATATATATATATATATATATATTTTTTTTTTTAACCTCCTTTTGTCTGCACCATGTGGTTGTGGGATCTTCGTTCCCTGAACCAGGGACTGAACCCAGGCCTTCAAGTCCCAATCACTGGATCACCAGGAAAGACCCCTCAAGTCTTTAAAAATTGTTACAAGTAGACTTTCCTTTCATAAGAGAGTCTTTCCCAATGAAGGTTTTAGTAAAGTTTGCTAATTTGTAAAGCTGAGAGGAATTAGTGAAAAAACTGAATTCTAGGATGTATTGACCAAAATGTAGTGTTATTTCAGAGGCCTGATAAAATGAACCCACACCTTCTACAGACCTTTTGGGGGACACTGGACTGAATTTCCTGGAATATCTCTTTGGTAGTAAAGGCATTGAGTGGTCAGTGTATATAGTTAATAACCACTAGAACGTTAACCATAGACCATTGAGTACATGCATTTTTTTCCGTCATGGAAAGAAATGAATACTGCAGTTGGTTGATCGTCTGCAGAAGGTTAGTTGGCCATTTTCTGAGAAACTGGAGAAAAGAGAAAAATCGTTAAGAGACTAATGAGAGAATGACAGAACCGGAAGGACCTCTTCCGTTGAACTATTAGGGAAAGAAGCTGGAAGAGGCGAGACGATAATGCAGCCTTTCGTGTGTTTTTATGGGTGTCAGGGAACATGATAGAGAATATCTAGGCAAGAAGATCAGTGGCAAAGAGCAGAAAATGGGGGATACATCAGTGGTGGGTTGATTAAAAGCAGTGGGTAGGAGTGGGGCTTCCTAGTGGTCCAGTGGTATAAGACTCCACTGCAGGGGTCACGGGTTTGATTCGTGGTCGGGAGACTAAGATCTGACATGCTCAGCAGCCAAAAAACAAAAAAAAAGTATCTAAAAAAACTAATGGTAGGAGTGATGAGCAGCAGACTCTGACAGCAGAATGGATTTGTGAGGGATGAATTAAGAGAGGAAAACTCGTAAGGAGGACCGGCAGAGGCGGGTCACAGCAAGGATGTTGGCGAAACTGAACTCCATCACACATTTCCACTGCTGGTGTGGGGCATACAGCCTTCTCTGTACAATAGCCTGAATTGTGAAGAAACACCACGTCTCTGTGGCCCGGAGGATACCATTATTTCCTGTTCTCGGACAGGAATGCCTTGTAATGTCCTTGTAATGCCTACGTGGACATTAAGATCGGGGGACTTCCTCATTATATGTGGTGCTTCAGGCCAAGTGGATCGATCCAGTATGTCTTATCTATAGCCTTGGCTGTGCCTCTAGCCTTAACTACAGATGACGTTGATGCCACTAAATTGCCAAGGAAATATTATATAGGTTTTAGGATATGCTTCTCAAGACGGCCAGGAAAGGGTACATACAGTCTCCTTTAAAAATTTAAATTCTAGTTTTTAAAGTTCCCTTAACCCTCCTGGTATGTTACAAAAAAAAAAAGAACACCCCTAATTCTCCAGATTGATTTTACTGTAATGCCTGGTGGTAATTGCTCACTACCAAACTCACTTCCAGTGGAAATGTTGCCAAGCTTGCTTTAATGATCACTGAAACCCCATCTTGTCACATCAACGGAGCTAATAAAGTAAACAAGCTCCCCTAATCTTGCACATTCAGTCTAATAATTTTGCTATGGAACAGGGAGCAGCTGCTTATCTGTGTGTTCCAATACCTATCATTGCCTGTCTTGAGAAAGGAGGGGATGATCTCCTTATAGATAAGGTGGGGAAAAAAAACCCCACAGCAGGTTAGACAATGATGTTCACACATGCTGAATTAGAGGAGGCTGGATTAATGAAATTTTACCATAATGATGACATCTCAATTTACAAATTGCTTTTGCAAATTTTCTCAGCTGATTTCCATAACCAAGTCATCTACCAAGACCAGAGGGAGCTGTGGTGACTGTAAGGAGTGTTACGCAGCTAGTAAATGACAGAAGAAACTGGATCCATGTGTTCCAACTCCAGGCTCCTGCCAAAGTTCCTGATGAGGGTGATTTTAAGACAGTTTGCAGTACCTGTCCAACAGCTAATATGTCCGAGACTTCCTCAAATGTTACCTGAAACTGAAAGGTCTATTTCTACCGTATTTTCATCATGATAGTATCCATGAGACATAAGAATCAATTGGATGTGCTTGTTAAAAATAGAGCCTAGGGCTTCACTCCAGACCCACTCAATGAAAATCTCTTAAGAAAAGAACTTGGGGAAACGTATTTTTTTTTTTAAAAAACAAATTAAGTTGATTCTTAAGCTCATGCGTTTTGGGAAGCACTGGGCTGAGATCTTGCTAATCTTGGAAGAAGGCAGTGGGTTATACATGCAGGCTTTTTAGCTAGATAGCTATTCTTAGTACCAGGGCTTGGTTTATAACAGTGTTAAAACTTCCAGTGATTTCTGTACTAAATATTTACATGTAATTTTGACAGTTAAATAGAGATTCTATTTTAGGCTACTTCTGTGTTTGTGCATTCAAAATAGATTAGGAAAAAAGCAAACTAAACTAGAAACTTCTGTATGTTGTTACGCAATGAGAACTTCGAACAGCATCAGTTCAGTTCAGTTCAGTTCAGTCGCTCAGTCTGACGCTTTGTGACCCCATGAACCACAGCACGCCAGGCCTCCCTGTCCAGCACTAACTCATGGAGTTCACTCAGACTCATGTCCATCGAGTCAGTGATGCCATCCAGCCATCTCATCCTCTGTCGTCCCCTTTTCCCCCTGCCCCCAATCCCTCCCAGCATCAGAGTCTTTTCCAGTGAGTCAACTCTTCGCATGAGGTGGCCAAAGTATTGGAGTTTCAGCTTTAGCATCAGTCCTTCCAAAGAACACCCAGGGCTGATCTCCTTTAGAATGGACTGGTTGGATCTCCTTGCAGTCCAGCAGACTCTCAAGAGTCTTCTCCAACACCACAGTTCAAAAGCATCAATTCTTCGGCGCTCAGCTTTCTTCACAGTCCAACTCTCACATCCATACATGACCACTGGAAAAACCATAGCCTTGACTAGACGGACCATAGTCGGCAAAGTAATGTCTCTGCTTTTCAATATGCTATCTAGGTTGGTCATGACTTTCCTTCCAAGGAGTAAGTGTCTTTTAATTTCATGGCTGCAGTCACCATCTGCAGTGATTTTGGAGCCCCCCAAAATAAAGTCTGACACTGTTTCCACTGTTTCCCCATCTATTTCCAATGAAGTGATGGGACCAGATGCCATGATCTTCATTTTCTGAATGTTGAGCTTTAAGCCAACTTTTTCATTCTCCTCTTTCACTCTCATCAAGAGGCTTTTTAGATCCTCCTCACTTTTTGCCATAAGGGTGGTGTCATCTGCATATCTGAGGTTATTGATATTTCTTCTGGCAATCTTGATTTCAGCTTGTGCTTCTTCCAGCCCAGCGTTTCTCATGATGTACTCTGCATAGAAGTTAAATGAACAGGGTGACAATATACAGCCTTGATGTACTCCTTTTCCTAGTTGGAACCAGTCTGTTGTTCCACATCCAGTTCGAACTGTTGCTTCCTGACCTGCATATAGGTTTCTCAAGAGGCAGGTCAGGAGGTCTGGTATTCCCATCTCTTTCAGAATTTTCCACAGTTTATTGTGATCCACACAGTCAAAGGCTTTGGCATAGTCAATAAAGCAGAAATAGATGTTTTTCTGGAACTCTCTTGCTTTTTCCATGATTCAGCAGGTGTTGGCAATTTGATCTCTGGTTCCTCTGCCTTTTCTAAAACCAGCTTGGACATCAGGGAGTTCACGGTTCACATATTGCTGAAGCCTGGCTTGGAGAATTTTGAGCATTACTTTACTAGTGTGTGAGATGAGTGCAATTGTGCGGTAGTTTGAGCATTCTTTGGCATTGCCTTTCTTTGGGATTGGAATGAAAACTGACCTTTTCCAGTCCTATGGCCACTGCTGAGTTTTCCAAATTTGCTGGCATATTGAATGCAGCGTACCCAGTCTTTACTAATTGGAGATCAGGTGAGGGTAGGGGGTCAATAAGAATGGGTTTTGGTAGATGCAAATAATGGAAATTTTACTTTGCTTTTGGGTAAGACCATAGGAAGAACAGCTGAAGACTCTGAAAGCTTCTTCACTATAAAAAATTGAGAGAACAGTATGTTCTTATTTTCTGTTTGCAATTCTTTTTGGTGGTCCCATTTTTTAGTTTATATTTATTGCATTTATAGATAAGAACATTTAAAATCTTTTTTTCTTTAAAGGTGGATTTTTACAAAATTGTCTTTATTGTGAAATTAATGTAAGTGATACTGATTGGGCCAATAGACAGGAGAGGATATTCATTTTCTTAAAAAATAAATAAATAAATAAAGTCCTCCAAATGATGAAGAAGCAAAATGGGCTTAGGTTTAACCAGAAGTAATTCCGATTTTAGTGGGCCATCTGGGTGACGTTTGTAGTGATTAAACAGTAGAATCAGTTTGTTCATTCATTTAGCAGAGAAACATGCATTATGTACTGACTATATGCTAGGCATACAGTACTGGAGCTGGGGATTAGTGGGGAGTAAGAAAGTGTTGGCCTGTGCCTTCTTTGTTCTAGGAGAGGACACAGATCATTACAAAAGCAGCTCCAAAAAGTTTACTGGGAGCCAGCTATGGGGGTACCTCTTCAGAGGTTTAAAGGTTTTCTGGAAGAAGTAACGTTTAATCCAACATATGGAAGGAAAGATGATGATGATGGTGTTGGTTAATAATGGGAATAAGACAAAATGAAAAAACTTAACCATGTACCAGATGCTCTTCTAAGTGCCTCAGTTAATTCAGTTACTGCAATCAGGTAGGTCTCATTAATACCCCCATTTTACTGAAAGAAAGCTAAGATAATAGAGTTGTTGTTGTTCAGTTGCTAAATCACGTCTGACTCTTCGCAGTCCCATGGACTGTAGTATGCCAGGCTTCCCTGTAATTCACTCTATCGCGGACTTTGCTCGAACTCATGTCCATTGAGTCAGTGATGTCATCCAACCGTCTCATCGTCTTTTGCTTTATTCTCCTCCTGCTTCAGTCTTTCCCAGCATCAGGGTCTTTTGTTGGCCCTTCTCATCAGATGGCCAAAATATTGGAGCTTCAGCATCAATCCTTCCAATGAATATTCAGGGTTGATTTCCTTTAGGATTGACTGGTTTGATCTTGCTGTCAAAGGGACTCTCAAGAATCTTCTCCAGCACCATAGTTCAAAGGCATCAGTTCTTTGGTGCTCAGCCTTCTTTATGGCCCAGCTCTTATATTGGTACTTGAAAAACCATAGATTTGGCTATATGGACCTTTGTCAGCAAAGTGATGTCTCTGCTTTTTAATATGCTGTCTAGGTTTGTCAGAACTTTCCTTCCAAGGAGCAACCGTCTTTTATTTTTTGTGGCTGCAGTCACTGTCTGCAGTGATATTATAGGCCAAGAAAATAAAATCTGTCACTGCTTCCATTTTCCCCCATCTATTTCCTGCTATGAAGTGATGGGACTGGATGCCATGATCTTAGTCTTTTGAATATTGAGTTTTAAGCCAGCTTCTTCACTCTCTGCTTTCACCTCCTTCAAGAGGCTCTTCAGTTTCTTTTCTGCCATTAGAGTGGCATTATCTGCATATCTGAGGTTACTGTTATTTCTCCCAGCAGTCTTGATTTCAACTTGTAATTTATCCAGCTTGGCATTTCACATAATGTACTCTGCATATAAATTAAATTAGCTGGGTGACCATATACAATTTCAAAATACTCCTTTCCCAATTTTGAACCAGTCAATTTTTCCATGTCTGGTTCTGCCTATTGCTTCTTGACCTATATACAGGTTTCTCAGGAGACAGGTAAATGGTCTGGTATTCCCATCTCTTTAAGAATTCTCCACAGTTTGTTGTGATTCTCTCAGTTGAGGCTTTAGCATAGTCAATGAAGAAGAATTAGATTTTTTTTTTTTTGGAATTCCCTTACTTTTTCTGTGATCCAGTGGAAACAATAGAGAGGTCAAGTCATTTGTCTGAAGTCACATAGGTGGTTACGTGGAGGAGCCCCTGGGGTTGGAACTCCTGTGACCTCTCTGCAGACTGCATTGATGAATGAGGAGTCGGTGGGTAAGGGGAGTGTGGGAACGGGAGAGTTTTCCAGCTGAGAGAACACTTTGCGTGATGACCCTGAGGAAAGTGACAGCTTTCAGAAACTTTGGGCAGATGGTCCTTCGGAGAGGAGAGGCAGGAGATAAGACTTAGAGAAAGGGGCAGTGGGCCAGTCCTAAAGGACCTTGAGAGCCTGTGAGGGTTTTGTTTATCTTGAGGGCAGTGGGGAGTCACTGAAAGATTTCCAGCAGCAGACCTCACGATCAGATGTGTATTTTGGACAGTTTACTGCGGCAGGTTGGAGATTGGATGTGTAGGGAGCTACCCAGGAGAAAGGGAGCCCAGCAGGAGACCCATGGTGGTGGTGGTGGTCAGCCAGGCGCTGAATGGTGGTGGTTTGGATCAAGGTCATGGGGGCAAGGACTGAGCGAGGGAGTCAGACAAGAGAGAGGTGGCTACAAGTCCTGGGCCCTCACCGTAGAGGGGCTGTGGGGATGAAGGTGGCGGCAGAATCAAGGACTGTGATGTGTCCGGGCAGATGGTGATGCTGACCTTGGAAATACAAAGGAAAGGAGCAGGGCTGGGAGAAAATAGTGATTGCTCTGTGGCTCTGTGCGGATGTCCGGCAGTCCTCCTATAGATTAGCACTGGGCTGAGCCTGGGTGACTTACCGCAGTCCTTTGGCTCAGCAGTCATTTATAGTTGTCAGAAATTATATGCCGTTAATACATCGTGTATTTTACAGAAAATTTAGACAGACTTCTTGGTGGTGCAATGGCTAAGACTCCATGTTCCCAATGCAGAGGGCCCAGATTCAGCCTCTGGTGAGGGAACTACATCCCACGGGCTGCAGCTAAGACCTGACACAGCCACATAAATAAATTTTAGGAACCATTACTTAAAAAAGGGAAATTTGGAGCCTCAGCATGTAATATTTTAGGAAAAAGAAAACATTATTTTTGAGCCATTTGAGTGTATCCCATGTAGCACTTTGTGGCTTGGGTTGGTAAATGTTTGCCAGAATAAACCACACCCTCACAGGGTCTCCAGGTCTTTTAGGACTGGCCCGCTGCCCATTTTTCTGCCCTTTTTAGGCAGAAAAGACAGGAAGCAGACTGTCAGAAGACCTGAGTTCCTAGCCTGCCTTCCCATCTTTGACACTTATTAGCTGTGGAATCATCAGTCAGTCATTCTGTTTATTTTTCCTATCATATATGTCTAAAAATACCGACTTTGTGTATCTTCAGAGATGCTGAGTCTCTGAATGTGTCTGGAAGCGCAGCACAAAGTACAAAGCATTATGTACAAACAGGGCATTGGGCTTTTTCCTCCTGTTTTCAGTTAGAAACCTAGAGACAGACTCGCCCCACGAGTTGATCAGATCCTTTATGTGAGGTTCAAATTGCTTCAGAGATCTATTTTGGGATCTGTTACACCTTTGTCATGATGAACACCTAAGTCTCTATTGGTTTGATTATCTAATACATGTCAATTTTAGAAAGTACCTAAAACTTTTAAAAGCAATTTTGTTGATGTAAGCTGGGTTTCTGAATTAAACTGATTTAACCACTAGTGTGTTAATTTTAAATAAATAAACTTCAACTTTTATTTTTAACCTATGTAAAAGCTGTGGTTAGGTATCAAGGTTTAAGGATATATTTAAATTATTAGTATTGAAGTGTCATTTCAACTCTGATGTAATTGGAAGACTCTCACTACTACTACTACTACTACTACTAAGTCGCTTCAGTCGTGTCCGACTCTGTGCAACCCCAGAGATGGCAGCCCACCAGGCTCCACCGTCCCTGGGATTCTCCAGGCAACAACACTGGAGTGGGTTGCCATTTCCTTCTCCAATGCATGAAAGTGAAAAGTGAAAGTGAAGTTGCTCAGTCGAGTCCTACTCCTAATGACCCCATGGACTGCAGCCTACCAGCCTCCTCCATCCATGTATTTTCCAGGCAAGAGTACTGGAGTGGGGTGTCATTGCCTTCTCCGGGAAGACTCTCAAGTCTGACATAACTGCTTAAAGTTCCATTACTATATTATAAGCGTTACTGTAAGAGGTAATTATAAGTTCCTGTTATTTCTCATCCAATACCCCATTGTTTTTGTCTCCAGGTTTAAAGATATTCAGAGAGAACTTTTTCTTTAGTTAAAATTTTCTATTGCAATCTTCATTTAAGCTAGATTCTCATCAGTTATGACATTGATGACATAACAGTGCTTTCTAGATCTCTATAGTGAAAGTATTATCTTTGATATGAGGAAATAGTTTTCAGGTGTACTTTGAATCTAATTTTTAAAACTATAGCAAAGATTAGGACTATATATGAACATCCAAATCTTCTAAAAATACTTGCTTTGAAATATATTACTTTTTTAAGAAATTGTAAATTCTTTTTTGGGGGGAAGCTTCTTAATATTTCTTCAAATGGAAACACTAACTTTTCTCTCCTTTTGCATTCCTGTCCTTGGGTTCTCCCAGAGGCAGATACTGAGAGACAGGGAATCAAGTGCAATCAGTTTTTTGGAAGGTGATCCCAAGAAACACCAGTAGGGAGGGAGATAGGGAAGGGAACACAGCCAGTACAGGGGGTATTGTCGAGGGTCTGTGATCACCTGGAGCTAGTGTAGAACTCAAGTTTCAGAGTTAGTTCAGCTGCAGGGTCTAGAAGCTCAGTTGTTTATACACTCGTGGCCATTAGTCAGTGGTTGAGGGCTGTTGGGAGGAGCATTAATCTGATAGCACTTAGGTCCACTGTGCACTTGCTGGCTTCAGCTACCAGATAAAGCGATTGGGCAAAGAGGTGCACTTGGAATGTGCTCTGCAATGGTGTGGCCAGAGTGGATGTGGACAGGGCATCACCAGCTTAGCTCTAATTCTCATCACAATATTTCCCCTTGGTTTCTTTTTTTTTAAATTTTTAAAAAAAGTTGTTTATTTTAAGGACTTTTTTTTTTGTCTATATTGAATTTGTCACAGTATTGTTTCTGTTTTCTGTTTTATTGTTTTGATCCTGAGACACATGGGATCTCAGCTCCCCGACCAGGGATCGAATCCGCACCGCTTGTGTTGAAAGTCAGAGTCTTAACCACTGGACTGCCAGGGAAGCCCCTCGTTTTCTATAAACAAAACAACGAATAAAGCCCAAGGAGGAGGAGTTATTTCCTGGAAATAATAAATACAGTAGATGGGAGGCAGAAGTTGATTTGTGTTAGACTCTTTCATTGTGGTTGAGGGTTTTGCTACCTCTCAGGGTGGTTGATGGATTGGCCTATGTTAAGTGTTTTTACACTTTTTATAAATACAGATGAGTGACTAAATATTGAATAAACCTCATAGGCTTATGGTTGCATTAAGGTATGACTTAATCTCTTCCTCTCCGTAATTGAATTCTGACCTACTAAACTGGACATGGTTTCCCCAAGGTCAGTACAGGGGAGGACAGCATTTGAGGAGGTTGTGGTGGATGTGGTTGGCTACTTGTTGACAGAATGCCAAATTTATGTAGGTATCGGACAGCCATACACTTCAGAGGAGGTTGGGCCTCTCCTCAGCCCCAGGGGCCCAGTCTTGAGTAGTTTGCACTCATCTTGATGATTCCTCTTTCCTTGCCACAAGTTGGGTTAGCATGGGCATGCGCACAGTTCTGGCCGCTGAGATGTGGGGGATGTCCTCGGGGGAGAGCTGCTGAGAAGGCTTTCCTCCCCTTTCAGAAGAGGTAGAAAGAAGGGTATTTTTGTCTGAGGGCGTGATGCCCGTAGCCATCCTTGGGACCAGAGGGGGCAAACCGAGGAAAGAGCCAGCACACTGAGGTCTTCGAGCAGAAAGGAGGAAAGCATCTGGGTCTTCGGTTCTGTCCCTGAGCTGCTGAATTCATCCATTCTGGAGTGCCCGACACTTCCTGTTATTTTGAGATGACACATCCCATTTTTCTTAAAAACTATTTCCGTTACTTGCAGCTGAAAGCATCCTAACCTACAGATTTGGTAGAAAAGGAGGCAGATTTTCTTCTGTGGAGTAAAAATTTTATGATTGATTTAAGGTCCTGTAGACTTGGACAGGGCTTCCCTGGTGGCTCAGATGGTAAGGAATCTGCTGGTATGCAGGGGACCCGGCTTTGATCCCTGGGTCAGGAAGATCCTCCGGAGAAGGGAGTTAAGATACCCATGGAATTCTCCAGGCAAGAATACTGGAATGGGTTGCCGTCCCCTCCTCTAGGGGAATCTTCCTGATCAGGGATCGAACCTGCCTCTCCTGCTTTGCAGGCAGGTTGTTTATCGTCTGAGCCACCATTTGGTCTAAGTAACTGTTTAATTTTAGGGAGTACCTAGTGATCTGAGGACTGACCCAGTGTGGTTCAACTAAACTGAAAAAAGATCAAGACAGAGGGTGGGGAAGTGAAGGCGAGTTGGGTATATGTCTGTGTGGATCTTCTCCTGTCCTTAGGGCTGTGCTGTGCTGTGCTTGGGCACAGTTGTGCCCAACTCTTTGCGACCCCATGGACTGTAGCTCCTCTGTCCATGGGGCTTCTACAGGCAAGAATACCAGGGGGGTTTGCCATGCCCTCTTCCAGGGGATCTTCCCAACCCAGGGATGGAACCCAGGTCTCCCGCATTGCAGGTGGATTCTTTACTGACTGAGGCACCAGGGGAGCACGTCTTAGTGCTTATTTCTCTCAAATTGCATTATGAGAAGCCAGTAAGAAGTCAGTAGTATTCATCACCCTGGCGGTGTCTTCTTAGCTTTGCCATTTTCCCATATTGAGCTTCCCCTGTAGCTCGGTTGGTAAACAATCTGCCTGCAATACAGGAGGCCTGGGTTTGATTCCTGTTTCGGGACGATCCCTTAGAGAAGAAAATGGCAACCCGCTCCAGCATTCTTGTCTGGAGAATCCCATGGACAAAGGAGTCCGGCAGGCAGCGTACAGTCCATGGGGTTGCAAGAGTCAGATACGACTTAGCGACTAAACCACCACCATGACATCCATTTCAGATATTCCTGGTTCGGGATAGCAATCAAATATAAGGTTAGAGATTCAATGTTATTTACATGCTCTTATTTTTAAAGTCTAGGGAACATTCCTGGCAGTCTAGTGGTTAAGACTTAGCCCTTCTACTGTGGGGGATGTAGGTTTGATCCCTGGTCCAGAAATTAAGATCTTGCATGCCACTTGTGGCCAAAAAAAAGTAAAATAAAAAAATATAGTCCAAATGGGGAAATACACCATCCAAGTCACTGAAAAGCTGGAGCAAAGATACAAGGAGCTTAGGAATATGGACTCTGCTTTATATCCCAGGTGGGGATATGGCCTTACTGATGCTGAGTTTAAGAAGCAGGAGAACCTGCTGTGTGAATCTAAATACTATTTTAAAAAGAAGGTATTGTTTGAGTTCATCTTGAATAGCAGTAGTGCAGAAACCAAGTCTAAAAGGACTGTAGTACAGTAAGTAATTAAACCTCCCAGGCCCGCCAAGACTCAGCTTGGCCCTGCACCGCCTCTGGGCTCAAGGGAAGCTGTGCTTCTTTGTGTGGGTATGTCCCTTCTGAGAAGAGAGATTCAGTAAGGTGCTGAAATCTTGCCCTGTGAATGAGGGTGTGTGTGTGTTCTTTCCCTGCCTTCCTCTTTAAGAGGTGAAACATTCATTGGTTTTTCGAAAGATGACTATTTTTTTTTTTCATTTTTTAAGGTAAGATTTTATGGCCGATTAGTAAAAGAATCTGATTCTTTGATAATGGATCAAAGACAAGTACTAGAAGACTAGGACAGCTCATATTACTGGTTTTAATTTCATAGTCTTTAGGCTTCTTTTTCTTTCTTCTTACATTTTTATATTACCACTGTATCTGCGCCTTACTTGGTACTGGCACGCCATATCAGGCATAACGGTTATCATGGATAGTGTATCATCTGTTGTCCAGCTGTTTCCATACTCCCTTAATTATTCTTTCATTTAATTGATTCAACAAATATTTTATCATCTTCGGCATGCCAGATACCTCGCAATGTGCTGGGGGGCTTAGCAGTGAACAAGTCTTGCCTTTCATGGAACTTGCATTTTAATAGGGAAGAATGGATAGTAAACAAAAAATGGAAATTTGGTAAATCTTGTGATGAGATAGACTAAGAAGAAAACTAAAGCAAGGTAGAAGATGGAGAACACCAGAGGAGCCAGGAGAGGAGGAAGTGTGTTGTGCCTGCCAGTCTATATAGGGTGGTTCCGTTCAGCTCAGTCGCTCAGTTGTGTCTGACTCTTTGTGACCCCATGGACTGCAGCACGCCAGGCCTCCCTGTCCATCACCAACTCCCAGAGTTTACACAAACTCATGTCCATCAAGTCGGTGATGCCATCCAACCATCTCATCCTCTGTTGTCCCCTTCTCCTCCTCCCAGCATCAGGATCTTTTCCAGTGAGTCAGCTCTTCACATCAGGTGGCCAAAATATTGGAGTTTCAGCTTCAGCATCAGTTCTTCCAATGAATATTCACGACTGATCTCCTTTAGGATGGACTGGTTGGATCTCCTTGCAGTCCAAGGAACTCTGAGGCGTCTTCTCCAACACCACAGCTCAAAAGCATCAATTCTTTGGCGCTCAGCTTTCTTTCTAGTCCAACTCTCGCATCCATACATGACTACTGGAAAAACCATAGCTTGGACTAGATGGACCTTTGTCGGCAAAGTAATGTCTCTGCTTTTTTAATATGCTGTCTAGGTTTGTCATAGGAGCGAGCGTCTTTTAATTTCATGGCTACAGTTGCCACCTGCAGTGATTTTTGGAGCCCCCAAAATAAAGTCTGTCACTGTTTGCATTGTTTCCCCATCTGTTTGCCATGAAGTGATGGGACTGGATGCCATGATCTTAGTTTTCTGAATGTTGAGTTTAAGCCAGCCTTTTCACTCTTCCCTTTCACTTTTATTAAGAGGCTCTTTAATTCTTCTTTGCTTTCTGCCATAAGGGTGGTGTCATCTGCGTATCTGAGGTTATTGATGTTTCTCCTGGCAGTCTTGATTCCAGCTTGTACTTCATCCAGCCCGGCATTTCACACGATGTGCTCTGCATTTAAGTTGAATAAGCAGGGTGACAATATACAGCCTTGACGTACTCCTTTCCTGATTTGGAACCACTCTGTTGTTCCATGTCCAGTTCTAACTGTTGCTTCTTGACCTGCATACAGATTTCTTAGGAGGCAGGTTAGGTGGTCTGGTATTCCCATCTCTTGAAGAATTTTCCACAGTTTGTTGTGATCCACACTGTCAAAGGCTTTGGCGTACATAGTCAAGAAAGCAGAAGGAGATGTTTTTCTGGAACTCTCTTGCTTTTACGATGATCCAGCAGATGTTCGCAGTTTGATGTAGAGTGGTCAGGCAAGGGTTTCTCATGAGGTGGCATCTGAACTCAGACCTGAGTGGAGTTGCCTGTCTCCACTGCAGCCTTGCTGGAGTCCTGGCGGCTCCTTGTGCATCTGCAGCAGAAACTTAGAACTAACGTATCCCTCTGCCTAGAATCTTCTTCATATGGATAACCAGGATTTAAATAAATGGGGGAAAGGATTTGGAGTGACCGATTGTGTTGTCAGGCAAATGGAATTCCTTCTTCTCTTAGAACTGAGGAGAACTGGTCTGGCCGCCACTGAATGGTGTAGAAGACCCTAACTGGAGCTTTTAGATTTTTTTGGTGAAACACTTAAAATAACATGAATAATTTGTTTAAATATACATGGTATTTAGATGATCTTTTGAAGACTTAATCCCACCCAAGTTATTTTGCCCAGTTTGCTACTTTAAAAAATTGAGTCAATCCATAACAAAAAACTTGGTGATACTGCTTTGTCATTTGACCTAATAAAATGCGATTCCCTAGGTAATCCCATCACTTTAGTTTCAACACAATAAAAACTTAGAAAACTTACTGATAAGTTGAAGCCTAGCAACAGTTTTATTCAAAAGCCATTTTTAAAACAACAAAGGACTGTTGTTTTATTAGCTCCTCTGAAAGCTGTACATTTATTAAGTGTATTTAGAAGTGCAGTGTTTCATTACTGATCTTTTTCTTAAGCATGTTGAAACTACACCCTGATGATTGATTAGATCTGTAAAGAAAAGGCAACTATAAATGAATTGCTAAATAGCATCCCTTGTGGGTTTATCTCTAAAATGATAATGCAAAGAATAGAAAAAGAAAAACCTTTTTTTGCTGAGCATATGATTTATGTTATTGCAAAAGAACTGAGTGATTCATTACTACAATCTCATGGTGATGCCTTGTTGGGACCGTTGTTTAGTCACTGAGTCGTGCCCAACTCTTTTGCAATGCCATGGAATGTAGCCCACCAGGCTCCTCTGTCTATGGGATTTCCCAGACAAGAATACTGGAGTGGGTTGCCATTTCCTTCTCCAGGGCATCTTCCTAACCCGGGGATCAAGCTGGCGTCTCCTGCATTAGCAGGTGGATTTTTTTTTTTTTAACCACTGAACCTGGGGAGCCCAAGGGACTGTAATAGTCATTTATATGCTTATTGAAGAGGAGAATGTCTGTTCGCACTTAATCCTTGGATTACTCTGTACCTGAAGTGGGTCATTTTCACCATTTCTAAAAATCATTCTTTTCTTTCCACCTCATCTTTTATTTATACATTATAGATAGTGATGCTTTGGAATATATTTTTTTCTTTTAGCTGTTAGCCAATCAGTGATTATCGTTTATAATGATTTTCAAGGAGAACAGAGATAAGTAAAATTCAGAAATACTACTGAAACATCCTTTCTGAGAGCAGCTTTAACCTCATTTCTCACCCATACTTTTTTTTTTTTTTTTCCTGGAACTGTAGAACAGACCAAATTAGGTTTCACCAAATTTTCTTTTAGCTAACTGTGCCCTCCAGTGGAGGAAACACAGGGCAGTGAAATAGCCCAGGTAACAAGCAGCAGAGAGTTGATGTAACACATCCAGGTCTGAGCCAAGCTGCATAATTCTGTACTGCATAGAAGAAAGAGCTTGTTGTCACCCCCATAAGCAAGAATACGACACATGAGTCCTCCTCTTCGTGAGTTTGTTGAACATTCAAAGAGGAGTTTATTCCTTGTGCTTTGACTTCATTGCTTTAAAAAAAAGTAGTTGATGCCAGGCTTTGCTGCCTGTTGTCTGTTGTGATGCCACATATTCAGTTTATGAACTGTCAGGCAAGTCTAGCAAAAATTGAGAGGAGGTAATAACTGGAGATTTCTTCCTAGAATGAACTCAAACAATGACTTTTCTTTTCCTTTTTTCTTAATTTTTAAAGACGACAAAAGAAAACCCAGAATTAACTTAGTGGATGTAAACAATCATTGGAAGGACTGATGCTAAAGCTGAAACTCCAGTACTTTGGCCACCTCATGGGAAGAGTTGACTCACTGGAAAAGACCCTGATGCTGGGAGGGATTGGGGGCAGGAGGAGAAGGGGACGACAGAGGATGAGATGGGTGGATGGCATCACCAACTCGATAGACATGAATTTGAGTGAACTCAGGGAATTGGTGATGGACAGGGAGGCCTGGCGTGCTATAATTCATGGGGTTGCAAAGAGTCGGACATGACTGAGCGACTGAACTGAACTGAAACCATAAACATCTTGTTGCTGCATGTACGTATGTTTAAGGCATTCAGAAAGTTGGGAATGGACCACTACTCCCCTTTTTTCTGAGTAAAAGGGGCTGCTGCCTTGTGCTCTGACTGCTGGCCTGAACGTGGTCTTTCGGTGTACAGCAGGCTTCAGCAGCGGGCGTGGTAACTGCATGTGCCTGAGCCCCTGAGAGCACTGCAGAGGTGCATGCTCAGAACATGGGCTGGCACACATGCCGCTCTGGGCTAGTGGATCTTCAGGTTGAGGGTGCTGAATTCTCCCGCCTGATGGGCGGATGGTGGCCGCAGGCTTCTTCCATGACTTTGCAGTTCTAGGCTCAGAGAACTGGATCACTCACTTGATGGGGAAACATAAAAAGAGATTTGATGGTAGTTTTTGTGTTAGTGGAAATTTTAAGATATATTTCGCGAAAGTAAGTTAGTGGGTGTACCTGAGAAATCGTAAACATGGGTTTTCTTTTCCTTAAAAAACCCGGGCCAATTGTCTTTATAGTGAATTTTCATTTCGTATTTTCAACATATTCAAGAAATACATGCTTCCTTTATCTTATTTCAATGGAGTATATATTATGTAAACTTTTTTTTGCACAAGAGTGATTCTTAAAATTTAGGCGTATGGAGGACAGCTAGAAATAAAGATACCTGACTTAAAAATCTTAAAAATGCAGGTCTTTGAGCAAGGATCTTTTCATAGTAAACTTCAAAAGGCATGGTGTCTTTCACTTGAACTCTCCTTTTGTGAAACAATATAAATATCTTAACGTGACACTGCCAAACTGAACCATTTTGTTTTTAAAGTATATGTGGATTTCTAGAGGGGAATTTTGAAAATTTGGAGGGAAAATTTTGATATGACGGTGATTTGACATGATATGATATGACTGTGATTTAAGTTCTATATAAAAATTTATGTTTATTTTATCCCTTTTAAATAATGAATTACCATTTTAAGATCTGGTTCACTTTGAACTGTAATAACTGACTCTAGAGGGTGCTGATGAGCACCAAACACTTTATAAAAATTTATGTTGATTTTTATTAAAATGAAGTTTCCTTTGACTTTTAATCTAGTTCAGTTCAGTTGCTCAGTCATGTCTGACTCTTTGCGACCCCATGAACCGCAGCACGCCAGGCCTCCTTGTCCATCACCAACTCCTGGAGCCCACCCAGACCCATGTCCATCGAGTTGGTGATGCCATCCAACCATCTCATCCTCTGTCATCCCCTTCTCCTCCTGCCCTCAATCTTTCCCAGCATCAGGGTTTTTTTTAATGAGTCAGTTCTTCACATCAAATGGCCAAAGTATTGGAGCTTCAGCATCAGTCCTTCCAGTGAATATTCAGGACTGATTTCCTTTAAGATTGACTGGTTTGATCTCCTTGCAGTCCAAGGGACTCTCAAGAGTCTTCTCCAACACCGCAGTTCAATAGCATCAATTCTTTGGCACTCAGCCTTCTTGATGGTCCAACTCTCGCATCCATACATGACTACTGGAAAAACCATAGCTTTGATCTTTGTCAGCAAAATAATGTCTCTGCTTTTTAATATGCTGTTTAGGTTTTTCATAGCTTTTCTTCTAAGGAGCAAGCTTCTTTTAATTTCATGGCTGCAGTCACCATCTGCAGTGATTTTGAGGCCTCCCAAAAATAAAGTCTATCACTATTTCTGTTGTTTCCCCATCTCCTTGCTATGAACTGATGGGACTGGATGCCATGATCTTAGTGTTTTGAATGTTGAATTTCAGTCTTGGATTATTAGCCCCATTTTTCAGGTGAGGGAGCCATGATTTAATCAGAGATTTAAGACTCCTTCAATAGACATTTATTGTTCATTTCTGCCTGCAGTGTGGGAGACCTGGGTTCGATTCCTGGGTTGGGAAGATCCCCTGGAGAAGGACATGCCAATCCACTCCAGCACTCATGCCTGGAAAATCCCATGGACGGAGGAACCTGATAGGCTACAGTCCATGGCGTCACAAAGAGTCGGACACAACTGAGCAACTTCACTTCACGATGATATGTAGATTTCTAGGTTAAAAACAGAACAATCGTCCTTCCCTGGAGGAATGAGCAATCTAATGGGAAAAATTAAATAAATAGGAAATTATATGCAAAGGACGCAGTGGAAGAGCCAGAGAAGCAGCGACCGAAAAGGGCGATGGGCGTCCTCCAGGGGAAGTGTGCGGGGAGGGCGGGAGCAGAGGTGGGAGAATGTTTGTTACAATCAGGGAATATGTTTAGTACATTGAAGATACCTGAAAACAGAGGTGTACAAAATTTACTAGTGGTATTACATCTTCTTGTCCTTGTTTTTCTTCTCGCTCAGCCTGAAGAAGGGCTGGGCTAAAAATAGCTCCTGGCACAGTGATAAAGCATCCTAGTAACAATTCCAAGGAGAAAGGTAAAACTAGACTTCGTTATTTGGCAAACACTGAGTTACTTTATTGATGTGCTAACTAGATGTCGTTCTATCTATTAAAACAGGTCCATAAAGATCTGTCCTTGTTTCCCCTCACTTGTCCCCACTTTTACATCTTTGCTTCTGCTGTCTCCCTGGGGCCTTAAATCACTGCCGTTTCTTCCCAGGGCCTAGAACAGTGCCTGGTGCATGTTAGGTGCTCAGTAAATATTCGATGAAGGTAGAAATGACTCCTAGGTTATTATCCTACAAGTCCCTGTGAATGTTTAAAAGTATTAAAAGCTGTTTTTTTCAAAATTGAAAAAATTGAGAGATTTTTAATGTTCAGATCGGTCTTTTTTTTCCTCCCCAGTGCGTCAGTTACCTATTGTATATAACCAGGGCTTACTGCACCGCAGGCAGATTCTTTTAACCACTGAGCTACCAGGGAATCCGCATTGCATATAGCTCACTGTCCTAAAACGCAATGCTTTAAGAAAACAGCCAAGTGTTATTGCTAATGATTGGTGGATCAGGAATTTGGGCAGGGCCCAGTGGATGAAACTTTATTCCACATGGTAAGGGCTGGGTGACTCTGCTGGGGCTAGAATGTTCAAGATGGACTCACCTCCGTGTCTGGGGCTTTGATACTCATTGAGGGGCCAGTTCTCCTCTGTGTGGCCTCTCTAGACGGTCACTCCTCATTCTCTAGACTGGATAGAGCTTGCTTCCATGGCAGGGAGATTACTGTTCCAAGAAGGGGAAAGCAGAAGTTGCAAGTGTCTTAAAAGCTTTGAGCTGGAATCCTGCAGTGTCGCTTTCGCCGCATTGTGTTGGTCAGAACAAGTCACAGGACCAGCCAGAATCAAGTAAAAAGGAAGAAATTCCACCTTTCAGTGGAGGAATGGCAGATTCTCCTAGCGAAGTGGCCCAAGGTGGGAGGTGTTGTTGCAGCCATCTTGGAAATGATCTACTGTGGTCAGCCCTCTGAGCATAAGGTCAGTTTACATTTCTTCTACATGCAAAATATATTTACCCCTCTCCCATTTCTTCAAGTTCAGGATCTTATTATTTAAATAAACTTCAATGGTGGCTCAGATGGTAAAGCAGACGCGGGAGACCTGGGTTCGATCCCTGGGTCAGGAAGATCCTCTGGAGAAGGAAATGGCAACCCACTCCAGTACTCTTGCCTGGAAAATCCCATGGACAGAGAAGCGTAGTAGGCTACAGTCCATGGGGTCGCAAAGAGTCGGACACGACTGAGTGACTGTACTTCACTTTACAGATGGATGTGAAGTTTCTCAGGCATCTCTGCTCTGGTACAGCTTCTTCTCAGAGGTCTGTGAACTCCATACCCACTCATGCCCAACATACACTGGTGGGCCAGGAACAGGAAAACTGTGATAGCTACTGCCATTTAGAAGAAGGAAGAATGACCAGGGAACTCTACTCAATATTCTGTGATAGCCTGTAGGAGAAAAGAATCTGAAAAAGAAGGAGCATTTGTATAGGTATAGCTGTATACTCTGCTGTACACCTGGGACTTATCCAGTGTTGCTAATCAACTATACTCCAGTCTGAAATTAAAATTAAAAAAGAAAAAGGAGAACGAGAACACAGCTATCATAGCCGTTCTGAAATCCAGCTGGCCATTCCATTGCCAGTTTTCTTACTCCACGTTTTGGAAAATTCCATGATCTGTGTCCATTTCTGCTGCCTGGGAGTTGTCCCCTAATACACTGTTTTCTGAAGCTGTTAGCTCTACTTTTGGGGTTTTGATTTTCTCTTCTTGCTGCTTTTCTTATTCAGAAGAAATGGGTTGCATTCACAGCTGAGTAGCTTTGTTCATCTGTTTCCCATCTATACGAAGTTGGGACCCCCAGACACTTTTTTTCACTTTGAACTGTTGTTGTTGTTGTTGTTGTTTTCCTCTTCTAGTTCAAGATGGTAGTACTGTTAGCATTATAGTTTTCTTAAAAGCGTTGAGGGTTTTCTGTGAATTTTATTGGGGGTTGATTCTAAATCCCCAAAACTACGTCCATATTTATTTTTTCTAAGACCATCTTGTCTTTGGTTTCCATCTATAAGACAAGGGAGGTCCTATGATTCTTACAAATCCCTTTAGGTGAGAAGAATCTATTAGATAATACGTTAAATGTTTCCAAGATCTCAAAAACCTTTAGAGGCAAACCCTTGACCTGATATTTACCCTAAGACCATTTCTTAGTTTGAGAATCTTTGGCCAATCCTGTGCCCTCTATGTCTTCTCTAAATTCTGCTTGGAAATTAAATAGGCCTTTATTTAGTTTATTTCTCTCTGAAAGATTTCATCTAGGAGGTTTTATATCTGACTTCTCTTGAATAAGAGTAAGCGATTGCACTCGGTCTGCATCTCCACATTTTCCCTTCCCTAAGGATCGTCCCAACCCGGAGATTGCACCTGGGTCTCTCGATTGTACAGCTTTTTTACCATCTGAGTCACTTGGGAAACCCTGCTAACACTGCATTTCTAGCATTAGCTGGTAATTACCAGCTTCCCTCACTTACAGTACCTGTCTGGTTCCTTTGGAATTTGAGTTTGCATTCTTTGCTGCCATAGATGATTGATTAATACTGTAGGTTTTTTAGAATAAAGAGGATAAAAAGTTACTGGTATGCACGTGGTGTCGTGGTGGGGATATTTTAGGCAGGGTGGTCAGGAAGGCCTCTCTGAAGGCATGATATTGAGTGGTCTTAGTGATGACAGGAGGTCAATCTGGTGACGAGTAAGAGTGTTCCAGACAGAGGGAAAAGCCAGTAAGACGACCCGCAGGTGGGACTGGGCTTGGTGAGCTAGAGAAGAGGGAAGGCCTTTGGCTGAGCTGTGTGACTAGGTGTGGAGTGTAAGGGGGTCGGCGTGGATGAGGCCATGAAAGATCCCACAGGCCCTGGGAAGGACTTTGGATTTTATTCACTGGGTATTGGGACATCATGGAGGAATTCAAGAGCGGGGTTGATGTCCTGTGATGCTGTTAGGTGTGATCACATGCCATGTGATTTCACAAAGGTGACTCCGGCCGCTGTGTGGTGAATAGACTGTAGTGGCCAGGGATGGAAGCTGGATGGGCTCTGAGGAGCCTTGCAGTCATCTAAGGGAGATGTGAATGGTGGTGCCTTGAACTGGGGTGTGGTGCTTTAGGGCAGGAGTCCCCGACCTCTGGAATCTAAGAGCTGATGATCTGAGGTGGAGCTGATGTCATAATAAGAGAAGTAGGAAGTAGTGCTCAGTTGCTCAGTGGTGTCTGACTCTTTGCAGCCCCATGGACTGCCGCCCTCCAGGCTGCCCTGTCCATGGAATTCTCCAGGCAAGAATAACTGGAGCGGGTTGCCATTTCCTTCTCCAGGGCATCTTGCTGATCCAGGGATCAAACCCGCGTCTCTTGCATCTCCTGCATTGGCAGGTGGGTTCTTAATCACTAGCGCTACCTGGGAAGCCCAATAGAAATAAAGTGTACAATAAATGTAATGTGCTCAAATCATCCCCAAACCATCCTCCTGCCCGCCATCCATGGAGCAGTTGTCTTCCACATGAACAGGCCCTGGTGTCAAAAAGGTTGGAGATCCCTGCTTTAGGGGGTGAGCAGTACTCGTGCTTGGTATGTATGTGAGAGAGAGAATAGACAGGTCTTGTGGGTGGATTGGATACAGGATGTGGGAAGGAGAATCAAAGCGGGCTTCTGGGCTTTTGGCTTGAGCAGCTGAATGGGTGGTCTCATGAGGAATCTGAAAAGAGGAGCAAGCCTGAAGTGGGCATCAAGAGTTATTAAGTTTGTGATACCTACTATGAAGAAGAGATCGATAGTAAACTCTAGCAGTGAAATTGTTTTTATCTCATGGCTTTCTGTGCTTTTTTCCTTTATTAATTAAGAAACTGTCATTATCAGATTGAGACGCGAGTTTATAATGAAGCTTATGGATGTGTATTGGAGGATATAGGTGTTTTAGTTGTTTCCTGTAAAGTGAGTAGCACAATCAAATACCTTCAAGAGTCAGGCCTTGTTTGTTGTTATTATGTTGGAAAACTTCATTGGCCCCTGAGAAAGATATCCATTTTTTCCCCCCTATTTATCCCAACTGGGTGTGGTTATAAGGATCATGTGTCATTTGTCATTTGTATGTTATTGTTATGGAGAGTTCATTAATGTTTACTGTTAAAAATAGTGGCATGATAGTAGTATTCTGGGAGAACCTTCTAGAGGTGTGTAACTCTTTGCATTGAAAGCAGCGTTTAGCTGAGACCAGAATCCTGATGTCATAAGGCAGGAATCAGGAAGTTGAATGGCTTTGATGAATTAAAGTGCTGCTTGTGAAGGACAGTAACTTCACCTTTCTATTGAGCTAACAGCTTTTTATTGTAGAATTCCGATACAAAATGAGATAATAGGTTTTTCATCCCATCTCCAGAGTCATTTGAAGATAGCATTTTGACTAGATCTGCCATTTAAGTCAGTGGCCTTAGAAATAATTCATGATTTTGTTTTCAAATTGAGATTTTAGGCAATTATCACGAGATGGTCATGATGTCACTCACTGTGTTTCACTGTCGTTGAGCTGGGAGGAAATAATCTTTTGTATAAGATGAGTTAATAGTTTATGACTGTTGCCATTGATTTTACCTTTTCTTTAGTAAATGAGAATCATTTAAACTTAAATTCAAATGGATATGTTATAGAGAGTATAACTGATTGAAAACTGCATAAAATATGTTCTCTTGCTAACCAAACGTTCTGTTTTTCCTTCTTTGTGAAACCCTGAGTCGAAATGTGCTAGTGAGTGAGGGTGTTTGTATTCCAGTGGTGTAGCTGAACCAGACAGGTCTGCAGCACAAGAGGTTATTTTTAGACACTGGGTTGCCATTTTTATCCTGCAGAAATATTCATCAGTGTCTTGCTGACAGGCCCTTAGTTTTATAAATGTGTCACATAGACCAGATTTTGTTCTTTGTCTCATTTTTCCCTCCAACTCTTTCCTTTTCCCTTTGCTTTGTTCATATAACCATTTGGAGGAGGAGATTTTTTTTTTTAAATTTTAATTCATGTATTGGATACTTCAATTCACAGATTTTCAGCATCACACAGTTCATTCATCTCTCTGCAGCTGCTTACGCATTTCTGCTTATTATCCATTATGGGCAAACTATTGTAGATCACTGAGCTTGTAGGCAAGAAGAAGAGGTACGCACGCATTGGAGGTTCTCTTCGTGGGCCCATTCAGCTTTTGGCTACATTCTCCAGAAGTGTTATTTTATGTGTATATTTGTATGCAGTGTGTGTGTTTGTTTATTTGTCTTACCCAACTAGGGACTGGCATTATTTTGCATGAGCAATAGCTGCCTAAGGGCCTAGGGGTTACTCTGTGTGGCAGAAAGCCTGTCGGTTTCTGTTGAAAACAAGTCCATCATTATCTCTAAATACGTACAACACATTATCATTTAATTTGTTAGGAGACCCTTTTTTAAAAAATTCTTGATGGTTGAGTAGCAGATACAACCACAGCAGGAGAATCCCTGCAATCAAGAGAAAGCAAGGGGCAACTCATAAATATAGTAAATTCATTTTTTAAAAAACAAAGTATGCTCATATCTCTCCTATTTAAAAAAGATTTACTTATTTGTTTATTTGGCTGCACTGGGTCTCCATTGTGGCACATGCTGTATTTAGTTGTGGCCTGCAGGATCTACTTTCCTGACAAGGGATTGAACCTGTGCCCCCTGCACTGGGCACATGGTGTCTTAGCCACTAGACCACCAGGGTAGGTCTCATGTCTCAGTTTTATAAAAGTTTAGATTTATATCAAACATTGTTCTCAACAGTAATAATAATAAAATATAATGGCTGACACATATAATGAGCACGTATAATGTTGATTATGCACAAGGAACTGTTGTAAGGATTTGATACCCATATTCATATCCTAATCTCTTGGTTAAGTACTGTTACTATTGCCATTTTATAGTTGAGGTTGTTGTGTAGCATCGACCAGGGTTATGTGTTTTTAAAAACAAGAGGCAACCAGGGAGACAGCATCTCACTCTCTGGTCCAGAGGATTGAGTAGCTGAGTGTAGTGCTAATGGGGCAGAAATACTTAGGTGGAATCTCTAAATCCTCAGCAAAGGAAGGAAGGAGAAATCTGAGACATGAGGTGGGCCTGAGATGGCTTGTACAAACGCTGGCACCCCTGATCTCTGCAGCTTGGTTTCACCGTTAGGTGTGATTTGGTCCAGAATTCTCTCATGGTGCACAGACAGTCGTCCCATGACTAAGCCTCGAGCATATACCCTCCTCGTCAGGTACCATTAGGATCCTTTGCTCCTAGGGCGTCTGTGTGTTGCTTGCTCAGTCGTGCCCGACTCTGTGACCCCGTGGACTATAGCCCGCCAGGCTCCTCTGTCCAAGGCAAGGATACTGGTGTGAGTTGCCATTTCCTCCTCCAGCGGCTCTTTCTGACCCAGGGATTGAACCTTCATCTCCAACACCTCCTGCAGTGGCAGTCATTTAGTTTTGTTCTGTTTTGTTTTCACTTGGTTATCTCTTAAATTAAATGAAAAATGATTTTCCTAGCTTCAGCATTGGCCATCTAACAGACTGAGTTTCCAAGATGAGGCACATTTAGATAGTGTCTGAATAGCTCTTTTCGAACAAATGTTATGACATTTCCATCTGGTTTCTTGTACACATGGTGTCCCAAATTAGAAGCTTGCCAATCTGTCAGAATACAGGTGTGGTCCATTCTTAAGGATACCTGGTGTAAGAGAATATAAATTTACAAAAATTAGCTAAAGTAGGAGGGGGGATGTTTGCATTCCAAAAAGATTCTTAAGGCTTCTATTAAGTTAACTGGAGAGTTTGCTTCACATAATGATGCAAAGAACAGATTGTATTTGTACAGTATATAAGTGTGAGACCACAGTTATTACCTAAAGGTAAGCTTACACATACTCTATATGGAGGAGTAGGTTATGATACAGTGTCTTGCTTATTCTCAGCGAAGGTGATGGTTGTATAATCAGGTGGCATATGAAGAGAAGACTGTGGCCCATTAAAGGCCAAGAGGCAACAAATTCAGTGTAAAATATTGCAGCAGTTCCTTGATTATTTTCAGTAGGGTGTTGCCTTCATTATTCTTACGTTATATGGTATCAGCTAACTCAGCAGAAGTGGCTCTTTCTTTATTTAGTTTTTATTTTGTCTCTGTTGTCTTTGAAATCTGAGTAGAAGGTTCCAGGGAAGATCCTGTTTAGAGACAACTCTGTGGGAACTTTGAGTCTATTCGAATCTTGAGCACGGCTAGGAAAGTGACTCCTGATTATAAAGTATTTTGTTGATATTTAAATTGTTGTTGTCCAGCTGTCAAGTCGTGTCCCACTCTTTGCAACCCCATGGGCTGCAGCACACCAGGCTTCCCTGTCCTCCACTGTCTCCTGGAGTTTGCTCAAATTCATGTCCATTGAATCGGTGATGCCATCTAACCATCTCATCTTCTGTCACCCCTTTCTCCTTTTGCCTTCAGTCTTTCCACATACCGGGATCTTTTCCAGTGAGTCAGCTCTTCACATCAGGTGGCCAAAGTATTGGAACTTCCCTCATAGAATAAACCATCATCTCTTGATGCTGAATTTTACAACTCTTTCTCCAAGTTTCTGGTATTACAATAAACAGTAGAAAACCGGCAAAATTCTCCTCTCAATACGCTCTTATCCTTTCTGGCCTTTGATCAGTCCTGTTTCTCTTTGTTTTCCCCGCCCTCTGGGTCTCAAGTTGGAAGAGGTAAGTGTACAGTGGGCATGGCTGTCCTCTTCTCCAGAATTAGTAGGAGAGTTTCAGTTCTTTATTTTGTTTCATTTCTAGAAAGCTTGAGTTTGTTACTTGTTTTTCTAGCCTAGATTTTAAATGCTAACTGAATTAAACAGACCATCTCACTGTGGCAATAAACACGTAATAGAGTATAGTGACTTCCATACTGTAATTCTGTGTAACTTAGCACCTATAGAATGTAATTTAAATTTAACCTTCATAAAAGCATTATATAAGAAAAATATTTAATTATTATAGAAAAAATAGAAAATGCAGCTAAGTAAAAAGAAGAAAATAAAAATTACAGCCCTCTACATAGAGACAACTACTGTCAGCTTCTTGGGCTATGTATGACCGTTTAGACTTTCAAGACTTTTTCCAACATACATACGAACATACACATATGTATGTGTAAAACTTTTTTTTTATACAAAAGATAGTGATTGTACTTGTCATTCTTACTATTGGGAATTCACTTGTTTATAAGTTAGGATTTTGATAAGCTGCTTCTGGCCCATCATTAGATAGTGGTCATTAGAAATTGCATCTAAGGGTCTTCAGGAGAAATAAATGTTAAAACAAATATAGTCAGTTTTGCTCCTCATGTTTTTTTTCTCCATTTCACTTAGAAACATAGACACCTTTCGCTGCCAAAGGCTGTTCTTTGGCGCTATAATTTTTGATAGCTGCCTTGTATTTCCATTATATTGGTACATTATCATATATCATAGATATTATATATAGTAGGCATATATATAGATATACTATGTTATATATGCCATAATTATATATTATATATATATTCTTCGATTATATATTCTGTGTAATTTATTTGTTGTTTTTGTTAAGTCAGTAGGTCACATCCTACTCTTGCCACCCTACAGACTGTAGCCCACTAGTCTCCTCTGTCTGTGGGATTTCCCAGGCAAGAATACTGGAGTGGGTTGCCATTTCCTTCTCCAGGGGATCTTCCCAACCCAGGAATCAAACCCACATCTCCTGCTTGGCAGAAGGATTGTTTACTGCTGAACCCCTTGGGAAGTGATTTATTTAGTGGTCCTTTATTGTTGAATGGTTTTGATTTTGCTATTGCAAACAGTGCTACAGTTCACTAGCGTCGTAAAGGTCATGTTCATTCTGAAGAACTAAAATGGGAAGGCAATTGAGCATTAAGTTAGTTAGAGGCCAGCAGATGGCATGGAAAGGCGTGACGTTTAAAGAATGGCCTCAGATGCCCTTGGTTCTTAAGGATCAATGACTAATTAAGAAAACCGAGGGCTACTGCACATCTATTAGAATCTAGTAGAATACCAAAATCTTTGAGTTGAGCAGTGAGGAATCCTAATCCTGTGAGGAACTGAAAGGATTTTCAGATCATTAAATAGCAGGTGATATTCATCCTTCCAGCTTACCTGTAAGGTAGATAAGTCAGTAAACAACACAACTTTTGACATTAGGCACCAGAGACCTTATTCTTTCTCTTTTCCAGCTCAGTTCAAACAATGAGACTTTGTTAAATAATTTATATTTGAACAAGCTGTGGAAACTTTCACTAGAGATCAGTGAGTTTCCACGGGTCCTCTGCAGAATAAAAAGGGATATAAGTAAACAAATGGGACTGCTGAAAAATACATGAGATTGCATGTTAGATGTTAGTTCTGTTTGTAGGAGGTAGCTTCTGGAGGGGAGGAGAGTATGTTTCCTTTGATTCCATAATGCTACCTAATTGCATCTGAGACTAGGGCTTATCTATGAGCTTGAATAAAGCAGACTTCAAACGACAAGCAGAAAATCATCTCACTGGTCTTTACCACTTCTGGAACCCCAGTGGTTCACAGGTGAAATAAAGTTATAAAACAAGCCTCTAGTTTTCTACCTTTCTTGTTAACTGTTTTTGGAAGAAAAATTAAAAGTTGGAAAGAGTTTTTCATTCAGTTACTCATGTTCTTTCTTGACTTCCTAAAGATGAGCCAGCTACAGGTTCTATTTCATTATTGTAAACCATAACTCTGACTCGATGTCTCCTGTTTCTAAAACTTGCGGATGTGTTTGTTTCAGTAGTCAAAGGTGAGAAAGAAGTCACGACCATAACTTCATATTCATCATAGTCGTGGAACCATGGAGTCCTGGCTATTCATATAATATGTGACTGCAATTAAAAAGGACGCTTGCTCCTTGGAAGAAAAACTATGACAAACCTAAACAGCATATTAAAAAACAGACGTTACTTTGCCAACAAAGGTCGATATAGTCAAAGCTGTGGTTTTTCCAGTAGTCATGTATGGATGTGAGAGTTGGATCATAAAGGCTGAGTGCTGAAGAATTGATGCTTTTGAGCTGTGGTGTTGGAGAAGACTCTTGAGAGTCCCTTGGACTGCAAGAAGATCAAACCAGTCAATCCTAAAGGAAATCAGTCCTGAATATTCATTGAAAGGACTGATGCTGAAGCTCCAATATTTTGGCCACCTGATGTGAAGAGCTGACTCATTAGAAAAGACCCTGATGCTGGGAAAGATTGAAGACAGGAGAAGGGGACGACAGAGAACAAGATGGTTGGATGGCATCACCGACTCAATAGACATGAGTTTGGGCAGACTCCAGGAAATGGTGAGGGACAGGGAGGCCTGGCGTGCTGCAGTCCATGGGGTCGCAAAGAGTTGGACACGACTGAGTGACTGGACAACAACAACAGCACTTAAAAAGATGCTGAAACTAGGCTCAGAAATCTTAACTAGTGGTCTAGATTCACTAGGACTAACACCAAGGTTTCCTTACTGCTAGTCAGCACACCCCTATTTTATGTAGACTACGATCTCTGTAACTGAGAAAAATGGAGTTGGATTACATGAAGCTCTTTTGAAAAGATGAGATTGAAAATGTATCTCATTGAGTGTTCATTTTGAGAAGTGTGATAGTTGTGAAGTTGCTTAGCATAATTTCCTTGGCAGTTTTGGGTTTCCCTAGACATTAGAAAGAGAATTCAGTTAGATCTCTGATGGGAGGAAAGTGTGCTCCCGTGGTTTTGTCTCAACAGAGATAAGGAAAAGAAAAAAAAAGAAAAAACCGTTGGAGAGAATAAATTATCATTCTTCACTTCCTTCCTCAAATTTGATGTTGATGCTTGCCAGTCTTCAAGATATATCACAAATTGTTTACCAGACTATCTTTGGGGGAAGTGGTTTTTAAGTTCTTTTTTATTTTTATTTTTTATTGAAATGTAGTTGCTGGACAGTGTTTTGAAGTTCTTGACCAGGCCTGAGTCAGTATGAACTTGGTTTCTCCTAGGTGTAAAGTCCCTAGGGATGTGGTGAGACCTCTATGGCTGAAACATGAACACTTAGACCTACAGAATTATTTAATCCTCGAAGAAGCAGAAATTATTCACTAGGAGACTCTGGCTCAAAATATGAGTTTATTGCAGTTACTGTGATAAACCCAGTTTGAAAGCAGCATAGCTTCTTAGTTGGGAGGGACTTAATTTATCAAGGTGATTAAGATTTGCAGTTGCTTTATTTTGGAGGAATTTACCCATATCTCATATGAAAAATATGGTTAAAAGCTTAAACTGGGGATTTTCCTGGCAACCCACTCCAGTAACTCTTGCCTGGAAAATCCCATGGACAGAGTAGCCTGGAAGGCTGCAGTCCATGGCGTCGCTGAGGGTCGGACACGACTGAGCGACTTCACTTTCATGTTTCACTTTCATGCATTGGAGAAGGAAATGGCAACCCACTCCAGTGTTTTTGCCTGGAGAACCCCAGGGACGGGGGAGCCTGGTGGGCTGCCATCTATGGGGTCACACAGAGTCGGACATGACTAAAGTGACTTAGCAGCTTAGCAGCCAGTGGTTAAGACTCCATGCCTTCAGTGCAAGGGGCACAGATTTGATCCCTGGCTGGTTGCTGACAAAGGTCCGTTTAGTCAAAGCTATGGTTTTTCCAGTACTCATGTATGGATGTGAAAGTTGGATTGTGAAGAAAGCTGAGTGCCGAAGAACTGATGCTTTTGAACTGTGGTGTTGGAGAAGACTCTTGAGAGTCCCTTGGACTGGAAGGAGAGCAAACCATTCAATCCTAAAGGAAATTAGTCCTGAATATTTATTGGAAGGACTGATGCTGAAGCTGAAACTCCAATACTTTGGCCACCTGATGCAAAGAACTGACTCATTTGAAAAGACCCCAATGCTGGGAAAGATTGAAGGCAGGAGGAGAAGGGGACAACAGAGGATGAGATGGTTGGATGGTATCACCGACTTGATGGATATGAGTTTGAGCAAGCTCCGGCAGTTGGTGATGGACAGGGAAGCTTGGTGTCCTGCAGTCCATGGGGTCACAAAGGGTCGGACACAACTGAGCAACTAAACTGAACTTGGGAACTAAGATCCAGAGTGCTGAGGGGTCACCCCCACCCCCCCCAAAAAAAGTTAACCTGGATGAGTTAGGTTGAAATGATCAAATAGTCTACACTAGACCCTACACACACACACACACACAATCAAATAATCTACACTAGACCCTACACACACACATATGTACCTTGGGTTGTAAAAATGCAGACCACTCAAAGAAGTTAGTATTGGAATTAACCAGTAGATTTCAGTATGACTTTCACTTTTATCAGGCCTGAGTTACATATTTAATGAACATGCATGTAGTAGACACTATTGTCCTACAAATGTACTGCTTATAAAATAAGAAAATGTTTTATTTTAGATATTACTAAATGTGTATAATCATAAGATGTGTCAAGACGAATATTTTTTATTTTGAGGTTAAGGACTGTTCCATTATGGACTTGTTGAAGTAACTTCAAGCATTGTAGGCATTTGCAAGATGTACGTTTCTTACACAGACGTAGAGGGAATGTTATGGATTATGCTGAGTATAAAATACTTACATAGATTGGACAGTTGTCATTTGAATGTTGCCTGCGCCACATGAAGGAGAAAATGGAGGCAGGATTACATAGCGTAATAGAGATAAGAATCTTGTAACTTGGCCGTCAACTCATTCATTTTCTTGCCTATTTTTGTGCAGAATGTGAGGTCTTAGTTCCTTTTCCAGGGATTGAACCCTGACCCTCAGCAGTGAAAGTGTGGAGTCCTAACTGCTGGACTGTCAAGGAATTGCCTTCCTTGGCTTATTTTATGATCTAATTAATCATTAGTATTAGAAGCAGATAAAAAGTCAGAGAACTTCAGTTCTGTTTCTTTGCTTTCAGTTATTTTGAACTTGTGAACAGTATTTAGGCTCAAATAATAGATTATCAGGGCTTTGACATCCCAGAGGCTACATAGTCAGCCAGACTTAATGATTGTTGTGGTCTGTAAAGCTCAGAAGTTCAGATTATTGGGTGGTGGCTGATGGGGGTGGGGAGTAAAGAGAAATGTCCGTCTCAACATGAGAAGTGACTGGGGCATGACATGCGGTCCATCCCTTGGCATGTTATGTTTGGGTAACACCAGACAAACTGCCTAGGGTTAGGGGCTGGTTAGGAATAATGAAAAGTAAAGTTGGATTCTGCATCACCAGATTAAAGAGGTGGAAGCTCTTTGGACTATTCGTGCGTGTACCATGCACTGTTGCTAAGTGTGACTGTTTTAATTAGTTCCACGTGTGTAAGTCAGCGTTCTGTTGTGTAGTGGGTTCATGTTCTGGGGGCAGATAATGTTGTCTTCACTTGATAGAGAAACAGACAATAGAGGGTAACTGTGGATAGCTTTGGGCTTCCCCGGTGGCTCAGCAGTAGAGAATCTGCCTGCAGTGCAGGAGACATGGGAGACGCGGGTTCAGTCCCTGGGTCTGGAAGACCCCCTGGAGGAGGACATGGCAACCTCCTCCAGTTTTCCTGCAGGGAAAATCCCATGGGCAAAGGAGCCTGGTAAGCTACAGTCCATAGGATTGAAGAGAGTCCCGACACGACTGAGTGACTGAACACACGCACACACTGATAGCTTCTGACAGATGGCCGACTTGAACCTTGATGCCCTGATTTCGGAGAAGGCGATGGCAGCCACTCCAGTGCTCTCGCCTGAGAATCCCAGTGACGGGGGAGCCTGCTGGGCTGCAGTCCATGGGGTCGCTGAGAGTCGGGCACGGCTGAGCGACTTCACTTTCACTTTTCACTGTCATGCATTGGAGAAGGTGACAGCAGCCACTCCAGTGCTCTTGTGTGGAGAGTCCCAGGGACAGATGAGCCTGGTAGGCTGCCGTCCATGGGGTTGCTGAGAGTCGGGCACGGCTGAGCGACTTCACTTTCACTTTTCACTTTCATGCATTGGAGAAGGAAATGGCAACCCACTCTGTGCTCTCGCCTGGAGAATCCCAGGGACAGAGGAGCCTGGTGGGCTGCAGTCCATGGGGTCGCACAGAGTTGGACACGACTGAAGCGACTCAGCAGCAGCAGCAGCTCTGGTTTTAGCACCCATGTCCTTAACCCGTTCACTTCTGCCCTTTGTACTTAAATGGCAGAAACCCACAGGCGTTCCTGGGTGGGGTCTTACTAGGCCTGTGATTCCCAAGTAGTCACCCCTTTGTCTCCAGTCACAATTGCTGCTCTCAACTTGGGAAGCCCCTTCCCGGTCACCCTCACGTTTTGGGAATTCCCAAAGGAAGCCAGGAAAACAGTTTGAATCCACGAAATCATGCTGAAGCACACAGATTGATGTTCTTTTAATTCTTCTACGAGTTTGCATTTTTGAAAATGTGGCAGTAACTGAAATAAATCATTATCTGCGAAGGTTTTCAGTTAACCAAGTAAAGTGAAAGAATCAGGCAGAAGATATTTTGGGGTTTTGGTGCTACCAGAATGTATCAGACGGCCTTGTCTGGAAGTCAGCCCAGGGGATTAACTGACTTAAGTGGATTCTGCTTTTTGCAGTTCCTTCATTTTCTCTATTCTGAACCTCTGGGTGCTTGGAGTCTTTTCTTCTGTTTTGGTTTTGTGTGCTCGTTTTTTGAGTGGCAAATTATAACTGTCTGCAGTATTTGGTTGGGTCAAGAGAAGAGAAGGGACAGGTAGGAGAGAGGCCTGTTCAGTAGGGAATCCAACAGGGCTTAGTGGGGGAGAGGCCTGTATACTCCTGGGATAGCATGTTTGTAAACTGGGCCTTTTCCTTCCATAGTAATAGACTGTGCTTGAGAAGAGATGTCTGTTTCCCCAAACCATGAGGTTAGGGGAAATGCCCACAGCATCACGGTTGGTGTATAATCTGATATTTTTTTTCCTATAAGATTCTTTTTTGTTAAAATATGATGAGAAGAACAAGTTATAATTGTCCTTTCTTATTTTGCATCACTTTCACTGTTTCTCTTTAATGAAAAATGCAGGAAGTTGCTGCTGCTTTCTTAACTTGCAGGCTGCTCGCCTGTCCTCTTTGTTCTTTGTTAAATATGAGCTGGCATGTGTTAGACTACGTTTGCATTTGCTCTTCGGGACTTCAGTGGTTTCTAAATTCAGCCCTGGCTAAGCCAGTTCTCTGTTTGCCTGAATCAATTGAGACTGCTATTTTTAGCAACAAAAGGGAATTGAAATAGCAATTTTCTTCCCATGTAATAGATCCCCAAGAGGAATACTGATGTAAGCTCTCTGTCCTTTTCTATTCTCCCCACCCCCCAAAAGCACTCAGTGGAACCGCAGCTGTCATGGTTTGCGGCAGTATTAATCTTTAATCAATCCAGTGTTCTCTGCATTCAGGTGGTAGTCGGGGAGGATGGGTAAGGGTCAGGAGAAGGAATCTGCCTAGAATAACTAAGCTCTTATGCATGGGCCCTGCAGTCAGAATTGGGTGGGTAGTGGCAGGGAATAGAAGAAGCTAAAAATAGCACGTTTGCTTCCAGTGTTCCTCTAGTCTATTTTTGATGTTTGATATTGGTAAGGTTGATTGGATTCTTACTAAAAATATCTGTTCCTGGCAAGTTGAGGACAAAAAGAGTAGAGTATTTTTAACCTACACAAACTGAAGCATTTTTGTTGACTCTCTAAAATCTGGAGGCTGAGCCCTGGTCAGTTGCCAGTATTTTATATAATCTGTAACAAGCAAGACACTTCTGGGTGCCAAGTTGGGATATTCTTTATAGTTGTCAGTTTCCATCTTCTCAAAGGCTTGCAAATTTGGTTTTAGATGTTATATTTATATATGAAAACATAAGCCTTTTAAAATCTCCTTCCCCCAGACTGCCCCCACCTTCTTTCTCTTACTTCAGTTCTACCCCTGGCCATCATCAAGACTCTTGCAACCCATAGGGTTGTGGGTGATACCTGAGGCCATTGGATTATGGGTGGGTGATAGCTGTAGCCTTATTCTGTGTATTGCTGAAAACTACCTACTTATTCATAGCAATATGGAATCTGAGAGCACCCAAGTGTTAACTGAAGAAGCCAATCTTAATGACAAGAACAGAGATCTGCCGCAACTTTGGTAATTTGGCGTGCCTTACTAAGCCCAAGTGATTCATCACCTGGGCTGATTCATCACTCTTCCCCTACTCTTGCTTTGGATCTGTTCAGTTCACATCCCCCCTGGCACATTTTGAGTGAAGTAGTTCTCTCTAGCATTGAAACTCATCTCTTTACAAGGGCCCCCTCAGAATCCTTTGAAAATGTGTGTCTATAGATTCATCATAAACTAAATTAAACTTCTGATTGTGACATTTCTTAAATTTTATTTTAGACCACTGATCCGTGATAATGAGAGGGGCTGAAGAGTGCTGGGGATTGCGTGCAGTGGCTGATTGGGCATTATTTCTGAAAAAAAAAAAAAAAAAAAAGAAAAGTAGGTGAAGCGGTGGGGAGTGTCGCAAGAAGACAGTCCTTCATTCGTAATCTCCTTTTACCATGGCGTAATCCCCTTTTACCATGTTTCACTCATCTTGTGAAGCATCATCTGCTTTTTACCAGACACTATGCTAGCCTTTAGACTGTGGTGACCCAGACCTTTATGGAAGTCTATATGATGGATGTCAAGTAGGGGAAGTACAGAGTACCCAGGGGCCAGGGAGCTGCGAGATCCTGCTGGTCACGAGGTCAAGGAAGGCCTAAAGGAGGAAACATTCAAGGGAAACCCTTAAGGATGGGAGAGAGAAACTGGTGGAAGTAATTTTGGGAGTAGTGGAAACTGCATTTGTGAAAGGAGAGCATGTTAACTTTGTAGGAATTAGAAAATTTTCAGCATGACCGGGGCAGTGGGTGGTAGGGGGACAGTGATGGGAGGTAAGGTCAACTCATGGAAGACCTTGTAAAGAATTAAGGGCAGTGGAAGGCCACTGAAAGGTTTTTGGCAGGGAAGTGATGTCACGTTTGCCCAGTGGACCAGTCACTTTGGTTGCAGTGTGAAGAGTAATTTGGAGAGGAACAAGAAAGGGAGCAGGTGAGTGAGTTAGAAGTCTGTTGCAGTAGTTTTTGTGGGAAGTGAATTCTCGTAGCCCAGGAGGTGGCAATGGGGAGACATGAATAGATTTGTGTTCCAGGTTTTATATAATTGGCTGTAGACAAACATTGTCATTTCTTGATGGAAGAATGAGATCATAAAAATGGTGTTTGAGTCCATGGGACTCTCAAGAGTCTTCTCCAGCACTACAGTTCAGAAGCACCAATTCTTTAGTGCTCAGCCTTCTTTATGGCCCAATTCTCACATCTGTACATGACCACTGGAAAAGACATAGCTTTGATTATATGGACTTTTGTCGGCAAAGTGATGTCTCTGCTTTTTAATATGCTGTCTAGGTTTGTCATAGCTTCTCTTCCAAGGAGCAAGTGTCTTTTAGTTTCATGGCTGCAGTCACCATCCGCAGTGATTTTGGAGCCCAAGAAAATAAAGTCTGTCATTTATTGCCATGAAGTAATGGGACCAGATGCCATGATTTCAGTTTTTTGAACGTTGAGTTTTAAGCCAGCTGTAGCCACCACTTTTGAATTGGCTGGATAAAGGCCAGAAAGGAGTCTCTCCCTGCTGAGTCACTCCTTTAATGCAGCCTTCCTCAAAGTCCCTCACAAGAAACACTACTTGCATTTTATTTCCTGAATTTAGTCACGTGGCTGCGCCTAGCTGCTGGGGAGGTTGTATTCCAGGCCACGATTGCTACCAAGAAGGAAAGGATGGATGGGTGCTGAGGAAGACAGGTAGTTGGCTCGGGCCCCTGTGTGTATATAATGTAAGAAGGATGGGTCCCCAGGGTTGTTTTTGCATATTTCATCTTCTTTTGGTGTGGCTGTATATAATTTTTTTTGTTTTAAGAAAGCACAAAAAGCAAGCAGTACTTCTAATGTGGGTGATTTGAAAGCTGGTCTTTTTTTCATTTGGTTTTCATTGCAAAGTGGTAGAAATATCATGGTGATAGTGCTTAGATGGTGTTTCCCAGAAGACCAAACAAGAGATAATCTTAGGTACTGCATTGATGAATACTTTAAAATTTTAATATTTTTCTATATACATATTCTATACTAATACTGTATTTATATTAATTGAAACTGGTGGTCTTTTACCATATCAGGTAATTAAGTAAATAGTAATTCCATTTTCTATTAAATTTAATTTAAAAAAAATCAGTTTTAAGAAAGTATTAAGTGACCTTAGGAAACATTGATGTAAGCAATGCTGTACTGATACTTCGGAAACTAGAATAGATGGAGAATTTGCTGGATCAGTTTACACCATCTTTCTATTCCTGGTAGGAAAAGACTTCTTTTTTTGGAAAGGCAATACACGCACATGGTTAGAAAATACTGACAGTAAGAAGAGTGAAAAATAGTAGCCTCTTTCCTGTATTTCCCCAATGTCACAGAACACTGCCCGAAGACTTTTGATTTAAGATGTGCTTTATTTAGCTTCCTAAAGTGAATGATGAAGAGTTGACTGCCCAGACAATATGGAGCATCTAGTGAGATTCACACTATTATTTTATAAAATTAAAAAATAATATTCAACTTGGGTTAAGAATTTTTTTTTCTATCCCACCATGAGCTGCTATCTCTGCTACTACTGTTGCAATATTTCTTTAGCTTTAAAGCAAAGAATATATCTTTTAAAAGCAAAGACAGGACAATCCTTGTCCCTTTCCTCCCTGCCTTAAGTAGACAAATTTAATCTTTTTTTGGCATAAAGTAAAACTTTTGAGATTGACTTAAGTTTGACAGATGACTTGGTCATGTTTGTCCATTATTTCAAGCATGTTACCTGTCATGACTTAGAGAACTAAAGAATTTGTCATTTACTTTGATGGGGAAATTGTACTTGATCCCCCATTGCCTGGCCATTGAACATGACTGATTATTATAGATCTGCAGTGGTGCTTATAGAGATGACTAAGAGAGGCTCTCAGTTTCCAGTTTTATTTTTTGTTTCTTTGTGCCCATAAAAATAATTTTTATGCTTTTCTATTTTTGCAGGAAAAAAATGTACTTGTGAGGCAGTGTCTGACTTTTGTGTAACTATATAGTGCTGTATTTGGTTCTGAGAATTCTCTGAATATGGGAAAGTGGTATTTTTTATCTATCTAAAAAGATCAGAGGCTGAATTTTTAATACTTATGGAATTTAAACTCATATTCGTTTCTGCTTAATACTTAAAGCCCTAACCATGGAATGGGTGCTTTATCGAATACCTCATATCCACAGTGGGTCTTATGCATCACTGTAGTCTCTGTAGTCATACAGATAATAGTTTCTAAAAGCTGTTAATTTGATTTAAATTTGATAGTTAATAGGAGATGATAGGGAAAAAATGTTCTTGTTGGGAGCATAAAGCCAAATCTTTTTGAGAAGTGTGTTTAGTATTTATTCTCAACTTAGTCTACTTTAATATGTTTAAGAGGGACCTTGGGGAACTTCCAGTTTCAAAATAGGCAAGTAACAGTATTTTCTAGCCTTTTATCTCTTGGAATGTGTAGGAAATTATTTAGGAGAATAAGACACAGAAAGCACCATTTGGATGAAATGAGGGAACTTCTGAAACCCTTGATTCCCAGGCACAGAGAGTAAAGTTAGGGCGACAGCTTACTTCACAGAGCAGATGTCTAAGAGCTCACAGATGGCCCGCCACTGAGAAGCAAGCACGTTTGCTGTGGACCCCAGAAAAGCACAGGAATTCAAAAGACAAGGATGAGGAAGGGCACTGAACCAGATGTGCTTGAGAGTCCAAAAAACTGGGCACAGAAGAGAGCAGAGGTGAGCCACCAGACTGAGAACAGAGGTTAAGTGGTGAGTCTGCAGACTGACAGCTGCCCAGCTACTCAGCAGCCAGAAGACTGGAATTTGGGGAATGAAGAGATATCAGAGAGTCCTGGAGAAAATACAGATGCTGTTATCTGTATTTGGAAGAGTCCTTTTCGACTCCATGTTGGATCAGTTTTTTTGACTTTAACCTTTGCTTTTTGTTGCTGTTGTTATTATAATCATACATAATGGCCTGCCTCAGGTAACCCTGTTCCTCTGCTTGACTTAAACGGAAGTGTCTTTGTTCAGCTCACAGAGAGAATCTGACCCAGCCCATGTGTGAAGTGAAAGTGAGTGAAGTCCCTCAGTCTTGTCTGACTCTTTGCGACCCCGTGGACTGTAGCCCACCAGGCTCCTCTGTCCATGGGATTCTCCACGCAAGAATACTGGAGTGGGTTGCCATTTCCTTTTCCAGGGGATCTTCCCAACCCAGGGATTGAACCCAGGTCTCCTGCATTGTAGGCAGATGCTTTTACCTCTGAACCACCAGGGAAGCCCCTCTCTGTGAATGGCTGCAAAAACAAGAAATTGACACCCTCCCACTGCCCCGCCCCCCACCTCCCACCACTGGCCATTCTAGGAGGTATTTGCAAGATTAATAGCCTTTTTACTTTACTTCCTTACCTCCTCCCATTCTCTGTTCAGTAAAAGAATCTGGCATCCAGATCCCACAAGATGGTTATTTTGAGACATTTGTCTGCCATCTTCTCGGTCTGCTGACTTTCTGAATAAAGTCGTATTCCTTCCCTCAACACCTGTCTGTAGACTTTTTGGCCTGTCATGTGGCAAGCAGAGCAAGCCTGGACTCAATAACAATACTGACTTGTGGATCCTCTAAACAAAGAGCTCGTTTGCCCGGTGATTACCCTGTAGTGAGGGCCCCAATATAGTCACTCCACCCATGCACCCTCATTGCTGTGTTACTGTCTCCAGGATGAGACAAACCAAAACAATCAAAAATAACTTAGAAGAGACAGAATAAAAGAGTAGACGAAAGTATAAATATATAAACAAAGTCTAATTAATGTCCTGAGAGATAAGATAATGAATGTATAGTAGGAACAACCCGCTGCTTTAAAAAGAGAGCAATCAGAATGAGAAGAGCTCTTCAGTATTAAAAAATTGACAACCTAATTTTAAAAGTCAATACAAAATTTGGAAGATAAAAGTTGAAGAGATTTCCAGGAAAGTTAATAAGGAAAGTAAAATTAATAAAGAAACTGTTATGTCCAAACTCGGGTTAAAGGAAATTCTAGACAATGTGAGGCAGAAATTATCAAATAATTGATATTTAATACATAAGAAAATTGCCAGAATTGAAGCCCATGAATTTGGAGTCCCATCAGTGCCTAGCACCAATGAATGGAGAAGCACCCACTTCAAGTTCTATCACCATCAGTTCAGTTCAGCCGCTCAGTCGTGTCCGACTCTTTTCGACCCCATGAATCGCAGCACGCCAGTCCTCCCTGTCCATCACCAACTCCCGGAGTTCACTCAGACTTACTTCCATCGAGTCAATGATGCCATCCAGCCATCTCATCCTGTCGTCCCCTTTTCCTCCTGCCTCCCAATCCCTCCCAGCATCAGAGTCTTTTCCAATGAGTCAACTCTTCACATGAGGTGGCCAAAGTACTGGAGTTTCAGCTTTAGCATCATTCCTTCCAAAGAAATCCCAGGGCTGATCCCCTTCAGAATGGACTGGTTGGATCTCCTTGCAGTCCAAGGGACTCTCAAGAGTCTTCTCCAACACCACAGTTCAAAAGCAACAATTCTTTGGCACTCAACTTTCTTCACAGTCCAACTCCCACATCCATACATGACCACTGGAAAAACCATAGCCTTGACTAGATGGACTTTTGTTGGCAAAGTAATGTCTCTGCTTTTCAATATGCTGTCTAGGTTGGTCATAACTTTTCTTCCAAGAAGTAAGCGTCTTTTAATTTCATGGCTGCAATCACCATCTGCAGTGATTTTGGAGCCCCCAAAAATAAAGTCTGACAGTTTCCACTGTTCCCCATCTATTTCCCATGAAGTGATGGGACCAGATGCCATGATCTTCGTTTTCTGAATGTTGAGCTTTAAGCCAAATTTTTCACTCTCCTCTTTCACTTTCATCAAGAGGCTTTTTAGTTCCTCTTCACTTTCTGCCATAAGGGTGGTGTCATCTGCATATCTGAGGTTATTGATATTTATGCTGACAATCTTGATTGCAGCTTGTGTTTCTTCCAGCCCAGCGTTTCTCATGATGTACTCTGCATAGAAGTTAAATAAGCAGGGTGACAATATATAGCCTTGACGTACTCCTTTTCCTATTTGGAACCAGTCTGTTGTTCATGTCCAGTTCGAACTATTGCTTCCTGACCTACATATAGGTTTCTCAAGAGTCCTAAAGATGAAGTAACGATCCTAAAAGCCCCAGTGACAAAAAAGCAAATTGTAACTAGAATGGTGAAACATTCTTTTTAAGCAATACTGGTGCAGTGGAGGGTTGTTTTAATTTTGTGTTGAAAACTTTCTCTTGTTTCGAATTCTAGTGTAGACTTAAAAAAAAATGCACAATCAAAAATTTGAGAATTAGGTTTTGTTTGGCAGCCATACTGAGGGCTTAAGCCCAGGAAACAGCCTTTTAGCTCTGAGTGACTGCTCCAAAGAGTCAACCACTCTTAGCTCTGAGTGACTGTTCCAAAAAGGTAAGGGAGGAGCCAGGATGTATGAGTTTTTGCAGTTTAATTAAAGAAAAGCAGACTTCTCAAGTTTATGAATTTAGTGCTTTTTCATGTATGGGAAGATGCCAGAGTCTTGGTTTACTGAAGCCGTTCCTTTGATATGCACCTAACAGGCCAGTATCCTGATTTTCTCCATCCTGAATCCCCTGAGGGTGCACAGCTGGGGGCAGCTGATGGCCTGATGACCTCAGCATCCTTTGTTTACTGATGGCAAGCAGCATTCTTTGTTCATACTAGTTAAACTACTACAAGTGAAGTTAGAATATAGACTATATTTTTAAAGATACAAAAGATAAAAAAAAATTGCCTCTTAAACTGTCACATGAAGAGATGTGATAACTAAATTTAAAATTCTGGATGGCATCCTGGAACAGAAGGACACTCAGTAACAAGACTGCCTGAAAAAAATATGAAGTTTAGTTAATAATAATGTATCATTATTGGTCCATTAATTGTGACAAATTTTCCATAATAATGTAAGATGTTAGTAATAAGAACTAGCTTGGAGTTTGAGGAACACTCTGTATTATCTTCACATTTTTTTGTTTTTGGATAAGTCATACTTTTAGCCACCTCATGCAAAGAGCTGACTCATTGGAGAAGACCCTGATGCTGGGAAAAATAGAAGGCAGGAGGAGAGGGGATGACAGAGGACAAGATGGTTGGATGGCATCACCAACTCAGTGGACATGACTTTGAGCAAGCTCCGGGAGATGGCGAAGGACAGGGAAGCCTGGCGTGCTGCAGTCCATGGGGTCACAAAGAGTTGGACAAGAGTGACTGAACAACAAAAGCTACTTTAAAATTTAATAATTACTTTTCAAAATGTTTACAAAATGTATCTAAATGCCTCCTTGTTTGGCAACTTAGATGTGCTCCATAATGAGGGACTAGAACAAGATCTAAAAAAACAAGAGCTTCAACCCAGGAGAGAGAGTCCAAGAGAATTCCCTAAGATTAGCTTCTAGAACCATAGCTGTGCCCACAGAGCATCTATTCCAGGTTGGAACAGGATGAAAGTTGGAGTGCTCTGTGAAGGTGATCTTTAAGGGAAAGAAAACCAAAAAGGAACAAATTGATGGGGTTGATTGTGTGGAAAAATATACTGAGAGGCCTTTAGAGATTGGGGCAACATTTAAAAGGAAAGCTAAGCAAATGCAAGCAAAAGGCCATTTTAACTCCAGGAGAAGAAAAACGTTGATTAGGAAAGAAAATGTAATTCTGATATGCAGTTTGGTTCACTAGTGGGTGATATATTTTTCTAGCCACAGTAATTGTTGAATAATAAAGGATTTGACAGACTTTGTTCCTGCTCTCTGGGAGGGAGTATCTAAATCCTTGGAGTTTCCTAAGTGATAGGGATGTCTTTGTTATTCATGGTGGGCTCTGATAATGTATGCCCGTGAGATCGCTCATGGTGGGACTGTATGGAGAGCTTCAAGATGGGGACTGGTCCTGATGGAAACACCAACCTCGGGATTAGAAGATTGGCACCTTGAATGGGATACCAGCTGAACCTTCCATCCTCTACGGAGGGATGAGGAGGCTCGAGTCTGAGTTCAGTCCTGTGGCCAGTGATTCAATCAACCACACCTTCGTAATGAAACCCAATGAGAATTCCATATTCCCATGATGCTCTGTTCTCCTCAAGAAAAAGTAACCACTCCTATGGATTTATTCTCCATTCATACTGGATCACACTTAGGGAAGGAAACGTGACCCAGAAGGAAACAGCGGCTCACACTCCAGTATTGTTGCCTGGAGACTCCCATGGACAGGGGGACTGGTGAACTACAGTCCACAGGGTCACAAGAGTTGGACATGACTGAAGTGACTTAGCACTGAATCACAAGCTAGTACATCAGCTATTTTACTTGCTTTTAAAAATATATCAGTATTTCTAAAAGTCTGTGCAGTAGGGCTTGATTTCCTTCATCTACCAAAAAGCAGCTGTGTTGTGTAAAAGTCCCAGAGGCAATGCCGCTGTGTAAAATGATTTAAGTAACATTAAGCCCTTCTTGCAAAAATCATCTTGCAGTTCCTAGTGAGTGAACACACTGATGTTCTGGGGTGGGGCTGGAGGAGTGACCTCCCCTTATTCAGAGAGGTCCTGGAAGCTCTGCATTGGGGACCCCCCTACACCTTGCCCTCTGTGGCTGTTCACTTGGTTGGTCCTGATTTTTATCCTTCACTGTAAAGCTGTAATCATGAATTGTCTTAAGTTATCCTGAGTTCTGTGAGTCATCCTAGTGAATTCTTGAACCTGAGAAATTGTGAGAACCTGAACATTGTAACCAACTAGTCACAAGTGTGGGTGACCTAGGGACGCCTAAACTTGTGGCTGGTGCCTGCTCGTGGACAGTTTCGCTGTCTTTAACCTGTAGGATCTACACTCACTCTGGGCTAATATCAGAATTGAGTTACAGTATTATAATAATGTAATGGCTAACTGTTTGCAGGATCTTGTGATATAACTTCATTGGGAGGATGGGGAAATTTAAAGGGGTGAAGATTGTCTTCAACCCTAATGAGTCAAGTAATATAAAAATAAATGAATCAGGGAATTAGAGTATAACAGGATTTAGAACATGTAAAGACAAGGAGATGCAATTAAAAGCAGTGAAAATTGTTGTTTACGGGGATGGAGTAGGAAGGTGCAGAAGGATACAGAAAAAAATCCCCCCCCCCCTTTTTTTTGGTCCAAAACCTCTTGAAACTGTTTTCTTTTTCAAGCTAAGTTATGTATTTCTTAGATTTAAGTAAAATCACTTTAAAAAGAAGGGAGCCTGACTTGTAGGCTCTCAGTAGTTCATCAGGAAATAGACATTTGTGACGTGTGTATGTAGAGGAGGTATTTAGGGGGATGTTTTCAGGAATGGTACCTAAAAGTGAGTAACCAAAGGAAGCAGGGTAGGGCAGAGGGAGAAGTCAACACTGATGCTGGAGTCACACGAGCCCCATGGGATGGCCCCATGGGATGGCCCCATGGGATGGCCCGTCGGAGATCCCTAAGTGAGGTAAGGGAGCTGGATCTTTGTGTGGACCGGTAATTAGGCATGCATTACCCAGGGGAGGGCTGTAACCTTGGGCAAGGCAGCTCCCTTTGACTGAGGATCATTCCTGGGAGATGATGTCTTGTGCGCTGAGAGCAGATAACACTACTGGTGAGAGGATTGTCTGAAGACCTCTGTACTAGAAGCGAGGATGAGGTTGGTACTCTTAACAGTACCTGATGCCCACTACAAACTCCAGAAACTGAAGAGTCTGATAAAGTTTTGATAGCCATCAGACAAATTTTATAATCTCTAGTCCTGACATATTCTAGGCTTTGCAGGACTATTTTTAAAGTGTGGTACGCTAGTTGAGGGCTTCCCAGGTGGTGCTAGTGGTAAAGAACCTGCCTGCCAATGCAGGAGACTTAAGAGACATGGGTTTCATCCCTGGATTGGGAAGATCCCATGGAGAAGGGAATGTCGACCCATTCCAGTATTCTTGCCTGGAGAATTCCATGGACAGAGGAGTCTGGTGGGCTACATACAGTCCATGGGGTCACAGAGAGTTGGGCACAACTGAAGTGATTTACCTGAATGTATGCTGGTTGAGGTCAGCCTGGAGTTCAGTTTTCACACACACACACACACACACACACACACACACACCAGAGTCATCTGTATTCTTTTGAAATATGTATATTACAGCCAGAAATTCTAGATGCATTAGTTGTGGTGAATTTATTGTCATTTATTTATTGAGCTTTTTCATATTAAGGGATTTAAAAACACCAAATCTGAGAAAGTCTGATGTGGCCATTGATTCAGTGCTGTAATCACATATAGGATTTGCTTGCTCCACAATTGTTGAGCATAAACAGAATAATCTAGGTATGAAAGGCTCTGTGAATAGACAGGTTGAGTGGCAGACAGATTAGGAGAGTATAAGGTATTGTGCTTGTATCATGAAGAAGTTTGAGAAAGCAGGTTCTCAGGGAAATCGTCTCAGTCTTGTTTTGTAGTTTGTAAGAGCAGCTAACTGTGAGCATCACTGGTGCATTCAGCAAGTGTCTACTGAGCACCCACCTTGTGCACCTCACACAGCAAGGAGCCTAGAATCCAGCAGAAGAATTGAGACGTGTGAGCAAATGCATTTCGAAGTAGAGAGTGGTAAGTGCTGCAAGAGAAGCGCATGTAAAGACGTGGAAGAGAGAAAGGACTCGTTTGAAGTGATCTCAACAGTGGAGTTAGTTGGTGGAGTCTGAACAAGCTATGAAGAAAGAGGCATGGAGATGAAGTTCTGGGGATCTGGAAGAGAGCAGAAAAGTTTATCACAGAGAAAAGGAAAAGGAGAGAATTGGAAACAATTAGAAAATGTTTATCCTTCTTGTGTGAAACATTAGTGCATCAGAGACAGGAATACAGTGTAAAATTTGGGTCCCCTTACTTCCAGAATACTCAGAAGATGAAAAGTTACAGAAATGTGCAACAGAGTTGATAATGAGGTTGGAGGAACTTTCATACGATACTTAATTTCCTATAGGTGGATTCCACTACAAATGTTTAAAGGCATGAGTTAATAATGTTTCTTGTAAGCAAAATCACAATCATAAAAACACATGAGTTACCTTTGAGAGGTATCAGAGAACCAATTTATTTTGAAAACTGGTAAGTAAAGGAAAAAAATCCAACATTTATCTTGTGCTTCTGTGCAAATTCTGTATCATTTGTAATCAAATAACTGATAAGGAGTTGTTTCACTATGGAAATATTCCAGCTAATAAATTAAGATGGGAAGACAGAATTCAAGAATCAGTTGAATTCAGTTCGGTCGCTAAGTCGTGACTGACTCTTTGCAACCCCATGGACTGCAGCATGCCAGGCTTCCCTGTCCATCACCCTGTCCAACTCCTGAACCTTACTCAAACTCACATCCATCAGGTCGGTGTTGCCATCCAACCATTTCATCTTCTTTGTCCCCTTCTCCTCCTGTCTTCATTCTTTCCCAGCATCAGGGTGCTTTCAAGTCAGTTCTTCATATCAGGGGGCCAAACCATTGGAGTTTCAGCTTCAGCATCAGTCCTTCCAGTGAATATTCATGGACCGATTTCCTTTAGGTTTGACTGGTTGGATCTCCTTGCAGTCTAAGGGACTCTCAAGTCTTCTCTAACACTATGGCTCAAAAGTATTAATTCTTCAGCTCTCAGCTTTCTTTACGGTTCAACTCTCACATCCATACACGACTACTGGAAAAACCATACCTTTGACTAGACGGACCTTTGTTGGCAAAGTAATGTCTCTGCTTTTTAATATGCTGTCTAAGTTGGTCATAGCTTTTCCAAGGAGCAAGCATCTTTTAATTTCATGGCTGCAGTCACCATCTGCAGTGATTTTGGAGCCCCCCAAAATAAAGTCTCTCACTGTTTGCATTGTTTCCCCATCTGTTTCCCATGAAGTGATGGGACTGGATGACATGATCTTAGTTTTCTGAATGTTGAGTTTTAAGTCAACTTTTTCACTCTCCTCTTTCACTTTCATCAAGAGGCTCTTTAGTTCTTCTTTGCTTTCTGCCATAAGGGTGGTGTCAGTTGCATATCTGAGGTTATTGATATTTCTTCTGGCAGTCTTGATTCCAGCTTGTGCTTCATCCAGCCCAGCATTTCTCATGATGTACTCTGCAAATAAGTTAAATAAGCAGGGTGACAATATACAGCCTTGACGTACTCCTTTTCCTCTTTGGAACCAGTCTGTTCCCTGTCCAGTTCTAACTGTTGCTTCCTGACCTGCATACAGATTTCCCAGGAGACAGGTCAGGAGGTCTGGTATTCCCATCTCTTGAAGAATTTTCCACAGTTTGTTATGATCCACACAGTTAAAGGCTTTGGCGTACTCAATAAAGCAGAAGTAGATGTTATTCTGGAACTCTCTTGCCTTTTCCATGATCCAGTGGAGGTTGGCAATTTGATCTCTGGTTCCTCTGCCTTTTCTAAAACCAGCTTGAACATCTGGAAGTTCACAGTTCACGTATTGCTGAAGCCTGGCTTCAAGAATTTTGAGCATTACTTTGGTAGCATGTGAGATGAGTGCAATTGTGCGGTAGCTTGAGCATTCTTTGGCATTGCCTTTCTTTGGGATTGGAATGAAAACTGACCTTTTCCAGTCCTGTGGCCACTGCTGAGTTTTCCAACTTTGCTGGCATATTGAGTGCAGCACTTTCACAGCATCATCTTTCAGGATTTGAAACAGCTCAACTGGAATTCCATCCCCTCCACTAGCTTTATTCCTAGTGATGCTTCCTAAGGTCCACTTGACTTCACATTCCTGGATTTCTGGCTCTAGGTGAGTGATCACACCATCGTGATTATCTTGAAGATAATCTTGTGAAGATCTTTTTTATACAGTTCTTCCGTGTATTCTTGCCACCTCTTCTTAATATCTTCTGCTTCTGTTAGGTCCATACCATTTCTGTCCTTTATTGAGCCCACCTTTGCATGAAATGTTCCCTTGGTATCTCTAATTTTCTTGAAGAGATCTCTACTCTTTCCCATTCTATTGTTTTCCTCTATATCTTTGCATTGATCGTTGAGAAAGGCTTTCTTATCTCTCCTTTCTATTCTTTGGAAGTCTGCATTCAAATGGGTATATCTTTCCTTTTCTGCTTTGCCTTTAGCTTCTCTTCTTTTCTCAGCTGTTTGTAAGGCCTCCTCAGACAACTATTTTGCCTTTTTGCATTTCTTTTTCTGGAGGATGGTCTTGATCACTGCCTCCTGTACAATGTCACAAACCTCCGTCCATAGTTCTTCAGGCACTCTGTCTATCAGATCTAATCCCTTGAATCTATTTCTCACGTCTACTGTATAGTCATAAGGGATTTGATTTAGGTCATACCTGGTGGTTTTCCCTACTTTCTTCAATTTAAGTCTGAATTTGGCATTAAGTAATTCATGATCTGAGCCATAGTCAGCTCCTGGTCTTGTTTTTGCTGGCTGTATAGAGCTTCTCCATCTTTCGCTGTAAAGAATATAATCAATCTGGTTTCAGTATTGACCATCTGGTGATGTCCATGTATACAGTCTTCTCTTATGTTGGAAGAGGGTATTTGCTATTACCAGCACACTTTCTGACAAAACTCTGTTAGCCTTTGCCCTGCTTCATTTCATATTCCAAGGGTAAAGTTGCCTGTTACTCTAGGTACCTCTTGACTTCCTACTTTTTCATTCCAGTCCCCTGTAGTGAAAAGGACATCTTTTGGGGGTGTTATCTCTAGAAGGTCTTGTCGGTCTTCATACAACTGTTCAACTTCAGCTTCTTCAGCATTACTGGTCGGGTCATAGACTTGAATTACTGTGATATTGAATGGTTTGCCTTGGAAATGAACAGAGATCATTCTGTCGTTTTTGAGATTGCATCCAAGTACTGCATTTCGGACTCTTTTGTTGATTATGATGGCTACTCCATTTCTTCTAGGGGATTCTTGCCCACAGTAATAGATATAATGGTCATCAGAGTTAAATTCACCCATTCCAGTCCATTTTAGTTCACGGATTCCTAAAATGTCAGTATTCACTCTTGCCATATTCTGTTTGACCACTTTCAATTTGCCTTTATTCATGGACCTAGCAGTCTAGGTTCCTATGCAGTATTGCTCTTTATAGCATCAGACTTTACTTCCGTCACCAGTCACATCCACAGCTGGGTGTTGTTTTTGCTTTGGCTCCGTCTCTTCATTCTTTCTGGAGTTATTTCTCTACTGATTTCCAGTAGCATATTGGGCACCTACCAACCTGGGGAGCTCATCTTTCATTGTCCTATCTTTTTGCCTTTTCATACTGTTCATAGCATTCTCAAGGCAAGGGTACTGAAGTGGTTTGCCATTCCCTTTTCAGTAGACCACGTATTATCAGAGCTGTCCACCATGACCCATCCGTCTTGGGTGGCCCTACGGTGGCCTGGCTCATAGTTTCATTGAGTTAGAAAAGGCTGTGGTCCATGTGATCAGTTTGTTTAGTTTCCTGTGATTGTGGTTTTCATTCTGTCTGCCCTCTGATGGAGAAGGATAAGACGCTTATGGAAGTATCACCGTCTTGCAGTCTCTAATTAAATATTGTATCTCAGTGGTGAACATCAATGGCTGCTTATGTAACAGAAAGCAAAATTAGCAAATGTGTGCCTCCTGATAGAAGTACATACTGTTGCTTATAAAGTATTCTTACCCAAAAAATTAAACCTGAATTTGATCACCTAACTATTAGTGGACAGAGAAAGTGAAAGTAAAGTCTCTCAGTCATGTCCGACTCTTTGCAACCCGTGGACTGTAGCCCACCAAGCTCCTCTGTCCATGGGATTCTCCAGGCAAGAATACTGGAGTGGGTTGCCATTTCCTTCTCCAATTAGTGGACAGAAGAACATGTTAAATGACATCAGGAGGATGCAATCAGCCAGTGACAGGCTGGTTAAGTTAAATGTGTGATCTACTATATTCAACAGATGCCAGGGAGGGGAGAAGGAGGGAGGCAGAGGGAGAAAAAGAGAAGCTGATAGAGCAGATAGAAAATGGCAACCTACTCCAGTATTCTTGCCTGGAGAATCCCATGGACAGAGGAGCTTGGTGGGCTACAGTCCACGGGTTGCAAAGAGTCGGACACGGAGTCCATGGAGTCGCAGAGTTGGACGTGACTGAGCGGCTAAGCACAGAGCTGATAGAGGGGGAGAGATAGAGATGGAGACAGACATAGATGTGATTTCATAACCTGTTTTATTATTTCATATTCTATTATGATTATGAAAGATATGACTAGAAAGAATTTAGATATGTTTGCCATATTTCTGAATAGTAAAAGTAGGGAAAGTGTTAGTCGCTCAGTCCTGTCCAACTCTTCGTGACCCTGTGGACTGTAGACCACCAGGCTCCTCTGTCCATGGAATTCTTCAGGCAGAAATACTGGAGTGGGTAACCCTTCCCTTCTCCAGGGGATCTTCCCCACCCAGGGATTACGACCCAGGTCTCCTGCACTGCAGGCAAGTTCTTTACTGTCTGAGGCATAGGGAAGCCCATTTTAGGATGCTACTCACAACCATGCTATGAATTTGTTAAACATGATTCCAGTGTTTTAGAGATAAGATACCTTGGTGTGATCTGACCTGTTATCATTTTCAGATGTTTATGCTACATAAGGTTTTAGAGCTTTAAAGAGAAATATGCTTTCTCGTAGAAGAAATAGATATTATTCGATTTTTACTACCTATAAATATATTTTAAAGGTTTTAAATGTATAATAGGATAATGTGTACTTAATAGTACAGCTCCATGCATTTTTACATACACACATACACATCAAGATATAGAGTATTTCCTACATCCTGAAGGTTCCCTTAATGCCTTTTCCCTGTCATCTACCCCATTACCTAGGAGTAGCCAATATTCTAACTTCTATCGTTATAGATTAGTTTTTCCCTTTTTTGGAATTGGATAAATGGAATCAAAACAGCTTATACACTTTTTTTTTTTTTTTTTTTAGCTTGTACACTTTTATTTCAGGCTTTTTTTGCTCAATATAATGTCTGAGAGATCTGTTCATCTTTTGCATGTATTAATAGTTCTTTTATTTAAAAATTGCTATTTAGTATTCTGTTGTGTAAATATACCTTAATTTACTTACTCATTCTCTTGTAGTTTAATATTTGGACAACTGTGCAGCAATAAAGCTACCATGGACATTGTTTTGATAGACATGATGTTTTTATTACCTCTTGGGAATTGTGAGGTCATAGGTAGGCACGTTTATTTCTGGACATAATGCAAAGTCATTTTTCCAAAATGATTGTGTCAATTTATAGTGCCACCAGCATTGTATGAGAGTTCCAGTTGCTTTACATCCTTGTCAGCCCTTGGAAGTGCAGTTTTTTTATTTTTAGCTTTGTGCTGGGTATTCATTCCTAATAAAGAGCCACTGGTAATTGCTCCATCTTTTACATCAGAGTATAGTTGACCCGTCAGCATCACGGTCGGTTAGGGTCACGGACCCTCCATGCAGTTGAAAATCAAAGTATAACCTGACAGTTGGCTCTCAGTATCTTGAGATTTTGCTTCTGAGGTTTCATATCTGTGGATTCAACTAACCTTGGATCCTGTAGTACTGTACTATGTATTTATTGGAAAAAATCCGCATACACTTGGGCCCTTGGTGTCCAAAGCCATGTTGTTCAAGAAGCAGCTGTATCACATAGGCCCTCTTGTGTCTAATTGGTGGGTCTTAATTATGATCAGTTCTGCATCGTGATTCTGAAACTAAACTGTTACTTGTTTCTTCTCTCAGTTGTCACAGGTAGTACTGATGGAATTGGAAAATCATATGCAGAAGAGGTAAGTAATTTTCAAGACTTTCTATTTGGTATAAAAATGTAAGAACAAATACAGAATGCTCTCTTACAGTAATTTTGATTTTGAAGTTAAAAGCACCAATAGAGCCTTATACAATATAATAGAGGTACTTTGTTTCTACCTTGTTAGCAATACTGTGCTTAAACACAACTTTAAAACAACTTTTGGGGCATAATGTGTGTAAAACGTTTTGTCCTGGTAAGTTGGAATTGTGAACATTTTAGTGTAATTTTATTTTATATTGTGTAACTATGGACCATTCTCAGTCTTTAAAGTTAATTGCTTTGGATTATTTTCCAAAAGGTAGATAAATTATTAGTGATTAAATCTGCAGACTAGTCCATGGTATCGTTTTCACAAGAAGGACTGTGACTGACAGATATTGACAGACAGCCTCAGAGGATTCCAGTTGTCTCTAATGTAACTGAAGGGGAGGACATCATAATAGTTTGAACAGAGCTATACAGACCAGAAGCACTGGCCGTGCTGTTAGGGCGAGCAGTCCTGGCTCCACAGAGGCGCACCGATAGCCTGAGATACTGTCTGATTGTGGTGGAGATCCTGGCTGATCCATTGACTCTCTCATTTATCCTTTCAAAAGCATTTTTTAAAAAAATCCTTTGGTTTCTCAGCCTTCTGTTTTTAATACAAAATCTACAGAAAAGTTTCAAGAAGAATACAGGAAGCACTCATATACTTTTCATCAGGATTCACCAGTTGTTAACATTTTGCCCTGTTTCTCTTTATCATTATAATTTGGAGCTTCCCTGGTGGCTCAGAGGTTAAAGCACCTGCCTGCTATGCGGGAGACCAGGGTTCGATCCCTGGGTTGGGAAGATTCTCCTGGAGAAGGAAATGGCAACCCACTCCAGTATTCTTCCTGGAGAATCTCCTGGATGGAGGAGCCTGGTGGGCTACAGTCCACGGGTCGCAAAGAGTTGGACACGATTGAGCGACTTCACTTCACTTCACTTTGGTGGGACCATTTGGGACTTACAGGCATTGTAACAACTCACCCTTAAAGATTTCAGCATGAAGCGTCTGAAAACTAGAATGTTCACTCTTGTAACCACAGTCCAGTGATCACACATGGGATACAAAGTTTAACTTGACACACTACTGTACAATATACACTCTGTATTCAGGTTTCCCCATTATCCCAGGAGTGCCTTTTATAGAGCTTTTTGTATTCCAGAACCATTTAAAGATTATGCATTGCATCTAGATGTCCTGTTTCTTGACCAGGAGAGCTCCCTAGTGCCCTTCCGCGCAGGCCCCCCGCCCCCACCTTTTTTGCTTGTTTTCTTTGGTAACAGTGGCATTTTGGGGGAAATCCAGGCCAGTGGTTGCGTAGATTACTGTTTGGGTTTGTCTGATTGTTTCCTCGTGATTGTGTGCGTGTGTGCTCAGTTGCTCATGATGCGGTTCAAGGTAAATTTTTTTAGCAGAAATGCTGCACAGGTGATAAACATTTTTTAGCAGGAATGTTACACAGGTGATACTGTACTCTTCTGAGTTTGTCTTATCAGGAGCCACAAGAAGTCCATTCGTTCCTTTATTGATTATGTTGAGATAAGTCACTTACTAAGATGCTCTCTACCATAATTTTCTATTATAAAAGTACCTTTTCCCCCTTTGTAATTAATGAGGAATCTGTGGGATGATTCTTTGCATGCATACCTCATTTCTCAACAGTCTTCCACCCCAGCATCTGTTGCTAAATTAGTTATCGCTAGGATAGTTTTAAAATGGTGATTTTTAAATGGTATCTTTCCTTTTAAGATTATATTAGATGCCGTTTTTCAATAGATAGGATCTTTTCCTTGTTCTTCCTCTCCCCATTAATTAAAAAAAGAAGGACTCGGTATATATTTGTGGGTTTTGTATAGTGTTTTTATAAGAGATTAATTCAGCAAGTTATTACCAATCTTAATTATTTTTTATAAAAAAATGTTCCATATCTTCTCATTTGCTATACCACTTTTTACTTAATAAAAGCTGACTTTAGGATTTAGGACTGGAAAATTAGTTTACTAAATCATTTATAGTTCAGAGCACATAATTTATTCTCATTTATATACTGTCTGTAGTAGTTCACTAAAAATTCTGTGTATATCAGTGTTTTTTCTTCTGCCCCGATATTTATGGGTCTCTGGGGATAGAAACCACGTTCCTATAAATCTTAATTCATTTTGTGCAGTACTTATACAGCCCTGGAGAAGTACACAGAAGGTACTCCTCAGGAAATTCTTTATTAAGTCATACAATTAACTATCTTAGTTTGCCTTTGTAGTCCATAAAGTATAGTATTTAAATAAAAACTTTAAAATTGGTTCTATTTTTTGAATTCCCAACATTTTAACTGTAGTTTCCTTTGCCAGTTCTATAGTCTTCATGTACCCAGTCTAAGACAAAAACTTTTAAAGCTAATTTTTAAATTAAAGAAGTAATAGATACTTATGAATAAAAAAATTAAGTATGGACAGGTACAAAGTAAAAGTCTTCCTTTTTCTAAAACCCATTGAGTTTTATACACTAGCTTGACTGAGAAAAATAATTCTTTGGGGAATCTTTTTCTAAAGTCTTCATTTTGGTTTGCCCATTCATTACACTCGGGGGTTTATTTGTTTTTTAACTTGAATTATCATATGTTTTCTTAAAATGAGACTATATCTAATGTACATTTTAAAGTGAAACAGAGATGTGATTCAGCTGTTCAGTGTCTTCTTTTATTGTTTCAGTTAGCAAAGCGTGGAATGAAAATTGTCCTTATCAGCAGATCACAGGACAAACTGAACCAGGTTTCCAGTGAGATAAGTAAGTCCTCACATCACCCTTCCCCTAAAATCACAAAAGGAGTACAGGTAGCCTAAATTTAATGTTCTCAAGCAGATATCTAGCGTTAATGTATTTATGTTTCAGAAAGCTTCTTTTTTTGTTCTTTTTTGCTGTTAATAGGGGTGTTTCAAAGGTAGATCAGTTTTTTCTAATTAATATAGTACCATTATAAGTTGCTTAAAATGTGTTTTACTGACTCATTAGGTTCTTTTGTGAAGAATCCGATTCTCGGATTATGTTCTCCTTAAACATCTGCATTCTTTTTCTGTTGCTCCTTTTAGTTATTCTAACTTTTTTTTTTGCTCTTTGACCTCAATGTCTTTATTTACTGGCCATGCCATGGGGCATGTGGGATCTTAGTTCCCCAACCAGGGGTGGAACCTGCACCCCCCGCAGTGGAAGTACAGTCTTAACCACTGGACCCCCAGGGAAGGCAGTCCCTGACTTCATTGTCTTTAAATGTAAATCATATACGACTGAGGAAAAATGCAAAAGGCTAGCATATATACATGTGAGAGAGAAACTATTTTGGACTTTTTTCTTAGACAGCTGTGCTTGAGACCTGAATTATAGTATGGCAAAAACTCTTTTCTTCTGACATCTCGGTAACCAACCAGATGGTTAAACCAGTGCTGTGCATTTCCTTGGTAAAATGTGTTAACTCATGTTCCCCATATGCTGTTTGTGGCTGGTAGGCTTCTCAGTATGATGCTTGTGTACTTTTATTCCTATGGGTCTAATGGTTTACCTGTTAACAGTCAGTTTTATTTGTTTTCAGACTTAACTTATGCCGGGTGCATTTGTTATTAAGCATTCTGTACACTGATGAATTATTAGTGTAAAAGGGAGAGTAGGATAACCAAGTTGAATGCTCTGAAAAAAAGTGAGAAAAGCAAGTTCTTTTAGAAATTGGCTGTCAACCTAGGGGAAAACAAGAAAAATGCAAAATATTGGGGAAAAAATGGTTTGGACTGTTTGATATGTGTTAAAGTTTTTGCTGCGTTAAGAACTGAAATTGCAATTATAGATAATGCGTTATGGGTGTGGGGTGTTGTATATGTAAGAAAGACTGGAATTCCAGACTGCAGATCCAGATTCAGATAAGGACTTGGTCCCCTACGCAGAGGATTGGTGAATGAATTACACGTACTCATGGTGTCAGTCAAAATGGTTATAACATGTGCTTATCATTTTCTAGAATTCTTGCTTTAACTGAGTTCTCTGAGTATCCAGCTAAAAAACTACCCTGATTCTTTCAGAAGAGTCCCAGCTTTATTGAGATATAATTGACATATAATATTATGTAAGTTTGTATATACCTTATTATTAATAACATTGCTATCTACTACTAACATTTATGTAGTATGTTGTTATTTATTTATTCTCTCACATGTATTATCCTCTTTGATCCTTCAAGCAACCTTGTGAGGTGTATATTTTGGTATTATTTCTACTCAGACCATAGCTGGTCCTGTTGGACAGATTACACGTTGAGACACTTTAGGTGAAAAACAGATCTTTGTAATATAAAGTATATTAAAAAAAATTTAAAGCCCTGTTGAGGGCACAGATCTTTGCAAAAGTGAGATATGCAGTACGTCTTTGGTGTTTAAGGATTTTAACTTTCAAAGTTTCAACTATGTAAATGCAGCCTTGGAGGTCCAGGACATACAGTATCTTGCAGTTTTGCTGAGGTGTGAATTCGAATTAAGGAGTGCTCCTGTGACACTTCGGAGTCTGAGGTATTTACTTAATGCAGTAGGTGATGTTAACATATTGCCTGGATCTTAATACTGTTTGTTACTTAGTTACTTGTAGTTAAATGTGTCTAATAACTCTTACAGTGATAAAAACATTGTGTGTATGTTTGTGGCGAGTGTATGTAAAACTGATTGTTAGTGAAAGCACTTCGTAGTTGCTAGAAATAAAGGTTCATAGGCTGAAAGTAGAAGCTTTTAATTAAATGGAACATTGAATTTTGAAATGCTGTACTATGAATGACTCCACCCCCTCTTTGATACAGAAGCAAGAAAAGCTTCCTCATGACACTCACAGCAAGTGCTCCAGGCTGTACAAAAATTGCCCCATGAGTCAGAAGATATGCTTTAATGGCATTTGAGAATTTTGTTAACTTGTGATATGAGGTGACACATGAATGTGGGCAGAAATGTGATTCTGGAAAGAGACAGGATCCTGTTCAAACATTTTTCATGCAGAAACAGATGGTGAAGGCACTGAAATGACCTTTATTATGAGGAAAAAAATTTTTTTTAGTTCTTAAAAATTTTGAAAAATATTTTTCTGGGCATAATATAAATTTACTGGGAGAGGTGATATCAGCAAACCAGGTCATCTGTTCCAGGCTGAAAAAATAAATACACAGAGGAGATTTATACGTTTGTATAAGTTTTCAACTCAGATGTAAATCATCTGTGAGGGGATCATATTTTCCTGAACGTATGTATTCCAGAAGAAGGAAGGACCAGAATTTAACGTTGGCAAAGACAGACTGACTCTGTTTATGCCTTCAGCAAATCTTTATTGAATGCCTGTGTACCAGGTACTATGTCAGGCAGTCAAGATACAATAGTGAACAAGATATATGCAGTCATTGTGCTCGTGGAATGACGTGAAAGTGGAGGATACAGAAAAAAATAGGAAGAAAATAATAAATAAAACCAAAGACAAATAATTGCAGTTTATGGTAAGTACCATGAAGGAAATAAATAAGGGGCTGGAGGAAGGAAATAGGGAGTTCTTATATTGTAGCAACACAGTGAATTTTATGACTGGAAGACTAATAAAGGGCTACACCTAGACCTCTTGCCCATATAATAAACAAGTTGGTGCTTCAGTGAAGAGATATCTGCTGGACCCTCTTGGGGGTTCGGTGGTGGAGGGATTGTGTGTGCAAATTGCCATGGTAGATCCACTCCAACATTTCTACTTCCTTAAACCTTTGGGTTCTTGACTCCACATTATGCCATGAAAAGTTGTGGCCTCTGTAGCTCAGATGGTAAAGAATCTGCCTGCCATGCAGGAGACCAGGGTTTGATCCCTGGGTCGGGAAGATCCTCTGGAGGAGAGAATGGCAGTCCACTCCAGTATTCTTGCCTGGAAAATCCCATGGACAGAGGAGCTTGGCAGGGTACAGTTCACGGGGTCACAGAGTTGGACACGACTGAGCAACTAACACTACTACTACTACTACTACTACTACTACTGTTTTATTAGCTGAGCCGTTTAAAATCCTAAAGATGATGCTGTGAAAGTGCTGCCCTCAGTGTATCAGCAAATTTGGGAAACTCAGCAGTGGCCACAGGACTGGAAAAGGTCAGTTTTCATTCCAGTCCCAAAGAAGGGCAATGCCAAAGAATGTTCAGACTCCATTTAATTGTGCTCATTTTACATGCTAGCAAGGTAATGCTCAAATCCTTTAAGCTAGGCTTCAGCAGTGCATGAATTGAGAATTTCCAGATGTACAAGTTGGGTTTCTAAGAGAGGAACCAGAGATCAAATTGCCAACTTTCCTTGGATCACGGAGAAGGCAAGGGAGTTCCAGAAAAACATCTTCTGCTTCATTGACTACGAGAAAGCCTTTGACTGTGTGCATCATAACAAACTGTGGAATCTTCTCAATGAAATGGGACTATCAGACCACCTTACCTATCTCTTTAGAAACCTGTATGCAGGACAAGAAGCAACAGTTAGAACCTTACATGGTACAGCTGACTGGTTCAAAACTGGGAGAGGAGTATGACAAGGCTGTATATTGTCACCCTGCGTATTTAACTTATATGTGGAGCACATCATGAGAAATGCCAGGCTGGATGAATCACAAGCTGGAATCAGGATTTTTGGGAGAAGTGTCAGTAACCTCAGATATGTAGATGATATCACTGTAAAGGCAGAAAGAGGAACTAAAAGAGCCTCTTGATGAGGGTGAAAGAGGAGAGTGAAAAAGCTGTCTTAAAACTCAACATTCAAAAAACTAAGATCATGGCAACAGGTCCCTTCACTTCATGGCAAATAGAAGGGGGAAAATTGGAAACAGTGACAGATTTTATTTTCTTGGGCTCTAAAATCACTGCAGTCAGTGACTGGAGCCTTGAAATTAAAAGATGCTTGCTCTTTGACAGGAAAGCCGTGACAAACCAAGACAGCATATTAAAAAGCAGAGACATCATTTTGCTGACAAAAGTCCATATAGTCAAAGGTGTGGTTTTTCCAGTGGTCATGTACGGATGTGAGAGCTGGACCATAAAGAAGGCTGAATGCCGAAGAACTGATGCTTTTGAATTGTGGTCTTGGGAGAAAACTCTTGAGGATCCTTTGGACAGCAAGATCAAATCCGTCCATCCTAAAGGAAATCATCCCAGAATATTCATTGGAAGGACTGATGCTGAAGCTGAAGCTCCAGTACTTTGGCCACCTGATGCCAAGGGCTGGCTAACTGGAAAAGAAGATTGAGGGCAGAAGGAGAAGGGGCGACAGGGGATGAGATGGTTGGATGGCATCACCGACTCGATGGACACGAGTTTGAGCAAACTCCAAGGAGAGAGTGGAGGACAGAGGAGCCTGGCGTGCTGCAGTTGAGTGAGAGCAAAGAGTTGGATACAACTTAGCAGCTGAACAACAACAGCAATGCTATCAAATGTGGACCATCGTGGAGTCGAAGTTAACTCTTAAGAGCTCTTTTCAGCTGTAGAAACTAACCTTTAAATCCTAACTCTTTCACAAGTGACTCACGTAACCCATCCCTGGGTTGGGACAATCCCCTGGAGAAAGGAATGGTTACCCACTCCAGGGTTGCCTGGGAAATCCCATGGACAGAGGAGCCTGGTGGACTATAGTCCTTGGAGTTGCAAGAGTAGGACATGACTTAGCGACTAAACCACCACCAGTCTGGTGTTATATTTTGTTTTCCTTAGTCTACTGCTCATAGAATCTGTTCACACCCAGATTTTTCCAGATCTCTACCAATACATTTTTCCATGTTTCTACCAATACATATGAGATCTATACCAATTGTATTAAAAAAAACTTCACAGTTATTTTTGTGTATAAGTTATTACTTGTGGATTAGACTTTGTACTTGTGCTTCCAGGGAATTTCAGTATCTAACCCTTTTATGGGTGGTGATAAGGGATGTTCTGGATAGTAATAAGGCCTCCTCAGCTAGGTCTTGAGTAGAAGAGGCATTCTGCTGCAAATGAATTACCCTTATATTTATGGTGAGGTTTTTACAGGATTTTCAAGCCAGGGAAAGCTAATCTCTTCAGAGACAAGAAAGCAAGCTATTTCTCTTTCCTGGTAGGGCAAGCTCAGAGTAGCATTGCAGGGGCAGCGTGTGTGTCATTTCTTTAGCCTCAGCAGAGTCCACGTAGATATCCTCATCTCTGGTCTCAGGGTCTCCCTCTTTCTCATTCTGCTTCACTTTCATCCATGAAATGTGGTGAGTCTGTGAAAATCAGCTTCTATTGTAATTCCGTAAATGACACACTCAAATCTGGGATGTTAGTGAAGCGAGCTCTGTGGCTATAAAACATAAAAGTTTTTACTGGGGTTGCCATAAAAATTCTCTGGATCTAGATCATAAATGTGATCTCAAAAGCTTAAAGACCCAAGCTTGTCGTTTTCTTTCTGTTAGAGCCCCAGTGCATTCAGAAGAAGCCACATATCGCAGTCTTTGTTTTTATTGAAGTTTTGGTTGAAGGATGATATTATATGTTAGAGGTATACAGGACAGTGATTCGCAATTTTTAAAGGTTATACTCCATTTACAGTTATTATAAAATGCTGCCTGTATTCTTCGTGTTGTACAATATATCATTGTGGCTTATTTTACATATAGTAGTTTGTATGTCTTTATACCCTACTGCTGTATTGCCCCTTCCCTCTTCTGCCTTCCCACTGATAACCATTAGTTTGTTCTCTTTATCTGTCTTGTTCTTTTTTGTTATATTCACTAGTTTGTTGTATTTTTTTAGGTTCCACATATAAATGATATCGTATAGTATTTTCTCTCTCTGATTTATTTCACTTAGCATAATATCCTCCAAGTCCATGCATGTTGCTCCACGTAGCAAATTTTTGTTATTTTTTATGACTGAGTAGTATTCGTGTGTGTGTGTGTGTGTGTGTGTGTGTATACTCCCTCTTTGTCCATTCATCTGTTGATAGACACTTAGGTTGCTTCTCTATCTTGGCAGTTGTAAATAATGCTATTGTGAACACTGGGGTACATGTATATTTTCGAATGGATTTTTTTTCCTGATATATACCCAGGAATGGAATTGCCTGGTCACAACATAGTTCTGTTTTCAGTGTTTTGAGAATCCCCCATTCTGCTTTCCACAGTGACTGGGCCAATTTACATTCCCACCAGTAGTTTAGGAGTGTCCCCTCTTCTCCACATCCTCACCAACATTTGTGATTTGTGTTCTTTTTGACAATCACCATTCTGGCAGGTGTGAGATGATGTCTCCTTGTGGTTTTGACTTGCTTTTCCAGTCTTTGTAGTCGTCATTTCTTCCAAACTGAAAGGTCTGTGCCAAGGAGCTGCTTGGTCTCTTAAGGCACTTCTTCAGTAGATGCTTGAACGACGGGCAACCGCCATTCATAGTGTTGCTGCGGCATGGAGTCAAGCCAACGTAAAAGTCTCTTGAGGTCTGTATTTCAGGCTTCCACTCCTGATACCAGTTTCTGTACAAGCCAGAGTTCAGTCAGGAAACAGAAGCCAAGCAAGTTTGTTTAACTAGGCTAGCTTGTCTCTCTTCATGCTCATGCTCAGTTGTGTCCGACTCATGCAATTCCACGGACTGTGATCCACCAGGCTCCTCTGTCCGTGGGATTTCCCAGGCAGGAATACTGGAGTGGGTTGCCATGTCCTCCTCCAGGGGATCTTCCCGACCCAGGGAACCCATGTCTCCTGCGTTCCTGCACTGCAGGTGGACTCTTTACCACTGAGCCGCTGGGGAAGCCCTCTCTCTCCACCTTTTAAACTCACTCCAGTGGGTGAATTCATCCTTCTTTCTTCCTTGTCTCACTGGAGAAGTCTTTCCTGAATGCAGGAAAGGAGGAGACTAAAAAAGAAACCAAGTGGAGAGAAATAGGGCTCCTCTCACCATCTAACTCTCTACTGTTATTATGTAAATTTGGGGATTCTGTGCCTTGAGATGTAATTGCTTGTGTACATGGAGGACAGCCTACTCATCAAAGCTCTTCAGAAAAAAATTTAAAAGGATTATATATAACATTGTAGGGAACTAAATGTTTTGCCAGCAGTGGTTAAATGCTTTCCCAGGATTGACTGCTTTGATGAAATTACAGTTCTTTGTAAGGATACCTGTCACTTGTTGAATTAAGACAAGCTGAAAGTCATCACACATATAATAAGCTTATTTTATTATCATTGTTAGCCAGGATTATGAATATATTAAGTATTTTTATTGATTTTGATTTGTCAAAGAAAAAAGACTCCTGGAATAAATGTCAGACTCTGAGATGAGTTGTGCTTTACTTGCAGTAAAGCACAGTGCGAGAGAGACTGGCTTTCAGAGCAGCCTAATGGTGCGTAGAATATAAAGAAGGAAATGTTAATAGTTCGTATTATTATGCAGCAATCGATAATTCTCATTGCATACAGTTTAATCAACTTTGATTTCAAAAACATTTCTGTCTTCGATTAAAGAAAGTGAAAGAAAGTGAAGTTGCTCAGTTGTGTCCAACTTGTGGCAACCCCATGGATTGTAGCTTGCCAGGCTCCTTCTGTTCATGGGACTTTCCAGGCAAAAATACTGGAGTGGGTTGCCATTCCCTTCTCCAGGGGATCTTCCCAACCCAGGGATTGAACCCAGGTCACCCGCATTGCAGGCAGACTCCTTACCGTCACAAATATGATGTCTCTTTTGTGTGACTTATGTCAGGGTGAAAACCTTTAGGATGGCCCCAAAATTTCATGACTTTATTTCTTCAAATGTAAAGCTTTTAGAAAACTTACTGGTAAATCTTCCTGGTAAATAGTCAACAGAGGAATAGGTTAAGGTAAACAATATCAGTTTCACTTTTTCAGTCTTGACCTATGATCGTATCTGTGCAGTTAAAGTGCAGATTTGACCCAACATGTTGGACCCGTGTTTTTTTGATGTGCCATCAGTATTGTTAATATGGAGCTTTACTGTATTTAGCTTTTTCATCTATCTAAGGAATATGAAACATTCTTGAACACCTAAAGATCTTTTTGTTTTATCTTTAATAAAGCTAGAACTGTATGATTGTAGGAATAGAGTTAATCTCATGTATCCCCTAGAGTCACATGTTTCTGTTACCACTTCTGTAGTGCCAAAAATATCTTTATTGCCCTTTGAGTTCACCTATTTCAAGGTCGTAAGCCGTCGGGAACCAAGAAGACCATCCAGTATGCCTCTACCGATTTTGCCTGTTTGTAAGATCATATTACCTGTGATCTTACTGCAAGTTCCCCAAGTAACTCAGTGTTGTTGGTCTTCAGAAAGTGACGTTCTGTGCTCCCCGTAAGACTCCCTTTAAGTCATAGAGGAGGTACCAGGATGGTATACTGGGAGGTCTTTGAAACTTTGTTTCCCCATATGGGAGTGTAATCCTTGTTCCTTACTTGTGGGTTTGTCATGCCTAATTAAGTGAGAGGTACTGTTAAATGAAACATTTCTGGCATGGTGATAGTTATAAATTTGCTTTAATCTAATTTATATCATGGTAGGAGAAAAGTAGATTCCTCCTGAGCCTATGCAAATAATTACATCACCATGTAAAGTAAAAGGACTTGGGACTTCACTAGTGGTCTTGAGAGTCCCTTGGACTGCAAGGAGATCCAACCAATCCATTCTGAAGGTCATCAGCCCTGGGATTTCTTTGGAAGGAATGATGCTAAAGCTGAAACTCCAGTACTTTGGCCACCTCATGCGAAGAGTTGACTCATTGGAAAAGACTGATGCTGGGAGGGATTGGGGGCAGGAGGAGAAGGGGACGACCGAGGATGAGATGGCTGGATGGCATCACTGACTCAGTGGACGTCTGAGTGAACTCCGGGAGTTGGTGCTGGACAGGGAGGCCTGGTGTGGTGCGATTCATGGGGTCACAAAGAGTCGGACACGACTCAGCGACTGAACTGGACTGAACTGAACTGAACTGAGGAGAAAGGTAGATTCCTCCTGAGTCTATGCAAATAATTACATCACCATGTAAAGTAAAAGGACTTGGGACGTCACTAGTGGTCCAGGGACTGGGACTCCATCATGCTCCCAAGGTAGGGGACCTGGGATCGATCCTTGGTCAGGGAACTGGGTCCCACATGCAGCAACTCGGGACCCATGTTCCACAATGAAGATAGACGATCCCTCTTGTTGCAACCAAATAAATAAATATTTAACAACAACAACAAAAAACTCAGTAAAGACATGTGTAATACTTGACCTTTGTTCTGATTAGTTTTGCAGACCAGACCAATGAGTATGTGTTATATTTTCTATACGATTCCCATCCTGAAATTGACCTAACAAATTACTAGTTTATATTCAAGTTACTATTGCCACATAACGAACTACCTACCCAAACTTACAAGTGTAAAATAGCCATTTGAGATGCTCACAAATTGTGCCGGTCAGGAATTTTGCCAAGACTCGGGGAACAGTTCTTGTACCCATCAGGGCATTGTTTAGGTCATCAGTGATAGCTGAGTGATAACGCATCTGTCTGGTCTGGGAAATCTGAGGTGGCTTCACAGTTTGCTGCCGCGGCAGGATGTGACTGCAGACTAGACATGGCTGGGGCTGTTGACTTCAGTGCCTCCATGTAGCTTCTGCAGCATGTTCATCTCATGGTAGCTGGACTTCTTACATGGTAGCTCTCTTTCCCCAGAGTGCATGTCCTAAGAGAACTAGGCAGAAGCTGATGTCTTTTTGGTTACCTGCTCTCATAATTCATAGGGTGTTAATTTTTCTGTACTGTGTTGGTCAAAGCGATGGTGGGCCATCTCAGATTCAACCGAAGAGGAGAAGATGCCACGTCTTGATGGGAGAGTGATGTGGTAACTTTGGAGAACGTGTGGGAAGGGAGATAGTTTTTGAAAATAAAATCTTGATTTGGAAAATACAGTCTGCCACATTTTATAAGCTATATGAAGATTTCTCAGTTGTTTTTTTTTTTTTCCTGAATCCAGAGGGCTTGGTTGGAGCAATACATCATTCAAAGAGTGTTTCATTTCAGTATGCCCAAGTATAGCCAGACACTGTGAGAATTAGTGAGAAAGGGAGAAAGAGGTTTTGTCAAAACCAATTAAATTTCCCTCGTGGGTTCCATTCAGTCTTGCAAAATTAATTCTTTTTCCGTTGGATCTTGGGTTAGCAGCCTGGTTTTACAAGGTGTCTGATTTTCAAGTAAAATAGTCTTACAAATACTGACTTACAAATACTGACTTAGGTCCCTGATACATTCTGTCTAAGAGTCTGCTCTTAGTGGTGCTGTTGGGTTACACTGGACAGGAAGCCTGACCCATGAGTCCATAATAGTCAAGCCTTTATTGTTTGACTGTTTCATCCTAGAGACCCAGTTTTCTCACCTCCAGCTTATGGCTTGGCCTTTCGGCATTCTTGAAGGAAAAGTAGAAACCACCTGTTAATAAGACTGGTGGTCTCTGGTTAATTTATTACAACAGTTAACAGTGTCAGAATGGAATCCCCTATTGGAGTATAATATTCAACCACTTGCTGATTCAGCCAGTGATTATCCCGAGGGCACGAGCCTTATGATGGACACTAAAGACACTGGTAAATAAATCTCCAGGAACCTTTATAAAGTGTGTTTTAAACCTGCCACCAATTAACCAGAGTATTTAATGTTTAGAAATCATATTGTTTGCATTGTTGTGCCAGTGCTTTTCACAAGATCTTGAATATGTTCTGTCTACCTTGAAAAATGCACAAGTGTTGAGCCATACTCGTTATTAGTTACTTCATGGATCTGCCCATATTATGGGTTTAGTAAACAGGGCAACTCTTATTTAGAGTTAAGCTAAATTAAAGATACAGAGTATAATATATCTAGTTCTTCCTAGTAGCCAGATGCTGCCCAGTGGCTATCTGGGAAACACCAGATAGTTTGGATATAAAATATATCTTAAATAATTTTATTATTTTTAATTTGAGGCTAATGTTTTCACAGGCAGTATCATAAAGAGTTGCCAGGAAACTAGTGATTACAGCAAAATATAAACATAAGTCATAGGTGCCCAAGACAAGAAATGATTACTGTCCTGGTTTGGAGTGACAGTAATTCACATAAAGCACAGCTGCAAGAAATAGTAATGATTATGAAATCTGGCCTTCTCAGAAGCAAGAAATTTTGTTAAAAAAATGTTGCGAGGGCACAACAAAAGTCAACACAAAAACTCAAAAAGATAACTGGTTGTTCGGAAGTGAGAGTGTTGTGGGTAGATAAGGAACCTGGCCAGGTTAGGAACTGAAGGCACAGAATAGCTTGTTTTTAAAGTCTTCTTCTTAAGAGAAGATTATATTATCAAAGATCAAGTTTCTTTGCAACAACTGGTTTCTGATGGCTTAATTCATAAGCTTTCTTTGTAGATTTTAATATGTTTTATAAGCCCATTTATATATAGGTATATGTGTGTATACATATATATTTAGATGACAAATTAACACTTTCACTTATAACTTAGAATGTATTAATTGTATTCTCTTCGTATAAGATGATGCATATAACCACACTGAACTTGATATTCTAATTAGAGTTTTCTTTAGGAATTTTAGTATTCAGAAATTGGCCAGTTAACCAAACATTCCTCATTATTTAACTCACCATGATACTAGTGTAGTATCTTAAGGCCAATTAAGAGTTTTAGAGGTTTATTTCCAATGACATTACAGAGCAGTACAATCATTTTTGACACCAGGTTTGTCAGAGATGGCGTTTAAAAGTTATACCCAGGAGATAGGAAGAGTGATTAAGGTAAGATGATTTGGAGCATTGTCTGTAATTTAGAAGAGCTAATAACCCTTTAATAAATATATCAATTTTCATGACTTTAAATTGTGTGTGTGGAAACAGTGATAATGCAGCTAACTGGTAAAACCTGGGTAGAAAATTTAAAAGCTAAAAGAATGAAATGGTACAGTGCATTATTTTTTGTACTGTGATATAGTCAGAAAGAAGACATAGTTTAAAAACCAGTTCTAATTTGGCCAAGTATTTACCTTAATCAGAGGTTTACGGAGAAGTTGGGTTCTTACCAATTATTACAAATATTTCATATTTTAAGTTTATATTAGTACAATTTTAAATAACTATTAGTTGCTAGTCAGATGTCTGTCTGACTTTTTAAACTGTCACTGCTTGAGCTGATCATTTCTTGGAGAATGATTTTTCTGAAATCCTCACCATATGTAAAGCATTAGAAGTTTTGTCCTTGTTTGTTAATTTTTGAGTTTTCTCAGATTTAAATGAGTACTTACTAGTCAGAAAAGAACAGGTGTTTTGAGATTTAAACAGTTGCTTGATAGTGGTGTTCTTTGCACTGAAATCTACTGTGTCCAACATTATTTTGATTAGTGTTAGCATGATGTGTATTTTTCTGTCTTTATTGTTAGTCTATATGCACTTTATATTTAGAATGGGTTTCTTATAGACAGCATAACTTTAGTCTTATTTTTTTTATCCCATTTGATGATTTCTGCCGTTTAATTGGTATGCTCAGGCCATTAACTTTTAATGTTATTGTTGATATAATTGAATTGAAATTTATCACTTACTCCTTTGAATTTTTCCCATCTGTTCATTAGCTTTTTTGTTATTTTTTTTCCTGCCTGCTTTTGGATTAATAGCCTGGTTTTTATTATTCCATATCATTTTCTTCCTTAGCTTATTGACTGTACATCTTTTTCTGTTTGTTTTTAGTGATTGCCTTTGATTTTGTAGGGTACATTAACTTATCGCGGTGTCCTACTTCATGTTAGCATATGAACCGGAGGATCCTATACTTCCCTTCCATACATTCTGTTCCTCTGTGTGTTATAGGCTGTGTAACATAGTACTTTTGCCTTAGTCAACTGTATTTTAAAGAGAATTAAATTTATTTTAAAGGTATTTTATATCTACACACATACTATCATTCCTGATGCTCTTCATCCCTTCATGTAAATAGATTAAAATTGGGATTTTTTTTTTTTTTCTGTTTGAAAGATGTCCTTTAACATTCTCTTGTAGTGTTGGTTTGCTGGTGACATTCTTTTTGTGTATCTGAAAAAAACTTTTACTTTTGAAATACATCTTCCCTGGGTATAAAATTTTAAGTTGACAGGTTCTTCCTCCCCCCGCAGTACTTTACCTGGTTGTTCCAGTTTTGCAGTGTGTCTGACAAGAAGTCTGCTCTCATTCTTTTGGCGGTTAGTGCATCAGAGATTCTTTCTATCCCTCACTCTTCTCCTAGGACTTCAGTTATAGTATGTTAAACTGACTGAAGTGGTCCCTCAGCTCACTCATAGTGTGCTCTTTCGTCTTTTTTCAATCTCTTTTCTCTCTGTGTTTCATGTTAGATGGTGTCTCTTGCTATATCTTTACATTTACTAACCTTCTTTCTGCAGTGTCTAATCTGCTGTTAATCCTGTTAGTGTATATTTTTTTAATCCAGAAATTGTGTTTTTCTCTCTATATAAAAATTTAGATCTTTTTAAATATCTTCCTTATCTCTTTTTAAAATAGTCACCCTCCAATTTCTAGGACGTGAAGACTACAGCATGTTCTCCCTCTCTTGAGAGAGAACAAGATGGGTTTGAAGTGCCCAGTGTGTACTGCGTGGTCTGTAGATGCGCATGTGCAGATGGGGAGTGCTGCCTGAAAAGTGATGTGTTGATTGTCAACTGACACACACGCACACACACATGCACACGCACGCACACACGCACACACAATCTTTCTTACTGTTGTTCTCACTCACTTTTTCTCTTCACTCAGCTAATTCTGCAGACTCTGTGTTTCCCAAGTGCTCAAGTCTTTCCTCAGTTCAGGGGTCACTGCTGGTATCTATGTGAGTTCTCTTCATTCCAGTCCAGGAAACCTAACTGAGCAGTAAGCTAGGGCAACCGTAAGGGTCACTTTATTTACCTCCCTTTTATTAGGTATTCCTCTCCTGAACTGCCTATTGTCCAGTGTCTAAAAACCATTGTTTCATATATTTTATCATTTTTTTAAGTGACGGAGTAAATCTGGTTTTTGTTACACCATCATGGCTTTAAGCAGAAGATCCCCTCCCCATTTCCCCCCTACCATCATAGATTTCTTGGTAAGCATAATTACTATCTTTGCAGAGGTCTATAAATGTTTGGTCTGTATTAAACTTTGAAGAGAAGAAAGGACTCAGTTCTTTTGCAAATGTTTGCACGGGGTCTAACGCAACCTAAGTGGGGGAATGCATCCACTTAGCAAGTATTGTTTTGTTGGCTGAATAGTCATTATGAAACCTCATCATATTTTTAATATTGCACAGAAAGATGCTTTTGACATTTAGCTGACGTTCCAATTATGGCACAAGTGTTTTTCTAAGCTAATGCAGGATCATGTTCTAAAGCTGTCCAACTAAACAATTTCACCAAATGTAGCTGATTTCAACTTCATTACTGTTTGTTACCAATCGTGTACTCCAGCAGAGAACAACATCTGTAATATGGGTGGGTATTTTGTTAGAAATGTAGCATACCTACCAATTAGTTGGCTCTGCCAAATTAGCATGCGTTGGTCTGCGTCTCCAATTAAGGCAGCTGCTTGCGTGTTGCTATTCTACAGCTGGCACTAGGCTTGTGGGAGTGTGCTGCTCCATGGCCAGACACTAGCTATACCTCGTAATTAAAATATTTGCTTATGTTTGTGTGATTTCTTTAAAACAGTAAGTGGTCTTTCCAGTTGTGTTATTGATGGTTCCATGACTTTTGTATGAAACCGTTTCCTTGGTTAGGGAAATGTGGGACCAAGGTGTTCTGAAATGGCTCCCATTTAAATAGATAATTGATGTTTCTCCTCCCACTTCTAAATTGTTGGTTGTTGTTTTAAGTGGATAATTGTAATTTGGGGTACAGCCTTCAGCGTTAATAAAAGAATTTGTAGAAAGGCATATTCTTTAAAACATAAAGTTCAGTAGTCTTATATAGGGATTGCTTTCTTTTTCATCACAGAGAGAAAGTATTTTTGAAAGCTTTATGGAAAAGATTCATTTTATCTTGATTTTTCTGGCAGGTGAAGTTCTGTGTCTTCTTGTCAATTATCTATTGTTTTAATAATCTCTTTATGCCATCAGTTATTAAATGTATAATTTATGTTACATGATGATCTTTAAAATAACTACAGATCAAATTTAGATAATATACTGCTGTATCTAATGCTGGAATCAAAAGAGGAGTCCATTAAAACTGACAGGAGATATCATAAATTTTGAACTACTTTATTCCTTTGTTATTAAAAAACGATAATTAATACTGTATAACATCAGTCTACTAGTAATAGAACACTGATACAGAGTCAGCTTTTATTATACATTCATTCTGTTTAATGCTGTAGAGATGTATAGGATCTAAAATGCAGTCACTTTTCCATAACTGATTAAAATATTAAGCCACAAATATAAATATATTCACTTTTGTGGAATACATAGAATCATGTTTAGGTATATGTAGTTTGAAAAGCACACTCCACACTGTTTTAAAAGGGCATCTCTGTTTATGAACCACTGATGGATTAAAATCCTCATTTTGTTAATATGGAAACCAACTCTGAGAAGCCAGGTCATAGCTAATTAATGGCAGAGGTGGACAGGGTTCAGATCTTTGGCTTCTTCCACTGTGTTTTCCGTTACCCCCATGTTCTTAAATATACTTTGAATGGTGTGGCTGATAACTGAATGATAACTTTTGGGGAGGTACATTTCAAAAACTTAATGTCAGAATAGCCTAGCATCAAGAGAACAAACAACAGGCTAAGCTAAATTTGCATTATGACTATTTTTGAATGCAGTTGCCTATTGCATTTATTATCATTGGATCATTTAAAGGATGTGTGAGCATTTTGATTGAATGGATGTATTCTTTTTCTTGAAGATAAAGCCATGTTTAACTGTGTATTTAAGGAGGGCTTTGACTTAGGAAAACCCTAATGTAACTATATAAAACTGTTGATATTAAAACAAGCTTTGACTAAAAGCAAATAGTCTTCTAGTAATGTTTGAGATATTTCCTGAATAAGTAGTGAAATAAACATTCATAATTGATCGTTAGAACCATCATGAGGGCAACCTGCTAGCTTACCCAAGGTCACATAGTAGGCAGTGTGAATGTTAATTACAGACCAACCAACTGCAGGCCTAGGTCTCTTTCCACTCCTAGGTGACACTTCTCATTATTCTCCCCTTTTCCCCAAGTTATCCTTTATGGTATTAATATAGGTTCTCATGGTGTCTTGAGTATAGAGAGAGTCCATGTTTTGGACTTCCATTTCTGAGTGGCATGGAAGATTCTAGAAGGCCATTATTCATCCTTGGTGTGTCTTTAGTCGTGGTCTGTAGAGGCGGATATTGGACTTGCAGTAAAATACGGGGCACCCTCATGGGTGGGACTCCAGCTTTCCTTCTGCTTCAGTGTTGGCCGCCCTGCTTTGATCGGTTTTGTACATGGAGTTCTGTGGACTTTTGATAAAAGGGCCTGTTGAAAGTGAAGTTTGGAAACCATTGCTGGAAACCCACACCTTCTCTGCTGTTCCTTGTTGTTTCCTTCTACCAAAGGACCCGATTACTCAGCATATGTCTCTATATGCCTAGACTTTTCCCTCTTCAAAGGAGGAAATGTTTTCTTCCCTAAAACTCAACCTTTTGCTGATATCTTGAACCCCAATCTGACATTTCTTGCTAGTACCATAAGGACTTGTTCCCATAATAGTCTTCTCTGCTATCTCCAACAGGTACCTTTTAGATGAGTTTTCTTGGGCTGCTTTTTCTTTTAAAAAAATCAGTGCTTGTCGCTTAATTACATAAATCTTAATTTATGTCTTTGAAAATCCAAACGACCTGTTAACCCTACGCCCAGCATTTCTGTAGAGCAGCTGTCAGCTGGGGTTGTGACCTACTTGCCCTTTAGGTGGAGCCTGTCCTGTCACGTGTGTCCCATCCCCTCTGCACTCGCACAGTGCCTGCGTATGTACTTTACCAGGCCCTCTTCACACAGTTGGGAAAAGCGCTTGGTCCCTGAGGACATTTTGAGTTTGCAGTCTCTATTATCCTTGACAGTCTTTCTAAGCAGCACATCTAGAGAGAAATTCTGTTTCATTTGCAGGGTGTGGTAGAACATTTGTATCACTTGGATATGCCTTATCTTCAAAAAAATGTACTTCTGGTATGGTGTAGGTACACTTTTATAAGTATTAGGGCTTCCCCTGTGACTCAGTGGTAAAGAATCTGCCTGCAATGCAGGAGACCCAAGTTTGATCCCTGGGTCAGGAAGATCCCCTGGAGAAGGAAATGGCAACCCACTCCAGTATTCTTGCCTGGAGAATCCCATGGACAGAAGAGCCTTGCAGCCTGCAGTTCATGAGGTCGCAAAGAGCCAGACATGACCAAGAGACTAACACTAAAACTTTCACATAGGTACACTTTATAAATATTCATTAATTTTGCTTTTGTCTTGTAATAGAAAAGTGAAAGTCACTCAGTCGTGTCTGACTCTGCGACCCCATTGACTATACAGTCAATGGAATTCTCCAGGCCAGAGTACTGGAGTGGGTAGCCTTTCCTTTCTCCAGGGGATCTTCCTGACCCAGGAATCTAACCCAGGTCTCCCGCATTGCAGGTGGATTCTTTACCAGCTGAGCCACAAGGGAAGCCTTGTAACAGAAACATACCTATAAATATTAATACTGAAAACAAATATAAACTTAGGATATAGCAAAAACAGTAAAAATACTCATGTACAGGTTTGTGAGTGAACACGAAGTTGAGGGAGTCATATACTCCCACCTGATTATTACTCTTTCTTTCCTCCCCCAAAGTAACCACTGTCTTAATTTCTAATATTATCATTTGGCTTTGACTTCTTTGGACTTTCTGTACATTGCATAATACAGTGTGTATTTTTTTGAGTTTCGGCTTCTTCAACTCAGCGTTATGCTTGTGAGTTTTGTCTATATTTTTAAATGGAGCTATAGTTCATTTATTTTCACTCCTTTGTGAATATACCACAGTTTAGTTGTCTGTTGCATCGGTGATAGACATTTGGGTAGTTCCTGTCAGTGATGTTACTGGGAACAACCCTGTGTATGTCTTTTTGGAGCACGTGTGCATGTGTGTAAATTTCTGTTGGATCTATATTATGAGTGGACTCATATTCTTGATAGCTTCTTTGGCATACACATAGCACTGCTCTTTCTTTCAGGGTCTTTGATGAAGAGATATTAAGTACATTTTTTAAGATCACGTGCAAATGTTATACATTAGCAGATTCAGAATTGGCACCTAAGACCTTAATTCCTCCTGTGCCATTTTCAAAACAAAACACAAAAGGTAAAAAAAAAAAACAAAAACCATCTAATGAGGCTGCAAGCTACCTCTTTATTTTTATGTCTTAACTTTTAGTACTTCTTATGAATTTATATATATAATTTATATGCATTATATATATATATTGCTGAACATCTAATCTTTTTACTGAACTGCTTTAACATTTTTCAGACTTAACAAATGTTTTATAAGTTGGTTCACCAGGCAGTTTTCTTTTGCTTGGCTGGCTCCAAGTTGCCAGAATTTGTAGTGAGGAGACTTAAAGTACACTTTAAAGATCATGTTAATGGTAGTGGAGCCTGAGTATGGTAGATTACTGCGTTAAATGGGAAATCGATAGTGTAAGCTCCCCCATTGCACCCCCACCCCTGCTTTCTCTTAAAAGTTCATTCTTAAAAATGTTACAGAACAAATATGTGTACTCATATAAGTTCACATGGCCCTTCCTAAGAAAATCATTTATTAAAATACGTTTTGGCTTTCCCTCCTTTCCATCACCCCTTCACACAGTTGAAATATTATTAATTGAATTTTCTCTTGGCGTAACTACAAGATGATTTTTGCAAGAAGGGCTTAATGTTACTTAAATCATCATTTTACACAGCAGCACTGCCTCTGGGACTTTTACACAACGCAGCTGCTTTTGGTAGATGAAGAAAATCAAGTCCTACTGCACAGACTTTTAGAAATATTGATCTATTTTTAAAAGCAATTAAAATAGCCAATGTACTAGCTTGTGATCCAGTGCTAAGTCACTTCAGTTGTGTCCAGCTCTTTGTGATCCTGTGGACCGTAGTCCACCAGTCCCCTTGTCCATGGGAGTCTCCAGGCAACAATACTGGAGTGTGAGCCGCTGTTTCCTTCTGGGTCACGTTTCCTTCTCCAAGTGTGATCCAGTATGAATGGAGAATAAATCCACAGGAGTGGCTACTTTTTCTTGAGGAGAACAGTGCATCGTAGGAATATGGGCTGTTTCTAAATCTTTTTTTTGTGAATGGGTTTTACATTGTTAGATGCTTGTTTGGTGGGGAAGAAAATACTTTCAATCCTTTTGGAAGATGTTTAGAAAAATTAAAGAATATTTTATGGAGAAGATTTTATCTTACTAGATTTAAAAATATTTTGTAGTTTTAAAAAATAAGCTTTATTCTTTAGAGGTGATTTTAGGTTCACAGCAAAATTGAGGGGAAAGGTACAGAGATTCCTGTGTACACAGAGCGTCCCATGCTGTCAAAATGCTGCACCAGAGTATCAGCATTCCTTACAGCTGATGAATCTGGGTGTTAACACAGCATTATAACCCGAAATCTGTAGTGCAGGATAAATTTTTCATACTCTTGGAAGGAATATATTTAAATCTCAAGTTTGTTTTTGTTGTATACTGCTACAAAATGCGTCTTAGATGTCTCTGTTTGGATTCCTTGGCTTATACTCTTTTGGGTTTAAAAAAAAAATGGCATGGAAAGTAAAATTTTTGCTTTCCACCAGTTAAGTTTTTTAAGTTTATCTTTGTTTTCAAAAACTATGTTTTACTACATGCCTGTCTTTTCTGTGTCTGTATTGTTCACTGGACACAAGCCGAAAGGGATGAGTTTAGGTCTCAGGTTAGAAATGCATATGCTTCTAGAGACCAGGTAGGTAATGGAATGAATCAGCTGGGCTAGAATGAGGCCAGAAGGAGCGGTCAGGTCTGGAGAGCCAGGGACTTCTCACCCTGTGTAACGACGTTGGCTCTTGCCAAGAGTTACTAGGTGGCAGTTCAAGCCTGAGGGTACCGCTAATTCTAGTTATTTTAAAAGGATTGTAAAAAGAAACCAAGATGTCTTAAGTAAAACTTAGTAGTTTTACATCAGCTTAACTCTAATTGGGGCCAGATAAAATTGAGGAGGCCCCAACAATCTGTGGGTGAGTATTTCATTTCCTTTTATCAAAGTGTTATTGGCCATTCAGGTATGGCCTAATCAAATCCCTTATGATTACACAGTGAGGGTGACGAATAGATTCAAGGGATTAGATCTAGTAGACAGAATGCCTGAAGAATTATGGACAGAGGTTCATAACGTTGCTATAGGAGGCAGTGACCAAAACCATCCTGAAGAAAAAGAAATGCAAGAAGACAAACTGGTTGTCTGCAGAGACTTTATAAATAGCTGAGGAAAGAAGAGAAGCGAAAAGCAAGGGAGAAAGGGAAAGAGATACCCACAGAATGCAGAGTTCCAGAGAATAGCAAGGGGAGATGAAAAGGCCTTCTTCAATGAACAGTGCAAAGAAATAGAGGAAAACAACAGGATGGGAAAGACTAGCGATCTCTTCAGGAAGATTGGAGATAGCAAGGGAACATTTCATGCAAGGATGGGCATGATAAAGGACAGAAATGGTAAGGACCTAACAGAAGCAGAAGAGATTAACAAAAGGTGGTAAGAATATGCAGAAGAACTATACAAAAAAGGTCTTAATGACCTGGATAACCACAATGGTGTTGTCATTCCCTAGAGCCAGACATCCAGGATTTTGAAGTCGAGTGGGCCTTAGGAAGCATTACTACAAACAAAGCTATTGGAGGTGATGGAATTCTAGCTGAATTATTTAAAATCTTGAAAGATCATGCTGTTAAAGTGCTGCACTCAGTATGTCAGCAAATTTGGAAAACTCAGCAGTGGCCACAGGACTGGAAAAGGTCAGTTTACATTCCAATCCCAAATAAGGGCCATGCCAAAGAATGTTCAAGCTATCATATAATTGCACTCATTTCACATACTAGGAAGATTGTGCTCAAAATTCTGCAAACTAAACTTCAACAATACATGAACCAAGAAGTTTCAGACTTAGAAGCTGGATTTAGAAAAGGCAGAGGAACCAGAGATCAAATTGCCAACATAGTTGGATCACAGAGAAAGCAAAGGAACTTCAGAAAAACATCTATTTCTGCTTCATTGACTATGAGAAAGCCTTTGACTTTGTAGATCACAACAAATTGGAACATTCTTAAAGATATAGGAATACCAGACCACCTTACCTGTCTCCTGAGAAACCTGTATGGGGGTCAGGAAGCAACAGTTAGATCCTTACATGAAACAACTGACTTTCAAAATTGGGAAAGGATTATGACAAAGCTGTATATTATCACTCTTTTTATTTCACTTATATACAGAGTACATCATGTGAAATGCTGGGCTGAATGAGCCACAAGCTGAAATCAAAACTGCTGGGAGAAATAACAACCTCAGATATGCAGATGATACTACTCTAATGGCGAAAGCAAAGAGGAACTAGAGAGCCTCTTGAGGGTGAAAGAGGAGAGTGAAAAAGTTGGCTTAAACTCAACATTAAAAAAAACTAAGATCATGGCATCTGGTCCCATCACTTCATGGCAAGTAGATGGGGAAACAGTGGAAGCACTAACAGATTTTCTTTTCTTGGGTTCCAAGGTCACTGTGATTGCTGACTGCAGCCATGTAGTTAGAAGATGCTTCTTGGAAGGAAAGCTGTGACAAACCTAGACAGCATATCAAAAAGTGAAGACATCAGCTTGCTGCCAAAGATCTGTATAATCAAAGTTATGGTTTTTCTAGTAGTCTTGTATAGGTGTGAGAGCTGGACCATAAACATTCAGCTGAGCACTGAAGAATTGATCCTTTTGAATTGTAGCGCTGGAGAAGACTTTTGAGAGCCCCTTGAACTGCAAGGAGATCAAACCAGTTAATCCTAAAGGAAATCAACCCTCAATATTTATTGGAAGGACTGATGCTTGAAGCTGAAGCTCCTGTACTTTGGCTACCGGATGCCAAGAGCCAGCTCATTGGAAAAGACTCTGGCGCTGGAAAAGACTGAAGGCAAAAGGAGAAGGGGATCACAGAGAATCAGATGGTTGGATGGGATCACCGATTCAGTGGACATGAATTTGAGCAAAGTCCGGGAGACAGTGAAGGACAGAGAAGCCTGGCATGCTGCTTGTCCATGGAGTTGCAAAAGTGGGACACAACTTAGCAACTGAACAACAATTATTTCTCTGATCATTAAATGTGCTGGGGACTGTTCTCAGAGCTTTATAGGAATCAACTCATTGAATCAAGCAACACTGGAGTTGGTACTTCTGTTATCTCCATATGAAAGGTGGTATAAGTCAGATACAGGTGACCCACAGTCAGAAGGGTGCCTGTCTGTGGTAAACAATTTAAGATGCTCCTAAAGATTCATAAATCAAATCCCTTATGATTATACTGTGGAAGTGAGAAATAGATTTAAGGGCCTAGATCTGATAGATAGAGTGCCTGATGAACTATGGATGGAGGTTCATGGCATTGTACAGGAGACAGGGATCAAGACCATCCCCATGGAAAAGAAATGCAAAAAGGCAAAGTGGCTGTCTGGGGAGGCCTTACAAATAGCTGTGAAAAGAAGAGAAGCGAAAAGCACCGGAGAAAAGGAAAGATATAAGCATCTGAATGCAGAGTTCCAAAGAATAGCAAGGAGAGATAAGAAAGCCTTCCTCAGCAATCAATGCAAAGAAGTAGAGAAAAACAACAGAATGGGAAAGACTAGAGATCTCTTCAAGAAAATTAGAGATACCAAGGGAACATTTCATGTCAAGATGGGCTCGATAAAGGACAGAAATGGTCTGGACCTAACAGAAGCAGAAGACATTAAGAAGAGGTGGCAAGAATACATAGAAGAACTGTACAAAAAAGATCTTCATGACCTGGATAATCACGATGGTGTGATCACTCATCTAGAGCCAGACATCCTGGAATGTGAAGTCAAGTGGGCCTTAGAAAGCATCACTACGAACCAGGCTAGTGGAGGTAATGGAATTACAGTTGAGCAATTTCAAATCCTGAAAGATGATGCTGTGAAAGTGCTGCACTCAATATGCCAGCAAATTTGGAAAACTCAGCAGTGGCCACAGGACTGGAAAAGGTCAGTTTTCATTCCAATCCCAAAGAAAGGCAATGCCAAAGAATGCTCAAGCTACCGCACAATTGCACTCATCTCACATGCTACTAAAGTAATGCTCAAAATTCTTGAAGCCAGGCTTCAGCAATACGTGAACCGTGAACTTCCAGATGTTCAAGCTGGTTTTAGAAAAGGCAGAGGAACCAGAGATCAAATTGCCAACATCCGCTGGATCATGGAAAAAGCAAGAGAGTTCCAGAAAAACATCCATTTCTGCTTTATTGACTATGCCAAAGCCTTTAAATGTGTGGATCACAATAAACTGTGGAAAATTCTTCAAGAGATGGGAATACCAGACCTCCTGACCTGTCTCCTGGGAAATCTGTATACAGGTCAGGAAGCAACAGTTAGAACTGAACAGGGAATAACAGACTGGTTCCAAATAGAAAAAGGAGTACGTCAAGGCTGTATACTGTCACCCTGCTTATTTAACTTCTATGCAAAGTACATCATGAGAAACACTGGGTTGGAAGAAACACAAGCTGGAATCAAGATTGCTGGGAGAAATATCAATAACCTCAGATATGCAGATGATACTACTCTTATGGCAGAAAGTGAAGAGGAACTAAAATGCCTCTTGATGAAAGTGAAAGTGGAGAGTGAAAAAGTTATCTTAAAGCTCAATATTCAAAAAATGAAGATCATGGCATCTGGTCCCATCACTTCATGAGAAATAGATGGGGAAACAATGGAAACAGTGTCAGACTTTAGTTTTGGGGCTCCAAGATCATTGCAGATGGTGATTGCAGCCATGAAATTAAAAGATGCTTGCTCCTTGGAAGGAAAGTTATGACCAACCTAGATAGCATATTCAAAAGCAGAGACATTATTTTGCCAACCAAGGTCCATCTAGTCAAGGCTATGATTTTTCCAGTAGTCGTGTATGGATGTGGGAGTTGGACTGTGAATAAAGGTGAGCTCTGAAGAATTGATGCTTTTGAACTGTGGTGTTGGAGAAGACTCTTGAGAGTCCCTTGGACTGCAAGGTGATCCAACCAGTCCATTCTAAAGGAGATTAGTCCTGGGTGTTCTTTGGAAGGAATGATGCTAAAGCTGAAACTCCAATACTTTGGCCACCTCATGCGAAGGGTTAACTCATTGGAAAAGACTCTGATGCTGGGAGGGATTGTGGGCAGGAGGAGAAGGGGACGCCAGAGGATGAGATGGCTGGATGGCATCGCCAACTCTATGGACATGAGTATGAGTGAACTCCAAGAGCTGGTGATGGACAGGGAGGCCTGGCGTGCTACAGTTCATGGGGTCACAAAAAGTCAGCTATGACTGAGTGACTGAACTGAGCTAACTTAAAGATTCATGCACCACAGTGCACAGACCCCATAGAATCCCCTCCCCTTGAGTGTAGGCAGGACATCTTGTAACTAGGTTATATTTTATGGTGAAGGTGAAGGGAATTAGCAGATGCAAGTAAGGTCTCTCATCAGTTGACTTTGAGTTCTTCTAAAGGGAGATTATCTTTGATGGGCCTGACCTCATTAGGTGAGCTCTTTCCAAGCTGGCTCAAGCCTTCCCCGAGGTGAAGAGATTTGAAGCAGCAGAATTATTCTTTTGGCCTTGAAGAAGCAAACTGCCTTGTTATGGGGAGGACCATATGACAGGGAACGGCAAGTGGCCTCTAAGACCAGAGCGGCCAAGTTTTACAACTGCAAGGAGCAGTTTTCTGTCCAATAGCCAGTGAGCTTGAAAGCAGAGCCTGAACCTCAGGTGAGATCACAGACTTCTGAGACTCTGAGTGGAGGACTCAGCTATGCCATGCCTAGATACTTGACCTACAGAATCTGGGGGCTGACGAATGCCTGTTGTTCTAAACAGGCAAGTTTGTGGTCGTTTAATGTGCACCAATAGGCAACTCGTATCTGTTCCCTGTTTCACATTTCTGAGGTCACACTGCAGATCTGGGGGGTGTATCCCGGCAGCGCAGGTTCAGAGTACACCGCCTCGTGTCACGAATGATCCTAACAATGTATTTTTTAAAGCCTCCACTCTGTCCTTCATGGCCCTAGCTGTATATTCTGCTATGATGTTTTTATAATCCGCTTTTGTGGGCAACTCTGGAATTACTCTAAGTTCTCTTTTTATCTCCCCCCCCTAAATTAAGAAGCTGTATAAATATATACATATAAAATTTATTTATGCATGGAAATATTCTTTACATAATATATTCAAATCAGTTTTTATTAAAAAGCAGTATTTTTTCTGTATTGTGAACTAGCGTTGTTTCTAATCTCTTTGATATGAAGTTGTAAAGAATGTGCGTCTCAGGGTATGCAGATAAAGTATTTGCTGAAATCCCTTTGAGGTTTTGTAGAAAGTTTATTTTCGTTGATTCAAAGTTTTAAAAGATGAAGGAGTATTTTACAACTTGTAATCGAATTAATGACATTCATCCTGAACTCTCTGACCTTCAGAACTTACAGTTTATCTCATATTTTAAAATCGTGAAATGGAACTGATCATTTTTTACTTCACCTTCATGTACTTTTAAATATGTGAAACTTGCCCAAAATGATGCAAAGTACATGGCATGGAATATAATCTACCATGTGGGTAATAAAAACTCACCCGTTCTTATTATAGGTATTAATGATTAGTTAATCTTAATTATTAAGGATTATCAGGATTCTTAAACGAGCTAGAGTCCATACCTTTTAAAAAATGTTCTATTTTGGAGTGTGCAGTCAATTGACAGCATTGTTTTTAATCCAGAATGCTCTATTAAATACCAAGTACTGTTAACAGAACATGATTCTGTGGCCATGGATTAGCTGTTGGGTGACCTGGCTCCATCTCTGTCCTTCCCCTGAGGACCTTTGCCACCTGAGCCACCTGGCTGCCTGTTGCACTTTGTGTCGGACAGATGTATTCACATCTGTGATGTTGATAATATATGCTTTCTATAACTTAGAGGATTATTGTAAGGATCAAACAAGATAATATACTTGAGAAATTTCTGAACGTAAGGGGAAAGCTTAAATTTCAGTATTTGCCTTCCCCAGTATAATGTGTTAATTGCTTTCTTGGGGGCTAAGTGAGAAGTGTAATTACTGTTGTCTTCCCTTGTGGCTCAGCAGTAAAGAATCTGCCTGCCAATGCAGGAGACAGGTTGAATCCCTGGGTTGGGAAGATCCCCTGGAGAAGGAAATGGCAACCCACTCCGGTATTCTTGCCTGGAGAATTCCATGGACAGAGGAGCCTGGCAGGCTACAGTCCATGGACTCCCAAAGAGTCAGACACGACTGAGCGACTTTTTCAGTCACTAAGTCTTATTTGTTGGTGGCACTTGATAATGAGGAACAGGAGAGGATAAAAGGGAGATAAAAGATCTCTTGCTTTTCAAGGTAACTCTTCATGGCAGTGACACTGTGGTCATTACTGAAGCTTATAAAGCAAAAAGGAAATGTTGCTACAGAAGGGTGTTGGCTGAGGGCCCAGTTCTGTGACTGCCAGGGGTCTGCCTGAGTTTATTACCGTTAGGATACATGAACTGATTTCCTCAAAACGACCAGTGAGACTTCCTGAAAATTTGGTTGGAATACATATAGAGAGACATGGACTTTATTAATTACAGACACATTATGTTTTTATATTTTACATTAAATTGTATGACGCTTGTCAGTTGGAAAAATTTCAGGTACTCATTTTTTGCTTAGAAATAATTGAAAAGTATAGTAAATACAAGTAAATAAAGTTTACTTCTTGAGGATTCGATATTCAATCAGTTGTCTAATTCAGTCCATTAATTACCTGTGATACTACAATTTTGTCATAGACTAGGATTGGCATGGAATTTAAACAGTGTTATATCAGTGTTATAACAGTGTTATACCAGTTTAACACATCATTAGGAATAGAATTTCTTAGCTTCAAAAAATAATCCCATTTTAAAAGAATTTTTGTTCAGTCATTCCCTGTCCCTCTCACCTTGCTTTTATTTTTTCCCCCCATGGCATTTATTACCAAATATGATGAATTATATTTTTGCTTGTTTCTTTCCTGGTTCCCCCTACCCTGCGATAAACTCAGAGCTCCAAGATAAGCAGATTAGTTGGGTCATGGCTGATATTCCCACATATAAAAGGCACTCAAGAAATATTTGTTGAATGAGTGAATGAATGTCCATAGTATTAACTGCCTTATAAAGAGACTTTGGAATATATGCTTTATTTATTTTTTAACTAGAATATATAGTTGGTTTACAATGTTGGATTAGTTTCTGCTGTACAACCAAGTGAATCAGCTCTAAGTATACATATATCCCCTCCTTGTGCCTCCCTCCCACCCCAGCACCCCCATCCCATCCATCAAGGTCAACCACAGAGCACCAAGCTGAGCTCTCTGCACTAGCCAGTAGGTTCCCATTAGCTATCTGCTTCACGCAGATACCTCAGTCCTAATCTCCTAATTCTGGAGGGTATGCTTTTTAGATGATTTAACTCCCCAGATTTGAATGACATCATCAACAGGAGACTAGCTAAACTCAAAGTGTGGCGGGCCGTATTTCCAGATATTCATACACTGAGTTTCAAGAGTACACTTATGGCTTAAGTGTAGCAATAAACCTCAGCACAGCAAGAGTCATCCTAAAACTGGAAAAAACTGTTGTTATTTTGTTCCTCACAAAAAATGTGGATCTAAACGCAAGGCTTACCAGCCTCAGTTAATCTAGAAGCAGCGCCTGACGCCATCAAGAGAGAGTGGAACTGGGAATAAGGCACCTTTTCCAGCGCTGCATCCCATCCGGTCTCTGACAGAACTTTCTGGCCTTGGACGAGCTATTTCACTTCAGTTTAAAATGGAGGCAGTCCTAGCACGATGTTCTAGGATTGTGGTGCAAATTCAATCAGATGATTCATGGAAAACCCTTGGCGCAGTGCCTGGCACGTGGCAAGCACTCAGAGGTCGCCCTTGTGGTTCTGTTAGAGGAGCTCTGTGAGATGAGAGAAATAGAACACGAGAGTTCCAAACTGTCAGAGGAACGTATTCAGCTCCGCTACTGAATATGGAATCGGGTTGTAGCCAGACCTCAGTGGCCGGAGCGGGGTACCTGGAGTGGCCTGCAGCAATGCGCTCATGGTTGCTGCCTTTTAAGAGTGTTGGTCAGGGTAGAGGGCGGAGAGAATCCGTGTGCACGTGTGTCTAAGACAGAAAGCTTAAACTCAGTTCCAAAGGAAACTCTTGGAGAACTGACCCAAGATTTAGAAGCTGAAACCTGATTTTGTCTGAATATTCAGAGTAAATATGCCTTTCAAGGGTAAACTTGCATGAAATCAAGTTTAAGAGGCTGGTAAACAAAAATGACAGAGAATGAGATAGTTAGATGGCATCACTGACTCAATGGACATGAGTTCGAGCCAACTCTGGGAGATGGTGAAGGACAGGGAAGCCTGGCATGCTGCGGTCACAAGGAGTCGAACACAACTGAGCGACTGAACAACAGCAAAACAAAACTGAATGTCCAGTTTTATTTATTTTTTATAGGAAGTATAACTATGGTGAAGGCTAGCGTGCTTATCAGTGTCACTGCTTCCTGTTGGCAGATGTAGAGAGGAAGGCAAAATAAAGCCAGAAGTTCCCTTTGTGAGCGTGCCGTCTGTTGCCCAGAGAGTCTGTGTGTTTAGGGGCATCAAGTGAAAAGTCTGGCATTTCCATTTCCATGAAGGGAGCAGCCTTGCCAGGATACCTCGCATTTGCTGCCTCTGGCCAACCTCCCTCAGCCTGTGCTTGGTGAACCCTTCCAAAGCTCGTCTTAGTGACTCTCATTTTCCTGCATGCAGGTCTCTCCAGCATTCCCCCTCTTCTACCCAACACTTTATTTCTTTATATGGTATACTGCTTGCAACTTGGCTTTCTTTATAGTTCTGGTAGTCCTGGGACTGAGTCTTGACCGGAGGAGTTACTTGTTTTCTTTTAAAATGACAGAAATGCTTCTGGCTTTCTGAAATTCATGAACTAATTAATTCAGACTGTAAAAAAGCCGAAGTTGTGGAGAAGGAAATGGCAACCCACTCCAGTACTCTTGCCTGGAAAATCGCATGGACAGAGGAGCCTGGTGGGCTACAGTCCATGGGGTTGCAAAGAGTCAGACATGACTGAGCGAGCAGCTAGTCATTCTGAGGGGAGGAAACAGTCCCAGAAAATCCGAGGTGCTCGCCAGAGGCCCCAGAGCTTTTGATGGCAGAGCCAGAACTGTGGCAGAGGACTCCCAGCTGCCAGGCCTCTTGACCCTGGCCTCTCTCGCCAGATACCCAGGTGGAAAACTAGAATCTAAAGTCTGTTTCTTACACCTGAGGGCTTCCCTGGTGGCTCAGTGGTAAAGAATTCGCCTGCCAGTACAGGAGATGCAGGTTCCATCCCTGGTCCGGGAAGATCCCACATGCCTTGGAGCAGCTAAGCTACTGTGCCACAGCTACTGAGCCCGTGTACCACAACTACTGAAGCCCGAGCAGCCTCGAGCCCATGCTCTGCAGTGAGATGCCTGCAGTGAGAAGCCCACACACCACAGCCAGAGAGTAGCTCCTGCTTGGCACAGCTAGAGGAAAGCCCGCACAGGCGGGAAGAGCCTGCACAGCCATAAATAAATAAAATCATGAAAAAGAAGGAAGAAGCCGAAGTTGGTTTCTTTTTCTCCTGTACCCAATTTAAAAACACAAATACCCTGACCATTCTACATCTAGGAATTTATCTTACGGAAAAAATCAGGTAGCTAACTCCACGAAGATTTAGGTGCAGGATATTCAGCAGTAGTGAGATACGAGAAATGATCCACATGTCTATCAGTGACTCCCTAATCCACTCTTCTGTTTGATTAGAGACAGGGCCCCGCCTTCTCAGTGCAGATGGTAGGCCCTAGACGGTTCTGTGTTAGCAGACCAGCTTAAACGCAGGGCAGTGGGAACATAAGCCACCTCTTCTTGGTCAGTGACTCCTTCCAGACCTTGATACGGATGATCAGAACATCAGTCATGTGATTCATTGCCTGTCTTGACCACAGTTCCAGAAGTAGAAGAGGAGACCAACATCCATAAATAGCCTTGAATGCTTTGACTCAGTAGGGCTCTTTGATGTGTTACTCAATTTTTTCCTTAACGACTTCCTGCCTTTGTCTGTTGCCTGCGTTACAGTCTTTCCCAAATCTCACGCAGACCGTTCCCAAGGTGGCCTTAACTAGACTACAAATAACCTTGCCTTGGATTATGATTTATTCTACATACTTCGGTTGTGTATGTATTATCATTATCTTTTATTATCATGGCTTTGGCCTGGGGAAGGGTCTGGGAAGCTGGGGCGGGCATATGTGAGGGAGCAGCCTCCGCTGCAGCCATCACTTCTTCTGGTCAAACTGCTTTTGGCTTTGGTGCTAATGAACATAAACATTCTGTAGTTTCCTAGGTCCTTATTTTGTCTCTCTCTCTCTTTTTTTTTAAATAAAGCCTTGGTGACCTATAAATTCCTCTGCATTTGTTGGCTTCTCACATTCTGTTTCTTACAACTTGCCAGGTTACACTCCCCCTGTCTAAGACAATGAATTCTTCTTTAGATCTGTGCCCGCTCATACTGTGTTTTGAATGGCTTCTTAAATTATGGCCCAGAAATTCTATGTAATTAAAAATGTCTCTCAGTACGTTCTGACCTGAAAGACCATGTTTATTCCATTTAGAGAGTAACATATTTAGAGAAGGTCTGGTCTTACTGTTGTTTAAAACAAAAATAAAAAACCAAAAAGCCCAGCCTGCCAATGCCACATATGTACAAATAGAAAAATAACAAAACTCAAGAACCAACTCTGTGTGTATATATGTCTATATGCATCAAAGAAAGATCTATAGGATAACAGAGCATTCACAGTGGTTATTTCTGGGGAGCTGTTAAACCAAAAACATTTATTCTTTTGAGGGTGATGAGTGCTTTGTGATTCCAAATAAAAACCTTATTTCTATAAAAAGTATATACATATACAGAGTATTTTGCCTACAAATTTAGGGAGTTCAGGGATTCTTCTAATAATTTTTTTGACTCAACCCGTGTGTTTTGATATTGCTGTCTAATATCCATCTTAGTTGGTCTGTTTTTAAGTACTGAGAAAACACTTCATCTTTGCGTTTATGATATATACATTGTAATAATATGTATTGAACTTCTACAGTATTGCTTTGAAGCAACCATAAGGGTAATAGAAATGATATTGCCTCTGTCTGCTGCAGAGAAAACTTGTTAATTAAAAGGTTTAACTTATACCTCCTTGAACTTTTTCTTAAAGGCCATTCTACACAAATCATTCTAAAGTCTAGGGAGCCAGTTTTATTGTATATTAAGTGGGACCAACATGTTTTAAGACCAAATTTATGATATGATAGTTATATTTTTTACATGTTAAATACATACTTTGTAGTAAATTGGGTCCTTATGGCAATCAATATTTGGGGGCATAATTTTACTGTTTTAAATTATTATAGAGGCTAATGGTATTATATGTTTGTATATTTATGTTACATTATTGGGTTTAGCTATGATTGATTTTGGTACCAGAAATTCCAATTATAAAATTGTTTCTGTGGGCAAAGGGGATCTATTTTTCAATATCTGTTTAGTGTACTTTCTGGAAATACTTGAGCAAAGTATGTGGAGTTGCTTATATGTTTTTAGCGTGAAACTCCATAGGTAACCAAGAGTCTGTTTTGCCCTTCACAGCTCAAATATTACTTCATACTTTAATCTACCAAGCAAAGGCCCCAAATAAAGCTACCCCTTCTTAAACTAAGACTTAAACTAGTGTTTCATCAGCCTTTATTTCACATTATGTATCAAAGACATTTGTGTATCTAAGGTGTTGTTAAATTGTGTCTAACTCTTGGGATCCCATGAACCATATAGCCAGCCAGGCTCCTCTGTCCATGGGATTTCCCGGGCAAGGACCCTGGAGTGGGTTGCCCTTTCCTTCTACAGGGGATCTTCCCGACCCAGGAATTGAAGCCGCATCTCCTGCATTGGCGGGTGAATTATTTTCCACTGAACTGCCTGGGAAGCCTGTATCTAAGATACTTGGATACATTTACCACGTTCCAGGCTTTGGAGAAGAACCCAAGGCCTGCCTGCAGCACCTTCGGCTACTCTATTAAGGTAGAGTAGTGTCTCTCAGTGGCTGCTCAGGTAGTGTCTCTCATCTCGGGAAGTGTCTCTCAGTGGCAGCTAAGTGTGGGACGCTGCCCACTGTGTATTTGTGTCGTGCCTGTGACACCGTACAGTCGGTTGCCAAAGTTTATGTTCTTTGCTGGGAGCAGCTACACTCCAATCATAATGAGTAAACTCACAACTCATATCTTGGTTTCCAGATACTATTTTCTAATAAAGGGTGCAGTGCTCCTTGGAGACATTGCTAGTTCCAGGGCTGGGGCAGGGAAAATAGAAGGTGAGCCTGGAATATTTTATTGTGCCAGAACGCAAGAAAGTATTCAAAGAATAATGAGGATGCTTCAAAAAGACACAGAAACTAGTTTGAAGAGACTCCCTGTCATTAGTCAAATCTGGATAAATTGAACATTAAAATTAAAATAGACATGATAATTATTGAATAAAATAGGAAGTTATGAACCCAGGCTCATAATAATAAATGCATAAATTGAAATTTTAATGAGAAAGGGAATTTTATATCTCAAAATCTCTCCCCACAAAAAACCCCAAATATTTGTAATTACAAAGGGGAAAATAGTAACTTTACAGTGGAAGAGCCAAGCAGTTACCATTTTAATAAGCTATCAAACGTATCTTCATGGGTAATAGGACAGTTGATAGGGTACAGTGAGAAACAGTTTCATGTCTATGATATTCCTGCCAAGGATGTATAACCCAAATCTAATCGTGAGGAAACATACAAACCTCAATTGAGGGATGTTCTACAAAGTAATTGGCCTGTGGTCTTTAAAGTGTCAAAGTCATAAAGGTCAAGAAAAGACCAGAAAACTGTTCCCAGGTTGAAAGGCTAAACAGACTTGGCACCTAATGCAGTGGGTGATTCTGGTTTGGATCCTTTTGCTGTAAGGACCTCGTTGAGACAACTGATAAAATTTGAATAGATTCCAAGAGTTACAAGGCAATACTGTATCAAGGTTAATTTCTTAATTTTGTTGCTTATATAATATTTAGGAGACTGTAGGAAGTACATATGAAAGGAACATTCTTAAACTTTTTAGTCTCAGGACCCCTTTATACACTTAAAAATTGTGGAGAGTCCCATAGAGCTTTCGTTTATGTAGGATACGGCTATCAATGTTTATTGTATTAGAAAGTGAAGCTGGCTAATTTTTTAAAATAATTTTTTAATTCATGTAAAAGTAATAGCAATAAACCCATTCTGTTAGTGTAATGTATTTTTAGTAAGGACAATAGCTATCTTCTGAAACAACAAGATTCAGTGAGAAGAGTGGTGTTATTTTACATTTTTAAAACTCTCTTTGATATCTGACATAGAAGACAGTTGTGTTTGCAGATCTGTTTCTGCATCCATTATGTGAAAATATGTTCTTCTGGTTGAAGTTTAAAAAGAAAGGGCTTCCATGGTAGGTCAGCTGGTAAAGAATCCACCTGTTTGATTCCTGGGTCAGGAAGATCCCTTGGAGAAGGGATAGGCTACCCACTCTAGTATCCTTGGGCTTCCCAGAGGGCTCAGATGGTAAAGAATCTGCCTGCAGTGCAGGAGACCTGGGTTCGATCCCTGTGTCAGAAAGAAGATCCCCTGGAGGAGGGCATGGCAACCTGCTCCAGTATTCTTGCCTGGAGAATCCCCATGGACAGCGGAGCCTGGTGGTCCATGGGATCACAAAGGGTCAGACAGGACTGAGCAGCTAAGCACAGCATAGCACATGAGAAGAAAATCTGGTTCACATGAATATCTAGTTGGAGAAGAGAAAGTGATTTGGGTAGCCTCTTCAGATAATTGTGGATATTTTTTTTGGTTACTACATCGACATTCCTTAAGTGGAAATTTCTTCAAGGTTAGTTGTGATATGGAATCTGAAAACGTATCAATAAACTTTTCATACTCCATTACCTTAAAATCCACGTCTGTCTCCCACATTGAATAGGTCTTCGTCCATCATGATTTTTTAACTTTATGATTGGTCTTTGGAAAATATTGTTTCCTGAGTTTTGCAAATCTTACAAATGTTGACACTGTTCCCCTCCCTGCACCCCCCTCCCCCGCCGCCAAATTACAATTACTAATATCAGTCCTAATCTCATCAGAAAAAAGAAATCTTTCCTTTCAGTCTCAGGATGGTGGATACAAGTTTTACAGGATTCTAATTTTCATTTAAAATCTCCCATTTTACCATGGACAGTAAATCCCATTGCTTTTCTTAAAGTGTCAGACTAGCTTCATCCGTTTTTAGGATATGTCTGCCAAATCTGAATAAGCATAGTTTTTCTGTCAGTTGTTCTTTGAAGTAAAATGATGCTGCCTGAAAAAAGGGCAGCTAATTCAGCTCACAACTCAATTGTGCTTGCTTTTTCTCAGGACGGCTGTTATACTGGGTACACAGAAAAAGTGCTTTATGTAGACTTCCCATTTTGTCACATGGAACATTAAAAAGATGTATACACAAGGGTAGAGATTTAATAAAAATTATTTTACTGCTTCATATAGGAGCCATTCTTTAACAAAACTGACTTTTTTTCTTTTTTACTGCTGGTATGTGAAGAACACAGTGACTTTTAACATAGTTAGGTTTCTTGAGAAGATTCTAGCAGTTTTACCCACCATTACTTTTGTGCTATTGGTGCAGTTATCACCAACTAAAAAAGGCAAATAATGTCTTAGTAATTTTGACTCTAAAGAGCCATTAGGGTCATGGGTCACTATTTGAGAACGGCTACACTGAAGTATTTATGGGTGATGGAATCTGAATCAACTGAATGAAACATGGTTCAGGAAAAAAAAATTCCTTGTACAGTATTTGCAACTTTGGTTGAGATTATTTCAAAACTAAAAAAAAAAAAACAAACCATAAATAAATGATAGCCTTTCAAATGATGAAGACTGAAATTTATGATGATAGTCATTTGTGAGTTTCAGCAAGATACCAGTAAATTCTTCTGCAGATTAAGTGGCATACGTCATTTAGTAAACTTTTTGGCATCTAGTGATTCTTAGTAAATGATAACTTATGAATTATTACTGTAATAACTGTTATCAGGTATTACTCCTGTTTAGTTGGTAGGCTATTAATTGCAGCCCTAAGCATTTTACATGGTACCTCTGAGTTCCTTAGGACATCCTAGAGTCTAGGTGACTGGTGTCAGATCTGTGTTCTTAGTTCCAATACTATAGGACGAGACTGTGAATCAGCACTTTTGCTTTTACTTCGGTTTAATATGTAAAAACTGTGCTCCTTCTACTTTAAATGAAAAGTGTTGTTTTGTATTAAATAGAAAAATGGTTCTACTCTTGGCAAAATGTTGAACTGTATTGATCTTCAGAGTATTAATTGCCGTAAAGTAATTATTTCAATAGCTAATATTGTAAATTTTATGGTAATTTTTTTCAAAAGTTCCTGGATTGCTTTTGTTTTGACTTTAAAGAAATAAAAGCAACTGTTAAGCTTCTTTTTTCTAAATACCTAAGTGAGAGACCTAGATCTTGAAAAGAATACTTTTTCCTGTGGTGAAATTTCACAAAACCAGAATGGAATCTTGCAGGAACAAAGTGACAGGTTGAAATAAAAAGAGGTCACTTTAAAACAAAAGCAGCACAGTCAGCATTTTTAGAAGAAAGGTACTGTGTGATGTTTGACTTCTAATTAATTTGAACTATCTTTTTATTTGAAAGAAGAGAGAAATGTTATGGAGGGTTACAGAAATATCCCTTTCACTTTGAGTTATATCCCTTTTAGTTCACATATTCTGCATGGGAAATTGGTCAGCTCTGGCCCAGGTCTTACTGGCAGTACTCACTACCTTCTGTGTTCATGAGTTCCGCATGGTGGGTTCAGCCAACCCCAGGATTACGTGGTATGTTTACAATCCTGGGTTGGTAGAATTAGTGGATATGGTCGGCCGAATATGGGACTTGAGCCTCCATGGATTTTTATATTCACAGGGCGTCCTAGAAACAGAATACATAGATACCAAGAGATGAGTTTAATTTCATTTCTCAAGCCAACAAAGAGAGATACCTCAAGAAAAAAAGTTGCTTTTCAAAAGAAAAAAAAGTATTTTATGTGATTTAAAAAAAAATGCTGAGACATAATTGGAGGAATTGTTATATATCTTTATCCCATAGCCCTTCAGGGTATTGATTTTAACTTATCAGAGCTTCTACCTTGGAAGAAAGACAATAGAGGCAGTCATGTTGTGGACCATTGTGGTGGACAAGGATCAGGGTGCTCAGAAGTATGTCTCCAAAGCTTCGGTGAAGTTCTTACTCTTCTCCAGTGGTGGGCTGTTGCTGAGTTGTAGACGGGTGGTTGTATGAAGAGCCTCGGGTAGGAGATGTGGTGAACCTGGAAATGAAGATTGTATTGGGGTGGCCAAAAGGTTTGTTCAAACCTGAGTATAATGGTCCCCGCTTATGTTCCAGGAGCTTGTTGCATCCTTGTGCTCATGTTTAAAACGGAGGTTTCTTGTTCATCTGTGTTGGCTTCTGTTGGCAGGGCCAGATGAGGGTTGATAGGCTATGGGAAGTGGGGAGATGCCTAGATTTATTTCCACAGTTTTACAGAAGCCAGCTGTCTCCCACCCCAGCCTTTTAGAACATCTGTCATTATTCTCTCCTAAGAGCCTTGGCCCAGAGAGCGGCATCTCCTGTCCTGTGTTTATGTACGTGCTTCTATTTTTGACTCACACAGCTTGGTGGTGGTGGTTTGGGGGGCAGTTCATGGAGTCCTCACATCTGGCCCATGGACCTCGTCAAGAGCATGCATAGCCCATAACCTTGGGAAAGGAAATGTGAGGGAAGACTCCTGGATTCTTCTGGGGGAGTTTTCCTCACTATAAAAGGGACCTAAACAAGATGTCCCATTGTTGATTCTGAACGTTGCCTGCATGGACGCTTGGAATGGCAGTGACCCTCTTGAAACCAAGGCAAGAGCCAGTCTAGAGGAATAAGAGAAAGGGTGGAAGGACCCTGGAGCCTTTGTGACATTGTTGAGCAACTAAACAAAACAGATCCAAGTCCTTGTCCTCACAAGCTTAATTCTAGTGGGAGCGGATGGCAATAAACATGTACATTAACAAAGTACATAGATTAGAAAGGGGTATTTGCCGACTAAGGTCCTTCTAGTCAAGGCTATGGTTTTTCCAGTAGTCATGTATGGATGTGAGAGTTGGACTGTGAAGAAGGCTGAGTGCCGAATAATTGATGCTTTTGAACTGTGGTGTTGGAGAAGACTCTTGAGAGTCCTTTGGACTGCAAGGAGATCCAACCAGTCCATTCTGAAGGAGATCAACCCTGTGACTTCTTTGGAAGGAATGATGCTAAAGCTGAAACTCCAGTACTTTGGCCACCTCATGTGAAGAGTTGACTCGTTGGAAAAGACTCTGATGCTGGGAGGGACTGGGGGCAGGAGGAGAAGGGGACGACTGAGGACGAGATGGCTGGATGGGATCACTGACTCGATGGACGTGAGTCTGAGTGAACTCTGGGAGTTGGTGATGGACAGGGAGGCCTGGCGTGCTGCGATTCATGGGGTCGCAAAGAGTCGGACATGACTGAGAGACTGAACTGAACTGAAGCACAATGGGATGAAAAAAAGCAGAGAAGGGGGAGATGGAGTGCAAGAGAGGAGTAGCTGCATTTTTCAAAGGCTGGTCAAGGAAGACTTCTCTGACCCAACAGATGCGGGATCTGGAAGAGCATTTCAGACAGAGGGCATAGAAAGTGCAAAAGCCTTCAGTGTATTTGGAAAAGATTCTGTGTCTACAGAACTTCCAGGACCCCTGTGACCAAGGCTGAGGAGTGACCGGAGAGTAGGTGGGTAAAGATGAGTTTGGTATCAGGCTGATGCTGAAGACTTTGTTACTGTATGTGAGATGGCACCCTTTGGAGGTTTGCAAGGAGGGAAGTGACAGCATCTGACCTATGTTTTAAAAAGAAGACAAGCCCACAATAGGGGCAGCGGAGAAAAGTTAAGAGAAAGAAAACAGTATTGACCGGACTAGAGCAGGATTCAGAGAAATTCAGGTGTAAGTTCAAAGTTTTGTGTATCTGGAAAAACTTGCATCAAAAGCCATTTTATTTATCCTAATGTGACGACATAAGAAAACTTAAAACTTACTTATGCCATATGTATATAAGGCTGTGCCATGTAAGTACTTTCACCAAATCTTCTGAGACCTAAAAGTAAATTTGATTCAGTGGCTGTTAGGTTGCTTTTATTACTAGAGAGAAATTTTCCTAAATGTCAGCATATAGTGGTAGTGTGGAAACAGAGTTTGCTTTTCTTAAATAAATAGATAAATTTTATCTTATTTTACCTCTGGAATAAAGTTTTACTTTCAATAAAAGGTTTCCTTCAGCCTTTTGATTTTAGTCTTTTTTCTTGTGAATTGGTGGCTCTAATAAAGGCAAGAGTTCTTTACTTACTTGTGGTAAATTCTGTGAACCATTTGTGATAAGACATGTTAGACCAGCTATGGGGGAAAACCCTGTATCTGGCTGTCCATTACATGAACACATATCATAACTAATTTATATTCGATCTATAGGTGTACCTTTAACACTAGATGAGGTGTTTTCCAGGTCAATTTTTATCCTCTCTAGTTTATTCATAGATTCCTATCTAGAGTTGATAACTTTTCATTGAGTCTAACTAAGAATAAATCTGTTGTGAACCAGCCGTTTTAGTTTCAGACATAAATCCTTTTAGGTCAAGAACAGAAATCTCTGTGGATTAATGCTGTATATTCTGTGATGAGCCAGCATTGACTTCAAAGGAAGAACATTTTATTTTTGGAAGTAGGGTTTTTAAGTTAATTCTTTGAATTCTCATCCAGTTCCAAAGAATAAACATTCTTAGAGACTTTATGGACTGCCTCCTGTATGCCAGTACATAGTAGTGTTGGTAATATTTTTGTGCCTTTGTGTTGATAGTACTAATGAGTATTAGTACCTTCTAAAAAGCCTCTTGATGAAAGTGAAAGAGGAGAGTGAACAAGTTAGCTTAAAGCTCAACATTCAGAAAACTAAGATGATGGCATCTGGTCCTGTCACTTCATGGGAAATAGATGGGGAAACAGTGGAAACAGTGTCAGACTTTAGTTTTTGGGGGCTCCAAAATCACTGCAGATGGTGATTGCAGCCATGAAATTAAAAGACGCTTACTCCTTGGAAGGAAAGTTACGACCAACCTAGATAGCATATTCAAAAGCAGAGACATTACTTTGCCAACAAAGGTCTGTCTAGTCGAGGCTGGGGTTTTTCCAGTAGTCATGTATGGATGTGAGAGTTGGACTGTGAAGAAGGCTGAGTGCCGAATAATTGATGCTTTTGAACTGTGGTGTTGGAGAAGACTCTTGAGAGTCCCTTGGACTACAAGGAGATCCAACCAGTCCATTCTGAAGGAGATCAGCCCTGGGATTTCTTTGGAAGGAATGATACTAAAGCTGAAACTCCAGTACCTTGGCCACCTCATGCGAAGAGTTGACTCATTGGAAAAGACTCTGATGCTGGGAGGGATTGAGGGCAGGAGGAGAAGGGGATATCCGAGGATGAGATGGCTGGATGGCATCACTGACTTGATGGACGTGAGTCTGAATGAACTCCAGGAGATGGTGATGGACAGGGAGGCCTGTCGTGCTGCGATTCATGGGGTCGCAAAGAGTCAGACATGACTGAGCGACTGAACTGAACTGAACTGACCTTCATTTTCAGAAGAGGATGCAGAGGCCCATAGACTTGCTCAAAGTCATTTAGCAAATAAGTGTGGAAGTGAAATTGATACCCATGTCTCAGTAACCTCACCGTTGATGCCATGTTCTCAGAGCGGCTCACTGGTGAAGGTAGAAATCAACATGACATGTTCCTTCTCATGAATATGCTTTCTCCAGCGCCTCACTTTTCAGTGTGTTATTTCCCTTATCTCCCTTAGCTCTGTTTAGACCTTAATAGTCCTGTGCAAAGTGGAACACAGGTCTTTCTTATGTCACTGTATGGCTCCATTACTGTGCATTTTTTGTGGGCTTTTTAAATGTAGTGACTATTTATTATTAACCAAGTTTCCAAATTCTAATATCATATTCTTTTTATTTCCAGATTAATAATATGGATTTTTTTGTTTTAATAGATCACACTTTACAATATTTTGTGACATAGAGACTTCTTCCAGAAAGAATGAAGTTATCCATTTACAATTAAAATCATAAAGCCAGAGATACTTAAAGAGTATATAGCATGATGATATGAACCATGTTTTCTAGTTTGTATCTAAGGATCTAAAAAGTCATCATTATTGATTTATAGGAGAACTGATTAAGGAACATTCAGGCAACTCTGTGATAACACTGGAATTTTTGTTTCAGAACTATTGTGCTGATTCTATAGCATCTCTTAGATGGTCTCATGATTGCTTAAAATTATCCTGGTCTAAATTTTATCTCAAATTGGGGTGGGGAAAGTGTTTGAAAGAGTAATGTCATCAAATGCTTGAATCTTATTTGCCATATATTAATTTTCCTCTCTCCATTTGTGTTTTTTTTTCCCCTAGGAGAAAAATTCAAAGTGGAAACAAAGACCGTTGCCGTTGACTTTACGTTAGAAGATATTTATGACAAAATTAAAACAAGCTTGGCAGGTCTTGAGATTGGTGTTTTAGGTTTGTATCTCCGTCACATTTATAGATTCTTCTTGCATCTGTTGATTAGTACTGTTTTCATTTTGAATGTTAGGTGTTCAACTGGTGGCCTAACTAGTGAAAAGAAAATTGTCTTATTGATACAAATGATCATTAGATGATATTAATTTATATATGTGTGAATCTTTATGTTTTATGTTGTGTTTTAATGACGACTACAATTTAGGTTGTTTTCTTGGCCTGCTTTATTTCCACTCTTTCATTCTCTCGGTATGTATTTAAATATAGCTATATTATTATAATCTTTTACAGCAGGTGATGCTGACCCATTTTTGTAGTTGAGGAAATAAAGGCTTAGAGGGGTATTTCTTAGCCTTTGTTCAGTATTACCCTCTCCCCAACAAGGAGTCTTTTTAGACATTATTTTCCACTAGTCTTCCCTCCCATGAAATTTTAGTACCACAGATACTCTGTGTATCTTGTTTATGTGCTATACCTGTGCTTTATATACAGAAAGGTTAAGAGCTCACACCACGCCCCCGAAACAATTTTTGCCCACTGAGGGGAGCTATCACCCCAGTCGAGAAGACTTGACTCAGGTGAATGACTTGCCTGAGGTCACACAGAGGCTGAGAACTGCACCTGGGTTTTAGCCACTACAGTAAATCCCCTACCTAAAAACGAGTTCCATTCTGAGAGTGTGTTCCTAAGTCCAGTTAGTAAGTCCACCAAAGTTAGCCTAGGTCCCAGCTAACACAACTGGCTATATAATACTGTACTGGAGTAGGTTTATAATATTTTTCACATAAATGACACGCAAAACACAAACAAGCACAAAAAACAGAGAACATGCTTTTAATCTTACACAGTACCTTGAAAAGCACTGTTGAGTACTGTTGTACTTTTGAACTTTTCAGTAGTGTACTAAAAGTACTTTCGTGCTTTTCAGCAGTGATGTACCTACCAGCCATGTCACTGCTGCTTTAAGCTTGCTTCCGGACATCTCGGGCTTAAAATACAGTTACTGCACGACTGCGCTCTACGCAGTTGTTGTTGTTGTTCAGTCGCCCAGTCGTAGCTGACTCTGCAGCCCCGTGAACTGCAGCATGCCAGGCTTCTCTGTCCTTCACTGTCCCCTGGAGTTTGCTCAGACTCGTGTCCATTGAGTTGATGATGCCATCCAACCATCTCATCCTCTATCAGCCCCTTCTCCTCCCACCTTCAGTCTTTCCCAGCATCAGGGTCTTTTCCAGTGAGTCAGCTGTTCACATCAGGTGGACAAAGTATTGGGGCTTCAGCATCAGTCCTTCCAGTAAATATTCAGGGTTGATTTCCTTTAGGGCTGGAGTGTTATACAAGGCTTTCTTCAGCTGTTCTTTCCTGACCCAGGTATAGAAAGCCTACAGCGTGAGTTTAGGCACAATAGGCAGATCTATGAAGGATGAGGTACAGGGTACCCACTTCCAGAATCCTAGGACTTGTGTCAGTACATAAGCATTAATATTTAGACATAAGAATTGATATTTTCCTGGGCCACGTATGCTAATGGAACCACTGCTTTTGTAGTCCAGCCCGTTAGTAAATTGCAGCCTGCGAGTCAGCAGTTTCCACCCTTCTTTATTCATTCACCAGTCAGTGAACTGGAGATACAACAGTGAACAAGAAAGCACCTAGCTTTATGTAGTATAATGTTCTGAATGGAAAGACGACCCTGATCAAAAATAGTTATCTGTGGGATAAGTGTTGAGACAGTGAGGGCAGGGTGTAATGAAGAGGATAAAAGGAATGGGAGAGTTGATATGGGAAATAATAATGGTGACTTGGCCTCGCCGGTAGGGTAGGAAAAAGGACGATTCCAGGAATAGGAAGGGAGACAAGGAAGCAGGACTCTGCATGTGAGCGACGCAAGAGAACTCTTGATGACCTTCAGGTTTCTGGCTTGAACACCTGTGTCGGTAATACCATCTAAGAAATGGGGAATCCTAGAAAGGGAAGCTTTTTGGGAACAAGGATCGTTTAAGTTTGGGGTTCTTCTAGGATGCCCAAATGGGTTCTTTTTTAATTATTATTTTTTTGAGTATAGTTGCTTTACAGTACTGTGTTAGTTTCTACTGTACAGCGCAGTGACTCGGCTATATGTGTACGTGTATCTCCTCTGTTTTGGATTTCCTTCCCACTTAGGTCATCATGGAGCACTGAGTAGAGTTGCCCACAGTAGACAGTAGGTTCTCATTAGGTGTCTCTTTTGCATACAGTACTGTATATATGGGCTTCCCTGATGGCTCAGTGGTAAAAAATACGTCTGCCAGTGCAGGAGATTACCTGCCAGTACCAACCCAGGGTTCGATCCCCGGGTCAGGAAGATCCCCTGGAGAAGGAAATGGCACCCCACTCCAGTATTCTTGCCTGGGAAATCCCATGGACGGAGGAGCCTGGTGGGCTACAGTCCATCGGGTGACAAAAGAGTCAGATACAATTTAGCAACAAAACCACCACAACAGAAGTGTATTTATGTCAATCCCAATCTCCCAATTCATCCCCTCCCCACCAGGTGGGGTTGTCAAGTTGGTAGCTGGACATATGAGTCTAGTTTTCAGTAGAGCTCTGAACTAGAGATAGAGCTTAGAGGTCAGTCATCTCTGAGTAGTTGTCTCATTGGAGAAAGGAGACTGGAGCTAATCCAAGGAGAATGGAGAGAAAGTAAAGAGGAAAACTGGGACAGAGCTCTGTGTCATCACGGGCTGCCTGGAACTAGTGTGGAGGAGGGGTAGTTTTTTGCACAAGTTCAGCACTGTCCACTGGAAATATAATGCAAGCCAGGTATGTGATTTTAACCTGTCTTATAGCCACATTTTTAATAAATGAAAAGGAACAAATGAAACTAATTTTAGTAATGTATTTTATTTTAACCCACTGTATCCAAAGTAGTATCACTTTACCAAGTAGTCCACATAACACTTTCGGAAACATTTTATATTCTTTTTCTCATACCAAGTCTTCAAGTCATAGGGTGTGTTTTACATTTATAACATTCTCTCAGTTCAGACTAGCTGCATTTTAAATGTTCGGTAGCCACCCATACCTAGTGAAAGTGTTAGTTGCTCAGTAGTGTCTGACTCTTTGTGACCCGGTGGCCTCTAGCCTGCCAGGCTTCTCTATCCATGGAGTTCTCCAGGCCAGAACACTGGAGTGGGCAGCCATTCCTTCCTCTCCAGGGGATCTTCCTGATCCAGGGATCGAACCCTGGTCTCCTGCATTGCACGCAGATTCTTTACCATCTGAGCCACACACATGCCTAGTGATAGACATCTGTCTCCAGTTCATCTTGGCTCGCTCTCATCCTCAGTTTGTGTGGGAGAGCCATAAATATAACTGTGAGGTTTTTCTTACGCTTTGACATGGCTTTTAACCTGGGCAATTTTGCAGTGTCTGGCAATATCCAGACACATTTCTGGTTGTCACTAATTGAGGAGAGAGGAGGAGGCTCTGTTGGCCCCTGTGCAGGGCGGGAGGGAATGGTGGTAAACGCGCTCAAGTGCTTGGATAGACTCCCTCCACAAAGGATGATCAGGCTGAAATCTCAGCAGTGCTGAGGTTGAGGTTAAAATCTTAACAGTGTGGCTCTGAAGTTATACTGTAATTAAACGATTTGGTTGAATACTTACTTGGGCCCCCACACACATACACAGACAACTTAAGTTTTCAGTTCTAGGTTGGTTACAGCTCAGTAATAAAAATAATTAGAGCTAATGCTCCTTTAAAGTTTATAGCAGCACTTTCACATTCATTATACTATTAATTGGCTATACACTTGGTTTTCTTCCTACTCTGTCAGAACTATCTCCTTAATCATAAGCTTTGTATAATTATTATTGACATTTATTAGCAGATATATTGCATTGTAATTTTAATTTGCCAAGATTTTTGAGGAAAATATTAAAATGTCCTTATGAGCTAAATTTTATCTTACTACTAGGTCATATTTCAACCTAAATCTTATAGTTCTTTCTCTAGTGTGGGTGTTACCATCTAGAACTTGTGGGAGGGGTCTGGTGTTGATTTTTTATATTATTATTATTACCTGAACATATAGCCCCTTCACTTTCTTCCCTCTTCCCCACCCCAGTCCAGATCCCATTATACCCCCACCTCTGTCTAAGAAGGGTAAAATAATTTATCCTCCTTCCTCCTCTGCTTAATGTCAGTCTTACCTTTATAATATTACCTAAAATAACAAGCATATACATTGATTTCTAATAAGATTTAGCAATTAACCCATATTAAGTCATAAGAAAGATTTTTTTTTCTGCTGAAGAAATTTTAATGAAACCAGTAATGATAAAAAGAAATAAAAATCACCAAGGTATATTCCATTTGTTTGAATAGCATTGACCACTAAAAGCATAGTCAGTGCTTAATAGAGAATTTCTGTTTTCAAAATTGCAATAGAAAATGCTATGTGTTAGGAAAGAAATATTAATTTTTCAATAAGATAAGTGGGGGAAAATATGGCCAGGAATTCTGTGAATTCGTACTGAAAGCTCACCATAACTTGATCAGATTGCAAATGTGTAAGGTTGAGACGATGAACTCTTTACTCTTTTGGGTAAAATAAGCAAACATTTCCTGTCTTCTCAGGCAAATGCCAAGAAACACAGATTTAAGAAAACTTAAAAACAAACTCCAGCTATTTAGAGAAAATGACATCAGTCCTGCTTTCAGTGAGCAAACAACTGGTTAACAGAATGTGACTGTTAGAATGCTCAGTCGATTGCTCAAGAGGGACTCTCATGTGTGTTCCAGATTGGTTGGAGGACATGCGCTACATCACAGACGGCGTGCTCTACCAGGGCCAGGGGAGTAGGCTTGGTTTTGGAGTATGCCACTGACAACGCTTGTTTCAAATTCCACTCTGACTTTTTTTTAACTTTTAAAATAGCGGCATTCTTTATTCTAGAGGCAACAATAGAAAGGTCCTTCTGGAAAAAGATGCTTAGTTTGTCATTCATTAAAAAAAAAAATCAACCATAGGTTTTTTCAAGCTTTTCATGCATCCTGGACCAAGAGTTTCCCTATGCCGAGTGCTGTGAAGGTCCTTTCCACCCATAGGCCATTATTTATGTAACTTGTAGAGTCCAGAAAATCTGTTGGTGCCGGGTGTCGATATGTAATGGCTTAGGGTCTTAGACCTGTTGATTACCCATCAACTTTTTTCTGTCTCTACACAGTGCCCATAATTATATTAAGAGGCATCTTTTAAATAACAACCGTATATATAGACAATAAAAGTCAGTTGATTGCAAAATCTGAGATAGACATTATTCTCTTTTCTTCCTGTGCCCTTCATAAATAAATAATTGTCCTATTAATGTATTTGGTGGGTCATTTTTTAATTGGTATCTTCCCTTCTCAGCTGAATGCAAAATTTCTCTTGATTATCCTTACCTATGCAGCCTTATGGATTATGGGAAAAACATCAGAAGCATTTGTGTTCTGTTTTTCCCCCTACAACTTAGTATTTGTTCTGGGATGGAAAATAGTTGAGTGTTGGGAATTAAGTATCTTAAAAGATAGTTTGAGCAGAGATTAATAGTTAAGATCAGTCCTGTAACTGTAACTGTTTATATTTAATTTTCAAAGCTTCTTAACAAAAGACCAAAAATATTATTAGCTGCTTGGGGGAAAGGACCAGTTAGCTTCAAAATGGCAAACTCCCAGGGAATTAGTTTGGTTGAGATCTCTAGAAGGCTTCATTATAGTTCAGTCCCCAAAGTGTCAGGAAACAGATGGCTGAGAGTGGGGACCACAGGGCGGTAGGAACTGGGCTGAGGAAAACTTTTCTAGGAACCCTAGGAGGGGAGAAATCTTAAGCACTTTGGGAAGTTATTATGTGGCTTCTCAGTCCCAGTTGATGAAGGAAATTACAAGTAGAAGAGTCTTGCTGCTTTTTCAGAGGGTTTTAAAATATGTAAAGCTACAGATGATCTTCTTGCCATTCTCAGGAACTTTACTATTTAGAAATTAGTGTTAAAGTGCCTTCTTTTGAAATGTAAATGTCTCAGGAAGAGCAGTGACATCTTCATTTACATCTTATTGGTATTAGTGTATTCAGTTTACTGCCTACTTGCTGGATCAGTCACCTTGAGGAATGACTATTTCAGTTAATGAAAGATGTGGAGAAATCATTTTGAAATGAAGTATCGAGGCTTAAAGAGCTAACTGTAGTGGTAGGCTGATGAATAGTGGGGGTGCTTAGGTGGTGGTGGTGATTTAGTTGCCAAGTCATGTCCAGGTCTTGTGACCCCATGGACCGTAGCCCACCAGGCTCTTCTGTCCATGGGATTTCCCAGGCAAGAATACTGGAGTGGGTTGCCATTTTGTTCTCTAGGGGATCTTTCCAACCCAGGGGTCAAACCTGGGTCTCCTGACTTGCAGGTGGATTCTTACTGATGGAGCTACCAGGGAAACCCAAGGGTGGCTAGAGAGGGGACGAAAAATAGAAGGGCAAGATAAGGTTAGTTGAGAGAGCACCAGTGATAAACTTTGGATGTCTGGAAACACCCTTCTTTCCTTTTCCTTTTTTTTTTTTTACCCCTTGCCCTGTAGCCCAGGTATAAAATGACTCTGGCTCAAGAAAGGACAGAGGCTTTTGTTTTAGTATGCAAGAAAGGATTAGAGGAGCATGGTAGGATGGTAGTTTGTAGAGAGGGTGAATTTACTCTATTATGCCAGGATATAATTTTCATGCCTTCTTGGAGTTTGGGACATTTCTGAAACTTCTCTTTTCTCATACATTCAGGTTCTGTCCCAAACCACCAGAGTTAGTGTAGACCCCACAGGTACAGTGACACAGTCCCCAAATAGACTGTGCTCGCTTCAGACACGAACTGTAAGTTTGAAGGTCCCCAGGCCACCTGCACTTCTGACCAACTGGCCACAAATTTGTGGTTTCCCATGACCCTTTCAGGTGCAGCAACTTGCTGTACTTAAAATTACAGTTTTCTTGTGAAGGATACAAATCAGGAGCAGCCAAACGAAGAGACACAAAGGGTAAGTCCGAGAGGGGTCCAGACGCAGAGTTTCTGTGCCCTGGCCTTGTGGGGTCAGGACTCATCACCCTTTCCACACACCAGGAAGCTCCATCGAGCTCAGGGTCCAGAGTTTTTATTGGGGTTTCATTATTTAGGCATGATTAATCAAACCTTTGGCCAAGTGATTCAACTCAATTTCCAGCCCCCATCCCTTTTCCACAGGTGGGGCTGGCTAAAAGCCCCAACTCTAGTCACCAGTGGCTAACCCCAGGTTTTTTGTCTCGTTAGCTTAAACTCAGATATGATCCAAAGGTCCCGCCATGAATAACAAAGACATTCCAAGGGTTTAGACATTTCTATTCAGGAATCTGGGACAAGGACCAGGCAAACTATATCATACAGAATTCTTCATAATACAGCCTTTTTCCTTTTTTAATTGTTTGTTTTCCTCTCCCACCCTACACTCCCTGCCCCCCTGCTACAGGCAGATCCTATTTTTTTTAAAAAATAATTTTATTTAGTTAGTTATTTTGGGCCGCACTGGGTCTTTTTGTTGCTGTGTGCACGCTTCCTCCAGTTGCGGTGAGCAGGGGCTTCTCCTCTTTGCTGCCATGCTGTTCCCGGCGGTGGCGTCTCCTTATGCAGAGCCCATCTCGGTGCGCAGGCGTCCGTCGCTGTAGCGTGTGGGCTCGGTAGTCGTGGCTCACAGGTTTGGTTACTCCATGGCGTGTGGAGGCCTCTGGACCCGGGATTGGACCCTCGTCTCCTGCATTGGCAGGCGGAGTCCCATCCACTGTGTCATCAGGGAAGTCCCTTCCTGTGTGTTGATAGTTGTGCCCCAACTCATTCAACAAGTAAAATTGCGGAGAGATAGCAGTAAGCAAAACTGATACTGTTTTTGCTTTCATGGAAGACAGCCACTGAGCAAGTAATTAGGAATATGTTTCATGTAATGAAAGAGTAAATTGCCGAGAAGGCTAAGAGTGTCAGAGAGGATCTCTCCGAGAAAGTAATATTTAAGTTGAGACCTGAAAGCTGATTAATCCTGCAAGAAAAGATGTTTCCAGGTAGAAGAAACAGGATGTATAAAAACCCTGAGGTGAATGTGCTTGGCAGGTTGGAGGAGCTGACAGAAGGTCTGTAAATCTAGAGCACAGATTGTACTGCTAGAGTCTGGAGATTAAGTGACACCACAGAAGGCTTAGAAATCCAGGTTGATACGTTTCGACTTTTTGACAGGACAGTGTAGACACTGTACAGTTGTAAGCGGTTGATACCATTCTAGCATTTTAGATCCTTCTGACTCCCGAGTATAAGAGTCAAGGATTGATGCCGAGACTGATGAGGCTATTTCAGCAATGAAATATAGGATAAGGGTGGCTTATGTTAGAATGATGGCGGTGGGAATGGATAGAAGTGAATTGACTGGAGATATGTTTAAATGGAAGTAGGACTAGCTTCCGATGAGGTCCTCATCAGAGGTCTTGCCTGACTGAGGAGTCAAGAATAGTAGCAATTTGCTTTTAATTATTATTGCCGAGATTCACAAAGGGTTTTTATATGCCATGCACCATGCTAATGAATCTCATTCAATCCCCAACAATCCTATAAGATAGATATTAATATTTCTATCCCATTTAACAGACAAGAAACAGACTTACAGTGATTAAATGCGTTGTCCAGGATTATTTTGTTGTTTAGTCGCTAAGTCGTGTCAGACTCTCTGTGACCCCGTGGACTGCAGCATGCCAGGCTACTCTGTCCTCCACTGTCTCCTGGAGTTTGCTCAAATTCATGTCCACTGAGTCAGTGATGCTACCTGACTATCTCATCCTCTTTTGTCCCCTTCTCCTTTTGCCTTCAGTCTTTATCAGCATCGGTCTTGTCCAATGAGTCAGTTCTTTGCATCAGGTAGCCAAAGTCATTCAAAAGCAGTCCAAGATTATACAATTACTAATTAGCAACTTTCACGTCAACTTGAGTAGCTGGGGGCTATTTCTCTAAGACAAGAGACCATGGACCAGGAGCAATTCTGTAGAAAACAATGATGATTTCATTTTGAGTTATGTTAAACTTGAGAAAGCTGTGAGAAAGCAAAGTGGAGATTCAAGTAGACAGTGGGATCTGGTGTAAACGCCCTCCTTTGGGCTGAATGAAGCAGAAGCCTGATGCAGCCAATCATGGCAAGCAGAACAGGTACATGGAATTTTTAGGAGACTCATCAGGAACGTTATTAGACTAAGTATAGTGCCTTATGGGCTTCCCTCGTAGCTCAGTTGGTAAAGAATCTGGCTGCAATGCAGGAGGCCCCGGTTCAATTCCTGGGTCAGGAAGATCCCCTGGAGAAGGAAATGGCAAGCTACTTCAGTATTCATGCCTGGAGAATCCCATAGACAGAGGAGCCTGATGGGTAGAGTCCATATGGTCCCAAAAAGTAGGACATGACTGAGTGACTTTCACTTTCATAGTGCCTTACAGTTCCATCAGATGTATTGAACAAGATTGGATTTCTAAAGTGAGAATAAGGTTGAATTCAAATATATTTCCTTTTACTCAAAACCCACTAGTGATATTAATTAAAGCAAAACCTGTAGCTTAAAACTGGGCAATTATCTGTGATTTCAGAAATGTAAGCAGAACCATCATTCATGAACTGACACACATTCCGCCCGTTCACTGAGCTTTAACTACCAGCCCTCTCCCATCCTTCTGTCCTCATTCTCTCTTCCAACTTGATGGATGGCAAATCTTACATGGTTTTGTAATGAGCATCACGTAGCAGTTTGTAATTAAACAGTGGAGCTGAAATGTTCTGTTGTGTTGCTTCTGACTCAGTCTTAATTTTTCAATTTCTGAGTAAAAGCGCTGTAGATTTAAAGCCTTGTAAACTCTCTTTTATTTAGAAATTGCTACTCACAAGTGTAGGAAAACTGTAAAGTTTGCAAAATGTTTTACTTGCTGTTCCAAATATCATCTGTCAGAGTCTGAACATGTGCTAGCTCCAGCAATATGTTAAATAAGGCAAAGAAGGAATTTTCTTTGCATCACTTTCCAAACTCCGCAGACTGTAAGATTAGATTACTTGAATGAAGTAAAGAGGGAACAGTTAGGATAAATTCAATCCGTGTAAAGTTATTCTGGTTAACTCTTGCCTAGGGCTCTCTTTTAGATGGATCTTCCACTTCAATGCTGGTTATGTACAATAAAAACGGAGACCTTGACTTGTGCTGCAGCCCCAGCCCCTACCCTAGTGTTGGGTGCAAAATAGGAGTTCAGTAAACCCTTGTTGAATAAGTGACCGCACAGCAATAACAACTCTTACTCTCCGCTTATTAACAGACTAGTGTATTCCAAGCATTAGTCGCTCACATAAGAGTTGTGTCCAACTCTTTGTGACCCCATGGACTGTAGGCTGCCAGGCTCCTCTGCACATGGAATTCTCCAGGCAAGAATGCTAGAGTGGATTGCCACGCCCTCCTTCAGGGTATCTTCCCGACTCAGGGATCCAACCCAGGTCTCCTGCATTGCGGGCAAATTCTTTACCGTCTGAGCCACGGGGGAAGCTACCAGGGAACCCCACCACTGCCACACTTTTGAGGGGTTTCACTTGGGATTCTCTGGTAGCTCAGATAGTAAAGAATCTGCTTGCAATGCAGAAGAGCTGGGTCTGATCCCTGGGTCGGGAAGATCTGGAGAAGGGAATGGCTACCCACTTTAGTTTGGGTGGGTAACCTGGAGAATTCCATAGACACAGTATGTTCCAGGCTTTGGGTTAAACATTTTATGTGTATTATCCCATTTAATGCTTAAATTGTTATGCCTAGTTTATATATAAAGGTGATGAGGAAACCGAGGCTTGCTGGAGTGAAATCACCTGCATCTTATTAGGACCTGGTAGCTACAGACAAATCTGGGTCTGTTGGACTCTGAGATCCATCCCCTCCTGGTTCGAAAGCTTAAAATAAGAGAAGTTTCTCTCCACTCATGGTGTTATTTGGGTCTACATTTTTAAAAATTCAGTATCTTTTGCAATAAAGTGAGGTGGCAGCAGTTTTTAAAATTCAGTTTTTTATGAATGAACTGCATTAGCGTATCCAACTACAAATGTGACAAAATGTAAACTTAGTGTCATGTTTTCTACTTTGATGTGATGAGAGAGAAATAGAGAAGACTACATTATTTGTTATGTATTAGGAAACCCTGTCATTAGGCAGTGAGTTTTTAAACTGCCTTAATGTCTTATGTGTGATTAATCTGGCAGAGGCAGCAGGTTGAAGGTGGTCTGTGTGTGGTTACCCATATCTGTTACTCTTGTGTTCGTTCAGATGGACTTTAATTCTCTAGCAATTTATTGTCATTTGCTCCTCCCTCATGCCCAACCCAGATGCCAGAAATTGAATTTCCTAATGACATCATTATCTCTACAGCAGCTGGTTTTGATAAAGGATGGCAAGTCCAGTAAGGGTAGAAGCAGCAGAAAATGAATTCAGAAGAAACAAATCTTGTGTATGTTCTCGTCATTTTTTAAAAGTATGATAGGTAGAAATAATTTTTAAACAGCAGTATGGTGTAATTTAGAATATTTATATAACATTCAGAAATACTCTGTGGATTTTCCGAGCCTTTAAAATATAATGCTTTCCAGTTTCGGTGGTTTTGAAAGTTCTGGATGGCAGACATGGAGAGAGCACTGTCGAACCTGGCACACTGACAGTTCCTCTCTGCAGGGGTCCACCACCTCCTCCTCTTTCCACTTACCTTGTCCTTGTTCTTGGCCTGTCTTCACCTCTGTTCTCCGTCTGCCTCATCTCTTCCGTTGAGCTCTTCCCAATCTTAGAATTCCACTGAGAAATGGATGGGAAAGAGTTTCTATCTGTTCATGGTCCTGTGATGATTGTCGGGGTAGTGCTCGGAATTCTGAGATTACATGTACATTTAACACCTTGTTTTCTGAAAGACATGGTGTGTTACATGAGTTAAAAGGGTTTTTCAGGTCATTGAACAAAAATTTCAATCTGCCTCTGGTGCCTGACGTGAGGAATTCAAGGAAACTCACTAATGAACAAATATTTAATGCTAATTTAAAACGCTACCGTTTAAACGGGATTTTCAATTATCTGAATGATGTTGGAACAACTTGTGGCATTGTTTGGTTTGGCGAATCCTGTAATGAATCTTGTAATATAAGAAGATGGTATTGCATGTACCCATTCTTAATGAGATTAAATTATAATGGAAATATTTCCACCCTTCCCTCCTACCCAAAGCCTGTTTTCTTCCTTTTCCAAGTCCCTGCTTGTTTGGTTGCCTTTTCCGCCTGCTGTCTGGTTGTTGCTGCCACCTAACGTCTCGAAATAAAATTGCAATGAGTTTACTTTTTCCAAAAGATTCTCACTGTTGTGCAAGTTTATGGAAATAACATTTGAGAGCAACAGTTGTTTTTCTTGAACTCTTAAATAATAGCACTATGCAGTGATTACTTACTATGGAGAGAATACAGGTAGCATATCTTCCACCAGCAAAAGGTCTGACTAATAAGATAGCAAGAGATTTAAGAGTAAAGGACCACTTACCAGTGTGACCTTGGCATGTATTTCCCCTCATAAAGTCAGGCTCAGTGCTCTGAAAGGTCTATTCCAGTTTTAACACTTTTTTTTTTTCCTGTGTTTATTTTTGATTATAAAAGCATAGCCCTTATACATAATACCATTTATTTTTTTGGATTAAAGGTCTCTGTTGACTGTGTTTTCTTTTAGAATTGTGTAACTAGATGATCACATTTTCACCATGTGAGTAGATAGCTGTGATGTCTTTCCTTTGTTCAATTAGATCTGAAGGCTTTGTGTTGTAGACACAACCTTACCCAGAGTATCACTTCTTTGCTTAATTAGTTATGTTTGGGCATCCTTAGCTTGACTTTGGCCCTTGTAACACAAGTTGGCAAGATGGCAAAAGTTAATGGTGTTGCTTACAGAGTTCCTGGGTTTTTTTTTTCCTTCTAAATCCAAATCCCAGACTGTAAAAGATTTATAGTAACACTGTTCAGTTTTCTTCAGCAGTTTGAAAAGGAACGTTAGTATTTCCATTGGCTAGAAAGAGACGTAGAATCTAGATCTAGATTCTAGATCCAGAGACCTACAGCTAGAAGGTTTTCTAGATACAAGAGAGTGAAGAGAGATGAAGTTCACAGTGTGTGATGGAATCTTCTTTCCCGAAGAACATTACAGTTCGGCAAAAACCTTTCCTTGAGGACTCCTGTAATCTTACACTGACTTTCTAAAGAATAGTTTAACATTTTAACAGATCTTTTGGTTGTTGCTATTTCTCTGTAAATAAGTCATTCATCCTTTATAACCTTGTGGATGGTTAAGGCGAAGTCGAATGAACACAAACCCGCACCTTCAACTAGTTTTGCTGATCTTTAAAGAATTGATTCCTAGAATCCCTGGTGGGTGGAGAACATTTTGAATAAAATAAAAATGGATTTGAACCTGCTGTTATTTTTCTGTTTAGATACCATCCCTATTCAGATGGTCATGAATCTTAATTAAATACAGTTTGCTTTGCTACTGTCCTTTGCTTACAGATTTTTCAGACAGGTTTCAGTGATCTTGTTCAAGCCATCCTGACCGAATTGTACCAGTAAAATCTTGAGAGTCACAGCCTCAAGTGACTGGCTCAGTGCTAAATATAGAACCTTTATTGAGTTCCTTTGAGCCACTAATTTTGTTAGTCTGTTGAAAAAGTTAATGTTACTACTATCAGGTGTATCTGGCATAATTCCTTATACGCTTGAGCAGAATGATCAGAATTTCATTATCTTTTTGCTACTGAAACCTTTCTTTTCTGATACCTTACAGTTTTATTAAACATTGCTATCAGATTTCTGTTTATTATCCAATTATTACTGACTTTTTTTTTTCCCTGAGCTGAATAAGGAATGAAGTCATAGGATGGCTTTAATTAGCGGTTAAGACACCTCTGAAGTCAAATATTCTCGGTTTGAATCCTAGCCTTACTTTGCTCTATGGTCTTGTGCAAGTTATTTAACCTCCGTGAATGTCAAACCTTCCCTCACCTCCCAGATGAAGTCTGGGACAGGCCCCACGGCACTCTCTACTTTGTAATGAGATAATTGTTCATTCTTTTTGTTTATGTCTTTCTCTTTCTACCGGATAGTTTGCTCCATGGTGCAAACTGTTGTTTGTGGTTTTTCTGGTTCTTCACACGTGTCTTGCACACAAGTGAATGGCAAATGTTTGTTGAATGATTAAAACGTGCTCTCGTTTAAGAGGGGAAGACACTGAGATGCATTATCATGCGTGACTTATCCCAAGTCACATATTTTCTGAAACAGTTGTAAGTAGAACTCAAGTTTTTAGTCTCCTATATATATAACTATATCCTCTGATCTTTCTACTGTACTCTGAAAATTGAAGATCTAAAGAGAGATTGGGCTTCCCAGGTGGCTCAGAGGTGAAAAATCCACTTGCCAGTGTAGAAGCTATGGGAGATGCAGGTTTGATCCTCAGGCCAGGAAGATCCCCTGGAGGAGGAAATGGCAACCCACTCCAGTATTCCTGCCAGGATGATCCCATGGACAAAGGAGCCTGGTGGGCTACAGTCCATGAGGTCACAAAGAGTCAGACACGACTGAACGCACACTCAGAGAGAGAGGTTAAGCAGTATCTACAGATGTGTTACAGAGGTGGAGTGTACACATACTCCAGTGGGCTATGGAATTGGGAGGCCAATAAAAAGTCCTTTTGCCAGGAGTTGGATACAGAAAGGCTTAGTGAAAGAGGAGACATTTGAACTGTCTGTACAGATAGATTATGGATAGAGAGATCACTCAAGACAGAAACAACATTTTATGTAATTGTATGTATCATCTTAGTCTCATTATTTTTAATCTCTTTATGTCAAATCTACAAAAGGTATAGTAGCTAGCTAATGATCTTGTTTTATTTCAGTGAACAATGTGGGAATGTCATATGAGTATCCGGAATACTTTTTGGATGTTCCTGACTTGGACAATGTAAGTTGTTTTTTGTAGATTGTGGTCATAGAAAGAATGTGTGCAGGCATGGGTGAGGCAATATGGTATAATGTTGAGACTCTGAGCTCTGGAGTCTAACAGCCGAGGTTCATACCCTGGTCCTTCTACTCACTATCTGAGTTCCCCAGGGAATGACCCAGCCACCCTTAGTCTCCGTTCCCTTGTCTATGATATAGGCAGCTTTACAGAGATGTTAGAAGGATCGAATGAGAAAATATTCATCATCTCATCTGTACAATGCTAGGTTCAATAATAGCTCCAGTTTTATTACTATCATTTTGATTTCATCAAAGCAGCTCTGTGTAAGTATCAGGATTCTAAACATCAATTTAAAAGCCATAATGGTGTTAGTAATATACAGCAATATAGTGGATTCAGGTAAACTAGCTCTAGCAAAATGAAAGCGATGCATGTCTAATTCTTTAATAAAAACTAGAAAACATATTATTGAAAGAAAATGTAAATTTTTAAAAATTGTTGAAAATATTAGATTCAATAGTTTCTTCTTTCCATGTTAGCAGAGAGGAAATTGCATATTTATTTTAGGTTTAGTGTGGTTTTTTCGCTTGCAGATTTCACTTGTATGTATACTTTGGATTCTGTATACTAGCATGAATTGCTGCATTTAGCTGAAAAATACTGTAATACTGAGAGTAAAATATAAGCTGCCTCTTTACCCCAAATCCTGTCCGTTTCCAAGGTCTATACTGTATCTGGGGAAAGTTTCAATGCATCTCTGGATTATTTATATATCTCTATCTATCTATCTTATATATAATATGATCACTTCCATGATCAAATCTATATAAAATGATCAATATTTCTCTTGCAGACCATCAAGAAACTGATAAATGTTAATGTCCTTTCTGTTTGCAAGGTAAGGAAACTTATAATAAACATGTCATCTTTATAAATAGCTTCTTTATAAATACGTCACCTTTTTCTGGATCTTTCTATTTAAAAACACTGAATCAGTTTGTTCACTTCAGTCAGCTCTTATTTTGATTCAAGTATGTATTCCAGATGAAAGCAATTTATTTCCTTATGTTTTCAGGAAGTAGAAAGAACTAATTACCAAACAGATATCTATATAGTTCTCCTTTTTAGCAGCTGAACATTTATTAAATGCCTCTTATACACAAACACTTCTACAGAAACATAGTGAGTCCTGGGAATATGCAGACTAACTTAGGCTGAAGATTGATTCTTTTTACAAAGCTTTCACCTATGAATAATTCATTGCTAACCTACTGTTTCCAGTCCATATCTCCTGTGGTCCACGTAAGCTGATGAGCTAAATGTTGTGGAAAAGCATTGTATGTGGGACCCCAGAGTAATGAGTATGATTTTTATTAGCCACACATGAAAATTACTCTCATTTCTAGTTGCTAGACGTGCATTATAGCCATGTCACTTGTATATGCCAACAAAAGACACCACAGCTAACATATGCTAAAAGGAAGAATAGCTAGCAAGTATGAGCATCTCAGAACCATCCCTCTCTACCTCTCTTAGGATGAGGAATCTTATTTTCCCAATCTGGGATCGAACCTGTGCCCCCTGTAGTGGAAGCTTGGAGTCCTAACCACTGGACCACCAGAAAATTTCCATTTCCCCTTTTATTTTAACAGTAACTACAATGAGATAGCATACCTTGATTATACATACCAGACCAGCAGAAAATACTGCTTAAGGCAGAATTTCCATACATAATGTCAGGTAGTTTAAATTTGAACATACTGATGGAACAGCAAAATTATTGATATTTTCATTAACTCATATACTAATTTAAGAAAACCAAAAAAAAAGCTTAAAACTATTTGGACTGACCAGATAAATATAAATAAGAATGTAACTGTGTATATGGCATAGTCTTTTTTTTTTTTTTAATTGTGAACATTTAAAGAAAATTTCTCCTTGGGTCTTCATGTCCTGAGAAATCATAACCGTTACACAGTTGATTTCAAATTCAAGGACCCTAAAATCTTTTTCCAAGTTCAGAGACCATAAAATCTTATTATGTCTTGTTCAACTTTTCATATACGGATAGCTGTGCTTCTCCCTGTATAATGTATATGTTGCTTTTAAAGTGTGTAGTTAATTTAGTCTTTATGTGATTTTAGCAATATAGTTGATTCAGGTAAAGCAGGTCTAGCAAAAAGAAAGCCACATCGTTGTTGCATGCCCACTATGTGACATCTGGCAGCTTGTTCCCTAAAGGCACCTCAAGTGAATGACATTGTCAGATGACAATTTTATAAAACAAATAGTTGCTCTATCTTTTTTGTTGTGGTTAACCAAGATTTTTTCTCAAGTAAGATTCAGTGTGAGGCAAACTACAAACAAGTGGATCTGTGAGTAGCTTTGGCTCAAGACACACGTGCACAAAATTAATGCTTGTAAAACATGGTTAATGTGCATATATCTGTATAGTCTTAAAGGTATTTCCCTTGGCATGCTTTGTAAATGTAATCATTCTTCAATAATCTGTGTAAGGTTTCAAGTTAATTAAATAACTACATCATTTACTAGTAATACGGCCTTTGAGTGAATTACTTACCCTCTGTGCTTCAGTTTTTCATCTATAAATTGAGGAGGATAATTCTCTTTACCTTACAGAGTTGTTTTGGGAATTAAACAAGGTAATATGTGTAAATCTCTTAGAATAGTGCCCAGAGCATACTAAAGGCTCTAAAAAATGTTTCTATTACTTTGTTAAACTCAGAGGTGGTAAAGATTTTGAGTAAATGTATGCAGCTATTACTTTTTTAGCAAGCAAATTTTTTGATCAAAATTAAGATCACTTGTGGTCTATAATTTGTTTTATGATTTTTGCCTTTTGAAAGGACTGTGTTCTATGGTTTTGATAATCCCTTCTAATATATTTGGCCAAATGCTTAAAAATAATGAGAGTTAAAAAATAATGTGTGTTGGAGAGGCGGTCCAAAGATGGCAGAGGAATAGGACAGGGAGACCACTTTCTCCCCCACAAATTCAGAAGATCAAAAGATCATTTGAATGCTGAGCAACTTCCATAAAACAACTTCTGAACACTGGCAGAGGACACCAGGCCCTCAGAAAGGCAGCCCATTCTCTTCAAAAGAAGGTAGGACAAAATATAAAAGACAAAAAGAGAGACAAAAGAGTTAGGGATGGAGACCATCCCGGGAAGGGAGTCTTGAAGGAGGAGAAGTTTCCAAACACCAGGAAACACTCTATCGGCGGGTGTGTGGGGAGTTTTGGAATCTCAGAGGACAACATAACTGGGAGGAAAAAAAAAAAACCCCACAGAATACACGCCTAACTGCAACTCCCAGCAGAGAAGTAGCCCAGATGCTCTTATCTGCCACCAGCAAGCGAGGACTGAACAGGGAAGTGTGGGTGGCATGCTTAGGGTGAGAACTGGGCCTGAATGCCCTGAGGACAATCTGAGGGAGCTAACATGAAATAGCAACCCAAACTGTGGGATAACCAGAGAGAAGAAAAAAGAGAGAGAACTTTCCTGTGAAAAGCTCTAACCTAAGGCCCAGCCTGGCCTGCTCACAGAACAAAGGACTGAGTGAATACCAGAGGAGAGCTAGCCAGCTGTGGACCAGCACCTCCCCACTACCCAGAGGCAGAGAAGCAGGCGGGCAACAGCCAGAGCCAGAAGGCAAGGGGCAATCTCGGCCCCAGAGATGGCATCCTCCACCAAACTGTGAGCAGGCTCCCAGTTGCTAACCAAGTCTTCCTGGGATCCTGGATGGTTGACATCTGCCAGGAGGGTTGCAGCCAGAGAGCAGCTTCCCAGAGGACACACACAGCACACCTGAGATGGTGCTCTTGCGACACACCTGGGAAACTGAGTGGCTGGGACCGGGGAGGTGATAAGATGCACAGACCACCTGGGACAGTGTGCTTGCCAAGCACCTGGTTGCCTGAGCTACTCGGACCTGGGAAGGGCACAAAATGCACGTGCAGCCGAATCTGTGCCTTTGTGGAGTACCCAAGAACCTGAACCTGAGCAGTTTAGACCTGGGAAGTGCACAAAACCCAGGGCCTGATTTAGACAGTTCCCCTGCAGAGCAACCTGGAGCCTGAGCAATGTAGACCGGGAAAGCACATGCACGGTGAGCTGGGGCAAACCCAGTTTGCCCCAGTTTCCGGACTGTGGAGAGCACATAGGGAATTGATTACTGCTAAATTGCTTTCTCCTCTTTTGATTCCCCCTCTTCTCCTGGTCACGTCTATATCCCTCCTTCCTCTTCTCTTCTCCATGCAACTCTGTGAACCTCTCTGGGTGTCCCTCACTGTGGAGAATCTTTTCACCATTAACCTAGATGTTTTTTCATTGGTGCTGTATGGATGGAGAAGTCTTGAGGCTACTATAAGAAAAAGACTGAAAATCAGAGGCAGGAGGCTTAAATCCAAAACTTGAGAACACCAGAAAACTCCTGACTCCAGGGAACATTAATCGACAAGAGCTCATCCAAAAGCTTCCATACCTACACTGAAACCAAGCTCCACCCAAGAGCCAACAAGTTTCAGAGCAAGACATACCATGCTAATTCTCTAGTGACACAGGAACATAACCCTGAGCATTAAAATTCAAGCGGCCAAAAGTCAAAACCCAAAGACACCTCAAAACTCACTACTTGACACTCCATAGAAAAGAGATTCAGCTCCACCCACCAGAACACCAACACAAGTGTCCCTAACCAGGAAACCTTGACAAACCACTCATCCAACCTCACCCACAGGGAGGAACCTCCACAGTAAAGAGGAACCACAAACTTCCAGCATACAGAAGAGCCACCCCAAACACAGCAATCTAAACAAAATGAAAAGGCAGAGAAATATTCAGCAGGTAAAGGAACATGATAAATGCCCACCAAATGAAACAAAATAGGAGGAGATAGGGAGTCTACCTGAAAAAGAACTCAGAATAATGATAGTAAAGATGATCCGAAGTCTTGAAAACAAAATGGATTTACAGATGAATAGACTGAAGACAAGGATTGAGAAGATGCAAGATATGTCTAACGGGGACCTAGAAGAAATTAAAAAGAGTCAATAATGCATAATGCTATAACTGAGATCAAAAGCACTCTGGAGGGAACCAACGGTACAATAACTGAGGCAGAAGAGAGGATAAGTGAGGTAGAAGATAGAATGGTGGAAATAAATGAAGCAGAGAGGAAAAAAGAAAAACCTAACCTAACTTTACACCTAGAAAAAGAAGAAATGAAGAACCCCAGGGTTAGTAGAAGGAAAGAAATCATAAAAATGAGGGCAGAAATAAATGAGAAAGAAACAAAGGAGACTGTAGCAAAAATCAGCAAAACTAAAAGCTGGTTCTTTGAGAAGATAAATAAAATAGATAAATCATTAGCCAGACTCATCAAGCAATAAAGGGAGAAGAATCAAATCAACAAAATTAGAAGTGAAAATGGAGAAATCACAACAGACAGCACAGAAATACAAAAGATCATAAGAGACTACTGTCAGCAACTTTATGCCAATAAAATGGACAACTTGGACAAATTCTTAGAAAAGTATAACCTTCCAAAACTGAACCAGGAAGAAATAGAAAATCTTGTCAGACCCATCACAAGCACAGAAGTTGAAACTGTAATCAAAAATCTTCCAATGAACAAAAGCCCAGGACCAGGTGGCTTCACAGGTGAATTCTATCAAAAATTTAGAGAAGTGCTAACACCTATCCTACTCAAACTCTTCCAGAAAATTGCAGAAGAAGGTAAACTTCCAAACTCATTCTATGAGGCCACCATCACTCTAATACCAAAACCAGACAAAGATGCCACAAAAAAAGAAAACTACCAGCCAATATCACTGATAAACATAGATGCAAAAATCCTAAACAGAATTCTAGCAAACAGAATCCAACAGCACATTAAAAAGATCATACATCATGACCAAGTGGGCTTTATCCCAGAGATGCAAGGATTCTTCAATATTTGCAAATCAATCAGTGTTATACAACACATTAACAAATTGAAAGATAAAAACCATATGGTTTTCTCAGTAGATGCAAAAAAAGCCTTTGACAAAATTCAACATCCATTTATGATAAAAACCCTCCAGAAAGCAGGCATAGAAGAAACATACCTCAACATAATAAAAGCCATATATGATAATCCCACAGCAAACATTATCCTCAATGGTGAAAAATTAAAAGCATTTCCTCTAAAGTCAGGAACAAGACAGGAGTGCCCACTCTCACCGCTACTATTCAACATAGTTTTGGAAGTTTTAGCCACAGCAATCAGAGAAGAAAATGAAATAAAAAGAATCCAGATTGGAAAAGAAGTAGTAAAACTCTCACTGTTTGTAGATGACATGATCCTCTACATAGAAAAGCGTAAAGACTCCACCAGAAAATTACTAGAGCTAATCAGTGAATATAGTAAAGTTGCAGGATATAAAATTAACACACAGAAATCCCTTGCATTCCTATACACTAACAATGAGAAAACAGAGAAATTAAGGAAAGAATTCCATTCACCATTGCAATGAAAAGAATAAAATACTTAGGAATAAATCTATCTAAAGAAACAAAAGACTTAAATATAGAAAACTATAAAACACCGATGAAAGAAATCAAAGATGACACAAATAGATGAAGAAATATACCATGTTCATGGATCAGAAGAATCAATATAATGAAAATGAGTATACTACCCAAAGCAATCTATAGATTCAATGCAATCCCTATGAAGCTACCCATGGTATTTTTCATAGAACTAGAACAAATAATTTCACAATTTATATGGAAATGCAGAAAACCTCAAATAGCCAAAGCAACCTCGAGAAAGAAGAATGGAACTGGAGGAATCGACCTGCGTGACCTCAGGCTATACTACAAAGCCAGTCATCAAGACAGCATGATACTGGCACAAAGACAGAAATATAGATCAATGTAACAAAATGAAAGCCTAGAGATAAACCCACACACCTATGGACACCTTTTCTTTGACAAAGGAGGCAAGAATATACAATGGAGAAAAGACAATCTCTTTAACAAGTGGTGCTAGGAAAACTGGTCAAACACTTGTAAAAGAATGAAACTGGAACACTTTCTAACACCATACACAAAAATAAACTCAAAATGGATTAAAGATCTAAATGTAAGACCAGAAACTGTAAAACTCCTAGAGGAAAACATAAGCAAAACATTCTGACATAAATCATAGCAGGATCATCTATGACCTACCTCCCAGAGCAATGGAAATAAAAGCAAAAATAAGCAAATGGGACCTAATTAAATTTAAAAGCTTTTGCACAATGAAGGAAACTATAAGCAAGGTGAAAAGACAGCCTTCAGAATGGGAGAAAATAATACCAAACAAAGCAACTGACAATTAATCTCAAAAATATACAAGCAGCTCTTGCAGCTCAATTCCAGAAAAATAAATGACTCAATCAAAAAATGGGCCAAAGAACTAAAGAGACATTTCTCCAAAGAAGACATACAGATGGCTAACAAACACATGAAAAGATGCTCAATGTCACTCATTATCAGAGAAATGCAAATCAAAACCACAATGAGGTACCATCTCATGCCAGCCAAAATGGCTGCTATCAGAAAATCTACAAACAATAAATGCTGGAGGGGGTGTGGAGAAAAGGGAACCCTCTTACACTGTTGGTGGGAATGCACGCTAGTACATCCACTCTGGAGAACAGTGTGGAGATTCCTTAAAAAAACTAGAAATAGAACTGCCATACGACCCAGCAGTCCCACTGCTGGGCATACACACTGAGGAAACCAGAAGTGAAAGAGGCAGCTGTACCTCAGTGTTCATCACAGCACTGTTTACAATAGTTAGGATGTGGAAGCAACCTAGATGTCCATCAGCAGACGAATGGATAAGAAAGCTGTGGTACATATACACAATGGAATATTACTCAGCTATTAAAAAGAATGCGTTTGAATCAGTTCTAATGAGGTGGGTGAAACTGGAGCCTATTATACAGAGTGAAGTAAGTCAGAAAGAAAAACACCAATACAGTATATTAACGCATATATATGGAATTTAGAAAGATGGTAACGATGACCCTATATGCGAGACAGCAAAAGAGACACAGAGGTAAAGAACAGACTTTTGGACTCTGTGGGAGAAAGCGAGGGTGGGATGATTTGAGAGAATAGCATTGAAACGTGTATTACCGTATGTGGAATGGATCGCCAGTCCAGGTTCAATGCAAAAGACAGGGTGCTCAGGGCCAGTGCACTGGGATGACCCTGAGGGATGGGATGGGGAGGGAGGGGGGAGGGAGGGTCAGGATGGGGAACACATGTACACCCATGGCTGATTCATGTCAGTGTATGGCAAAAACTACTACAATATTGGAAAGTAATTAGTCTCCAATTAAAATAAATAAATTAATTAAAAAAATAATCAGTTATATTATGTACATGTGTTTCATAATATATCATAATAAAGTAATGATGAAAAACATGAAGTGTTTTTAAATTGCATTTTATAGAATTGTTAGTGCTAGCTCCACATTAGTCTCCTGGTCACTTCAATTCCTCTGTCAGAGAAACAGTGTAAAGTTGTTGCTCTATATCCATTAATTAGTATCTTCTCCTGCAATCTCCATACAGACTGAAGTAAGTCAGAAAGAGAAAAACAAGCATCGTATATTAACCACATGTGTGTGGAATCTAGAAAAATGGTACAGATGAACCTAGTTCCCGAGCAGGGATCGAGACAGTTGAAGAGCACGGACGTGTAGACATGGTGGGGGATGGGGGACTCGGTTTGACATAAACACACTACCAGCTGTAAAACAGGTAGTGGGAAGCTGCTGTATAGCACAGCGAGCTATATGATGACCTACCTGTGATGCTCTGCGATGACCTAGATGGGTGGGATGACAGGGCCGGGGGAAAGGAGGGAGGTCCAACAAGAGAGGGGATATATATATACACACATGTAGCTGATTCACTCCATTGCACTGCAGAAACTAATACAGCATTGTAAAACAATTATACTCCAATGTAAAAGAAAAAAAAAATTGTACAAAAAAAGAGAAACCCTGGAGGCCTCTGTCTCCCAAAGCATACACTTTGGACTGGCAGTCTGCAGAGTAGTAGTGATAAAAAGGCCAAGGTCCTGACCTTGATCTCTAGAACCGGCCAGCTTGCTCTGCTCTGTGGTCACACACCTCATCCTCTGAGCAGCATCTGAGCACCGGTGAGCGTGTACTGGCAGTGCTCACCTCATGGCCCTGCTTACAGATGAGTAGTGCAGGGGCGGGAAGCGTGGATGAAGCACCACCAGTCCACCGCACTGGAGAGGATCCTCAGTTTTCTTTACCATAATGATGAAATAATAGCAAGACATCAGTCCTGGTATCTTGACAGATGATAAAATGCTCCTCCTACCTCTCCGTTGTTCTTCTTCCACCTTCTTTTTTTCCATGGGCATAGATGCTTTTTCCCACGAAAGGAGTTAGTGGAGACAAACGCCAAACTTACTAAACATCATCCCCTATCATATTGTGAGCCATACTGACGAGAAGTATCACCAGCAGAAGAGATGGATATATGCTTTAAAATTTTGTCTGTTAACCTCTTTTTGCAAGTCAAATCCCATTTGCAAAGCACTAAGGGAGTTTGCTATTCAGAAATGCTTCTTCATTCAGCCAAAGAATGAAGAACATTTTAATTTATCTTTCATGTAAATATGTATTTTCCTGTCCATTTGTGATGGGAGCTTTTAGTGGAAAAACAGTTCAAAATGCTTGATTTATTTATCATGGAATTAGTACCATCTACAGGACAGCCAATCAGTTTTCATTGTACCGTAGGCAGGATCCGGCTCGTTTGTAGCACGTTTGACTGACTGTTCAAGTAGGGCAATAGTTTGACTCAAACAGCAGGAGGTGAGTGGTGTGCAGTGGCTTACCAGAGGCCAGGAAAGTAAGTTAGGACATGATTGTTCAGCTCCTTGAGTGCTGTGCTCAAGAGGGCAGAGAGCCTTAAAGTAGAAATAAGGTGTGATCTGGTGTACATTTTAGAGACAGCTCTAGTGGCAGAGTGGCATGGCAGTGTGTATTTAAAGGCATGTGTTTTGATCTTGTTTATACTGAGAAGGGGCATTCACCTTGATGGAGTCATGTGTCTGAGGCGCCCAGGTTTAGTATTCTTTCGTGCTGCTGTGATTTGCCCTATAGTGCATTTTGATGAATTGTTTCTGTTGTCCTTCAGTTGACTGGGTTATGTTGCGGTTTCCAGGACTACGTTTTCAGTAGCAGCGGCTGTTTGGAGCTCCAGGTTAACTTAGATGAAAATTGGTCTAGAATCTTATAAGGTTTTCTGGTGGTTGGACATCAGGGGACCCAGGGCATGGATGTCTATGGCCTAATGCCTCAATAAGTGTGTTGAAAAAGGCTTATATACGAAAGAGAATGACATCTTCTGTCCATCAGGGTTGGTTCAAGTTTTATCTCCTCAGCAAACCACATGCTAGAAGCTGACTGGCTGAGAAGCATGCCTGCAAAGGTTGGAGAGATGAGCTTGCCCTGTGGGGTTTGTGTCCCTAATTTGGAGATATTTGCAGGCAGGGCCCAGCATCTGGTTGGAAGTCTTGTGCTGTACCAGACCATTGAATGACCTGGCTTGACATTCCAGGGTTAGTGCCTGGTCCGTGCGTTCCTGTCCCTGTATCAATAAGTCACATGATGATAAAAAATCATCAAAGTCCCCCATTCCAACAGAGGAATAATAAAACTGCAGTATCCTGGCCAGAGGATTTACAGGTCATCACGGGATGAAGTGGCGATGAGTGGTCCACAGAATATGGAGGAAGAAATGTTAACAAAAATAGCGGTGAGTCTAGACCCCTCCAGTCCCATCTGATCGTTTCACTTTTCATCTTATTCAATAATTTAGAATTATTCCTTTTTTTCTCTCTGTGACTTGCTTAAGAGGGCTTTCCCTTTACCAGGTTAGTTGAGGCAATCTAAGAGGTGTTTAGAAGCCTTGTTGCCTGCTTTGTAGTTTTGCTGTTAGTACCTTCAGGGTTAAATTCAGTCTTGTTCTTATTCCCTGCAGAGCAGGTAAGTGCCAAGGTCAGGAGAGCAATGGTGTGAAAATTCTGCATGAAGGTGACTGATGTGGCCAGTAGATCAGCCTTCAACTGGAAGAAAGGTCCTCCTGACCAGGGCTTTCTTGTGATTTCAGATGTTCTGTGACTAAAATCTAAGGTTAAGGCTCATTTCTCCTCAAGATCAATGACCTTCAGACCAGAAATGGTAAGAGTTTAGAGATAATTAAATCTCCAGATATTAAGCCACACACTTCTACAGTAGTTCGGGTTTTATGCCTGGACTGGCTTCCCTGGTGGCTCAGACGGTCAAGAATCCGCCTGCAATGCAGGAGACCTAGTTTCAATCCCTGGGTTGGCAAGGTCCCCTGGAGAAGGGGGACGGCTACCCGCTCCATTATTCTTGCCTGGAGAATCCTTTAGATAGAGGAGCTGGGCAGCCTACAGTCCATGGAGTCTCAAAGAGTTGGACACGACTGAGCGACTTTCACTTCACTATGCCTGGAAGAAGTTTCCATCTCGGAATACTGAAAGAGTTTGCAGGTGAAATTGTGGTATTGCTATTGGTTATTATTAGAGACATCATAGAAAAGGGGGAACACGCCACAACTCCAGAGGCAGGTATATATCGATCCAAGTCCACTTTCAATCGGTAGCATACTCAGCACCAAATCCAAAGACTAGTTCCAAAATGGATCTTCTCCGTGCTGTTTGTCACTGATTTGAGATCACTTGTTGCAACATCTGCCAAACTGAAAATTGCCTTCCTTCTCGAGGCCTGATGGTTCTTTGATTCCTTTAATGACAGTATAAGAACCTCAAGGACACCATAGACTCTTCACTCCTTTTCAAATGAACACAGCCCAAGCCTTTTCCATAGCTTATCTAAGAATGCGAAAGCCATCCCTTCTGAAGGTGCTGGGCCCTGAAGCTGCTACTCTGCTTGGTGAATATGCTGGACAATAGGGAGTGGCCCTACCTATACTGAGACCCCTTAGGGAATTTCCAGACTATCATTCTGACAAATACAGGGGCTGTCCTACTTTCTTTATTACCTTTCTCAGAGCAGAGAAATAGGTGGGTGGGGATCCAAGGTAAAATTTATTAACAATTTCCAGTTACAGTGAAGTACCACTCAGTCTTGTTTTATTTGGGAATGGGGAGGAAGAGTCTTAAGCAGGGGATCAAAATTTAATTCTTCCTTCATTAGATAATCAGCCAAAGTGAAGTAGCTGAAAGAAGTAGAGATGTTTAGCATGGAGAAGGGAAGCATGACATCACATACACACACGCGCACACAATCAAGACCAGTTAGCTCAACCTCCTAACTGTTTTGTAAATCAGCTCACTCAATGATTTCTTCCAGACATCACACACACACACACGCACACACAATCAAGACCAGTTAGCTCAACCTCCTGTTCTGCAAATCAGCTCTGTCTGTCTGTCTGTCTGTCTCTCTCAAGGCCAGTTATCTCACACACACACACACACACACACACACACACTCTCTCTCTCTCTCTAGGCCAGTTAGCTCACTCTCTCTCAGTCTCTCTCTCTTTCTCTCTCTCTCTCTCAAGGCCAGTTAGCTCAGACTCCTACCTGTTCTGCAAATCAGCTCACCCAGTTATTCGTTCCAGATTCCAAGCACCTTACATTTCTCAGTGAGAACCACTTAAGTAGCCTAACCAGCCAGCTTATCTTTCTCCAGTCCAGTCTCCGTGCTCCAGCCAAAGTGTTATTATGGTACTCTGGGTCATATCATACCACTGTTAAACCCCTCCGTGACTTCTTTCCCTCAAGTCCAGAACCTTTCACGTGACCTGCTGGGAAGGGCCTGTGTTGATTTGGCTCCTCCCCACGGCTCCCTTTCAACTCAGGTCTCTCTCCTCCAAGTGCTGCGCTCAGTCTCTTGAACTAGTCTCAGTCCAGCGTCCCCTCGGGCTGGGCCCTCTGCACAGAAGACTCTCGTCTCCCGCTTTATTAATTCTCCTCACTCTTCAGTTCTCAGCTAAGGCATTACACACTTAGCGGTGGGGAAGGGGCAGGGAGCCTCCCAGGCTCGATGAAGTCTCTCAGCTGTGCTATTTCATTGCACGCTGTGTGGTTCCCTTTCCCTTAGCATTTCATTCTTCGTTGAGTGTCTCTAGAGGTTATGAGGTCTGGGACCACGTCCTTTTCTTTCTCTGCCATTTCCCAGCCCTAGCTCTCACATATGGCAGGTGTACAGCAAATGCTTTTTGAATAAATCAGTGAATAAATTAAAAAAAGAAAATTCTAGTCCTTTAGAAATAAGGATCACACTTACATCACACAACCTCTGAAAGGTTGGCCTTAGATCGGTTGCTGATATTTACCCTGAAGTGAGCTGTGAGAACTTCCTAAGCTTTGGATCTGCCAGAAGGGGAGTGGGTGGAAGGTGAGTTCCTTCTGATTCTGGGTCAGAGGTTACAAATCCATAGTCTGTGGGCTGGGCGTGGGCTACTAATATATTTTGGTTGGCTCCAGCAGTGTGTTCAAAATTAGGACATTTCCCAGCTTTCTAGCTTCTCTTGGGAAAATTTTGAAAGGAGGGTGACAGAGACCTGAACTGCTTGGCAGCGAGTGATCAGAGCTGAATGATAGCGGAGTGCGCTCAGTAGTTGGGCCTGCACTCTCCAGATCACCACAGTCCCCACTCGCCCCTATTGTCTGACCCACCTCACTGTTCTTTCACCCACTTGGCCCTTTTAGGTATTTGAGTTCATGGTTCCCCCCTGTTCAGTAATTCCAAGTATTTAGCCTACTCATACTGAATCATTGCTTGCTTGGAGGACTTGAAGAATTGGAATGTCTTTGACTTAAATCCATCCCTATGATTGTCAAATCAAATCACTTGGAATATGAGACCCTTTGCCTGCTTTTCAAAAGCCAATTTTTTTTTTCTCATTATACAACTATGTATTCACTGTACATCACTTTAGCCATAATGCTATGTCCTGCCCATGGAGTAGATAATAGTAACAAATGTTTGGATGGATGGACAGATGAAAACACACAAGAAAAATATTGTTTCCTTTTTAAAAAAACATGTATTTGCCTCTGGCATGTCACATAGTACCAGTAGGGGGAGCCCTCTATTAATTTGGAAATCCATCAGGAGAATCTGTTCAGCAGTCTGAAGTGAAGTGAAGTCGCTCAGTTGTGCCTGATTCTTTGCGACCCCATGGACTGTAGCCCACCACGCTCCTCCATCCATGGGATTTTCCAGGTAAGAGTACTGGCGTGGGTTGCCATTTCCTTCTCCAGGGGATCTTCCTGACCCAGGGATCGAACCCAGCTCTCCCACATTGTAGGCAGACGCTTTACCATCTGAGCCACCAGGGAAGTCTGTTTAGCAGTCTAGTGGTATTTAATTTAGGGATTATGCTAAGAAGTTATCCTCTGACTCTGCCCCAAGAATTCAAGTTAACACAACAGGAAATTAATCAATTGTAGGAAGGAAGTATGCTTCTCACCACTGCCCCTGCCCAGGGTTTCAGAAGAAACACATTCCAGGTTAATATCTAGAGCCTTTAAATCCATTTGAAAGCAGTTATCATTAAGCTCTTAACAGTTTCCAAATTGCAGAGCATATTTAGCCCTAAGAGTCTCAGAGTAATGGGCTGCTTCAGGCACAAATACAAAATAATGGGTTTGCCAAAATACATGACCACCACTGTTTCCACAGTTTTCATCTTTACAAAATGAGGGAGTAGTTGGAGATTCCAAGATTCTTTGTGGCTCCAAGTAAAGCTTGTTTAAAGAAGAAATGCATTATAAATGAGTGAACGTGTAAAAATCTCTGTGAGAAACTTCAGGCTTCTTTTCTCCTCCAAATCTGTCACTTCTGGAGAAGTCAGCTTATTTGGAGAAAAGATCAGTAATAGAAACTCTCAGTGTATTGGTTGAATAGTATCACCAACTCAGTGGACATGAGTTTGAGCAAATTCCGGGAGATAGTGAAGGACAGGGAAGCCTGGTGACCTGCAGTCCCAGGGGTCACAAAGAGTCAGACACAACTTAATGACTGAACAACAAACTTGGAAAAACAGTGTGTGATGGTATATATGTTCTTTTTATTTTCATTGTTGTTTAGAGTTTAAAAATTATGGCTTTAGATTCTTCATTATTAGTTGGCATCCAGTTCTCTGTTCTGGAAAGTTCTTTTCTTTTTCTTAAGTCATTTAAAAAAAAATTTAAACCAGAATTTATTATCCAAGAAAAAGTATTGTTTTTTATAGTATGGGGTTGAATTTAAAGTTCAGTAATATGGGACGGGGGAAATGGCAAAAGAGGGTTGATAACTTTGACAAGAACGGCTGATAACTTTCACAAAGACCTAAACATTGGTAGAGGAGAGGCAAATAATACTCAGATCTCAAAGCCGTCTAAAAACCCAATCTCATTAAGCTTCTTACCCCCTGCGTGGTAAGCATTCTGTTAGCCATACATATGAGATTCTAAGAATTTATAATTAAGTTGTATTCTTGGTGCCAGAGCTCAAATTATACATTTCATCAAAGGAAATGTGTGCTGTGTCATTCTAGCATGACTTCCAGTGGAGTTACCACCGAATTTCTCCAAAACAGGCATTGTGTGACATCGTTGTTATTTTATGTAATTCTTTGCAGTATTATACTGTGGTTTTAAAAAGTTGTTAATGATTCCCACTAAAAATTTGCTTAAGGCATTTGTATCTATTTCCTTTTCATTTGTGTGGGTTCATTTTTCAGTTGCTTGAATTCAGATCCTGTTTACTCCATGCAGGTTTCTCTAGGGTAGGGGGCAGGGCAGCAGGGACAAAGTGGCTATCTGTGGTGTCCTAACTATTTGTACAAGAAGCCTGGATTCCTGGACCTCTATTTATATATAATGGTGATACAGGTGTCAATATCGTTTTCTTATTTTAACTAAAGTATCTTGAATTTTAATCTTTTCATTTGGGTTTTTAGTTATCTCTTTGAGCATTGGGTTTTTAGTTATTTCTTTGAGCATTATGCAATAATGTTTTCTTTATACTGTTCTCTCCCAAAAAATGATGAAACACAAGAGGTTACATGATATAAAAATAATTTGCTTGTAAAATAATATGCATGATTCACTTGTGTAGGCATCAGTTTTCATACCAAACTAAAAAGTAGGAAACTTGGATTGGCTTTTGAGTATAAAATAAGATTCTTTCTACAAATTCTTGATTACTGATGCCAGAGAAGTGAAAAAGAAAAAATTTTATTCTTGTTAATTTCTTTTAGAAATAACATTAGTTGTGGGGGCTCTTCTGATTGCAAAAACAATGCAAGCAGTTGCCAAAAATAGAAAAAATATTTCAGAATACTAAAATGGATACATTTTAATATAACATTTTAAAGGACTTTCTAGGTCAGCCAGTGCATTTTTGAGTCAGCTTATCTCAACTGAATGATCTAATAATACTGACTTTGATTTTTGTATGAGCTACATCAGCCTCTTACTTATTTCCCAGCCAGAACATACATAGCTGTGGCCGTAAATATATAACTCTTGAAATAGAATATGTGGTGTCCCCAAGAGGAATTCTGAATTGAGCTATCATTGGTGAAGACTATGCCAGGCTTGCAAGCATGCAGAGTGATATAATATCTTGGTGTGAAATAGCATGTATCAGCCTTTCTCCCTTTGAGTTAGGCTTCTAGGACTTTTTTGTGGTAAGGATTGATGCAACTGTCCCTAAAAAATATGTCTCTATAAATAGGAAACATTTGTTTTTTTCTGCCAGAATCTGAAGCTGCCATTGTCACAGAGGTGCTATTATAGGACTTTTATTTACTTTTGAGGAAAGAATTAATTTGATATTGTCTGCTGTATACTTTTGGAAATAACGTAGAAGAAAACAAGTATAGAAGTCATTTTTACTACTATTTTTAATATTTTTAACCACTGAACTTACAAGTTATGGTAACCTTATTTTAGCAGTATCTTAAGAGGAACAAAATTTTTCCTGGTACAGCAATTATCACCTGCAGATGGCCTAAAATTAGCATATTGAGTTAACTCCAGAAACAGCTTGTAAGCTGTGAGATGGAGTTCAGATAGTGAGATTTCACAGAAACACTTGGTATATGGTATAAATAACCAGCCATTAAGATACCAATTGATGCATATAAAGTAAAATGAGACTAATAATAGCTTAATTTAAATATCCTATGTAAGACGTGACGTTAAAGAGAATTTAATTTGATGTTAACGTAGTGAAGCCTCTCTACTTACACACAGAATATTAAGAATTATGTGTATGCACATACCCCAACAAAGAACGCTTGAAATTGAATTTATTATGACGTATATTCTGAGTAGAAAGAAAGATAATTTAAGTATAGACGAAGGCATTAATCAGCCTTATAAAAGCCTGTGGATTTCAGGTTAACTCTTCCTAGGCTTTTCAGTGTTGTTATATATGACAGATCCAAGAAGATACTGTATTTTATGGCAAGGAGAAATAATTTAGAAACAGAATTTAAGAGGAGAAGCCAATGACCAATACAAAAGAATTTAACCTTTTCATGCATGAATTTCCATCTTTGATGATGAATCATTTGTTCAAATGAGGATTGCAACAAGTATTTCTGGCCCTTTAATAGCCAGGCATTGAAAACACTGCTTCTTCCCTTGTGTTATTAAAACTTCTTGAGTTTTAATTCACTTGGATAAAGACTATGGAGAAGGAAGTAGCTTCCCATTCCAGTATTCTTGCCTGGGAAATCCTAGGGAGAGAGGAGCCTGATGGGCTGCAGTCCACAGTATCAGACACAACTTAGTGACTGAATAACACGGACAGAAAGACTTATTTCAGCAGCAGAGATACTTGAATTGAAATGATACAGGGAAGATTCGCATGGCCCCTGTGCAAGGCGTGCTCCAATTCATGGGGTCGCAAAGAGTCGGGTACGACTCAGCGACTGAACTGAACTGAACTGTGCAAGGATGACACACAGATGGGAAAGCATTCTGTATTTTTATGTTAACTAAACTTTATTGTGGTAATCATCTTACAATATATATACATATATCCTTATGATGTGTACCTTAAGCTCAGTTCAGTCGCTCAGTTTTGTCCGACTCTGCAAGACTGCAGCACACCAGGCTTCTCGGAGCTTGCTCAAATTCATGTCCACCATGTTGGTGATGCTATCCAACCATCTCATCCTCTGTCGTCCCCTTGTCCTCCCACCTTCAATCTTTCCCAGCATCAGGGTCTTTTTCAAGGAGTCAGTTCTTCACATCAGGTGGCCAAAGTATTGGAGTTTCAGCTTTAGCATCAGTCCATCCAGTGAATATTCAGGACTGATTTCCTTTAGGATTGACTGGTTTGGTCTCCATGCTGTCCAAGGGACTTGCAAGAGTCTTCTCCAACACCACAGTTTAAAAGCGTCAATTCTTTGGTGCTCAGCTTTCTTTATGGTCCAACTCTCACATCCATACATGACTACTGGAAAAACGATAGCTTTGACTAGATGGACTTTTGTTGGCAAAGTAATGTCTCTGCTTTTTAATATGCTGTCTGGGTTTGTCATAGCTTTTCTTCCAAGGAGCAAGTGTCTTTTAATTTCATGGCTACAGTCACCATCTGCAGTGATTTTAGAGCTCAAGAAAATAAAGTCTGACACTGTTTCCACTGTTTCCCCATCTATTTGTCATTAAGTAGTGGGACCGGAGGCCATGATCTTCTTTTTTTGAATGTTGAGTTTTAAGCCACTTTTTTCCCCCTCCTCCTTCACTTTCATGATGTAAAAAAGTTATGTAGATTATATTTCAAATGAAACTGGGGGAAAAAGTGAATATATTTTTAAGTTATCCACACATTAACAACCATCAGGACTGACTTAATGTTTAGCATGCTGTTGATATAATTTTGTAAATAAGATAATATCTTGCAAGGTTTTATTTTGTCTCTGATCATCTCCTAGGTAATTTTTACCATTCAGAAAGGAGACATTTCATAGATGACATGCACACAGTATAAGGAAAAAAATAGCTCCCAAAGTGTACATTTTTATTTCCTTAATAGCCCAGCTTAAAGTGCTGTTTCTTTTTGGACTGTATTTAAGTGTGTACATTTATGTCTTGGGGAAAGAAAAAAAAAAAAACTCTGAATTTAACTTTAAAACTCTGCACAACCAGTTATTAAATAGTCAAGTGGTACTGAGATCCCTGGTCAGAATAAAGGACTGCATCAGCAGATCTTATAGACTTTCCTGGTAGTTCTCCAGATTGATCACTGCCTGCGAATCCCATCCCTCCTCCTCTCCTTTTGTGCAAGAAAGGTAGGTGGTCAGTGGCTCCCCCTGTCCACTCCACTTGGCTGCTTCACACGTAACAAGTTTCACTCCTCACCCCAAATGCACATGGGCATGTACACACCCGGACCCCTGGGTGAGAACATTTTTTATTATCAGTCTTCTTCTTCCTCATCTTGTTTCTGGGGATCTCAGGACATTGGGGGAACTGTTTAACAACTTCTCCTCACAAAATGCTGGAGACCTCCTTATAATACATGAGCCTAAGCATTATGGTCCCCTGATGAAATGTATTAAATAAAGTATGTGTTCAGATACTGCTAAAAATGCATATAGCCTCTCCCTACGAAGAAGAATCCCCCGCAGCCGTTAGCATGCCCGATGTCTGTCTGTACTAGCGTGGGAAGCTGTCTGTGACGCGGCGTGACGGGCAGCGTAGCCTGTGACGCGGCGTGACGGGCATCGTAGCCTGTGACGCGGCGTGACGGGCAGATTGCAGGGCGTATATAATGGCATACACATTATTTTCACTTCTTTCTATTCTTGACCCATTCAACAAAAAGCTTTTTTCGTGCACAAATTCTATAGCATACATTGTAAGTTTTACATTCTATGCCCTTGATTAGATTTTTTCCCTACCTAGTGAACTCTTACTTATTCTTCCAGAATGTAACTGAACCTTAATCTGTGAAGCTCTGCCTGCTTACCCAGACATAACTAGTCCCTCTCCTAAGTGGTGGTGCCCTCTGTCCTTAACCCTACTGTCTCATGACACTGTCTGGTAAGGATTTATTTATATAAATACCTGTTTTCTTACTCCATCATGAGTTCCCATCACCCAGCCTCAATCCAAGAAACTAACATGCCCTCTACTGAGTGGAAGAATGCCTGTTTTATTACTTCGTTTTGCTCCAGGCCATGAGCTGATATGCATAGAGCGTTTTGAGAGCTGTTTTATTTCTTGTGTTTGATAAAGTAACACCAAATGTATTTTGTGATTCCATTTCTTTAACTCGTATCCATATGGTTATTAAGATTTGCTTTAAAAAAACAGCTTTATTGAGGGATAATTTATACACTTTATGATTCATTCATTTTACATGTATAGTTGAATGGTTTTTAGTGAATTTACAGTCTTACAGTCATCACGAAACTCTAATTTTAGAGCAGTTCTTTTACCCTAAGAAGCTCCCAGTTGAGGTACTTGACAATATTGCTGGAACTGTCCAGAAACTTCTGTGTGGTGAGTTGAACTTGATGACCTCAAAATGTGTTACCGTTTTTTGCTCTCAACTGTCAAGCACAGTAAGCTTAAGAGGGGCCTGGATACTTAGTGGTGCTGTGTCCTGAAAGAAGAGTACACGCTGGCAACAAGGGGCACAGTTTCCTTTTAGGGCCTACTCTGGGCTAGCTGTCTGTGCTAGGATCATTATATATACCACCTTTCATGAGATTGCAGTCCCTTGGACCACACAGTCCACCAGTCCAACCAGTCCACCCTAAAGGAAGTCAGTCCTGAATATTCATTGGAAGGACTGATGCTGAAGCTGAAACTCTTAGTACTTTGGCCACCTGAGGCGAAGAACTGACTCATTGGAAAAGACCCTGATGCTGGGGAAGATTGAAGGCAGGAGGAGAAGGGGATGACAGAAGATGAAATGGTTGGATGGCATCACTGACTCGATGGACATGAGTTTGAGCAAGCTCCAGGAGTTGGTGATGGACAGGGAAGCCTGGTGTGCTGCAGTCCATGGGATCTCAAAGAGTCGGACACGACTGAGCAGCTGAACTGAACTATGTGAGATTACAGCATCACAGAAGGAGGAAGATTGGAGATGCTTCTGGCCAAACTCTTTTTACAGTGTCTCCTTTTTTTTACCTGGAAGATTTGGCCACATCAGATACTTCTGGTGAAACGATCCCCCTAGGCTTTGAAGACACCACTTTGTCTGTTTAGAAGTTGGCAGTGTGTTCTCCTATTATGACACAGTGTCGGTTAAAATTCACATCCTTCCTGGAAAAGTGTATGTGGCAGCTCCAAAGTTGACCTCTGAGTTGAGAGTTCTGCAGAGCAGGTTCTATGTTGGTGAAGTCTGGACGCGTTTTCTTTCTTTGAAGTGTTTCTAGGAAAAGAATGCTCTCTTTGTCAGAATGCTATTTGAATTAAGACATAATGTTATTCAAGATAGAAAGTTTGAGATTCCTGTGCCTGGCATGCATGCAAACTTCTCCGTAACAAAATAGTGTTTGTTTCTTCCCAAACTGATGGTATGCAGGAATCCAGAGTTCACGTTCCAACTTAGGTGCTTAACTGTGATGTGGCCTTGACTAAACCAGTGGATGTCTTAACTTTTCTGAGTTAATAATATCTCAAAACAGAGTTTAGAAATATTAATAGTTTCTCTCGTCCTAGTATATATATTTAGGCAACAGTCATGAAGTCCTTTAAAAATGAGGTGCCTATAGAATTCCTTGATAGTCCAGCGGTCAGGACTCTGTGCTTCCATGGCAGAGGGCCAAGGTTCGAGCCCTGGTCAGGGAACTAAGATCCTGCATATTGCTTGGCTCGGCCAATAAAAAATAAAAATGCTGGTGCCCCTTTTTTCATTGTTGGTTACTTAAGATGACAGATAATATCACCTTTCTTTAAGGATGCATTTTACTCACAATTAGCTTGAGCAGGAGAAGACATACATGTGAAGATAGACTTCACATTTGCCTACATGTCACTGTATGGCATTCTCCTAATGGTTTTTTGATAGGAAAAAAGTTATTTGATCTGTTAAGATTAGAAAGCTTAAGTAAGTTTGGTAGGCAGGATATTTCTTATAATGTATGTCGTGTACTGAGAATGTATTTTGGGAAACATGGATTTCACCAGAAGTCCTTACTTATTTGAAGATCTCCATGCTAGTATTACATTTCAGGCAAGACTAATTTTAGCCAGGTTCACTGAAAGTGTTTCCAGTGTTATCTCCAGTAATTGCCCCGGGTTCCTTTTTACGCACTCTTGCAAACGTTCAGTCGGGGCTGCTGTCGCCTGTTGTGACGGCCCGTACTTTTGTGGAGTGTGTTTCCCCCAGGGTCGCTCTTGCCTCCTGCATGGCCCATACTCTATCTGTGGAGTGTGTTTCTCTGTAAATAAATCCATCTCTTATCTATCAAAAAAAAAAAAATTCAGGTTTTTCCATAAGAAGGTATGGCAAAACCCAATTGAAATTTTAGCCAACCCAATATATGAAGTCTATAAAATAAACTGTTGTCTGCAGAAGTGGCGAGCAGCTCGGCGATTCCCCCTCATTTGTGTGGGCAAGTTCTCTTCACTCTCGGTGGCCTGCATCCTCAGTCACCATGGATGTTTTGTTTTTCTCTTTCACAGATGACACGGCTGGTCCTGCCTGGCATGGTAGAAAGGTGAGTCATAAGCTCACACACAAACACTCAAGCTCATGATTATTTATAGGGAGAATCCTTTCTTTGAAAATTTCATTAAAGTGACTAATGAACCTCTCCTCCATGTCTTGGTGACAGAGTAATGTGCCAGGCGAGTCACACAGTAGGGTATGAGTCATCTGGTGGTGGAGGCCTTTTCCCCTCGATTCCCTTTTTATATCCCTCACCAGGGTGGTGGTGGTTCCTTTACATCAGGATTAAAAAGCCTGCCTGAGTCACCATCACTAACTCAATTGCCTGCTCTTCTGAGGGGGTGGATAGAGTTCCTGGGATATTCCCGGGAATGCCTTCTTAAAGAGGTATGCTGTCAGAGCCCAGCTCAGTGGAGTTTTGTGAAGCGAGACCCCCCATCCTCTGGTTTTTCTGTTATGGGAGAAAGGATGTATGAGGAACTTAGGCATATTATAAAGTGATCTTAAGGGGTCAGCCTCCCCTACCCCTGCCCTTGGAGAAAAAAGCTTATGTCCTCTAGCTTCAGCTGTATTTGTATTGGGTTCCGCTAGGATTTGCTAGATGTCTTCATTTCTCTTGAGAAATGTGTTGCTAAGTCCTTACGTTAGGAATAGCAGGCAGTATAAGACGGGAATTAAATTCTTTTCCTCCCGTGGAGAAGTCTGAGTGATGGCTAAGCTTTCAAAGCAAACCTGTTGCAAAGGGATGGGCTTGCTTGGTCATTTGCTAAATTTAGGGTTTCACAGTCATCCTTGCTGTGCAAAATGGCTTTGAGTTTGGGAGAGATCCACAGGAATCTCACAGCTTTGCAAAGAGCCAGGGACCCTACTTCCGTGAAGGAGTCTCCATGACCAGCTCAGGCAAGGATTTACAGCTTATGTTTATCGATTATGTATTCTTTGCCAGGTGTTGGGCTGACAACCTGATAAGTATTTGCTTATATAATTTGATAGCCTCCCACCATTGTACAGATGAGGAAACTGAAGTTCGGAATCCATTTTGGTTGGTAGCTACTTTTTCAGTAAGGCTCTTTGTTTGTAATTGCATTTTATGTGTGATTTTTAATGTCTCTATTGCTTTATTTTAGTAAAATTTCCCTTTAAAACCTCTTAACTACTTACTGATGGTTGAGTATGCCCCTGATGGTGATGATATGAAAGTGAAGACGGTCAAACAAGACCAGAAACCTGAAAGATTATAGAGAATGAGGGCAGACAGAGTAGAACTCAAGACGGATGAAATTTGGGATCAGGTTAATTCCAGTTTGGATATCTACAAGTGACACAGTATAAATTCAGGGTAGTGTTCTACCCATTAAAAAAAGAAATACTTACATTCCACAGAGGAATTTTTAAGTTTGTTGTTAAAAACCATATCCAAAGAGATATTGGTTATGACTAATCAGACTTGAAGAATCATGGAATTTCATACTTTAATTGAAACCAATCCCCTCTCATTTGACATAAAAAGTGAGAGCCAAAGAACTTGAGTGCCATGAGGCTACATAATTAGTTAATACATGATACAAAGTGCTCACATGTCTCTGTAGACCTAGGAGCCACCTTCACAGTTGTAGCTGAAGCCTTAGATAAAGAACGCAAAGGAAAGGATCTATCCACTTCACTGAGTAAAGTTTATCATATGGAAGATGAATTGGATCCTTGTTTTTAGGAAATCAAGTTGATTTCCTAGAAAGCTGTCACGGGCTGAAGGACTAGTCAGAAATGTAAGGGGGATTTATGAATTGGTACTTTTGGGATAGGAGAAGGAACAGGTCTGTCTGTTTGAATTTAAGGAGTTACTTATTGTATTAGTCAAGGCAGGCTAACTGCTACAACAGACCACCCCAGAATCTCAATGACTTAAAATTCTAAAGGTTGATCCTCCCCTCACATCACAGTCCACTGTGGCTCAGTGATCAGGACTCTGCTCTACACAGTCAATCCAGGGATCTCAGGCTCCTTCCATCTGGAGTTGAGGGGGCCCTACTCTTCCCTTGGTTTTCCCTGGTGGCTCAGAAGGTAAAGAATCTGCCTGCAATGTGAGAGACCAATGTTTGATCCCTGGGTGGGGAAGATCCCCTGGAGGAGGGCATGGCAGTCCTCTCCAGTATTCTTGCCCAGAGAATCCCATGGACAGAGGAGCCTGGCGGGCTATAGTCCATGGGGTCTCATAGAGTTGGACACAACTGAGCGACTAAGCACAGCACGGTACTCTTTCCATAGGCCTTGCAGTTCTCTGCAGAAATATTTGCACCCAGCCAGCAAATGAGGGAAGAGAGAGGAAGGATGATTTTACAGAGCGTTTTATGGGTCACGCCTGCAAGTGGTGTCCCTGTCTTCTACGCTCGTTCCATGGTCTAGAACTCAGTCACAGGCTACAGCTAACTGCAGGGGAGACCAGAAGCGCTGTCAGCTGTGTGCCCAAGCAGGAAGAAAGACTCAAAGTTCACAGATCAGCTCAAAGCCTTCTTGCTTATAAGTGATTTGATCATAGCCTGCCCTTGTGAGCCATCCCCAAATGATCTATTTCCTATGGTTGGTTGCCGTAGGTTTCGTATCTCCACTGAGGAAAAGCAGAGTTCTTCGTTGTGGTGGGATTTTTTTTTTTCTTTCACTGATTCTGCTTCTGATGTGTGTGGCTTCCCACACTCTCTAGAACTATAGCCTAGGGCCAACTGACTATCACTAAACAAGTCTCTATAATCAAACTAAGGTATTATTATTACCATAGATGTAGAAAGTACAAAATTATGTTATGGAGGAAACTTGCTCTTTCCACTGCCCTGGAATTATAAACATTGTGTACAGCTGGAGCCAGGAGGTGGTTGCCATAACAACCATGGAAAAGCTAAAAATAGCCCCTTTCATACTGTATTACTTAAGGTGAAATTATGACATGTTATGGTGTTTTAGGGTAGGCAGTTCTCTTTCATGTGGGAAATGTTTGCAAACTTTCTTCAACAAAGCAATATTTGTATAATGTATTTGGATTGCTGGTTCTAATTATATATCTGACCCCTGTGATCCAGAATTCTTTTCTGACATAGAACTCTGCTTTGATATGTTTCTCAGTCTTTTTGAGAACCTGTTAGAGAACTGTCTGTACCAAAATTCAGTGTTATGTTTCAGCTTAAAAAAAAAAAAGTTATGACCCTCCAAGAGCAGACTTAAGTGCTCCCTGATAAGTGAAAATATGAAGAACTGGGATGCAGTCTTTTTTGCACAACCCTCCTTTTTCTGCCATCACTCTCTGCATCCTGTAAGCTGTCCACAGGCCCAACCCTGTGTTCCAGGGCTTCACAGCAATATTTAAGCCTCCTTCTCACCTGCAGCGTGGAGCAATGATGAGAGTCCCCAGGAAGATGGAAATCAGAGACTTATTTCATGGGAGACCTGCCACTTCCTCCATGACAATACTGTTTAAGAGCTGTGTACAAGGATACTACAGCTATCTGATAGAATAGTGGGGCATGTGTAGAAGAAAAGAGGCTTGGTAACTCTTTCATCCAAGTGATCATTAAGGAGAGTTTTCTAATTGGGAATTTCGCTGAACTTAGAAAATTCTAGAAAGCATAACGATAGAAGGCTAAAAATGCAAGGAACTGAATTTCATAGGGTTATGTGTGTTTAATGTCTGGCTTGTGGGAGGGCTAGTCATTGAAGAGAATATTTTTAGATGAAAAAGTGCTTCCTTATCAGCAGTGGTGGTTTCTGCTTTGTCTTTGCAGTATTTTAATTCTAGTAGATCCTCAATAACTTATGCCACTGAGACACCATCGTGTGGCTGTTGGCGAGTAAGCAGCATGATGAATTAAGAAGGTTGTATCACAGAAAATGTTACTGGACTTGTTTATTTGGATATTTGTCAGAACAGACTGGAAATGCTCAGAAATATGAGCATCGGGAGTCTTCATTATGGAACTTCAGCAAATATTCTTAATGTACCTTCCAATCTTAGAATTGTTCCCCAAGTCCCCGGAAAATGAGAGATTAGCCAGGGTTTGGTTTTATGTTTGTTTCTGTGTGCAATTAAGCGCAGCCCATTTCGTTCTTCTGCTTGATATAACAGAGCTATCGTGAGTCTGGCTGTGCCATGGAAACTAGTTTGACGTCACTAATTCTGCGTAGATGGGGGATTAGCACTAGATAGAGTAGTTGATTTTAGAGGCTGGTCCTTGGTGTCTCTCGGTCCCAAATGTTCATCCCCATCTCTATGTAAAGAATAGATACTGTATACAGTACAGAGAGTAAGACAACTCTGCAAAGGTGTTATTTGTGATCCAGACAAAACTAAGCTGAATATCATTATCCTTGGAGAGAAGGAGAGCCTTGTGTGTGGGAGGGTTTTTGCAAAGACAAATACCGTGCGCTGCGCTGCTTTGCAGCACAGTGTTTTTGTGGAATGGATGGTTTTTTTCCTCTGCTGTCATTTTGGTCCAGTGATAAATGCTGTCTGTTTCGTGTTTACTTAAATCTAGTGCATTCTCTCTTTATACTTTTTGATGCATTTTAGAGTGCAAATATTGTGTTTTGAATAAAGTATCTTTCAATTCCGACTTTTCACTTAAGTCAAACTAACTCTACCCCCTGGAAATTTTTAAATTAAGGTAGAATATTTGAGAAACAAAAATCTCACTTGCCTCAAGGAGTAAACAGTTCAAAGCACATGCTTGCATAATTGTGGCAGACCATATTTGACTATTGGTCTGTATTAATTTTGCAAGCAAGAACAAGGTTTTTATTATCTTGCAATGAACTTGCCTGTATTGAAATCATTGCTTTGGTGAGTGGCATTCTAGGAATCCATTTTGATGAGGTCAAGATTTCCTTTAAAAAAAATTTTTCTTTTTAATATTTATTTATTTGGTTGCATTGGGTCCTAGTTGCAGCACACAGGATTTCAGTCTTCATGGCAGCATGTAGGATCTAGTTCCCTGGGCAGGAATTGAACCCCAGGCTCTCTGCGTTAAGAGTTCAGAGTCTTAGCCACTGGACCACGGGCAAGTCCCTAAAAATGTTTTTAATAACTTTTGAACTTTAACTTTTGAAAGACTTTTAAATTGTATTTCACTTGTGAGAAAGGAAAGAAACAGAATGTAAGATTTTTGTTCAAGGGCACATGCTGCCCTTTTAGCCAAATTGAGTATTATCTAGCCCAGAATCCCACTGATTAAACCAGCAGTGATCAGCTACAGTGAAAAACATCATCTTCTACAACTACTTCAGAATGGGTTTTCTTCACTTGCTGTGATGAGTGAGGATATAGCAGTTCCTGGTTATATGAGAAAATGTTAAAACACCACCTAAACTTACATGGATGCTTGGGGCTCAGGACAGGGTGCAAAGATTTGGGCTTATTCTCAGAAAGCAGGTTGTATCGCAGGACATAGCTTCTACTTGATTGGGATCTGCTTTTAACTCAAAGGCAACATATTCCAATAAATTATAAATATATTTCACTCTCTTTATATATAGATTTATTGAGATACATTTCACATGTCCTAAAATCCACTCATTTAAAGTGTGCAATTTGGTGGTTTCTAGTATATTTACAGAATGTATCATCACCATAGTCTAATTTCAGAACATTTTTAACACTCTAAAAAGATAAAGATATTTTAAACATCATAAATTAATACTGTATTAAAAGTCTAAGTAACAAAGGTGGTTTTTAACCCCTTTTAATCAAAGGAATTTCTCACAAATATAGATAAAATGAAATTACTAGATAAGTAATTGCTGATTCACCTGTTTTTATCTTAGAATAATTGAGTTCTAAGTCCTGATAGACATTCTTACTTTTAAAATTTAAAAAGAAAAGCCTTTTCTGTCTGTGTGAGAGACACAGGCAGAAACTACAAGAATGATATAATTAATATATTGACCAAATATTTCAAACTTTCCGCAGAAAATTTGAGATTTGATTTCTATGTCCAACTTGTTAATTGAGTCACCACTTAGGAAAGTGTATATTACTAATAAAGACTTCAGTTCAAAAAAACAGAAACCAAAAAACAACTCATTTTCAGTGACTCATTAAGTGGAGGGTCCAGACTTCCATTTGATGGTTGAAGTGGCATCTCGCCTAGAGGCTGGCAGATGGACTGAATGACCTTTGGGGATTATTTCTTCTCAGATTTATGTCTAAAATAACTTAGAAGCCATTTGATCTTGTTTCTTTTATTATTTTGCATAAGAAGGGCCTATATAGTCCTTTTAAAAAATACAAAAAAAAAAGGCCTTGGGAAGTAAATTCAGGCCAAGAATAATGAGAACGTAAGAGTTTCCCTGATAGCTCAATTGGTAAAGAATCCTTCTACAATGCAATCCTTCTACAATGCAGGAGACCCCGGTTCTATTCCTAGGTAGGGAAGATCCCCTGGAGAAGGGATAGGCTACCCACTCCAGTATTCTGGAGCTTCCCTTGTGGCTCAGCTGGTAAAGAATCCACCCACAATGAGGGAGACCTGGGTTCGATCCCTGAGCTGGGAAGATCCCCTGGAAAAGGGAAAGGCTACCCACTCCAGTATTCCGGCCTGGAGAATTCCATGGATGGTATAGTCCACGGGGTCGCAAAGAGTTGGACATGACTGAGCAGCCTTCACTTTCAAGTTGAAAGAAAGGCTTCCCAGGTAGCGCAGTGCCAAAGAATCCATCTGCGAACTCAAGAGATGCAAGAGATCGGGGTTTGATCCCTGGGTCGGGAAGATCCCCTGTGAAGGAAATGGCAGCCCACTCCGGTGTTCTTGCCTGGAGAATCCCATGGACAGAGGAGCCTGGCAGGTTACAGTCCGTGGGGTCACACACAGTCAGACACAGCTGAGCGACTGGGCATGAAAGTTGAAGGACAGGAACCTGGTCTAGAGGGCAGGGGACAGGCAGAGGCAGGTTGACATAGCTGAATAAGGGGACCAGCTCCCCAGGGAGAATGGATTTGAGGACCAAAAGTTGGTTGTTATTTCTGTCTAAAATTCCTAAAACCCTAATTCCACACTTTACCCAAGCCATATACAACTGCTAACAACCTGTGTATTTGCAGCATTGGTTTTCTCAAACTAATTTTTACTTATTTGTAGAACGAGTCATTCCTGGTAACTTTCCGACTTTGAAATCTCACATTAGTTTCTAAAAGTTTCAGTAGAAATTGAGCTTTGGCTTTTGGCAAAAGAATATGATTTGGTGAACTATGCAGTAGCTGACTTTAGAGTCAGCTCTTCATTTAGCACCTGAATGCCTACCACCTGGAAAGGTAAGAAAGCGGGGCATAGCCATTCATTCATGTGAGCACCTGTTAGATGCTCACCACAGGCAGAGTATTGTGAGGAAAAGTGTAAGTTAAGAGCTCTGATGTCCAGAAGCTGATGGGTTTTATGAGGGATTAAAATGTTGATAATCATAGAGTGATTAAGTGCTGCAGCATGATAGTATGTGATAATGTACCAAATTAAGAGCATACCAGGAGTATGAGAGTGTTTTTAAGAGTGATAATTCTTGGTGCTATGGCCAGAGAAGACCTCAGAGAATAGAAATCAACTCGAGAAGACTGAAGATCTAATCCGGTCATGCCCCAGATTACTAAGACTGAGAAGTGAGCTAATTGCAAAGCAGAGCTATCTTTAGTTGACTGAGTTATGCCTCATTCACTGACCAAGCATAGCACATGTGGATGAAAGGCAAGGAGAGAGGTGGGTTAGAAAAACAGCCAGGTTATTCTGTTTTAAATAATTTTATATATCTCAATCTGTAGCTTACAATTGTATATTTGATTTCACTCTGTTTACGTGCATCTTCTTTTTTTAGATCTAAAGGGGTAATTCTGAACATCTCCTCAGCCAGTGGCATGTACCCAGTCCCGCTGTTGACCATCTACTCTGCAACCAAGGTGAACAGTTTTTTAGTAAATGGTGTCAAAAGAAGAATAAAGAATAGCTTTCAGTTTGAAAAATAAGAGATGGACTTTCTTGAAGTTCTGTCTTTAGCCATTTTCAAATGGACTAAGAAGAAAAGGAAAATAGCCAATCCTAGTTTCAGAAGAGCTGGAGCTGGAGATAGACTGATTGGTATCAACTTTACCACCAAGATCTCAGATCCACAGATGATATTTTTTTTTCCTCACAGTTTACTGGTTTTAAAATTGGTATTTGTACTTTCCTATAGAGAGCTGGTCTGGGCCGGTTAGCTCAGCTGATCAGAACGCGGTGTTAATGAGTCTAAGACGGGATTTGGTTCCTGAATGACTCAGCATACAGCTCAGGTGCCACGTCCGCAGAACTGAGTAGCAGGATTGAAGCTAGTCAGCACATAGGCAAACATAGCAGACACGAGATAGATGGGGAAACTGTGAATGTTTGGCAACATTATTCAAAATTCATAGATATTTACTGCCACTTCTGGAGTGAGATAAGAATTTCCAGAGCTCTCTGTAAGATTCCATAATTCTATACCACACCACCATTCACCTCTTCACACTGCTACCAGGACAGTGATTTAGAATGCATTTTATACTGCCTGCAGGTCAATAGCTTTATTCTCAAAGACATTGTTGAGGCATAGGATACATCTCTGAAGTAAAGGTGACCACTGAGACGCTGCTTTTAGGGGAAAGTGAGCAAAATAAAATGCACAGTAAGAACTTGCATTGTGCAGGGGGTTAAAAAAGAGCAAAATACCTGCCCTCTTTTCCCTTGCCTTTTGGCCCCTGGAAAAAACTGAAAAGTAATGCATTTTGAAAAAGCTTGGCCCGGCCCCCCACCCTGGAATCTACCTGCTTTCTATATCTCTGAAACATACAGTAGGCATGTTTAAAATGAACACCATGTTTCTTGAAGTGATTGGTGAACTTCTTCTTGCCTGTTCTGCTCCACAGGCACAAGACTATTAGTATTATTAACAGGGACTCTAGTGGAGTCATCACTGATACATTTCAAGCCTGAGGTTGAGTCCACATTTGAAAAAGTAGTGTATTTTACAAATAGATGTGGAGTTGTTCTGTTGGAAGAAGATGGGCTGTCACGTTCATCTCTGCACTTCTTGGATCTTGCCATCCCAAAGGACAAAGAGAATGCTTGCTCTTTTCTCTCTTTGCTGACAACAAAATCCCCGTAGAACAGACTTGAACGGAATTCATACTGTGTTTCTGTTCGAATGGCAGGTGGGGAAGAGGGACGTATCCTTTGTTATATAATAAGGGGTTTTTTCTTGGAAAGTAATTTTCTGAAAACAGAAAAGATAAAGAAGAGCCTTTTCCAGTTCAATCAGAATTTGATTTAGATATTATATTTGGTGAAAGAATACTTAATTAGGTGGCAGATAAAACATGAGGTTTTGAGGGTGGTTGTTTTTTTTAAGGTCTTGTCTTCATCTGAAGTGAAAAGAATGATTAGAAACTATAGTGTTAAATGGTTAGTTGATTATTTTTGTTTCCATGGCTACAGATCAGGCCGATTGATGTAATGTGTGTGTTCTCACTCCCGCCCCCTCCCAGGCTTTTGTAGATTTCTTCTCTCAATGCCTCCATGAGGAATATAAGAGCAAGGGCATCTTTGTGCAGGTGAGTAGAGTTCGTTTCAGTTAAGTATCCCTGTTTTTGTGTGGTTTCCACAGCAACTGTTGCTGTCTTGGCAACGAAAGAAAATCACATTCCTAAGTAAGTGAATGTGACGTTAGCACACCGTTAAAGACAGGGTTTCTTTTCCTTTATGCCCTTAAATCTAGATTTTAAACAGTTATTCTCTACAATTTTAAAGCAATGACCCCTAAAGTAGAACTATGCAGCATAAACAGTTGGTGCATAGTAATTGTAAATGCTTACAATTTTATTTTGAAAGAATTAGACCATCAGTATCTCTTAGCTGCCGAGTATGCACGGAGTGCCACTGTTTATTAATGATAGGAGATGAAAGTGCTGAATAAAGCTAACTTTTACTAAAGTGAGGATGACTGCATTTACCAGGTTGATATAGGTATGGTAGTGATTTTTTTACTTTTTTAAAATTGTGGTAAAATATACACCAAAAACACCATTTCTGCTGCTTTTAAGTGTTCAGTTCAGTGCCCTTAAGTACATTCACATTGTCCACAGCCATCACTACCTTCTATCTCCAGGATTTTTTGCAGTTGTCCAAAACTGAAACTTTGTATCCTTTAAACAGTCACTTTCCATTTACCTTCCCCCAGCCTCTGACAACCACCGTTCTACTTCTTGTCTCTGAATTTGACTACACCAGGTACTTCACAGGAGTGGAATCCTACAGTATTTGTCTTTTTGTGACTGGCTTATTTCACTTAACATAATGTCTTCAGGGTTCATCCATGTTACAGCATATGTCAGAATTTCCTTTTTAAGGCTTAATGTAATTCTGTTACTGGTGTATGTCACGTGTGTTTATCCATTCGTCTGTCGATGGGCACTGGGGTGCTTCTACCTCTTGGCTCCTGTGAATAATGCTGCTTTGCACATGGGTTTACACCCATCTCTTTGAGACCCTGCTTTCAGTTCTTTTGGATATGTACACAGATGGAATTGCTGGATCATATGATAAGTCCTTTTTGGAAGAACCACCTTCCTGTTTTCCACAGTATAATATCTGCCCTGTTTTATATTCCTACCAGCAGTGTATAAGGGTTCCAATTTCTCCACATCCTCACCAGTATTTGGTATTTTCTTTTCGTTTGTTTTTAATAATAGCCATTCGTATGAGTGCTTCCCGGGTGGCGCCATGGTAAGGAATCTGCCTGCCCATGCAGGAGACACAAGAGACTTGGGCTCGATCCCTGGGTCTGAAGATCCTCTGGTGGAGGAAATGGCAATTCACTCCAGTACTATTGCCTGGAGAATTCCATGGACAGAGGAGCGTGGCGGGCTATAGTCCATGGGTCACAGATTCAGACACGACTGAGCTACTGATCTGAGCTGATGCTCATGCATATGGAGTGGTATCACATTGTGGTTTTGATCTTGATTTGCATTTCCTTAAGGATTGATGATGTTGAGTATCTTTTCAAGTGTGTACTGGCCACTTGTCTATTTTCTCTGGAGAAGTATCTATTCAAGTTCTTCACCATTTCATTAGGTTGTTTGCTTTTTTATCTTTGAACTGTAGGATGTCTAGATATATTCTGGACATTAACCCTTTATTAGATATATGGTTTACAGACATTTTCTCCCAGTCTGTGGGTTACCTTTTCACTCTATGGGTGGTCTCCTCTGATGCCCAAAAGGTTTAAAGTTTGATGCAGTCCAGCTTATTTTTCATTGCTGTTACCTGTGCTCTTGGTGTCATAGCCAAGAAACCATTGCCAAATCAAATGTCGTGAGGCTTTTGGCTGGGTTTTTTAAAAAAAATTTATTGAAGTATAGTTGATTTTCCTCTTTATGTTTTCCTCTAAGAGTTTTACAGTTTTAGCTCTAATATTTAGGCCTTTGATCCATTTTGACTTAATTTTTAGAGAGACCTTTGATTTTATTATGTAGCTAACAGATACAATGCTGTGAAAATACAATACAAAACGAATCCAGTGAAGGGGCTTTTATGGGGATCAGTCTCAAATCAGCTATCGCTCAACACAAAGAAGTGATGGCTCACGGTATTTCCATGGTTAGGCACATTTTTATCAATGTCTTGGGAGAGATTGCAATCCTTACCTCATTCCTGCTCCTGCCCATGGCCTGCGCCCACCTCTTCACACATCCATTGTTCATTATGGCTTTCCATTCTGTGAGCCTAGTATTTTCCTTTTTGCACTCTGAAGCCCCAGACGACCAATCACAATACAAACAGCTAATGTTAGAGGGAATACTTTTCAGGTACCGTGCTAGGCACTTCATATGTCTCTGTGTGTTTCATGGCATCTCCTAATGATCTCAGTGTTAGTCACTCATTCGTGTCTGACTCTTTGTGACCCTTCAGACTGGAGCCTGCCCAGCTCCTCTGTCCATGGACTTCTCCAGGCGAGAGTCCTAGAGTGTGTTGCCATGCCCCCTTCCAGGGGATCTTCCTCACCCAGGAATTGAACCCACATCTCTTATGTCTCCTGCATTGCAGGAAGGCTCTTTTCCGCTAGCACTACCTGGGAACCCCGCTGAACGTTCATTGGATCCATCTGGCCAGGCAGAAGGCGCTGGACTGCTTAGCTCCATTTCCTCCCTTATATCTTCAGTGTAAATATTTCCTCATCTTCCAGGGTCAGTTAAATGTCTCCCCCAAGGGATCCTTTGAAGGGATCCTTCCATATCATAGCCCTTTGGTGTTATTCCAGTCTGCAGCTCCCCATGAATACAGGGTACTCTGGGAGATCAGGGTTTTCAAGATTTATGAATTTTATATGGAGCTACTATATGCTCCCCGGAAAAGGCAATGGCACCCCACTGCAGTACTCTTGCCTGGAAAATCCCATGGACGGAAAAGCCTGGTAGGCTACAGTCCGTGGAGTCGCGAAGAGTCGGACACAACTGAGCGGCCTCACTTTCACTTTTCACTTTCATGCATTGGAGAAGGAAATGGCAACCCACTCCAGTGTTCTTGCCTGGAGAATCCCAGGGACGGCGGAGCCTGGTGGGCTGCTGTCTCTGGGGTCGCACAGAGTCGGACACGACTGAAGCGACTTAGCAGCAGCAGCAGCAGCAGCAGCAACATATGCTCCCCGCCTCCTAGTCTCTTGACACCAGTTATTTTAATGCTAATAGTCTGAACCTGCTACACAGAATGTGTTATATTTTGGTAACAGGAGATCAGTAAGGCACTTAGGGGAGGTCAGGCCTCGTGTGCCGCACTGTGTCATGCCATCTTCTCATTCTGATGAATCAATTATATTCAAGCTATTAACTTATATTTTTAACTAATAATTTTTAAACACTATGGGTACCCAGTAGGAATCTTAAAGGTCCATTGGTGAGTGACCTGGAGGCAGTGTGACCAGAAGCTGCCAAGTGTTTCAGACAAAAGGGAGTCTTAGGCCTTGTGAGCACAGATGAGCAATTTCCAAAATTCACTGAACACACAAGGCTGTTTCTTCTCTTATTTCCAGGTCTGATTTCCCTCAAAGATCTTTTCTGCATATGCTCTGCCTGTTGATCTGTTGTGACCAGCCGCTACTATAGAAACACAATAGCATTTGTTTCGGAAATATTTTACTTTGATACACGTTTCTTTTTCTTAAAGATGAATTATCAATGATGTGATTTCATTGACCCCTGTGTTCCTTCATGGGAATTCACTCAAAGTTTAGACTTAGGGTGAACTTGGTGAAAAACCAAAAACCGCAATGTTTGTGAGGAAGAGTAGTCATTTCTGCATGAACACATCAGGATGCTGAAGTAGAAGAGACTCTCATGTTAACTCTGACCAAAGGGATAAGAAAAAATAAAACCTGTCTAAATGCTCCGTTACGGAGTATTGGTTTTTCTCTGGTGGTGTGTGGTCTCCGCAGTCTCTTGGGTGAGTATTCATCAGCTGCTTTCCCTTCCACTGCTTCCCACATCCCGTTTCCTGGGTGATCTGATTCAAAACAACCGAGATGTGTAGCCTTCCTTCAGAGTCCTCCGGTGGCTGCGCATCAAGTTCAGGGTTGGGTTCAGACCCCATGAGGCCTTCGCCTCTGACCGCTCCATCGTCCCACCCTGAATTCCAGCCGGAGCGGACCCTGCCCGTGACTGGCCCCTCCTCTGCCTGCACGCCCTCACCCCGCTCCTCTGCCAGCCTCCTCTTCACACCTGCTCCCCGCCCATCTTCCAGGGCTCTGGCCTCGCTTCACCTGGGAAACCTTATCTCAGCTGCTGGGTGCACGTGGTTACACCTTCCCTTTTGCTGTCTTCTTTCTTTCTTTTTTAAAAAATGGATTTATTTGGCTGTCCTGGGTCTCCGCTGTGTGCAGGCTTCTCTCGCTATGGCGAGCAGGGACTGCTCCCTCGCTGCGGAGCACGGGCTCTAGAGCATTCGCGCTCCAGCAGCTGTGGCCCCTGGGCTCAGCGGGTGTGGCCCCTGGGCGCTGGAGCACAGGCTGTGTCGTTGCGGTGCACAGGCTTAGTTGCTCTGCGGCAGGCAGGACCTTCCTGGTCCGGGGGTGGGACCTGTGTCTCCTGCATTGGCAGGTGGAGTCTTTACCCCTGAGCCAAATGAGAGAGGGGAAGCCCCTCTCTCACTTCTTATTACATATCTGTGTCTGATACTATCTGGCCACAAACTCCCCTGTCCCCTCCCAACCAATACACTGTGTCCAGTGGACTGGGGCTGTTTATCCTGTCTGTCTCTGTCACTCACGGCAGGTGTAGTGTGGGCCACACCTGACAGCCGCCCTCTGCTGGTCTCATGCAGGACCCTGGCTGTGCATGGCGACACACAGTCCTCTGTTTTTAAGGCCTTTTGAGCTGCTTCCGTTGCTCACATAGGCCTCTGGGCTTGAATTTTCAAATTCTCTGTCTAGAGGGCTTCCAGGCTAATGCTATGATGTCACACTTCAGTTTCTTCTAATCTTTGGAAGACAAGTTCGCTTTCTAGGTCTGTGTCCACGTGGAGATACGACAGATGGCTCTTTGGGGAGAGGGAGAGAGAATTTTTTCCAGGTTTTGAATTGTTTTCTGTTCATTCCTTTGTTATATTTTTTCCTTTGCTTTGCTCTCCTCGTCTTTCCTTCAACTTCTTTCCCAAAATTTTGTAAACACATTTAACATTTCCTTCATGAATTCAGATTTGCCAATAGACTTGGCAAAGCATTTCCTGGAAACACAAACAACAGTGACAACAAGTGATAAGAAACGCATTTGACTCTGTTGACATTAGAATAGAGGCTAAGAAAAACATTGTTGTAAATCTCATTGAAAGTTGCTCTGTCAGTAAGAATGATCTGTTCTCAGTATTACGCTGTAACTAAATCCCAGTCAAAATTATACTTAACTCTTTCAGAGGGCAAAGTCGTAAGTGATCTGACTGGCTAGTTGGTGGGCCCTATACCAGGCTCCATCTCTTAATGCCAAGCAAGTAAGAAAGAGCTGAGACTAAGATGACATCCTTAAACTGTACTTCTTGAACTCTTATTCTGTAAAACTTTCACAGGCTTTCTTGTGTGTGTGTTTTGATTTAGAAGTAATTTCAAATCTGTAGAAAGCTTGTAAGAATAGTACAAAGAACACCCCAATATTCCTTATGCAGATTCACTTGTGGTTAATATTTTGCTCGATTTGTTTTATCATTGAGAGGTGAGCTGCGTGTATCATGTTTCTTTACCTCCAGATCCTTCAATGTATTTTCAAAGAATAAGGATACCCTTATAACTAATTACAATACAGTTACCAACTTTACAGTTAACATTGATGGAGTATTCTTCTCTAACCTACCACCTGCGTTCTAATTTTTGACCTCACGGTATCTCTCATCTTGGCTGAGCTGCGTGGCTTATGGGATCTGAATTCCCCTATCAGGAACTGAACCCAGGCCATGGCAGTGAAAGCCCCAAATCCTAACCTTTAGGCCATCAGGGAACTTTCTCGTAATATTACTCTGAAAATACTCAGAGGGAACTGCTGGGGAGGTGGGGCTGCCGTGGCAAAAAGACAGATGGAGTCCCTACTGGGCAGAGTTTATATTTAGTGTGAAGGAGACAGACAATAAGCAAGCAAGCATACACATGAATGAGATGGCTTCACATAGTGGTCCATTCCATGAAGACTCTAAAGGAGGATGCTGTGTTGGGGGCGTGGGGGAGGTATAGGGAATTTAGGAATTTCCCCCTCTGGATTGGTCGCGTGGGTTTGAGTAACGCCTGGGTCTGTGCTCTTTCTGCCAGGCCCCCGTGCTTCTCCCTGGGGTGTTATCCTGCACCATAGCCTTCTTGCTTGGAGCTGGAAAGCCAGGTCTCTGGAAATGTTCTCAACATGGGGATCATTTGCTAACTGAAACTACCCGTTAGGTTTAGTTTGAAAGGGAAAGTGTCAGTTGCTCAGTCATATCCGACTCTTTGCAATCCCATAGTTTCCTCTGTCTATGGGATTTCCCAGCCAAGAGTACTGGAGTGGGTTGCCATTCCCTTCGCCAGGGGAGTCTTCCTGACCCAAGGATCAAACCAGGGTCTCCCTCATTGCAGGGGATTTTTTACCGTCTGAGCCACCAGGGAAGCCCAGGTTTAGTTTACCTGACTTTTTACCAAAGGAAAGATGAGGATGCAGGTGGAGACCATTCAGACGCAAAGAAGGCAGGTGTAGGTTTCAGCTGGCCTGGCCTAAAAATGAAGGGGGAGCTTGTCACACTTAGCAAGAGATTACAAAAGAATTTAGAATAAGTTCCATTTAAATGTGAACTTCTCATAATGGAGAAAATCTTGGGGCTCCACTCTCTTAGAGTCCTGCCTTCCAGTTCTTTGTTTCTCCTTGGTGATGAGAGTTGACAGTTTTGTTAATTCTTTAAAAAACATAGTTTTTAGAATAAATTTAGAAAACAAGTCAGACAAATTGAAGTGAGGGAGCAAACAAGATTCCAGTTTATTTTGTTAATGAAAGAAGATATTCTTTGTATATTTTGTTAAAGCATTTTATTGCTTAGCGTAATCAGATCTACGAGGCTTCAACGAGCTAGAAAGCTCAACGTGGAGAAATAGGTGTTAGGAATGAAAATGTAAGTCCTCATACCTTCTTCTTGTTAATTGCCAATGACAATAAAAGAAGGCAATGGTGTGTGTCTTTAGTGCAAATGGAGTCTAAATACAGAGAACAATGAAGCAGCAGAAAGATTCTCACAGGAGATGGTTATATCTGGTCAACTGCACCAATGTTGAGAGATATCTTTAAGAATAATAAAATTAGTCCCATTGGGATCTTTGGACCCAGACCCCTTCCAACTAGGTGAATCCTTATTTTTGTCAGTGATCATGGCTGTTTTTCCTTGGCCTTTTAAGTAACGTTGCACCACAAGAACTAAAAACCTAAAGTGTCCTTTAGTGAGAGTGTTAGTCGCTCAGTCGTGTCCGACTCTTTGCGACACCATGAACTATAGCCCACCAGGTTCCTGTCCATGGAATTCTCCAGGCAAGAATACTGGAGTAGGATGCCATTCCCTTCTCCAGGGGATCTTCCTGACCCAGGAATTGAACCCAGGTCTCCCGCATTGTAGACAGAGTCTTTACTGCCTGAGTCACCAGGGAAGCCCTTCTTCAAACACATTAAATCTGTATCCATAAAGGACTCAGTTATCCAGGTGGTTATCGGAGTCATTTTTCTATAGCAGATGGTGTTCTTATACCTCTTACGGGATATAAAATGTTAGCTAAGTTTTTCTTTCTAAATCCATTCTGAAAAATATAAATATTAGAAAACTTGGAAAATAATTGCTAACACATATGAGAGTTCAAGTCCCACACTCTGTAACTGACAATGTTTTATTTAATCCTTGTAATAATGCAATAAGGAAGATGCTGTATACCCCAGGGAAGAAACCAAAACTCAATATTTTGCTCAAAATCTCACGACTAGTAAATAATTGAGTGGAATTTGAATCCAGGTCTATTGATTTCAGAGCTGATGTTCTGCCCCCTGTATCTAGCTTATTCTTTCTTTTACACCCGAAATTCCATCCATCAGGAAATCCTCCTGACTTTCAGTTGATCCTTTAAACACATCCACTGCCTGACCACTTCTCATGACCCACCACTGCTGCCAATCTGAGCCACCATGACCTCTTGGCTGGGCCTTTTGCAGTGTCTTCCTGTGTGGCCTCCCCACTCCCACCCCTGCCAGCCCCAATGTCGTTTTACTCCTCTGCTCAAAATCGTCCTGTGTTTTTTCATCTCTTTCAGAGTAAAATCATGAGTTGTTATGACCTACCTTGTTCTGATTGCAAGCATTTCACATTACCTTGCCCCCACCCCTGCTATTTCTCTGGCCTCCTTGCAGTTCCTCAAACGCTCCAAGCACAGTCAGGACCTTTGCACTTGCTGTTCTTCCAGTCTAAGGCTCTTTATCCAGGTATCCTTTTGGCTTGCTCTCTCCCTTCATTGTAATCTTTGTTTATATGTGATCATGTCACATATACGTTACCATATCAGAGAGGGCCCTTCTTGATCACCTGCAGTAACAGCCCCCATCACCTCCATCCTTCACTCAGGTTTATTTCCCTTCTTCCTTTTTTATCATCACTGCCAATCTTATAGACATTCTTTTACCATCTGTTTGTAGATTCTATGCACCAGGCCTTCCCCCAACTAAGAATGTAAGCTCAGTAAGGTCAGGGATTCTGTCTTTGTTCATAACTGAATTCTGAGTGCCTAAATCAGTGTTCTAATAGGTGCTTAGGAAGCACTTGTTGTTGAATACATGCTTTTTTTGGGTGAGATTTACACTGTTTGTCCTTTGGTTCTCTGCATTTTAATGGACAAATTCCACATATATGGAAGTAGGTCATTTGTAAGATTATCAGCCAGCCAGTGTTGATCAAGGATCGTCTTTGTGCAGAGCACAACACTTCAACTCCTTTATTTTGTGCTTAGGTCCTTTGTAGCTAATGTTACTGTAGGGCCTTTGCTCATTGCTGCGGAATCAGGGATCTCTGCACCGTCAGAATGATTCCTTCTTCCTAACATTTTTCTAGGAAGTCCAAGGATTTGTTTCTACCAATGAGATAATCAAGGGCCCTTTGGTGAAAATGCTCATCTCATGGTCTGCAAGTGAAATAACCCAATCTCAGACAGCAAAGAGTCTGCCTGCAGTGTGGGAGACCTGGGTTCGATCCCTGGGTCAGGAAGAATCCCTGGAGAAGGAAATTGCAACCCACTCCAGTATACTTTCCTGGAGAATCCCGTGGACGGAGGAGCCCGGCAGGCTGCAGTCCATGGAGTTGCAAAGAGTCAGACACGACCGAGCAACTTCACTTTCCTTTCCAAAACTAGGATCTAGGTATGTGATGATTCAGATTTTCTGGAGGATATCAGATCCTCCATGTACTCATCCATGGAGGATGAGTACACAGACTTAAGGGAAGAGATTCCCTGAAGCGCCTCCTAGGAGCTGCAGCCTCTGCCTTGAGAATGTGTGCCGGCTTCCCTGGTAAACGTAATGCTCGTAAAAGGCAGATCAGACCCCATGTTGAGAATTGCATATTGTACAGACAGACTGGAGCCTGGTGTCCTCTGGATCCTTGTTTCCCAAAGCATGGCTGGGGGTTGTTGTAGTCATCTTTACATTTGAGAAGGCATATTCAGTACACAGATGACGACATGAAAGATCACTACCATGTGAAGTTAGAAGGTTTGGTGTTTGATTCTTGAACACTTGCCGTGCAGAGCTGGGCATCCATCTTTCTCCTATTCGATGACACTAAGTTGTAGTTAAACTTCCAGTTCTGAATCGAGGGCCCCCTATACTGTTCCCTAAAGACCAGATACCTCAGCAAGCTACTCAGTGGGTGAGAAAAAGGATATCAAATTTATCTCCAGGGATTTTTTTTTTATAGGCTGATGCAAGGATAAAACATCAACAGCTTTGCTTTATGGCCTAGTTAATGATTTTCGGTTTAAAGACCAGGGCGTGTGCCTGCATCTGTAGCTGTTAAGGGTCAAGCTGTTTCCAGGCTGACTGTATTTATCACAGCAAATTGTTGAGCTTAAGCAACTTTTAAAATTTGTTGTGTTCTACCCAAAATACTTCCTATGAAAGTATGGGTATCTTCTTGACCGGTTCACTATAATGTTTCCTTGCATAGACAGGGAAGACAGGAAAGGTGGATTAATGATCATTTATTGGGTTTTAGTTTAACTGTTTAGATGACATTTTGACCTATAAGATATTTCCTTGTTGTTGTTCAGTCACTAATCATGTCCAACTCTTTGCGACCCTGTGGACTGCAGCATGCCAGGCTTCCCTGTCCTTCATCCTTCACTATCTCCTGGAGTTTACTCAAACTCATGCCCATTGAGGCGGTGATGCCATCCGTCCAGCTCATCCTCTGTTGTCCCCTTCTCCTCCTGCCTTCAACCTTTCCCAGCATCAGGGTATTTTTTCCAGAGAGTCGGCTCTTCTCATCAGATGGCCAAAGTACTGGAGCTTCAGCTTCAGCATCAGTCCTTCCAGTGAATATTCAGGGTTGATTTCCTTTAGGTATTTCTTTATACTGTCCTATGCTTAGTCACTCTGTTGTGTCTGATTCCTTGCGACCCCATGGACTGTAGCCCGCCAGGCTCCTCTGTCCATGGAATTCTCCAGGCAAGAATACTGGAGTGGATTGCCATGATCTCCTCCAGGGGATCTTCCCAACCCAGGGATCAAACCCAGGTCTTCCGCATTGCAGGTGGAATCTTTACCATCTGAGCCACCAGGGAGACTTTCATGTGATTTGAAATAAAATGCTAGGTGAGCTATAGCAAAAGCTATACGTTTGTTTTTGTTTGGATAGATAGATAATCTTAAGTGTCAGAATATCTAAAGTCGTGGTTTAAAATCTCATATCATGTTGTCAGCTTTCTGGTGCCATTTATTTTCTGGACTGCAGCAGTAGAAAGGGACCCCAGTAGTATATTCAGGGCTGTCCCGAGAGCTCTGTTGCTGATTCATTCAGCAGATCTTCTTGGCACTCTTAGCACACACGCGGCAATGGCGGTGGCTAAGCATATAATGGTGAATAAGACCGTGCCATCACTTCTGCTCTGAAAATCAATACTGTCAGTGATTGGACTTAGTTTTCTGTGCTCTTTAGCCTTCCTCCTGCCACCGCTTCGTGCCTTTCCGATGTGTGGACCGTAGTGAATTGTTGCAGGTCCCTGAGAATGTCCTGCTCCCTGTGTCTCCTTTTCTTTGATCCTGCTGTTTCCATTACCCAACACATTCTTCCCTTATTCGTTTACCTGACAAACTCCCATCTCTGGATCCTTTCCATCCTCCGTTAGGCCATATGAACTGCTTCAATTCTAAACCTTTGTAGAAATAAATACCCTTCCCAGGGTAGAATTTGTATGTGTCTCTTGTCCCCACCTCCAGAGCCAAGACCTCCTCCAGACAAGCTGGAGGTTTAACTGAATGATGAGTTAACATTTGGCACCATCAAGTGGTTCAGCCAGGCAGTGCTACTTAATTTAAGATCAGAACAGTCTGATTTATGCTGCCCCAAGAAGAAGGCAGTAGCACCCCACTCCAGTACTCTTGCCTGGAAAATCCCATGGACTGAGGAGCCTGGTAGGGGTCACTAAGAGTCGGGCTCGACTGAGCGACTTCACTTTCACTTTTCACTGTCATGCATTGAAGAAGGAAATGGCAACCCACTCCAGTATTCTTGCGTGGAGAATCCCAGGGACAGAGGAGCTTAGTGGGCTGCCATCTGTGGGGTCACACAGAGTCGGACACGACTGAAGTGACTTAGCAGCAGCAGCAAGAAGGAGGGAGGCAGGGAGGATTCGAATAGAATAATGTAATTGGAACGTATCATGAGTAGGCCACCATTATACTGAGAGGCTCGAAACTTCACTCTTGAGATAGGCTTGTGATCTGTATATGAGAAAGGCTTTTTGTTTTTGTTTTTTAATCTTTCCTTTTTTGTAACCAAGAAACCCAAGGCACAGAGGTGTAACGGCGTTTGCTTGAGGTCCTTCACTATTGAGTCAGAGTACACGCATACATTCTCTCTGCTGTTTGCTACTCAGCTTGATGAGCAAGCTTTCTTTCCCTACCCATTGTCTCTCCCTACCCGTTCCCTAGCCTCATGAGCTCTGCATTTCATACTGTGTGTTAGCCCGAGATCGCTCTCTGGTTTGTACTGTCATACACTGGATCCTTCTAGCAATATGGTGTTAAAAATAAGGATCTATTTGACCAAAAAAAAAATGCTTTTTAAGTGAAGAATAAGTGTAGAGTAATAATTCCAGGAAGTGTGTGTGTTCATCACTCAGTTGTGTCCGACTCTTTGTGACCCCATGGACTGTGGCCCACCAGACTTCTCTGTCCATGGAATTCTCCAGGCAAGAATACTGCAGTGGGTAGCCATTCCCTTCTCCAGGGGCTCTTCCCAGTCCAGGGATTGAACCCAGGCCTCCTGCACTGCAAGCAGATTCTTTACCATCTGGGCCACCGAGGAAGCCCAGTTCCAGTAAACAAACTGTCAACACCAAAAAGTCCCCTAATCCAAGTTGGCCCAGGTATTGAAGTGCCTTGGGGAAGTTAGTTTCCTTAGTGCCAGGTCTGTGACTGCAGGGAGTAAGAAAAAGTCGGAGAGTGACAGTGGTTAGGCCCTTGGCTTCATGGTTCTATTAGGGGGGTTGCAGTTTCAGCTCACCTGTTAAGGAGGGTGACTCATACTTGGGAATGACAAAAAATAACAAAACAAAAGAGATATGGGAACTCCCCGCTCTTAGCAGGAAGAAAATCTATAGACTGGAGCACATTTCAGTTTTTTTTCTGCCTTTAGTAATGACGTTTTTGATTTTGACCACCATGTGCTGAAATAGATCCACTTCCTTAATAGAAGTTTCATTGTAATTTATACCCTATCCTTTCACACATTTCAGAAAAAGAGAGTACATTCACTCCTTGGTAGACAAGCATGCCCAGGTAATTTCAAAGTATAGAAGGGACCTCTTGAGTCATTGTAGTAGGGTTTCCTGGCGTTCTGTGTTGAAGCATATCTAAAATTTAGCAAGCATCAGAAAGAATTAATTCCCCTAAATAATGAATAATAATAAATAGTTAATCCTCCTGAAAGGTAATGTCCAGGTTTGCCATCCCACACTAGTGCCGTCAAGTATCTTATTAGTTACCCAAGCTGTTTCCATAATGTTATCCTGTCTCCCCCACAACAAAGAAAAAAGAAGAAAAACAAAGACAGATGGTGGTCCTAGCTCATCAACAGCAAAGTTTATAAAACTCAGAATGGTAAGAAACTAGAGGAGAAAAGTGGGTAGCCCAAAGCTGAGAGTGTGAAATGTCTTTTATTTTAGATGAGCCAAAGCTGATAGAACAAGCTTAGTAACCGTCAAGTAGGGAGAAAATTAATATTATCTCTATAGGGGCTACTCTTCATTGCCGCATCCAGGCTTCTCCCTGCCGTGGCTCCTCGCGGAGCACAGGCTCTAGGCGCTCTAGTCGCAGCGTGTGGGCTGGTAGTCGCAGCTCCCAGGCTCTGCAGTGCAGGCTCAGTAGCTACGGTTCACGGGCTTCGTTGCTCTGCAGCTTTCTGTGTCCCCTGCATTGGCTGGTGTATCCTTATCCACTCCGCCACCAGGGAAGTGATAGATTTTGTTTTGTTTTGTTTTTTAAACTTGTTTCATGCAGCCATTTCTTCTATCAAGGTAGCTTTAGATAGCTGCTTCTCTTTTTCTTCTGTCTCTCTCTAAAGATACAAACTTTATACTTTTTCAGAATGTTTCTGCCACTAAGAGCAATCAAACATCACAGTGAATTCTGAGTTTATGGCCTTTTTAACCAATGGCATGTTTTTTGTGGGGTATATTGCCTTTCTAGAGCGTCCTGCCCTACTTTGTTGCAACCAAACTGGCTAAAATTCGAAAGGCAACTTTGGATAAGCCCTCTTCGGAGACGTTTGTGAAGTCTGCCATTAAAACCATCGGCGTGCAATCCCGGACCAATGGATACTTCATCCATTCTCTTCTGGTATGTCGATTTTTGAGTCCCAAATTAGTACTTTGGTTTGGGGTTTTCTTTCTCTTTGAGTCACAAGATTAGTATGTGATACATTAGCATATATACATTGTCTAGACTTACTAGCAAGACCTCCGTGTTTTCCACCGTACATCCAAGAACTCTTAAATCTATCTATAAATAAAACAGTAATATAGTAAAACATAAGATGCTATGTGTCAAATGAATTCAGATTGTAGGCCTTAATTGCGTATCTCTCCGTTTCTTTCCCTAGTTCTCAGTAGCCTCAATCCTGCCTTCCTGGTTGTATCTTAAAGTGAGCATGAATATGAACAAATCCATCCGGGCTCACTATTTTAAAAAAATGAAGAAGAACTGAGCACTGGTAACACCTTCGAGTAACTCGGCAGATGCGCCAGCTAAGCGTGTTTGCTGCAAGGCACCCACCATTTCCAAATCTTCAGTTGTCATGCTTATTAACAGTTACTGATAAAGCTAAATGTTGTCATAATTAGGAGGAAAACAGAGGTTGCTTTCAGGAGTTCCTGACATATGTTCTGGATGCCACCGGGAGTTATTTTGAAGTTTAACATAAATGCTCATATCAAATGGATATAGAACTAACATTAGCAAGAACTGCTTACTATTAATAGAAGGAACATGATTATAGCAAATCAGTGAATGATAGAGTCAGACATAAGGCTAAACAGTTTCATCTGGTCAAAAATGCTAGTGATGATTATTCAGTATTTACACTGAAATGTACTTTTAAAAAGTAATGGCAAAAAAAAAAAAAAAGTAATGGCCAGCTCCTTTTTTTTTTTTTTTTTTGGTTTTGTTTTTAACTTTTTAAGGGAGTGGGGATTCATTGATATGGGAAGACACACTGCAATCTGCAGAGCACGCTGTAAGGTTTTCTAAAAGCATGTTTGTACATTTATATAGAATTTTCCTTTTGCAAGGGTAGCTAACGACGTAAAAATAATGGAGTTATTTTTGACACATGATGCCCACTAAAATACGCTTTCCTCTAATACAGATGTCCTCTCAGTTTAATCGTGTGTAAACACTGAATGCCCTGTGGTATGATTTCTAAAGGTAAACAGGCCAAAATGTACACTGATGGGCAGCCCTTCCAGTGCCGCTAAATCCCTGACCCAGGAAGGCAGCCTTCTTGGACCCCAGGTTCTTTGCTTCTGCACCGCACCAGTACTGCTCACGTGGGTGACACCAGGCCACTCCTAGGACAGTGATGATGTTAGGGAAGTGGTATTACACTTTTCAATAGGTACCCTATAGGTACTGATACAATTAGTTTTAATGAAAGATGATACAATGGTGATGTTGATTGAAAATGTATTTCTTTGGTGCTTGAAATTAAGGCCATTTTTTCACTGGTTTAATATAAATTAAGACTCTTATCATGCTACGTACCTAAGTTGTTTGGGGAACTTGCTAAGAAATTGATTCAGTGTTGTGGAATATGCAAGAAGGCAGATCTTTACCTAGCCTGTGGTTCCCAGATTCTGAGTTTTAAGCACCAGGAAATTTGCAAAACAAAACAAAACAAACAGGCATTTTAATTGGCATATTTAAAAGTGTTTCTAGCTTTTAAACTTGCCAGCCAAGGACATTGGGGGAAAAAAAAAAACAAAAAAAACAGAAAAACCCAAATCACCATCTGCCATTGGCATCATTCTATAAAAGTAAAGAAACGTTAGTACCCTTAAAATAGGAAGAACATAATCTCAGAATAAAAAATAGTCATTTAAATTGAATAAATTTAGCTTTACAAAAAACACTTTGCGTTTCTTATACTTTGCCACCTTATACTTGTCAAAACTTTCAGATTAAAGAAGACGAAAGGAACATGCAAAAGACATGATCTTGGGTTGGATCCTGGTTGAGAAAAATTTTTTTTTCTTCTACTAAGGACAATTTTGAGACAATTTGTGAGATCTGAGTAGTCTGAAGATTAGATAATAGCATTATATCAATGTTAATTTCCTGAGTTTGATCATTGTACTGTGGTTACTTAAGAAAAAGTTCTTGTTTTTAGGAAATATACACTAGAGCATTTATGGATAATGGGATATTATATATGCAACTTAATCAAAAAAGATTCAGAAAAAATATGTATACAGAAAATGATAAAGCAAATGTGTTAGTATGTTAACATTTGGAGAATCTAAGTGAAAGAGAAATGGAAATTCTTAGTGCTATTTTGCAAATTTTCTGTAAATCTAAAGTTATTTCAAAATAAAAAGTTAAATCTTTTGTTGTTGATTTCTAAATAATTGCACTGTAATCAAAGAACACATGACTATGACATAGTTTTAACCTTTCTCCACTTCAGTTTTGTGTTCTGAAAAATGGGAATAATAATAGTGCCTATCTCATAGATTGTTTTGAGCACAAATTAATATTTTAAAGTGCTCAGAATCCAGCCTAGCATAAGAATCCAGCCTGTATAGCCTTAACATGTCCAACTCATTGTGACCCCATGGACTGCAGCATGCCAGGCTCCTCTGTCTTGCACTACTCCCGGAGTTTGCTCAAATCATGTCCATTGAGCTGGTGATGCTGTCTAACCATCCCATCCTCTGCTGCCCCCTTCTCCTTTTGCCTTCAATCTTTTCCCAGCATCAGGGTCTTTTTCTAGTGAGTCAGCTCTTCCCACCAGGTGGCTAAAGTATTGGAGCTTCAGCTTCAGCATCAGTCCTTCCAATGAATATTCAGGGTTGATTTCCTGTAGGATTGACTGGTCTGATCTCCTTGCTGTCCAAGGGAATCTTAAGAGTCTTCTGCAGCACAATTCAAAAGCACCAGTTCTTCGGCACTCAGCCTTCTTTGTAGTCCAACTCTCATATCAGGAGTCAGGCAGGACTGAACAAGTAACACTTTTTGATTACATAGACCTTTGTTGGCAAAGTGATGTCTCTGCTTTTTAATATGCTGTCTAGGTTTGTCTTCCAAGGTGCAAGTGTATGATGAAGAATGGTACCCAAAGATATCAGGTCTTAATCCCTGTATCTGTAAGTGTTATCTTATATGGAAAAGGGGCAGGTATGATTAAGTTAGGGATCTTGAGATGAGATTTTCTTAGGATATCCAGATGGACCCTAAATGGAATCACAATATTCTTAATAAGAGAGAAGCAGAGAAAGATTACTGAAGTGTAAGAGATGGCAACCCACTCTAGTATTTTTGCCTGGAAAATTCCATGGACAGACGAGCCTGGCAGGCTGCAATCCATGGGGTCACAGAGGTGGACACACTGAGCACACACACAACCTGAAGAGGAGAAAGCAGTGTGACCACGAACACGAGATTAGAATAATGCAGCCACAAGCCGAAGAATGCCATCGGCCACCCAGTGTTCTTAGGAGCCGGGAATGGATTCCCCTAGTTCTGGAAGATGCAGGGCCCAGTCTTTGGATTAGTAACTGAATTTGGACTTCTGGCCTCCTGAACTGTGAGAGGATAGTCTTAGTTTCAGAGAAGGCAATGGCAACCCCCTCCAGTACTCTTGCCTGGAAAATCCCATGGACGGAGGAGCCTGGTGGGCTGCAGTCCATGGGATCGCTAAGAGTTTGGCACTAATGAGCAACTTCACTTTCACTTTTCACTTTCATGCATTGAAGAAGGAAATGGCAACCCACTCCAGTGTTCTTGCCTGGAGAAGCCCAGGGACGGGAGAGCCTGGTGGGCTGCCGTCTATGGGGTCACACAGAGTCGGACATGACTGACACAACTTAGCAGAAGTCTTAGTTTAAGCCACTGAGTTTATTACAGCGACTGTAGGAAGCTAATCCCTAACAAATGTAAACTTATTACCTAGTCGCAGAAGTTTTTGAGACTTATGTCTAGGTATAGCCAATACTTTGAATGTGCCAAGCATGCTTAAGAGGAATGTCTATTTTCTAATTCCTATTTTTCAATATATGTCCTTTAAGTTGTTTGTTAATTGTATTCAAATCTTCCATCTCTTTACTAACTTTTATCTGCCTGATCTGTCAGTAATTGAGAGAAGTGTTTTGAATTCTCTCACTGTAATGAATTTGTCAAATTTCCCCATTTTATCCATTTTTATTTGATACATTTTGAGGCTATCTTTTTAGATGAATAAATTTTAGAATTTTGACTTTCTGGTGAGTTGAACTTTTTTGTCATGTATTGACATCCTTATTGCTAATGCTTTTGCCTTAAAATCTCTTTTCTGTGATATCAAATTAGGTACCTCTATCCTTCTACATATTTATGTTTTGTAAGCAAAATAAATGAAATTAAAAGACGCTTACTCCTTGGAAGAAAAGTTATGACCAACCTAGATAGCATATTCAAAAGCAGAGACATTACTTTGCCGACTAAGGTCCGTCTAGTCAAGGCTATGGTTTTTCCAGTGGTCATGTATGGATGTGAGAGTTGGACTGTAAAGAAAGCTGAGCGCCGAAGAATTGATGCTTTTGAACTGTGGTGTTGGAGAAGACTCTTGAGAGTCCCTTGGACTGCAAGGAGATCCAACCAGTCCATTCCGAAGGAGATCAACCTTGGGATTTCTTTGGAAGGAATGATGCTAAAGCTGAAACTTAGTACTTTGGCCACCTCATGCGAAGAGTTGACTCATTGGAAAAGACTAATGCTGGGAGGGATTGGGGGCAGAAGGAGAAGGGGCTGACAGAGGATGAGATGGCTGGATGGCATCACTGACTCGATGGATGTGAATCTGAGTGCACTCCGGGAGTTGATGATGGACAGGGAGGCCTGCGTGCTGCAATTCATGGGGTCGCAAAGAGTCGGACACGACTGAGCGACTGAACAGAACAGAAGCAAAATAAACCTGGGTTGGGGAGGGGAGTGTAATTGTCTTTTAATTTGGTATTCTCTGCTCTTAACAGGCAAGTTAATTTCATGTATAACTTATGATTCTTAAAACATAAAGACTTCTTTCTGTAATGTTATTTTGTTCTCTTTGTTTCTTTTATGCTTCTTTTTTTTCTCACTTTTTGATTGGCTAATTTTTTTTTTCTTTTACTCCATTTTTCCTCCTGTAGTAGTTTGGAAGTTTTACATTCTTTATCTTCGTTGTCTTTACTCCTGAACATTTTCAGTGAACGCACAGTACAGTTTAAAGTTATCTGGAGGGATTTCCCTGGTGGCCCAGTGGCCAAGACTCTACACTTTCACTGCAGGGAGTGTGGGTTCCATCCCTCGTCTGGGAATTAAGATCCCACATGCTTCCCAGTACAGCCAAAATTATATGTATTATTATAATATATGTATATATATCCCCTCTTATTAACATTCTGCATCAGTGTGGTTCGTTTTTTGCAACTGATGAACCAACATTGTTACATTTGATTATCAACTAAAGTCCGCAATTCACATTAGGGTTTCCTGGACCTTTTAACAGTGTGTGTGATGTGACCGTCACTACAGGATCATAAAGAACAGTCTCACTGCCCTAAAAACCCCATGTTCCACTTATTTATCCCTCCCTTTTCCTCCACCTCCAGACATCTGCATCCGTGATCTTTGTCTCGATAGTTTTGCCTTTTCCAAAATACTATAGTTGAAATCACTATAGAACACAGACTTTTCAGACTGGCTTTTTTTTTTTTTTTTCACTTCACATGCATTTAAGTTTCCTCTGTGACTTTTCAAGGCTTAATAGCTCTATTCTTTTTATTGCTGAATAATATCCCATTGTACAGATGCACCACAGTTTGCTTATCCATTTACCTATTGAAGGGCATATTGGTTGCTTCTGGTTTGGACAATTACGAATAAAACTGCTATAACCATTTGTGTGTAGGGTTTTATGTGGACAAAAGTTTTCAACTCATTTGGGGTAAATACCATGGAGCATGATTACTGGATTATATAGTTAAGAGTGTTCAGGTTACTTCTCCTTAGCTTCTTTTCTATCAACTATCTTTTAAGTTCACTAATCCTGCCATATTGAAGGTACTTTCTGCTGTTAAATCCATGTAACATCAGGTATTAATACATTTCACCTCTGGAATGTTCATTTGATTCTTTAATTTCTAGCCATCTATTTAAATACTCCCTTCCCTTTTTCATGCTTTGCCCCCTTCCTCTATTTTCATAAATATTATAATTGTTTTAAAATCCGTGTCTGCTCACTCCTATATTTGGATCATCTGTGGATCTACTTATTTTTTTCTTTTGAGAAGAGGTCACATTTTTCTGCCTCCGCACATGTCCCACCATTTTTAAATACTGCATGCCAGAGATTCTATATAAAAGAACCAAGGCCGAAGTCAACGCTGTCTTTCTTTAGGCAGCCTTTGCCTCCTCCCTAGTAGGTAGGATGGAGACTGATCACTTCAACCCAGGTAAGTCCTGAGCCGAGCCAGGGCTAGTTTCCCCTTCCATTATGTTCATCGCCACTGTCATTTGACATGTCAGCAGAATGAAACCTGTCACGTGTTTCTGGTGGGCTCATCTTTCTGAAAATTCAGCTTTTCAAGCAGAGTAAGACCATGAGAGGTTTCACCTCGTCTTTTCAACCCTTCTGTGCAGCCGTAGTGCTCAGCAGATGGCCTTGTCGGGGGAACTGGTCGTGCATCTGAGAGTGCCTCTAGATCCAGTCCATCATGCCATCCCAGTGGCTGTCGAAAGATCTGCTGGAGTCTCTCCCCTTGTAGAAATGCCACTGTCTTTGGCAACTCCAGCCATCAGTTGTTACGCTTGGAAAATGTCCCAGGGGAAGAACATAGCCAGCTCACCTAGTGGGGGCTCTTTCTTTAGAATTTCAGTTAAGCTAGTCCTCATTGCATCCAAATATCTCCAGTGTCTTCAAAGAAAAGTTATTTATAATTTTTTTTTTTTTTTTCCTGCTCTAATAGTGACTGCTGGGTGCTACCATGTCCCACTGAAAAATAGGGACTTCACTGAATTTTTAATTTTAATTGTTGCATTTGGTTCTTAAAAAAGCATTGAATTTTTTATGGTTTCAACTATTCTTATGTCTTTGTTTTATTTCAACATATTAAACACCATTATGTTGTGTTTCTTATAGTTCCAATAATCCAGTATTTTTTGTAGATGGTTCTATTGTTTCTGCTGACTTTTGCTAATGGTACTTCATTTCCCCATATTTTTCATGATTCGTGTGAGTTTTTCATTAGACCTATGTTGAAATTATTCAAAATCTTATTGAGTGTAAATTTTCCTGGTGATTTGTGTTCGTTTTCATCAGTTATGGGGGCATTACCATTTTCACCTGCTTTATATTAAAATTCTGAGGTTTGCAGCTGTTGGGTCTCTGTTCTTGGGTGTGGGGGAGGGGACGGAAATTGTACAAATGGTATTAATTCGTCCTTACAGAAAGAAAAGAAAGTGAAGTCACTCAGTCATGTCCAACTCTTTGTGACCCCATGGACTGTAGCCTACCAGGCTCCTCTGTCCATCCATGAGATTTTCCAGACAAGAGTCCTGGAGTGGGGTGCCAATTAAACTCATGGAAAATAGGCTAGTGGCCATGAGTTCTCAGGGAAGAGTTCTTCCTACCCTTAGTTAATGCCAAGACAGAAAAGTTTTCTTGCTGTTGGCCTCTGTGAGATTTCTGCACCCCTTTCTGGTATTGACTCCTTCCTGGGTCCCAGCTTTATGTGAGTCTCTGCTGTAACTCTCCTTCCTGCTCTTGGTTTCCATCCTGTCCCAACCTGTCTGCCCCCTTCCCCAGAAATATACAAACAGTTGGCCACCCAGGAGTGTGTATGTCCCAGCTTACTCATCTCTCTGGACTCAGATTCCCACATTATTCCTGGTCTCAGCTGCTGCTGCTGCTAAGTCGCTTTAGTCGTGTCTGACTCTGTGTGACCCCATAGATGGCAGCCCACCAGGCTCCCCCATCCCAGGGATTCCCCAGGCAAGAACACGAGTGTGTTGCCATTTCCTTCTCCAATGCATGAAAGGAAGAGTGAAAGTGAAGTCGTTCAGTCATGTCCGACTCTTAGCGACCCCATGGACTGCAGCCTACCGGGCTCCTCAGTCCATGGGATTTTTCCAGGTGAGAGTACTGGAGTGGGTTGCCATTGCCTTCTCCACCTGGTCTCAGAAGAAATCTTTTTTTTGCAGAGGCTAATTCCAGTATTGAAAAGCATTTTATCTTTTATTGGTGTATTATAGCAGATATCCCTCAGGATCTCCAACCTAATTTCTAAAAACAGAATCTCTATGTACTTTTACCACATGGAGCCAGATTCTCCTACCTAACGTTCTACCGACTAGCTCATCTCCCCCTGAAGCCACTGCTCTGCCCCTGAGAGGACAATGGGGCAAGACCTGGAAGAAGCCTTGCAGACTCATACCTTATAAATGTCGTTTCTGCCCAGCAAGTAGTCCTAGAAGGATGAAAAAATAAAAGGCCACTTTTAACACACCCCGTGCTGATAGCTTACTATGTCTTTTTCATTCATGCATCCACCCTGGTGCAGATGCTGGCTGCGTTTGACAGCTGGACAAACCTATCATGACTGGCAAGCACTACACAACCTCTGGGAAAGTTATAAGTGGAGCCTTGGATGAATACTCTATTTAAAGCTCTGGTTCTTTCCAGGCAAAAGACCTAGGCAGATCAATTTAACTTCTGTGCGTCTCTACATAATGGATTTGCTTCCACAAAGTGGATAATTTATTTCTAAAGCATTAAGGGACTTAGTCCACTAATCATTAACTTAATAATTTCAGGTACTTGTAATTTATTCAGTAATAAGCTTTTATTGACTATTTTCTGACCAGAATCCTAATCACTTGAAAGAAAACAATCCCTGCTTTGGGACACACGGTGAAACAAAAGGGCCAATATTCTGGTTTCTCTTTCGATTGCATAAATTTTACACCTTCTTAAAACATGTGGACTTGACAACCATTTCAAAGTTTTCTGTGAGATGGCAAGTAAGGGAGGAAGGGCCCTGAATATTTAATGTTAATCAATACTTCATACCATATATCAATGTTCAGAGTTTATTATGCCTCTCAAGGCCTGCACAATCTGACTCCTTTCTGTGCTGTGCTCAGTTGCTCAGTCGTGTCCAACTCTTTGTGACCCCAAGGACTGTAGCCCGCCAGGCTTCTCTGTCCATGGGGATTCTCCAGGCAAGAATACCGAAATGGGTTGCCATGCCCTCCTCCAGGGGATCTTCCCAACCCAGGGATCGAACCCAGGTCTCCTGCATTGCAGGTGGATTCTTTACCATTGGAGCCACTACCTCATCTCAAAAAACTGCTTCCCTCACCCTCTTCCTAAAGCAACTTTGTTTCTCCAATATTCCCCATCATGGAGTGTGGGAGAATGGTTGCAAAAATGCTTCAACACTGTATCCCTCCCATTTTCCATACTCTTTGGGATGTGACTTTACAACTCCAATCAAGAGGTAAAGTCTATTTCCCCACTCTTTGAACCTGGGCTAACTTGCCAGTTAATAAATGAAGAAGTGGTTCTGTGCCACTTCCAAGCCTGGGACTGGAGAGGTCTTGTGTGTGTTTCATACTGTTCGTGGGGTTCTCAAGGCAAGAATACTGAAGTGGTTTGCTGTTCCCTTCTCCAGTGGACCACATTCGGTCAGACCTCTCCACCATAACCCTCCTGTCTTGGGTGGCCCCACATGGCATGGCTTACTTTCACTGAGTTAGACAAGGCTGTGGTCTGTGTGATTAGATTGACTAGTTTTCTGTGAGTATGGTTTCAGTGTGTCTGCCCTCCGATGCCCTCTCGCAACACCTACCGTCTTACTTGGGTTTCTTTTACCTTGGACGTGGGGTATCTCTTCACGGCTGCTACAGCAAGCGCAGCCGCTGCTCCTTACCTTGGACGATGGGTATCTCCTCACTGCCACCCCTCCTGACCTACTATATGCTACTGGAGATCAGTGGGGAAATAACTCCAGAAAGAATGAAGGGATGGAGCCAAAGCGAAAACAATACCCAGTTGTGGATGTGACTGGTGATAGAAGTAAGGTCCAATGCTGTAAAGAACAATATTGCATAGGAACCTGGAATGTTAGGTCCATGAATCAAGGCAAATTGGAAGTGGTCAAACAGGAGATGCCAAGAGCGAACGTTGACATTCTAGGAATCAGCGAACTAAAATGGACTGGAATGGGTGAATTTAAGTCAGATGACCATTATATCTACTACTGCAGGCAGGAATCCCTCAGAAGAAATAGAGTAGCCATCATGGTCAACAAAAGAGTCTGAAATGCAGTACTTGGATGCAATCTCAAAAACGACAGAATGATCTCTGTTTCCAAGGCAAACCATTCAATATCACGGTAATCCAAGTCTATGCCCCAACCAGTAATGCTGAAGAAGCTAAAGTTGAACGGTTCAATGAAGACCTACAAGACCTTTTAGAACTAACACCCAAAAAAGATGTCCTTTTCATTATAGGGGACTGGAATGCAAAAGTAGGAAGTTAAGAAACACCTGGAGGAACAGGCAAATTTGGCCTTGGAATATGGAATGAAGCAGGGCAAAGGATAATAGAGTTTTGCCAAGAGAATGCACTGGTCATAGCAAACACCCTCTTCCATCAACACAAGAGAAGACTCTACACATGAACATCACCAGATGGTCAACACCGAAATCAGATTGATTATATTCTTTGCAGCCAAAGATGGAGAAGCTCTATACAGTCAACAAAAACAAGACCGGGAGCTGACTGTGGCTCAGATCATGAACTCCTTATTATCAAATTCAGACTTAAACTGAAGAAAGTAGGGAAAACCACTAGACCATTCAGGTATGACCTAAATCAAATCCCTTATGATTATACACTGGAAGTGAGGAATAGATTTAAGGGACTAGATCTGATAGATAGAGTGCCTGATGAACTATGGACTGAGGTTCGTGACACTGTACAGGAGACAGGGATCAAGACCATCCCCATGGAAAAGAAATGCAAAAAAGCAAAATGGCTGTCTGGGGAGGCCTTACAAATAGCTGTGAAAAGAAGAGAAGTGAAAAGCAAAGAAGAAAAGGAAAGATATAAGCATCTGAATGCAGAATTCCAAAGAATAGCAAGAAGAGATAAGGAAGCCTTCCTCAGTGACCAATGCAAAGAAATAGAGGAAAACAACAGAATGGGAAGACTAGAGATCTCTTCAAGAAAATTAGAGATACTAAGGGAACATTTCATGCAAAGATGGGCTCGATAAAGGACAGAGATCGTATGGACCTAACAGAAGCAGAAGATATTAAGAAGAAGTGGCAAAAATACACAGAAGAACTGTACAAAAAAGATCTTCACGACCAAGATAATCACGATGGTGTGATCACTCACCTAGAGCCAGACATCCTAGAATGTGAAGTCAAGTGGGCCTTAGAAAGCATCACTGTGAACAAAGCTAGTGGAGGGGATGGAATTCCAGTTGAGCTATTTCAAATCCTGAAAGATGATGCTGTGAAAGTGTTGCACTAAATATGCCGACAAATTTGGAAAACTCAGCAGTGGCCACAGGACTGGAAAAGGTCAGTTTTCATTCCAATCCCAAAGAAAGGCAATACCAAAGAATGCTCAAACTACCACACAATTGCACTCATTCCACATGCTAGTAAAGTAATGCTCAAAATTCTCCAAGCCAGGCTTCAGCAATATGTGAACCATGAACTTCCAGATGTTCAAGCTGGTTTTAGAAAAGGCAGAGGAACAAGACCTCAAACTGCCAACATCTGCTGGATCATGGAAAAAGCAAGAAAATTCCAGAAAAACACCTATTTCTGCTTTATTGACTATAGCAAAGCCTTTGACTGTGTGGACCACAATAAACTGTGGAAAATTCTTCAAGAAATGGGAATACCAGACCACCTGACCTGCCTCTTGAGAAACCTGTATGCAGGTCAGGAAGCAACAGTTGGAACTCGACATGGAACAACAGACTAGTTCCAAATAGGAAAAGGAGTACGTCAAGGCTGTATATTGTCACCCTGCTTATTTAACTTATATGCAGAGTACATCATGAGAAACGCTAGGTTGGAAGAAGCACAAGCTGGAGTCAAGATTGCTGGGATAAATATCAATAACCTCAGATATGCAGACGACACCACCCTTATGGCAGAAATTGAAGAGGAACTAAAAAGCGTCTTGAAGAAAGTGAAAGAGGAGAGTGACAAAGTTGGCTTAAAGCTCAACATTCAGAAAACGAAGATCATGGCATCTGGTCCCATCACTTCATGGGAAATAGATGGGGAAACAGTGGAAACAATGTCAGACTTTATTTTTGGGGGCTCCAAAATCACTGCAGATGGTGATTGCAGCCATGAAATTAGAAGACGCTTACTCCTTGGAAGAAAAGTTATGACCAACCTAGATAGCATATTGGAAAGCAGAGACATTACTTTGCCAACAAAGGTCTGTCTAGTCAAAGCTATGGTTTTTCCAGTAGTCATGTATGGATGTGAGATTTGGACTGTGAAGAAAGCTGAGCAACGCAGAGTTGATGCTTTTGAACTGTGGTGTTGGAGAATACTCTTGAGAGTCCCTTGGACTGCAAGGAGATCCAACCAGTCCATTCTAAAGGAGATCAGTCCTGGGTGTTCTTTGGAGGGAATGATGCTAAAGCTGAAACTACAATACTTTGCCCACCTCATGCAAAGAGGTGACTCATTGGAAAAGACTCTGATGCTGGGAGGGATTGGGGGCAGGAGGAGAAGGGGACGACAGCGGATGAGATTGCTGGATGGCATCACTGACTCGATGGAGGTGAGTTTGTGTGAACTCCGGGAGTTGGTGATGGGCAGGGAGGCCTGGTGTGCTGCGATTCATGGGGTCGCAAAGAGTCGGACATGACTGAGCGACTGAACTGACTGAAGTGATCCGTGTGTGTTTACATACACCTCCCCTGACACCACTATTAGGTCATGCCTAGTAAGCTTGTTCAAGGATGAGAGACCACGTGGAGCCAGTACTAATCTGAACCAGCCAAGCACCAACTGCTGACCTACCTGTGAGTCAGATCCAAATCAGAACTCCCCATCAACCAGGACTCAGCATACAATGCAGACAGTACTGGCTAGGTTAGGTCCCCCATGTCTTGTATAAAATACAACAACTGTAAGATCTGGTTTTTAAATGTCTACTTCCCCTGCTAGACTATAACCTCCATGAGGGGAGGAATCAGGTCTGTCTTGACCACAACTTTGTCCCTCGCATCTAGCATGGTGCTGGCTATAGTCAGCACTCATTATTAGTTGATTAAATGAGTATATTAGTGAATGTATGAGCTAATCTTCACACAGCCCAACAGATGAGGAAACTCAGGTTGGAAGGGCTTAAGTAACCTTTCTGAAGTTATTCACCGAGGAAATAGTGAGGCTGAGACACAGTTCATACACTTGAAATAATACAGTTCACACAGTTCTGAAGACTAGGTAACTCTAAAGAGGAATCTGCTAGGCCATGTAGCTAAAGCCATTAAGAATGACGGATAACCCAGGGTCTGCTGGAAAATATTGCTACCAACTCTTCAGTTTTGTAATCACTGAAAGAAACCAGCTACGAGGTCCTGGGAAATGGCTCCATGTATCATTTGGGAACAGTCATGCCTTTTCTATTTGGCTTTCATTCTACCATGCATTTGTACAGAAGTGGCAGAAGGCAGTGGCACCCCACTCCAGTACTCTTGCCTGAAAAATCCCACGGACAGAGGAGCCTGGTGGGCTGTAGTCCATGGGGTTGCTAAGAGTCGGACACCACTGAGCGACTTCACTTTCACTTTTCACTTTCATGCATTGGAGAAGGAAATGGCAACCCACTCCAGTGTTCTTGCCTGGAGAAGCCCAGGGACAGGGGAGCCTGGTGGGCTGCAGCCTATGGGGTCGCACAGTTGGACACGACTGAAGCAACTTAGCAGCAGCAGCAGCAGCTTGGTGGCATCATGAAGCAAGATGGTTCTGTTTTCTCCTTTGAAAATGGGACTATTTGGTAATATTTCACATTATATATAAGAAATAAAAGATATATATTACCTATATTACAAGATTGTTCTGAAAAGTATACTGGTGTGAGCATGAAAATAATTGGTGCAGCGCTTGACGTGGAAGAAGCTTGTAAGATGTTTGGGTGGGTTAAGTGGGCACTTTGACGACATGGCTTCTCCTTTGGCATACTTAATTGTGATGGTTAATGGACATCTTTGCAGCTTAAGATGATACTGTTAAAATAGAATTCTCTCCTAATGATGCCTGGAGCCTTGCCACTCAATGGGAGAATCAGCAGAACCTGCAGTATCTTATTTGCAATTGACATTCTCTATTGTAATTTTGTTCCCGTTTAAAAAATTTTGTTTGTTTGTTTCACCGGAAAGATGTTGCTCAGTTTTCAGCTTTAAAAATGTACAAGTCACTTTGTTACAATAAAAATAAATGTGTTTTAAAAAAAGAACCTCTCAAGAAATGTTAACAAATAATATTATTTGCTACTATTCAATAACAAGGAGGGGCTTCCCTGGTAGCTCAGCTGGTAAAGAATCTACCGGCAATGCAGACCCTGGTTTGATTCCTGGGTCAGAAGATCACCTGGAGACAGAATAGACTACCCACTCCAGTATTCTTGGTCTTCCCTGCTGGCTCAGATGGTAAAGAATCCTCCTGCAATGCGGGAGGCCTGGGGTCTGTCCCTGGGTTGGGAAGATCCCCTGGAGAAGGGAATGGCAATCCATTCTGGCCTGGGAAAATGCCATGGACAGAGGAGCCTGGCAGGCTACAGTCCACAGGTTCCCAAGAGCCAGACACAACTTAGCGACTAAACAACAGCAACAAGTCATTTACACCGCGGTTCATATCTCTGGCGGTATCCACAATCATGCTGGGCACTGGACAGGAGGAACTTCCTGTCTAGAGTTTGAGGAAACATTCTCTCCCCCTCATCATGGTGTAAAGTTGGCAGAGACCTGAAAACCTCCATGCACACACCCTCGGGCCTCCAGTCGGGAAATGCTGAGCCTCTGGCAGCTGAGACAGGAGCTGGGAATATCTTTATGACATCTTCGCTGAGAGCTATTAGCATGTTGGCCATCACTTGCCTTGGACTGGATTTTCACAGAACTCAGCAGCAGGTACTCGACAGGCAGCACAGAACTAAATGTTTGGCAAGAGTCTGGGGTAACAATCAGCAACTGAAAACAAGCTGTGGTGTGCGGCTTCCCCAAATGATTTCTTAAGAGCCACCAGTGTTTAAAGTACCTATCAGTTTTTCCATCCCGAGGCGAAGATAAATGTTGGGCAGAAAACTAATCAGTTGAAGAGAGCAGGCAGCAGCAGCAAAGGGTGAAGAGAATCTTTGAAAATCCTTACAAAATGAGACAAGGCACTGTTGAAAGTGCAAATTGTTGGGCCCTGCCCCAGATCCACGAACTCCGGATCTTATTGTGGGGGACCTGGGATCTTCATAAGCATATTTGTAATCTTCATATTTATAAGCATCCCCTACTGACTCCAGAGCAGATGGTCGTCTAACCACATGCTGAGAAATGCTGGTTTTGGAGTTCAGGCAAGCCAGTGGATTCTGCAAAATCCTACTGGGGCTTCAGGAGGGTTGTCTCAGGTGAAAAGACCCAAGAAGGGTAGTGCAAGAGTAAAGGGTCAGGGATGACAAGGGTGCAAATCAGGCAGTTTTAAGGCCTGCCCTTACAGTGGAAGGCCCACCATGGAGCCAGCCACTTGCTAGCTATTGCTCCCACCCCTGCCATCACAAGCACATCATAACAGGACTCAAAGAGGAGACAGAAATCATACAGTGATTCGGAGAGGGAAATTAGGTATTACCTACAAAGGGTAAGACTTCCCTGGTGGCTTAGACGGTAAAGCGTCTGCTTATAATGCAGGTTCGATCCCTGGGTTGGGAAGATCCTCTGAAGAAGGTAATGGCAATCCATTCCAGTATTCTTGCCCGGAAAATCCCACGGATGGAGGAGCGTGGTAGGCTAAGGTCCATGGGGTCGCAAAGAGTTGGACACGACTGAGCAACTTTGCTTTCACTCTTTTCACTTACAAGGGGTAAAGGGAAACTCTAATATATAGCCATTACCTACCTTGATGTTGAGGCAGAACACGAAGGCAGGCACAAATACAGAAGCGCTCCCAACCCATCAGGAAGAACAGACCGGCGCTGTACTTTTCACGTCGTCTGCTCCAGCTGAGGGTTTTACGGGGCTTTTAAGCAGAGGATAACCAGGCTCCTCAGACACAGGAGGGCAAACTGCTGCCATTGCCAAGGCTCAGGGTGGCTTGGGAGTTCCATATGGTCAATTTCACCTGGGTCCAAGCAGATGTTCCCTATTTCAAATTTTGGAATCCCATTTCTTCCAGTTGAAGATGATGTCAACTTCACGAGTTGTTAACAAGGCTGTAAATTCAACTAATTCACTGCAGAGACGTGCCAATCACATCAGGCTACCATGTACTGAAGAGCTAGCTAAGAGGAGCACCCTGGAATCAGGGGAAAGAGCTCCTTCTCATTCTAATGTCCCTCCAGCATCCTCTACTGATGAAGCTTAACACTGGGCCAAATGGCAAGAAAGAAACGTTCCAGTATTGCAAGCAAGGCAGAAAAGGATTGGGGCTGAGTCACACACTGGTGACTGGCAATGCACCCCTACCTTTATTGTCTCTTCCATGGTCTCCACTACCACCCACGAAAACAAAAACACAAATACTGCAAACAGAAATGAGGAAACCCAGGATGCCAACAGCCATCAGGAACATCTTTTGAAAGCTATATGCTCACATGTATCTAGGGTGACCTACCATCTGTTTGCCCAGGGCTCTTTGCCCAGCTTTAGCCCTTAAACTCCTGCATCCTAGGGGCACCCCTCAGTCCCAGAAAACCTGGAACATATTTGTCACCCTACATGCATGCCAAAGGTTTTCAAACATTCTGTGCATCAGAATTGCCTTGGGCACTTGGTAGAAATACAGGTGATTCTATTAAATCTGTTAAAGGTTATTTTGGGTGCAAGTGGACCATGAAGTGATTTTTAAGAACTTTTACTTGGAGGACAGACCAGGACTTCTTTCCATTCTAAAACCACAATCACTGAAAAGAAAGAAATGACATCCTTTGGAATTAGAGACAAGGTTCCTGAGCCAGAAAAAGACACTGACAAGTTGTTTGTTGACAGGGCTGCTACTGCTACTGCTAAGTCACTTCATTCGGGTCCAAATCTGTGCGACCCCATAGACGGCAGCCCACCAGGCTCCTCCATCCATGGGATTTTCCAGGCAAGAGTACTGGAGTGGGGTGCCATTGCCTTCTCTGGTTGACAGGGCTAAGTCACTTCAATTGCATCGGATTCTTTTTGACCCTATGGACTACAGACTGCCAGGCTCCTCTGTCCATGCAATTATCCAGGCAAGAATACTGGAGTGGTTTGCCATTTCCTTCTCCAGGGGCTCTTCCTGACCCAGGGATCAAACCCACGTCTCATGTCTCCTGCATTGGCAAGTGGGTTCTTTACCACTAAGAACCTTAATTTATGGATAAACTAAGCCTTAGTTTATGGGATGGGGGAAAGATAAAAATTATAGTCTGACCTTACCACTTTTCTCTCCTCTCAGTTCAAGGATAAATCCTTTCCCCTTCAATGTCACAAAGTATAATAAAGAGTAACGGATGCTGTGAAATTAGATTTGATAGTAGCAACAACGTAGGGTTGTTGATGGGGTATACTGAGCTTCCTGCAGGTTAAGCACTATATAACACAAAGTTTATTTTAAATACTTCCACAGTATAACTTGCACAAGGTGTAGTTAATTTAGCACTACTTCTGCTATTTTCACACTGTAAAGTGAAGTGAAGTGAAGTGACTCAGTCATGTCTGACTCTTTGCGACCCCATGGACTCTAGCCCACCAGGCTCCTTCGTCCATGGGATTTTCCAGGCAAGAGTACTGGAGTGGGTTGCCATTTCCTTCTCCAGGAGATCTTCCCAACCCAGGGATCGAACCCAGGCATCGCAGGCAGACGCTTTACCATCTGAGCCACCAGGGAAGCCTTCACACTGTAAGGTACGTGATTTAACACGGCTACTTAAAGATGTTTCTCCAGAACTCAGACAGATTGAAAACACTTAACATTTATTAAGTTTCTATTGTGTTCCAGGCATCGTGCTAAATTCTGTAAATACATTATCTCATTTAATCCTCCCTACAGAAAAGCTATGCCCATTTCATAAAAAAGCAGGGTACCCGACCTAGATTATACACCAAGTATAAGGGTGTATAGCCTGAAACTCAGATCTCTTCTCTCAAGCAAACTTTGTTTGCAAATAGGGCGCGGTCCTATTCTCAGTACTATGATAGAAGTCTGCACCGGCTGCAGGGAAAACAAACGAGGTGCATCTCAGACTCTCAGTGGAGTTCAGGATAAAAGTCAAACCCTGTTGCTCAGCGCATCATGACCAGGTCCCCCAACGCCTTCGCCCTTCCGCTGGGGCTCGGTCGCTCTTCCGGGACGGACCAAAGTAGCCGGCGCTTGGAAGTCTCTCGTCTTTTGTTAGGGGTGTGGGACTTCGGCAGAAGAAACGTCTTCATCCTCACCATCGCCACAGCCCACACTTAACGGGGCTCCACCGCACCCTTAATCTCTGGGTTCCCCTCGAACCCCAGCGCTGCCACCTTTACCTTCAGAGACACGGCCCTTTCGGCTCGAGGGACGCCGAGCCGCCCGGAGATCCGGGCTGTGGCGCCGGAAGAGGCGGCGGCGGCGCGTGACGTCAGAGGACGTGCTTGCCGCCGTGCTCCTGCGGCGGGGAAGTGCTGGAGTCGGGCCGGGGTCGTGAGATTCCCACAGACCGCTGGCGGCAGAGCAGGCCCGAGGCAGCGTGGGGTTCGCTTTAGCAAGAGCGGCTTTAAAACCTGCGCGCCCATCTCCTCTGGCAGGTGCGGCCTCCCGGCCTGTCGCTGCGACTTGTGGGGACCGTCCTGCGGTCCCTTCCTCAGGGGACTTCATTCAGGGCCTCCCGTTGGTGTGTGTGGGGTGAAACGGGTCTAAAATAAAGTTGCTTACGCCTTATTGAGAGGACCAGACTCTTTCACCTTCGAGCATCGGTTAATTCTCACTCGGACCGTGAGAGAGGTATTGGCTCCTCTGTTGACAGAGGAGGAAACTGACTCGGAAAGGGGAAGGCATTTACCTCAGGCCACGCCGCTGGGAAGGGTCAGATTCGGATTCAAAGCGAGTCCTTTGGCTGCCGCCGGAGCGCTCGCTCTTGGCCCTGGAAGCGGGGTTCTCGTGCTTAATTCGGGTAAAGAATCTCGGCGTGGAAGGTGGGGGTTAGTTAATAGTTTCCGAGACTTCGCAGATTCAGTCTGTCTGGGATGGGGTTCTGGAATCTGTATTTTCAGCAGCCGTGCGGCGCACGTAACAACACATCGCTCCCCTGTGAACACAGCAAGAATGATAGCTGGTTGTCGCGTTACGGTTTAAAAGGTTCCTCTACAAATCATGTGGGACTGGAGAGTAGGTATTTGGTTCTGCCCTTAACTCTGTGGGCAGATGGCAGCCTCCGTCCTCTGTCCACTTATTAAATAAGAAAACTTACATGCTTATCACTTGGGAGAATTTGTTAAACATACAGATTCCCAAGACCAGCTTAGTTCTACTGAGTCAGAAAGTCTGGGGGTGGGGCTGGGAATTTGTAGGCTAAACAAGCTATTAAAAAGAGCCTGTTAACCTTTGAGAACTTTGGAGTGAAGTTGTCTTGGACCTATGAAAAAATGGACTATAAGTCCGTACGTGCCTCCACCGTTCTCGTTGGATTTCGTTTGGTTTTGCCGATGTGTATGCTCTGTTTTTGATGTGGGCTAGACTTTTACTGGCAAAAATGTCAAATTAATATTACTGGTCATTATGGTGTGGATTTTTTACTTAAGGCTGGAACGTGATAAAATTTGATCGTTAATTACCTGTTGATTTCCTGAGTGACGCTGGGTGAACCACTTAACCTCGTGGCCCTTACACATCTGTTTATCATCGTTTTCTACAAAGCTTGTTTCAGTGACAGACAGCTGTATCCATCCAACATCAAATCTTCTGAGACAGGCCATAGGTGTTTTTGACAAGCTTCAAGGGAAGTTTGATGCAGCCTGTGATGATGGAGTATGGAAATGCCCTGGGTAACTGAGTTTTAGCCTATTTCTGAATCTTCATGTAGGTGGCATATCACAGTTCTGTTGTGTTGTTGTCTTGGGGGACTAATAATAATGTGGTTTATGGTAGATCCTGGTTATAGAATTTCTTAATATCTACTTTCTTGTGAATGAAGTGAAAGTACTTCAATAAGCTAAATCATTAAAAGATAAACATTGCAAAAGATAAACATTAAAAGCAGCATCCCCAAGTAACTTAGTAGGCTCCTGATTGAGATGTTGTGATCTCAGAGTTGATTTTATGTAGAAGCGCTGATTGCTATTAAGTCATCTCATCTACTTGAAAGGATTATAGTCAAAGCTTGGTAGTCAAAGCTTTCACAACCCCAACTTAAAGCGTGTTTGTTTGTTTGTTTTCCTTTAAACAGATACCACTGTGTAGTTTGAATCAGAAATGAAACAGTAGAAGTCTCGGTCAGCATGGAGGACAAAAGACGGCGAGCCCGAGTGCAGGGAGCCTGGGCTGGTCCTGCTAAGAGCCAGGCCACTGCTCAGCCAGGCAAGGAACTGTGGGGAATCTCCTGTTTTTGTGTGTGTGTGTGTGGACCAGTATCGTTCTCTTTTAATTAATGTTAAGGTTTGAATCTTCTCTCTTTTCAGCTCCCACTGCTGAGAACAATCTTCAACAGAGACCTGGTAAAACCTGGATGAACAAGGAGCAGCATCTGTCTGACAGACAGTTTGTGTTCAAAGAACCCCAGGAGGTAAATTCTTGTTTCTTCTTCAACAGTAACAAACATTTATTTATAAAAGCAACAGTCCCATAGTAGACACTCAAATAAATAGTGATTGAATAAGCTCACTAATAGAGAACTGAAAGGTCTGTAGTAATAATGAAACGTGGAGTATTAATTTCTTAGTATGTCTGAGAATTCTTAGTAGTCTTCCCCCAATTTATAGGCATATATACTTGCCTTTTTTTTTGCCAAGGGGATGTACTGTGACTAGAGGTTATACCATGACTACTGCTGCTACTTCTAAGTCGCTTCAATCGTGTCTGACTCTATGCGACCCCATGGACAGCAGCCCACCAGGCTCCCCCGTCCCTGGGATTCTCCAGGCAAGAACACTGGAGTGGGTTGCCATTTCCTTCTCCAGTGTATGAAAGTGAAAAGTGAAAGTGAAGTCGCTCAGTCGTGTCTGACTCTTAGCGACCCCATGGACTGGAGCCCACCAGGCTCCTCCATCTGTGGGATTTTCCAGGCAAGAGTCCTGGAGTGGGGTGCCAGTGCCTTCTCCGATACCATGACTAGAGTTTGCATTAGTTATCTAAGTTCTGCTGCTGCTGCTAAGTCGCTTCAGTTGTGTCCGACTCTGTACGACCCCATAGACTGCAGCCCACCAAGCTCCCTCATCCCTGGGATTTTCCAGGCAAGAGTACTGGAGTGGGGTGCCATTGCCTTCTCCATCTAAGTTCTAACAGTCCTAAAAATGCTAGTGTATCAAATATCTATGGAATTGGATTGAAATTTTAGCTACTGAATTGCTTAATCCCACTGGGAAAAATGTAAGAAACGGGGAAGAGTTGCTGTTTTTAATAACATGGGGAAAAGGAGCTAAAAATCAGGTATCTTGCTGTAGTAATGATTGCATAAATAATGATTAAAACCTCGTATTTCCTAGTATGTCTTCTGTTTTTAAAAATCCCTTGGAAAGAATGTTTTTCTTCAGAGTGCTTACTGCTAGGAAAACACATTAATTCCAATTTTGTCATCCTTTACTGCCTACTAGTCACTCTGGAGTAGTTCTAAGAAGAGTAGACCCAGAAGTTTCTGGTGGGATACGAAGAGCTTAGAATAAAACAGGGATAGTTTTAAACCTGCTTTATTTTAACTAGGAATGAAAGGATACCATAATTCTGCAAGGAAACCTCCCTGGGGATTAGGAATCATTCAGAAATAATATCTGACCGTTTCTCTGCAGGTGGTACGCAGAGCCCCAGAGCCACGAGTGATTGAGTAAGTACACTGCTGCCCTCCTGGAACTGTTGCCCACAGTGAAATGGAGAGCCCCAGATCTTTCCCTTGGCCTGGTTTTTCCATCTGGAAAAGATAATGGCCAATTAGTGTCTTAAATTTTAAGCTGGGATATCCCTGTCTCAGATATCTTTAAACCTGGTCTTTTGAGAAGCCTTTTTGAATTTGCTGATGGTGTGGAAAGTGCAACAAGATATCTGTTCCTTAAACTCAGACTGGTGTAGATTTCCTGACTCTGTTTGACTAACATATATACAGATAGGAGCTAAAATATCTCTTACGTAAAGACACAGAGGAATTTTTTTCCTCAGTCATTGAAACATGGTTCTTCAAAAAACCTTTTAGTATCAATTTATTAGCAGTGCTATGAAAACTGCTAGAAATCTAGAAGATTTTACAGTTCATTTATTAAAACCACAGAATTGTTCCAGAGCCATTAAATGATAATAAACATTTCTCTTATATTGATCTGTGTCTAAAAGTATTATTTTTTAAAATGATGAAAGATGCTTTGATTTCTCTTGTCTTGCTTCTCAATTTCCATCTAATGCAGATAAATTATCTGTAGAAAGCATGCTTTTATTTTAGCAAATTAACATTATATGTGTACTATTGCTCATGAGCAAGTATTAAGCTGTTTGGCTATTTGCAGGTCAACTTGTATATCTTAGAAAAGTTTGAAATTAACACAAGTATCATCATATTTTCAGAGAGGGTGTGTAGTTGTGGCCTGGCCACTAGTCAGCTATGTAACTAGTCCTTAGGTAAGTTATTACTGTCTCTCTGGACTTGTGTTTCCTTGCCTGTAATATTAAGAGGTTGGACTATATAGTCACTTGAGACCCAATCTGGTAGCTTTAACAGTCTTTGTTTTGCAAGTACAAATGTGATACTGCCTCCATTGATGGTAAGGAAAAGAAACAAAGCCAAGAAACCTGTTACAAGCTACAAATGGGACATTCAGGTTGAAAAAAAGGGACAATTGTGAATTTCCAAGACAGAGACAAAAAATGATGGTACTCATTCCTACTTGACCATAGGGTTTGTTAATTCTGTTTATCTAAAATTAGTTATGCTAGATTTTTTTAATAGCCAAAAACATCCCTGATATTTGGAGTGAACCATTTTCTAAATATGGCCCAAAATATAGCACTGAAATATGAGCACTCTAGGAAGTTTTATAGCCAACTAATATTTTGAAGCATGCTATATGTTTATGATAATAACTCTGCCTACATTTTGGCTCAGAGTGGCTTACACATCCACCTAAAGGGCCCAGCTCAGAGATTATGAACTGCTAAGTCACCTGGAAAAGGATGACGTAAATACTGTCCCTTTATATTATTCTCCATAACTTATCTCTGTGAGAAGCGTCTGACACAGCTATCTGGACAGAAACACCTATCCAATCTGGATCACATTTCTTACCATGACGTCCCCTTCTGTAACAGTTTTGTACTTTCATACATTTGATTAAGTTCAGTAAACTTTTTACTCTTCATCTGTTGTGTGCTAGGCACTAGGAGACAGAAAAGTCACCCATTCCAGCCCTGCAGCAGCTCATAGTCTAGTAAATGAAATAGACATGTAGTCTGACAAATCGTGATCGTGACTATCTTGGAACAGTATACTTCTAGGTGAGGTGTAGTGGTCACAGAGGATGAGCTATGTAACGTTATTTGACTGGATCACAGGTCAGGAAAGACTTAGACAAAGTGATACTGAGCTGAGATTCTGAAGGATGAATTAGAATTTTCCACTGGACCGAAGCTGGGGGCGAGTTGGATTGGGGGTGCTAGATAGTGGGGACACATGCCAGCATGTAGAAGAGCGTGGGATCAGACATGTGGTGGTATATTCAGGAGATTCCAAGCAGTAATTACCCTGAGGATGCTGAGTCTGTGGCAACTTTTATGAGGTGGAGCTCTATCATGGGGACCTTCTACTTTTGTTCCGTATATCTCTATTGCTCAATAGAGGGGATGCTCAATTTGGCGTCCCTTTTTATGATGATTCCTATGCCACATCAACCTGAATTATGGGTGAAATATGAATGTATAGAATAAGAATTTACTTTATCGTGGCCTTTGCCTTCACGGCCTGATTTTGTCAGGATTCTATACCCAGTGCCATTAATGGTTACCACCATCTTACCCCTTATCTCAGTGGTAGAAGAAGGTGGGGCTATATTTCCCTCATTGGGCACCCTTATCGGGAAGTGGTTTTGGTGAGCTGGGACTTTGTGCACTCCGAAGGACAACTCTTCCTTCTACTACGTGCAGTATGTTGTTTAACTTGGTACTAATAAATCTTTGTTTTCTTGGTTTCTTTAGTAAAGAGGGTGTGTATGAAATCAGCATGTCACCCACAGGCATATCTAGGTAAGTGAATTCTCACTAGAAAGGTACTATAGTTAATCACTTACTTCAAGTCTTTTGAAATATTTAGAATGTTTTCCTTGTAGAATGTTAACCTTGATTAAAGTATGTAACATCTGCCCCTTAAATTCCTGGAGAGCAAATATGTGGTAATATCTCCTTTTATACTAGCTTCAAAACATTTTCATCACCTCTCTGTCAGGTATAGTATAACTGTTACTTCTCCTGTTGTTCATGTGAGGAAATGAGGTCCAGGGAGAGTCAATACTTTGTCCTAGTGTTACATGGCAGTTTAATATTAAAGTTGAGTCTGGTCTCAACTTCTGTGCTGTGAGTGATATATTATTGTTGGGTTGTTGTAGTTGTTGTTCAGTCGCTAAGTCAGGTCCGACTCTTTGGACCCCGTGGACTGTAGCGTGCCGGGCTCCTTTGTCTTCCACTGTTTCCCGGAGTTTGCTCATACTCATGTCTGTTGAGCTGGTGATGCTGTCTAACCATCTCACCCCCTGCCATCTGCTTTTCCTTTTGCCTTCAGTCTTTCCCAGCATCAGGGTCTTTTCCAACAAGTCAGCTCTTCACGTCATATGGCCAAAGTATTGGAGCTTCAGCGTCAGTCCTCCCAATGAATATTCAGGAATGATTTCCTTTAGGATTGACTGGTTTGACCTCCTTTCAGTCCAGGGGACTCTCAAGAGTCTTCTCCAGCCTCACGATTTGAAAGGATCAGTTCTTTGGTGCTCAGCCTTTTTTGTGGTCCAGCTCTCACATCTGTAATGAGTACTGGAAAAACCGTAGCTTTGACTATACGGACCTTTGTCAGCAAGGTGATAGTCCTGCTTTCTAATACGCTATTTAGGTTTGTCATAGCTTTCCTTCCAAGGAGCCAGTGTCTTATAATTTCATGGCTATAGTCACCATCCCCAGTGATTTTTGGAGCCCAAGAAAAAAAATCTGTCACTGCTTCTGCTTTTTCCCCTTCTATTTGCCATGAAGTGATAAGACCAGATGCCATGATCTTAGTTTTTTGAATGTTGAGTTTCAAGCCAGCTTTTTCACTCTCCTCTTTCACCTTCATCAAGAGGCCCTTCATTTCCTCTTCACTTTCTGCCAGTAGAGTGGTATCATCTGCATATCTGAAGTTGTTGATATTTCTCGTGGCAATCTTGATTCCAGCTCAAGCTTCATCCAGCCCGACATTTCACCTGATGTACTCTGCATATAAGTTAAATAAGCAGGGGGACAATATACAGCCTTGATGTGCTCCTTTCCCAGTTTTGAAGCAGTCCCTTGTTCTATGTCTGGTTCTAACTGTTGCTTCTTGACCCACATTCTCAGGAGACAGGTAAGGTGGTCTGGTACTCCCATCTCTTGAAGAATTTTCCACAGTTCATTGTGATCCGCAGAGTCACAGGCTTTAGCATAGTCAATGAAGCAGAGGTAGATATTTTTCTGGAATTCCCTTGCTTTCTCCATGATCCAGCAAATGTTGGCAATTTGATCTCTGGTTCCTCTGCCTCTTCAAGACCCAGCTTGTACATCTGGACATTCTTAGTTAATGTACTGCTAAAGCCTACTTGGAAGATTTTGAGTATAATGTTGTTATCATATGAAATGAGTGCAATTGTATGATAGTTTGAACATTCTTTGACATTGCCCTTCTTTGGGATTGGAATGAAAACTGACCTTTTCCAGTCCTGTGGTCACTGCTGAGTTTCCCAAATTTGCTGACATACTGAGTGCAGCACTTTAACAGCATTATCTTTTAGGATTTTAAACAGCTCAGCTGGAATTCTCTCACCTGCACTAGCTTTGTTTGCAGTAATGCTTCCTAAGGCCCACTTGACTTCACACTCCAAGATGTCTGGCTCTAGGTGAATGACCACACCATCATGGTTATCCTGGTCATTACGACCTTTTTTGTATAGTTCTTCTGTGTACTCTTGTCACCTCTTCTTAATCTCTGCTGCTTCTGTTAGATCCTTAATGTTTCTGTCCTTCTTGAGCCCATCTTTGTATGAAATGTTCCCTTGGTATCTCAGTTTTCTTGAAGAGATCTCTAGTCTTTCCCCTTCTATTGTTTTCCTCTATTTCTTTGCATTGTTCACTGAAGAAGGCCTTCTTATCTCTCCTTGCTGTTCTCTGGAACTCTGCATTCAGTTAGGTGTGTCTTCCCCTTTCTCCATTGCCTTTTGCTTCTCTTCTTTCCTCAGCTCTTGGTAAAGCCTCCTCAGACAACAACTGCCTTCTTGCATTTCTTTTTCTTTGGGATTGTTTTGGTCACCACCTCCTATATAGAGTCCGTAGCTCTGCAGGCACTGTGTCTACCAGATCTAACACTTTGAATCTATTCGTCACTCCACTGTACAATCGTAAAGGGTTTGACTTAGGTCATACCTGAATGGTATAGTGGTTTTCACTACTATCTTCAATTTAAGCCTGAATTTTGCAATAAGGAGCTCATGATCTGAGCCACAGTCAGCTCCAGGTCTTGTTTTTGCTACCTGTATAGCGTTTCTCCATCTTGAGCTGTAAAGAACAGAATCTGATTTCAGTTTTGACCATCTGGTGAGGTCCATGCATAAAGTCATCTTTGGAGTTGTTAGAAAAGGGTGTTTGCTATGACCAGCATGTTCTCTTGACAAAACTAATAGCCTTTGCCCTGCATCGTTTTGTACTCTAAGGCCAAACTTACCTGTTATTTGGGGTATTTTTTGTGGACTTCCCTGGTAGCTCAGCTAGTAAAGCATCTGCCTGCAATGCAGGAGAACCCAGTTTGATTCCTGGGTTGGGAAGATACGCTGGAGAAGGGAAAGGCTACCCACTCCAGTATTCTTGGGCTTCCCTGGTGGCTCAGCTGATAAAGCATCTGCCTGCAATGTGGGAAACCTAGGTTTGATCCCTGGTTTGGGAAGATCCCCTGGAGAAGGGAAAGGCTACCCACTTCAGTATTCTGGCCTGGAGGATTCCATGGACTGTATAGTCCATAGGGTCACAAAAAGTCGGACACGACTGACTGACTTTCACTTTCACTTTTGGGTATTTCTTGACTTCCTACATTTGCATTTCAATCCCCTATGATGAAAAGAACATCTTTTTTGTGTGTTAGTTCTAGAAGGTGTTGTAGATCTTCATAGAACCAGTCAACTTCAGCTTCTTCGGCATCAGTTGTTGGGGCATAGACTTGGATGACTGTATTATTGAATGGTTTGCCTTGGAAATGAACTAAGATCATTCTGTCATTTTTGAGGTTGGACTCAAGTACTGCATTTGGGACTCTTCTGTTGACTGCGAGGGCTACTCCACTTCTTCTAAAGGATTCTTGTCCACAGTAGTAGATATCATGATCATCTGAACTAAATTCACCTGTTTGTGAATTTAATTCATTTTAGTTCACTGATCCATTTTGGTTCACTGATCCGTAACATGTCAATGTTCAGTCTTACTATCTCCAGCTTGACCATGTCCAGTTTACCTTGATTCATGGATCTAACATTCCAAGTTCCTATGAAATACCGTTCTTTACAGCATTGGACTTTACTTTCCCCACCAGACACATCCGCAGCTGAGCGACATTTCTGCTTTTACCCAACCACTTCATTCTCTCTGGAGCTTTTAGTAATTGCCCTCTGCTCTTCTCTAATAACATGTTGGGTACCTTCAGACCTGGGTAGGGGGGAGGGGGCTCGTCTTCTGGTGTCGTATCTTTTTGTCTTTTCACGCTGCTCACTGGGTTCTTGCAGCAAGAATCCTAGGGTGGGTGCCGCTTCCTCCTCCAGTGTGCCGGGTTCTGTCACAACTCTGCCCTGTGCGCCATCTGTCTTGGGTGGCCCTGCACAGCATGGCTTATAGCTTCATTGAGTTACACAGACCCCTTCACCATGACAAGACTGTGATCCACGAAGGGGATTGCTTATTATTGCATGGATTATTATGTTAATCATGCATTATTATATATAGTATATGTTAAGTTATATTGTATTGCTATATAAAGGTAGATTTCAATAATATTGAAGCATATGCAGTTTAGGGTATGTTAGGCTGTAGCCATTATTTCATTTTGAAAGCATCACCTTAGGGCATGTTACTGTAAATTAAGGAGATGTTTAAAGAAATCAGAATTCATGTATCTAAGTGAATTGCTTAGAAAGAGTAGCTTTTGCATTTGGAAGTCTCTGTAGTTAGTCCAGTGGCACTGCCATTGTTAAAACCCTTTTCGGAACTTCCGTTTTCAGAACTTCCCTTTTAGAGCAAGTTTAATAGTCACACAAGGAAACCAGTTGCATTCTTTTTGTTACATGTCATTGTTAACCTGGTATGGCTTCAGGTGAGCTCTTTAAAATATCAACTCACAATACGTGTAAGCCGAATTATTATGCTTTACACTGGAACCTTACACAGTGCTGTATGTCCATTATATCTCAGTAAGACTGGAAACAAAATAATAATTCAGATCAAACATTGTAAACTGTACAGCTGGTTAAAATAAAAAAATTCCTTGTTAAACTGTTAAAAAAAAAATCACACGTACCTTCAAAGAGTGAAAATTTATTACCAGCAAGGCTGTAGAAGAGCATGTTCCTGTCTTTCAGAACATTTCTTAAGAAAGTTATCCAGAAATTCAAATGCATTGTTAAAATGAAATCTTATATTAGGGACATTGAAATCAAAACCACAGTGATATACCACTTTATATTCACTAGAATTTCCACAGTCAAAAAGACAGCAATAAGTGTTATTATAAGAGAGAAAGTGGAAAAACTAGAGCCTTCCTCTATTCCTGGTGGAATGTAAAATAGTACAGTCCACTTAGAAAAAAGTTTGGTGGTTTCTTAAAAAGTTAAGCATACCTTTATCACATGACCCAGCAGTTTCACGCTTAGCTATCTGATTTCAAGAGAAATGAAAACATACATCCATACAAAGACTTGTGTGTGAAGGTTCATAGCAGCCTTCAAAATAGACAAAAGTAGAAACAACTCAAATCTCCATCAATTGGTGAATGGACAAACAAAAGGTGTTATATCTATATAATGGAATATTTTATTCCACCATAAAAAGAAATGTTGTTTTGATAATGTGCTACAACATGGATAAACCTTGAAGACATTACACTAAGTTGAATTTTACAGTATATTATACTATACCTCAGTAAAGGAGAGAAAAAAAGATATCCAAAACAATTCTGAGCTGACTTGGCATTGTTGAAATGAGTGTCTATTCAGTGAGATAAAAAATCCTCGTTTGGATATCTTTAGTTTGTTATAGTTATAAATGATTGCTTTCCCTACGATTGGCATAGTCTCGGAAGACTGTCAATTGTTAAAGTAACACAGGGCCAAGCATTTTATTATTCTGCTTTTCACAATGATGCTATCAGGTGGAGATCATCTTTGTGTGACAGATGAGAAAAGCCAAGGTTCCGAGAGGTTAAGTAACTCGTCCAAGGTTTCACAGCCCAGCAGTGCTGGGGTAGTATTTGAACCATGTCTGTGAAAGCTGTCGTGTACCTCCTTATCCTTCATTGCCTGTTTTATTGCCTGTCTTAACTTGGCAGAGATTGGTTTTTCATCTGGAGCATCATGATCTGGATGATACCACCCTCTGGGGGTGTGGCAAGATGATTTCATCTACCCACGAAAGGAAGCATCGTCCAGATTCGTTTACTCCGCTGATGGTTGGAGTCCACCCGTCTTCTGTGTTCTTTAGTTAGGAGCTGTTCTTTCTGCCTCCAGGGTGTGTTTGTGTCCTGGCTTCGTTGACTTGAAAGAGGCCAACTCAGTGTTTGAACAGCTTTGTCGGGATGTTCCCTGGAAGCAGAGGACCGGCATCAGAGACGGTAAGTGGATATCTTGGGATCACAGTTGTTGATGTTTGGCCCTCCTTTCCAGATTGTTTTCCAGTACGCTTGCGTCTTGGCATCACAGCCAGATTTGCACAGATGTTCAAAGCCTAACTGGAACCCTAAGCAGAGGCAGGAATTCGCCAAAGGGGACAGGGCAGAGTGTTCCTCGCAGAAGACACAGCGCATGGTCCTCAGTGTGTGGCAGAGGTGGGCTTTCAAGGAAAGGAAGGAAGTTTGGTTTGGCTGAGCTGTGGTTGACGTGCTTATCTCCCTTAGTGTTTGATCACTGTTCATTACTTCAGACAATGCCAGCTTCCCTCTTTCTTCATAGAAGCTTCTAGAACTTGTTTTTTTCTGATTCTGTTCGGCATCTGTTCTTTCCATCATCTTTTTGTTGTCACTCTAGTCTCACTAGAAGTCTCCTTTAGCTTCAGGATTTGCAGCATTCTCCTGAGCTTGTAAGATTGCCTGACTTGGAGTGGGTGCTACACAAGCAGCAGTACCTGCTGTACCAAAGGTGGTCACTGGGGGGCGTTGGTGCTCTAGCATAGAATCTTTCTTTTTTTCCTGGAACATTGAGTGATTTTAAATTTTCTGTGGAGAAAGAGGCAAAGTATACTGGCATCACTTTTGTAACAAGCATCAGAAGGAGAGTCGGCTCTTTCAGGGCAGCCTTCTAATTCCCAGCAGTTTCTACAGCAGGGCTTTTGGTGACAGACTTAGCTTCAATTGCTGGCTCTTTCAAAGTGATTGTTTATTTTAGACAAATGATATAGCTAAGTAATTTTCTGATTCTTAATTTTTCTGATCAAGAAAATAGAGCTAATAATAATACCTATCTTGCAAGGTTGTTGTGATAATTAAATGAGACAGTGCCTGATAACGTACTTAACAGAATACTTGGCACATAGTAAGCCTTCAGTGAATGTTAACTGCTTTTATTATTATTGTTGTTGTAGTGGTTGCAGTCAGTTGTAGGGAAAAATAGCAGATCTGTGGGTAGCTCCTTCTTTAATTATAAAGTGGACATCAAAAACTTCTGATTAAAATTAAATATGTGCTATGGTGGGTCAGAGCACCTTTTTCTTTATTTGGAATTAAAAGGGCTTAGATAGTGGTGGCACATGGGTGAACAGTTGGTTTTGTTTCCTGTATGGACGTTCATGCCACAATTTCCTACCTGCAAGGGTTCAAACTCCATGTCCTGCATCTTAGGCCCTCCCTAATGTGAATCCTCTGTCCTGCGGTGTGACTCCTTCACTCTGGTTTGTGTCACCACTGACACAAATGGGTCACACGCATTCTTACCCCAGAGCTTCACTCGTACTGGTTCTGCCAGTATACCCTTTCTTCCCATCCTTTTAGCTGTCGCCATGCCACTCCTGAGGTCCCGTGCCCTTTATGAAGGTGGAACTTGGGTCAGAGCCCATCCTGCCTCTTCCTTTGTATTTCTCATAGCTCCCTATACATTACTAGGCAGGGTGTTGGCACTCGGTAGGTACACGTAAAATAGCATCGAACCCTTTCAAAGGCCCTGTATTTTCTTTCTTAGATGTAACTTACCAGCAACCAAGACTTACAGCATGGTATGGAGAACTTCCTTACACTTATTCAAGAATCACTATGGAACCAAATCCTCACGTATGTTGGAATGTTGTTATTGATATAGTTTTATAGACGATATACTGTGCCTGTAGAGTACTGTGAAATAACAATAAATGACCTTGCGGAGCTGCGCGGTGGTTCCTAGTTCAAAAAGTCCTCTGAGTTCAAACACTGAGTCTTTGTGTTTATCACCATGGATGTGCTTTTGATCCACAGATGAAGTCAGAGGATGAGAAAAAAAAAAATGGAACTAGGGTAAACTAGAACCAGACGCAAGGATTTCAGAGAAATGAATCATTTATTTTCCTAATCTCCTCCTTCCCCAAGCTTTTCTGCCATAGCCCTTTGTGTATCTCCTGGTATATATTTGCTCTGGTTCCAAATCCTTACGACTGACCAGTGAGGGCAGAATGTTTCTTTCCATGTCTCAGGCTCTTTTCCCATTTGTGAGAAAAATCTGTTGCTTTTCTTGTTGACTTTGTATTCATTCTGTGGCTGCAGTTCTCATACTTATCATTGCTTTGGCTTGTCTCTACTGCTTCTTGTGTTTTTAAAAATGTCCATGAAAGACGAAGAGATTCTAATGTATAAATTAAGCTTATCCAGATGATGGAATTAAGATCCAAGAAATAGCTCTCTGTTTAGTCCTTGGAATCTTGCCTTTGGCAAATAATAATATGGTTTTTGTGGTTTTTTTTTTTGAAGGAGACTTTGAAGAAAATGGAGTTTTGCTTATGGCATTGGAATAAAGAGAAATGTGACCCATTTAGAACTCCTAGTAATTTCTTATCATAAACTAGCCTTTTACTAAAATGTTCAGGGATTAAGTATTGACTGAAGGGAACATGACTTTTTCACATGAAGGGATAGATGGGTGCTCTGGTTTCTAAGGCTACATTTAGAATGTAACCCAGGGAAGTACTGAGGAGACCCTTTATATCTGAAATTGACTTGGAAACATGAAGAGAATCGAACTAAGCCAGTCCAACATAAACTGCTGGATATGTTTCTGTCAGAATTAGTGTATCTTCTTATCGACAGTTATAACAGAGAAGTTGAGGATTAAGTAGCCTGTGGGAAAGAAGTTCTTTCATTCTAGCTGATCTTTCAGAACAGGATTTCTCAACCTTGGTATCGCTGACATTGCAAACACGACAACTCTTTGTTGTTCGGTTGCCCTGCGCATTGTAGGATGGTTAGCCGTATCTGTGACTTCTGCCCCCTAGATGCCAGAGGCACCCCTTACCCAGTCAAGGCAGCCAAAAATGACTCTGGACGTTGCTAAACATCTGTTGGGGTTCCAAATTGACCTTGCTTGAGAACCACTGCTTTAGATTAAACATAAGACATGTAAGGTCTGCTGAGGTAGAGTGACCACTTATGCTTGGGGACATTTTGACAGCTCTTCAAAAGAATTGTTTAAATGACAACCCTTTTCTCATATTGTAAGTAATATGTGTTGTATTACTGAAAATTTAGAAACTGCAGGTAAATATGAAGAATATTAAAATTTTGAATAGTGCTTCCATCTGATGATTTGGTTCCAGTCTTTTTTTCTTTTTAAGCAAATATATGTAGAGAATTTCTCTATAAAAATAAAATCAGTTATTCATATACTACATTTAATTTTGCTGTATTATTAACATATTGTAGTATCATAAGGTTGTCATATTAGAATTCTTTAATTTGAATTTGACTGGCTCATAACTTTGTACTTATTGCTAATAGATTTAGTTTTATACCATCTGGAACAAAATCAAAACAGACGTCCCTTTCTCAGATTTTTTAAGAGAAGATTCCCTAATGTGTATATATGTGTTGGGGATATTAGTTTAATATTAAAGTTGTTTTTACCTCAAGCTTAGTATTCCATAGCAAGGAGGAGGTTCAATCATAGGTACTTAAACGTCTTTTAGTCTGGTTTTGGCTGCACTGGGTTTTCATTGCAGCATGCAGGCTTTCGCTAGTTGCAGCACGTGGGGGCTTCTCTAGTTGCAACTTGCAGGCTTCCGTCATTGTGGAGCATGGGCAGGTGGCTTCTAGAGCGCATGGGATCAGTAGTTGCTGCTTGCGGGCTTGCTAGTTGCCCTGAGGCATGTGGGATCTTATTCCCTAACCAGGGATCAAACCCGTGTTCCGTACACTGGAAGGTGGATTCTTAACCAGTGGACCACCAGGGAAGTCCCTTTTAGTCTTTTTTCCAAACTAAATCCTATATGAATCCACTGTGTGGAAATAAAAGAGTACCCTCACTGACTGGTAGTCTCACCAGCTTGACCTCTCCTCCTTTCTCCTCCTGTGGTCCCAGAGGCATCTCTGTGGTACCTGGGTCTCTGCAAAACACTGTTTGAAGTCCATCAAATAGGTCCTTGTATTTTCTCATACTCTTTTCCTCAAATGTCTTTTAAGGATAGAATGTCTTCACTGAACAGTGAGATGACGCTGGATTTTAATTTAGACTTTCAGTTCTGCGGGATCTGTATTTAGAGTATTGGTTGGAGAGTCTAAATTAATCCCCTAGTTCATTATTCCTTGTTTTCTCCTTTTCTACTTACTTCACCACCAAAAATAACGAAGAAAAAAAAATATATTCACTTAGAAACATAATGCAGACTTGGTGTTAGCTCAGTCCCTGAGCAAGTCAAGGAAGTGCTAATTAGCTTCTCAGTTACATTGCCGAAAAGCTATCCTCCTCCTTTACGTTCTTGTGTTTCTTGTGAAGTGTGTGATTCTAGCATCTGATCTTTATCGCCACGAAGATAAGCTGCTTCTTGTTGTCATTCAGTCATGGCTGATTCTTTGCGATCACATGGACTGCAGCGTGCTAGGCCTCCCTGTCCCTCACCACCTCCCAGAGTTCACCCAAGTTCTTGTCGTTGAATCAGTGAGTCTTTCCAACCATCTCATCTGCTGCCGTCTTCTCCTCTTGCCTTCAGTCTTTCCCAGTATCGAGCTTCCCAGGTGGTCCTAGTGGTAAAGAATGGCCTGCCAATACAGGAGACTTAAGATACACAGGTTCAGTCCCTGGGTTGGGAAGATCCCCTAGAGAAGGAAATTGGAACCCACTGTAGTAGTCTTGCCTGGAGAATCCCATGGACAGAGGAGCTTGGTGGGCTACAGTTCATGGGGTCGCAAAAAGAGTCAGATATGACTTAGGGACTAAACAGTTATCTATAGCCCTTGAGAAAGAACTAAATATCCTTGACTATGCTTCAGTTCAGTTCAGTCGCTCAGTCATGTCCGACTCTGCGACCCCATGAATCGCAGCACGCCAGGCCTCCCTGTCCATCACCAACTCCGGGAGTTCACTCAAACTCCCGTCCGTCGAGTCAGTGATGCCATCCAGCCATCTCATCCTCTGTCGTCTCCTTCTCCTCCTGCCCCTAATCCCTCCCAGCATCAGTCTTTTCCAATGAGTCAACTCTTCGCATGAGGTGGACAAAGTACTGGAGTTTCAGCTTCAGCATCATTCCTTCCAAAGAAAGGCTGATCTCCTCTAGAATGGATTGGTTGGATCTCCTTGCAGTTCAAGGGACTCTCAAGAGTCTTCTCCAACACCACAGTTCAAAAGCATCAATTCTTTGGCACTTAGCTTTCTTCACAGTCCAACTCTCACATCCATACATGACTGCTGGAAAAACCTTGACTAGAAGGACCTTTGTTGCCAAAGTAACGTCTCTGCTTTTGAATATGCTATCTAGGTTGGTCATAACTTTTCTTCCAAGGAGTAAGCGTCTTTTAATTTCATGGCTGCAGTCACCATCTGCAGTGATTTTGGAGCCCAAAAAAATAAAGTCTGACACTGTTTCCACTGTTTCCCCATCTGTTTGCTGTGAAGTGATGGGACCAGATGCCATGATTTTAGTTTTCTGAATGTTGAGCTTTAAGCCAACTTTTTCACTCTCCTGTTTCACTTTCATCAAGAGGCTTTTTAGTTCCTCTTCCAACAACACAAGAGAAGACTCTACACATGGACATCACCAGATAAGCAACACCAAAATCAGACTGATTATATTTTTTATAGCCAAAGATGGAGAAGCTCTATACAGTCAGCAAAAACAAGACCGGGAGCTGACTGTGGCTCAGATCATGAACTCCTTATTACCAAATTCAGACTTAAAATTGAAGAAAATAGGGAAAACCACTAGACCATTCAGGTATGACCTAAATCAAATCCCTTATGATTATACACTGGAAGTGAGGAATAGATTTAAGGGACTAGATCTGATAGATAGAGTGCCTGATGAACTATGGACTGAGGTTCGTGACACTGTACAGGAGACAGGGATCAAGACCATCTCCATGGAAAAGAAATGCAAAAAAGCAAAATGGCTGTCTGGGGAGGCCTTACAAATAGCTGTGAAAAGAAGAGAGGCGAAAAGCAAAGAAGAAAAGGAAAGATACAAGCATCTGAATGCAGAGTTCCAAAGAATAGCAAGAAGAGATAAGAAAGCCTTCCTCAGCCATCAATGCAAAGAAATAGAGGAAAACAACAGAATGGGAAGACTAGAGATCTCTTCAAGAAAATTAGAGATACCAAGGGAACATTTCATGCAAAGATGGGCTCGATAAAGGACAGAAATGGTATGGACCTAACAGAAGCAGAAGATATTAAGAAGAACTGTACAAAAAAAGATCTTCACAACCAAGATAATCACGATGGTATCACTCACCTAGAGCCAGACATCCTGGAATGACTATGTTTAATGACTACTAATGACTTTCCCCACATCAGGGTCTTTTCCAGTGAGTCAGCTGTTCACATCAGGTGGCCAAAGTATTGTAGCTTCTGCTTCAGCATTTGTCCTTCCAGTGAGTATTCAGGTTTGATTTCCCTTAGGATTGACTGGTTTGATCTCCTTGCAGTCCAAGGGACTCTCAAGAGTCTTCTCCAGCACCACAGTTTGAAAGCATCAATCTGCTGCATTCAGCCTTCCTTATAGTCCGGCTTTCACATCCATATATGACTACTGGGGAAACCATAGCTTTAAATATACAGAGCTTTGTGAGCAAAGTTGATATGCTGTCTAGGTTTGTCATAGCCTTCCTTCCAAGAAGCAAGTGTCTTCTAATTTCAGGGCTGCAGTTATCATCTAGTGATTTTGGCGTCCAAGAAGAGAAAATCTGTCACTGCTTCCACTTTTTCTTCTTCTATTTGCCATGAAGTGATGGGACCAGCTGCCATGATCTTAGTTATCTGAATGTTGAGTTTCAAGCCAGCTTTTTCACTCTCCTCTTTCACTTTCAAAGAGGCTCTTTAGTTCCTCTTCATTTTCTGCCATTAGAAAGTTATCATCTACATATCTGGGGTTGTTGATATTTCTCCCAGCGATCTTGATTCCAGCTTGAGCTTCATCCAGCCTGGCATTTCACATAATGTACTCTGCATATAAGTTAAATAAACAGTGACAATATACAGCCTTGTCGTACTCCTTTCCCAATTTCAAACCAGTCAGTTGTTCCATGAAAGGTTCTAAGTGTTACTCCTTGACTCGCATACAGGATATATGTAAAGATATATAAAGATAAGCTTTAAAGCTATTAAAGATAGCTTAAAGCCATAAAATAAATAGGAAGTACAGCTTGATAACATTATTATGGAATTTCACTCTTGAACGTAGGTTAGTTTAATAACATTTATTTAATGATCTAAGTTTTGTTTGTTGTTATTGCAGTTCATTTGTTTAAATCCTCTGCCTTAGAGGAGCTGAATAGATATTTTTCCAAAGAAGACATACAAGTGGATAATGGTGGTGGTGTTGGTGGTTTAGTTGCTAAGTCGTGTCTGACTTTTGTGATCCCGTAGACTGTAGCCTGCCAGACTTCTCTGTCCATGGGATTCTCCAGGCAAGACTACTGGAGTGGGTTGCCATTTCCTTCTCCAGGACAAATGGACAACAGGCACATGATAAGATGCTCAGCATCACTAATTAGGGAAATGCAAATCAAAACCATAGTAAGATATCATCACCCCATACCTGCTAGAAAGGCTATTATCAAAAAGGCAAGAAATAACAAGTGCTGGTGAGGATATGGAAAAAAGAGAGCTCTCATACCCTGTTGATGGGAATTTAATTGGTACAGCCATTATGGAAATTTCTCAAAAAATTAAAAATAGAGATACCGTATGATCCAGCTATCCCACTTCTGGTTATTTATCCACAGAATATGCAGACACTAATTTGAAAATATATGTGTACCCCTGTGTTCATCACAGCATAATTTATAATAACTAAGATATGGAAACAACCTAAGCGCCCATCAACGGGTGAACGGATAAAGATGTCGGGGGAGTGTGTCTGTCTATATATATGTTGTTCAGTCGCTAAATCATGTCCAACTCTATGCAGTCCCATGGACTGCAGCACGCCAGGCTTCCCTATCCTCCACTGTCTCCCGGAGTTTGCTCAAGTTCATATCCATTGAGTTGGTGATGCTATCTAACCACCTCGTCCCCTACCATCCTCTTCTCCTTTTGCCTTCATTCTTTCCCAGCATCAGGGTCTTTTCCAGTGAGTTGGCTCTTCGAATCAGGTGGCCAAAATATTGGAGCTTCAGCTTTAGCATCAGTCCTTTCAATGAATATTCAGGGCTGATTTCCTTTAGGATGGACTGGTTTGATCTCCTTGCAGTCCAAGGGACTTTTCCAGAGTCTTCTCCAGCACCACAGTTCGAAAGCATCAATTCTTTGGTGCTCAACCTTCCTCATGGTCCAACTCTCTTATATTTATAAATGGACTACTACTCAGCCATTTCAAAAAAAGGTGAAATCTTACCTTTTGTGAGACCATGGACAGACCTTGAGGACATTATGTTAAATAAGTCAGGTGGAGAGGGACGGATTCTGTATGATTTTATTAATGTATGGAATATAAAAATAATATAAATGAACAAACCAAACATGTAGGTACAAGGAGCACAGTAGTGGTTCCCAAAGGGGAGGGGACAGAGTGGAGGGCACAACAGAGGAGGGAGGTCAACTGTGTGGTGACGGGTGGAAACTGAATGTTTGGTGAAGGTGAACGTGCTGTATGGCTGGAGAAGGACATGGCCACCCACTCCAGGGTTCTTGCCTAGAGAATCCCATGGACAGAGGGGCCTGGCGGGCTACAGTCCTTAGGGTCGCAGAGTCGGACACTGCTGAGCGACTGAGCACGCATGCATGTGCATGGCAGAAATATGATGTTACAAACCAGTGTTACTTCAGTGAAATAAATAAAGTCCTCTGCTGAGAGTGTAATGCCACTATCCGTAACACGGAATGCCAGCTTTTAGCATGACTTCCTTGAGACCGTGAAGCTGATTCCCACATATGCTCCCTGGAAGTTTTACCTGATAATAGTCATGGTATGTACCTAAGAATGATATTATGCTTTCCTTTGCTGAACATACATTTCTTCACATCCAAACAGAACATGAACTCTGAAAGGGCTCTCTGAAGTGGCAGTTATTTTGTTTTTTTTTTAATAATTTTAAATATTTATTTATTTTTGGTTGTGCTGGGCCTTTGTTGCTGCACAGGCTCTCCTCTAGTTACAGAGAGTGGGGGCCTCTCTCTGGTTGCGATGCACAGGCTTCTCACCGTGGCGGCGTCTCTTGTTGCGGAGCTCAGCTCTTGGGTGCATGGGCTGCAGTAGTTGGGGAGGTGGGCTCAGTAGTTGCGGCTCCTGGGCTTTAGAGCACAGGCTCAGTGGCTTGTGGCACATGGGCCTAGTTGTTCTGCAGCCTGTGGGATCATCCCGGACCAGGGGTTGAACCCACGTCCCCTACATTGGCAGGCAGATTCTTGACCACTGAGCCACCAGGGAAACCCTAGAGTGGCAGTCCTTAAAGCAGAATCTGTGGGTCCCTGGAGGGGGTCCACGAAATTCTTTTTGGGAATCCACAGGGTCAGAATTATTTTTATGAGATTACTAAGACTAGGTGACATTTTTCACTGTGTTGAGTTTGCACTATACAAAAACAATGGTGAGTAAAATTGCTGGCGCCTTAGTATGAATCAAGGCATTGCCACCGAACTGTACTAGTAATCATTGTTTTCTTTACCACGTACCCTTCCAGTTTAAAAAAAAAAAAGATGGTTTCATTCAAGGGTGTCCTTTGATGAAGTGATAAGCATTATTTTATTCAATCTTGATCTTTTAAAATTGTTTCATGAAATGGAAAGTATGCATAAGGCATTTCTGCTATAAATGATTTATGACGGTTGTGTGTGATTGCTTAAGGTAGAAGCTGAACTAGCTACTTTTATCCTGGACCATTTTACTTGGAAGAGCAACTGGCACACACGCTATTCAGACTTGAGTATTCAGCAGACATTTTCTCATAAGTGAATGAAGTGTCACTTCTAGGAAAACAATGGACAGGATTTAGTAAAAGTTTGATACTGATAAAAGTTGAGGTTTCAAGGAAATGTTAGGAATTCTGGAAAAACTCATATCCTTCACCTTGAACCTGACCTCTTCCCATTACTTAGCTTTTTCTGAAGAAATCAGTGGTAATCTTAATGGAGATGATTTTTTAATGGTGTATAATGAAACATGTCAGTAGTAAGAGGGTCTGCATAACTCAGTGAGCCAGTATTTTCCAAATGACCAGTGCTTGATGTTATAGAATCATGCAAGATTACAAGATCCATTCAAAGTGCAAGTTGGACCAATAGATTTAGATGTAATAATATAAAAAGTGCGTTGATATAGTTTCAGATTCCACATTGCCTCTAACCTTTAAGAAATCAGTACAGTTGAGCTTTGGTTTAATAGGAAAGAATATCTACGGTTATTTGAAAAGGTTTTTTCTTCCTTTTTCGAACTACATGTCTTTGTGAAGGCAGTTTTCTTTGTATGTGTCAACAAAAACATTTAAACAGATTGAATGCAGAAGCAGATATTAGACCCAACTCTCTTCTGTTAAATCAGACATTGAAGAGATTTGCAAAACAGTGCTACTCGTCTCACTAATTTTTTTGTATTGGAAAAAAGCTAATTTTCATAAAATACTACTTGGGTTAGCATGTAATGGGGTTGTTATTTTTTAAATGAATTAAGCAAAAGTTAAAATATTTTTAGTTTTAATTTTTAATATGGTAGCTATCATAGCTATAACTCAAACACATAGAAGTTCTTTGGGGTCCTCAGTAAGTTTTTTTGGCTGTGCTGTGTAGCTTGCAGCATCTTAGTTCCCCAACCAAGGGTTGAACCCAGGCCCGCAGTAGTGAATGTGCTGAGTCCTAACCTCTGGACTGCCAAGGAGTTCCCTCCTCAGTCATCTTTGGTAGTGGTGTGAGAAGCCCTGTCCTACAGGAAGCTTCTGTAAAGCACTTGAGGTTTCTTGGAAGGCAAGACGTACAGAATTCTAACCAGAACCATAAGAGCTACACTGATTGTAGCTCCCTAGTACAACCTAAGGTCAAGGGTCATAGTTTCCTAAAGCATGTATGGCGAGATGGTGAGTTCTGAATATAAACTACAGGTGTGAACTCGGTGCTCAGGAGGCAGGGCTGTGGACTGTTTAAATCTTTTGTAGTTCACAGCCATTTCATGACTCCATTCTGTAGCATGTTTTTCCCCTCTGGGTTCTGGTCTTAGGAAGTGTGCCACTCTAGAAATATTAAATATCCTTTTCAAAGAGCAATTTTGCCACTTGTGATAAAGTGGGAATGGAATCCTGGTGGCTCAGATGGTAAAGAAACTGCCTGCAATGCGGGAGACCTGGGTTTGATCCCTGGGTCAGGAAGATCCCCTGGAAGAGGGCATGGCAACCCACTCCAGTATTCTTGCCTGGAGAAATCCCCATGGACAGAGGAGCCTGGCAGGCTAAAGTCCATGGGGTCACAAAGAGTCAGACACAGCTGAGTGACTAAGCACAGCACAGGAGTGGAACAGAGGGCCACCCCGAAGGAGAGCTGTTTCACCCTCAGACTTCAGTCTTTATCTGCCTACTCCTGATGGCCCATCAGCTGTGGTGACAAAGCAGGCTTCCCGCTCCACATGCCACCTCCATGCCTTACTGATGCGACCTCCCAGAGTGTACCAACAGTTACTTCTCTGGAGGGTCATATATTTAACATGGAAAGGATGAGATGGGAGGATAGGCCTGGTCTTCATGACATTGCTACACCAAATTTAGCACCTTAATAAAATTGCAGAGGTCAGCTTGCTTCCGAATAGACATAACGGGAGAGAATGCGACTTCTCTTCTGGCCTGATGCTTATTATGTTTCAGATGGTTTGCTTACCCCAAGCCCCTGTTTATAGTGTGACTAATGCTGCGCTCCCTGTTTTTCCCTGTGACTGCCACTGTGTATCTCCTGTGAACTGTCTCTGCCCCTTCTCTTCACCTGTTGATTGCAGTGGCATCCTGTGCTGCTCACGCTGAAGAGCCACATTGAAGAGAACACTGGCCACACCTTCAACTCCTTGCTTTGCAATCTTTACCGAAATGAGAAGGACAGTGTGGACTGGCACAGCGATGACGAGCCTTCACTGGGCAGGTGCCCCATCATTGCTTCACTCAGCTTTGGTGCCACACGCATGTTTGAGATGAGAAAGAAGCCCCCGCCAGTGAGTAGTCCCTTTATTTATCTTATGTTCCTCCCGCTATCTAATAATCGGTGAAAAAAGAGCTGGGCTCCTAAAAGGCTCCTATTTTCAGATTTAGGGGATTGGAGTATGTGTCTGGTTGATGAAATGTTTTCAGCTGATGGCTTACATCCTGTGGATTACTTTTGACTTCCAAAGAGGCCGTTCATTCCTTTCTGCAACAGAAATTGCCTGCCATGTGCCAGGTGTCAGAGGCTTATTTCCATTGGTGGAAAGGACAGACACGGTCCCCATCCTCATGGAAATGGGGGTAGACAGACATTATTCATTACTCAAGTAACTGGATGGCAGAGCTCAAGTGAGTAGGGGCAAGAAGGGAAAGGAAGGAGGCTCAGGGAAGATGCCCTTCCTCAGGAGCTTTTATTTTAAGTAAGTGTTCTTCATGGCAGTGTTGCCTGTCCTCTTTGAAGAGAAGTACCGCAGTCCATCCTAAAGGAGATCAGTCCTGGGTGTTCATTGGAAGGACTGATGTTGAAGCTGAAACTCCAATACTTTGGCCATCTGATGCGAAGAGCTGACTCATTGGAAAAGACCCTGATGCTGGGAAAGATTGAGGGCAGGTGGAGAAGGAGACAGCAGAGGATGAGATGATTGGATGGCATCACCGACTCAATGGACATGGGTTTGGGAGGACTCTGGGAGTTGGTGATAGACAGGGAGGCCTGGCGTGCTGCGGTTCATGGGGTCGCAAAGAGTTGGACACGACTGAGCGACTGAACTGAACTGAACTGAACCACACGCATCCCCATTCCTTCTTAGCCAGTTCCTAAAATCCAGATGAACATTACCTCTTTCAGAGAGGAAGTTCCAGCCAGGTGACTAGACAAGCAGTGACTAAACTGTAGAATAACTTGAGCTGTCCAGCCCCGCTCTTGCCTATATTTTAATACATTGGAGGGGTATGAGGGCTCTTTGTGTTGTTGTTTTTTTAAAATCAAGAAGTGTAGAACTTTAGGACTGAAGCAGATAGAAAGATAGTAGGAACTCTAAGAAAAGAGCAAAGCTCTACCAAATTATCTTATTTCCAGGATTTGCATGTGGGTGTTGTTTTTAAACCAAGGCTCCCAATCATTTAGCTTATAACGTTAAACCAGACACAGTCAGTGTGGACGGCCTACAGGGCTGTGTTTTGAGTATGACCTAATCCAGACCACATAATTATCAGGCAGTCAGTGCTTGTGTCTGTTCTTCATCAGATATACTTCTTGGGCTGTTTTCCTGACATGTATTTGGGTTTCCAAACATGGTATTTTGAAGCATATTGTGTTGTTTTGCACTTACTCCATTAAGCACCTTTCCTTGGCATATCTTCCATCGACAGGGTTGTATTTGCTTCTGTTTACACAGAAGCTTTGGTCTGTGTTGGTGGGGATTGGGGGTAGTTGTCAGTTGCCAGTGACTTCCTGAGTAAACTTGCTCCCTGGGCACTCTGACTAGCCTCACTGTCCCAGTGTACCAGGGAAAACCGCCTAAGAAGCAAGCTCCCCAGCCTTTGCCATGTTCCTTTCAGGCATAGTTAGCTTTTATATGCAGGCTTCCACTTGGTTAAATCCTACGTTCACACGTGAGGAGTTCATCCTGCCCTTCGTAAGTCTTCTGTTGTGTGAATGGCAGAGAAACACCAGGTGTCTTATTTTAAAGTTCAGACCCCCAATCCAGACATACGGAACACCACCCTTTTGCCAGGCCTGGTCTTGGGAGCTGGGATTATAGCCATGAGTAAATGAGATGAAGTCATCCTTCCCCTCCTGGAGCTGATGATCTGGCCCCTGTTAGTGCTCTGTCTCCCTTCCAGGGTTATCCTTCCAGCTCTCTGAGTGGACAGCAAACTCTGGTGGATCCAGGATAATCTTTGGTGTAAGCCGAGTCTCTGCTTCTTTGCAGTGACTTTCTTTGTTGCCAAGCACTTAAGTATTCAGTTCCCGTTTTTCTCTACATGTACATTCACCACCACCACCATCACCCTTTTTCAAAAACATTTTTTGGGCTATTTCCAGATTTTAAGGTTAAGAATTCCCGAAGCATGCTTTGTAGGATAATTAGTTTTACTGTACAAGCAATTTCCAACTATTAAGCATTAGTCATTGGAAGGACTGATGTTGAAGCTGAAACTCCAATACTTTGGCCACCTGATTCGAAGAGCTGACTCATTTGAAAAGACCCTGATGCTGGGAAAGATTGAAGGCGGAGGAGAAGGGGACGACAGAGGATGAGATGGTTGGATGGCATCACTGACTCAATGGACATGAGTTTGAGCAACCTCTGGGAGTTGGTGATGGACAGGGAAGCCTGGCGTGCTGCAGTCCACGGGGTTGCAAAGAGTCAGACACGACTGAGCGACTAAACTGACCTGAAGCATTAACAGTGTTCTGGTGCCCAGAATACCTCTATTCCTTTTCCCCTCTAGACAGCTGAAGGTCATTTTCTTATATGAGAACATATTCATGGTGATAAAGAATTATTTCTTGGAAATATAGTTCAGTTATGTTATAGGTTAATGGGTGGATAGAAAATGTAACTGCCACATAGCATTGTGTCTGAGGGCAACCATTTGGAACAAAATCTCTAAGAGGGACACTGACCATACTTACTGAACCTTTGTCTTCTCAAGGCTTCTTAGAGTCTATTTTGATGAACAGGAGTGAAAGCACAGGCCGTGAAGCACTGAAAATGTGGTTAAGTCCCTGTGATTGTCTGCCGATAGCAGGGGAATTTGCACTATAACTGTAGTAGCTGATTTGATGAAAATACCTATCTGATAAGTAAGAAAATTTGTCTGAGATCTTGAAACAAAGTTGGCTGAGGAAACAGATATGGGAAGAAATACAAATGTGTCAGTATGTCAGGTGACTGATTAATAAGTTTTTGCTTCTGGGATAGTCTTAACTGTGATTGAATTTGATGCAGTTGTATATTCCTTCAATTCTGACTTTTGTTTAAGATGGGGAAATTGAAGGTTAATATACTTGAAATTATAATCATGCATTAGTAAATACAGTGTTAAAACTACTTCCCCTCCCCCCCCCCCACCGCCTCCCCAAGAACCTATAAACTCCATTCTTGGATAAACAAAACCCAGGTTTAAACTTTTGGAAAAATTTCTTCAAGTTTCTTTAACAGATTTAAAACATCTTGGGCTTCACAAATCTGGCTAAACTTGAGCTATAGAAGCCTTTCGCTGAGTTGACATCTTTGGGAATGTATCTTAGGGCACATCATCTTTATCTTAGAATAATGATTCCTTTTCTGAAGGATTGGAAGGAGAATGGTTATTGCAAATCTGTCTCCTTTTCTTCCTTAACTATGGTGATAGCTTTGAGAACATGACTCATGATTCATATAACTCAAGCTAAAAGCATAAAATAAAAAGTGTAATTCAAGTTAGTCTTCTGTGTGGAATTGTAGGAGTCTGACTTTCTGTAGCTCCTAGGAACCTGTCTCGCTATGCCACTAAAGACTGTAATTTTCATGTCTGTCAACAAGACATTTGGAGTGTGCTAGAGATCGTGGGAGGGCATCTTTTTCAAAATCCAGTTAGTTTTAACCTATCAGAGAAGAAGTTAATACCTGTTTGACTTGAATCAAAGTTTCTCATCTAAAGCTGACATAAAGGAATCATGAGATTTCCTGTATTTGATTCCAGTATGCAGATTTGAGACAGAAAAGCATCTGTTCGGGGCCACTTTCAAAGGGAATTAGCCTTTTTTTTTTTTAACATTCAACTCCCCCACCCCTGCAGCAGCTGTTTGTTTTGCAGTCTGGCACCTTAAGTAGTTCTCTGTAGCTGCTGATCTTCTGAAAGCTGCCCCAGTTCCACACATTGCATTCCTAACAATTTCTCGCTGTGCTGAGATGGTAAGGAGATCTTTGTTTCCCTAAGCATCAGTGTCCCTCTGATTCATGCAGTTGGCTCAGGCAGCTTTGCACATGCATCATCCTTAGGATTAAACATTCACTCCTCCAAGATGCCAATCCTTGATCCTCATCTCCCTGTCCAAGTCTGTCAACTTCTGCTCATTTGTTTTGATTTTATAGTCAATTTCCACTTCCTTTAATGATAATAAGCTACCTGGAGACATGGTAGCCTTTCCTTCATTCACCCATCCCTTCTTTTGTTAATTCAGTTAAACCTGAGTGAACAGTATTGTGTCTATCTTCCGGGGCCAACATCAGAATATACTATCTTAAGACAAAAGTAAAGCTTACCAACTATACCTCTGTAGACATTTTTTTTTTAAGAAACCAAGAAGCTCTTTTATTCTCCCAAGGTGGGCTCATTAAAGCTTTTCTATGTTTGTGTCCCAAACCCAGTTGTACTTTTCAGGCTATGTCATGTCCCTGTTATAAAGATTAGTCTGGTTCTTTTCCCAGTATAGCTTTAATTCTATACTGAAAAACAGGCTGGAAAAGGAACTACAAAAGCCATTTGGCAGGCTGCTATTTCTCTGTCTGTTACCATAGAAACAATGATGGCTGAGTTGGGGAGGGGGGTGAGTATTAGATAATAGGAAGTTTGTGATGCACTGGAGGTTTAGATGCCAAAAGCCTTGTTTTCTAGAAAATCACCCATGCATAAACACTATCCTTTATCAGCTGAATCCTAAAAATGTGAGGGGCTTCTATCTACCTCAAGATGATTGAGTTGAGGCAAGTTGGGAAATTTTCCAACCATTCCTTTCTCTAGCACCTTCTGAAGAATGAGAACTCTGTTCATAATACCAAAAGAGATGTTTGTACGACCACTTGTGATGGGAGAGGTTGAGAGTTACCAGTGCATTCTAGCTCCTAGTACCTCCCTGTTTACACACTACTGGGAAGAATGGGATATAAAAAGGTCATTTAAATCATAAATATCAATATTTTTTCCAGGGCTCTAGAAGAATTGAGGATATTAGAATCCAAAATAATATAAGCTGACTAGCCTAAATTTGAAAATCGGGTAAACTAGACTGTGTCGCCTTCCGGGGGTGGACCCGTGCTGCGGCCCCAGCCACCACGCCCATTGCTGCTCTTCCAGGCATCCATACTTCTTAGTCCATCTTCTGATTACTGCATCTGTTCTGAGAAATTACAAGAACTACTCGAAAGGAACTGTTGATAACCATCATCTTTTTAATACAGTCCCTAATGAAATTTAAAATATCAGGTTTCGTTTCCTGTTTCTGTTACTGATGCCTGTAAAAAGCACTTATCTGCCTCATTTATACTCATTCCATTTTTGTAAATGGGGACGATAATTGGTAGCAACTTTATGGGAGTAATAGGAAAGTTTTCCCATGAAAGGCACTACGAAAGTTGTTGCCGTGATCAGGGAATTTTTAAGCTGTTATAAGTGGTGGATGCTACAGGGACTTTTCAGATGTGGAAACTGAAAAAGAAAATGAATGGCAGTGAGGCTAACCTCCAGGGTTGCCTCACCCTGTGAATGGCATTCATTGAGGGGGTGTGGGGGAGACTTGGGAGGGTCAAGTGCCTGTGGATCAGGAATGGTGATTGAGTTTTTGAGCTCCTGTCTTTAGGGTCATGCAGTGTTTTGGAGAGTGTGAGTGAGTGAGTGGGGAGATAAACTGGTGCACGTGTAAATGGATAAAGATAAGTAGTCCTGGTAGGATCTCAGTTCTCTATAGACGAGCTCTTTGGGGAGTTGGGATCGTCATTTGCTTCTTTGGGGGCTGTCTCAGGCTAGAATCTGTGTCCTAACTGCCACTGGGAATAACTAGTTTTTGCAAAGAACCTCCTGGTTTTGTATTGCCACTGATAGCACTTTTAATCTTGGGAGAACAGCATTTTCCAAAGTGATTTGTGTCAGATTTGTGTGTGACCTGACTAGGTATGAGGTCTGCTTGGAAACTTTTTTTAAAACCTTGCCTTAATGGTAGTTTTTTCCCCCCTCCACTTTGCCATACTCTGAAAAACTATTCCTGAGCCTTCTGGTGATTTTCTTTCACAAGCCACATTTTCCTGGTGGATGACTGCTTAGCTGAGGCAGAAAAGAGCTTAGTGAGTTTGAGGAAGGAGAAGGAGGCCCAACAGAGGAGCAGAGTGAGCAAGTGCAGAGAGGAGCAGGTGATGAGATGGAAGGGGTGGGCGGGGCCAGATCCCACAAGGACAGGATCCTCAGGAAGGAGTGGGTTTTAAGTACATCAGGAAGCCACTGAAATGTGTTAGGCGGAAGAGAGACACGATTTGATTGAAATTTTACAAGGTCAGTTACTACTGCGTGGAGCTCAGACTAGACAAGAGCAAGAGTGGGAGCCAGGAGACCAATTAAGAGATTGTTATACCTCCTGGGACCAAGGCAGAGAAGGAGAGGTGGACAGCTTCAGTGACATGAGCTCAAAGGAGCAAGCATTTTTAAGACATGGCTGGGAATAGTGGTCTGAAAGTGTTAATGAGGAGTATCCCCTCACTCTAACAATGTGAAAGACATGATCATCTTCCACAGGAGAGAGAGTTTCTGAGAATTTGGAGTCTTCTGGAGAGACCTAGGTTTTGATTAGGACAAGGAGGTAGAGGGAACCTTCAGAGCACATGAGGTTGAGGATCTGGGGGCGTTTGCTCATCCTTACATGAGAATTCCAGCAGACACAGTGGCAGGGCCAGGGGTGGTTGTGGGGGATTGTGTTTAATCAGGTTACGTCTCGGGATGGTTTGGGAATAAGTGTTCTGATGTAATGGATGACTGGAGAACCCTGCACTTTTCCTGGTGACTGGGGTCAGCTGGATGTCAGTCAGGCTTCGTGGAATTTGTCCTGTACGCTCTTCGAGGAAGGAGAGCATTTATTTCTGGTGCTGCAGTCTTGAGTAAAAGCTCTTTCAAAATAGCAGTTCCTTTAAGTTGCATTTCTTGGAAATATTAAATCACCAAGAACAGCATCTTCATTACATTAAATCTTCTGGTTTTAAATGCACATTTAGTATAGCTAGAGTGGCTGTAACAGTAAAGGTAAAGCCAACCTTGTTTCTGCTTAATTCAGTAACTTTTCAGCCCTCCTACCCCCAACACTAGACCAGCAACAAACACTGGTGGCAGGTGTTGCCGTGTGAACTGCGTTTGCCTTCTAGGATCACTGGGTGTGCCTGGGCTGGGCTGGCTGGCTGCACGTGCCGGGCCCTCATGCGTAGTGTTCTCCCTCACCTCACTAGAACCTTCCCTGCCAAATCCACGTCAAAAATCAGGAAAAGAGTTTGATAAAAGCCCAAATATTTGTGTGTGGCAAGTGAGTTCAAAACTGTTTTGAACAGATAACCTCAAATCACTTTAAATCTATGCTTTCCCAAGGATTTCCCTGGTAGTCCAGTGGTTAAGACTCTTGTGTTCCCACTGCCGTGGGCACAGGTTCAATCCCTGGTCAGGGAACTAAGATCCTACATGCTGCATGGTGAGGCCTAAAAAAAGTCTATGCTATCCCATCTAGTTTCCTACTTTATCAGATCTTATTTCAAAACCAGCTGCTTCTTTTTTTAAAGTAATGTTTTTCAGATCATGTTGAAGATGCCGTCTCTGAAAGTGTTTGGTTTGAGTCAGCAGACTAACTGTGGAGATGACTTTGTGGGTTCCTAGCTTTATTTTTTTTCCATAATTTCCATAACTAATATGTTTTGTTTATGTCAAATTTAAAAAATATATTACCACTATGAACAACAGGTCCAGCTGTGTTCTTATATTGGCGCTGTAGAAACAACTTTATGGTCCAAATATAGCTGCAAACTTTGATGATCCATAAAGCTGTCTAGAAGCCAGCCAGGTTCTCAAGGGCAAGGCCACACCGTAGTTTGATTGGGAACACAAGCTGGAAAGAAATGACTGAAAGAGAGGAGAGGAGACATTTTGGCATAGTCCTAGCTCAGGAAGCAGGGCCAGCGAAGGGACACTTGGCTCCAGCAGTCTAAGCAGCTGTGGCACATGCTGGCATTTAGTTTTCAAATATCATTTTAATCTGCGGTAAAGCCTTAACTATACTTGTCAAGCAGCTCTACTATGGATTCTTGGACCAGAGAGCAAGGGAAATTCCTATTCTGTCTGTTACCATCTTGTGAAAACCCTTTGCTTGATTCTGCAGATGCTCCAACATCTTGGTTTTTGTCTTGATTTTTGAAGCGCAGATTCTGGGATCAGTTGTCTGCACCTGCAGGTTCCCTTTCCTACAGCTTAACTCACTTTTGGAACGGCTGCTCTCTAGCTCCATTTCACCATGCCGCTGGTGCAGTGATACCATTGTCCTGAAGAGCAAGTAGTCTGGCCTTTCCTTGGTCGTCATTGTCTTCTTCCTTGTAATGTTGGTCACCAGCATCCAGCATCTCTCTCCCTGAAACTCAGCCGTCTGTTAGCTGCCCTTTCTTGTTCCTACTGGCTTCTGAAATGCTGTATTATCTTAGCTATTCTCACACTTTTCTCACTGCTACGTTTCTGCCTCCTTTGATGTTTTTGTTTTTTTTTTTTCCCCTTTACATGCAACCCCTTTAAATATGGATATTCAGAATTGTCTTTGATTCTGTCATCTTTGTCTATATGGCTTTTAGGGAAATTATGAACCAGGAGCAGATTGGAAACGCCATGTGGGCAAGGTCCATTTCTGCCTCCTTTATCGTTACATCCCCAGCGTTTAGCTGTGTGTGTGTGTGTGTGTGTGTGTGTGTGTGTGTGTGTATTTTGATTGAATACATAAATGGATTTCATTTGTTGTTGTGGCTTCAACCATTTCTTCTTTGGTGGAGCAACTTGTGAATCTCAGTTCCAGCTTTGACTTTTATCTCAGTCTAGTCATCACTTTGTTCTTAGTCATCATCACTTTGTCATGAGACGTTTCTACTTACAATAGCACATGATTTCTGACCTGAAATTGTAGACTTACTGCTGTTCTCTCAGAAAACTCCACAATGCTACCTGCTCGTAAGTGCCATTATGTTCATGGTGTCACTACTCTGTTGGTCAGGTTTAATCGTAAACTATTCTCAGTTCTTCCCCATTCTCTCATTTCAGTTGTTTTAGTTCCATAGCTTCTTAATTCTGTCTTGAAAGGTCTGAAAAACTCATTCTTCTAATAGTGGCTTCATTTCAGGCTCTCTTTACCACATGCCTAAAATACTAAAATGCCTTTTTCCACTCTGATATCCGTAATTCTAATCTTTTCTCCCTCAGTTCTGTCTGATAACCAGACGCCAGATATTTTTAGGAATAGCTTATTTTCTCTATTTGTTCTTTCCTCTCTTTTCTCCTGCTCACAGATATTAATTGAGCACGCACTATGTGTCGGGCACGGTGCTCAACTCTGGGGAAATAGCCATAAACGTGGCAGACACGGGCCCTGCCCTCCTAGATGTCACGGGAGCTAGAGAACAGTCGATTCAATGGAGAAACATAATTACGGCTTGCAGTTAGGGCTCTGAATTTATATTTCACTCCAAGAGCAATGGGAACAAAGGAGGTTGTGACATGCTCTGGTTCATATTTTAAAAAGAGCACTATGGCTGCTGTGGAAGGATAATTCAGGGAGAGGCGAGAACAGGAGACTAGAAGGTTGTCCCAGTGTTTTCCTGGGAGGCTGCTGACTTGCACTCAGATGGTGCCAGTGAGCAGGAGCACAGTAGATGAGCTTGAGGCGTAGTTTTGAGGGTGGACCAGGTTTCTGGCTCAAGCAGTTGGTAGATGGAGGTGCTGTTTACTCAGGTGGAGGAGGAGCAGGGGGTTTGCATTTTATTTTGCTCTTGTTTAGGGAGGATTATGGAGGAATCAAGAGATCCTTCTTCTACATGCTAGGTTCAAGATGCTTGAGACTTCCAAATTGGCTGTGGCGTCAGGGCTTCAGATGATAGGCCTGTGCTAGAGGTGTCATCTGGGAACTGTCAGGATAACAACAGCAACGACCGTAGAGGGATAGTGATAAATAGCATAGGACGGGTGCATAGTACGGAGTCTGTGCCGGGCTCTGTTCTCAGTGCTTTCCATGCGGCCTCCAGGAATCATGAAGTCCATGCTGCTGGCATTTCCATCGCACAGGTGAGGTGGCTCAGGCCCTGTGTTAAGGCACTTGTTCCACATGGAATGGACAATCAGTTGTTGAACTGACTTGAAACTAATAATCTAGATAGTATGTAAAGCTATGGAACCACCCATTATCAATTCAGAGCAGAAGAATAGAGAAGAGGAGCAGAAAGCCAAGACTGAGCTCACTGCTTTCATCAGTTTGTTTTCCAACTTAGAAGTCTTTACTCGCTCCTGCTGGAACACACGGTATAAAATGTAAACTCTCCCAGCCAGATTGTCAAATCTTCACCAAATCTATGCCCAACCAACTTTGATGTCTTACTTCAATGTCCCTGTGTGATTGCACCATACTCTGACTTATCTGTTTGCTCCTTAGACATGCTCTCCACCTTCTCATTGGACTTGCTGGGTGGCGCTAGTGGTAAAGAACCCGCCTGCCAATGCAGGAGACGTAAGAGACACAAGTTCAACCCCTGGGTCAGGAAGATCCCCTGGAGGAGGGCCTAGCAACCCACCCCAGTATTCTTGCCTGGAGAATTCCATGGACAGAGGAACCTGGCAGGCCCCAGTCCATAGGGTTGCAAAGAGCTGGACATGACTGAGCCAACTTAGCACAAATGCACACCACCTTCTCATTAACTGAAGTCCTCTCTAGCCTTCAAGGGCTCCTGTAGCCTTGAAGCCTTTCAGTGAACAAAATAATAATAGTTACTGCATGTCAGGTGCTTCCTGAGCTTTGGAAATGAAAAACAGATAGCAGGCTTCTACTTTATTTTGATCTTTCTGCTCATTTGTTTTGTTATTATAAGCATCTTATTAATAAAAAGATGGAAGAATTTCTAGGTAAGTAGCTCATCCGGGAGATCAAAGATGACTTGGAAAACCAGATGTTTCACTGTTGACTAAGATCATTAATTTGGAAGCATATTTCGCATCCATGGCATTTTCTGATTGTTTTGGGATCACTGAGATTAAAGCATACGTGTACTGAGCTTTGTTTCAGGCACTATCACGTGGAATGGCAAAGGGTCATCAAAGAAGCTGGGCAGGTAACATCTGGGCTTGCTTGGGCGCTTACGTGGGACGACCAGATGTGAGCATGAGAGGAGTTGTGATGGGTCCACCAGCAGCTCATTTGGGCAGCTCTTAAGCAGGAACTGGTCCTCAGACTTGTGTATATACTTCCCAGTATTTTTAAGAAATTTTAAGAAATTTATAACTCAGAAGAGATCATGTAAAAATCCCATTTATCAGCTTCCCTAGAAAATCCGAAGATCAGGCAACACCCGGGGAATAACGAGGAAGCCGCAGAGGGTGCACAAGTCCCGGGCTGTCTGGTGTCCATGGTCCCCACTCCCCGCTCTGTTGCACCTGCCCCACGCCCCTTGTTTATGCCACCTGCTGGTAATGGTGACCCTTACAGAACAGACAGGGTGCCATGTCATTCAGGCAGGAAGTATTACAGGATTTCAGAAGAAAGAAAGCACTTTGGAGAGCACAGTAAGGTGGAAAAAAAATACAGACTTTAAAACAAGGCAGGTCTTAGTTCAAATACTTGCCTCCATGTCTCCTGCCAGCCTTTTGCCTTAGAAATGTACTTTCCCTCCAGCTTCCTTTGCTTATAATAACATGAAGAATATCACGTCCCTTACAGGGTTGTGGTGAGAATTAGCAGTACTGGGTACATACGGTCCCTAACATGCCTGGCATTTTAGCAGCTTACACCATGGTTGATGGTGTCCAGAAAGTCTAGCAGGATGACTTGGTTTAAGTACCTGGAAATTGTTAGGAAAAAACACTTGGACTCAGGGGAGTGGGCAGCCAACTCCAGGTGGATTAAAGAGTTAAATCTAAAAAATACAGAATTTTTTTAGCTGAAAGGAAATGCAGTTGTATATTTAGGTTTCCTGTGAATGAGAAAAAGGCTTTCTAAGCATAAAAACCATGAAGGGGAATCAAAGAAAGATCAGCAGAGTTGATTGTAAAAGTTTTTGAGCTATTCTGTGTTAAACATCATAAACACAGTTAAAAGTCAAATAGCAAGTAAGAAAAATATTTACAGAAAATATAACAAAGGGAAAATATCTTACTATATATGGTTGCAGATCAATAAAAGTGTTAACATCCCATAGAAAAATGGACAAAAGACATGAACAGAGTTTGCAATAGAAGAAATGCAAACAGCAGATAAGCATATGAGAAAATGGTGAACTTGGTTAGTAACTAAAGAACTTTATATTTGAAGAATGAGCTGCTGTTTCTCCCTAAACTTTTTTCATCATTGTCAATTGATAATGTTCCATATTGATGATGATGTGCTCAGAAGGTAGGTACTGTCGTATTTTCCAGATGGAATTATAAATTGCCACAATCTGCTTAAAGCAGTTTGACACTATAAATCAAAGTGCCTTTAAGTTCATGCCCTTAGATCCAGTTTTTCCATTTTAAAGGATTTATTCTAGGGACTTCAGTGGTTAAGACTCTGCGGTCCCAATGTAGGGAGCATGAGTTTGATCCCTGGTCTGGGAACTAAGAACCCACATGCCGCTCAGCATGGCCAAAAAGAAGAAAAGAATATAGCCTAGAAATACACTCAGAGATAGTTTGCCCAAAATCTACTTGCAGTAGCTTTTTCTTTCTTTTTCCTTTTTTTTTTTTAAGTATTAGTGGTATATTAAAATCTATTTCCAACTGTGCATACCTCACTGCTGTATCCTCAGCACAGTGCCTGACATATCCAGGTGGTCAAAAAATAGTTTATGAGTTTAAGGGAGGAAGGATATGTTCATGCAAAGGAATATTATATAGCCATTTTTAAGAAATACTGTACATCTAAGATGTAGGAAATGCTCACAGGACAGTGTTAAAAATGAGTGCACGGTTGTACGTATAGAATATTCCCTGTGTTTGTATTGTACGAATTCTGGATGATGGGATTAAAGGTGATTTTTATTTCTTCTTGGTGCTTTTCTTCAGTCATTCAGGACATATTTATTGATATATGTGATAGGCATTGAGCATATTTCAAAAGGGAAAGATAGCATCGTCTTCCCCTCATGGAGTTTATCAGAGATCAAAAAGGCGGACATTGAACATGTAATTACAAGCATATCATTTTCTCTAGTGAACTTATGTTACTTTTATAGTAGGGAAAAAAAACTATGCCAATGATGGTTTTTAAGCACTGATGTTTGTAATTTCTAAGATACCTTTTTAGGACAAGAAAGCGATAATTACATGAAAGATCTACACTGATCTCATACAGTGTGAAGATTTCCTTTCCAAGGGAATGAAGAACGTTTACATTTCTTATCTGTTGGCTGGTGTGTAATGATATGACAATAAATACATCCAGGCTTTTTTTTTTTTTCCCCCCTCTAAATAGCATTTTTCTAAAGGAAACTGAATAGACTCAGATCTTGATAAGAGTTGTGAAACTTTGGAAAATCCCAGCATTCATTGAAAAGTATAATTAAGCATTCAGATGAATTGGCTATGGTTGAGGAGGGAGTGAGAATGTTGGTTAACATTAATGTGAAAAAAAAATTATTTTTTCTTTTTCATTTTGTTTTTCTTTTTCCATCTACTTGAGAGTTTTCAGGTGTGTGGGAAACCAAGAATATCAGTGGCAAAACCCACCCTGTAGACTGACTCTGGCCCTGCAGTCTCTTTGAATGGGGATCAGGAATGGAAAATTTTACCCTAAGCCAGGGCTTTTTAGAGGATGTGTTTTGTTTTGTTTTTCACAAAGACCTGAGTAAATCAAAAGGGTTTCAGAGCCATGTTTGGGTAACAGCCATGCTTAATAGCCGTGAGTTTGCTCCTCCAAACAGTCAGACCCATGTTTCCACTGTTGCTTATCCATTTATCAACTGAGCTCTTATGCTCAGCCACGTGAGCTCCTCTGGCCCTCTATCTGATTCCTTGGTGGAAAAAGTCTCTGTGGATCTTGGTTGCATTGAAAGGTGGCTGTGTGGTCTGTTGCTGCCCCAGGCTCCGGAGAAGGAAGCATCTGTGAGTCCAGTGCTGCCTTGGTATAATCCCCTGTCCTCTTTCCCGTCTGTGTCCTCCTGCGAATTATGGGGGGCTTCCCTGGTGGCTTAGTCAGTAAAGAATCCTCCTGCAGTGCAGGAGACCTGGGTTCGATCCCTGGGTGGGGAAGTTCCCCTGAGAAGGAAATGAGGAATGCATTTGCTGAGCCAAGGGTGTTTGAAGGAGCGAATGGCGAGCAGCAGAGTGGTGACATCACCTCTCCCTGTGGGTGTGCTGGTATCACCATCCCTGCAGGAGACGGATCGAGGCAGCTCCCTGCCAAGAAAAGGCTCCCCCTCTTCTGCTGTTTGGTACAAGGAAGGGTTATACTGGATGTGATGTGTTTCAAACCACCCTGAGGCTTTCTCTCATTTGAAAAACTTAGATCTTAGAATTGGAGAGGGGGACGTGGCTCTGCTGAGCATCACATTCAGTCCATGCTGATATACCCCTCCTGGGTTTGGAATCCTCTCTCCCTGCTTCGTGTTTCCAGATAGGGTTACAGTGCTCACCTCTTCTGCTGGCCTTAGCACCTACTCCTCCCCCAATAATGACTTTTCCCCCCAACTTTTGGAAAAGAGTTAAGGAGTTCCATTTATTTGGAGCACAGGGTGCCCGTGAAAGGGATGTAGGAGACAAAGCTGAAGAGAAGGAAGCAGGCAGGTCATCAAGGGCCTTGGGTGCCAGGGTAATGGATTTGAACCCCATCCTGAAACCTTTGGGATGTCATTAATGTATTTTAAGCAAGAGAGGGAAATTCTGAGATCAGATTTGCATTTTATTACAGTGGCTCTGACAGAGCAACCCTGGATTAGAAAGTGCTGGCTCTTGACTCTCCTAACTTCTCCTCCAAATCACTCCTTAGACCTGCCCTCTGGTCTCACAGACTTGTGTATGCAGGATGGGCCTTGGCTTCCTGGCCTCTAGCTGTTGCATGTACAACTCCTTCTTCCAAGGACATGCTTTTCTTTCTTAGTGTTTTATTTTTTTAAATTAAAGTATAGTTGATATACAGTATTACTTCAATAATGCTTTAATGTTCTAGGAGATCATCATCTCAGGCTTGTCTTCCTGTGGTGGTAAGTATCTTCCCTGTCTCCTCACTCTCCTGTCCCAGTGCTTGATTTATAGATTAAAGTCCCGCTGTACTTTTGGGTTATGTGGAGGGCAGCAGCAGTTCTGTCTGTAGCTGTGTCGAACCTTGATCTGGTGACTGACTTTACAGCCTAAATCAAGGAGCCTTGGACCCTCTGATCTCATGAGCAGCGCACTGCCTTCTGATATCTTTTCTTCAGTAGGATGTACATCTCCTCTATCTGCTGTCCTTTTTTCAGAGAGCACCCTTTTGCTTTTCTGAGATGGAACTGGGCCACCTGCAGACAAGGTCACCTTCCCAGTCCTCTGTGGTTGGCTGAGGGGTCAGAGGTGAATGTTGTGGTGCTTGCTACTGGAAAGCAGAAGGTGGCAGACACAAAATCAGTCATGGAGACTGAATGTTATTTCAAACATTGCTTGTGTCTTCTGCTTAGGGAAGTTATGACAGTACTTGATAAAGTCACTGCCAAGGGTTGGGGCCTGGAATCTAGACTGTTTATAAAAGTTCATTATTGTTTTGGTTTTGATTTTCCTGGGGGAAACCATTGTAAACAGTTACATTCTCAGAAGCACCCCTGCAATAATAAACATAAACACAGCATTGCAGTGAAATCAGTCCTGCAGTAATTTAAATGTAAATCTCTTGCATTGGAAGTGAAGCAAATGGATGGATGGGTCTGCTTAGAATGGAGTGAAGAAGTCAGGACACTTGGGCCTATCCCAGTCTCAGCTCTGCACGTGCTCTCTCTCGCTGTGAGCAAGGAAGTTGTTGACTGTGCTCCTTTGTCAGCGGTGCAGGAGGAGTGACACCACCTGTGGGCCATGTCGCAGCCGTGCTGGGAAGCTTCACCATGATACTGTCCGTGGATTGACTTGAGCTCTGGAAGAAAGGGCAGTGTAAATATGGGCATCTGTATTCTAGGTGCTCACGAGTTGCCATCCGTTCTCAAAGGCTTACACAGCCAGGCTCAGTTTAGCAACACTGTTCTGGTCTCGACAGAGTCCCTTTCTTTGAGAAAATCTGGCTGTTGACTGTTCTGGAAAGAACCGAGAATGTATCTCCAAAATACCAAAGTAGCTATAGGAAGAGTTATGATCAGTTTTAACATAGATATTAATTAGTGAATTAGCATAAACTGTGAAAGGTGGTCAAAGCTCACCACACCACAGCTTGTTTGAAAGCCTGTTCTCTTAATACTGTCAGAACACAGGGCGCAGAATAAGGCAGATGTAAAGAATTATTGTATAAATGACTTTGAATTCCTTCATAGGCCAGAATGTACTTTTCTGCAATTTGGATGCTGATGATATGAACACTAATAGCTGTTCAGTTCAGTTCAGTCGCTCAGTCGTGTCCGACTCTTTGTGACCCCATGAATTGCAGCACGCCAGGCCTCCCTGTCCATCACCAACTCCGGGAGTTCACGCAAACTCAGGATCCATTGAGTCGGTGATGCCATCCGGCCATCTCATCCTCTGTCGTCCCCTTCTCCTCCTGCCCCCAGTCCCTCCCAGCATCAGAGTCTTTTCCAATGAGTCAGCTCTTCGCATGAGGTGGCCAAAGTACTGGAGTTTCAGCTTTGGCATCATTCCTTCCAAAGAACACCCAGGACTGATCTCCCTTAGGATGGACTGGTTGGATCTCCTTGCAGTTCAAGGGACTCTCGAGAGTCTTCTCCAACAACACAGTTCAAAAGCATCAATTCTTTGGTGCTCGGCTTTCTTCACAGTCCAACTCTCACATCCATATATGACTACTGGAAAAACCATAGTCTTGACTAGACGGACCTTTGTTGGCAAAATAATGTCTCTGCTTTTCAACATGCTATCTATGTTGGTCATAACTTTTCTTCCAAGGAGTAAGCGTCTTCTAATTTCATGGCTGCAGTCACCATCTGCAGTGATTTTGGAGCCCAAAAAATAAAGTCTGACACTGTTTCCACTGTTTGCCTGTCTATTTCCCATGAAGTGATGGGACCAGATGCCATGATCTTCGTTTTCTGAATGTTGAGCTTTAAGCCAACTTTGTCACTCTCCTGTTTCACTTTCATCAAGACGCTTTTTAGTTTCCCTTCACTTTCTGCCATAAGGGTGGTGTCATCTGCATATCTGAGGTTATTGATATTTCTCCCGCCAATCTTGATTCCAGCTTATGCTGCTTCCAACCCGGCGTTTCTCATGATGTACTCTGCATATACGTTAAATAAGCAGGGTGACAATATACAGCCTTGTTGTACTCCTTTTCCTATTTGTAACTAGTCTGTTGTTCCATGTCCAGTTCTAACTGTTGCTTCCTGACTTGCATACAGGTTTCTCAAGAGGCAGGTCAGGTGGTCTGGTATTCCCATCTCTTGAAGAATTTTTGACAGTTTATTGTGATCCCCAAAGTCAAAGGCTTTGGCATAGTCAATAAGGCAGAAATAGATGTTTTTCTGGTACTCTCTTGCTTTTTCAATGATCCAGCAGATGTTGGCAATTTGATCTCTGGTTCCTCTGCCTTTTCTAAAACCAGCTATTACACTGTACCTAATACCTGCTGGGCTCCAGGTAATTCACACATACATCAACTGAGGCTCACAGCAGCACTATGATCCAGGTAGTACCATCATCTTTGTTTTTACAGATGAGTAAATTCAGGCACAGAGAGGTGAAATAACCTGCCCACGGCCAGCCAGCTGCCAAGCGACAGAGCTGGTAAACGAAGCCCTGCCACCTGACTGAGTTGGAGTTGCCATTTCTCTAACCAGTGTCGCCTTCTGTTGCATCCTGATCACACAAGCAAAAAAGAAAAAATTCAGTGCCATAAATACTGTTTTCTAGGAAGACAATGGAGACTACACGTACGTGGATCGAGTGAAGATACCCTTGGATCACGGGACCCTGTTAATCATGGAAGGGGCCACGCAAGCGGACTGGCAGGTGAGGACGTGCGGGTAACACGGACTCGCTGTCGTGGGGAGGCAGTTTGCCGACAGGCTCATGATGATTAATTTCGGCATTAAACGTGGCGAAAAGCACGTTGCTTTTATAAGGAGCACGAGGCAATAAACTGACGTCATTTCCGAGAAGTTCTGATAGTGCTGACAGAATGGCGCTCTCCAGCAGTGGTGTCCGGTGGAACTTCCTGTGATGAAGGAAGTGTTCTGTGTCTGCAGCCCAGTGCGCTCGCCACCAGACACGTGACTCTTGATCCCTTGAGATGTGTCTGGAGTGCTGAAGAACTGCATTTTCAATTAAGCTAGAGCTTCAGGCAGCCAGTGGCTCTCATGGGGGGCTGCACAGCTCCGCAGCTTCAGCCAGGCCATTTGTAAGGTGGGCAGGTTAATGTAAGAACGCCCAGCCTGAGAGAGCACCCTGCGCCTCTCTGTGATCTCAGTCATCTGTGTGTGGGCTTATGAGCTTTGGGAAAAATGGCAGGAGGCCGCGAGGAAGAGCAGCACTTAGAAGAAAATGAAAAGACCTCCGTGAGGGTGGGGGTGGGGATTCGTTTCCGAGAAGACCTTTCTCCACAAGACCTTGAAGAGCTATTGCTGCTCATTGAAGGGAGATAAAGTTGAAATATGTTTGTGTCCTCATAAAGAAGTTTTAAATGGCTTTGTAGTAAAAGTGTAAGTGTGTTTATGTCAGAGTTTTTCCTATTTCCATTTAGCATCGAGTGCCCAAAGAGTACCACTCCAGAGGACCAAGAATAAACTTGACCTTTCGGACAGTTTATCCTGACCCTCGAGGGGTGCACTGGTGATGTGAGATCCTGGAGAGGGAAGCCACGCTGAGACTGAGCAAAGCTTCCTCCATGAAGACACTTCCGGAGGCTGGTCTAGCTACTCTCGTGGCTGTCTGGAGGATGAGGGTGGGATTTGCTTCTCAGCTCGGAGTTCTATTAAATGACAGCCTGCAGTTCGTGTTCAAAATACGTTTACTGTGGGAACAGTAATCCCTAATCACATTTTGAAATCACATATTTTCTTTAGGCAGATTAAAAACTGCTATGGCTGTGTTTACCGATGATTTTGCCCATAAGCCATTTCCCCACCACTGCCCTCTCCGGTTTCAGTTGAAGAAATTTGAATGGACTTTGCCTCCGGGGGAGGGTTAATCCACATCTTTGTTCCTTGTGCCTGTAGCAAAGTGGAGATAGTAACACACATCAGTGACTCGGGAGCCTTCCGCAGGCAGACAGCTGCTGCAACCCAAACAGAGTTTTGCTGAAGTCTGCCTCGAATCCTGAACATGTTGGCTTGTGTGCTGTGGTAATGGAAAGCTGCATACTCTGGGAGCACTTTATTTAACCGAGTCTCCTTGCCTGTCCATCGCCCTGGGAGACACGCAGACAGGTTTCAGGCCTCTGAGTGAAGAGCAGAGGTGGTCTTCTCCAGTGTATTTCCAAGCTGCCCCCTGGACTGCTCGTAATACAAGAGGAAACTGTCCCCTCAAGGGGAGGAGGAATTGAGTGATGTCATGAGAAATTTCAGCTGAAGAGCGGCAAATGCCCTGCTAGTGGCAGCTGTTCCACACAGATTTGTTTCCCCCGGAGAATTACTTGAGTCTCTTAAACCCAAGCCAGATAGGAGCGGGAGCCTTCCTGCAGGGAACAGACTCAGTTACCTTAATAGTGCTTTTCCCCGTAGAGTTCAGGAGCCCCATGACTAAGGCTTTCTTCTGACTCAAGTGTTGTCTTCTGTACACGCTCCCGAGATTCGAGGGTTAGTCTCTGATGTCACCAAGCTTCCCAAAACAGACAAAGCGGCTGCCCCTTGTTGCATCATAAAAGCACGTGTATTCCTGACCCCTAGACTTAGGAGCAGCATGCTGGATCAGTTCCAAACCAAGACAGAGAAAACCAGAGAGAAAGAGGATGATTTAAACGGCTGAAAGTAGGGCGAGGGAGTTAGAGTTTCCCTAGTGCCCCATGGGGAAAATTTACCCAGCCTTCTTGCTTTTTGGTCTTGTTTCCATTCCACGCTGTAAGATTGATGAGCCCCAAGATCATGATAAAAGGCCAGGGGCAGATGAGCGCCTTGCCTGGCCAGGCAGTGTTCTTCTGTTGAGCTCTCTGCTTTCTTGAACCAGAGTCTCTTCTTTTAAATGTTGTCTCATGTGTGTAGCTCCTTTGTCTAAGAAATACCAAATGCTTTATAAAATCTGAGCGTCACAGTAAGCCTTCCTGTGAGAGAGATACAAATTACCACAACAAAAAAACAAAACCTATTTAATTCGTAGCTTTCCCGCAGTTCAGACGCACACAGCCTGGCCAGGGAGGTGCCGCCAACTTTGGCTGTGAGTTGGATGCGTGACCCTGGGGAAATTCCTTTTCCATTCCCACAAGTGAAAGAGCCAGGAGATGACTCCAAGTCTTGTTACCAGATCCCTCCCAATTCAGGCCATGCATTGCGTCAGCTGCAGATTTGATCTCTTCCCTCATCACGGCCATGTCTGTCAGGGAAACAAATTCTTGACCTCCTGGCCCACCACCTGGGTTTCTTCATCTGAGAGCAGCAGTCTGAGGTTTTGTTTCTGGCTGCCCGATGGCAGAACAGCCACTCTTTACTACTAAGGTAATGTCCCTTCTGAAATGTCAAGGAGGTAGTTGCTGGACAGGGTTCAGAACTGGACAGGAATTCCAGGCCCTGGCAAAGACTGCCCATGCTCAGAGACTGCACCAACCTGTCGCTGTGTCTCGCTGATTGTAAATCTTAACTAAGAATTAAGGCCAAAGCTCTTTTTGCCAGCATTACTTATTAAAGTTGAGGGAGCAAATAAAGCAGCTGTAGCGTGAAGGAAAAAACAAGTCTGGTTTCTTAGCTGCTTTCTTAGCTGGTTTCTTTGAGCTTTAATAACCTGCCAGGACAATTTAGTAACCATGCTAGGAGCTTCCCTGCTGGCTCAGACAGTAAAGAATCTGCCTGCAATGCAGGAGACCCTGGTTCAATCCCTGGGTCAGGAAGATCCCTGAAGGAGGAAATGGCAACCCACTCCAGTCTTCTTGCCTGGGAAATCCCATGGACAGAGGAGCCTGGTGGGCTGCAGTCCATGGGGTCGCAAAGCATCACACACGACTGAGCGACTAACACGGGAGCTTCTTATACATAATCCCTAACCCTCCCTGAAGCCCTGCCAGAACCAGCTGCTGTTCCCATAGGAGAGATGAGGCAACCGAGTCTCCAAGAGGTGAAGTCATTTCACAGGACTTGTGAATGGCAGAACCAGAACATAAAGCACAGGCTAATCCCCTCACTGTGCTTCCTCTGCCATGCAGGATTTAGGCAGAATGGTCTAGTGGGCACCTCCGGGGCCCCAAGCCTCAGGGCTTGCCCCTGCAGGGCTGGCAGCCCAAGCTCCCCTCAGGGCCATGCTGGCTGGGCTGACTGCCATGCCACCCTGCTGGTCCCCTGGCTCTCCTGTGCACCAGGGCAGATGTCTGTACTTCCTTAATCAACACTGGCATCTCCTAGTCAGAAACTCTGCTGCCAACTGGGCGAGAATGGTCCAGTTTAACGGGGGGGAAGGGGGGGGGGCGGGGGGCTATTGTGGGGAGATACAATCCAATTTATGATGAATTAGACAAATTCTCCAGCCTTCCTGGCAAGTGACTGAGAACATGTTTCCTGACCATCCAAGCAACCTTTCTGTCATAGGCGGGTGGCCGCTGCTTCCCTTCATTCTTACCTGTGAGTCCATTTCGGGACCCTAATGCCTAGATTCAGCATCAGGCTTCCTCATGATGCTGGCCAGCATCACGGCTCCGATCAACCAGCAGACAGCCCAAGGAGCAGGACCACCAGCAGCTTGCCTCAAAGCAGGCCTCGGGGCAGTCTGACACTTGGTGTCGGTGTCCTTAGTATTGAAATCAGGTTCCAAGTAGTTGTCAGCTAAACCACTAACTCCTGTGGCATTGATGATTCCTATTAAGTTGGGGTCACGGCTCACTAATTAACCTGCTATTCTCTTGTGACACACTCCCTGCTGCCTCCATGGCTGGCATGAACTGCCCCCCGCGAGTGGCAGAGCTGTCTAGGCCTGGCCGGTAAGTGGCACCATCTCTTGGGCCATGTCATGGCAACCCCAGAAGAGTTAAGTGGGCCCTGCAGTGAGCAGAAGAGTAGTTGGAGGGCTTCGGAGAAAGCCTGGACACGTGACGGGTCCCTGCCCCACTGGGAATATTTCTTCCTTGAGTTCTGGCAGCTTTTACTTGGCTGCAGAATATCTGAGACCCATTTGCCTTTTCTGGTCATAAACACTTGGAGTGTTGAATCTGAAGTCTTGATTGCTTTATTTTCTTAACTATTTCTTTGAAAAAGCCGAATGTTTCCATAGTGATGCATTCTGTTGGTTGAAATCTTTACATATATGTGGTTCCACCCACATGCTCTCCTCAGAGGGACCTAGTCTACAACTGTCCCCTGACCCCACCCTCCCATTTTTTCTTTTTCAAGGAACCCCTGTATGAGAGCCCTGTTAGTTTTGTGCTGCTGGAATCCACTCTTAGATACAATGATTCCTGTGTCAGGGGGTCAGAAAGGAAATTATCTTGATGTTTATTCATGAGTGGAACACAGGCTAATGGTGCCTTTTCCAGCTGGCTTGGTGCTCCTGTGCCAAATTAGAAAAGCCTTTCTCAGCCTGTGGCCAGAGCCCTGTGTTGGGCTGGGCCTTCGGCATAACTTAGATAGTGTTGCTGTAGCCAGCATTACCCAAAAGAGTGTTTTCTCAGATGAGCCAGCTTGGAGCTGACCAAGGCCTGTGTGACAGTGTCATCATCGCAGTTATTTAGATAATACTCTAATAATCGCTCTCACTTCCCTCCCGTGTAATGGTGATATCACAGTCCCTGTTCTCATGTGGGCTCCACAAGTGTGGATGTGCTCAGGCAGGATCCTGGCCTCTGACCCCACTTGCTTTTAACTCTGGACACAAATGCCAGGTTTCTAAAAGGGAAGGAAAGGTGAAAGCCAGAAGGAAGCATTGAGTATTTACTGGACCTATTACACGCCTGCTCAGTCATGTCCAACTCTTTGCGACCCCATGGACTGTAGCCCAGCAGGCTCCTGTGTCCATGGGATTCTCCAGGCAAGAATGCTCGAGTGGGTTGCCGTTTTCTCCGCCAGGGGGTCTCCTGACCCAGGGATAGATCCTGCATCTGCATTGCAGGTGGATTTTTTTTTTTTACCGCTGAGTTACCACATAATTTGATTGCTTGCTGCTGCTGCTGTCAGTCGTGTCCGACTCTGTGCAGCCCCATCGACGGCAGCCCAACAGGCTCCTCCGTCCCTGGGATTCTCCAGGCAAGAATACTGGAGTGGGTTGCCATTTCCTTCTCCAGTGCGTGAAAGTGAAGTCGCTCAGTCGTGTCCCACTCTCAGCGACCCCGTGGACTATAGCCTACCAGGCTCCTCCATCCATGGGATTCTCCAGGCAAGAGTACTGGCGTGGGGTGCCATTGCCTTCTCCGAATTTGATTGCTTAGTTTTTTTTAAACAGATGAGGAAACTGAGGTACTAGAGGGTAGCTCAGATCGTGAGATTGGGTATCCCTGGTGTTTGGGGAGGTCTCTGCACCCCCACCGCCATGCTCCCCCACCGCCACGGCCCCCCCATCCCCGTGCCCCCTCTCCCGCGCTGGGCCAGGGCTGGAGGGACTGCGCATTCTCAGTCCCTTCACCAGCCGGCAAAACCTTGGGTCCATGCCTGGAGCCACAAAGCTTCTCCCCCTGGGGAGTGGGGTGGGCAGGAGGAAGTGGTGGGCCAGGCGCGGGGCTTTCAAGGGCCGCGTGATCGGGTTGCAATTAGCCACCCACTGCAGGAAGGGTGTGGGCGAGCGCTGTGACAAGCGCCTGCCGCCGCGCCTCTGATGCTCTAGGCGCCCCTGGGAAGGAAGGCGAGCGGCAGCCTGCAGGAGCAGCCTTTGCCGAGGAGACAGAAAGGCAGCCTTGCCTTTCTCAGAGGCTGTGGCAGAAAGGCCCTCCCCGGGAGGCTCTGCCCGCCAGGTCCCTCCCTGCTCCCCCTGCCCCCATCTGCACGTGGATGGGACCATCTGGGAAGGGAATCCACACCCTCCAAAAAGCCATTCTGGGTGGAGGGCTGTATCCTCTCTTCCTGGAGAACGTTTGTGGGGCGGGTGGGCAGATGAAGGATGCCCTAGGGGCCTCCCTAACTCTGGCCCGGACCATTCAGGCCAGCTAAGCATCCAGCCAGATCTCAGGAGAGTCCTGGAGAGGAGGAGGGCCCCATGGAAGGGTCCCCCCCAGGCCCTTGTTGCTTAGAGAACGCTTTGCTGGAATGTTTTATCTGAAAACGTATCAAGGGACTAGGCAATAATTTTTTCCCTGCACCCTCTCTCTCATGGTAGCTGTTAGCCCCTCTTCACCTGGTGTGAAGGTGGAAAGGAGGACAGTTAGCCTAGAGGCAAAAATTGGGCGTGGGGGCATGGGGGAGTAGATGAAGAGGAGTCTGGATGTGTGGCTTCCCTTGCGACCCTCCCAGGCCCCCAGTCTGCCTCCTGGAGGCCTCCTCTGCCTTCGGGAGAGGGGGCAGAGAGAAGGACTGGCTCACTCTTCCACACCTTGCCCCTTGTCTCCGGAAGTCCCGTGAGGGTGGTTATTGGACACACTATTGGACAGATGCTCCTCTGACGGCCACCCAGGGCCATGCTGGCAGAACCAGCGTGAACACCCACAAGTGCCTAGGCCAGTGTCCTTTGCATCTCTCTGGGGTTCTCTGACCTGAGATCCCCAGCTAAAAGCAGAACCAGATGACAAGAGGGAACCTGGGCACAGAGCCCCAGAAGGTCGCAGTGCCTGTGGGGCAGCCCTTGGAGGACTGGTATGGATGTTCTCCCATGTCGCACCAGCCAGGTGACTGGGTATGTGGAGAAGATCCCTGCTGCAGCTCCAGGCAGCATCCTGCTGCCGAAAACAGAGCACACCGAACTCTGCACCAGTGGCTCCAGGGAGTTGGCTGGACAACTTCAGGCAAGCCTGCCTCAGAGTCACCTTTGCAACAGGCCCATGCCCCCCTGAGTGTCACTGTGTTGCCTGGGAGGGTGGAGTTAGGAAAGAGCTTTGACATACCGGGGGCTTCCCTGGTAGCTCAGCTGGTAAAGAATCTGCCTGCAATGCAGGAGACCTGGGTTCAATCCCTGGGTTGGGAAGATCCCCTGGAGGAGGAAATGGCAACCCACTCCAGTGTTCTGGGCTGGAGAATTTCGTGGACTGTTTAGTCCACGGGGTGGCAAAGAGGACTGAGCTACTTTCACTTTCACTTTGACACACCCTCTGTGTCCCAGCCTCCACTTCTGCAGAGCCATTGCTGATCGAGCTTGAGCCAGGCTGATGTGGCCTTGATCCCATCTGTCCTTCCCAGTGAGCCACCTTGGGCCCCATCCATCAGCCCCCAAGCCTCAGTCTCCTCACTTGTGAAATGGACGTCGTAGCAGCCACCTCTCCAGGGTCTCGTGAGGGGCGAGATCCTGAGTGTGGCGTGCCCAATAGTCATGTGCCCAGCGGTGTAATTGCTTTACGCAGAACGTTCCACATGCCCCGCTAGCCCCGACCCTAACCCCTGTGCTGGGCGGGCAGTCCTGCTGTAACTGACAGATGGCCCTGCGACCCCGCCTTTCCCCTTGCCAGGCTCCCTGGGTACCTGCATCTCCGCTGCAGTCAGCAAGGGGAGGCCCAGTGGCTTTGGGGAGGAAGGGCAAAAGGGAAATTGTGCACGAGGCGGCTGATCTTGTTAGGGTCCAGCTGCACCTCCTAGTGTCTCCTGGGACGCTCTTTAACCCGAGCCAAAGAGTGCTCCCAGATGCTGAAGTGGCCTCGCAGGGAGGCTCTGGAGGCTCTCAGCAGCCTCACCACATGCTCCCCAGGTAATGGGTCTCCTGATGCCCCCGGGCTGGCCTGGTTCCCCCGCCTCCCCCTCCACCCCCGCCCCACCCCCGAGTCAGTTCCTGATGTTTCTCAGCCTGGAGAGCAGGTCACAGGTCAGTGTGACACACCCCCACCAGTCACACTGTTTGCTTATCCTTGCAGGCCATTTCTGGGTTCTGTACAGAACGCCTTGGCCTGGAAGCGTAAACAAGATTACCAGGCAATCTTGAATCAGGAATTCTGTTCAAGACAGGGCTTTTATGCCCAGAAATTGTGTGTTAGCTGCAGTGGGGAACATGTAAAAGGGAGACACGATCCTTCCTATTACAGACAGAAGTAAACCAGCGTGGCTTTTATTTTCTCCTTCAAAATTAGTTTTTATTCCTAACTACAAAAGGAGTATGTGTTCTTGGTAAGAAATGTCAAAGAAAGATACAAGGACAAAAAAGAAAATCATTTCTAACTTTACACTGGAGTTGACAACTCTTCACATTTTGCAGTGGATTTTTTTCTCTACATATTTGTATCCTTGGAAAAAGAGAAAAGCAACTTCATACTGACCCCATCAGTGTGTTTTTCTACTTATTTTGTAAATTGCTGCGTGACATTAACTTGTTCCCTAAGGAGTGACAGCGTAAAATTGTGGAGATAGATCATTATATAACAAGTCTGTTGTCTCAGATAATTCAGTCATTGTTGAGGTTGGAGTTGTTTTTGCTATTTGTAACCATTCTGTTGGTTTTGGAAGTCATGAGAGTGGATGGTGGGGTGGTGCTCTTCTAGCTAAGAGCCTAGAATTTGGCCTCAATCAAACCTCAATTCAAATAATAAAAGAAGGGGACTTCCTTGGTGGTTCAGTGGCTAAGACTCTGCACTCCCACTGGAGGGGCCTGGGTTTGATTCCTGGTCAGGGAACTAGATCGCCCATACTACAACTAAGAGTTTGTATGCTGCAACTAAGGCACAGGCAAGGGAAAAAAAAGGAAATGTTTATTCAAACAGGAAAAAAAAAAAGCTCCAAATAGTAAAAGAAGAGATAAGTAACATTTTTATATTGTGCCTGAATATTGTGCCAGGCGCTGTGTTAAGTGCTTTACATATATTAACACATGATTTGTAAATCCACAAAACAGGCCATAGACTAGGCATTATTTTTACCTCCATTTTACAATTGATGAAACTGAAGCATTAACCCTCCCCTTATGCAGCCATCCTGTGGTGAAACCTTTGTGCACATGTATACCTGTTTCTTAGAATACATTCCTGAAAGCGGGGTCCTGGCCCAGATTCAGAAGGCTATACATATTTTTAAGGCCTTCAATACATAATGTATTCCAAGTGGCTCACTGGTAAAGAATATACCTACCAGTGCAGGAGACACACAAGATTTGGGTTCGATCCCTGGGTCAGGAAGATCCCCTGGAGTAGGTGAATGGCAGCCCGCTCCAGTATTCTTGCCTGAAAAATTCCGTGGACAGAGGACCCCGTACAGCCAGGAGTTACAAAGAGCCGGACACGACTGAGCAACCGAGCACGCACACATAATGTAAATGGCTTTCCAGAAAGTTTGCCCTGACTTCTCCTACCAACAGTGTCTGTGTGCATTTGAGAAACTCAGGCCATGCTTTGAGCAGCAATCATGTGCCAGGCCAGTGTTCTAGCAAAGTTTCCGTCCGTGAAGGAGAGACTGTCCTGCGCCTGGTGGAGAGTAAGCAAGCACTCAGTACATTTTAGCCCTCGTTCGCATTGTTGTTCGGAGAAGGGGATGGCACCCCACTCCAGTACTCTTGCCTGGAAAATCCCATGGGCGGAGGAGCCTGGTGGGCTGCAGTCCATGGGGTCGCGAAGAGTTGGACACGACTGAGCAACTTCCCTTTCACTTTTCACTGTCATGCATTGGAGAAGGAAATGGCACCCACTCCAGTGTTCTTGCCTGGAGAATCCCAGGGACGGGAGAGCCTGGTGGGCTGCCGTCTATGGGGTCGCACAGAGTTGGACATGACTGAAGTGACTCAGCAGCAGCAGCAGCAGCATGTTGTCACGTGATGTGTCATTTGTTGAGTAAACAAGCCACATACTTGAAGAACCTCAATAACAAGGTGAATGTGGAATGAGGGGTCCTGACAGGGAGTGCTCCAGGTGTTGGAGGACTATGGGATGTAATTTGGGATAGCAGTCTTGGAAGGCTTCTCGGTAGAGGGGGCACCGGGAGGATGGGACCAGAGTCCCTGAAGTGACAACCTGAAGGCTCATGAACGGTGGAGCCCTAGGTGGCTTGTGTCCAGGGCTCAGGTAGGGAGTGTTGAGCTGGAGGAGAGACAGTGAGAGAGGAAGATGGACCCAGATCAGGTCTGGGAGCTGCCCAAGGCAGAAGGCTCTGGTGGTGCAGAGCCTCTGAGCACTGAGACTTTCAGGAAAATATGTTTATCAGGAGGGAGCAAGGGGATGGAGCTGGAGGTGGGGAGGCCTGCGGGAGACCAGGGCAGCGGCCCAGGCAGAGGGGCCTGGGTGTGCCGCCCGGTAGATACTCTCGGAGCAGTGAGGAGAAAATATGTCTGGTTTCCTGGTGCCTCGAGTGCTGCAGCATAAGAAAAACAGACGCAGGACTCAGCCACGAGGTCAGCGTGTCTGCCAGAGCTGGACGGGAGACCTTGGCTTCTATCCACGGCCACAGTCAGACTCCTGATGCCCCCTCACCAAGTCCGGGGCGCTCTGTTCAAGGAGACAGTACAGCAGGCTCCGACCCACCAGCTGCCCCGAGAGTCACCGCCAAGCCCACCGCGCTGGCGCAGGGGGAGCCGGGGAGGTGGGCCTCGGGCCAGATTCCAGCAGGGGGCGCTGGACCTTCCGGGCGTCCCTCCCTCCCAGGCAGGGACCCAGAAGTCGAGCGGCAACGCGCTTTTCTTTTCCATTGCCTCTGGTCTGTGACCCCCAAGCAGGGATCAGAGATCTGCAAGCGGGCAGGAAAGGGGCTCCCTGTCCCCACCATCAGCGACCTCTTCAGGAGGCGTGATAAGGGGGCCTTGGAGAACAGGTCCGATGTTTTTTCCTCCTGGGGTCGGAGCGCTCCTTTCCTCTCTGGCGATAAGGTAGGAGATGCTCTCCCCCACACCGTCATTCCGCCCCTTCCAGGATCCTGGGGGGAAAGGCTGCTAGGAATGGGCCAGGCAGGAGGGTGTCCAGGTGTCAGCTCCAGCACCATCTCGGGCTGGGTCTAGAACTAGCCCCTCAATTTCCTGCTGTGCGGCCTTTGGCAAACTTCCTGACCTGTCAACAGGGTTGTTAATGAATATCGATCGGGGTGTTATGAATATCGAGTGTTACAGTGTAACTGTCTCCGTCTGGGTGACTTGTCATCATCAAATAATGGAGACAGGAGGAAGGTCCTCCACCCTGTGGGCTGGGGCCGACCTCATTGTGATGAAGACAGAGGGACTTCTGTGTAGATGGGTCTAGGAGCAGGCCTTGGGGGAGAGAGGGCCCAGAGTGGCCAAGAGAGGCAGGGGAGAGTCTGTACAGAGGCCACTGTTGGGGCAGGTGGGAGGAAGCAAGGAAAGGGACCTGATTCTGGGGTGTGCCCAGGGCTTCCCTTGCGGCTTAGCTGGTAAAAGAATCTGCCCGCAATGCAGGAGACCTGGATTCGATTCCTGTGTTGGAAAGACCCGCAGGAGAAGGGAAAGGCTACCCACTCCAGTATTCTGGCCTGGAGAATTCCTTGGACTATACAGTCCATGGGATCGCAAAGAGTCAGACACAACTGAGAGACTTTCACTTCACTTCACTCCCACGGAGGAGGGCGGGGAGGGAAAGAGACCGAGAGGGAACAGTGAGAGGAAGGAGAATGTTCTGTTACAATCCCCCTCCCCATCACCTCACCCCCACCCCCCACCCCAGTGCCTCAGTACAAAGCACTGGATTCTTCCCACTCTAGCCTGGGAGCAACAGGGGGCAAGAGCTGGAAAGGCTGATTGTGTTTAAGGCTAAAGGGTGAGTAAGGAGTGATGCTCTGAAAGGTGGCCCCTGGGGGCTGGGGCGGTAGCATCGCAGCATCAGGACTTTCTGAGTCTTGTCTGTCTCTGGCCCCCAGGCCAAAGCCCTTTCCCACACTTAGCTCCAGTTTTTCCACCTGAAGAATACAGGGTTGAACAAATTCAATTTTTTGTAGCTGTTTTGACCACAATTTATGGTTAAAAAAAAGAAAAACAAAGGTTTCAGTTCAGTTCAGTTCAGTCGTGTCCGACTCTTTGCGACCCCATGAATCGCAGCATGCCAGGCCTCCCTGTCCATCACCAACTCCCGGAGTTCACTCAGACTCACGTTCATCGAGTCCCTGATGCCATCCAGCCATCTCATCCTCTGTCGTCCCCTTCTCCTCCTGCCCCCAGTCCCTCCCAGCATCAGAGTCTTTTCCCATGAGTCAACTCTTCGCATGAGGTGGCCAAAGTACTGGAGCTTCAGCTTTAGCATCATTCCTTCCAAAGAAATCCCAGGGCTGATCTCCTTCAGAATGGATTGGTTTACATACACATTTAACTAGAGCTCCAGGGAACAATCCTTTATTACACTTCTGTCCTCTGATGTTTTCTGTTGTGCATCATTAAAAAATGCTGGTCATGGCCCTCCTTGCTCTGAACTGACCCAGCTCATCTGGAAGGTTCCTTCCTGCTCTGGCAGCCAGCAGTTCTGTTCCATTTCCTCTGGCCTCATGACCCCCATCAGCCAAGCCTTTGTGGTTTCCTTCTTCATATCTTCAAAGAGTAACCTCAGACGCAGGAGGGAGCCCGTGGACGGACGGCGCTGATGTGAGTCCCCGCACCCCTTCTCCGTGGGAGGTCCTGGCGTGCCCACTGTCTGGCTGGGCGCTGCCTGCTCTGTGTCTGTGGGTGGGGAGGGTCCCTGGTGCCATCACCACGGGAAGAGGAGTGGGTGTGAATGGCATCCACGCTTCTCTCCCCACCCCACCCGACTGCTGCCCGGGGCCAGAGGACACCCGTCTTCTCTCTGGAAAAGTTGTTGGGAAGTGGAACTTGGCTCCTAGATGAAATTCCAGACTCTTCCCCAGGCCCGGCCTCTTCACCCTGAACCCACCTCACCCTGAACTGCTCTCTGAAGGTCCAGGAGTCCCCATCATGGGAGCTGCTGATGGAGGATGAGATGAAATTTGGACTGACAGACCTGGGTGCAAACTTTAGCTCCACCTCTGCCTGGCTGTGTGACCTTGGGAAAGTTCCCTAACATCCCTTAGCTTGTTTCCTCAGCTAACTCTTGGTGATGGCAACCCCCGTTTTGGAGGATAAGCTTAGGGTGAGGTAATAGGTAGAGTGCTTTGTGTTGGTGTCCGGCAGGAGGAAAACTCAGTCGTTTTAAATCCCATCCCCGTGGTGTCTCTGTGAGGGACTGGCTGGAGAAACGGCAGCTGTTGCTGCCCTGAGGAAAGAAAGGGGAGACGCCTTCCAGGGTCAGCTACAGGAGGGGCGACATCGGAGAGAGGCTGCCTTAAGGTGGCGGTCCTAGGAGTGACCCCCCCCCCAGCCCCCAGGTGTGCAGAGTCTAGGGTGCAGCAGGCGTCTCGTGTCCACTGGCTGCCTGAGACAGTGTCTGAGGAGGAACACAGACAGGGGCTGGGGAGAACGGGCTCTCTGGGCGCCCAGAGTGGGTCAGGAGCTTCTCACAAGGCTGACGTGTGTGTCAGCTCAAGGCCAGGCTCACCGCACGCCACACCATGGGACTTCGTTTCGATCCTTGTTCTTTGGAATCCACTTAAAAATTCACCCTCCTGCAGGGCGAGGAGGGATTCTCATAGTATGTTCTCTTGGAATAGTCTGCTTCGATCCCCATAACTGCCAGTTGTTCAGTCGTGTCCGACTCTTTGCGACCCCATGGACTGTAGCCCACCAGGCTTCTCCGTCAGTGGAATTCTCCAAACAAGAATACTGGAGTGGGTTACCATGCCCTTCTCCAGAGAATCTTCCCAACCCAGGGCTTGAACTCAGGTCTCTTGTATTGCAGGCGGATTCTTTACCATCTGAGCCACCAGGGAAGCTCAAGAATACTGGAGTCAGTAGCCTATCCCTTCTCCAGGGGATCTTCCCAACCCAGGAGTCTACTCAGGGTCTCCTGCATTGCAGGCAGATTCTTTACCAGCCCCCAGGTGTGCAGAGTCTCACACCAGAGACTCTCCTTCCAAGGCAGTGGCTGGCTCTTTAACCCTGGAACATAAATAAGTTGCTGGGGCTTGTTTTAGGGGGCACATGGGGCTGGCTCGTGGTTCAATAGAGGCTGTGAAATTTCTCAGGATCCGAGGCTGCCAGCACAGTTTTATGCTCACTAGCTGGAGGGATGTCTCGGGGCCTCAGTGTCCCTGCTTATATGTGAAGGGCAGTGCCCGCTGGACCCATTCTGGAGAACCTGTCCCCACAGAGGGCAGCGAGGCTGGGCTCAAGTTCAGGACTGGGTTCTATCCTTATGCTGCCACTGCCTTGCTGCTTGCTGTGTGACCTTGGTTTAATTTCCTCCCCTCTCTGAGCCTCTGTTCTCTTCTCAAAAGACGGCAAAATAGCAGTGCTTTGCTGAGGGCACAGAGGGGAGACTCCTTGGCCAAGCTCTGGGGCCCAGATTGTGCATTATTTCATCTTTAGCCACGGAGCGATTCCCAGCCCTGTGGGCCCAGGGGAGGCTACACTTAGGCCTGCAAGAAGGCATGTGGGCGGGGGGTACTGCTCTGGTGCCCCAGTGGCTAAGAATCCAAGCTCCCAGGCAGGGGCCTGAGTGTGATCCCTGGTCAGGGAACTAGATCCCCAATGCCGCAACTAAGCATTCACACACCACAACTCAAGATCCCGCCTGCTGCCACGGAGATCAAAGATTCTGTGTGCCAGAACCAAGACCCAGTGCAACCGAATAAACGTTAAAAAAGAAAAGAAAAGTGCGCGGGAAGGACAGAGCCACACAGCCTGGGCTGCTAAAGCTGTGTCAGGCAGCAAGCCCCCAGCAGGGAAATGCGTTCCCATTATGCACATCAGCGTGGCTGGGCCCCACAGCCTGGGCAAAATCCTTGGGAGGTTTCCCTGGGCTCCAGCTCTCTCTGTGTGCCCAAGACTCTCCCTGTCCCCAACTCCAGGCTGCTGTTCCCTGGGGCTCATCCTGGGAGTCGGCGTTGTCTGGGTGCCTCCCCTGGCTGGGCCAGTCCTGCTGTGCCAGCTCAGGCAGCCGGCCTGCCAACAGCTGGTATGCCATTGCCCTATGTACAGTGAGGCCCAGATTAGACAGTGAGCTCACTGCGACATGAATGGGACTGCTGGGGCGGAGGCACTGGCGGTTGAAGATCTGACTTGGGGATATCACTGGGGATCTCCCTGGACCCTCTACCTTCCTCTCTCTGTCTCTCAGACTCTCTCCCTCTGTCTCTCCCCATCTCCTATGCACACACCCAACATCCTCTCCCGTAGAGCTTGCTGGGGATTGTCATGGCAACCCTCCAGTGAAATTATCAAGACACGTTTATGCTCACAATCGTACCAGACCAAGTGCTAATTCTGAGTGAGGCAGAAGCAGCTGGTAGGATGCTGAAGCCACGGGCTTTGTGCAGAGGGCCCTCTGCGGGGTAAAAAGGGCCACAGCGGGAGTTGAGGGTAGGTCCAGGAGGCAGGACCACCTGGGGAAGGCCCTGTCACTAGCCTGCCACAGCTGACTCCTCCCCGCCCCAGTGCCACATTCATCCACCTCCATCACCCGTCTCCACCTGGATTCATGTACACACACACACACACACACACAAGTGAACAAGTATTAGTTGAGCCAAAATACACCCAGAGTACAGACTGACCCAAACAGCAACATCTGGAATAACCATGATCTCAGTCAGCACTCAGAGGCCTGAGACCCCCCTGGAGGGACTTCTGGCTGAGCCTGAGGGCACAGCCAGCTGACTCAGGCTTCTAGCTGGCGATGGGTCTCTGCCAGTGCTGCAGGAAGGGGCCAGGCCCTCTTGTCAGAAAGCAGAGAAGGGACCTGTGACCAGCACTGCCCTGACCTGGTCCTTCCCACCTTGCTGTGTGGCCCCCGTGGCTCCCTGCCTCTGTGCATCCCAGGACAGACACAGCATCCCTGGGCCCTTTGGATCTGGACCAGGTACCGCGGGCTCTGTTGGATACGAAGCCCTGCTAATAGCTGAAGAACTGGTGGTTGCTATTTTTAAACCCTGGCTCTGCCCAAAAGCCAGAGTGTGGGTGGGGATGGTGGAGGAGGTGATGGCACATGCCCCCCGCCCCCCCCCCCGCCCAGGCTGCTGCCATCTTCCTTCCCATCTGCTCCCCCAGCGGCTCCCTCCCTGGAGGGCAGCCCTCCCCCTGCAGCCTCAGCCCGGGCTGCTTGACACTCTCTGGCCCCAGAGCAAGCATCTCCTTCCTGCAACTGGGTCCCCTCATCAGCACTTCCTTCCGAGGATTCTAGACTATCAGAGCTGGAAGGGTCCCCAGCAAAGCAGAGTCTAGCCTGTTCACTTCAGATGGGGAAACGGAGGCTCAGAGATGGGAAGCAATGGTTTCCAGGCCACAGGATGGAGCTGAGGCTGCAACCTGGGCTTCTGACTTCTCGTCCAGTGCTGGTCCCATGGCATCAAAGGGATGGTATGTGGAATAGATAGCTAGTGGGGACCCACTGTATAGTGCAGGGAACCGGCTCAACATTCTGTAGCAACCTAATTGGGAAAAGAATTTGAAAAAGAATAGATACATGTATATGTAAACAAAGAAACACAATTTCAAATAGAAAAAAACTCCTAAAACTGAAAGAGTCGGGGGGGGTGCGGTGGCTGATGAGATGGGGTGTTGCAAACCATGAGCACTGATTTCTGAGTCTGGCAGACCTGGCTTGAGTGCCGGCTTCAACACTTTAATACCAAAGGAGACCCCAGTCAGCTGCCAAGTACCTTCAGCCCTCATCTGTGAGATGGAGTGAGAGCGGGGTCCCCCGCGAGGGGTGCAAGATGGAGTGAGTGCGGGGTCCCCCGCGAGGGGTGCAGTGAGTGAGGATGGCTTGATAAGGCACGCGCAGAACGCTGCTCACACGTCGTAGGTGTTGCCCAGAGGAGCCTCTCTCCCCCCATGCTGTCCTGGAGTGCAGGCCTGCTGAGGAGAGGGGCCACCCTGTGTTCCAGGGTGGCCGGGGAGTCAACCTAGCCTGTCCCTGGAAGGCAGGCTACACCAAGCGCAAATACATGAGAAGGCCTTGCAGAGTGGTACAGAGCGACTGACCAGGGTCCTTGAAGCGGGCGGGCAGGAAGGCTACTGTGAGGAAGCTGCCTTGGAGCTGAGACCTCCGCAGGGCAGGGACACAGACGGCGTGGCCCCGGCCTCTCAGTAAGTTCAGGTGGAGCCCGGCTAGGCCTCGTTTCTACTCCCATTCCAATCATCTCCTTCCTTCTAGAAGCATCCTTCTCCCGGATTCTGACCCATTCTCCTGGTGTCCACACTCTTACCCTGTTGGACATTGGTTCTCTGAATCCTTGACTGATTCACGCTCCTCTCCGTGTTGGCTTGTCCGAGCCCCTCTCTGTCTGGAAGGCGGGTTTCTACCCGTTTCCCTATCTAAACGGAAGTGACTCCTAAACTGCCCGCATCCACCCCCCACCCTCCTCTAAGTTCCAGAGTCCCACTTGACCTCTCTGCCCAATGTATAATGGCTCTCCTGGTTGGGATAATCCAAGTCAGTGTAAAAGAGACTCCAGCGTAGAGTAGTTTAAAAGTATCCAGTTGATGGCTCTCTCACAAAATAGCTCCACAGGAAGTGTTTCGGGTCAGTAGAGAGCTCTGATCCACAGGATCATTTGGGGACCCGGGCTGATGATGGCACTGTGGTCTTTAACATGAAACCTCTGGGGCTTACAGCCAGTATGAGGGGAGGAACATGGAAGCCCCGGGCGGATTTTCCTCTTAAGCAAGAGAGACTGGAGTCTGACTTCTGCTCTCATTCCCCAGATGAAAGCTCAGACCTATGACTCGGATGTGCAGCAAGGGGGGTTCCTGCCCTGGTGGTGGAGAAGGTGCTCTGAAGGGCAGCCCCCTCTGTGTCTCCCTGGCCCCTGGCTTTGCCCTTGGCAGTTCTCTGTGGCTCTCGATTGCCACCCCACAGGATGTTGAAAGTCTGTCCTCCTTGGGTGCTTTTTTTTTTTTTTAAGGCTGGGACCATCATGGGCTTTTCAAGTCCGGTCTTGCAATTTTGTTGATAATAACAGTCCCTTCAAAAATGTAGTAGGCTTCATTCAGGTCTTTCTGCTCAGTCAGTTCCATGTGCAGTAACCATACCCCAAGTTCTGTTCTTTTTTTTTAACTTTTTATTTTGTTTTGGGGTATAGCCAATTAACAATGTTGTGATAGCTTCAAGGGGACAGTGAAAGGATACAGCCAAACATATACATGTATCCCTTCTCCCAAGTTCTGTTCTTCATGGGGTTTTTGTCTGTGTTGCCCAACCTGTCTCTTTCTCTCCCATTTTAAATGAAAGTTACCCTAAGAACATCTGAAATAACAGATGGAGGGATGACAAGGCAACCGCCCCTAATAAAATACTTCGCCGGAAGTGTGATTCTGTTATTCGGCTTCCTGTTTGTTGTAATAGACAGGGTTTTGAGAAAGGCTCTGAGCCCTGAGGTCTAATCACCTGCCATTTGGACAAAACCCAGTTGGTTTTTCCAACCCTGAGGATAGGATGATTTTCTTCATTATCTGCTTTTCTGTCCATCTCTCATTGTAAATGAAACTAGCCACTCTCTTGTAATATCTTGCTAAAGGCAACATTGAGAAGCCAACACAGGCAAATGTTTTTGGCTCTTTCTAACCTTAGCTCAGTTGGTAAAGAGTCTGCCTGCGATGCAGGAGACCCCAGTTTGATTCCTGGGTTAGGAAGATCTGCTGGAGAAGGGGTAGGCCCCCCCACTCCGATATTCTTGGGCTTCTCTTGTGGCTCAGTTGGTGAAGAATCTGCCTACAATTCGGGTGACCTGGGTTCAATCCCTGGGTAGGGAAGATCCCCTGGAGAAAGGAAAGGCTACCCACTCCAGTATTCTGGCCTGGAGAATTTCATGGACTGTATAGTCCATGGGGTCGCAAAGAGCCAGACACAACTGAGTGATGTTCACTTCACTTCTAGAATTAGATGCTAGAATTTTTTTTAGAATTAGATGCTCAAGTGGGCATGTGGTCTGCCTTCCAAATTACCACAGGTAGTGTTTTTTATTAAATGTTTTGTCACAGCATAAGAAGGATCGGAGAAGGCAATGGCAACCCACTCCAGTATTCTTGCCTGGAAAATCCCATGGGAGGAGCCTGGTAGGCTGCAGCCCATGGGGTCACTAAGAGTTAGACACGATTGAATAGCTGGAGAATCCCAGAGACGGGGGAGTCTGGTGGGCTGCTGTCTATGGGGTCACACACAGTCGGACACGACTGAAGCGACTTAGCAGCAGCAGCAGCAGCAAGAAGGGTCACCGGTTTTCCATTCTCCAATATTTGTTTCCATGTTACTCACCACCTGTTGGCCACGCCAGTGCCACATGTTTTAAGATTTTTATACATGGCACCTTTCCATATCTGGTGCCAATTTCTATATCAGAGTATTGCCAAGCTGCTGTTAAAAGGACTCCAAAATACAGTGGCTTTAGGATTAGAGAAATGAATTTTTCTCTCACATAGTACAGTTCTTTAAAAAAAAATTTTTTTTTTTAATTTTTACTGGAGGAGGGCATGGCAACCCACTCCAGTATTCTTGCTGGGAGACTCCGCATGGGCAGAGGAACTTGGTGGGCTACAGTCCATGGGGTCGAAAAGAGTCGGACATGAGTGATCAAGCGCACAGCACATTAATTTTTAATTGAAGGATAATTGCTTTATAATATTGTCTTGGTTTCTGCCATACATGACATGAAGCAGCCACAGGTATACATTTGTCCCCTCTGTCTTGAAACTTCCTCCCACCCCCTACCCCGTCCCACCCCTCTGGGCTGTCACAGAGTGCCAGGTTGGGCTCCCTGAGTCACACAGCAAATTCTCCCTGGCTGTCTGTTTTCCGTATGGTAAGGTATGTGTTTCCACACTACGCTCTCCATTCGTCCCACCCCCTTCTTCCTGCTCCGTGTCCACAAGCCTGTTCTCTATGTCTGAGTCTCCACTGCTGCCCTGAAAATAGGTTCATCAGTACCATCTTTCTAGATTCCGTGCGTGCGTGCTCAGTAGCTTCAGTCCTGTCCGACTCTTTCAACCCTGTGGACTGTGGCCCAGCAGGCTCCTCTGTCCATACAAGAACACTGGAGTAGGTTGCCATGCCCTCCTCCCGGGGAATCTTCCCGACCCGGGGATGGAATTTGAGTCTGCCTGCGTCCGCTGCATTGCAGGTGGATTCGTTACCCATCGAGCCAGCTGGGAAGCCCTTCTGGAGTCCATATATATACGTTTATACACGATATTTGTTTTTCTCTGAATTATTTCACTTTGTATAACAATATTTGTTTCTCTCTTTCTGACTTACTTCACTTTCTATATCAGGCTCTAGGTTTGTCCACCTCATTAGAACCGACTCAAATGCATTCCTTTGAATAGGTGAGTAATAAACCACTGTGTATATGTACCACAACTTCTTTATCCATTCATCTGTCAACAGACATCTTCGTTGCTTCCATGTCCTAACTATTGTAAATAGTGCTGCAAGGAATCTCGGGGTGCACGTGTCTTTTTCAGTACAGTTTGTCAGGGTACAAGCCCAGTAGCGCGATTTCTGGGTCACATGGTGGTTTTATTCCTAGTTTTTAAAGGGATCTCCATACTGTTCTCCATAGTGGCTGTATCAGTTTACATTCCCTCCAGTGCTAGAGGGTTCCCTTTTCTCCACACCCTCTCCCAAATTCATTGTTTGTAGACTTTCTGACGATGGCCATTTGGACTGGTGTGAGGTGATGCCTCATCGTAGTTTTGATCACATTTCTCTAATAATGAGCGATGATGGACATCTTTTCGCGTGTTTACTGGCCACCTGTATGTCGTCTTCAGAGAAATGTCTAAGTCTTCTGCCCACTTTTTGATTGGGTTGTTTTTCTGGTGTGGAGTTTCATGAGTTGCTTGTATATTTTGGAGTTTGTCAGTTGTTTCATTTGCTATTATCTTCTCCCATTCTGAGGGTTGCCTTTTCACCTTGTTTATAGTTTCCTTTGCTGTGCAAAAGCTTTTAAGTTTAGTTAGGTCCCACGCGTTTATTTTTGTTTTCATTTCCATTACTCTGGGAGGTGGGTCACAGAGGATCTTGCTGTGATTTGTCATAGAGTGTCCTGCCTGTTTTCCTCAAAGAGGTTTATAGTTTCTGGTCTGACATTTAGGTCTTTAATCCATTTTGAGCTTATCTTTGTGCCATAATACAATTCTGATATGATCACTTCAGGCCTCACCCCAGTGGGTGATTCTGATGCATAACCTGCAGACCCCACAAGGGCCCTCCCCTCCCCAAGCTTCTCTTCCCCACAACCTGCTTTTGTCAGTCAGCGGCACCACCATCTAGCATTTGTTCAGGCCAAATACAAAGATGTCAATCTTGATTTCCAGCCCCCTTCCCCAACCCCTCCCTCTCCCTCCAATCCATCAGCAAGCCCTCTCAACTCTATCTTCAGACAGATCTCAGATCTAACCATTTCCCTCCATCTCCATTTTCCTCACTCTCACCCAAGTCTTCCCTGACTTACATTTGGGGGTCACATGATGATCTTCTATGTGGGATCCTCGCTTCTTCCCCCACACCCTCTCCAGTAACTCTCCACTCTGCAGTCAGAGTAAGCTTTTAAAAATACAGACTGGAGCATGTAGCTCCCCTGCTCAGAACTTTCCAGAGCCTCACCACTGCCCTTTGGAGAAAATGCAACCTCCTGACATACACACACTACTGTATATAGAATAGGCAAATAGCAGGGACCTACTGTACAGCCCAGAGAACTCTACTCTGCTCTGCGATGACCTATATGGGAACAGAGTCTAAGAAAGAGTGGATGTATGTGTAACTGGTCCACTTTGCCGTGCACCAGACACTGATACAAGCTTGTTCAATCAACTGTACTCCACGAAGACTACTTTTCTGAAGATTTAAGTCCTGCTTTTATTTTTTCCCCATCTTAAAATGTGTTTTTGATTGGAGGGTACTTGCTTTACAATAGTGTGTTGGTTTCTGCCATACATCAACATGAATCAGCCATAGGTATGCGGATGTCCCTTCCCTCTCAAACCTCCCTCCCACCTCCCACCTCATCCCTCTAGGTTGTTTTTATTAAAAAAAACAAAAAAACAAAAAAAAAACCAACAACAACACTGATAATCTCCACAGCGTGATCATCAAGGCCTTCTGTGACTGTCCGTCCTTCTCGCGCTTCCTGCCCGCTCTGCTTTAGCCACAAGAGTCTTCTTGCTCTTCCTGGAATATGCCGTGCTCTTTACCGCCTCAGTGCCTTGGCGCTGTTCTTCTGTGGGAAACATTTGCCTCCCGTTTGTCACACCCTGGTGTCTTCTGTGTCCTCCACGGGGGGCAAAGAGCCTCAGCGGAATGCATAAATGAGGGGTCTTGGGGGCTAAGTCTTCTGGGTTTGAATCTCAGCTCTGCTGCTTACTAGCTGTGTGACCCTGGGGAAAGGTGCTTAGCTCCTCTGTGCCTTGATTTTCCTATCTATAAATAGGGATAGTAAAAGTACTTATTATCCAAGGTTGCTGAGAGGATTGAATAAAAGTGATCACATTAAATGAGTTAATGCACAAAAAAAGAGTCAAGAGCTGTGGCATCTATAAAACACTTGACAGTGCTATTATTGAGGAGTTCATGGCAACCCACTCCAGTATTCTTGCCTGGAGAACCCCCATGGACAGAGGAGCCTGGCGGGTTATAGTCCATGGGGTTGTAGAGTCGGACATGACTGAGCGATTAAGCACAGCACAGCTTAGTGCTATTATTGTCCTTCAGGGAGCACCTTAAATACTCTGAGGAGCCTTTCCTGGCCACCCGCAGACCCTGCCCCCCCACACACACACCCGCCATCTCTCTGTCTGCATCTCTGTCATACACCCCCAGTACATTTCTTGTTTAGGTGTTTATCGTCCACTCTGCCCACTTCCCTAGACTGTAACTTTCTTGAGGGCAAGGACTTTCCTGAGCTGGTATTCTGCAGGTTCTCAATAAATCTTTGTTGAATGGCTATGGAAGGAATGGAGGCCAAAGTCCATTGATTCCCACCTTTCCCAGCAGCCCTGAGAGCTGGGTGCTGGCACCCCAGGGCTATGTGTCAAAAACGATGCTCAGGGTTTTTTCTTGGGAGCCTGGGAACCCCAGGCAGGGGGCCTACTTTAGAAGCCGTGGGGGCATTGGTGGGCACCAACTCTTAGCAGGCGGCAATCAGAGCCTGGAGTCTGGAGCGGAGACCGCTCGGTCCATCAGTCTCCAGTGGACTACTGATCCTCTCTGTGCCTCCACCTTCTCATATGTAAAACTGAGAGAATACCAGCTACCTCCCAGGGCTGTTAGGAAGATTAAGTGGGATAATATATGTAAAACACAGCTCCCTGCCTGGCTTGGAGTAAAGCTCTCCATATGGTTAGTTATCATTATTGTTGTTGTCAGTGCCATATCTAAGTGTCATTCTTCTGAGCGTGAATGGGGGTGCGCGAGGGACTTGGAGGGTGCAGGGAGTTGAAGACACAGACATAAAGACAATTAGGGGAGAGAAGCGGACTGGAGTCATCGGCTGTGTTTGTATTCATGAGTGCCTCTGTGCGTGCGTGCGTGTGTTTTTGTGCGCGCGTGGGGAGGAGAGGTGGCATGGATCCAAAGGAGAAATCCGGTTCTTCCTCGGAACTCGGTTTTGGGGAGCCCGAGGGATCTGGCTTTCCCTGCGGCAAGGAAAACTGGGAGCTGCCTCCGCCCCGCGCGCGCTCAGCCCAGAGCCCTAGGCCAAACAACCGAGCGTCTCGATTGTGTGTTTCTGGGATTAGGCGGCTGGATGGGGTAGGGGTCGGGGGGCTGACTTGCGCCCGCGCGGCCAGCACGGTTGGTCCAGACTTGGGGAATCCTAGGACGGGCGGGACCCACTCGCTACCCGACCGCCGCGCGCCCGGGCCCCGCCGCGCGCTCCGCAGCCTCGGATGCTCCCGGAACGCCCGCGGGCGGGGCCTGCCTTCCGGAGCCGGGTTGGCGGGCGGCGCGGGGGGTGGGGGGGAAGGGCCGCTACTTTCCCAGAGTGGCGGGGCGACGTCAGGCGGAAGGGCGCGGGGCGCGCACGCTTTAAATGGCATTCGCTGTCATCCGAGCTCGCAGCCGTGTGGGCAGGAGCCGGCTATATAAGCGGCGGGCCGGGCCGCCGCCGGGCAGACGGCGACAGCGGCGGCGGCGAGCGCCTCGGAGCAGCGCACCCCCCACCCCACCCAGCCCCGGAGCCCCGCGCCCCCCGACGGGCCCGCCCGCCCTCCAGAGGAGCGCCGACCCGGGCCCGTGAGGGCCGCCACCACCCCGCAGCAGATTTGGATCCCCCGCCCGGCGAGCCCCAGGCTGCTGCCTCCCGGGGGGCCCCGGCGCAGCGGCCGCCCCCGGAGAGCCCCGCCGCCCCGCCGGCCGGCCCCGAAGACACCGGCCGCACCATGGCGGCCGCCAAGCCCGGCGAGCTGATGGGCATCTGCTCCAGCTACCAGGCGGTGATGCCGCACTTCGTGTGCCTGGCCGACGAGTTCCCGCAGCCCATGCGGCCCGCCAAGCTGTCCAAGGGCAAGGGCCGGCTGCGGCGGCCGCGCCAGTCCCGTTTCAAGACGCAGCCGGTGACCTTCGACGAGATCCAGGAGGTGGAGGAGGAGGGGGCGTCCCCTATGGAGGAGGAGAAGGCCAAGAAGTCGTTCCTGCAGAGCCTGGAGTGCCTGCGCCGCAGCACGCAGAGCCTGTCGCTGCAGAGGGAGCCGCTCAGCGGCTGCAAACTGAGGAACAGCCTGGACTCCAGCGACTCCGACTCGGCCCTGTGACCGGCGCCGCCCGCAGCCGGGACTCGCGCGCCCAGGCGGCGCGTCGCGACTTACCAGCGTGCGAACCCCGAGGGGGCCCCGCGCCCTGCACCTCGGGGTCCCCCATCAGCCGAGCACCCTGGTTGGGGGACCGCCTGGACCCTCACCCGACTGCGAACTGGTCCGGGCGTCCCGAGCTGAGCTCGCCTCGGGCGAGAGCGCGCGCCGGGGAGCCGGGGCGCCCGGGGTAGGGGGTGCCGCCTTTCTTTGCCCTTGTAAATGTTTATTTTTTAACTCTTCCCAGTACGAACTCTGCTGTGAGTGTGTGCGGGGAGGCGCACCCACGCTGAGTCGCCGCGGGTCCCCGGGGCTTCGCGGAGAGTCGCTCCACGCCCTTGTCCGATGGTCTGAAACTCCGATTTTTGCACATCGCTCCACCGTACCCACCCCTCCCCGCCACCCCCCGCGCGCACACCCGTTCACACTCACGCCGACCCACTCTCGCTGAACACTTTTATAATTGTTAGGCGCGGCCGATGGGACTTGGGTCCCAGCGCAGCTGGCGCTGTGGCCGGAGGATTGATATTTATTTTTGCATTGCGATGGCTGATGGCGTTTATTTAACGATCTTTTTACCTAGATATGTCTGTGAGGCTCCCGAACGGAGACAAATAAAGTCAATATATTTGCACAGTGCATTTCTCAAGGCTCTTGACTTCTTGGACCCCTTTAGGGCCCAGGTTCCCAAAACTAGGGGACAAGTGGGGAGGATTAATTCGCTGGAATTGGGGAGGGGGTGGGCAGGAATCCCCGGCTGGAAGTAACTCCACCAGCTTCGGTCACCGGGACGAAGTCGCAGCCCCAGTGCGCGGGTCCATGACCCACCTCCCCAGGGGACCCGCCGGCCCCGAGCTCTCCTGCCTCCCAGGTCTGTTCTCCGTCACCAGTGTCCAGGACGGGGTGGAGCCGCTAGGGAGCTGAAGATTGGCGCTGTGAGGACGCAGAGCCCCTGCCTGGGGCGGACTGACCTCTCAGGGAGACCGGGGTCAGGGTCACTGCCCCGTACCCACCACGGAAGACCCCACTCAACCTTTCCAGGTAGCAAGTGGAGAGATGGCCCAGCCAGCAATGAGAGACCCAGGCGGGGATCTCTGGGTGGTAGGATCCGAGGGCCGGCTGGGAGCCGGCGAGAATGTGTGTGTGCGCGCGCGCTCCAAGTCGCCTACGTCCGAGGGCGCCGGGCGCCCCTGCGCTGGGGCAGCAAACAGCGGCTGCTTTTGGTTTGGTCCTTTTCTCCAGCTCTTCCCTTTGCCCTTTGTCAAGGTTCCGCAAGGAATCTGTCTTTTGTCAGAGCCTGAAGGGCGCTTGGGTACCACGGAGTCTCTCCCCGCACCCCCACCCGCCTTTGTTTACAGATGAGAAAACAAACCCGGCAGACAGGGAAAAGTCACATGAAGAGCAGGCGCTCCGCAGCCAGCTCTGACTCGGCGTCCAGTGCTCCTTCTGTCCCAAGTCTTTCCAGTGCTTTCCAGCAGCGGCCGGCGTCCCTGGCAGTAGGTGGTAATGGGGGTAATAAACAGCATTTGGTTGAGGAAAGCAGTTCTCCACACTTGGGACCCCCACCCAGCCCATCCCTCTGGGGTCACGCCAGCCTTGAGCCACCAGGGCCAGGCTTTCCTCTGAGTAGTTCAGAGGGACACGGAGAGGGTGGATGCCCTGACTACTCGGGTTTCTCCAGGTCGCGAGTGTCTGTGCTCGGGTGTCCCCTGGTGGTAGGGGCCGCTGGTGCCTGGCTCAGCCCAGCCCCGCAGGGCAATCTGCACTGCCTTTTACTCCTCACACCTCACCTCTCAGAAGGCAGAGCAAACAAAACAGAGAGACAAAAAGGGATCACACAGGGTCTGAAAGGGAAGCCTGGCGTGCTGCAGTCCATGGGGTGGCACAGTCTGGCATGACTGAGCATACAACAGGGGCTAAAAGAATGTCCTCCCCTCTGGCTCCCGGGGTGGGGCTGGGGGCAGCCAGACTCAGGGCCTTGGGTATAGGAGTCTTTGGTGCTATCCTTTCCCCTACCCCCGGAATTCACTGGCCTCTGTGGGCCCCATCAACAGCCAGTTCCACTGCTGGGATGCATGAACAAGGCACTTGGCGTGGTGAGGCAGCCATGGGTCCATGTTTTGATTCCAGTCTCTGCAGCCGCCCTGGCTAGGCTGGTTTGAGCTCCTTGGGTGGGAGGAGGGTGGCTGAAGCTTATACTTTTAGCAGTGGTTCCTGTTTCTGCTCTTCAAGAGCCAGGCGCCCCCAACCTCCCTATGCGTTCATCCTTAAGGCCCGAGATCCCGATTAGGTGTCTCCCTCAGGGCACCACGCTCCTGCCAGTACCCTTTTCCCTGCTGGAGAACCTCCTTCTCTACCAGCTTCAGCCCATACCTCAGCTGAAGGCCTACTTGTAGGGTCTCCTTGAGTCACCCTGGCCAGGACCTGAGAATGTTGGGGGACCCCATGTGATTATTCCAGTTCTTGCTCAGCCTCTGGCAGGACCCAACACCCAGTAGTCCCTTCTGAAAAGTTTGTTGGGTTAAAATGAGTAAGGGGACAAGGAGGAAGATTGATGTTCATCTTGCCTACTTCCTGGTTTGCTTTAAAATTATTCTAATGTTTCATTACCCAAGAACTATTTATTCCTTATAATACAAACAAGTAACTCATACTCCTACCACCCCGAGATAAATATGTCAACATTTTGGAGGTTATGCCTATATTATTGTGTGTATGTATATATATATGTATACATATATACATGTTTCACAAAATGGGCTTATGCTGTAAATACTTTTTTTTTTTTTTTAGTGTTTGTTTACTTTTTGGCTGTGTTGGGTCTTTGTTGCTGCCCGTGGTCTTTCTCTAGTTGTGGCAAGCAGAGGCGCCTCTGTAGTTTCGGTGCTCGGGCTTCTCACTGCCGCGGCTTCTCTTGTGGACCTCAGGCTCTAGGCGCGAGCTCTCGTAGTTGCAGCTCACGTGCTCGAGAGTGCAGGCTCATGAGTGCTGCATGGGCTCAGCTGCCCCGCTGCATGTGGGATCTTCCCAGACCAGGGATCGAACCAAGGTCCCTTGCACTGCAAGGCAGATTCTTAACCACTGGACTGCCAGGCAAGCACCCCAATACTATTTTTTTTTTAAAGATGCTTGTTTTCTTACTTGGATTTGTATTTAATATCAGTATTGATGTATATCATGATTTGTAATAAAATCCTATGGAATAGATGTGCTTCCCAGGTGGTGCTAGTGGTAAAGAACCTGCTGGCCAGTGCAGGAGACGTGCGAGATGAGCGCTTGATCCCTGGGTCGAGAAGTTTCCCCTGGAGGAGGGCATGACAACTCTCCATGCCTAGGCAGTATTCATGCCTCGAGAATCCTATGGACAGAGGAGCCTGGTGGGCTACAGTTCATGGGGTCACAGAGTCGGACATGACTGAAGCAACTTAGCACAGCACAGTACCTTGAATCGATGCCCCACATATAACTAAATGAATTTCCCACTCTTTGGTATAAAAGTGATGTCTTGTTTGTTCCAGTTTCTTAGTTTTGCCTGTAACTGACATTAGTTCTAAGGATTGAGTATGCGCGCATGTGTGCTAACTCGCTTCAGTTGTGTCCGACTCTTTGCGACCCCGTGGACTGAAGCCTGCCAGACTCCTCTGTCCATGGGAATTTTCCAGGCAAGAATACTGGAGTGGGTTGCCATGGCCTCCTCCAGGGGATCTTCCCAACCCAGGGATTGAAAGCACATCTCTTAGCTCTCCTGCTCTGACAGGCGGGTTCTTTACCACTAGCCTCACCTGGACTGAGTGTAGAAAGAAGTTGGAAGCAGTAGTGACAGGGAGAAGGGGAGGAGATGGGGATGCTGTTGTGTTGGAGGCAGCGGGCCGGGTCTGGGGTGCTGGGGGCCCGCACATTACACTGGGGATGCTCTCTGATTCTGAACATCTGTGCTCTGCTCAGGGGAAGAAGGAGGAGCGTCAGGAGGGGCTTCTCTGAGGTGCCTGTGCAACTCCTAGGGCTCAGTTCCCCTCTGTGTGCTCCAAAGCACCACACGGCTCCAAGGAGCTGGGCTGGGAAGCCAGAGAGTTGGAGAGGAGGGAAGAGAGGGAGGCATGGGCTGAGGGAGCAGGAAAGCATAAGAACCAGAAAGACGGGAAGGAACGGGGCCCTTGGGGAAACGCAGAGACAGAGGGAGATGGGGAAATACAGAGTCAGGAGCCAGAAAATGTCGCGAGACTGAGCAGAAGCAGGGCCGCCCTTGGAGAGAGCGAGAGAACGGGATCGTGGAGAGTAGAGGGGAGGAGAGGCGACATACAGAGTACTCTGGATACGGGTCTTGCAGGAGGGAGAAAACCAGGGTGAGAGTGCCTCTCTGGGAGCTGGGAGCCTGCACGCGCCAGGGCCGGGTGGAAGCCTGCCCAGCCGTCTGGCTTTACAGCCGTCTGGGTTTACAAGCTTGTCCAAGGAGACGCCTCCTTCCTTCCCTTCCCCACCTGGGCTTTAGCCTGCAGCCCTAGCCTGGGTGACGAGTTTTCAAACAAGCCGGAGTCCAGAGGAGGTAGCGCATTGCCATCCCAGCCCTGGCCGGCAGCCTCTTCTAAACATTTCTCTTGGCCCTGGGGGTGATATTTCTCAGGGTGTTTTTCTTGCACTTGTTTAAAAGCCAGATTGGCCTCTGTGGTCCGCCGTGTGCCACTTCGGGTCTGCTTGGTGGGTGGTAAGGGGGGGCAGTGTTGGTGAGAGGGAAAGGCTGTCTGATCCCAGGGAATCAAGGCCAGCTATGGGCTTGGGAGGCTTCCCAGATGGCTCAGTGGTGAAGAATCCGCCTGCCAATGCAGGAGACACAGGTTTGATCCCTGAGTTAGGAAGATCCCCTAGGGTAGGAAATGGCAACCCACTTCAGTGTTCTTGCCTGGGAAATCCCAGGAACAGAGGAACCTGGTGGGCTACAGTCCATGGGGTCACAGAGTTGGACCCGGCTAGTCTGGGAGTTGGTGATGGACAGGGAGGCCTGGCATGCTGCGATTCATGGGGTCGCAAAGAGTCAGACACGACTGAGCGACTGAACTGAACTGAACTGAGTGACTAGACAGCAGCGGCATGGACTTGGGAGTCCTCCCTTAGGGAGCACATTTGGAGTAGCCCCTAGGCCCACTACCTTCTTTAAGATGGTAGGGGAGAGGACAAAGACCACCATTTAGTGAGCACCTCCAGCACTCTAAATCCATCCTTTCCCAGGCATTTTACAGAGGAGAGAGCTGAGGATCAGAGGGGTTCAGTTTCCTGCTGAACGCCACACAGCTAGTCAGTAGCAAGCTGGATCATGACATGTCTTGCCTTTTCTATTCCGAAGCCTGTTCTCTTCCTAGGTCCCCAACTTCTTAGCGTGCTGTCCTGTGGCAGCCTCTGGTGACAGGGGGTACAAAACAGAGCAGCTCTGGCTTTGCAATCCGTCTCCTTCATTGGCTGAGGCCGGGCCCCTCCCCCTAGATGTGCTCCCCACCAACAATTTCACAGGTGGCTGAGGTTCTAAGAGAATTCTCCCAGTTCCTGGGAGACCTGAGATATTTTTGTAGGTGGACTTCAGTTGGTGGACTTTGCCAACAAAGGTCCGTCTAGTCAAAGCTATGGTTTTTCCAGCAGTTATGTATGGATGTGAGAGTTGGACTGAGCGCCAAAGAATTGATACTTTTGAATTGTGGTGTTGGAGAAGACTCTGGAGAGTCTCTTGGACTTCAAAGAGATCCAACCAGTCCATCCTAAAGGAGATCAGTCCTGAACATTCATTGGAAGGACTGATGTTGACGCTGAAACTCCAAGACTCTGGCCACCTGATGAGAAGAGCTGACTCATTGGAAAAGGCCCTGAGGTTGGGAAAGATTGAGGGCAGGAGGAGAAGGGGACAACAGAGAATGAGATGGTTGGATGGCATCACCGACTCAATGGACATGGGTTTGGGTAAACTCCAGGAGATAGTGATGGATAGGGTGGCCTGGCGTGCTGCGGTCCCTGGGGTTGCAAAGAGCTGGACACAACTGAGAGTGACTGAACTGAACTGGACTTCAGCCCAAGGATCTCCCAATGGCTCTGCTGAAGACTTCTCAGACTGCAGGGCTGTCCGCAGACACCCTGTCTCTCTGTCCTCCTCTCAGGTTCATTCTTGCCTCGCAGCCTGCCGGCTGGCGTACCACCCCCTCTCTGCCTCCCTCTGTGTTCCATGTCACACCAGCCCACCTCCTAATGGAAGCCTTGCACACTTATTCCAGCTTGGCGTCTGCTTCCCAGAGAAACCCGGGCAGGCACTCGCTTCCATCTCCCAGCAGGTTCGGGGCCTGCCCTGAGTCTCCCTTAGGCCCCTGATGACACAGGGGAGGGTGGCAGGCATCACTGGAGAGAGAACTCTAGGGGCGTGGCAAAGCTTATGGAGCAGAGGTGTGTGGGGAGGTCTGCTCGCCCTGTGGTTCTGGATGGAGAACAGTTGTGGCCTGTGTGTGTGTATGCGGTGAGGGGGCAAGGGGGGCCCACGAGAACAGTCCTCTCAGCCTAGTCTCAAGACCACGTGACTCACACAGCGGCCACCTATCCATTCAGCTCCCAGTCTCCGATTAGCAGTGGAGACTGCTAATTGTCCACCAGCATTGATTTTCCGCTTCCTCCAGGGTATGCAGACAGTCTCTGTGTCCCAGATGGTATTGTCCTTAGGTCTATCGATGAGGTAGGTTTTTGCCGATGGCATAGATTGGGAAGAGAAGTGTGTTCCTTCCCAGGCCTCAGCCTTAATATGTACCATCCTCTCATGGAAGTGCCTACAACCCCGTGATCAAGCCGACAAGGCCAGTGGCCTAGGGGATTGCAGAGAAACAAGAGGGAAGGACTCCAAACCCCTGTATAACCTCGTGGAACTCAAGAGTCTGCCCATCTGGAATGATCACCACGGATTATGACATAGGAGAGAAACACTCCCACACTCCCGTCTTCTTTGAGCCAGTAAATCATTATTGGGTCCCTTTATTATGGCAACCTTACCTTACCCTGAATAAACAAAAACTAGTGATGCCAGTGGGATGCTGTCCTAAAAAAAGCTCCCGCAGTGCAAGGCGTTGACTTAGCTGCCTGTGGGGAGGGTATAAATATTGCAGGCTGGAGAGTTAGAGTCCCTCATTATACTTTGGAAGAGCATTTGGAAAAATCACGTTTATGACATTTTGGAAGGCTGATCGTGTACTGACCGAGCACATAGCTCTAGGAGAAGCGGTTGGAAAGAGCCGGAATGTTAGCATGGGTCTGTTATCCTCTGTGGCTTTATGGCTTTTAGCAAATTATTACAAGAAAGACATGAGTGATGGGAAAGAATAGGGAGTATCTAGAAACATGGGACCTCACAGGGGCTAGAGCCACCCCATTTTGTAACCCACGCAGAAGATCAGCTGACGAGGCTCAGAGCCTTTCTCCTAAGGCCACCCAGGAAGCCTCGCCCTGGAGCAAGGTTAGACTAAGGATATTATCTGCCCACTCAAACTTATTGTGGGAGAATCCACATTCCCCTCCCCGCTCCTCCCCTCCGCCACACAGCCCAAATTAGAGTGTTACTGAGGAGGGTTCTTGGCCTCTGTGAATCAATAGAAATCAACCAGAGCCCAGACCAGAAATTCAGGCAAGGTTTTACTGGGGCTCCTGCTGCAGCAAGAAGCAGATTCTCTTCCTTCTCGTTCGCTGATGGGGGTGGGGTGAGCTGGTTCCTAATACAGGGTGAGGGTAGCGATGTGGCCAGAGGTTGGGATGGAGGGTGGCTTAGGTGTTTTGCCTGGCTTTTTGGTTATGTGAAGCGGGCATGCGCGGTAGTACCCTGCTTTTGCTTCTGGCTCCTCCGAAGCGGCAGTGTTGGGGTGCTTTTGGTCTTTTTGTATCTTGTTGTCCATACTTTGCCCCCACAGCACCTGCATGCAATTATTTTTAGTCCCTTACAGTTTCTTTGTATTTTGTTACTTGGGGAAACATTTGTCCAGGTGCAAGTACTGCCAGGTTCCAACCTGTTTCAAGAGGGCCAGGCCAGAGCAGGCCACAGTGAAATAAAACTGCTTTCAGAATCTTGTTGAGAAAATATCTTTGGGTATGATTCTTGGCCCCTGGGATCAGCTAGAAGCTTGTTGAGAGAATTGCCACAGTTGGCCAGTGATTACGATTGTTTGAGCCCCAAAGAAACCTTCAAGGAGGCCAAACTATTTAACACCTGCTTCAGTTGTAGCCACGGAAGATTGGGGGAAAGAGAATCTTCTAGAACCGGGCTGGCCAGATTAGCTTCCTCTGCCAGAGCAAGTTCTGCCGGTTCAGGCCAGTAGGATTTACCTACCTTGAAGGCAGTGGCACCCCACTCCAGTACTCTTGCCTGGAAAATCCCATGGATGGAGGAGCCTAGCAGGCTGTAGTCCATGGGGTCGCTAAGAGTCGGACATGACTGAGCGACTTCACTTTCACTTTTCCCTTTCATGCATTGGAGAAGGAAATAGCAACCCACTCCAGTGTTCTTGCCTGGAGAATCCCAGGAACGGGGGAGCCTGATGGACTGCCGACTGTGGGGTCGCACAAAGTCAGACACAACTGAAGCGACTTAGCACAAGCATGCACGCGCCAGCCACTTCTGAATGTTTCCCTTCTTCCCTTTTCCACATGGGAGTTTGTGTTGCGGTTTTCCTATTTCCTATTTCCCACTACTCTGTTTCAACTGGGGAGAGGGTGCGGCTGGGTGGTGGGAAAGGGGCAGACGAATTATCTCACAGTTTCTGTCGTGAGCCATGAGGAGCCATGTGGGGCTCTGGAGAGGATTTCCTTTTTCCCCAGGTCTCCCGCACTTTGATCTGAAAGTGTAACTAGGCGGGAGTTTGGGATCCATATCTTCAGAGAGGGCACGCCTGTGTTCTGTTGTGGAAAGGACGGGTACCTAGCAGCCAGGTGAGCAGTGGATACTGGCTGCCCGTAGACCAGTGAAATCTGTTTCTGCATCTTCCCAGGCAAAGGGCCAGGCTGCAGTCTCCCCTGTTTGCGGTGAGCAGGGCCCCAGTGCTCCACAAGGAGCAAGCCTGTGGCACGTGCCACGGGGGGCCTGGGCCTTAAGATGGGGGGCACGTGGCTCTTGTCCTTTCCCTGAAGACAAATGTGGGCATTCTTGTGGCTTGCCAGTGACCAAGCGTGAGGGCGGTGCTGGGCATCTCAGGACAGGACTGGGAGCTGCCTGAGGAGGTGGAATGTGGACTCAAGATGGGCTGTTCTCTGAGAGAGAAATGGACTCCAGTCTTCCGTAAACCACTGCCTTCCTCTTGAGTCTCTTTGGATTCACCTAACTAATACAGAGGCCTTTCCCTCAGTCCACAGCAGAGCCAGGGCGGGAGTGCGGGGTGCCCTCCACCAAACTGATCAAAGCAGGTGCTCCCACAGTAGGAAAATCCCCATCCTCCTACCCCCAATGTGGTCCAGCCGTGGGGTCAGGGAAGATGGAAGTGGCTCAGGAGTCGCCAGACACTCGCCCAGCTCTGCTCCTTGACCTGTGGCCTCAGGCAGATCACTTCCCCTATGTCCCTGGAGCCCTCCCAGCTCTGATTGCTGAAGTTTATCAAAGAACCTGATGGATCACCTTAGAGCACCTACAGCCTGAGAACCCTGGCCCTGGGGACATGTGGGCAGGCAGCAGGGACAGAGACCAGACCTGTAACCCTGTCCCGTAAAGACGCTTCCCTCCAACTCCTCTCTCCCAGCCTTGGGGAGAGTCCCAGAAACCCTGGGCTGGGCTATTTGGTGCAGAATAATTCATGCCAAACCCAAAATGAGAGCCTGAGAGCCAACCCGCTGTGGGCCGGGACCCCAGCCAATGTGCACTGCCCCATGGCCCTGCTCTGCCCCCACCAGGACTTGTTCTGGTCGAGTTGGTTGGCCCTTAGGAAACCTCTGACCTTCCCTCTGATCTCATGCAGAGGAGTCTGACAGAGCCACTCCTGTCCCTGTGGTCCTGAACCTGTGAGGTATTCCAGGAAAGGCCAGACCCCGTCAGCCTGTTACTCCCAGATCCTTGCCCCATAAAACCCATTTTATTGGCTGTTATATGTGTTCTGAGGTTTATTGGTTAGCTGTTCTCTGGTCTGTAATCCCACAGAAAGCTGCTGGCCATGCCCGATCTTCTTTGGACCATCAGTCAGTAGCCCATGTGTGGGACCAGGACTTGCAGAGCCCTCTGCAGGGCTTGGTCCCTGGCCCTAAAGAAGTCTGATACACACACACACACACACACACACACACACACACACCACACACGCAGATATTTATAAAACAGTTCAGGATGGGGAAGAAGCTCTCAACTTGAGTTGGGGTGGAAGTGGGGGTTTAAAGGGGCTTCTCTGGTGGCTCAGATGGTAAAGAATCTGCCTGCAATGCAGGAGACCCAGGTTCGATCCCTGGGTTGGGGCAAGCCCCTGGAGAAGGAAATGGCAACCCACTCCAGTATTCTTGTCTGGAGAATTCCATGGACAAAGGAGCCTGGCAGGCTATAGTCCATGGGGATTTAAATCCTGACTCTGAGTCCCCTAGGTTGTATTTGGCTTCAAAAAATGTAGCACAGAGTGGCGATGGCTCAAACTACAAAGACAACAGTTACTGTTTGTAGAAAAGACATCTGAAGGAGGGTTGAATGGCTCAGTGATGCCATCAAAGACCCAGATTCAAAGAGTATCTCAAGGATAGGAAATAAAACCAGGCACAGCTTAATGAAAGGCAAATCTGAGAATCAGAAAGCCACCTGGAGCTAAGTCACTTTCTCCATTTCCAGAGGGGGAAAAAGCCAGGTGTTAGGGAGTGGGTAGTAAAGATGAATAAGGCTTAGGGGGAAAATAAGAGACCCAGATTCTGACAATGTTCTTTGCCATCTTTGACAACGTCTTTTTCTTTCCCCCCCTCATGGTTACAAGATGGCTGCCACAGTACCAGCATCACATCAGTCTTCCAGCAGGGAGGATGGTGCTGGCAAACAAAGAACCTTCACCTGGAACTCTCTTTTATCCCATTGTAGCATCATCTCAAAGTTCAGGAATCTTTTCATCTAAATTATATCCAAGTTCAATGAGGCTTATTAGGTACAGTTCCTGAGGTACAGCTCCCCAACCTATAGTTCCTCTTGATCTGAAGACATGTTGACCATAGGGACAAATTCTCTGTCCATCACACATCCAACATACAATGGTAGAATAAGCATAGGATAATTGATATAGACCCTTTTGTTCAAATAGAAGGAAAATGGAAGGCACACCAAGGCATCAGTCCGTAGCTCTTCTGAAATATGGCTTCTCCTAACAGAGTCTTTAAGTTTTTACTAAGACTGTCCTTAAGATCCTTCCAACTTCTGTCTGCTACCTAGCCCTGAAACTACTCCAAAATATTTAGGTCTTTGTTATGGTAGTACCTGCTTCCAGTTCCAATCTTTATTACTGTTGCACTAACTATTCCCAAGGTTGGTGGTTGGTGTAAAACAAAGTAATTATTTAATATCTCTCATGAGGTCTCTGGTCAGTGTTCGCGAGCACCTTGGCTGGCAGTATTGACTTGGAGTCAATTATGAGGCTGAAGTCTGACGTTAGTTGGGGGCTGTAATCACATGAGGTCTTGACTAGGGCTGGAGGGTCCAAGATGGCACACTCACACAGCTGGTAAATTGGCACTGCCATTGGCTGGAAGCCTCGGCTCCTCTCCCTGTGGTCTCTTCTAGAGGACAGCTTGAGTGTCCTCATGACATGGTGGCTGGCTTTCCCGAGGGCAAGTCACCAGCCTGATTCAGTATGTGAGAAGATTACACAAGGCAGCAGAAAAGGATTATAAGGAGCCATCTTGGAGCCTGGCTACCGCATGATACCTGCTTTAAAAAAAAAAAAAAAATTCTTGCTGTATTTACAGAGTAATGCACCGAAGCATGTTTTGCCTCAATAAAGGACTGGGAACTGTTAGCAGTAGAGTTAAATAAATTGTGCATTCCTGAGAATGGAATAATACGCAGCAGCAAAAAAAAACAACAAACGGTTATGAACTGATATGGAAAAGTCCTTGAGATATATTTTTGTGTAAAAGAAGCAAGGTGAGGAACAGCACATCTGTTAGGGAATCCAGAAGCTTCTATATGCATGGAGTGCCTTTGGAATGCTATCCTATGAGGCTGCATAGTGCTGCTCAGTTAGCCCTCTTGCAAAGACAGGGAAGTGGAGGCACCAGTTGGTGAACTGGCTGTCTAAGCAAACAGTTGCGATTGTTGAAAACCAGCACAAACTTGGCTCAGTAGCCTGGAGAAAATGTTCCCACGTTCTTGGTGAAGCCAGAGGACAAAGGCTAAGTTGCAGGTACTATAGGGGAGCCCTGGTTTCTCTGGGTTGGCTCTGCCGTATGTTTCTCCCCAGTTGGGAAGAGAGAACAAGGGACTCGGACACAGGGGTGTGGGCTCTTTCTGTGTATTTCATATTATGCAGATGATATGCAAATTACACAGAGGGTGCTGCCCGCCCTCCTCTTTTCTTCGTAGCAGAACCCGAAGCTTTGCTGCTATCAGCCAGGATGGAGCAACAGGAAGTGGATTTAACTTCCTGCCTGAAACAGCCAAAAAAAGTCAGACAAAATATTTATGAAAAAGCAGTTTTCAAGTCACTAGATATCGGGCAATGAAGGACACTGATTCTTGACATAGGAAGTAAGTCATGTGAGCCTTGCATTGCTCTGGATCATTGTCTTGAAAGCGTTCCAAGACTGCGGGTCAGGAAGCGTCAGGAACTCAGATGGGTCCTGGCACACTCCCTGAACTGAAAAGCGGGAGCTGACAGCCTGGGCAGAGCAAGGCGTCTCGAGTTGGCAGCGCTGTGTGCGCGAGAGGAGAGAGCTACGAAGGGAATGGATTCCAGATGTCTGCAGAGGGTCTGGCTCCAGGATCCAACAGAGCCCTGATCAGTGAATGTATGTGAGGCTGGGGAGAGAAACACCCAGGAAGGATTAGCAGAAACCCTACCTGGTGCTCACACAGAGGTGAGAATAGCACCTCTTCCATCCGCCAGACTGGAAAACCCCCTAATTCTCAGGGCACTGGGAAGAGTACTCCAAGGGGCTTGTCTCAGTAGCGGGGACAATTCACCCGACACTAAACACGGGCTTCCCGGGTGGCCCGGGGTAAGGCACCCACCTGCCTGTGCGGGAGCCGTGGATTCAGTCCTGGGGTCGGGAAGATCCCCTGGAGAAGGAAATGGCAACCCACTCCAGGATTCTTGCCTGGGAAACCCCATGGACTGAGGAGCCTGGTGGGCCCCAGACCGTGGAGTAACCAAAGAGTCGGACTCGACTCAGCGACCAAACAACAACAAAAGCCGTGGCTCTGGGCTTGCGTAACCAATCCTAAAGCAAGACTCAAAAGGATCCTTTAGAGTAATATCAATAATCTCTATTTTATTCAATGCTTTTATAAATAATGGAGGTGAATGTTAAATGCCTTTTTGGCATCTATGGAGATGACCATGATTTTTTCCCTCTCCTAGATCAATTAATAAAATAAATTATATGAATAGATTTGCTTTAAGGCCACTCAACCATCCTTAAAGTCCAAGAGAATATTCTTGTGTCAACATGATGTATTGTTCTTTTAATGCAGCTGGATTCGGTTCGATATTTTCTTCAGGTATTTTATGTTGTTTTTTACAAATGACATCAGGCTGTGAATTTTCCTTGTTTGGTGCTACCTGAGTGTGGATCATAATAAACTGTGGAAAATTCAAGAGATGGGAATACCAGACCACCTGACCTGCCTCTTGAGAAACCTGTATGCAGGTCAGGAAGCAACAGTTAGAACTGGACATGGAACAACAGACTGGTTCCAAATAGGAAAAGGAGTACATCAAGGCTGTGTATTGTCACTCTGCTTATTTAACTTATATGCAGAGTACATCATGAGAAACGCTGGACTGGAAGAAACACAAGCTGGAAACAAGATTGGCAGGAGAAATATCAATAACCTCAGATATGTAGATGACACCATCCTTATGGCAGAAAGTGAAGAGGAACTCAAAAGCCTCTTGATGAAAGTGAAAGAGGAGAGTGAAAACGTTGGCTTAAAGCTCAATATTCAGAAAACAAAGATCATGGCATCCGGTCCCATCACTTCATGGGAAATAGATGGGGAAACAGTGGAAACAGTGTCAGACTTTATTTTTTGGGCGGCTCCAAAATCACTGCAGATGGTGATTGCAGCCATGAAATTAGAAGACGCTTACTCCTTGGAAGAAAAGTTATGACCAACTTAGATAGCATATTCAAAAGCAGAGACATTACTTTGCCAACAAAGGTCCATCTAGTCAAGGCTATGGTTTTTCCTGTGGTCATGTATGGATGTGAGAGTTGGACTGTGAAGAAGGCTGAGCGCCCAAGAATTGATGCTTTTGAACTGTGGTGTTGGAGAATACTCGACTCATTGGAAAAGACTGATGCCTGGAGGGATTGGGGGCAGGAGGAGAAGGGGACGACAGAGAATGAGATGGCTGGATGGCATCACTGACTCGATGGACGTGAATCTGAGTGAACTCCGGGAGTTGGTGATGGACAGGGAAGCCTGGAGTGTTGCGATTCATGGGGTCGCAAAGAGTCGGACACGACTGAGCGACTGAACTGAACTGAAATTGACAACCCTTGATGTAGCGCTCCATTTCCTTATTAGAAATGATCTGTTTAAACGTTTTTCTTTTGGACAGCTTTTACACGTTGTTTTTACTGAGGAAATGATCCATTTCATCTGTTATCAAGTCCATTCACATAAGGTAACCAAGTGAATCTCATGTGAGCCCCTTACTCTCTTCCATTTCTATGGGTCCCCCAGTCATTTCATATTGCGTGTATTTGCATTCATGTGCCTCTTGCTATTGAAATTTTTTTCAAAGAACTAGCTTTTGTGTTTATATGTTAGTTATGTAATGTTTTCTATTTTATAACTTTTATTAATGTCTCCTTTTATCTCTAATAATTCTTCCTTTCCTTGGTTCAATTTATTGTCTTTTTTTCAACTTATTGCCTAATTTTTTGAATTGGAAGCTAACTTTACTTCTCTTCTTCTCTCCACCATTAAAAAAAAATTGATGTAGATCTTTAAAGCCATGAATTTTCCTCCAAGTACTTCTGCAACGGTGTTTCATTTTGACTCTTTTATGGGAATACTGTAGTTTTCCTTTGTATTTCCTTTTTTGCTCTGAGTTGTTTAAATATCAGTTTAAAATTAGGCTTCCCTGTCTGGCTCAGATGGTAAAGAATTTACCTGCAATGCAGGAGATGGGGATTCAATCCCTGGGTTGGGAAGATCCCCTGGAGAAGGGAAAGGCTACCCACTCCAGTGTTCTTGCCTGGAGAATTCCATGGACAGAGGAGCCTGGAGGGCTACTGTTCATGAGGTTACAAAGAGTTGGACACGACCAAGTGACTAACACTTTAAAATTTTTCCATGCGGAAGAATATTTATTTTTTCAGATATAGTTATGAATTTCTTCTTCTTTAATTTCACTGTGGTCAGGCAATGCTTTCCGTAGTATTCCTCTTTCTGGAAAGTTTGAGATTATCTGTGAAAAAAGACCTTGTGAAAAGTCCCATGGTCACATGAAAATACAGCGTGTTTACGATTTTCATGTCAGATTTGCCCAATAAGTTATCATGTTAGTATGTTACTATGTGTCTGTGATACAGACAAATAGGGTATTCACTGTAATCTCTTCTCCTATTCTACCTGGGGACGGGATTAGACTACATTTACCAGGTCTTCTTATAGACAGGTGTGCCCATGAGGCTAAGTTCTGTCCAATACAATGTCGGTAGAAACTTTTGTGCCATTTCTACATCTAGGCCTAAAGACTGTATATATTAAAAGATGCTTGCTCTTGAAAGAAAAGCTATGACCAACCTAGACAGCATATTAAAAAGTAGAGACATTACTTTGCCGACAAAGGTCCGTCTAGTCAAAGCTATGGTATTTCCAGTGGTCATGTATGGATGTGAAAGTTGGACTGTGAAGAAAGCTGAGTGCCGAAGAATTGATGCTTTTAAACTGTGGCGTTGGAGAAGACTCTTGAGAGGCCCTTGGACTGAAAGGAGATCCAACCAGTCCATCCTAAAGGAGATCAGTCCTGGGTGTTCATTGGAAGGACTGATGCTGAAGCTGAAACTCCAATACTTTGTCCATCTGATGAGAAGAACTGACTCATTTGAAAAGACCCTGATGCTGGAAAAGATTGAAGGTGGGAGGAGAAGGGGACAACAGAGGATGAGATGGTTGGATGGCATCACCGACTCAATGGACGTGAGTTGGTGATGGGCAGAGAAGCCTGGCATGCTGCAGTCCATGGGGACGCAAAGAGTCGGACACATCTGAGCGACTGAACTGACTGACTGACTGGCTGACTGACGCCTCTCCCACATTTTCCGTTTTCTACTTGTCAGCTGGAATCTGTATATGGTGGTGGCTCAGCTTCCACCATGCTGATGAAGACACAGCTCCAGAGGTGGCGGACTAGACGTTTGGAAGGAACCTCAGCCTGGAATGCTTACCTTTTTCTACTACATGAGAAAGAAACTTGGTTCTTTAAGTCATCATTTCTTTTCTCTGTGTCTCTGTCTCTCTCCGTCTCTCTCACACACACGCACATACCCACAGAGTCAACAGTCCTTACCCTGTGCATGCCCGCATCCTAAGTCGCTTCAGTCGTGTCCGACTCTGTGCAGCTGCATGGACTGTAGCCCACCAGGCTCCTCTGTCCATGGGACTCTCCAGGCAAGAACACTGGAGTGGGTTGCCATGCCCTCCTCCAGGAGATCTTCTTGACCCAGGGATCGAACCATGTTCCTTCCATCTTCTGCACTGGTGGGCAGGTTCTTTACCACTGGCACCACCTGGGAAGCCCCTGTCCTTACCCTAACGAATAATCAAAATTGGTATCCAAGGCTAGGGCACTGCCATAACTGAAACCCAGTGGGCAGGCAGCGGGTGGCAGGAACACAGAGGTTGTGGGTTTTGTATGCTGGAAATCTGGGGGCTCTTGGCCAAATCATAGGTGAATTTGTTTCCTGCAGTAGTCTGAGAGGCAGATTCTGTGCCTGCTGAGGCTGTAACTTAAGGAGAAGTTGGAAAGAGCTAGACTGTTAGCGAATATTGGTTGTTCCCTGTTACTTTTAGCAAGATATGCAAAGAAAAGGGATGACATCCACACATATTGGGCAGATTTCAAGCAAAGATGAAAGGGAAAAACATCTAAAAATGTAGGGGCTTCACAGGGTTGAAAAAGCCATCTGTTTCTGTCACCCAAACAACAGGAGATCTGACAGTTATGGCTCAGAGCTTTTCTCAAAGACTGTCAAGTAAAACATTCATTCAAGGAGTCCAGCCCCAAGGCAGGGATCAGACCAAGGCTTCTCAGCAAACCTCTTACTTCGGTAGGACTCCAAATAGCTGCCTTTATGTGAGGAAAGAGGTGTGGCTAGAGCCCAGAAGCAAAAAGATGAAGTCGACTTGAGAATTCTGTGAGAAAATAGCTTCAAGTGTGGTTACTGGCTTAGAAGATGACTGGAAACAAACAGATTTTTTTTTAACCCTTGCCTGAGATCGACATGCACACACTGCTATATTTATTTACTTATTTTGTACTGTTTTGGGTCTCGGTTGCCGCGAGCAAGCTCTCCCTAGTTGCAGTGAGCAGGGGCTGCTCTGCATTGCGGTGCACAGGCTTCTCATTGCAGTGGCTTCTCGCTGCGGCGGCTTCTCGCTGCGGCGGCTTCTCGCTGCGGCGGCTTCTCGCTGCGGCGGCTTCTCGCTGCGGCGGCTTCTCACCACAGTGCACAGACTTCTCATCGCGGAGGCTTCTCACTGCGGTGCACAGGCTTCTCGTTGCAGCGGCTTCTCTTTGCGGCGGCTTCTCTTGCTGCAGGGCACGGGCCCTAGGCGCCTGGGCTTCAGCAGCTGCAGCGCAGGGACTCATTGGTTGCGGCTCACCGGCTCTAGATCGTAAGCCCAGTAGCTGTGGCCCACAGGCTTAGTTGTTCCGTGGCATGGGGCATCTTCCCGAACCAGAGATCGATCCCGTGAGCCCTGCACTGGCCAGTGGATTCTTACCCTCTGTGCCACCAGGGAAGTCCTGGAAACAGACTTTGATTTCTAACACATCTTCCAGGGAACTGGTTTTTTTTTTTTTTTTTTTTCTCCATAGTTGTTTAGGCCCTAAGCTAGCTCTCAAGGAAGACATGTTTTCTGACACCCACTTCCGATGGGGGCAGAAGAGAAGGAAGACTGTTCCAGAGCAGACAGAGCATCCTCTGCCGGGTCGGGGTCCTGACAGTTCCTGCGCTGGGACTCCTGTGTGTTGTCCACGCTCTGTCCTCTGGATGCAGGTCTTTACTGTGGTCTTCCTTTCTCTGTTTTATTCCTGCCTATTGATCAGGAGGGTGGGACAAGCCTTTGGACCACAAGGAACCATATCTGGGCCCGGTGGAGAGGTCTGTGTGTCACTGAGGGATCGCCATAGTTGTAACTGGACGGACTTCGGCATGTGGCCCATGGAGGAGGGTAGAGTGTGTCCTCCTCACGGGGGAGTGGGCACCCAGAGGGATGGGCTTTGGCACATTTTGCTAGTGATCCCCTGAGATCTGTCCACTCTCCTAGGCATGAAGCTGGGCCACTACCAGCTCACCCCACTCGCTTTAGGTTTATCCAGTGACAAGTTTCCTCCAATAAAATGTGAATGTAAGTAGTATTTCCCACTTACAGACCCAGGTCTGAGATTATGGGCATGTCAGCTCCACAATTTCTCCTTGCTCCCTCGAGAAGCAACCTAGATACGGTGGTAACTTGAGTTCTACGAAGCTGATGTTGCTGTGGTCTTAGGGAAAAGTGGAAGAAATGTGAGTCCATGAACTATTGAGTGAGTAGAGTTGTCTAGCATCCTGGACTGTTAACAGGCGAGAAAAATAAAATTGTTTCTTCTGTAGGTCTTTTGTGTTGAGCAGAGCTGCCTTACTTAATACATGATCTTTGCTTTTCTGCCCCTGAGACCACCACGAGAGATGAATTTCCATCTCCTACTTCTCACGTGCTCTGATTTTCCTTGTGTGGCTGTAACTAGTCCTGGTGAATGGAGCTGCTGGCTTATCTGCTGCACAGATATTTATAATAGTTATATCTGCATTTGAGTGGCACCCTGATACATAGCTTAACTCCTTTTCATTGGTTTTCATGCTTTGGCCTGAATTGCACTTTGTTTGATAATGAGATAATGACTTCTGTTAGCCATCATTATTATTACATATTTGACTAGAATGCCTTTGTTTGTCTTTTAGCTTCAACCTCTTTCTATCGGTATATTTCTTGCATCTGCTGAAGAAAGTGTTAGTCACTCAGTCTTACTAACAGTCAAAAGTCTGACTCAGACTCAGTCTGACTCTTCATGACCCCATGGACTGTAGCCCGCCAGACTCCTCTGTCTCTGGAATTCTCCAGGCAAGAGTACTGGGGTAGGTTGCCATTCCTTTCTCCAGGGGATCTTCCCGACCCAGGGATTGAACCTGGATCTCCTGCATTGCAAGCCGATTCTTTACCGTCTGAGCCACCAGGGAAGCCCCATACACACTTGCATACAGTGAAGGGTTGATTTTAATTTTACTTTGAGATTTAATCTAAATACATATATATTTTTAAATTAGTTTAAATACAGACGTATAACTAGAGATTGAATCAGTAATCAAAAATCTTCCAACAAAGAACATTTTTAGGCCAGATGGCTTCACGGTTGAATTCTTTCAAATATTTAAAGAGGAATAATACCAATACTTCTTCAAACCTTCAAAAATTAGAAGAGGAGGGAACACACTATCTAACTCATTCAATTAAGTCCAGTATTATCCTGATACTAAAGCCAGACAAAATACCACAAGTAAAGAAAACAACATACCAATATCTCTTAAGAATATCGATGCAAAAATTCTCAATGAAATGCTAGCAAACTGAATCCAACAGCCTATTAAAAGGGTTATACACCATGGTTGAAGGCAGGAGAAGAAGGGGACGACAGACGATGAGATGGTTGGATGGTATCACCGACTCAATGGACATGAGTTTGAACAAACTCTGGGAGATGCTGAAGGACAGGGAATCCTGGAGTGCTGCAGTCCATGGGGCTGCAAAGAGTAGGACATGACTGAGCGACTGAACAATAACAACACCGTGACCAAATGGGATTTATCCCAGGAATGCAAAGCTAGTTCCACAAATCCAATAGCTTTTTATAATAAAAACACTCAGTAACTAAGAATAAAAGGGAATTTCTTCAACATGGGAAAGGACATTTATGAAAAGCCCATGGCTCACATCATTCCCAACAGTGAAAGAGCAAAAGTTTCCCTAACTAGGTTCAGAAACAAGACAAGGATGCCCACTTTTGTCCTTGCTGATCAGTCCTGCGCTGGGAGTTCCCATCAGAGCAGTTAAAATTCTTATTTAGGAAGCCTTTTTTTTTTCTAGTGTTTACCTTCATAATTATAGTGTTATATATAGAACACTTAGTTCTATATAGACAGTATCTATCACTGTCCCAGAATCAACAACGAAAAATTGGTACATTGCCCACCTCCCCATTTTTCTCTCAACACAATGCAAAATGATCGCTATACATGTTTATATTTGTACTATTGAAGCTGAAGCTCCAATGCTTTGGCCACCTGATGTGAAGAACTGATTCACTGGAAAAGACCCTGATGCTGGCAAAGACCGAAGGCAGGGTAGGAGAAGGTGATGACAGAGGATGAGATGGTTGGATGCCATCACTGAGTTGATGGACATGAGTGTAAGCAAGCTCCGGGAGTTGGTGATGGACAGGGAAGCTTGACATGCTACAGTCCATGGGGTTACAAAGAGTTGGACACGACTGAGCGACTGAACTGAGTTTGTATTATTAAATGTTATAATAAATGTATTAAATATATTATTCGATTTCTCAGTGTGTGATGATCTCCCAACTCCCAGCTCCTACAGAGAGACAGGACCATCAGGGGACACAGTCTATTCTCATCTCTCTTCTCCGCCACCCCATTTTTTACTAGGTGCGTCATTTCTATGCTGTTATGGCATATATGACTTTACACCCAGAGGGCCGCATTTCTTGTTGCTGCTCTACATTTAAATATATTCAACACTTGCTTCTGGCCCTGTTGCTGTGGTTTCCCTAGTCACCACTTGGTGGTCTACAGCTAGTTCTCTGACGTTTTTCTCAAGAAGGGATCATGGGAACAGTACTCCCTGGGTTCCTGCATGTCTAAAAAATGTTTGGAGCTTTTATACTTGAGGAACAGCTTGACAGCATATAAAATCCTTGGCATACACGTTTTCCCTTAAATACCCCATGAGTATTGTGCCACTGTTTTGGCACTGAAAATTGCTGGGGCTAGCCTGATTTTATCCTTTAATGAGTGTTGTTCTGGGGGCCCTGTCTGCTCACGGGATATTTTCTTTATCTTTAAAGTCCAATAATCTTATTAAGGGAGTCTTGGAATTTTCAGTTCTAGAAACAGAACTTTCTCTGGCACACATAGTATCATTTACATAAATTTATATCTTTTATTTCAAGAAAGTTTCCTTTAGCTCTTTTTTTTGTATTTTATTGTTTCGTTTTTCTTGTCTAGAGACTCCAATTGTGTGTATGTTTGCTCTCTCATGTCTTTTTCCTATATTTATCATTTTCTCTCATTAAAAAAACCACTTTCTACATTTTGTCTCATTCTATTCACTTTCCCTGTTTATACCCTCTGTTTCTACTTTCTGTGTCTAGGTCCTCCTCCTGACTGCTTCCTCATCTCTGAAATTATTTTGTTTTTCCCTTATGCCTCTGCCCTCAGTTCCTCCAGCTCTTGTCTCGCCTCTTCCTGTTGTCTTGCCATCTCTTCACTGCCTGATTTGATGTCTGCTTTGTGCTCTTCCCTCACAGAGTCAATGGTTTTATTAAGATTTGTTAATTCATAAAACAGACGACTCCTCTGGGGTTGGCCTGCTCCCATGTCTTTGAAGTGTCTGTCTAATAAAAGATCTGTCTCCTTGGGCTGAACTGAGCTGTAACTGGTCTTTTGTTTTAAACCCTTTAGTCCGTCATTCTTAATTTTTGTTGCAACAAGACAAGAACAAAGGAAGAGAAATAAGCTGACCTGACACTTCAGTTAAAAATAAACTTAAAAAACTAACCTGGGGGAAAAAAAATTGAAAGAAATGAATGCCCCAATTCATAAACCCTTTGTCCAAAAGACAGCCTCCTGACCTTCATAGATGTTCTCAACGTACTCGAATTGCTAAGCGCACCTTCATTGCAGATGCAGAGCTCAAGCCTGCCTCTACAGCCACTGTTAGCCCTCAGAAAGCCCTTCACCTCCCTGCTCCCCCACCCACCAGCCCACGTGCATCTCCAGCTTTAGGTCTCTGCAGCTTCCCTCAGTGTAAAGGTTCCTTCTGCCCTGTGAGCAGGTAGGACCCATGCAGAGGGAGGGTCCCCAGGAAGAAACGGGGGCATCAGATGCTTCGTTCTGTAGGCTCAAGGGGGCCCTAGCTTAGAGAAACCGACTCGGTGGAGTGACAAGGCTGATTTGCATTTTAAAAAAATGGTTCTGGTTTCTGTGAGAATTGACTGGTTGGAATGGTTGTTGCTTAAGATCTGTTAATTCATAAAGCAATGTTTGGTCAAATTTTTCATCTGTTCTGTGAACGTTTTTTTCCTGGCCAATGTTCTTTTTTTTTTTTTTTTTAGAGTTAACACGGCTTTTAAAAGTTAATTAATTTTTGGTTGCTCTGGGTGTTTGCTGCTGTGCGTGGCTTTCTCTAGTTTCAGCAAGTAGGCGCTGCTCTCTACCTGTGGCACACAGGGCTAGTTGCTCCGCAGCTGTGGAATCTTCCCAGACCAGGGATCGAGCCCACGTCCCCTGCATTGGCAGGCAGACTCCTAACCACTGGACCACCAGGAAGTCCTGGCCAGTGTTCTTTACTGATAGGTTTAATGGCATTTCCCATCCTTTTGTGAAGGATCTTTGTTTTGTTCCTATGCTCACTCAGTTAAAAAAAAAGTCATCCCTTGGAATGAGTTGAATTCTCATGCCCCCAGCTACGTGTAGAAGGCTCTTTCCAGCAGTGTGATTTGGCTGGCGCTTGCTGAGAGCTGCTGTCACTGGGCTATTGTGCCATTTTCTCTGTGCGTTAGTTGCCTCCCTCCACCTCCCACCAGACCACAATGAGTCTTCGCCGTCTCTCCTCTGTGCTTCTCACATCTGTATGCAGCTTGTGTTGAATATAAGGGATCTAGGTTTATTATTTTAGGCCAGTGGTTCCAACCAGGGGGTGGTTTTCCCCCTCAGGGGATATTTCGCAATGTCTGGAAACATTTCGGGTTGCCGCAGTTCGGCGTGGGCCTTGATGCTTCTGTCATCTAGTGGGTAGAACCCAGGGATGCTGCTGAACATCTTATAACGCATCAGCCCGTACAACAAAGAACTGTGTACCCAAAATGTCAGTAGTGCTGAGGTTGAGAAACTCTTCTTTAAAATGAGCTCTCAACTAAAGGGAAAGTATTTTTGCTGGAGCTTGCGGAAATTGGCCACACCTGGGCTGGCTTGTTCTTCAGCTTTCTGCCAGCCTGCACCAAGCAATTTCTGCTGTACTTCGTCTTCACAACTTCTGCACATCTTTGTGTTTGCTAGCCTACGTTTTTGAGTGCTTGGTTAATATCCTAGAGTCCACATTATTTATTTATTTTTTTCTGTTTACCTTTTCACTTTTGAATATCCAGGAAAAGAAGAGAAAATTTGCTTCTTCCTGCTTCTCCATTCATTCCAAAATCTCTGGGTGGATACGTTAAAACTTCAGCTTGAAATATTTCAGTTTCACCAGGGAATGTGAATTCAAGCTTCAAAACCATCTACCGTCCATTTGGGCTTATGTTATCTGCTGGAAAATGCTTTTTCCCCTCCACTCAGCGCTTTCTTTCCAGGCGTTAGTGGGATGGTGAGTGGTGAATTCTGCCTTAGTGTCTCCCTAACCTGGTGGAGACACCACTGGAGCTCAAGCTCTGTGTGAGGCTGGGGTCTTCTAGGGGGCCCTGTCTTGAGTGGGCTCTGGGCGTTCAATCTGTTGTTTCTCATCTCTATCAGCCCATGAGAACCAAATCTAGGCTTCATATGACTTGACAAATGAATGCCCTCAAGGAGAAAGGCAGCCCTCTGCCCTGCCCACCACTCTGGATTCCTGATTTCACTTATTTTTTTTGGCTTCTGAGTGTCCTATACTTTCTTGTGAGATCACTGATTAATTTTTTTTAAATTATTATTTTGACCAGCTTTTAAAATTGCCTTGAGCATAAAAGTCAGTCGGCAGATATATTCCTCTAGACTGCCCCAAACAGAATCTCTCTCCTTACGCCTCTAAACCTCTATTTCCTCATCTCCATGGGATGAGGGATAATAGCAGAGGTTATCTCCATACCTTCCATGAGCATTAGCGAGGTACCCTAGGTAAAGCACCCAGAGCCATGCGTGGCAGAGGGGAGTGCCAGGCAAGTGTTAGTCCTCCCCCTTCCCTTCTCCCCAGCCCCTTCCAGCGCCCCCTTCCCCTCTCCCTGTGGTGGGGGAGAGCCTTAGGCAGTGACTCCCCCACGCCCTGCAAGCCCTGCTGGTCCACAGAGGCCGCCAGGACCCCACCTCCTGCCCACGCCTCATTTCCCGATCCCCGGCGCCAGTCCTCGGGGACGAGCTCCTCAGCCTCACAGAGCTTTCACTGTTTCCAGCCGCGCTGGGAAAGGGCCAGAAATAATGTTTCTCGCTGTCAGCACCCTTCCCTGCCAGCCGGAAACGACTCTGTCTGCATGGAGGCCCGGCCCCTGGGTTGGTGTGCCAATTCTAAGATTTGGCCTCAGATCTCTCTCCTTCCTCTCCCCTCTGAACGCCCTCTACCCCAAAACAGGCATGAGGGGAGCGTTGAAGTTTTTCTTGAGTTTTTTGGAAAGCTTTTAATTTTTAAATAATTTCGGATTTAGAGAAAAAAAGTTGCAAAAATAGTACAAAGAACTTCTGTACATCCTTAGCCCCGATTCCCCAAATGTTCACATTTTACATCATTTGCTTTATCATGTTATTCGTTGATTTATCTATCCATATATATATACACACATACATCAGTACGGTTATTATTTTCTGGACCCTCTGGTCATGGTGGCACCTATAGCAGCTCCGTGTCATATTCCTCATCAGTACTTCTCGACAGCTCCCTGCCCAAGGGTCCATGACTTTGACCATTGACTGTCTACTTGCTGACATTGATCATTGTTTATTTATTTGATTAGTTAGTTCACATCTGTCTACCCTGGTAGACTCTGAGACTCATGAAAACAGACATCATGTCTGGTTTTGTTACCGTGGTATCTCCTGGGCCACCTGGCACATGGTAGGCACTCAGTAAGTCCTTGGGGCATGTATGAATGGCTGCAGCCCTTTGCTTTCTTCTCCACGCTTTCATCGACGTTTCCCCAGAGTTTTGCAATAGAGCGTCCCCAGCTATGAAGAGTGAGGGTATGCTTGATTGTCCAGAGAAGAAACGGGCCTATTTCCAAAATCGCACAAGCTCGTTCTACCTTTGTGACTTGGGTCCCCCACCCCCCTTCACCTCAGTGTTCACATTCCCAGCCCCATGGAAATAGCTCTAGACTTCTAGAAACCCACGCAGAAGGCCTCTGGGTAGCAAGTAGTTCTCAGTAAAATGAAGTTATTTATATTCTTAATACTTGGTTTTGAAATTTATGTGGTTGGAGAAGGAAATGGCAACCCACTCCAGTATTCTTGCCTGGAGAATCCCATGGACAGAGGAGCCTGGCAGGCTACAGTCCATAGAGTCTCAGAGTCGGACATGACTGAAGTGACTTGGCCCTGGGTGTTTCTAGTGATTTATGCCGATACCAGGAGTGACCTTAGAACCCATCCCAAAATGATAGCTGTGCTTGGCTTTGCAGTTCTGCAGGTGACCAGAGAGACTTTCTGGGAAGACAATCTCACTCCTCCCAGGAGGTCTGGACTCTCCTGGTAATAGTAGGTGTTAGGGCTAAACTCAGCAGACTATGAGTATACCCCGGGATATAGGAGAGCTTCTGTCACTGACAGGTGCAAGTAAAGAGCTTCTGGATGAGGTTTACCAAAAAGGCCAAGTACAGACCAGATGTAAATGAAAAGGAAAAGGCCACATGTGACCAAGCAACGAGCCAGGACTGAGGAGAACGCCCAGGAGCAGGGCTTCTTTGCATCAGAATCGCTTTGAGAGCTGGTTAAACTCAGAACCTCAATTATGCTAAATCACAACCTGTAAGGAGAATCTGTATCTTTTAAAAGCACCCACCTAAACTGATCTAGATGACACTGGACTTTGAGACCCAACAGCTTAGAGAAAAGACTCTACAAGGTGACCTGGAACGAGATGCAACCAGTGCCAAATATATGGGCGTGGACACAGATTCTGCGAGATAATCCGAGACTATCTAAGTAAGCACTAAGTAATTGCGGTACATGTTCTATGCACAAAATGATTCTGAGTGGTAAGTTTAATGTGTGAGTGTTCCATTTATGGATTCCGTATGCATACATCATAGAGGTTTTTAAAAATAAATGTAGATGCCTTGTTCTTTGGTTGGTTTTGATATATATGCTGGAAAAGAAACCTTGGTATATGCAATAATAGTTTGCAAAGCAATAGTGCTTAATCCAATACCATCTCCATATTATTAATAGTCTAAAATATTACTTTGGTCTGCCTTCAGTCCCTGTAGTAGGTTGGAGTAGAGGTGTTTGATTGCAGTTGATATAAAAGGGAGCTCCCAGATCAGAGAAGAAATGAGACATCTAATAAAGGGGAAAAGGTGGAGGAGCTTAAAGTGGTTTCAGTGAGTGTTGAGGCAGCTGCCCTTAAACCCTCGCTTAAAGAATGAGGTCCTAAGGATAGTTCACTCCCCTTGTTTCCTTTGGAACTAGCTGTTACAGCATTCAGCATATCTTCATTTATTAAACTATCACCCCAGAACTCTCTTAGTTTTCCTCCAGGGAATGTCTAGGGGCATTATAACAGGGGGGATTTGAAGGAGCCAAAGGGCCAAGATACTGAACTGAAATTCACTAGAATGAAAGCTTCAGGAAGGCAGAGATTTTTGTCTTCATTATTCACTGTGGTGTGTCCCCGGCGCTGGGAACAGCACCGGGCAAATGGCAGGTGTTCATTATATATTTGTTCAATGGCCATCATGAGATTCCAAAAGGTAAAAAGAAGAGGAGGCATGACTCAAGATGCACACCTCTCAATCTAGAGCGGGGAGCACGCGGATGGACTGACTTTCTCGCGCAGCCAGTGGTAATGGAGTCCTCCAGCTCCTGGAGTTAATGTGTTGATGGGGTTGGTTCTTTCTGAAGGCTCTGAAGAAAGAGTCCATTCCATGCCTCTCTCCTAGTTTCTAGTGACTTTCAGAAATCCTTGGAGTTCCTTGGCTTGTAGACATCTATCTCTAAAATTTATGAGAGTACAGATAAACTCCCATTGTTGTTAATGGCAAGCTAAATAATTTGGATACACCCTCCTACTGGTGACAACTTAAAAAAAGCTGAGTGAAATTTAAATTCATTTTGTTAAAAGCATTAAAAAGTTGACAAGACAAGGATGAAATAGTGAGCCAAAATCTAGAAGGTGAAAACTCAGAGAAGTATTATCAACTCAGCACTCAAAATTATCTTCACAGTGAGGTCATTTGTTAATCTAGCAGAATCAGTTACTAAACTGGTAACTCTTTTCTTCCAAGCTAGAACCTCAAATATCTATAACTTCAGTGTATGGGTAAGCAAGAAGTAAACTAGTCCGAGCAGCCTTGCAACTCAGATTTGCTTTAGCAGGTAGCCCAGGGAAATCTCCACCCTTGAATTCAACTAGGGTAATCTCAGATTATCTGTGCCTCCAGGTGCTCTGTAGAAGTAAATAAAAATATTTTCTAGAAAAAAATCTCTTATGAAGAAGAGCACTGCCCTACTGGTCTCAAGTTACCTCTGTAACTAATTTTTCATATACACAAGATAACCTAATGCATAAGGAAATGTGAAAGGAGGGAGAGCCAATAGAAATAGATTTCCCAAAAACTTGAGATATTGATATCATGAGACCCAGAGAATAAAACACGGATGCTTGCTGTGCTTAAAGAAATGAAATGTGGGTATGAAAATATCTGTGAAAAAATAAAAACAACAAAACTATATATGTGTTCAGTCATGTTCAACTCTTTGTGACCCTGTGGACTGTAGCCCACCAGGCTCCTCTGTCCATGGAATTTTCCAGGCAAGAATACTGGAGTGTGTTGCCACTTCCTACTCCAGATAAAAACTCTAAAAGTATTATAGAATATTTGGAAAAGAACCAAGTAGGATTTTAGGGAGAAAAAAATACAGTAACTAAAATTGAATAGCTCAATGAGTTGTTTAATTGTAGATTAACCATATCACAACAGGGAATTTGTGAACTCAAAACAAGTCATAAAAAAATATGAAAACTTTAGCAAGGAAAAATGAAAACTCTAGAAGTAATGATAAGAAATATTAAAGGATGCAGCTGGAAGATTCAACGTGTATTTCATCAGAGATAAAATATAAGAAAAAGAGAGAGTAAGAGGCAATATTAGAAGAGATAATGATTAAAGGATTTTTCAGAATTGAAGGAAGATACCCATCTACAGATCTCAAAAGTCAAAATAATCTCAAGCAAGATAAATGTAAAGAAATCTCTACTTGAACATATTATAGTGAAGCTGCAGAAAGCCACCGAAAAAGAGAAAAGTTTATTAAAAGCAGCCAAGGGCAAAAAGGATTACCTTCAAAGAAGCCATGTAGACTGAGTGTTGGCTTGTTAGCAGTAATTGTACCAGAAGATATTTTAGTTACTTCTTCACTGTGATGAAGGAAATTAAATGTCAAGCTACAATTATACCCTCAGTGAAAACATCCCTCGAGAATATTGGAGAATATTCTTCAAGCAAAGTTAAAAATACAAAAAGACAAAAGCACTAGATTATTTATTGCAATACTATGTGTATTAGAAAAGACCAGAAATAACCCAAATTCATCCACTGGAGACTGGTTGCATAAATCATGACACATCCACAGATGAAGCCTGAGCAGCTGTAAGACGGGATGAAGAACATCTCTACATGCTACTCTGGAATGACCCCTAAGGTGTGTTAAGTACAACAAGTATGTATGGCACGCTACCTCTTATCTGAAATTGTGAGATACACACATATGCATGTATGTGTTTACATTACAAAAAAGGGAAGACCATGTATTTTTTTAAAAAGATTACACATGGGCAGGAGAAACAGGGATGTGGATGGAAGTTAGACATCTTTGAACAACTTTATCTTGTAAATATGACTTATCTTGTAAATCTCTTTTATAATTACAGAGAAGAATGAAATTTAAGAACTAATCCCTCCACTTACAAGTAAAATAAAACAGAGGAACCCAACTGTGTGTCAAAGTGGACCCATGGTATAGAAAAGAATAATTCTAAGCATTTTAAGCATAGTAATCTGCTACACATCCTGAATAGAATACAGACAAGGAATAAAGAACTGCCAGAACAACAACAGCACCTTAGACTGTTTCTACTAGTCATGTTGTTGGTGCTAATGCTGGTATTGTTACTCTGAGACTGTTGTGTGTTTAGAATGGAATCAGGGCCAGAACCATGGGTGAGGTTAGTGAGACCCTTAGGGCTCACAATAGAAGGATGTGCCCATCGCCTACACAACCCTGAGAGTGAGGCCGCCTTAAATTTTACACCATCTGTGTCTCACCTGCCTCACCCTTGTCCTGGCCATGTGTAGGATAAAGCAAGTGAATAAATATGCTGATGTCAGGGAGGACCATGATCTTTGATGTGAGAACGTGCTTGATGAGATTAAGTGAAAACCTGTACTCTCAAATTTGAATTGGAAATATGAGCATCAACTTATAATATTTTTCTTCTTGTGATATCTTTTATCTTAAAAATAAGAACAGATTTCCTAATTCTGTCCACAGAAAAGTTCAGAAACAATGACTAGGCCAATTGTAAGAAGCACCCCTGCTACCCAGATTGTGGTCTTTCAATACCACCAGCCACTGAAAGTTACCATGGAACTTTTGAGAAATGTACTGGGGGGTGGGGGTGGGGAGGCTGGAATATCTTTTCTCACCAGAAAGCAAAGAAGCTATTAAGGACTCCTAGGGTAACTCCCAGGTAGCTCAGATGGTAGAGAGTCTGCCTGCAATGCAGGAGACCTGGGTTTGATCTCTGGGTTGGGAAGATACCCTGGAGAAGGAAATGGCCACCCACTCCAGTATTCTTGTCTGGAAAATCCCATGGACAGAGGAGGAGCCTGGTAGGCTACAATACATGGGGTTGCAAAGAGTGGGATACGACTGAGGGAAGAAGGAGGAGATGGGAGATGGGAAGGGGGAAAGAGGGGCAGAAGGAGAAAAACAAGAACTCAAAAGGACCCAGATGCCCATTTATTTAAGCTCATACTGACCATAGATGGAACAATTGGTGCATCAGTATGTATTATCACTGCAGTGCTTTGAAGCACATCAAATGTGTTTAATTGCATAAATCTATGTGAGTGAGTGAAAGTCGCTCAGTCGTGTTCGACTCTTTGTAACCCCATGGACTCTGCGAACCCATGGACTATACATAAATCTGTAATGACAAAAAAATCTCATGAATCACCTTTGGCAGATAGCAAGGGACTAACTTATTTTGGAAATGTTAAATAAAAGGGGGGAATCAATTATTTTGCCTTCAGGATTACCAAATGATTGATGTGAAAGTGAAAGTTGCTCCATGGACTCTTTGCGACCCCATGGACTACACAGTCCATGGAAGTCTCCAGGCCAGAACACTAGAGTGGGTAGCCTTTCCCTTCTCCAAGGGGTCTTCCCAACCCAGGGATTGAACCCAGGTTTCCCTCATGGCAGGTGGATTCTTTACCAGCTGAGCCACCAGTGAAGCCCAAGAATACTGGAGTGGGTAGCCCACCCCTTCTCCAGGGGATCTTCCCAACCCAGGAATTGAACCGGGGTCTCCTGCATTGCAGATGTTTCTTTACCAACTGAGCTATCAGGGAAGCCCAGTGATTGATGAGGAAACGCTTTTCTTCACAAAAGTATTCCAGCTAATTAGTGAAGTGGGACTAGCATTAGAATGTCACCGTTCTTCAGCCTCTAAGGAATTCATGGATGTAGGCGGTGACCCTTGGTCCCTAGTTACGCGTCCAAGAGAAACCACGGACCTTACGTGCTTCCTGATGGAGGAGCACAAGCTCACCTGTGAAGCAGTCTTGCCAAATAATTGAACCCGAGTTTGATTAAGTCTCCAGATCCAGTGACAGGAAACACAGAGAACAGAGAAATGTGTTAAATGACAGAATAGGGGTGCAATTAGCAAAATCCAGACTGTGTCTTCAGTAACAACAGCCACAAAATGCAAGACAGAGAAAGACGGAGGATGAAATGTACAGAAGGCCCTGAAGTGACCAACTGGCCAGTAATAACACACAGAGCTCGTTTACTTGCCAGTCCAAACAGATAAACTGTGAAAGCAAAGTGAATAGGAGAACTGGGGACAGGTGCACACTGGCAAGGTATGTGATGACGTACGGCATTTTCACTGATATTTCCCCCGTTACCTTTTTCTGGTGCTGTTGAGATATAATTGACATGTAGCATTGTATTAGTTTAAGGTGTACAACACAGTGATTTGATATGTGTATATACAGCCAAATGACTACCACAGCTTTAGTCGATATCCATCAGTGATATTTTGGGAGTAGATAAGATGACTGTGTTTAGAAAGAGGGTCTTGAGGACTCTTCCCTGTTGGTTCAGTGATTAAGATTCCATCTGTGCTTCCAATGCAAGGGGTCTACGTTCTATCTCTGATCTGGGAACTCAGATCCCATGTGCTTCATGATGTGGCCAATAAATAAATAAATACTAATTTAAAAAATAGTGCATCAGGCACTCTATCTATCAGATCTAGCCCCTTAAATCTATTCTCACTTCCACTGTATAATCATAAGGGATTTGATTTAGGCAGGAGAAGGGGACGACAGAGGATGAGATGGCTGGATGGCATCACTGACTCAATGGACGTGAGTCTGAATGAACTCCGGGAGTTGGTGATGGACAGGGAGGCCTGGCGTGCTGCGAGTCATGGGGTCGCAAAGAGTCGGACAAGCCTGAGTGACTGAACTGAACTGAATTTTAAAAAATAGAAAGTCTCCTTCTGGTAAGATATACCTATAAAGCAGCTTCCCTCATGGTCCAGTGGCTAAGACTCTGGCACTCCCAATGCAGGGGGCCTGGGTTTGATCCCTGGTCAGGGAATTAGATCCCACATGCCACAGCTAAGACCAAGCACAGCCAGATAAATAAATAAGTATTTTAAAAGATACACATGTGAAATATTTACAGGTGAAATAATATGATGTCTGGTGTTTGCCTCTAAGTAATTTAGGAGGATGTGGCAGGGGGTGGAGATGAAGAAAATAGGATTGTTCTTGAGTTCGTAATTGATGAAACTTGTGATGGGTAGAGAGGTTCATAATACTAGTTTCTTTTCTATTGCTTATGCTGAAATTTTTCTTAATGTTCAAAAAGAATAAAGTCAGAATAAAGATCGTCCAGACAAAACCCTCTGCCATTAAGGAAATTCTAAAGGAATTTCAGACCAAAGAAAGATGATTATAACTAGAAGGTTAGAAATGCAAGAAGGAATGAAAAAGAAATTGGTAAAGAAGAGATAAATCAAAATGAACAGTGATTATGTGTAAAGAGAATATAACAATGTCTAATGAGTACACAGAAGAACTGTACAAAACAAATCTTCAAGACCCAGATAATCACGATGGTGTGATCACTCACCTAGAGCCAGACATCCTGGAATGTGAAGTCAAGTGGGCCTTAGAAAGCATCACTACAAACAAAGCTAGTGGAGGTGATGGAATTCCAGTGGAGCTATTTCAAATCCTGAAAGATGATGCTGTGAAAGTATTGCACTTAATATGCCAGCAAATTTGGAAAACTCAGCAGTGGCCACAGGACTGGGAAAGGTCAGTTTTCATTCCAATCCCAAAGAAAGGCAATGCCAAAGAATGCTCAAACTGCTGCACAATTGCACTCATCTCACATGCTAGCTCAAAATTCTCCAAGCCAGGCTTCAGCAATACATGAACCATCAACTTCCAGATGTTCAAGCTGGTTTTAGAAAAGGCAGAGGAACCAGACATCAAATTGCCAACATCCACTGGATCATCGAAAAAGCAAGAGAGTTCCAGAAAAACATCTATTTCTGCTTTATTGACTATGCCAAAGCCTTTGACTGTGTGGATCACAATAAACTGTGGAAAATTCTGAAAGAGATGGGAATACCAAACAACTTGACCTGCCTCTTGAGAAACCTGTATGCAAGTCAGGAAGCAACAGTTAGAACTGGGCATGGAACAACAGACTGGTTCCAAATAGGAAAAGGAGTACGTCAAGGCTGTATATTGTCACCCTGCTTATTTAACATATGCAGAATACATCATGAGAAATGCTGGGCTGGAAGAAACACAAGCTGGAATCAAGATTGCGGGGATAAATATCAATAACCTCAGATATGCAGATGACACCACCCTTATGGCAGAAAGTGAAGAGGAACTAAAAAACCTCTTGATGATAGTGAAAGAGGAGGGTGAAAAGTTGGCTTAAAGCTCAACATTCAGAAAACGAAGATCATGGTATCCAGTCCCATCACTTCATGGGAAATAGATGGGGAAACAATGTCAGACTTTAATTTTTTGGGCTCCAAAATCACTGCAGATGGTGATCGCAGCCATGAAATTAAGAGATGCTTACTCCTTGGAAGGAAAGTTATGAGCAACCTAGATAGCATATTCAAAAGCAGAGACATTACTTTGCAAACAAAGGTCCGTCTAGTCAAGGCTATGGTTTTTCCAGTAGTCATGTATGGATGTGAGAGTTGGACTGTGAAGAAAGATGAGTGCCAAAGAATTGATGCTTTTGAACTGTGGTGTTGGAGAAGACTCTTGAGAGTCCCTTGGACTGCAAGGAGATCCAACCAGTCCATTCTAAAGGAGATCAGTCCTGGGTGTTCATTGGAAGGACTGATGCTGAAGCTGAAACTCCAGTACTTTGGCCACCTTATGTGAAGAGTTGACTCATTGGAAAAGACTCTGATGCTGGGAGGGATTGGGGGCAGGAGGAGAAGGGGACGACAAGAGGATGAGATGGCCGGATGGCATCACCGACTCGATGGACGTGAGTCAGAGTGAACTCCCGGAGCTGGTGATGGACAGGGAGGCCTGGCGTGCTGCAGTTCATGGGGTCGCAAAGAGTCGGACACGACTGAGCAACTGAACTGAACTGAATGTACTCTTAAAATTACATTTTATTGTAATAAAATGAATAAAATAAAAAGAATAAAAATACACACCACAGAAATAGCATGTATTTGAAACATTGAATAAATTGAGTTAAAGAGGTCTAAGCTTCTTTCATGGTCTAGAAAGAGGATCTGATATGAAGTTACACTGGGTCCTGGCAAGTTTTGGATGCATGTAACAGTTTCTAGGATTAAAAACTCAGAGAGTCTGAGGAGTGTATGAGGAAGGCCTGATACTAATTGTGAAGAAGGGAAATGGAACCATAAAAGTGTTCAATCCATCCAAGGGGAAAAAAGAAGAAAAATAAAAAGAAACATAACAAGTAGGCTAAATAAAAAGAACCAAAAAAGGATGATAGACTTAAGCTCAACTATATTAGTAAATGCATTAAAATTAATAGGCCAATTACTTTAGGTAAAAAATAAAGATTTTAGATTGGATTTTTAAAATGAAGACATGGGCTGTTTCCAAGAGACGTCTAAAATGTAAAGTCATACTATAAAACAAGAATAAAAAACTTGTCCTATGTAAATATTAAATCCTCAAAGGTAATGAGTGGACAAGACTGTATTATAGATAAGGGACTAGTGAAGGTTGCTCAGTTGTGTCCGACTCTGTGTGACCCCATGTACCATTCAGTCCATGGAATTCTCAAGGCCAGAACACTGGTGTGGGTAGCTGTCAGGAGCTGCGTTAGGCATTACTGACAAGATGGAGGCACGGCCCCAACCCCCTCTCCTCATCTCGCAGGCACGGTCTGGGGATGAAGGAGTTAGGTTTCGTGATTCTGACTCGCTCTTTCCTTTCTTCAGTTGAGTTGGCTGGAAAGAATGTTAAGGCGCTTATTGTTCTTGAGAGAAGCATGAGAAAGCACAAAGCCTTCTGCCGTTGTGCCCAGAAAATAATCTATAAAGTAACCACTGACATTTGTTCCAGGACTTTTACAAAGAATGTCCCAGGATGAGCACATAGACCGCAGTTTAAGGCCATGGGAAGGATTGTTATCTGAGACCTGTTTGTGAGGGAAATGTTTATGGCAAAAGAAGTGTGCTGAGTTTAGGGTTTAGGAATAATTAAGAATAGTTAGAAGCCTTTTTAGGAGACAGTGAGTTTAGGATACTAGGGGCAAGCAGGACTTAGAAAGATAAGAAATAAACTGAGGAATGTGGTAGGCAGCCCAGATATAAGCATGAGTTACAATGTAATCACAAGTAAACACGATTCTGAGAGAATTGCTGAAGTAGGAACTCTGTTTGAAGGGCAACAATGAGACAGTAAATCTGGGTGAGGGGGAACTGAAAATGTCAAACCTCTGAGCTAATGCTTTTGTCAAAGTATAAAAGAAGACCTGATGTTTGAAATAAACAAGTAGTCCCGTACCTCGAGTCAGAGGCTACATCATTCTGCACCGACACCACTCATCCCTTCAGGGTGATTCCCTGGCTGCTGGAGCTGGACGCCGGCAGGTAGCCTTTCCCTTCTGCAGGGGATCTTCCCAACCCAGGAATCAAACCCAGGTCTCCCACATTGCAGGCAGATTCTTTACCAGCTGAGCCACAAGGGAAGCAAGAGACTAGATCTTAACTGTTCCAAACACAAAGAGAAATGATAATTATGTGTAATGACAGATGTATCAGCTTCCATGGCAATCATATTGCAGCATGCATGTATCAAAGCACTATGTGTTACACCTTAAACTTACACAACACGTCAAATATAATCTCAATAAAAACAGCAGTGGTGTGGTTGCACATATAGTAGACAAAGTAGGTTTTAATGCAAAAAACTAATAGGGATAAGAGGGTAATTAGAGTGACTGGCATTTTGGTTATACTGAGAGTCTTCATGGTGCTCCCCGGGTGGTGGTGAGGAGGGTGGTTAGGGCACAGGTGGGACTTTTCGTTGTTGACAATGGTCAGTTTCTTTGCTGGATGGTGATTATATGGGTGTTTGCTTTGTAATCGTTGTGCGCTCAGTTGCTCAATCGTGTCCAGCTCTTTGTAACCCCATGGACTGTAGCCCACCAGACTCCCCTGTCCATGGGATTCCCCAGGCAAGAATACAGGAGTGGGTTGCCATTTCCTTCTCCAGGGGATCTTTCTGACCCAGGGATCGAACCGTGTCTCTTGTGTCTCCTGCATTGGCAGGCAGATTCTTTACCACGACACCACCTGGGAAGCCCTTTATAATTCTTGGATAGACGATCTACTGTACCTTCTGTGACATATTTCACAGAAGAATTTGGCGGGTTTTTTGTTGTTGTTGTTGTTGTTGTTTTAATAAATAAATGATGAGGGCTGTTCTATTCCAAGCAGGCTGACATCAGAGCATAAGCCCTTAGTCACATTAATTCTGTGTTTACAAAGTACCTAATAGTAAGTAAAAAGTTCTTTGTACATGTTAACTAGTTTAACCCTTATGATGGCTCTGTGATGTGGATTCTATTTTTCATCTCCATTTTAAGATATGGAAACAGGGACATACACACGTTAAGTTCAAGGTCGGAGAACTAGAAAGGAACAAAGCCAGGAACTGAAATCTGCAACCTGGTTTCAAAGCCTCTGTGCCTGACAGCTGAGTTGCAAGACCTCTTTTCGACACTCTGGTACAAAAGAAAAGGGCTTTTTTTGGTATAGGCTGATAATATTTTTTCCTCTAGAAATAAATCTCTGCTGTCACATTGGGGAAACTTTTCGTACTGGAGAACGTTTAGCCTAGAAGGGCAAAGAGTTGGGGAAAAAAGTGGAGTGATTTCTATTTACTAAATCAGTAGTAGTTAAGCAGTGTGTTTTGGAGGGGCAGAGGCAGACAGACCAGTAGGATTGAGAACCTAGGAATAGACCTAAGTAAGCATGGAAATAAAGAAAAACAGAGAAGCCCTACAAATCAGTGATGAAAAGATGGACAATTTAACATATTGTGTAGGGGAAGATGGCTATCTGTATGGAAAAATGTGAAAGTTGCTGCCTCACACTACATATAGTTATAAATTCCAGACAGATTCAAGGCTCTTTTAAAAGAAGATAACATAGGAGAAATGCCTTCACATCTGTATGACTACACTGAAATTATATTTATATGAAAAACCCAACCCTTTATGTGACCAGAGACATAATACAGCCAGTAAAAGATGTGCCACAGATGGGGACAAAATGTTTAGAACTCATAAAACTGACCTCTTGGGCCCAGAATATATGAACTCCATCCCCCAGTGAATTTTCTAAAAAGTCAACAGAAAAATAAGCAAAGTATTTGAGTTGGCAGCTCACAGAATTTAACAGATGAAAATGCAAGAGATGAAAATGCAAGGCATATAAAACACAAGTTTTTAGTATCAGTATGTCCTGTGTTTCCTATACTTCCTGTATATCCACGTCCTGAGCTTCCTATGGTTTATTTGGCAACTTTACAGAAAAAAATGCCCAACCTTACTAGAAATGAAAGCATGCAAATTACAACAACAATAAAAGCTCACATCCATCAATTTAGCAAAAATGATGCTAAAAAAATTTAGCAACAATGTTAATAATATTTTCTAGTGGGTATGTAAGAAGGGTACAGTCTCCTTAGAGAAGATTTTGCAATACCTACTAAAGTAAACAGATGTTCATTAAAATGTGACCTACCAATTCTACTTCGAGGTGTCCATCAAGACACTTTCTCATCAGTGCATAAAGAAACTTGTACAAGGATATCGTTTGCTTACTATGGAAGCAACAAAACAAACAAGACAAGATGAAGACAATCCTATTGTTCCTCAAGGGATCACACGTTTGTTTGATTATATAGTATAATTGTCTCATAATCGTTTAACAAAAGCCAAGTTCCCTGCACTATATAGTAGACCCTGGTTGTTTACTCCCTACAAAGCAGTTCGTATCTGAAACCCCAGACTCCTTGTTTGTCCCCCACCCACTTTCCCCTTTGGCAACCTTAAGTTTGTCTTCTATGTCTATAAGTCTATTTCTGTTTTGTCAACAAGTTCATTTGTATAAATATCGTATTCTAGATTCCACATATAAACGGTACTCATGTGATATTTGTCTTTCTATCGGACTTACTTAGTATGATAATCTCTGGGTCCATCCATGTTACTGCAAATGGCATCATTTCATCCTTTTTCCCTGCTTATTTAACTTATATGCAGACTACATCATGAGAAATGCTGGACTGGAAGAAATACAAGCTGGAATCAAGATTGCCAGGAGCAACATCAATAACCTCAGATATGCAGATGACACCACCCTTATGGCAGAAAGTGAAGAGGAGCTAAAAAGCCTCTTGATGAAAGTGAAAGAGGAGAGTGAAAAAGTTGGCTTAAAGCTCAACATTCAGAAAATGAAGATCATGGCATCCAGTCCCATCACTTCATGGGAAATAGATGGGGAAACAGTGGAAACAGTGTCAGACTTTATTTTTTTGGGCTCCAGAGTCACTGCGGATGGTGACTGCAGCCATGAAATTAAGAGATGCTTACTCCTTGGAAGAAAAGTTATGACCAACCTAGATAGCATATTCAAAAGCAGAGACATTACTTTGCGGACTAAGGTCCGTTTAGTCAAGGCTATGGTTTTTCCAGTAGTCATGTATGGATGAGAGAATTGGACTGTGAAGAAGGCTGAGTGCCGAAGAATTGATGCTTTTGAACTGTGGTGTTGGAGAAGACTCTTGAGAGTCCCTTGGACTGCAAGGAGATCCAACCAGTCCATTCTGAAGGAGATCAACCTTGGGATTTCTTTGGAAGGAATGATGCTAAAGCTGAGACTCCAGTACTTTGGCCACCTCATGCGAAGAGTTGACTCATTGGAAAAGACTTTGATGCTGGGAGGGATTGAGGGCAGGAGGAGAAGGGGACAACTGAGGATGAGATGGCTGGATGGCATCACCAACTTGATGGACACAAGTGTGGGTGAACTCCGGGAGTTGGTGATGGTCAGGGAGGCCTGGCGTGCTGCGGTTCGTGGGGTCTCAAAGAGTTAGACATGACTGAGCGACTGAACTGAACTGAACTGATGCATAGCCTAAAAATGGCCATTTTAACCTTCTAAGTGTACTGTTCAGTGGCGTTAGTACATTCACAGTGTGCATCCGTCACTATCAACTATCTCCAGAATTTTTTCATTTCCCCAAACTGAAACCATACCTATTAAACACTAACTTCCCATCCTCCCTTCACCCCCAGGTCCACTGGCAACCACTATTCCATGTTGTGTATCTATAAATTTGACTACCCTGGGAACCTATATCAGGGGAATTACATAGTATTTATCCTTTTGTGAAGGACCTATTTTGCTCAGCATAATATCTTCAAGGTTTTACCATGTTGTATGAGGTGTCAAAATTCCCTCCTTTTTTTTTTTAAGGCTGAATGATGTCCCTTTCTATGTATACACCACACTTTCTTTCTTTCTTTATCTTTCAGTGGACACTTGGGTTCCTTCTATTGGTCTTTGGTGTCTGGAGGACCAGGGTTGGGTCTCCTGGCAGAGCCTGGCACACAGAAGGTAATATTCAACTTTCAGAGCTCTTGCGTTATTTTCCTGGAACTTGAGCACAGAAAGTGAGAGAGGCCACCACCACCCTGAGGAGGAAGCCAGGGGAATTCAAGGCAAAAAGTGCATGAGAGCAGCTTCCCAATGGTCCCACGGCCTCTCCTCTTCGCCCTCCAGTCTCTCCTTCCCATGGCAGCCAATCCAAAGACCATTTCAATCCATTTTCAGACCTTTGGTGTCTCGCTGATATCCTCAGGATGCAGGTCAAGATTTTGATGATGGTCCACAAATCCCTTCATGCCAGTCCCATCCTGTCTCCGTTCTTGTCTCTTAGCACTCCTCACACCGACTGGATTCAGCTTCTTCTCAGTCATAAAGCGTATCATCTGTAGGTACGTTCAGCTCTGTCTGCCTGGAACACTCCTGTTGGGGCTAACTCCTATTTATCCCCAGAGTCTGTGTCTGTCATATGAACCGTTGCCTCACTGGTTGAGGGTTCAATGATAAGAAGCACGTTTTCAGCTGCAGGTAACGGGAGGCTTGGTATATGGTGGTTAATCAGGAAGGACTGTTCCTGTTGCCATCACAATAAACAGAAAAAGTCTAATATGGGTTAATCCAGTGGCTCAGAAAGAACATCTAGGGTCCAGAGAGCCCCCAGCTCTCCAGCCTCCGGTGGTCAACTCATCCTCTGGGCCTTGCTGTCCTCCTGGTGCCAAGATGCTGGCAGCAGCTCCTGACCGCAAGGGTCCAGACTCGTGTCCCTCTTTAGACACAAAGAAAACTTTCTCCGAAGCCCCCTGTCAGGCATCCTTGACAATCTCATTGGCCAGAATGATGTCACATGCCCTTATTCCAGCTAGTCACGTGGCCCAGGGAATGAGGTCAGGTTGAATATTCAGGCAGTCAAGGACCTGCGTCCTGCGTAGCATGGGGAAGGATCCATCACTGTGCTGTCTGAAGCTTGAACAAAACCACTGTCTTTTAGCAAGGATGGAGTGCAGCAGTGGCCCTATCTCAGTCCCTCTCTCCTCTGTATCCCCAGTACCTAACCAGTGCTTGGTACACAGTAGGCATTTAATAATTATTTGTTAAAAGAAGTCACAAGCCCACAGGGAGGATGTGGCCATCCTTCACCCCGCTCCAGGCAGCATGAACATGTAGCCACCAGGCGTGGGCTCCGTGGTGGGTCAGACACAGTCTTTTGAGTGTTTTTGTCACATGGACGTCCCTCGGGATCACCCGTTCCCTTAACAGTTGTTCTACGCTCACCAAAATACTTCATCATGAAAGCAGAAATACAAACCACCATATACCTCACTAATACTCACGAGGGGCATCAAGGCATGCCAAAAGAAACAGGCTACCATTTCTTACCTAACATGTTGGCAGAAATGAAACACCTGGACGGCACCTAGTACTGGCGAGGGTTTGGGGAGACAGGCGCTTGCATTCACTATTCATTAGAGTTGACACTGGTACAGACTTAGGGGAAAGCGGTTTGATGCTAGTCCTTCAAAATGTGCGTATGAGCAGGGCTTTGGCCCCAGCAGTTTCTCCAGGTAGGAACACAGCCTTTAGAAATCTACACGAGGCTGTGCAAAGATAGATTTTCAGGAACATCTGTGGCAAGTGTCATTCATAATATCAAAAAGCTAGAATCATTTGAAATACCTAGGGCTTCCCTGATGGTTCAAATGGTAAAGAATCTGCCCGCAGTGCAGGACATCTGGGTTCGATCCCTGGGTTGGGAAGATCCCCTGGAATAGGAAAGGCAACCCACTCCAGTATTCTTGCCTGGGAAATCCCATGGACAATTACACTGTGCATATAATGAGGCTCAAGATCCAATATCTACGTGGGTACTGGCTAGGTAAATACAGGACAACTTTACCGCAAGAAATTCAATGCCATTAAAAAGACTAAGTAGATACTACACTTAGTCTTAAGCCCAAAGTCTGAGAAACAATAGTGTATGTAGTTAACAATATGGTGTTGTGGACTTCAAAATGTTTTAAGAAAGTAGCTCTCATGTCAATTATCCACTCACACACACACACACACACACACACACACATACACACACAGGAAACTCCGTGAAGTGTTGGATATGTCCTTTTAAAAAAACAGTCTAGAAAAAATATTTATTTGGGGACTTCCTTGGTAGTCCAGTGATTAAGAATCTGCCTGACGACGTAGGAGACATGGGTTCCATTCCTGGTCCAGGAAGATTTCATAAGCTTCAGGACAACTACACTCATGAGCCCTGGAACCCATGCTCAGCAATAAGAGAAGTCGCCACCACGAGAAGCCTGTACCCCAAAACTAGAGAGTAGCCCCCACTTGCCGCAGCTAGAGAAAGCCCGAGCACGCAGTGCAGACTCAGTGCAGCCGAAAAAAAATTAAAAACCACGTCTATTTGTATTTACTTATTTATTAACCCCGGTCTTAGCTGCTGCACGGGTGGGCTCTTTAGTCGTGGCATATGAACACTTAGTTTCAGATCGTGGGATCTAGTTCCTTGACCTGGGGTCCAACACAGGCCCCTTTCCTTGAATGTGCAGAGCCTTAACCACTGAACTACCAAGGTAGTCCCTGGATATGTTTATTATCTTGAGAGTTTGCATATGTCCAAACTCATCAAATTGTACATGTTAAATATGTGCATTTATTTGCAAATCAATTTTACCTCAATAAAGAATTTTTTTTTTTGAAGAAAAACCAGCTAAGTAGATCTACGTGTACCGAAAGATGCCTTTGGCTGACTGCTAAGTGAGAAAAACAAGTTGCAAAAACAGCATTTGTATCAAGATACAATTTCTATATTTGTCTTATAAGTATATGCTTTATATTTACTTGGTAGAAATAATTCTGAAAAATTTAACGAAACTGAAGTGTCTCAGTATTTGTTAAGGTGATGATAGCTGATGTAACTGAGTGCCAAAGCTGCCTGGCACACACAGTAGAACTTTATTTCTAGCTCATCACGTCAAACACAAGTCCCAACCCAGGCACCTCTCTTCCAAGCAGCGATCCATTTGCATCCTGAGCCTGCCCTTTTCCGTACTTGGTGTTCCAGGAGGATGGCAAAGGAGGATTCCTGGGGCCAGGCTTGGAGGTGGTGCACTTCCCTTCTGCTCATTCCCATTGGCCAGAACCTGTCACGTGGCAACACCGGGCTGCAGGGGAGGCTGGGGAAAGAAGGCCACCTGTGTACCCAGCGAGAGCTGGAGACAGGTTCTGATGAACACATTATGGGGACCCGCAGTTACGCACTTCTCTGACATTTGGATATTTTCTGTGAGCAGGTATTCCTTTGATAACAGTAAATGTAAGAATGGGCCAATAGTCTCAGCTGGGTCTTTCTAACCCCACCAGGACCAGGACAGGGGCCCTTCCCACTGTGATAAATCACTGATGCTCCTAGCCGAGGAGTCAGTTTCCTGGCTGTTTTGGTCGGAGTGAATCAGTTTTTTCAAACTCCATGCGAAAGTGAGAATGAAACTCTGGGTTTGGTGACTCCAAGCGCTCACAATGCCTCTGAGGGTGGTGGCAGAAGAGTGTCCTCCCCACCCCACCAGCACACACACCCAGGGTGTCCACATGCTAATCTCCAGAACCTGCGAATAATGTGTTACGTTACATAGCAACAGGGAACTCAGGTTGCAGATGGAACGAAGGTTGCTACTCAGCAGACTTTAAGGAGATTACTCTAGATTACATAGGCATGCCCTGGGTATTCACCAGGGTCCTGACATCAGAGGAGGGAGGAAGAAGAGTGAGAAACAAAGAGATGGCATTGTGAGAAAGACTGGTCACTGCTGGCTTCGAAGGTGGTGGAAGGGGCCAGGAGCCAAGGAGCGTGAGCCCCTCTAGAAGCTGCAGGGACAAAGAAATGGATTCTCCCTGGAATCTCCAGAAGAAAATGCAGTTCTGACAACACCTGGACTGTGGCTGAGTGGGATCTCGTTCAGACTTCTGAACTCTAATATATTTCTGTGTTAAGCCACTGAATTTGTGGTGACTTGTTATAGCAGGAAATGAATATACTGAGCATCCTGCCTAAAGAACCCACCAGGATTGTTTGGTGATGTCTCTCCTTGAATGCAACCATCATCTCTGGTGGTGAAGTCAGAATGACCTGGACTGGAGTCTAGGCCTCACTCATTTCTCTGGGCCTCATTGCCCTCATCTGTAAGGTGGGGATGATAATGCTTGTAGGGCTGAGGTGGGTAACTAAGGACATCATTTTGAGTAGCATGTAGAATATGCTCCATAAATAATGAGCAGTAGCAATGGACACAGATTTCCCTGGTGGCTCAGTGGTAGAGAATTCGCCTGTCAATGCAAGAGAAGAAGGTTCAATCCCTGGGTCAGAAAGATCCTCTGGAGAAGGAAACGGCAGCCCACTTCTCTTGGCTGGGAAATCCCATGGACAGTGGAGCCTGGTGGGCTACAGTCCACAGGATGATCTACATATTGACATAAAGTGATCATTTCTCAAGATGTTCTCACTTACCCCCTAATGTTAGTTGAGATTACTCCAACTTGATGGCATCTCTTTTCAAATCCATATGCTTTGGGAGGCACCGAATCTCCCATCACCCCATCTTTCTGAAGTGGAGAGACTTGTTTATCTCTTCCTGCTTGAGACAATGGTCCTCAGGGTGGCCAAAACACCTCATCTACTTAATGCCTGAATAACCCACATGAAACAGATGAAACTTCCTGGTGAAGATGGGGTCTTAGGCATCAAAGGGGGCTGCCCTTCTCCAGGCTCGGGGCCCCTCCCGTTCTTCAGTACTGGCTGGTTCGGTAAGGAGTGTAAATTCCTTTTATTTCCAGGCAGAACTCAGCCCTGAGTGGGACAGGCTGGGATTTGGGGTTTCATTGGGAAAGCCTTTCGGTACTAACGTTGTTGTTATTGATCATTTCTGGGTAAGGAATGTCCATGATTGTTGTCCCTTAAATCTGGGAAAAGGGCCGGGGGTAGCCCTCAGGAGTGGATTCCAGGCGGTTTACATCTGGCTGGAGTAAAGCCACTCACCCTTTCTATTTTACTGAAACCTAATCCAGACTGAAGTTTGATGAGACACAGACCTTTTCATTAGGGCCGGAGGATGAGGTCTTGTTGTTTACGGCCGTTTTGTCCTTTTTATTACTAGGAAAAAAGCTGCAGGCACTCAGCGAGGCTTTACATCCACCTAACACTTACTCCTTGGAAGGAAAGTTATGACCAACCTAGATAGCATATTCAAAAGCAGAGATATTACCTTGACAACAAAGGTCCGTCTAGTCAAGGCTATGGTTTTTTCAGTGAGAGGCGGACTGTGAAGAAAGCTGAGTGCCAAAGAATTGATGCTTTTGAACTGTGGTGTTGGAGAAGACTCTTGAGAGTCCCTTGGACTGCAAGGAGATCCAACCAGTCCACCCTAAAGGCGATCAGACCTGGGTGTTCTTTGGAAGGAATGATGCTAAAGCTGAAACTCCAATACTTTGGCCACCTCACATGAAGAGTTGACTCATTGGAAAAGACTCTGATGCTGGGAAGGATTGGGGGCAGGAGGAGAAGGGGATGACAGAGGATGAGATGGCTGGATGGCATCACCGACTCGATGGACATGAGTTTGAGTGAACTCCCGGAGTTGGTGATGGACAGGGAGGCCTGGCGTGCTGTGATTCATGGGGTCTCAAAGAGTCGGACACGACTGAGCGACTGAACTGAACGTGCCCTCTGTTTGATCTACATATTGACATAAAGTGATCATTTTTTTAGAATGTCCTCACTTACCTCCTAATGTTAGTTGAGATTACTCTAACTTGATGGCATCTCTTTTCAAATCCATATGCTTTGTTTCTAGTTCATAGGGTCTCAGAAAGTCGGACACAACTGAGCGACTGAACTGGGCTGATCTTTTCATTGTAGGAAATATGACAAATATAAAAATACAAAACAAGTAGAAAGAAAAACAAAAATCATCAGTGTGCCACTTCTGTTAATATTTTGCTCTTTTCTTCTTCCAGTGTTTTTCTTGATATTAATAGTAGCCTTGTTCATTATTATTAATTAATGAGTAAGGTTAATTAACTAATCATATATAAAAATATAAATTAATACTAATTTTATGGTGCGTGTACTATTTTCTGAGCTTTCTTCACTTGAAATGACCTGTTGGAAGGTGCCTCCTTGGTGTTCAGAATTACCTGTGGTCTTGGGAGGGGGGTGGCGATGCTTGCATGGTGTCCTGCTAGCTCAAGAGAAGAGAGAGAACAATTGGCCTGGATTTTTCTGATCATGTGCTTGTTTCAAAAATTTGAACATTATAGAGATGTGCGTGCACGTGTGCTAGGTTACTTCAGTCACGTCCAACTCCTTGGGACCCGATGGACTATTGCAGCCCGCCAGGCTCCTCTGCCCATGGGGATTCTCCAGGCAAGAATACTGGAGTGGGTTACCATTTCCTCCTCCAGGGGATCTTCCTGACCCAGGGATCAAACCCAGTCTCTTACGTCTCCTGCATTGGCAGGAGGGTTCTTTGCCACTAGTGCCACCTGGGAAGCCCCTTATAGAAATGTATATCTTGGATATACAAAATCCTTGTAATCCTGAACCTCAGAAATAATCGCCACTGCTTGGTATATGTTATTTTCAGATTTATCTATCCAATAACAAAAATTTACAAGGATGTATTAAAGTATTACTTAATGAAAAGTATGGTCTTGCTGTCTATAGGGTTGTGTGACTTCTACCTCATAATAAATGTCATCTCGACAACACATGTAAATCTCTCTCCTTTTTTTTTTTCTTTGTTGTTGTTGTTTTAATAGCTCAGTCGTGTCTTGACTCTTTTGAGATCCCATGGACTGTAGCCTACCAGGCTCCTCTGTCCATGGGATTTTCCAGGCAAGAATACCAGAGTGGGTTGCCATTTCCTTCTCCATCCTTTTTTTTTTAAAAAAAAAAAAAAAAACAACAATTTATTTATATGGCTGCACCAGGCCTTGGTTGGAGCATGTAGGATTTTTTTTTTTTTCAGTTGTAGCTTGCAGCATCTTCCCTCATGGCTCAGATGGTAAAGAGTCTGCCTGAAAAGCAGCAGACCTGGGTTTGATCGCTGGGTTGGAAAGATCCCCTAGTGAAGGAAATGGCAACCCACTCCAGTATTCTCGACCGTAGAATTGCATGAACAGAGGAGCCTGGTGGGCTACAAACCGTGGGGGGCAAAGAGTCGGGCATGACTGAGAGAGTAACATTTTCACTTTCATGCAGCAGCTTTAGTTGGTGCATTCCAGCTCTCAGTTCCTGCATGTGGGATCTAGTTCCTTGACCAGGGATCAACTTTGGGCCCTCTGAACTGGGAGCAGGGAGTCTTAGCCATTGGACCACCAGGGAAGTCCCCTTTCTTTCTTTTCCATGGCTTCCTAGAATTTGGTTGTTTGGGTATGATGTAATGCAGTCATTTAACCCCCTATCAACCACGTTTGGGTTTTAGAACTGTTTTCTGTGCATAATGTTGAGCAAAATTCTTTCACCAGAGCCTTTTTTGCACAAGTGTGGAATCTCTGAGGAAGTCCCACAAATGGTTTGTGAATTTGAGATTTGAACTATCCCCACGGAGAGATTGGAGCAATTTGTATTTTCATCAGCTGTCTGTTTTAGCCCCACCCTTATCATCATAGGATATTATAATCCTTAAGAAATGTTGCCAATTGGATAATTTTTGTGTCCTTGAATTACTATGGTTTTCTTAGCATTTCTTGTCTAATTAGTGAAGTTAGGTTGAATGTCTTTTAATGCAGACATTGGGTACTTTCATTTACTCTTCTGTGATCATGTATTCACGTCCTTTGAATAAGAACTTTGAGTCCTTGTTTATTAGGAATAATAATCCTTTGCTTGTCACCTGGAGCAGCGGCTGCGCTTTGCTGGAGCAGCCGTGAAGAGATACCCCACGCCCAAGGTAAGAGAAACCCAAGTAAGATGGTAGGTGTTACAAGAGGGCATCAGAGGGCAGACACACTGAAACCATACTCACAGAAAACTAGTCAATCCAATCACACTAGGACCACAGCCTTGTCTAACTCAGTGAATCTAAGCCATGCCTGTGGGGCAACCCAGGTGGAGAGGTCTGACAGAATGTGGTCCACTGGAGAAGGGAATGGCAAACCACTTCAGTATTCTTGCCTTGAGAACCCCATGAACAGTATGAAAAGGCAGAATGATAGGATACTGAAAGAGGAACTCCCCAGGTCAGTAGGTACCCAATATGCTACTGGAGATCAGTGGAGAAATAACTTCAGAAAGAATGAAGGGATGGAGCCAAAGCAAAAACAATACCCAGTTGTGGATGTGACTGGTGATAGAAGCAAGGTCCGATGCTGTAAAGAGCAATATTGCATAGGAACCTGGAATGTCAGGTCCATGAATCAAGGCAAATTTGAAGTGGTCAAACAAGACATGGAAAGAGTGAATGTCGACATTCTAGGAATCAGCGAACTAAAATGGACTGGAATGGGTGAATTTAACTCAGATGACCATTATATCCACTACTGTGGGCAGGAATCCCTCAGAAGAAATGGAGTAGCCATTATGGTCAACAAAAGAGTCCGAAATGCAGTACTTGGATGCAGTCTCAAAAACGACAGAATGATCTCTGTTTGTCTCCAAGGCAAACCATTCAATATCACAGTTATCCAAGTCTATGCCCCAGCCAGTAATGCTGAAGAAGCTGAAGTTGAACGGTGTCCTTTTCATTCTAGGGGACTGGAATGCAAAAGTAGGAAGTCAAGAAACACCCGGAGTAACAGACAAATTTGGCCTTGGAATGCGGAATGAAGCAGGGCAAAGGATAATAGAGTTTTGCCAAGAAAATGCACTGGTCATAGCAAACACCGTCTTCCAACAACATAAGAGAAGACTCTACACATGGACATCACCAGATGGTCAACACCTAAATCAAATTGATTACATTCTTTGCAGCCAAAGACGGACAAGCTCTATACAGTCAACAAAAACAAGACTGGGAGCTGACTATGGCTCAGATCATGAACTCCTTATTACCAAATTCGGACTTAAATTGAAGAAAGTAGGGAAAACCACTGGACCATTCAGGTATGACCTAAATCAAATCCCTTATGATTTTACAGTGGAAGTGAGAAATAGATTTAAGGGCCTAGATCTGATAGAGTGCCTGATGAACTATGGACTGAGGTTTGTGACATTGCACAGGAGACAGGGATCAAGACCATCCCCAAGGAAAAGAAATGCAAAAAAAGCAAAATGGCTGTCTGGGGAGGCCTTACAAATAGCTGAGAAAAGAAGAGAAGTGAAAAGCAAAGGAGGAAAGGAAAGATATAAGCATGTGAATGCAGAGTCCCAAAGAATAGCAAGAAGAGATAAGAAAGCCTTCTTCAGCGATCAATGCAAAGAAATAGAGGAAAACAACAGAATGGGAAAGACTAGAGATCTCTTCAAGAAAATTAGAGATACCAAGGGAACATTTCATGCAAAGATGGGCTCGATAAAGGACAGATAAAGCACAGGTATGGACCTAACAGAAGCAGAAGATATTAAGAAGAGGTGGCAAGAATACACAGAAGGATTGTACAAAAAAGATCTTCACAACCTGGATAATCACGATGGTGTGATCACTCACCTAGAGCCAGACATCCTGGAATATGAAGTCAAGTGGGCCTTAGAAAGCATCACTACAAACAAAGCTAGTGGAGGTGATGGAATTCCAGTGGAGCTATTTCAAATCCTGAAAGATGATGCTGTGAAAGTGCTGCACTCAATATGCCAGCAAATTTGGAAAACTCAGCAGTGGCCACAGGACTGGAAAAGGTCAGTTTTCATTCCAATCCCAAAGAAAGGCAATGCCAAAGAATGCTCAAACTACCTCACAACTGCACTCATCTCACATGCTAGTAAAGTAATGCTCAAAATTCTCCAAGCCAGGCTTCAGCAATACATGAACCGTGAACTCCCTGATGTTCAAGCTGGTTTTAGAAAAGGTAGAGGAACCAGAGATCAAATTGCCAACATCCACTGGATCATGGAAAAAGCAAGAGAATTCCAGAAAAACATCTATTTCTGTTTTATTGACTATGCCAAAGCCTTTGACTGTGGGGATCACAATAAACTGTGGAAAATTCTAAAAGAGATGGGAATACCAGACCACCTGACCTGCCTCTTGAGAAATCTGTATGCAGGCCAGGAAGCAGCAGTTAGAACTGGACATGGAACAACAGACTGGTTCCAAATAGGAAAAGGAGTACGTCAAGGCTGTATATTACCACCCTGCTTATTTAACTTATATGCAGAGTACATCATGAGAAACGCTGGACTGGAAGAAACATAAGCTGGAATCAAGATTGCCAGGAGAAATATCAATAACCTCAGATATGCAGATGACACCACCCTTATGGCAGAAAGTGAAGAAGAACTCAAAAGCCTCTTAATGAAAGTGAAAGAGGAGAGTGAAAAAGCTGGCTTACAGCTCAACATTCAGAAAATGAAGACCATGGCATCTGGTCCCATCACTTCATGGGAAATAGATGGGGAAACAGTGGAAACAGTGTCAGACTTTATTTTTTTGGGCTCCAAAATCACTGCAGATGGTGATTGCAGCCATGAAATTAAAAGACGCTTACTCCTTGGAAGAAAAGTTATGACCAACCTAGATAGCATATTCAAAAGCAGAGATATTACTTTGCCGACTAAGGTCCGTTTAGTCAAGGCTATGGTTTTTCCAGTGGTCATGTATGGATGTGAGAGTTGGACTGTGAAGAAAGCTGAATGCTGAAGAATTGATTCTTTTGAACTGTGGTGTTGGAGAAGACTCTTGAGAGTCCTTTGGACCGCAAGGAGATCCAACCAGTCCATTCTGAAGATCAGCCCTGGGATTTCTTTGGAAGGAATGATGCTAAAGCTGAAACTCCAGTACTCTGACCACCTCATGCGAAGAGTTGACTCACTGGAAAAGACTCTGATGCTGGGAGGGATTGGGGGCAGGAGAAGAAGGGGACGACCAAGGATGAGATGGCTGGATGGCATCACTGACTTGATGGACACGAGTCTGAGTGAACTCCGGGAGTTGGTGATGGACAGGGAGGCCTGGTGTGCTGCGATTCATGGGGTCGCAAAGAGTCGGACATGACTGAGCGACTGAACTGATCATGTATTCACGTCCTTTGAATAAGAACTTTGAGTCCCTGTTCATTAGGCATAGTAACCCTTTGCTTGTCACCTGTTGTAAATGTTGTTGTCTGTTACTTGGCTGTTTTATGACCATCTGTTAATTACAGCTGGTAGTTTTTGAGTGTTTACAAGTATTATTTACTAAGAAAACTGCTTTACATGAATTATCTCATTCAGTTCTTTCAACAAATTGTTGATCTTGGTACTGTTATTATCACTCCCACTGAATAGGTGAGGAAATCGAGGCTTGGAAGTTTTCACCTGGAGAGAAGTAGATGAAGCCAGGGTTTGAACCCAGACCCCGCTACATGGCCTCCTTTCCAGAACATCATCCATGTGGTTATTTTAGCTTCCTCCAGGGGTGAACCCTGAGAGGAGATTTGAGTGCAATTTATTTGGGATGTGATCCCAGGAAAGGGCAAGGGGGCGGGGAGACAGGATAAGGTCAGAAGGACATTGACACAGATTCCATTACCGAGCAGGTGGCTGCTGTGCACAGCTGGGCTCCATCGAGTGGGAAACTCCCAGGGGAGTGGGTAATACACGACACAGACCCATGAGAGGGGCCGCAAACTGGGTATTTATCCATCAGTTCACTGTAGCACTGACTGAAGTCAGCCCCCTGAGGACATTAACTCGCTGCCACTTCAGACCTCCCCCAAGCACTGTTTTCCATGCAAATGGTGGGAAGCCCCAGGCAGAGCAGCACAGAGGCTCACTGTACAAAGCTGCAAGTCAGGGTGTATGGGGTGCAAGCAGGAGAAGAATGATCTGGCACAGTAGGCAAGCTTATCTTTTTTTTTTAAATAGGGTCACTTTTGATGAATGCTTATACAGTAAAGGCCAGTTCTTTTCTTCCCATGCAACGTTGTATATGTCCTCCCAGTTTTAGCCAACCCCTCTATCATATCACCCCTCGTCCACCGTGTCGCATGGGAAGGAATTCCATCTTTCTTACTCTGGGAACTTCGCCTTCCGAGGTCCAGGAGGCCAGCCCAGCAGCTAAGCCCTGGGGACCCTTTGCTCACGAGCCTGACGTCTTGGCTGAATGCCCGGGTGGGGGACGGTGCAGCTTTGGTGCCTATGGATCAAAATGTTGAGGGAGGGAGGCTGACTTTCCTCGGCCACAGCCCCTCTCCCTGCGGGGACACCCTCACCATCTCCTTTTCTCTCTTCATGTCCAGTCAACGTATTCTCCTTGCCGGGATGCTGAAAGAAGAGGGCTGGTCGCTGGGTCTTGGTCTGTTTGTGGCTTTGAAGGTGTGGAGTAGCCACAGTGCATTTGTTGGGAAAGCTTTGGTTAACGCTGGTGATGTAGACAGCTCACGGGAGCAGAAATGGGGATGGTAGGTGGGCCTGGGGGGCTCCAACAACGCCCCTTCCCGATTCACAGGTGACAGAGCCTGAGTGACGGTGCCCAGGGAGCTGTGGGTGGCGGATGGTGCCCTCAGCTGCCCTACCTTTCCCCTTCATCTCCCTCAGAGAAGCCTTCCCAGGACCACTCATCTCACCGGCCTCTCCCATCCCAAGACCCTCTCAACCACTTCCTAAACATTTTGTTTCAAACAGCTTATCACCACTGTAAACTATCGGCTTCTTTACCCTTGTTGCTCTTGTGTGTGTGTGTGTATGTGGGTGCACATGTGTGCACGCAGCTCTGGCACGGGGGAGGGAGTAAAGATGCCCCTTCCAAGAACATCTGTCCCCAGGGCTCCGGCCTGGACCAGGTGCACAGTAGCCTGAACTCTGTTCTAGGGGTCTGGGAGCCAGGGGTCTGGGTCTCTGGTCTGGACTTGGCCTTGGGGTTACTGGCGGGCCTGTAAGTCCTGCCTGGCATGGTCAGGGACCCCCAGAGCCAGCTCTGAGAAGGAGATGTGTGTGCAGGGCACAGTCAGGCAGTGATTCGGGATCTGGGCTGTGGGATGGGAGGGAGAAAGCAGGGGTGGGATGCAGAACAGTGGGTACCGCCCCCCAGGTCACCCTGAAGGTGGGCAGCCTTCCCCACGATATCAAGAGGGGGACTGAGGAGCAGAATTTCATTGCTTTCACTTAATTCACTCATCTAGAAATATCTGTCACGCACTTTCTATGTGCCTGGAACAGGGGATGTGGTCCTTGCCTACGTGAGTGTCCATCTTAGTGGGGGAGACGGACGACCGCCAAGTCGGCGTATAGGGTCCCTTTGGGTGTTGGTCACTGCTATGAAGGGGAGAGAAGAGAGTGACAGGGCTGGGAATTCTTTCAGATGCTGAGCAGAGGGAGGGAGGCGGTACAGAAACAGGACGTGCTCTGGGCCGCCGGGGAGATGGAGGGCACAGGGAACGCGGCGGCCTGAGATCACGAGGGGACGCAAAGGAACAGGAGTAACTTTTTAAGGAACACACCGAGCAGATGGAGGTGTTATGCCTGGGCCACTTGTAAATCACCTATTAAATGTTGTGCTTAAAGATAATCATAAAGGGCCTGGTGGAAGCAGGGAGAATCAGATGTGGTTTGGATTCCAGCTTCTTAACCCACTATCGCTCGGGTGACCCCGTTATCTCCTGGAACCTCAGTTTCCTCATCTGTGAAACTAAGAAGAAAGAACACAAAGGATCCGTGTCTGGAATGAGAGTAGACATGGCTAGAGATTCTGCAGACATCAAACGAGGAAGGGAATGTTATAAACAACTTTATGCCAGTACAGTGAATGTTTAGATACAAAAAGTTCTCTGAAAGGCAAAAGCAGCAAAAATGGATTCAAGGGGGAAAAGAATATTTTAATGCCTTTAATCCCTGAAAGAAGTTTAAAAAAAAAAAATCTGATTCTGAGCCCTGTTTCTGGCACATGGTAGGTAGGTGTCTAACACACACAGCCGTTATCATGCACTTATTCCAAACAATGATGTCAATATTTCATCATCTTCAGAAACACCTTACATTATAAGGGGAAAAAAAATCTGTTTCACCATTAAACTCTCCTATACCTACTTCCACCCCCACTAGCATCCAAAGACATCATCTACTTTATCTCATCATCTACTTTATCTATTAGGCTCGATACAAAAGACTTTCACTTGTTACTAAAAATATGCTGCTCACTTGCCTTGGAAGAGGATGCCCAGAGGAATGTACTGCAGCTTTAGACTGCTTGTAAGTACAAACAAGAGGTTTGGGTGTGCAGAAGCCGGAAGGGTAGCTTATATTATATGTTCCTGCAGCTCCCCACGTCCCATGTGACAGTGACCCAGCAAGGCTCCGTGTTCGGGGATGCGGCTGGGACACGGCGCCACGGCCAGGCTCTGAATGCATTAGCAGTGACCCAGAGTCAGTGGCGTCCAAAAGGACCTTTTCTCCGTTGATCTTGCCAAGATATTCATTTCAAAGAAGGCCCTGGCTCCTTCCGGCAGCCGTTCCCGTCGGTCACGTGCCTCCCCTCACAGGGCTGTGTTGCACAACTGGCTTTCCAAGCAGGGGTCAGGTCTTGTCCCCTTCCTGTCACAGCCTTGCCCAACTGAGGGAAGTTGTTCCAAGCCTGGGCCACGGGCCTTCGATGTGGAGAGCAGGTGGCGCGTGTCTGCTGGGCCGAGTGGAGGCTGCTCGGGGATGGGAGGGACCCCTGGGGGACCACCTGGCACCAGGCAAGGGGCACCAGAGAGGTGACCCGGGGGCAGGGGCATTGGGGGGATGTGGGGGTGGGGCAAAGCCTTCAGCTCACACCCCGGGGACCACTCGAAGCTGGGGTCCAGGGACCTTCGGATCAGAGAGAGAGACTCAAAGAATTGCAGGGGTGCCAGGGACCCATCCAGTTTCATCCAACTTCCCATTCGTCAGATGGGAAAACTGAGGCCCAGGGAGAAAAAAGGGAGTCGGCCAAGGCAGCACAGTAGGTTCTTTCCAGCCTCCTCCCACGGATGGGGACACAGATACCACATGGGGCCTGGGCCACCTCCGTGGCCTGCAGGGAAGCTCGGCTCAGGGGGCGGCAGAGTGAGCCTGGGAACATGGGTGACTCTGCGGAGGAGGCTGGAAAGGACCCCTGGTGGGCGTCGTCCTCAGAAGAGAGGGAGCCTGGGCTGTGGACATGGAGCAACATGGAGGCAGGCCGGCTGTCCCACGGCCCCTGTTTAAAATGGGGAGCGGCTCTGTGGAGCGGGTCCCCAAGGGTACCCTCCCAGCCCTGCACGCTTTTCTGGTCAGTGGTCACAAAGCCTGCAGCGCCACCAGCCAGAGTCTTTTCAGGGGATCCTCTGCCTTTCTGTTTTCAGGGCAATATCCCAGGAGAACAGAACACGCCCCCAGACTCGGTGAGTTTCGGTACTGCCAGTGAGGCCCTAAACACTTCTTCCCTGTTTCCTGGGGGGAGCAGCCATCAAGTGGGCCTGCCTCTGCCCACCTCCCATGGTCGTCTGAAGATCACTCAAGATAATGGCAGGAAAGTGCTTTGGGAACCGAAGCGCAGGCCTGCCTAAGAGGTGGTGCTAGTTAATGATTTATGCCTGGGGGCGCTGTGTTTCCTGGCAGGAAGTTGGCAGGAGGGAAGGAGACCACAGTGAGAGATAGGAAAGCTGGAAGCCAGCAGCTGAGTTTCCCAGGGGGTCAACCTGGACAATTTCCTCGGGCAGGGTCTGTCTCGGGGGGCCCTCGATTTCCAGCTCCCACCCAGAAGAGAGAGGCTACACACCCAGCTACCCACCCGAGTTTCCCAGGGGATCAACCTGGACTGTTTCCTCGGGCAGGGTCTGTCTTGGGGCGGGGGAAGGCCCTCGATTTCCAGCTCCCACCCAGCAGACAGGCTACACACCCAGCAGCCTCTCTCTGTTCAGTTTATTTTATAAATATTTACTGAGCACTTCCCTACCTCCCCGCCCACCAGGCTCCAGCCCAGCACCGGCCTCAGGGCTGAGAACAGGGTTAGGAGCAAAGCCAGGCTCAGCTCCTGCCCTTGCAGGGCAAAGCCTGGTGGGGAGGCACACGGCAAACGGGAAATAGAACACAAAGCATGTATGAGTATCAGGATTCTTGTCATTGCTGTGAACATCCAGCTGTTTCCTTCACATCTCCCTTGGATGTCTAAAGGCGTCTCTAACTTAACTTGTCTGAAGCCAAGCACTTCGTTTCACTCTCCCCCAGGCTTACGAAACGCCATCTGTCTGGTCACTAAAGCCGGAAAGCAGCCTTGTCTCTCCCTCGCTCAGTCAGCAACTCCTTCAGGGGCTGTCACTCCTGTTCCCTATAGCTGTCTTCAGGCAGCCTGCTTCTTTTACCATCCACACTGCCTCCCTCTGGGTGACAGCATCGCTCATCCTGATCACTGCACAGCCTCCTAGCCAGTCTCCCTGCTGCCCCCTCTCTCCCATCTCGTCCCCATCCACCCTTTATTCAGAGTAAAGTGTTGGAAGTGCGAGTGTTACTCGCTCAGTCACGTCTGACTCTTTGCGACCCCAGGCTCCTCTGTCCATGGGATTCTCCAAGCAAGAATACTGGAATGGGTAGCTGCTATTCCCTTCTCCAGGGCATCTTCCCGACCCAGGGATCGAAACCGGGTCTCCTGCATTGCAGGAGGAGTCTTTACTGTCTGAGACACTGGGGAAGCCCATTCAGAGTAAAATATGTTCCTAACACATAAATTGGATCCCATCAACCCTCCTGATTTATAACCGTTCCCTGGATCCCTGGTGCTTTCAGAATAAGACCCAAGCTTCACACCCTGGTCACAAAACCCTGTGTGACCTGGCCCACCTCACAGACCTTATTGGTACCTCCCCCACCCCCACCCGCCCCGCTCCCTCATGGAGTTCCAGCCACCTGTCGTGGCCTTTTATCTTTTTTGGTGACAATGCTGAGATCATGCTGACCTCAGGGCCTTTGCACCTGCTGTTTCTTCTGCCTGGAACAGCCCTTTCTCCAGAGCTCCACCAGGCTGGTCCCTTCTCTTTCCGTGGGCTCAGCCTAAATGCCACCTCTTCAGAGAGGCAAAGCCCTCCAAACCCTCCTTTCTGTCAAGTGCATCCCAACCCTGTCTGCTCCCGCCACATGGGTGTTGCCGTTGGTCACCCCTCGCTCCTTTGCTGGCTGGTCGTTTGATTGTCTCTCCAAGTGCAGGGACCTTGTCTGAAGGGTTTGCTGGGAAAACTTCATGGCCAGCAAATGCTGTTAGGTGTGTGCTCAGTTGATCAGTCGCGTCTGACTCTCTGAGGCCCCATGGACTGTAGCCCCTCAGACTCCTCTGTCCATGGAATTTTCCAGGCAAGGATACTGGAGTGGGTTGCCGCTTGCTCCTCCAGGGGATCTTCCCGACCGAGGGATCGAACCCATGTCTTCTGCTTTGTCAGGAGGATTCTTTACCATTAGCGCCACCTGGGAGGCCCCCAGCATTTGAGATTTCCCCAATAAACTTCTGCTAACTAAATGAAGGAAAGAGTTCCCTCACCTCTCCCATCCCGGAAGAGCTAAATAAAGTTCTAGGGATGCCCCCACTCCAAGAACTGGCATGGTGTGGGCACTGCCGGACCCGCTTCCCTCTCTCTAGGGTCCTGGTCCTCTCCATTCCTCATGAAGAGCTGTCTGATGGATTCTTCATTTCCCCTGTCACCGTGGCAGGGGCACAGGGCTCAGGATTTTCATACATTTGTTCATTCACGCCTGCGTTTATCCTGAACTTCCCAGCAATGTGGAGTCAGAAGACCTGGGCCTGGATGCGGCCCCTGCCACCAACCCACCGTGTCACTTTCGTCAGGTCTCAGCTGCACCCCGGGCTCAGTTTGTTCCTGTGCCGAAGCGGAGGTGGGGGTGGTGGACCTGGTGGACACACTCCTCGCCTCCATCAGAAAGGCCTTGGGAGCGCCGTCCAGGCGGGGTCCAGGTGGGCTCCAGGACGCCCGACTTCAGGCTGGAGCGAAACTTGAGTCTTGGCTTCACAGCGAGGGGATGACTGTCGGTTCCCTGCTGGCCTGTGGCCTGTGTCCAGCCCCAGCTGGTGTCTGGGAATGGAGGGAAGCGGGACAGGAAGTGATATCTGGGTCACCAGCCCACCCAGCCTCCCCACTCCACCGCCCACGTTCCCAGGCCCGCTCTGCCTGCCTCTGAACCCAGCTTCCCCGCAGACAACGGAGGTGGCCCAGGCCCTGTGCAGTATCTGTCCCCGTCTAGGGGAGGAGCTGGGAACACAGCGCATGAGGAGGTCGAGCCAACTTCCCAGAATAGGCCCCGAAGCTCCTCCCAAGCAAACAGAATGCAGAGAAGCCAGCGTTCCCAAGTTCAAGGCCAAGGCAGGGCGGCGGTCCCTGTGGAGGTGGGTCTGAGGCTGGGGTATGGTGGGAACAATGACGTGCTTTTGGCAGGCCCAGAAGATTTTTCCTTTCTGGCACTTTAGGCGGATGCCTTCCCGCTCCCCCACCTCCTGCAGGGAACTTCCTCAGGCCAAGGATCAGCAAAATCTGGAAGAATCTGCCTGGAAGCTGATTTCCCTGGTTTCTGTCCCAGAGGTCAGCTCTCTATCCCCACTCTGATCCCAATACAACAAAACAGGATGGATGAATTCCCCTGATGTTCTAGGCGCAGGCAAGTATTTTCCACGGTGTGAACCTCTCTCCCCTACAGACTTGATCTCACAACCTTCCCCCTTTCAGAGACAAATGGTTTATGAAGCTGCTTCATACTAATATGTGAACAACTGCCTACTGACTTTAGCCTGCCCTGTGTACTTGACTATGAACTCCTGGAGCCCAGGGACTGTCTCATTCCTCTTCGTGGTTGCAGTGCCAAGTACAAGGCTCGGTACAGAGTTGGTGTTGTGTGGATAATCATAAAGAAGACAGAATAGCAATAATGAATCATAACAGGTAACAATGGCTGGATGTTTTCTAAAAGCCACAGAGTCAGCTAAGGGCTTTATGTATGTTGCCTTATCTCATCTTCACCTTGTGTGGTAGGTACTGTACTTATTCCCATTTTACAGAGGAGGAAACAGGCTCGGGGAGATGAAATAACTTATAACACCTCCTCTTCCCAAATGTCTTTAATGATGAATTTTTGGCTTCCATGAGTGTGGGTTTTTTTGTTTCTTTTTGTTTTTTTTTTTTGTTTTTTTTCAGGAAGTCCCCAAATCCAAATCAGAGTGACTCGGGAGAGGACCGGAAGGCGTCAACCAAATCCCGATCAAAGTGACTTGGGAGAGGGCCGGAAGGCGTCAATGGATGGGGTTTTCCTCCCTGCCTTCTCTCCCGCTCCCACCTGCCTGGTGAAAATATAGGCGCCCCTGGGACTCCCAGCTTCAGGGCGGGCCTGGAAAGGGCTCAGGGAAGCCAAGCCTTTGCTGGAGGGTAGGGAGCCTCACTTGGGTTTGCCTGAAGCCCCTATTTTTCAGAGGCCCCCTGTCTGCCCTCCTCGTGGCTCAGGGCCCCTCAGTGAAGGGGCTCAGTGTGCGCAGGGTCGGTCTCTCCCATCAGACGGCACTCTACAAGACCAGGATCTGTAGTTCACCAGCGGGTCCCCAGGCAGGTAGGTACACAGGGCCTGGTGCTATTTGCTCCAGGAGCTGGCCCTGGAGCCCAGTGACGCCCAGTTCCAGCTTTCTCAGCAGCCTTAAAGCTGGGAGGAAGATTGTAACCAGGTTGGCCTTCGCCTAGACTTCTCGTTAAAAGGGAAGCCCGCAGAGAAGGGACACAACCACAGGACGCAGGTACATGCAGAGGCTGCCACCAGCCGCTAGCCACAGCCTCCACACTCATCTCCATCACCTGGGTCCTGGCTCCCCTCCTCCAGGAAGCCCTCCCTGGTGCGCCCCACCCACATGCCCTGTTATACCGGTCGCTTGGGTTCCAGGAAGCTCGGGGCGGTCACAGCTCTGGGGAGAAGATGGGAGAGCAAGAGTTAGGCTTCTTTAGGATTCAGAACTGGGCTTTCAGTTCCAGGTCATGGTTTCTGTCCTCTTCTCCCCTCTTCTCACGAAGAGGCTCTCTCAGTCATCCTTGCTTTTCTATCTTTTTTTCCCTTCTTTTCTCTTCTTGCCTCATTCCCCTCTTCCTTCCATCTCCCCCTCATTTCCTTCCTTCACTCCAGCACTTTTTCATGGAAGACTTGAGGCCACTTTTGCCTTCAGCCCACCTCCAGGCCTCTGGGCGTTCAGACCGGCCCGAGGTCGGCTCACTGGGTTGAGTAGTTCAGTGCCAGCCTTGGGCTCTGTGGGTCTTCCTCTGGGCTGAGTGTCGGGGCGGAGCGGCCTCATGGTGACACCCAACAACCCCACCCTCGCCACCCACCCCGCTGGGCCAGCGCTGGAAGCAAGACACCGCCACCCCCTCCACCCTCCTCGCAGCAAGTGCAAGAAGAAGTCAGGGGCCAAGGAAAGCGCCCTGGAGTAGGCGTCTCCATTCCCTGAGTGCGTGGCCCCAGAGGTATCCCCAGACACAGCTTGCATCCAGCAAATGCTTGCTGAGTGGCTGAATGAACACCACAGACTGAAGTCCTGTCTGGCTGCCTCATTTCAGAGACACCCCTTCACCTCTCTGAGCCTCAGGACCCTCGGTTAAGACGAGGAGGAGTTGCCCGACCCTGTCCACCCCCTCGAGGCAGCTGAGAGGAGCAGGTGTGACAGTGCCTCCAGGCGGGCAGGTTGTGACGGTGATGGTGGGAGAGGCTGTGCGGGGCCCCTTCTTTGGGGCTGGAAGGGGATCGAACGCTCTGGGCTGAGCGATCCTGAGGAAACCACCCAGCATTGGAGAGCCTCAAGGCTCTGCGGGGGCCCCGCCTTCCTCCCCTGCAGAACCCTAGCAGGGTCTGCCCACCGCGCCCCTACCATTCTTCGGCATTGAGCCTCCCTTTGCCCTGGCCCGCCCAGCGCAGCCAGGCCAGTGCCACCAGGCGGGTCCTTATGAACTTGGCTTTCAAGGGGAGCTGGTCTAAGCAGAGATTGAGCCAACAGGCAGGAGACTCCTAGCAGGTTCCGGGGTGGGCAGGGTGCCTCGTGCCTCCGCCCGGGACTCAGACCCACTCAGCTCTGCCGTTTGCCAGCTGTGTGGCCTTGGCCCAGTCGCTCCACCTCTCTGAGCCGCACCTGCCTCATTTCCTGCGTGGCAATATCCTTGCCTTGGCACCCCTGTCATGAGAGTCCACAGAAGAGGAAGGGCCAACCTGGCAGGGAGAGGCGCTGGGTGATGGTGGGCATCTGCCTGGCTCGGGGGAGCCCATCCACGCGCCGCTCCCCCCACACCCTGCCCCCCGCCCCCCCAACCCCCTGCCTCTCTTCCTGCCCAGGCTCAGCCAGATGGTGGGAGCAGGGAAATGCCGCCGAGCTGCACGCTCCTGGTCTATTTTGAGAAGCCTCCTGTTTCCTCTGCTGCCTGGGGCCATGTGGTGGCTGCAGGTCTCTGCTCACGGGAGGGACTCCGAGCTGGACCTTGTCCTTCCCTGACTCCTCACCCCCAGCCCTTTCCTTCCACATGGCCTGAGCCCCCACATCCTGACTCCCAGCTCAGGCACCACAGCCTCGGCCAGGAGGGGCAAAGGTCAGGTGCCCAAAGGGGGCTTTGTGGGGGGGGAGCTGGTCACTTGTTGGCAATATGGAGAAAGTGGGAAGGTGGGGTTGGCCCCCCTGTTGTCACGGCTCAGCCCCTGCCCGCCCAGACCCCTGCTTCTGCAAGCCTGGCCCCTCGTGGCCGTCAGCATCCTCAGGGCCCTGGCAGCAGTCATCACTGCTGGGGTTGAGCGCTGGGTGGAGTCATTTATGGTCCCGTACACAGCTTCCTCCAGAGTGACCTCAGGGGCCTGCAGAGAAGGCCCGGCCAGGAAGCCAGCCAGTCCCCTGGCTTGCTGCCTGGCTGGTCTTAATTGCCCCAGTCACTCCTCGAGAATACATGGGAGCCGCCCTTACCTCCCCTCCTGCCCCTCCTCCTCCCTGCACAGAGCTCTGACCCTGGTGTGCCACACCCTCAGTTGCTAGATCCGTGACCTTTCATCTCTCCGTGCCTCAGTTTACTCATCTGTGAAATGGGGCTAAGGAGATCCCCCTATTCACTGGCCTGCGGGGAAGAGATATTGAGTTAATGCTGGTGAAGTGCTTAGGACAGGGCTGGACACTTAGTAACTGTAGCTCCTATTCAGTTCAGTTCAGTTCAGTTGCTCAGTCATGTCCAACCGACTCTTTGCGACCCCATGGGCTGCAGCACACCAGGCTTCCCTGTCCATCACCAGCTCCCGGAGCTTGCTCAAAATCAACATCCGTCGAGTCAGTGATGCCATCCAACCATCTCATCTTATTATCCTCAATAAATTGCAGCTCCTATTACCTGATTGACCCACAGAGTCTGCCCACCCAGCTCTTCTATATCACTTCCATCTCCTCTTCGGCTGTGCTGGTCCAACCTCTCCCGGGGCGCTGCCAGACCTTCTTGCTGGCTTTGCCGCCTCTGTTCTCCATCCCTCTAGAGCCAAGGGCATCTTTCTAAATAAAAAGTCTGATTAGTGCTGTAGAGTTTTGGAATTAGATTTATTCATTCACCACTGCCCCCCAAATATTTGTGGTCTGAGTCTGTGCTACAGCAGTAACCTAAATGAAGTAGGAAGCTTATGTTCTAGTGAGTCCAAGTCCCAGTCCGAACCTTCATTCTGTCATCTGCAAAATGGGATCCTAGAGAACCTGCCCCACAGGTTTGCTGCGTCAGCAGAGTACTCAGCTCTTCTATCACAGTACATGAAATATTTTCCAGGTGGAAACCCTGGGATGAGGATGGTAAGGATGGTGTCATACCATTCCTCATAACCTTCCAACATTCATGCTGGACTCAGGCTCTCTGTGAGCTGGTCCCAGTGATGCCTTCCCCACCCCCACCAACCCTGTCTCTAACTTGGTCCTGAGGATACTTCGTCTCCATCACTACTTCCCAAGCAACTCAGCCCTTTCACATGCCTTGCTTTTGCATGAGCCCTTCTCCTTTTTTGGAATTTCTCCCTCCCTCCCCTTCTTTTCCTAACCTCTCCCTCCTCTTTCCAGGGCTGTCCCAGTTACCTGCCACTGCTAGGTAGAGTCTTCCCAGCCTCTTAGACAGGACAAATCCCTCCTGGATCTGGGCTCTACCTGCCAGGTGTTCGTGCCCCCACTGTGTCCCTCCCCGTGGTGATCATTATCACGTGGCCACAGGTCTATGCCCTCAGCCCCTGGGCAGGAATGCATCATGTTTACCTTGTGCCCTCAGAGCCTAGGACTGGCTTGGCCTGTTGACAATCATTGACTTTTGGCATGTGACTCATCACTGACTTTTGATGAGTGCATTCATGGCTGCCGAGACACCTCTGATGGTCAACCTCAATTTACCTAAGTGGAAGGTGGGATCAGTGTTAGAGATTCACCCCCTACTGCAAGGGAAAGACCCTGAAAAATGCCACCCCCACTGCCAGCTGCAACAGGGAAGACCCAGAGTCTACGCACTGGTGCAGTGGGATACGTTAGTCAGTGCAGACCACACGCTCTCTGATGATGCCCACGTGCTGGAAATATGCTCCTTTCACATATAAGGTGGAGAGGCATGCTCCGGTCCGTACGTGGCTTCCTCCACACAGTCATCAGGGGACCCACGCTCCCTCCGTTTCGAGGCTCTACCATTATTTAGGTCCCTGTTGTCATCTGCACCCAATGGGCAGAAAGAGAAAGTGAGAATGTGAGGAGGTCCAGCTACACTTAAAAGAATTGATACAGGCCGCCTCTACTCCTGTCCTGTTGCCTAAAAGCCCCATCACATGGCCACCCCTGAGTGAGGAAGTGGGACCCGGGGGCTAGTGTGTGCCCCAGAAGGAGGGGAGGATGTGGATTCGGGTGAGTACTGGCCGTCTCTGCCAAGGCAACCACCAGTGTGATGTTAGCTCCAGTGTGTGCGTGGAGACCGACAGGCAGACCCCCGACCACGCAGAGAGATGGGCTCCCGGCCACCCCCACGTGCTGGCATAGACACAGTCCAGACCATGCTGGACTGGAGCGACTGGAGCCGTTCATGGATCCCCGCCCTTCCTGGCCTGTTGGCCTGCCCGTTGGTTAGGGCGGGCGTGGGGAGAGCTCATGGAGGGTGGGAGTGTGGCTCTAGGTCAGGCACCCTTCCTGGGGGCCTCCGGGCACTCTCAGCATTCTAGGACCAAATTGTACAGCTTCACGAGCCCAGACCCGGGAGGCTGTCCCTCCCCTTCCTTCGTGGAATGGGCCGGGCTGGGTCGTGGGTCATGTCTCAGACTCTCAGACGGTCACAGCTGCTTAGAGGACAAATCTCTGAGCCACCCCCTGTACCAGCCGGGGAGCCGAGATCAGGCCTGCCTCCAGGGCCAAGCGCGTGCAGCTGCAGTTTGAAAGGCCCTTTGGAAGCTCAGCCTCCCTTTCCCCTAACACTTCCAGCCACCGGAAGCAGAACCAGTCCCATGGCCAACCCTGCCGGGGTGAGCAGCATGGCTGGGCCAGGACACCTGGCATCCCAGCTGGCTCTGCGACTCCCTGTCCCGTCGCCTGCTCATTCCAATGCCTGCCCCCTCTCAGTGGTCCCATGCCAAGGTCAAGGATTTCAGGAAACCTGAGAAGAGAGGATTCCTATTGACCATAGATGGTCCAGTGGTTCTCAGCAGGGATGTTCATAACTCAGCGGGTGCATTTTGGGTGACTCCAGGGAGAGGCGGCCCACTGGCCAAGAATTCTGCGCATTCTGGGCTGGGCAGAAACTCTCCTGCCTCCCACGTTCCTGCAGGGCAGCGCTTCCACACCTGAACACACAAGGCCTGAAAACACAGATCCCCGAGCTCCGGCCCAGCTTCCTGATTCACTGGGTCTGCAGTGAGTATGTGTTTCTAACAACTCCCAGGTGATGCTGACTCTGATGGTCCGGGGACCACACTTCGAAAACCGCTGTTGTGGGGGAAAATCTGTTTTTAAGTATCTGAACCTGGAATATCATTCTGTTTGACATCTAAATACAAAGTACTTCTTGCCTTTCTATATTTGGTTCATTTTTCCAGATTGCAATTACATTAATCTCTTTTGTACTGTTTACCAGGCATTTTTCACCAGCTCAGAAAATAGAGACCTCCCTGGCAATGCCCCAGGAGGTGTCTGAGTGGCTGACTTAAGGCTCCGTGGTGGCCTGGATTTGTAGCTGGGTCATTCAGAGTCATCTCTCAAATGTGTGTAGTCATACCATTGGTGTAGTCATACCATTACTGAAATAGTCTTCAAATGTCTGTGATTTTAGTATAAAATGTTTTTCTTTTGTTTCTCCTTCGTATTAGCATTAGAGCAGTGTGTGTGTGTGAGTGTGTGTGTGTATTCGTATTTCAGTTTAGTGAATGGGTAGTTTTTTGTTCCCAAGAATTTCATCTTGGGAGGTAAAGGGGATGTGACTAAATATTTACTATAAAAGGCAGGGCACTGTGTCTGTCAGGGGCTAGACCACTGCTTTAGTCCCATTCCCACCCTGGACAGAATAAAATACACCCCAGACAGGGAGAGTGATGTGGGCACAGTGGCTCTGGGAGCCTCTGCCCCTGCTGTGATCCCCAGTTTCATACGTTTTCCAGGCAGAGGAGAATGAACCCCGCTTAGAACTTGCAGGGCAGGGTGCCAGGTGTTGTGGGGGAGGGTGTCCTTAGTCCCATTGTTCAGTGAAGACTCGCGCTCTGGAAGGTTAGGTGGCCTACCAGGGCTATTGAGGCATTGGGATTCCAACCTGAGACTCTGGTTCCACAGCAACTAAGAAGGCTCTCGTGCCTCCGTGTTGGAGGATGACATCTTCCTGTCGTGCGTATGATTCTGTGCCCTCATGGAGGAGGGGCATGGGTGATGCTGTCAACAGAGCTGATTTAGTGCCTGTCCTCAGGGAGCTTAGGACCATCACTTCTTTCTGGTGGAGAAGACAGCACGAACAGCTTGTTGCCATGTAGAGGTTTTGAGGGTGGAGAGGGCAAAGGAGAGTGTGTCCCAGGGAACATGACCTGACCTGGGAGAGACTGGGAGGCGGTGGAGGGGGCTAGTAGGAGCCGGTAAGTGAGGGGACAGGAAGGAGAGAGTTCCACTCCCCAGGAGATGGTGGAAGGTGAGCTGCGTTTAAGGGGAAGGGGGCCAGGGCATTTGGAGCCCAGAGGGCAAGGGAGAGAATTAAGTGGGAGAGGCAGCTGGGCCAGCCCTCGCAGGAACAGGATGGCCTGGGCTGAGGTTGGTCTTGATTCTGAAAACAGTGAGCAGCCACATGTCAGGGTTGAATTGTGTCTCTCCCTCCCCCCGAAGGATGTTGAAGCCCTAACCCCCAGTACCTGTGAAGGTGAGTTTTTACATTTATTTCTTTATTTGGCTGCGTCGGGTCTTGGTTGTGGCACACGAGTTTGTTGCCGCGCGTGGGCTCCGGAGCATGCGGGCTCAGCAGCGGGGGCACGGGCTTAGTTGCTACATGGCGTGCGGCATCTTAGTTTCCTGACCAGGGATCAAACCTGCGTCCCCCTCCATTGCAAAGCAGATTCTTAACCACTGGACTACCGGGGAAGTCCCCTGTGAGTGTGATTTTATTGGAAATAGGCTCTTTGCAGACAATCAAGAGGAGGTCACGAGGGCGGACCCTCATCCAATATGACTGATGTCCTTTTAAAAAGGAGAGATTTGAACAGAGGCAGACGCAAGCAGGGGAAAGACCGTGGAGAGAGACAGGGAGAGCCGTGTGCAAGCCACGGATGCCGGAGGCTCCTAGAAGCCCAAGGAGAGGCGTGGGACAGATCTTCCTTCACGGCTCTTAGAGGGGACCAGCCCTGCCTCACCCAGTCCCAGCCTATGGCCTCCAGAGTAGTGGGATGATAGAGCTCGGCTGCATAAGCCCCTGGCTTGTGGTTCTTTGTTACAGCAGCCCCTGGCAACTGACCCAGCATGGGTGGCTTGTGGCAGAGGAATGACCAGTGTGACTAGCGCTGGTGTTTTGAGATGGTCTTGCTTGGTGTGGCATAGAGAATGGACCTGTAGGGAGATCTGTCAGGAGGAGACTGTCGCATTACGCTCTACTGACAGCTGATGGCTGTTCAGTGTGACTGGGGTAGATGAGGGGACAAAGGTGGAGGTCATGGAGACGCTCAGAAGATAGAATTTACAGGGCACGTCAAGGGTGAGTCTTAGGATGCTGCCTTCTGTGAAGGGGTGGATAGCAGTGGCTGTCCCTGGGGTGAGGGGTAGTGACGGCGAGGTTTGAGGGTAAAGACCGTGGGGTGTGTGGATCTGAGGTGCTTTTAAGGCATCCAGTGGAGCTGCTGGTTCTGGCCCCCAGGAAAGTTTGGACTGGAGATATAGACTGGGCTCTCCTTCCAAGATGTTTCCAGAAGCATCTGCCTCGGGGACTTAGCTAGAGCAGCTTTGATGGACCTCAGTGAGGGAGACACGTGTCTTCAACAGATGTTCTCAGCCTTGGTTGCACATTATACTCATGTGGGGAGATTTTAAAATCCCTGTGCCCAGGTCACATCCCGGACCATTAAACTGGAATCTCTCGGGTGGGATGCAAGTGTCAGGGGTTTCTGTTTCCTGTTTGTTTTTTAGCTTAGCAGAGGGTGCCGTGTTGCAGCTTCACTGTGGGTGGGTTGGAGTGAACCCCTGTTTCTGGGAACCCCTGGTGTAAGTTTCTTTGGGGTCGTGGGAGTTCCAGATAAGATTCTTTCAGTTTCTCCACATCTTCTGTCACGTGGGAGTGAGCGGGAGGGGCAGGGTCCAAGTGGGGTTGCCCAACTGCGAGAAATGGGAAAACCTGTGACTCCACCTGCTTTTCTACAAACTTTCAACCAGACCCCTTATTCCAGCCCACCATTCCTACTTCTAGTCGTTATTGGCTATTTTGCAACTTCTTGAACTGTGGCCCACCAGGCTCCTCTGCCCATGGGATTTCTCAGGCAAGAATACCAGAATGGGTTGCTATTTCCTTTTCCAGGGGATCTTCCTGACCCAGGGATCGAACCCGCATCTCCTGCACTGATGCAGGTTCTTTACCACTGAGCCACCTGTGAAGCCCTCCAGAGATCCCGGGGGCTGAACACTCCTGATCCTCCAGGGGATTCTGCAGCGCCAATCAGGTTAATGACTGCTTTTCCCCAAGTGTTGGTTTGGGATCCAGCCATCTGGGATCTAATTCAGCTACAACCTGTCTGGTTGCCGATTAGCAGCAGCCTTTTTCACGCTGTTTTTCCCTCTCCTATTCTCCCTATCCTTATAGTTTCATGGCTTCAAAACCATCCCTTGACTATCATTTCAGTGCGGTTTGGGGGAGATTCAAAAGTAGATGGATGTGTTTAAGCTTCCTCCAGCCAAGAAACCTGTGTGAACACCTTGAAATACAGATCACCTGTTGCCAATGGATAATCAAGAAGGCTCCTGGCTGTGTGTAATAGGAAACCCAAGGAATAATGGCTAAAACAAATGTGTTGTTTATCCCACACAAGAGGCTAACTTTAGCAGCTGAAGACTTTGGTTCAGGGGCTCAGCAGTGCCAGTGGCTGCTGTTCTTGGCCTTGCCTTGTGGAGAGAATGTTTTCCCTTCTCCAGCACCTACAGGGGGTGGGGATGGGGGAAACTGGCAACAGAGATGGGATATGCTGGGTCAGCCATCCAATGGCATTTCTACTCGCTCACCAGATCACCAGCAGCTTTGCATGGTGGTTAAAAGCATGGCATTTGGAGTTAGGCAAACCCTGAATTAAATCCAGTTCTGCAGTTTCTTAACCGTTTTGAACCTCAAATTCCCCACATGTGCAAAAGGGGTGACTGTAGGCCTCACTAAACAGGAGGTTGTGATGTTTGAGTGAGAAGAAGTATGTGAACAGTTTAGCCAGGAACTGTCACAAGGCAGAGACTACGCAAATGCATGTGTGGACGTGAGAGCTGGACCATAAAGAGGGCTGAGCGCCGAAGAACTGATGCTTCTGAACTGCGGTGTTGGAGAAGACTCTTGAGAGTCCTTTGGACTGCAAGGAGACTCAACCAGTACATCCTAAAGGAGACCAGTCCTGAATATTCATTGAAAGGACCGATGCTGAAGCTGAAACTCCAATACTTTGGCCACCTGATGTGAAGAACTGATTCGGAAAAGACCCTGATGCTGGGAAAGATTGAGGGCAGGAGGGGAAGGTGACGACAGAGGATGAGATGGTTGGATGGCATCACTGACTCAATGGACATGGGTTTGAGTAAGCTCTGGGAGTTGGTGATGGACAGGGAGTCCTGGTGTGCTGAGGTTCATGGGGTCACAAAGAGTAGGACATGACTGAGTGCCTGAATGGAACCATGTCCTCCTCGCCCTGGTGTACGAATGTGAGCCTAGTTCGAGCTGGCTTGCCACAGCCATTTAGTCTTCTATCCGGCCCTATGAAGGAAGTGCAGCCGGCTCTCCATACACTTGGATTCAGAGTCCATTTATATAAGTGACTTGAGCATTCCGGGATTTGATATCTACAGGGATGGAGGTGGGGCGTGGGGCAGCCCTGGACCCAGTCTCCTGCGGAAATCAGGGGATGACTGTACTATCAGCCCATTTCACAGATGAAGAGCCTGAGACACAAAGAGTTTAAGAAAATCGAATCTGGACCCAGACCCAGGCAAACGTGATCCTGGAGTTCGTCCTTATAACCCTTAACTAAGCTGCCTCCTCAAAAAACGGCTGCCATTATTTTTGTTATTCAAACATTAGCTAATCACCTGTTTTCCGCCAAGGCCTGTCCTGGTCACAGGGGTCCTAGAGATCCATGTATGAAATAAATTCCCTCCCGTCAGGGAGCTCCCAGTCTTGTGGGGGAGATAGAAACAAACATAATGCTGAGCCATGTGGAAACCGGGAACCATTTTCCCAGAAGAAAGACTGGCAAATAATACTCATTATTTGATCTGAAAAATGAAATCACAAACAAGGATTGTTCTCGCATCCAGGGGCAAAGACACCCAGACACCCAAGCTGTCCAGCTTTGGCTGGTGATCTGTTTCTGAGCTTCCCCATGGGTTCTTAACTGCTGTTTCTGTTCAGTCTTATGCTACCAACAGCAACAGAGATCCACATTTTTTTTTTAATGGAGAACTATCAAAATTATTAAAATTGGGAAATATTATAAGATTCTGGGGTGAAGCTGTATAGAAAAGAGTGGAAGTGGGTGCCACGTCTGCGGTGACTTGCTGGTGGCGGAGTCTAGCCTCAGTTTGTCCATCTGTCCAATGGGCACCATTCATAGATTCCTGTATTCATTCAAGAAAATAGGAGATCCTGTTCACCTGCTTCCAGAGCTGAATTATACATCTAAACAGTAAGAGGACAGGCAGGAGGAATTATAGAGACGGAGGCTCAATCTCTGCCTTGGAATCATGGCGGGGGTGCGATGGAGGGGGTGGAGGTGCGGGGCGAACAGGAGTATGTGTGTGTGCTTAAGGAGGCCGAGCCCTGCTTCCCCACAGGCTTCCTCCCCTACCCCCTGGGTGAAAGGGCCTAGTAGGAACCCAGTCCCTTTCTCCTCAGCATCTCCTGCACCCTGGTAGGTGTAGGACAGTCTTCGCAGGACCAGAATGGCTGTTCCCAGTATTAATGGCTCAGGAAGGGGGCCTTGGTGGCAGCTGATCAGGGTAAAGGAAATGGGTTTGCAATTATCGTCTTTGTTTTTCTTTTTTTATCTGCAGGCGCAGGAGGTAGGGAAAGGGTTTGTCTCTGCCCCTTGGTCCCTGTTCCTGGTCCAAGGTGACACAGACTCTCCTCTCTCCTGCGTTCTGGGGCCCCAGACCCCCGGGAGCGGGGGTGCATTCAGGTGGGGTAGGAGACGGGAGCAGGCTAGGGGACAGAGCCTCTCCACACTGCTCTGGGCTTTGTTTGAACCTGGTCTTGAAGATTCATCCCTTCAGAGTCCTCCCCAGACCACCCCCCACCCTTCATTCCCCCATCCTCCACCCCTGGGCCTGCTTGCACCCAAGTGGAGTACACAGGACCAGGACCCCCAGGAATGACTCATTTATAGGAAGAAGGTGCACAGATGGTTTTCAAGCAAACTTTATGACACGAGGGTCTCTCTGGCTTCAGTTTATAATTAGTCCTGACATAGGAAGACCAAAAGTCCTCCCTAGGTTGAAAAAAAAAGAACTGCCTTATGACCCAGCAATCCCACTTCTGGGCTTACACACCGAGGAAACCAGAATTGAAAGAGACGTGTGTACCCCAATGTTCATCGCAGCACTGTTTATAATAGCCAGGACATGGAAGCAACCTAGATGTCCATCAGCAGACGAATGGATAAGAAAGCTGTGGTACATATACACAATGGAGTATTACTCAGCCATTAAAAAGAATACATTTGAATCAGTTCTAATGAGGTGGATAAAACTGGAGCCGATTATACAGAGTAAAGTAAGCCAGAAAGAAAAACACCAATACAGTATATTAACACATATATATGGAATTTAGAAAGATGGTAACGATAACCCTGTATGTGAGACAGCAAAAGAGACACAGATGTATAGAACAGACTTTTGGACTCTGTGGGAGAGGGAGAGGGTGGGATGATTTGGGAGAATGGCACTGAAACATGTATAATATCATGTAAGAAAAGAATCGCCAGTCCAGGTTCAATGCAGGATACAAGATGTTTGGGGCTGGTCCACTGGGATGACCCAGAGAGATGGTATGGGGAGGGAGGTGGGAGGGGGGTTCAGGACTGGGAACTCATGTGCACCTGTGGAGGATTCATGTTGATGTATGGCAAAACCAATACAGTATTATAAAGTAAAATAAAGTAAAATTTAAAAAATAAAAGTCCTCCCTGGGGCCAGCCCATGGTTTTACCACTCACTTCCCAAGAGACTGGACGTTGGAAACTGCCAGTGACTTCAGAGACTGTAGTCAGGTGGTCACTCCCTAAGGGCCACCACCCCACCCCCTGCCCTTACTCGGGTGGGAGGGGCTCTCCTCAACCTAACTGGCATCTGGCAAAGGGCTGTCTGGGAATCTACCTTCCATGGGTCCGAATGCTGTGTGTGTGACATCAGGCAAACCATTCAGCCCCTCTGAGCCTCAGAATCCTCCCTGGTAAAAGGGATAGTCACCTTACCTGGAGTGACTTTTGTCATGGAGACTAAGTGAGATAATATGGAAAAGGCCCCATCTAGGCTCCTGGTAGAGAAGCGACTCCATAAAAAGGGCGTGGCTGCTATGGCCTTGCTGGGGGCTGGAGGGATCGGATGGGGGCATTGTGATGGCGGCCCCTCTGGGATCAGGGGAGGAGAAGCTGTGACCCCATACAGGTGTCAGGAAGCCATGGCTGTGTCAATGATGTATAAGCTGGGTGGGTATACACGGATAAGACCTTATAGTTCACGTGAATTATTTCATAACAAATAGTTCAGTTCAGTTCAGTTCAGTTCAGTAGCTCAGTCGTGTCCGACTCTTTGCGACCTCATGGACTGCAAGCGCTTCCCTGTCCATCACCAACTCCCAGAGCTTGCTCAAACTCATGTCCATCAAGTCGGTGATGCCATCCAACCATCTCATTCTCTGTCGTCCCCTTGTCCTCCTGCCTTCAATCTTTCCCAGCATCAGGGTCTTTCCCAATGAGTCAGTTCTTCACATGAGGTGGCCAAAGTATTGGAGTTTCAGCTTCAGCATCAGTCCTTCCAATGAATATTCAGGACTGATTTCCTTTAGGATGAACTGGTTGGATCTCCTTGCAGTCCAAGGGATTCTCCAGAGTCTTCTCCAACACCACAGTTCAAAAGCATCAATTCTTCAGCACTCAGCTTTCTTTATAGTCCAACTTTCACATCTATACATAATTACTGGAAAAACCATAGCTTTGGCTAGACGGACCTTTGTTGGCAAAGTAATGTCTCTGCTTTTTAATATGTTAACTAGGTTGGTCATAACTTTTCTTCCAAGGAGCAAGTGAACTAACATATGTTTGTAAATGGTTAAACGCTATTAACTTTTGCAGGAAAGTAATCTAATGGCTAGGAAACCTGTTTTTAAAAAGAGTGAGAAGAGAAAACTTAAAATATAGCACAAAGTTCCGGGGTTTGGCGGGGAAGAGCCCTGGAGGGAACTTCTCAGGGCCTCTTCAGCCGTTGCCGGCTTCTCCCTGTTGATTTTCCACCTGCTCTTCAGGTAATCGGCATGGGGAGGCAGCCTGGAAAGTTTCTGGGAGCTCTGACCCTGACTGCTGCCCGTGGGCCGTGGGTCTGGGTTCTGCTGGGGTCACCTGTTATGCGCCAGGTGGTGAGTGCCTTGCCCTGGAAGACCCAGGCCCCGGGAGCAGCAGCCTGCAGCAGGGAGCTTCTCCTTCCTGGAGGAGGAAGGTAGGGCTCCTGGGAGAGGCTGGGGTCAGGGTCACCAGAACCAGACATCCGGGACCCTGAGCAGAGGCTGCCCAGCTATCTACAACCTCTGGTTCTGACTAGTGCCGAGGACCAGGGATGGGGCTATGTCTGCGGGTGGGCGGGGGAAAGAGGCCGAGGCCTCCCAGGAGTGAGTCAGGTGCAGGCGGGAAAGTATCCCCGGCTGGGAGCCCAGAGACCCCAAAGCAGAAGGGTAGTCAGGGGAGGGGCCCAGCTCAGGCCATCCTGGGCCAGACTCTTCTTCTTGGTGTCTGCCTACCCGCATGCCTCCCTTGCGTGCTGTGTGCTCAGTCATGTCTCTTTGTGACCCCATGGATGGTAGCCCGCCAGGCTCCTCTGTCCACGGGATTTCCCAGGTAAGAATACTGGAGTGGGTTGCCATTTCCTCCTCCAGAGGATTGCCTGACCCAGGGATCAAATGCATGTCTCCTTAGTCTCTTGCATCGCAGGCGGATTCTTTACTTGCTGAACCGTTGGGGGATCCCCAAACTACATCCAGACCCCCGTTGGGAGAAGCAGTTTCACCATCTTGTTCTGAAATTTGAGCTCTGGCTGATTCCTATCGCCCTCCCCCTCAGCCCTTCACCCCCAACTGCCCGGGGATTTCTGGGCCAAGCTGAAGTCCAGCCCCCTCCCCATAAAAGTGGGGCTTGTCCACAACCCTTGTTTCCCATTCATTCTCTGCCCTGTGAAGCAGGCATGACGTCCCTCTTTTCTGTGTTAGGATAATGAGGCTCTGGAGACTGAGGGGGCTTGCCCAGTGTTGCAGAGCAGGAAAGCGACCCCAAGGCCTTCCTCTGCCTTCACCCACCCCCTCCCCAGAGATGGATAACCTCGCTGCTCAAAGTGTGGTCCGAGTCAAGGGCACCGGTGTGGGAGCTGGTTAGAAATGCAGAATTTCAGGCCCCTCCCTGGACTCTCAGCCAGAATCCGCATTTTAGCAAGAACTCTAGTAATTTGCAAGCACTTTAGAGCTGGAGAAGCATTGCCTTAGAGAAGTTCTTTCTCTTAAGACGACACAACCTCCCGACCCAGAGAGGATACCGCAGGGTCGACCCCCAGCGCAGGGTGTTCGGAAGCTCTATTTTATGGAGCCACACTGGGGTGACGAGGGTGGACTTGTCTTCAAAGACCCTTCCCTCCTGGGGCCTCACGCCCACCACGTCTCCCTCATGCCAGTCCTTGGCAAGCGCACCCCCACCCTTCATTGTACACAGCAGCTGGAGAGGGGGTGGGGGGAAGCCATTTCAATGGCAGCCTCCCCGAGACTCCCAATCTTTCCTGCCCCCAGCTGGCGAAGCTGATTGTCCCATTCAGCACCCCCTCCCAGCACTGGCTGACAGGCTTTCAAACCCCCTTGCTGCCTAATTACTGCTGATCAGGGTTTGCACGTGCCGGCTTCTGTGAATAAGTGATTCTGTAATTACTGCTGGCACCCAGCCTGCCTTGGGCAGGGGGAGGGAGCGTTCTGAGGACAAAGGGTTTTGCGGTGGGGAGGAGGGCCCAGAGGGCAGCACTGGGCTTTGTTGGGGTCTTGGGCTTCTGGGCTCAGAGGCAGAGCATCTGTGATGGGCCAGGCTGGTGGAGGGAGCCACAGCTCAGAAGAGGGCCTGGTAACGCAAAAGCAGTTTTTTTGTGTTGGGTGTGCTCTCAGCCAGGGTCTGTGCTCTGTGCTCCAGATTTCACGAGTGATCAGCTCACCCCAATTTCCCTGGGACATTCTCAGCGCTGCACGGCTTCCAGGATCATAGCTCCCCAACCAGGGACTGAACCCTGGCCCAGCAGTGAAAGCACCAACTCCCAACCACTGGACCGCCAGGGAATTCCTGACATTCCCAGTTTTATCGCATTTCCAGAACCCATCCTCCACACCCTACCAGTTCCAAGCAAACCGGGACAAATGCTCACACTACGCGTAATTCTCTCAACAACTTGAAGAGACCGCAGAGCCACTAACCCCATTTTACAGATGGAGAAACCAAAGCTCAGAGGGGTTGAGGATTTTCCAGGGCGAAACAGCTGCTAAGTGCCAGAGCTGGACTTGGACCCAGGCCTATCTGCTTCCAAAGATCCACAGGGCGTAGAACCCTCCCCATTGCCAAAGAGCAGGGGAGGGCAGGTCCTCACACTCAAGCTCGCGGTGCGCTCCCCTCTGCCCTCCCCTGCCCTGCCCCAGCTTTCCTTTGAACTCTGGCTGAGGCCTGGGGCCCCCGCCCACCCAGCTGCCCATAGAGTTTCCACCTTTCTCTGTACAGATGGTCTCTCCCGGGCCCTAGGACTGGGCCAGACTGAGCGGACAGTGCAGAGTCAGGACCTGACGGGACCTTGGGGACAACGCGCTCAGGGAAGGGGCGATGCTCTGGCCTTGGAGCCTGGGTGATGCCAGCCTGGACCTGCCACCAAAGTGCAACAGCAGAGACCCAGCCTCCCTTGTGGGCAGGAGGGGTTGGCTTGAAGGCCGGCAGGCAGAAGCCCCTTGCAGCGCTGCCTGCCACCTGGATGTAGCTCATCCGAGCGGCTGAGAGTCCATGTGCCTGGCTTTGCCGCCTCAGCTGACTCTGTCACCTTGGGCAAGTTACCTAACTCCTGCTAGAAGGTGCTTCCTAAACTGGGGATAACAGTGACGCCCCCGCCTGAAGGTCTTAAAGAGACAGTACATGGAAGGCTCTCAGTATGATGCCTGGTGGAAATAACAGCTAGTTGTTGCTATTATTGTTGTTATTATTTTTAGTGCTCGCCTCCTCCCTGGGGCTGGGGACTCAAGCTGACACCCCTCCACCCCCACCCCCAGGCTGCATCAGGGTCCTGGCAGGCCTGGCTGGATGTCTGAGCCAATGAGAGCCAAGGGGAGAGACCGACACTACCCCGGGGACTAAAATAGCGACAAAGCCGACTCCAAAGCCAGGCTTTCCAGGACAGTTTTGCCCATACAAGGCCAGAGTCGGTGCCACCTGGTAGCCCCTGGGGGCAGGAGCTGCGAGGCAGACTGCCTCGGGCCTGCTCTGGGGTTTTGCAGATCTGCTCTGGGACTGCCCCCCACTGTCACATGCTCCTTCTCCCTCAGAGTGATGGCTCTCTGGGGGCTGAGTTTTATTGGAAATCAGTTTAGGAGAAGCAGCCCCCGGCTCCAGGCCCCCCTCCCGGCCAGACACGCCAGAGCCTGGACAAGAAGGAGGCCCCAAGGCCTGAGACTTCCCAGATGTCCCTCTTGGATGTGGAATTTAGAGTCATTTCTTCAGGGGAGCATCTGAGCAAAAGCCGGGGCTTCCAGATCCCCCTTAGCAATAGACATCCAGGGAGCTAGGCAGTCATCGGCCCCCTAGCTCCTCTTAACCAACTCCTGGTTTCTTTACAGAGACCACGCCTTGGATTTAGCCCAAGAAAAGGCACTTGAGTGTAGTGGGAAAGATAGGGCTTGAAACTTGCCTCAGCCATGCAGAAGCTGAGTGACCTTGGACTAGGCACTCAACTTCTCTGAGCCTCAGGGTGGCCTTCTGGTAAATGGGGATAATAATGCATGCCTTAACAATTTGTGGTCAGGATTACAGGATACTATGGTGAGATGGAATGAACAAGCCCAGGGCTGGCACACAGTAGGCCTTCTGTGCACGCTCATCTTTTTTCCTTTGGTCACAAGTCCGCGCAGGTGGGAGTTTGGATGGTATAGAGAGATCTGTCTCCACTCCTGGAAATAGCGCGGTAGGGCTCACCTCTCCCTCGAGGGGGGTCAGATGCTTGCACGTAGGAAGGAAGTTCTTGCACAGACAGCATCCACCCAGCACTGTGTACAAGAGACTCTGGTCCAGCCCGGAGAGGGAGATGGTGGTGGATTCTCCAGGCCAATTGCCAGGCTTCTGTCTCATTGTCCCATCCAGCTGGACCTGCCGATACTTCAGTGCCCAGAGGACATCTGCCAAAGGTTTCTCAGCCCAGGATGAGTCGTCCTCTGCAGCTGCCACTTATTCCAGGCCATGCTCAGTGACTGCTCTTGGAGGTACTGCTGGGGACCTTGACCGCTATGGGAATGAGACCCCTCCTCCCTGCAGAAAGCTAAGAGGTGGCACAGTCACCATGAACCGCATGGTCCAGAGTCAGGGCCTGGACCACAGCGCCTGATCACTGGGCGCTGGTCAGCGGGCAGCTTACCTCTCAGAGACCTCCTCCAGCCATCGGGCAGAGAGCGGTGCTGAGGGCCCGGATCAGCACTATGGGGACCATTCTTACTCTGTCACTGGGGTGATCAGGGCTCCTCTGAGCCTTGTTTTTCTCATCTGTAAAAGGGGAGTTTGTTCATTGAGTGCAAGAGTTTAGAAGATGGGCTTGGGGTCAGCCACAGGAGTTTCTTGTTTTGTTTTTATTGGAATATAATTGCCTTACAATGTTGTGTTAGTTTCTGCAGTACAGTGAAATGAATCAGCCATAGGCATACGTACGTCCCCTCCCTCTCAGGGTTCCCTCCCATCCCACCCCCTTCCCACACATTTAAGTCATCACGGAGAACCAAGCTGAGCTTCCTGTGCTTTTTAGCAGGTTCCCATTAGCTATCTATTTTACACATGGTAGTGTATATATGTCTGGGCATATTGCTTGAGAAAACCATAATTCAAAAGGATACATGTACCCCAGTGTTCATTGCAGTGCTAGTTACCATAGCCAGGATATGGAAGCAATCTAAAAATTCAATGATGGATGACCGGGTAAAGAGTATGTGGTACCTATATACACTGGAATATTTACTTAGCCTCCAAAAGGAAGGACATTGGCAGCTGCGTGAGTTATCAGTGCAGACCTCCCACATGTGATGTGTGTCCACCTGGGCAAGTTTTTTAGCCTCTTTGGGCACTGAGTATGGCAGTGGTGGTAATACCTGTCCCCTAGGTTTGCTACTTGAAATGGTCTGAGGGAACACTCCCGGGTGCCGGGCAGTGCCCGAGCAAGTTACCTGTATCAGCGAACTCCATCTTCCCAACAAACCTGGAAGTAGGTGCTAACATCAGCCCTTGTTTGCAGACCAGGAAACTGAGGTCCAAGTTCATATAGCTAAATAGAGTCAGGGCCAGGATCCAGAGCCCACATGCTTAACAAACGAATGTCAGCTTTTCTTATTTTTACTGTTGCGTTACTGAAACTAAGCACAACGCTGTGTTTGTTGCTGTTTAGTTGCTAAGTCCTGCCTGGCTCTTTCATGGCCCCATGGATTGTAACCCACCGGGTTTCTCTGTCCTCGGGATTTCCCAGGCGAGAATACTGGAGTGGGTTGCCATTTCCTTCTCCAAGGAATCTTCCTGACCCAGGGATCGAACCCACGTCTCCTGCAGATGAGTTCTGTACCGTTGAGCCACCAAGGGTCTGTGAATGGGAGCCTCCCTTGTTATTGAACAGGACAAGACTGATGTGGTTTTCAGTGTCCCCAGGCCTTTGCTGTTGAAAGCGGATTCTGACATCTTTTTCCTTCCCCAACCACATGGGAGGGTCTGTGAGTGTTCAGCCAGTTCCTTAGGTCTAGGCTAGGAGTTAGATGAAGGAGAAAGATTAAGAGAAGAGTGCCATTGAACACGGGTGTGAAACAAAATTGCAGGAAGGCAAAACTACGTGAATAGTGTCTTGCGGAACCTGTGAGTTGGTTCCTCTTAAGTACCCTTTAAAAAAATGTGAGCTTTGGAAAAAATCTATTAGATGAGTTGTGAACCATTGAATTGTGTCATTTGATTCCAACACCACTTAGAGACTGCGCCATATGGTCCTGCCCTCAGCAAGGTTATATCTGATGTTGAGTGAGAATGTTTGCCCAGGCTTAAGGGGAAGCTTTGAATGCATAGGTAGATGAAGGTAGAGGGCTGGCCTTTGGTGCCTCCAAAACAGCCTTGAGTCTCGGCACCCTCATGAACGCCTTCCCCCTTGATGAGACGGCACATTCCACCTTTCCCGTTTTACAGCCTTCTAAGGTCTAGAGGGACTCAGGCCCCTCCTGGAGATGATAACTATGAAGGAGTCAGCTGCATCCCAGTGAGTTCTAAGCAAAGCCCCTCTCCAAGAAGCGCCTGGTGGGCAAAGACAGCTGGAGGCCAAGGTCACAAGGGAGTGCAGCCCCGTCAATGTCTGGGTCAAAGGCCTCCAAAATCCCTATTATTAACACTCATGTGCAGCCAAGAGGGAACTGGGAAAGGCAAGAGCCACTGGGCAAGTGCAGGGCATGGAAGGGGTCAGGGAGCAGACAAGGGAGCTGACCACTAGGGCCAGCTCACCTGCGTTTCCAGTGAGGAACCAAGAGGCCTTGTAGAGCTGATGTGCTGAGTGATGGGAGACTGTTTTTCGAAAGCGAAGCTACTGTTGATTGGGTTGGCCAAAAATTTTGTTTGGGCTTTCCATAATATGTAATAGAAAAACCCAAACAAACTTTTTGGCCAACCCAGTATTCCCATCAGTTGTAAGATAAACCATTGATTTTATCCTAACTCTTTGGGGGAGTAAAAAAAAAAAAATGCTGCCTTTTATATGTGCATATCAATTGGAAGGCCCGATCAGATATCCACACTATTAAAATGTGTGTCTTGGAATCTAGGATCTGTGGCTGTCCACAGATAAGGCATCCTCGTTTCTCTGAATGGTCAGATCACTGTCCTTGGCCCTTTGCTTTCTCCTGCCTCTGTCTGTTCTGGCCATAAAGGTCTTTTATTACATGATGCTAAGTGTGAGTCCAGGGCTGCCTGCTTCCAACAATCGCTTGTTGCTGGAAGAACCAGACCAAGGAGACTGAGACGTAAATGAGAGATAACAAAACATCCTCTGGTTCATTTACTCAACAGATATTTACTGAACACTTCGTATGTGCAGGCACTGTTCTGGGAGCTGGAGATACAGGAATGAATGTCCTCAAGATAAAGTGGACACATGGTTAACTTGAGTTTTCAGAGAGGACTTATCATATGACTGGCAGAGTTTAAGTCCCCACCTCTCCTGTCTAAGTGGATGATGTGAGAGGCAGGGTCTCCCATCTCGCTTGAGCTCTCTGCTGAGTGGTTCAGCCCAGCCCTGTTTGCGTGTTACTTGGTGGCAGGTCACAAGCATACACCCGATACTGCCCTGAAGTCGTCAATTCCAGGGAGTCAAACCTGAAACAGAGGGGACTCCCCTGGTGGTCCCGTGGTTGAGAATCTGCCATGGGGTGCAGGGGATGTGGGTTCGATCCCTGGTCAGGGAACTAAGATCCCACATGCCGTGGAGCAACAAAACCTGCACAATGCAACTACTGAGCCTATGCGCTGCAGCTAGGGAGTCCGTGCGCCACTCAAGAGATCCCGCGCACCGCAGCTAAGACCAGACACGGCCAAACAGATAAACAGATACCGAAAAGAAATGAGACGGAATCATGCATGGTGCTGAAAGCTAGGAGCGATGGATTTAAGTTATCTAAGCCCGGAACCATTTCCATGCCTTCCGAGAAGTTATCTGGTCTGGGAAAACAGCAAAAGAAAACTGGGGAAAAGAAGGGGGAACAAGAAGTACGAACAACAGAGGGAGGTTTTGCTGACATAAAAGCCCAGATTGAAGAGTTTGCACTATATTTTTAACAAAAATCTATAAACATGTCCAAGTAAGTTAGCTCTAGCCTTAGTCGTTGAAACGGTGACTCAAGTTCGGCAATTTGCGTGATGGAAAAGCTGGGGAATAAAAGTCCAAATAAGTTAAAATGTTGTGTTACCCTCGGGGCGTGTAATCTGGGGCTCTTCCAATCTTTCCACCCTTTGGCGAAAGAAACCCAGGAATCCCCTACACCTCCCTTTCCCCTCCCCACCCCCATCTCCCCTGAAACCTAGTTAGTCCAGGCTGCCTTCCCCTCTTGCCTGGACATTTGCTCAACCAGCATTTCCACCCTGACACCCCATCAATTAGGCCAAATCCCCTGTTGCTGGCTCCGACACGGGCACTTCTTCATGGTACTTCATGGTCCTAACTCTGGATTTATTGCTGAGCTTGTTTAAGTCAGGGCTGCCTCCCCTACCTCATCACAGCATCCTTGAGAGCAGGGACTACATCTGTTTTTGCTCATGATTCTGCCCCCTGCGCTTAGCACACAGCTAGGAAGAGTCTGAAACGTGTTTTGACCAAGACTTGGAAAACATATCCAAATAAGTTAGCTCCGTCCTTACACTATCTCTCCTTATCTTTAGCCATGGAAAGTGCTCAACAAATATTTGTGGAAGGAATTGATAAATGAATAAATGAGTTTTAAACACAAAACAGAGGAGAATAATTTTTTTCACGTGTATGAAATTGGTTTTTCTCCTCCCCCGCAAAACAAATGCTGCAGAAATATTTCAAGATCGTCCATTTGGAAGGACATATTGGCCTGTTCAGAGCTCACTTGTGGGTGGTAGAGACCCTCACAAACATGTGTGTGTGTGTGCGTGTGTGTGTGTGTGTGTGTGTGTGTGTGTGTGGTTGAGAGGGTAAAAGAGGATTCCCTGGGGAGTGTAAAAAACAGGAAGGCAGTGAAGATTCTATCTCATTACCTATTAAGATACAAATTCACCCGACTGAGAATCCTGAAGCCTTATCCTAAGTGGAAACCTACTAAGCATTTGTGTAATGAATGCAGACATGAGGGGCTCATTCTCTTGTGCTGATGCAATGAGAGGATACAGAGGAAAGGCTCTCCCTTGTAGCCTTTTCTGTCCCCATCTTGCCCAGGTCTTCTCCTGGACGATCCTGTGGGCTTTTGCGAGGAGTTGATGGCCCAGCCAGTGGTCAGTGGGGCTGCTGTTTCTCTCCAGACATATCCCCTCTTTGTACCCACTTTGTTCCCCCTCCAAAAAGACCAAGTGCTAGCTTCATGTGGAAAAAGAGGGTATCTTATATACTCTTTTTGGGTGTATAAATTTGATCAACATTTTTTTAGGGCAGTTTAACAACATCTGTCAAAAATTTAAAGACATATAGCCTTGATGGGGGCAAATTCCCTCCCAGAAATCTCTTCCGTGGATATACCTGAACTGCATGCGGAGATGGAAAAATAAAGATGTCCATTACAGTGTTAATTATACTAGGCAAAAATCAGAATAATCAAATGTCTAACAGTAAGGAAATGACCTAATATATTATGGTCCCCCCATACCGTGGAATATTATAAGGCTGCAAGATGGTTTTCTCCATATCACACTCTCTTGGTTCTTCTCAAATTAGGAATATTACTTCTTAGTGTCTTTCTTCAAGTTCACCTCTTCTCAAGAACAAAGGATTCTCTGGTCCTATATGTCGGTAGTGCTGAGCTCGAGAATCTTTAGGCTAGAACAGTGCCTGGGACAGAGGAGACATTTACTTCATATGTGATGAATGAACAGAGTCCGATGCATAGTAGGCACTCACTAAGTAATTGCTGAATGACTGCAGGAAAGAGAATGAGGTAGGTCCACATGTACCGATAAGAAAAGAAGTTTGAGACACATTGTGAAAAAGAAGAGTTAAAAACAGTATGCATATTGCCATCCCTTTGGTGTTAAAAATAAGCAAATGGATATGCTTGTCTATGCATAGGAAACTCACGTACAAGAACATGAAGTCTTTATAATGTTACCTCTATGAGTGGGACAGAGTTTGGAGTGGAGAGTAAGGGAAAACATTGGCTTTTCATGTCATAGTTTTTGAGCTGCTTTAACTTTCTATTATGAGCATGTCGTGATTCTAGAACCACCGCCACTGCCGCCAAGCCTAGTTTAATTAAGAAAAGAAAAACAGAATGAGATGGCTGCCTGGCTCACCTTCGCTGCAACACGACTTGTATGTCAACAGTGGCAGCTGAGGCCTTGTGGGATGAGGCCTCTAAGTCCATGACAGCTGGATATGAGGTTTTCACAGCATGTAGATGTGAACTCATCTCCGTAGGTCTTCTTATGAGCTCTAAGAAGAAGGCCTCTCTCTCATCATTTTCACTGCTGAAGAAGCTGAGGCCCAAAGAATTTAGTGCCTTGCTGAGAGGTAGACAGCAGAAAATGACCCCATTTGTTTTGACCCCATGGACGCTGGTGGGGGAGGGGAATGTGTATTAGCCAGCTATTGCTGTGTAACAATATCCCCAAACTGCACCTTTTTTTTTTTTGATGTGGACGATTTAAAAAATCTTCTTGAATTTGTTACTATATCGCTTCTGTTTTATGGTTTGGTTTTTTGGCCATGAGGCATGTGGGCTTGAACCCATACCCCCCCATATTGGAAGGCAAAGTCTTAACCACTGGACCACTGGGGAATTCCCCTTCACACTGTATCTTAAGATAACAAACCTTTAATATCTCATAGTTTCTGAAGGTCAAGGTTTCAGAAGTGGCTTAGCAGGTGATTCTGGTTCAGGGTTTCCCAGAAGGCCACTGGCACGTTGTAGGCGGGGGCTGCCACCATCTGAAAGCTAGACAGTGCATGTGGGGTGGGGGCGGAAGGGTGGGGCCTACTTCCAGGCTCACTGTATGGTCACTGGAGCCCCCGAGTTCTTAATCGCTCTTAGCCAGAGACCCTGATTCCTCTCCACATGGGCTGCCTGAATGTCCTGTGACATCTGGCCTCCCCCATGGTGATGAGCTGAGAGAGACAAAGAGAGAGAGAGAGAGAGAAGCCACATAACCTAACATTATCTCAGAAGTGACGTGCCATCATTCCCACCATATTCTATTGTCATACATACAGCATGGGAGGGGACCACAAAAAGCTGTGATGACCAGGAAGCGAGGTCACTGGGGGACATCTCAGGGGCTGTTGACCACAGGGCAGCTCCATCACTGAAAGCCTGGATTCCATCCTTGGGTGGCCCCTGGGGCGGAGGCTAGGAGGACCTGCCTGGATGGGTCTGTGGTACAGTGAGGGGAAATCACAGGCAAGTCATGGTCCCCCCTGCTTGGGACTGAGTCCCCTCCAGAGGGCAGTCAACTGCCCTCTGCCTTCCCTCCTCTCGAGGATGTAGTGATGCAAAGGCAGGGGCTCCTGGGAGCCGGTGGCCACTGTCTGTGCCATAATCACAAGTGTGAGTGAACTGCTCTGGACAGATGGTCTCACCACGCTGGCCGTGTGATAGGAGCTTGACAAGCACTTGGTGATGGGCTCATTGCTTCTTTTCTAAACACATGTACTGAATGCTTCTGCATACCGGATCCTTTGATAGGGCACAGTGCATGCCTTGTACCAGCGTTTGTTGCCAACTCACTTGACAAGGTTGGTAAGCGCAGTCACCCCATTTTACAGATGGGAAACAGGCTGGGAAGGTTATGTACAATGGCCTGGGTGCCTGGGTGGACCTGCACTCAGATCGGCCTGGCTCCAAAGCCTCTGTTCCTGTTTCTGATGCAACCCTTCCTCCCACTCACTCTCCTCCCGTGGGAATTAGGGCCATCTGAGGCAGGACATGAGCCTGGGACTGCGAAGTGCCTTATCTAGGCCTCCAAGTCCTCCGTTCCTCACTAAAGAAACGGAGGAGGTATAGTCCCCAGACGAGAAGCCCCCTCCCTCCTGGAGTGGGGAGCCGAGCCCAGCCCTGAAGCCTCCCAAGAGCCAGGCCAATGGTTTTTCACTTCTGTCTGGGAGCCCAAGCCTCATAGCAGATCATGCAGAAATACTTCGGCATAAGATGGATTCACTTTTAAAGTCTAAAGCTAATTCCCAGAACGGTGGCGTGCTAGAGAGAGCCTGGGCTATGGCAAGAAGCAGACCTATGTTAAAATCCCACTTCTCTGTCCTTAGGCAAGTATTTCACCTTGCTGGGACTCAGTTTTCATACCTGTAAAATGGGGAAGCCACACTCATTTCTGAATTCACCATGAGGATTAAATGAAACATAAACAAACAGTAAGAATACCTGGCTGTCATAAGCACCAAATCATATCCATTCCTTTGTTCCCTTTGTTCTTTTTTTAATCATATCATAGAATCTCCAACACTCCCTCCAATAAAAAATGTTCTTTGGGTTGAAAAAGGGACTCTTAGTCTAGCCTGCTAGGTTTTTCCTCTGTGGGGCCCTTCCATCCCCAAATACATCTTCTAACCAGTGAAGACTCTATGCTGCAGCAGTCCCCAACCTTTTTGGCACCAAGGGCCAGTTTCGTGGGAGACAATTTTTCCGCAGATCAGGGGTGGGGGTGCGATGGTTTGTTTAAGTGGTAATGCGAGCAACGGGGAGCGGTAGAGGAAGCTTTACTTGCTCACCTGCTGCTCAGCTGCTGCATGGCGAGTTCCACTGATGGTCTGTGCCCGGGGGTTGGGGACCCCTACTGTGCAGCACTGATGCGAACTCTGTGGTCTGTGCCTTGATTAAAGTCAGGCCTGAAACCCCCAGGAAAATGGAGCCCTGGTTCAGCTGGCTTAATTTCCGCTGACTGTCCTGCTGGTGGGCCAGGTCAGGGGAGGTTCCTGCAGTATTTCTGGAGTGGAAAAACCCCAGGTTGCTGGGCGCTGGCTGTGGCAGCACTGCAGGCCAGCTTAGTCCCCGGGGGAGGCCTGGGAGGTACTTGGATTCCAGCAATAGAGCTCCCTTGCAGGAGTCGCTGCTTCTGTCCCAGCAGAGCTGGGGGAGGGGGCACAGGACAGCAGCCATTCTAGGGACCCTCAGCTGGTCCCTAGTGGGACTGGAGAGGACCTTAAGTCCTCTCCTAGTTACTTGGACCTGTGGTTTTAGGGAAAATCAGGGCCCTGTATTGCTTGCGCGTGTGCATGGTAAGTTGCTTCAGTCGTGTCCAGCTCTGTGCTACGGACTGTGCCGTGGACTGCAGCCCACCAGGCTCCTCTGTCCATGGGACTCTCCAGGCAAGAATACTTGAGGGGGTTGCCATGCCCTCCTCCAGGGGATCTTCCCGACCCAGGGATCGAACCCGCCTCCCTTACATCTGCATTGGCAGGTGGGGGTTCTTTACCACTAGCTCCATTTACTTTGTAAGTACTGCCTGCTTACTCACAAGTGGTTGATTGAATATAACCAGAAAAGGGTAGTTTCCATTCCCGTGGGGAGGCTGGCTCCAGGCAAAGGGTAGGGGGCAGCCCTTAGGAACTAATAGGTGCTTGGACCAGGTCTTGAAGGCCCTTTCTCATCCTGAAAATACAGGGCTCTGCACTATGGGGCCTCTCTGGAGATAAAATAGACAAGCGTGGGGGTTCAGAGACAGAGCTGCTGCAACATTTCTCGGGGAGAAGAGGGGCCACGAGCCAAGACCCTGGGTGGTCCGTGGAAAGAGCGCTGGATGGGGACTCTGGCTCTGACTGCCTCTGTGACTCTGGGCAAATCATCTCCCTCTCCGAACCTCTCAGTTTCCCTGCTTGGAAGACAGGGAGGGCATGCTCTTTCAGAGACTTGGCCAGCTCTGAAAAACCTCTGATTCACTTCTGGGGTTTTTCCTCATCCTTGGTAAATTGGAGATCTGCCAAGGTACAAATATTTATAGAACACTTGGCATTTTGTCAGGTGAGGTGGGAGAAACAAATGATTTCAGAGCCAGCCTCTGCCCTCCTGGAGCTCTTCAAGGATGCTCTGATATACAGCAGCCCACACACAGAAGTACCCAAATGGTGGTACCTATTGATAGGGGATCGAAGAAAGGGAGATCAAGGTGGCCTTGCATGGTCCAGGAAGACTTCTTGGAGGAGGGAGAATATGAGCCATGCCTGGTGAGATGGGCAGAGTTCACTAGATTAGAAGAAGGGAGCAGGCTGTCCCATACAAGGTCTGGTCAAGAGTCGGGGCTCACACATACAGCTGTGTGGGATGGTACACTGCTCAACCCCCAAAGGCACCATTCACATGAGGTCTGGGTGACTATCACTGTCCATGTACAGCCTACATGGCCTCGTGGAAGTCCCTGGAAAATCTGCTGAGATACCTGCAGGACTGCAGGTGTGGGAAGAGCAGCTGTGCGCTTGCCTCCTGGCCTGTGAGGTGGTACTATTCTCCCGGCTTTGAGGATCAGCTCTGCTCATTCTCTGAACACAGTTCCAAGCGTCATCGAATACAGTACATAGAGAATGGATAAACAACCAGCTCCTACTGGATAGCCCAGGGAACTGTATTCACTATTCCGGGATACACCATAATGGAAAAGAATACAAAAAAATAATGCTCGAATGCATATGTGTATAACAGTCACTTTGCTGTGCAGCAGAAATTGACACAGCGCTGTACATCAACAATACCTCACTGAAAAAAATAAATTTAAAAAGAGAAAACAGTCAAAGAGATCAGGTTCAGATGTTTCCTCTGCTGCTTTGTGGGGTCCTGAAGTGCTAATCTCTCCAGGACTCACTTTCCTCCTTGCGAATGGGCATCCCAGGAGTCCTACCCAACTGGAGGAGATGAAAGCAGATTATGTATGTAGAGTGTGTTCTTGACAAGTGATACGTCATGATGACTGACTCAGGGGATCCGGGAGAGAGGATGAGTAGAGTGGTTTCTGGAAGTTGCTGGGGGGTGGGGGGCCAGGGTGGGGTGAGCAGCTCGTGGTTGGTCTGGGCGGGAGCTAGTGCCAAATAGCAATGATTCTGCCAGAAAATTTTAGATGACTTTCAGGGTGTCCTGAGAGAACTGTTGTATTAATAGGAAAAATGCTTTGTGAAGAACATTGGAGCCAGGGACCCAGGGGACCAGAGTTCTTTTCCTCACTCACCAGAGGCCTTGGACCACTTCCTGCATCCAGGGCCCTGTCTGTCCCCCACCCCTGTTAGGGGAAGGACCCTCACAGTAGTCACGCGCTGGATTCCCTGCCCACCCCAAGCCCGCTTAAGGAGACTTAAGGATCCTGGGAGTATCACGACTCCAGGCAGACAGCTCCCCAGACTGAGATGTAAATACACGGCCACGGGACCTATAACAGGAGTGTTAGCTTCACCCCATCACATCAGCTCTGCAGATGCAGGGCTGAGCAGCAGGAGCCCCCAGCTTGCCCAGCCTACTCAGGTTTGCCCTCAAGACCCCAGAAGCTACAGTGGGCCGGAAAAGAAGCTTTTCCCAAGGGCTTAGACTCAACCCACAACTCTTTCCTTGGCCTGTGCAGCCAGAGATCGAGGGCATTTTGCCTGGTGGGAGCCACCAGCACCCTCAGTCCTTTGAGACACTTTATAGAAGGGCTTCCAGGCTTGGAGACAAGATAATAATAAAGATAATAATAGTAACTAGTCCTTTTTAAAAATAAAACAGCTTTACTGAATGGTAATACAGATCATAAAATATACCCTTTAAAAATATACGGGTCAGCTCATGGAAACGGGTCGGCTCATGGACTGGGGCCCACTGGGCTCCTCTGTCGATGGAATTTTCCAGGCAAGAATGCCGGAGTGGGTTGCCATCTCCCACTCCAGGGGGTCTTCCTGACCCTGGGATCCAACCCGCATCTCATGCATCTCCTGCATTGGCAGGCAGGTTCTCTGTCACTGCACCACCTGGGAAGTCCCCAAAGGATCATTTGTATTGATAATTGCCTTAAATGTAAATGGATTACGCGCCTCAAGCCAAAGACTGGGTGGGTGAATGAAAGCATGTGCGTGTATGCACTTCCACTTACCGCATCACTCTACTTAACCCGCAAATCGTATGCAATTATTCTATCTCGTTAGGTTAATCATGCTTCCATTATGACTTGCAATTATAATTATCTTTTATTTTTTGTCTGGCTATTGATTGTGAAAACTGATAAACATCTTTTACTATTGTGATTATGTAACTATTATTCATTTTAATCGACAGAAAATAATAGAATTCTCTGTCACTAAAATTACCACTTAGTAGAAAAACCTGTAATCCATTTAAAAAATCCAGATGCCCATTAGAATTATCTTGGAATTTTCTGAAAAATACAAATGCCCAGGTATTGTTTTTTCTCCAGAGTTCCAGATGTGATTCTAATGAGCAACCATAGTTAAAAACAACTGGGCCATATGATCATCTTTTACTTTCATCTAGTTTGTCTCACTTTTTCTATTTTATATTCAGTGCTCCCATTTCATTTAGTTTGTTTTCCAATTTTTCCACCTTTTTTTTTTGTTTTTCTTTCTCAAGCCTTTATCAAGTGTAGTAGAAAAGATTTTGTAAACATATGTATATATAGTATGTATAATATATATATTAGAAAACATGAATTTTTGCTTAGTTAAAAAATTTATGACATTTTGGGTCCACTTGTTTGACTAAGCATAAATAGAATGCTAGATTTCTAATTTATGCTTACTCAAAACTTTGATATAGTTTCATTTAGTCTGACATCTAGTATTACTGCTAAAAATCTAGAAAGTTTATTATTTTAATGATTTTAAAACAAGAAACTGAATGAATCATGAAACTTCTAATCCAATTCTGAGAATATAAAGAAATAGTGTATCGCTAAAAAAGAAAAGACAACTGGAAATTGACATAATACAGTATTATTAACTAAAGTACAGATTTTGTTCAAATTTCCCAAAATTTTATGCTAGTATCCATTATTTGTTTTCATACCTTATTTAACTCCACATTGTATTAACATTTAGTTGCATTAAGCAACTTCATGCATTAAGCAATTTGCATGCAACAAATTCTGATAAATTCCCTTTTCATTTTTATTCTGTTACAAATATTTTCAATTTTTCCTTGTTATGGCTTCTTAGATACACCCATCATTTAAAAGTGGACATTTAATTTCCAAATACATAGGGTTTTTAAAGTATCTTTGATATTAATTTCTCATTTTGATATTAATTTCTAATTAATATTACATGCTTTCTTCTCTGCAATCACCCTTTGTGTTTTTTCAGTCTCTTAACTTTATTGAGGCTTTCAATGGCTAAGTCAAAGCTCTCTCTTGGTAAATGTCACATTGCACTTGAAAATATGTGGCTCATTTTCAAATATCTTTTGCTACTGATTTCTAACATAATTCTACAGTGATAAGAGAACAAACTCTGTATGACGTCAACACCTTTAGACCACAAAATTTTTGCACTTTATTTTATGTCCCTGGATATGTTCCAGCGTCTCCCTGGTTTATCGTCTATGGGAATTTGAATAGAATTTCTATCCTGCTGCTGTGTGAAAATTGTATAAATCTTAATTACGTTGAATTGGTTCATGGTGATTTTCAGGTCTATTGTATCCTTCTATTTTAACTTTCTATCTATTCATTCTATTAATTTTTGAGAGTTTGATCATGAAACGCCAATTTAAAAATTTTAATCTGCTTAAAAAAATTAAGAACTATATGTAACTTGGTTCTGTGTTTTCCAAGTCTCCTGTAAATGTGTTATCATACTTCAATAACTTAAAAAATAAAAAAGAAAGAAGAAAAACAAAACATTAATCCTTTAATTTCATACAGTATATCATTGTTAGCTTATAGTTGACTACGATTCATTAGCATGTTAAGATTAATTAATGTACATAAACCACACATCATTCTAAATCTGAGTGGAGTGAGAGATTATGGTGACAAGTTTGGAGAAGGAAATGGCAACCCACTCCAGTATTCTTGCCTGGAAAATTCCATGGACAGAGGAGGCTGGTAGGCTACAGTCCATGGGGTCACAAAGAGTCAGACATGACTGAGTGACTTCACTTTATTTAGAGATGTCTTGCTTTTTTTGTTTGTATTCCAGAAATATTGCTATTATAGAATGGTTGTTTGTATTTAATATTAAGATATTAACACCAAACCCCTCAAAAAACCCCCAAAGTATGCAGGTCAGAACTTACCTGGCAGTCTAGTAGTTAAAACCGTGTGCTTTTAATGCAGGGGCACAAGTTTGATCCCTGGTTGGGGAACTAAAATCCCACATGCTGTGTGGCATGGCCACAAACTTCAAAAAATAATAAATAAAGTTTAAAAATATACAGGTCAGGGGTTTTAAATATATTCACAAAATTGTGCGACTGTCACCATGATTTAGGTACAGAACATTCTCTTCACTCCAAAAAGAAATTTCTAACCATTAATAGTCATCCCCACCTCCTCCCTGCCCCCAGCAACCACTAATTTACTTTCTGTCGTTGTGAGTTTGATTATTCTGGGCATTTTACATAAATGGAATCATACAGTGTGTGGGCTTTCATGACTGGTGTCTCTCACTTAGCATAATATTTTCGAGGTTCATCCTCATGGTTTCACGCTGTCGGCACTTTGTTCCTTTATACTGTTGGACTCTGTGTGTGGATATACCATATTGGTTTACCCGTTCATCAGCTGATGGACTGGGTTGCTTCTTCTTTTTGGCTATTCTGAGTAAGACTGGTATGAAGAATTGTATGTAAGGTTTTGTCTTCACATATGTTATACATTCTTTAGAGTATATACCTAAGCACAGAATTGGGTCATTCGATGACTCTGACTTCTTGAGGAGCTGCCAAACTGGTTTCCAAAGTGGCTGCACCATTCTACAATGCAGCTGGCGGTGGACGAGGGTTTCTAGTTTGTCCACATCCTCACCGACACTTGTGATTGTCTTTTTAGTCTCTCCATCATAGTGAGTATAGCTTGGTTCTCATTGTGGTTTTGATTCGCATTTCTCTAGTGACTAAGGATGCTGAGCATTTCAATGTATTTATTAGCCATTTTTACATCGTTTTTGGAGAAATGTCTATTCAAGTCGTTTGCCCACTTAAAAATTTTTCTTTTATGATTGAGTTGTAAAAGTCTTTATATATTCTAAACACTAGACTCTTGTCAGATGTATTATTTGCAAATATTTTCTCCCACTCTGAAGATTGTTTTTCACTTTTTTGATAGTGTCCTTTGATGCCACAGGTTTTAAGTTTAATGAAGTCCAATAAAAATTTTTTCTTTTGTTACTTCTATTTGGTGCTGTATGGGAGGTGCTGTTACCTAACTTAAGCTCCTAAAGATTTACTTCTATGTCTTCTTCTAAGAGTTTTATAGTTTTAACTCTTACATTTTGGTCTCTGATTCATGTTAGGTTAATTTTTGCATATGGTATAAGGTAGAGGTCTAGTTTCACCCTTTTGCATGTGTATATTCAGTTATTCCAAAAGACAGTTCTTTTCTCATTGAAAAAAATGAATTGACCATAAAGGCAAGGGTTTATTATTGGACCCTGAATTCTATTCCATTGACCCTATGTCTGCCTTTATTCCAGTACCACACTGCCTTGATTAATGTAGCTTTTTAGTAAATTTTGAAGTTGGAAAGTATGAGTCCTCCATATTTGTTTTCTTTTTAAAGACTGGTTTGACTGTGTGAGGTTCCCTGCATTCCCAAGTGAGTTTTAGTCTGCCAAAAAAATGGGGTAGGGAACAGAGGGGATTTTGATAAGGACGGTGTTGAACTGTAGTTCAGTTCAGCTTAATTTGTTTTTCAATCTGTGAACACAGAGTGTCTTTCCATCTATTGGGTCTTTTTACATTTCTTTCAGTGAGGTTTTGTAACTTTCAGTGTATGAGTCTTACACGTCTTTTGTTTTTATTTTTATATTTATTCCTAAATATTTTATTCTTACGTATCATAAAAATAACTGAGAAATTATTTTCTTAGTATTATTTTTGAATTGTTCATTGCTAGAGTGTAGGAATATAATTGATTTGTATATGTTGATCTTGTACCCTCCAATCTTGCTGAATTTACTTATTAGCTTTAATCGTATGTGTGTGCATACACATAGGTATTTTCCTTAGATTTTTCTATATATAAGATTATATCATCTGCAAATAAAGACAGGTTTTCTTCTTCTAAAAAATAATATAGATGTCCTTTCTTTCTTTTTCTTGCTTAAGTGTCCCATCTGGAACCTCCAGTACAATGTTAACTAGACACAGTGAGAGCAGACATCTTTCTCTTGTTTCGGATCTTAGGAAAAAGCTTCTAGTCTTCACCATTAAGAATGATGTATACTGTGGGTTTGTCATAAATGCCTTTAATTAGGTTTAGAAGGCTCCCTTCTATTCCTAGCTTCTTGGGTGTTTTTAGCATGGAAGGTGTTGGAGTTGGTCAAACACTTTTTCTCTTTCCATAAGATGATCATGTGGGTTTTGTTTTGTCCTTTATTCCATTAATATGGTGTATCACCCTGATTCATTGGGCTTCTCGGGTGGTGCAGTGGTAAAGAGACCACCTGCCAAGCAGGAGATGTAGGTTTGATCCCTGGGTCAGGAAGATCCCTTGGAGAAGGAAATGGCAACCCACTCCAGTATTCTTGCTTGGGAAATCCCATGGACAGAGGAGCCTGGCAGGCTACAGTTCATGGGGTCGCAAAAGAGTCGGACATGACTTGGCGGGTAAACAACAACAACACTGATTGATTTTTGATGTTAACACAAACTTGCATTTCTGGGATATGCCCCGCTTGATCATGATGCATAATTCTTTTTATGTGTTGTTATATCTTTTTATACCCCATTTATATTCATAAGTGGTACTGGTTTGTAGTTTTTTTCCTTGTGCTCCGTCTGGTCTTGGTGTCAGAACAATATTAGGCTCTTGGGATGAGTTAAGAAGTATTCCTCCTCTTTTATTTTTGGGAGAGAGTTTGTGTTGATTCTTCTTTAAAAGTTGAGTATGATTTATCAGTGAAGCCATCTTTTTCTTTGTATGAAAAAGTTTTTGTCATTCAATCTCTATTTATTGTGGGTCTAGCCAGATTTTCTTTCTGAGTCAAGTTTGGTAGTTTGTGTCTTTCTAGGTATTTGTTCTTTTTAGTTTAAGTGGTCTAGTTTGTTGGCATACAGTGGTTCACAGTATTATAATTTTGTTAGCTTTTCAAAGAATCAGCTTTTGGTTTTGTTGATTTTCTCCTTGTTTTGTTAGTCTCTATTTCATTTCTTCCTGCTCCAGTGTTTATCATTTCTTTCCCCCTTCTTGTGTTGGGTTTAATTTGTTCTTTTCCTAATTTGTTAAGGTAGAAAGTTAGGTTATTTATTTGACATCTTTCTTCTTTTTTTGATATATGTGTTTACAGCAGGAAATTTCCCTCCAAGCACTGCTTCAGCTGCATCTCATATGTTTGAGTATGTCATGTATTCACTTTTATTTATCTCAAAGTATTTCTAATTTTCCTTGTGATTTCTTCTTTAATCCATTGATTTTTAGAAAGGCTTTTGTTTAATTTCCACGTATTTGTGGATTTCCCAAATTTTCTCTTGTTGCTAATTCCTAAAACATTTCATTGTGTTTAGAGAATATATTTTGTATGCTTTTAAATAACTTTGTACCTATTGACAGAATCTCAGATTATCTGAAGCAAAAGATGATAGACATGAGGGAGGCACAGGATTAGCAATGGAACAGAAGACTTGAACAACACTATAAACCGGCCAGATCTAACAGACGTCTGTAGAGCTCTCCACCCAACCGACAGCGACAGGACACACGTCCTTTTAAAGCCCACGTGGAGCATTTTCCTTGGTGAACCATACTTTAGGCCATAAAACAAGTCTCAATAAATTGAAAGTTTTTGTCGAGTGCTTTGGTCTGGATGTTTGTGCCTTCCCAAAATTCATATGATGAAATTCTAATGTCCACTTTGATGGTATTAGGAGGTGGAGCTTTCGGAAGGTGCTTAGGTCATGAGACTAGAACCTCCTTGAATGGGATTAGCACTCTCATAAAAGAGGCCTGACAGAATGCCCTAGCTCCTTCTGCTATTTAAGGATGCAACAAAAAATCTGCAACCTGAAAGAGGGCCCCTCTCAACCATGCTGGCACCCTGATCATGTAAGTCCGGCCTCCAGAACTATGAGGAATAAATATGTATTATTTTTAAGCCAGCCGATTTATGGTACTTTGCTCTAGCAGCCTGAACAGACTACGACATCCAATCCATCATCCGGGCTTCCTTAGGGATATTTTTCATTGACTGCTTTTTGCTCCGGTATATAGACCATATTGTCCTATTTCCTAGAGTCTCATAATTTTTGTTGTTGAAATGTAAACATTTAAAATAATATGACGGTTCTGAAGAAGAGATTCTGTCCCCTCGCTAGAGTTTGTTATTGTTGCCGTCTGTTTCCTTAGCGACTTTCCTAGACCGATTCTTTAAAATCTGTATTCTTTACCATGTGTGGCCCCTGAAGTGTCTGCTTATTAGCCTCTGTGTGTGTGCCTGCTCAGCTGTTTCAGTCATGTCTGACTCTGTTATGGACTGTGACTCCTCTGTCCTTGGGATTCTCCAGGCAAGAATACTGGAGTGGGTTACCACGCCCTCCCCCAGGGGATCTTCCCCACCCAGGGATCAAACCCACATTTCCTGCATATCCTGCATTGCAGGCAGATCCTTTACCACTGAGCCGCCTGGGAAGCCCCGCTTATTAGCCTGCTGGTCAGTTAATAATTGGTCAGAGATTTCCTCAAATGCTAGATCCAATAAGTCTCTCAGCCTTTGCCAGGAGGCCCTGCAGATTTGTACTAGAGCGTGTGTTCAATACTCTGGCAGAGAGTTTGCCACTTGGCCTTAGCCTTCACTTCCTTCTTGTGCAGAGGATCAAAGTCAGCTAAAGGAAGATTAGTGCCTCTTAGATCTTTCCTGGGTGAGCTAGCAGCCCTTTGCATGTAGATTTTTAGATTCTCAGGGATACACTGGCACTTTTCACAGTCCCCTATGGACACGTTTTTATTTTTAAGCTTCTGGCTCTGAGTGGGACTGGGAGAGGGGAAAAAAGGAAGACAGGAAGGGAACTACAGTTGATAAACACTACTAGCCAGGCTCAGTGCTAGCTTTCATTATAAACCTCTTTACCTGATTCTTATAAGAATTCAGTTGGTTCTTTAAAAAAAAAATTACCTATTTGGCTTCACTGGGTGAAGGCGCGGCATGGGGAGCTTTGGTCTTCAAAGAGAAGAGATCTTTAGTTGTGTGTCGTGTGAGATCTTTAGTTGCAGCGTGTGGGCTGCTGGCGGTGGCAGGTGGGATCCGGTTCCCTGACCCCCGCCCCCTGCCTTGGAAGCCAGGAGTCTTAGCCACTGGACCACCAGGCAAGTCCCCAATTGGTTCTTTATGAGCTCATTTACTTTACAGATCAAGCAAGCAAACAAACTAGGATCCAGAAAGGTGAAGAAATGTGCTCCAGGGCACATAGCTGCTTAAGTGGTGACCTTGTCTGTCTCCACGGCCCATGCCTCTCTACCAGTGTTTCTCAGCAGTGAGATGATTTGAGGTAAACAGATGACCATTCAACAACTCTAATCGCACGCTTGTGCGCATGTCTAGTTTGTACACCCAACCCATGACTTTGTGCTTAGGACAAGGCATATATCAGTATTCAGCTTTTAAAAGTTAGTCTAAATACAGTTATTAAGTAGGATGTGAGTCACATGGTGTGTTGTCAGGGCAAAAGTTGAGAATGATGGAAGTTGACATGATGCCACATACCGCCCGTAAGGCCTCCTCTCTGACACTGGGAGTTGGGCTGGGCAGGACCAGGAGGGCTGCCTGTCAGTGCAGCGCCGTGCGGTAGAATCTTCAGTGAAAATAGGAGTGCTCTCCTATCTGAACTGTCCAACACAGCAGCCACCAACCACATGGAGCACTTGAAATGTGGCAAGAAGGAAAATTAAATTTTTAGTTGTATTCAATTTGAATGAATATAATTTGAATTTAGGGCTTCCCGGTAGCTCAGCTGGTAAAGAATCCAGCTCCAATGCCAGAGACCCCGGTTCGATTCCTTGGTCAGGGAGATCGCAGGAGAAGGAATAGGCTACCCACTCCAGTATTCTGGGGCTTCCCTGGTGGCTCAGCTGGTAAAGTTTAAACAGCCTTATGTAATTAGTTGCTACTGTACCAGCCAGTTCAGCCATAGACCAACCTCGTCACAACTGCTCCAAAAGTCATCCATTGAGTGGAGAGTGTGGCTCTCAGGGCCCTTACCCAGGAGGCCGCAGACCCAGCCTCTACCCTGAGCCCCTGGACTGTGCGGCTGTGCCCCTTAGCCTGAGGCACTTAGCCATTCCGTGCCTCAGTCTCCTCATCTGTAAAATAGGAATGCTAATGCCTGCCCCACATATCTCACAGGCTTGTGATGAGGGTCATGTGGAATAATACAGGAAAGAAGGGTTCATACACTGCGAAGTAGTAGAGAAATGAAAAAATTTGTTTAAAAAATATTTTCAGCATAGATGAGTCCCTTGGGAAGATGGGTTCAGGCTGGGCCAGGGTGTGGAGATGTGGTATGAGTGAATTGGGGGTAATGGAATATAACAGAGCCTTGACTGTTCCCGTCTGCTACATAGCCTGGGGCTGAACTTGGATTGTGGGTTGTTCCAGACTAAAGGCACCAAGTGATCAGTGAAAGCTTCAGGGAACTGATTCTGACCAAAGGCTGGATCCACAGACACGGTCCTGATCTTCCCCTCAGATTTACCACTCCTGCGGTTTCCTTACTCCAAATGGCAACTCGAGCTTCCCAGCTGCTCAGGCCCAGGCCCTGCCTCATCCTTGATGTGTTTCTCCCCACCCCCAGGCCTCATATCTGATCAAGCAGCAAATCCTGTGGCCTTGACTTCTACCCAGCATGCAACCACTTCTCCCCCTGCTCACCCCCTTAGCCATGTTATCCTCACCACCTCACCCTGGGCTCCTCTGTCTGGTCCCATCCTTGACCTGCTTCAACAGCATCCTTTCCACATGACAAGGATATTGCTGTTGCTGTTGTTTAGTCACTACGTTGTGTCAGACTCTTTGCAACCCCAGGGACTGCAGCACGTCAGGCTCCTGTGTCCCCCACTATTTCCCAGAGTTTGCTCAGATTCATGTCCATTGAGTCGGTGATGCTATCAAACCATATCATCCTCTGTGGCCCCCTTCTCCTTTCGCCTTCAATCTTTCCCAGCATGAGGTAGCCACAGTATGGGAGCTTAAAGGGATCCTTCCTGCCACACCTGGCGGTGGGGGAAGGGCGGGGTAGGGGAGGATGGAAGGGGGGTACGGGGGGGTCAGGGATGGGGGGAGTTGGAAGGGGGAGTCAAGCTTCTTCCAGTGGCCTACAGAGCCTACCTGTTCCATCTCTGACCTCGTCCCCAAATACTCCACTCCAGCCATCCAGCCTCTTGCAGGCCCTTGAACACACTAAGCCTCAGGGCCTTTGCACTCACTGTTCCCTCAGTCTGGAATGCTCGTCTAGCGATATCCTCACAGCTCACCCTTCACTGATTCTAGGACTCTGCACAAATGTCATATCAGAGAGGCCATCTCTGTGCATCTCTAAAGCTGTCTTGTCCCACCCTGCATACCCACCCACCTCTGACAGTGTGTGGTACACAGTTGTTGCTCAGTCACTCTTGGGCAAATGACCTTCAGGACAGAAGGGGTCACAGGCAGATGTGCAAGGCAGCAGTGTCAGAAGATACCGACAAGCTGCTCATCCTCTTGGATTTCAGACTCAATGAAATCTGCGCAATGAGCCCTAAATAAGGGACTCAACAACACAGAAGATTCCTCTTCCTTTCTAACAGTCTGTGATCCCGAGCTCCTAAGGGTCCCTGAAATTCTAGCTGCGCACTTGCCCCATGGCTTGGTGAGCTGGCCCTCTAGAGGAGCATTAGACTTAGGCTCACCGAGGGACCACTTAGGAAGGAGAAGGACAAAGTCTAAGCTGGGGCCCCTCCCTGGGGCAGGGCTGGAAAGGGTTAGGGGACAAATTTTGCAGAACTCGAACCTCTTGGAAGTGCTTCCATTGGCCTGGATTCATTTCAGACACTCAAGCCAGGGTCCCCTGGGCCTCTGTGTTTCCGTTTTTGTTCTTTTTTATGTACACAAAGGGGCTCCTCCTGGTCTTTCTGGCTTGGTGGTGTGGTGACCTCTCTCCCCTTGGTCTAGCAAAGTCTAGCTCCGTGTCCTTGGTTTCCCTGCTCCCCAAAGCAGTCATTCCTCAGGATTCTCTGGCTCCATGGATCTGGGGAGCCCTGACCTGACCATTTCTTCCTTCCCTTCTCCAGGAAGCTTCTTCTCCCCACCTCCCCCTCCAGCCCCAAATTGCACAGCCCCCCCCCCCCCGTTTCTCTAGGATACAGGCATCAGGGAGGCAAGCCCCCCTCCTTCCATCCCTCCCTTCCTCTTCTCCAAGCCCCAGAAGGGGCCGCCTGCTGCTTGGCTATTTTTATCCCAGGAGCTTTCTCAAGGAGAAAGCAGCGTGGTCCCTGAGCCAAAGCACAGGGCTGTGTCCCTGTGGAAAACCTCCCTTCATGGGGAAAGAATCCAGGGGATTTTTTTTGGGTCCTGGCTGGGAGCCTTTGATTTTTGTGAGTCGCGCGCACATTTGTCAAGGTTTCAGTTTGTTGATGTGTTGTTTTATTATAGAAATGAAGGCAACACCATATTATGAATCAGGTCTGGATGTCAACTCTTGCACAACTGTGATCATTCCGGGGCTTGGGTTTTTCAAAAAAGTGCTTATCTCATTGGTGTCAATAGCAGGATGGAAACAAAGTGCTGTAAGGGAAGACTGGAAGGCCTAGCGGCAGGGCCGAGGGCGTGGGGGCAGAACCACCGTGCACTGAACACCCACTAGCTCCAGACTCCCTCTGCTGTGCTTCCAAGGCCTCTAGGAAAACGGGGCAGTGGGTGCCCAAGTTTTATATGCAACAACCGATTGGTTCAAGACTGAGAAAGGAGGGTACAGGGCTGTCTGCTGCCACCCTGTCTGTTTGATCTGTACACTGAGCGCATCATGAGAAATGCCGGGCTGGATGAGTTACAAGCTGGACTCAAGATAAGTGAGAGAAACCTCAACAACCTCAGATATGCGGATGACAACCACTCCACTGGCAGAGAGTGAAGAGGAACTGAAGAGCCTCTTGATGAGGGTGAAGGAGGAGAGTGAAAGAGCTGGCTTAAAACTAAATATTAAAAAGACTAAGATCATGGCATCCGGCCCCATTTCTTCATGGCAAATAGAAGGGGGAAAATGTGGAAATAGTGACAGATTTCCTCTTCTTGGGCTTCTTGCTCGCTTCTTGCCTACTTCTTGCTTCTTGGCAGGAAAGGTATGACACACATAGGCAGTGTGTTGAAAATCAGACATTACTCTGCCGACAAAGGTCCATACAGTCAAGGTTATGGTCTTCCCAGTAGTCACATATGGTTATGAGAGCTGGACCATAAAGAAGATAAGACTGCCAAAGAATTGATGCTTTCAAACTGTGGTGCTGGAGAAGACTCCTGAGAGTCCCTTGGACACCAAGGAGATCAAAGCAGTCAATGTTAAGGGAAATCAACCCTGAATACTTGTTCGAAGGTTGCTGAAGTTGAAACTCCAGTATTTTGGTCATTGATGCAAACAGCCGACTCATTGGAAAAGTCGCTGATGCTGGGAAAGATTGAGGGCAGAAGGAGAAGAGGGCATCAGAGGATGAGATGGCTGGATATCATCACCGAAGCAGTGGACATGAACTTGGGCAAAGTTTGGGAGATGGTGAGGGACAGAGAGGCCTGGCGTGCTGCAGTCCCTGGGGTCACAAAGAGTCAGACACGATTGAACAGCTGAACAACAAGTGTCCAAGTTTTATACATGGGAAACTGCAACTCAGAGAGGTTAGGTAACTTGCTCACGGTCTTTCTGGGACACATAAAGGAGCAGGGAGTCACACCCAGGATTTGGGAAGCACCTGACTACTCAACTTCCTTCTACCTAGGTCTAAGTCTCAGCTGTGCCACATGGTAGCTGTGTGACTTGAGGCAAGTGGCTTCACCTCTCCGAACCTGTGTCTTCACTTGTAAAGTTGTTGTTCAGTCGCTCACTTGTATCCAACTCTTTACAACCCCACAGACTTCAGCATGCAACACGCCTGGCTTCCTTGTCCATCACCAACTCCCGGAGTTTGCTCAAACTCATGTCCATTGATGCCATCCAACTGTCTCATCCTGTCGCCCCCTTCTCCTCTCACCCTCAATCTTTCCCAACATCAGGGTCTCTTCCAATGAGTTGGCTTTTTGCATCAGGTGGCCAAAGTATTGGAGCTTCAGCTTTAGCATCATTCCTTCCAATGAATATTCAGGACTGATTTCCTTTAGGATGGCCTGGTTGGATCTCCTTGTAGTCCAAGGGACTCTCAAGAGTCTTCTCCAACACCACAGTTTGAAGGCATCAATTCTTCAGAAGGAGTTGTAATTCTGGCTCTATGGGCGTTGGGGAGAATGAAGTGAGATACTGCGAGTAAAGGGCTTGGGGCAGAGAAGAACATACACCCTACCTCATCACCCCACCTCCACCCCCCGCTGCCACCACTCCTTCTGTGGAGGCTCCTGGTCCGTGTCAGTTCCTGCAGAGCCGGGGTCTGTCTGGTCCCCCCAGGCGTGTCTGTGGAGGCTCCTGCACCTTGTTCTCCTTGTCCTTGGAGTTTCCCCCTCCTGTGGCCTTAGAGCTTCTGTGGGCTGTCTGCCCTTTTGAAGATGCCTTTTCTCCTGACAGGAAAAGTGTCTGGAAAGAAACAAAAGGAAGCATCAGGCCGAGGTTCAGTGGGTTCGAATCTAACAAGCTTTCCAGCACATTTGTTCATGTCCTCTGAGAAGCAGACACCAAAATGGGATTCAAAGCACAACATATTAATTGGAGGAAACACCTGTGAAGGATAAACGGGAGGGAGTGGGAGGAGGCGGAGAGCCTCGTGACTGTGGTCCTCATGACTGTGGTCCTCGTGGAGGAACGAGAAGGAGAGGGCGGGGCAGGAAGAGTCTCAGACCACAACAGGATTCCAGAAAAAGCTCAGTGGCCCCAACCGCCCCCCCCTCCCCACCATGGGGAGTCCTCGAGTCAAAGCAGGCTGAGGGGGGATTTCCATTCCAAGGACCCAGCCTGTGTGAGGCCCCTCATCACACCCCATCATGGGCTGGGCATAGCCTGGGGGCAGCAGGAAGCCCGCCTCAATGAGGGCTCATGGTGAGGCCTGGGAAACAGAGCTGGGCTGTCTTCCACTCAGCTCCCCCAGCAGGAAAGCCAGAGAGTAGACAACCTTGGCAACCGTATTCCAGCTCTCTGAAGCTCAGGGTCAGCATCTGTGAAAGGAGGATGATAATCTCAGGGTCTGGACCTCGGCGATTGTGTCCAGTTTCTCTTGCCGCGTGACACACCATCCTTTGAATTTAGAGACTCAGAACAGCAGCGATTTGCTGTCTCTCTGTTCTGCGGATCGGTGGGGCTTGGCCAGGGAGCTGGAAATGGGCTAGGTGGCCCCTCGTCCAACCAGCTGCCTCCCCACGAGGCTCCTCACCGCTCCACAGCCTTGCCTGAGCTTCTGTGCAGCTGAGGATGAGCCCCAGGGTGCAAGCGCTTGTCAAGGCCCTGCTTGCATCATGCTGGCTAACGTCCCACTGGCTGACCCACGACACGCATCGCCAAGGCCAGATCTGGCAGGGGAGGGCACTGCACAAGGGCATTCATGTGGTCACCAGCCTGACGGGCTGCCGCAGGGCTCTGTGTTGGTGCGAGGGAGGTGTTGCTGAGAGCTCAGCGCAGTGTCTGGCCTGACCTAGGTGTGTGCCCAGGGACTGGCATGATGAAATCGCCCTCTGAAAGGCTTTGGGGTGAAGGAGTCCGCACTGACTCTGAGAAGAACTTACAGTGGGCTGAGAAGAACATTAGGGTGGGCTGATGGTGGAGGGGACCCTTGGACCTTGTCCCTGCTCAAGAATTTCTAGGAAGAAGGGAGAGCGGTGGAGTCCAGCTTTGCAGATTCTGGGTTTGGGGTGAGGCCCTGGTCAACAGAAGCCCAATAAATCAGAGCAGGCCTCCCAGGGGATGAGGAGAAGACATCCTGCCAAGAAGATCACCAGTGGGAAGGAACTCACAACTATGGTGTGACTGGAAGAAAATGTCCTGTGGAAACTCAACCCGCTGTCATCTGGGTCTCCTGAGTGAGACCGAGGGGAGTGAGCTCCTTCCAGAACATTCCGTGTAACGACTTGCGTCTTGGGAGACTGGCAAGGGCACAGTAGGCCTCAATAAACATGAATTGAAAGAATGAAAGTTGAGGCGGTCGGGTGGAGGAACGGTGAGGTGGATGGCTGGGAGGTTCAAATTTATAGTCGTTGTTTCACGTAATTTTCTCACCCCCTCTTCCCTCGCCTATTTTCCACAGATGAGAAACTGCTGCCTTGTGATGCTTAATAATTTACTTATGGTCACACAGTTTCCAAGTGGCTGAGCTGGGATTTGAACTTGTGACTTGACACCCAGGCTTTTGACGACAACTGCGGATAGATGACACCACAGTGCACCATACGCCATTCAGAGAAAGGGAGATTTCAGGGGCTCACAGCAAACCACAGGGTCCAGACAACAAGCCGATGAGCTCAGCACCTGCCAAAGCCAGACAACACCGCCCCCCTAGGGAGACAGGCCGCCTAGTCACCCCAAGGCTGCCTTCTCCCGCCTACTCTCCCCCAGCTCCCCCAGGGCCGAGGTCACTCGGGCCCTCTCCCAGGACCAGCGCTCCTAGAGGGGGCCCCTCGGCTTTGAAGTATGGGTGACAAGAGTAGATAACGTCCACAGATAATGAAACAAATCCCTTTTCTTTGTGTCCCGGGGCCAGTATTCTGGGACCTGGGCAGCGGTGGGCAGAGAAAGGCGGCTGGAACAAACTTCTCTTTGATGGTGAAGCAGGAAGACCTTGGGGGAAAAGCAAACAGAAAGAGCCCAGAAAAGCCGGACTTAGCTGAGCTGCAGCTCTGACGAGGGTAACAGCTTATTCATATTTGAAGAGGTATTGAATGCTGGCAACATACTGAGTATTGGAGGGATGGGAGACGCTGCCATTGAAATAGATTGAGGCAAAGTAATGCGATGGAGAAGCCGCAGGAACAGCATTGGCAGGGGGCAGGAGGCTGGGAGGGAATGAGCAGGAGGGTGAAAGGGCGGTGAAGGGAGGGTGAAGCCTGGCGGTGGGCTGCTACTGTGCTTTCTCTGATAGGCCTACTTTGTTTGCCTGGGAATATGATTCTTCATCTTTGGGGGACCCTGATGAAAGCCTGGTCCTGATCATTCCTTTAACACCAAATGTGCCTGCAGATAAAATTTGGGATGGGATGAGCAGTTCCCTGAAGCCCACCCACAGCCCCACTCATTAAGGTTCGTAATGAGTGGTCTTCATCCTCAGGGTCCACCCCAGACTTTCTGGGTCAGCGAGGCAGAGGTGGAGCTTGGCCTTGGTTTGGGGCAACGTCTCCCAGGGGACTCCAATGTGGCCCGGGGTTGAGAATGTTGTTCTGTGACTCCAGGAACCCCAGAAGAAGACCTTGGACTTTCAAGGAGCAAAGGTGGTCTACTCGAGCACCGAGAACAAGGGAATCCAAGCCAGGCATGCACCTCACACAGCCCCAGATGTCCTGACTAGTTTGGGACCCCCCCGTCCTCCCCCTGCCAGCTCCACAGGGCAGTTACTCACTCAGATATGAGCTCTAGAGCAGCGGTCCCCAACCCTTTTTAGCACCAGGGACCAGTTTCGTGGAAGATGATTTTCCCACAGACCTGAGGTTGTCAGGGGATGGTTTGGGGATAATTCAAGCACGTGACATTTATTGTGCACTTTATTTCTCTTATTATCACACGGTGATATATAATGAAATAGTTATACAACTCACCCTACTGCGGAATCAGATCATCAGGCATTAAGATTCTCATAAGGAGTAGCCTGGATCCCTCGCAGTTCACAGTAGGGTTCACGCGCTTATGAGAATCTGACGCTGCTGCTGATCTGACGGGAGGTGGAGCTCAGACTGTAACACGAGCAATGGGGAGCGGCTGTAAACACAGATGAAGCCTCACTCACTGCCGGCTGCTCACCTTCTGCCGTGTGGACCGGTACTGAGGCCTGGGGTCTGGGGACCCCTGCTCTAGAAGATCGGTACTGTCTTCCCATCATGCTCAGAATAAGAGCTTAAATCCTCATCAAGATTCACAAAGCCTGTAAGAGTCTTTCCTCAGATGCTTCCCTGATAGCTCAGTTGGCAAAGAATCCACCTGCAATGCAGGAGACCCTGGTTCAATTCCTGGGTTGGGAAGATTCCCCTGGAGAAGGGAAAGGCTACCCACTCCAGTGTTCTGGCCTAGAGAATTCCATGGACTGTATAGTCCGTGGGGTCTCAAAGAGTTGGACACGACTGAGTGACTTTCACTTTCTTTTCCTCAGTTACAGCAAATACGTGTTGTCACCCAGGACCTTTGCACTTGCTGCTCCCTCTGCGTGGAGCTAGTCCTTCCCTTCCTGTGGGTCTTTGCCTAACTTCCCTGTCTAAACAGCACTCCCTCTTGCTCTTATCCCCTGCCCAGCTTGGGTTTGCTTCACAGAAAACCTTATCCAGCTCTACTGGTTTATGTATGTTGTTCACTCTCTGTCACCTGTTTTAGGAGGTAAATTACAGAGGGTCGCCCCTGTTACGTTGCCTTCTGTGACTCCAGTGCCTAGAATGGTGCCTAGCACATGTCAGTGGCTCATTAAATATTTGTTGAATGAATAAATAGTGATAATTCATTCCTCCTGGTTGTCCCAAAGGACACAGAGGTCATTTACAAATTTAGATTAAAAACTCCCTGGCCACAGAGAGCTGCTTTTTAGATCTGTTTTCCCATGTAAACAGTCAACAAGTAAGCCGAGAAGCAGCTCCTGGACACCTACTGTATACTCAGCCCCCATAAGCTAAAGGGAGGTACAAGCAGAGAGCTGGTCTCTCTTCCTCCAAGGTCTTTACAATCCAGTTGGGGGTGAGTGCCCAGGTCAGAGAATGCCTCACCTGAGTAGACAGCTGCTCAGAACCTCGAAGGACATTGTTGGAGCTCGGAAGGGCTGGAGTAGTCAGGCTTTCTGCAGAAGGGAGCACCTGCAGTGCCCTTTGAAGAGCAGCTTCTGCTGGGTAACTGGCTGGAAGAAGCATGTTCCCCAGAGGGCAACTAAGTGGCAACCAGTGGAGTAGCTGGCTCTGCTTGTAGTCAGTAGGGTGGGTTGAGTGGGCCAGAGCCAGCAGACCTCAGCATCGTGGCATTCTTCCTCCTCAGGCTCCCACTCCAGGGCGCCTCATACAACCTGGAGACCAGGCCAGACCTAATGGGATCATTAGGATGCTGTCGCTGTGTCTCAGGAACCCTGGAGGAGAGAGCACTCTAGGAATCAGGTGAATGCAAGCAGCATGAACGTGGACAAGCCTGAGGAAAATTTGCTGGGCCTCAGTTTGTCGTTGTTCAGACATGAAGTTGTGTCCGACTCTTTTGGGACCCCATGGACTGTAGCCTGCCAGGCACCTCTGTCCATGGAATTTCCCCAGGCAAGAATATTGGAATGGGTTGCCATTTCCTTCTCCAGGAGATCTTTGCAACCCTGGGATCGAACCTGCATCTCCTGCATTGGCAGGTGGATTCTTTACCACTGAGCCACCAGGGCAGTCCGGGCCCTCAGTTTACCCATCTGTAAAATAGGGCCAAGGATACTTTCCTCACCGTATTGCTGGGAGGCCCAGGATGTGGAACTCTGGATTCGTGTCCGCCAAGAGATCCATCATTATAGACTCCCAGGTTCTGGCCACAAGGGTGCTCAGGTCGGGGTTTTCTCAGGTCGCCCTCTCTCTGGGCCTCGATTTCACTACTATGTATCTCAGAGATGGGTCGGGGACACTTTGCAGTCTCCTCCCACCCTGTCTTTACTCTGTGCTTGCCAGGCTCCTCTCTCCCAAGTGAATTTGCGTGTGGCCAAGTGGCTACTTAAACACCCAGGGAACTGAAATCAAGGGAGCAAGGGTGATACAAAGGAGGTGGGGCTGGGGGGAGGGTGGGAGCTGAGGGCAGCTGGTTCTGTGTCCTTGAGGGAGGAACTCAGCCTTTGCCCCACCTCCCACTGCCCACTCCTTGCTTTAAGCCCCACCAGAAAGAGGACCCAAGGGCTTTCTACATGAGGCCGGGTCAGACACTGGGCTTGCAATCTTGCTCTGCTTTTGCAAAGGAGATGCCCAAAAGAACTGGGGGCGGGGGTTGGGGGGACGGGGTGGAGGGGGTAGAGGGTGGGAACGACAGGGTTCAGCAAATCTGAATCTCTGATCCTACCAGGAGGTCTTCTAGTGGTGCTACGCTGGCTGCCCAGCCTTTTTGAGCCTGGGGTCCTATCAGACAAACAGATCCTAGAGGACCCTAAGAGTGCAGGGGTCATAGGCTTGGGCGGAGAGCATACTGCCTGCCCCTAGCGCTGTGCTTGGCTCGTCTGGGTCTACCTAGGGGCGCGCGCTCTGCGGCTGGCCGGAGAGGGTGGGGCCTTCGCCCATCTTTTCTCTCATCCTCCCATCTCCGCTTTCTCTGCGTCTGCACAGGCCGCCACCCTGAGTTCTCTGCGCCTGGAGGGAAAATAAGAGTTTAGCGACCCCTCTTGGCGAATCCATGTTACAGCTGTGTTTTCCAAGGGGTCCCAGGGGCAGATGGTGGGAAACCGAGGAGGTTGGGGCGGGGAAGGAGGGTTTCCCTCTGGGCACGTCTTCGTTCCACCGTCAGCAGGAACCCGGTGACTACAATTGATTGACTGGTTCCTTCATTCCCGTCCTCGGTCCCTCATCAAATAGTTACCAATAATAGTCAACAAACACTAACTCGAGAACCCCCTCTGTGCCTTCAAAACTGAGAAGCCTGACTGTCCAGAAGGGGACCCAGACCTCAGATAAGTGTGTTAATATTATGGCATTCGTTCATTTGTTCCGTTATCCATGCATCTACCCATTCATTCATCCCCTCTCTCATTCATTCCTAAATACTGTTGAGCTCCCCTATGGATCAAGTACCTGTTCTTTACATTTGAGGGAAAAAAAAAAAGCAATCAAAGACACTTGCTCTCGTGAAGTTTATATTTTAGAAGAGGGGTATTGAAAATAGTGCACCTAACAAATAAGCATACAGCACGTTTGAAGGAGAAAAGTGATATAAACGCAAAAGACAGCATGCGGGGAATCACTGCAGTGTGGTGGCAGCAGGCGGCAGAACGAGGTCGGTGATCACAGCTGGCCTCCGAGAGAAGGTGATATTTGAGCAAAGATGTGTAGGAGGTGAGGAGCAGGGCAGGTATCTCCGGGGAACAGAGGTCCAGGTGTTGGAAACCAGCTAGAGCAAAGGCTAGGAGGCACTGCTGTGTTTTGTTCAGTTCAGTTCAGTCGCTCAGTTGTGTCCGACTCTTTGCGACCCCATGGACTGCAGCACACAAGGCCTCCCTGTCCATCACCAACTCCTGGAGTTTACCCAAACTCATGTCCATCGAGTTGGTGATGCCATCCAACCATCTCATCCTCTATGTTTTGTACTGTAGGCATAAGCAGAGAGGATGAGGATGCAGGCTGGGGCCCCTAAACCTGCCTAAGTCAGGGAGGAAGTGTCCTTAGAGGAGGTGACACACAGCTGTTGCTGGCCAAAATCTTGGCTTCCTCTGCCCATCGAAGCCGAATGAAAAATACGGAGACAGAGTTCGGAGGAAACTGAAAGATAGCTTTAATTCTCAGCTGGTGGAGAGGAGAAACCGGTAGGCTCATGCCTCAAGAACTGTGCCCCCCGCCAAGCCACGAGGAGTCTAGGGGCTTGTATAAGGCAAGGGCTTGCAGTCAGGAGTCGATAATGAGGAACAGAGGTGATAGGATCTTGATTTCTTCCTCTTGCATCGTTTCAAAGACAGTCATAGCCTGGCGTCAGTAACCCAATAACTGAGTCTGGCATTTGGTGGCTCTGTGGCCTTCTTTCTGATACATGACTACAAGGGGAAGGATGTTGAAAGGGTAAGCACCAGATACAGGATATATTTAGCATAGAGTCAAGAGAAAAAATGTGAATTGTAGCTCTTGCAGAGTTACGGAGCAGAAAAGCAAGCTTTGTTCCAGACATGCAGAGTTAGGAGCAATTGAAGTAAAAAAAACTAGGAACGTTCTAACCTGCTCACTGTTCTCTCTATTTTCTTTGTTCTCTGGAAAGGGAAAGAGAAAAACTAATTCCTTTTTTTTTCATTTTCACTGTAACACAGGCACGGACTTGAAGGAGAAGCAGAAGTCTGCCAAGTGGGTGGGTCTGTGAAACGTTCTCTGAGCGGAGGGAACAGCATGTGCGAAGGCCTAGAGGAATGAGAGATGGTGGTGAGTGGGCCAGGAGAGTTACAGGAGGCTCAGCTTTCAGCTTTGCGTCTGTTTGTTGACCCTCAGGGAAGGCAGACCAGGAGCTCCAAATGTGTGGGGCTCATTCAAGTACACCATTCCCATCCATCACCCTTCGTGAGGTCGGTTTCCTCTCCCTTCATCAAAGAGAAACCGAAGACCAGAAAGGCTTGGGTGGGTTTACCAAGGTCACACAGGCAGGTAGGGCTGAGAAGACTGGACCAGCAACCCCCCAGCCCTGGTCATCACTCCAGTGCTTCCCCGTCAAGCTGTCTGTCCTGCCCTCGGTTAACCCACTGCAGCCTGCTCGCAATTGTGGCCTCAGAGGTTAGTAGCTCACTTGAGCTTTAATTGAGATTTGCTTGCTGATGTTGCCAAGTATTCAAATCACCTGACAGTCCTGAGGGTCTACCCAGGCTCAGACCCTCACCCACTTCCCAGCCCCCTCCTCCTTGCGAGCTCTCCAGGTGACGCCGATGCCTCCAGAGACTGAGAGCCACAGCTCCAAAGTGCGGTTCTCACAGGCGTGGGGGCTGCTGAGCCCTGCACCGTAATAGTTCAAAGAAAGGCCATGTTATTCCTAACTTTTGGAGGGATCTGCATGCTGTTTTTCACTGTGGCTGTGCCAATTTACACTCCACTTCTGGGTTTATTCAAAGTAAATGAAAACACTAATTTGTAAAGATACACGAATGTTCATTGCAGGGTTACATATAATAGGCAAGATATGGAAGCAACCCAAGTTCCATCAGTGGATGAATAGGTAAAGAAAATGTGGTATACACGCACACACACACACACACACACACACACACACACACACACACACACCCCGGAATACTACTCAGCCATAAAAAAGATGAGATCTGTCCATTTTCAACAACATGGACGGACCTTAGGGGCTTCCTAGGTGGCTCAGTGGTAAAGAATCTGCCTGCTAGTGCAGAAAACACAAGAGATGTGCATTCGATCCCTGGGTCAGGAATGTCCCCTGGAGGAGGAAATGGCAACCCACTCCAGTATTCTTGCCTGGAAAATCCCATGGACAGAGGAGCCTGGCTGTCTGCAGTCCAAGGGGGTCACAAAAGAGTCAGACACGACTTAGCAATAGAGCACGCGTGCACTTGGATGGACCTTGAGGGTATCCTGTGAAGTGAAATAGATGGAAAAAGACAAATACTATATGATTTCACTCATAGGTGGAATATAAGAAACAAACAAAAACCAAAACAGATGAACAAGACCAAACCAAATGAAACAAACATGTAGATACAGAGAACAGAGTAAAGGTTATTAGAGGGGAAGGATGGGAGTGGGGTGTGAGTAAAGGGTATTAACTGTGTGGTGATGGAGGGAAACTAAATTTTTGGTGGAGAGCATGCAGTAAGTGTATACAGAAGTTGAAAGATAATGTTGTACATGTGAAACTTATATAATGTTATAAACCAATGTTACCTCAATTTAAAGTAAATAATTTAAAAAATTTTGTAAAAAGAAAGGCCATATTAGGTAATTAAGAGCACCTGAGGGAGATCCCCTTGGAAAGGACAAGGTGGAGGTTGTTGCCCTTGAAACCATCTGCATGCTTAAAAGCAGAGCGCACAGGCCCAAAGCAGTAAGCAGGCTGAAAGGAGCATGTGGTGGAGCGGTCTCTGAGGCTCCCAACGATTAAAGGATTTTGACCAGAGCAGAAATGAGTGGAAACAAGGAGAGTGGTAAGAGCATGGTGGTTGGGTTGGAAGCCACAGATGTGGACTGAAACAGGGCTTCACCTGGACCCCCCGGTGGGTTGGGGCCAACGATGGACTTTAGGCCTTATGGATTCCTGACAGTGAGTGCCAGGCTTTGAGGGTGTGTGTACCCTTCCAGCAAGCAGCCTCGGGAAGGGATGGTTAAGAGGGCAGTGGAACCTGGGGTTTGCAGACTTGGATTTCAAGCCCCCCTTTCCCATCCTGCTGCTGCTGCTAAGTCGCTTCAGTCGTGTCCAACTCTGTGCGACCCCATAGACGGCAGCCCACCAGGCTCCCTCGTCCCTGGGATTCTCCAGGCAAGAACACTGGAGTGGGTTGGGTTGCCATTTCCTTCTCCAATGCATGAAAGTGAAACGTGAAAGTGAAGTCACTCAGTCGTGTCCCACTCTTAGCGACCCCATGGACTGCAGCCTTCCAGGCTCCTCCATCCATGGGATTTTCCAGGCAAGAGTACTTTCCCATCCTACTTGTTTGAATTAACCTCCTGCCTTTGAGCCTCCTGTTTTTAAGCCTCTTCCTTTAAGCCTTACCTGTAAAGTGAGCCTAATGGTGGTACCCTCCTCATTTGTTATTTTTGTTAGTTGCTCAGTTGTGTCCAAGTCTTTGTGGCCCCATGGATTGTAGCACACCAGGCTCCTCTGTCCATGGAATTCTCCAGGCAGAAATACTGGAGTGGGTTGCCATTCCTTTCTCCAGAGGATCTTCCAGATCCAGGGATTGAACCCAGGTCTCCTGCATTGTAGGTAGATTCTTTACCCTCCTAATGGAGCCACTTTGAGGATTAAATTGGGTGGTGTATATAAAGAACTCAGACAACAGCCTGGCTCAAGGCAGTACCCAGTGTAAACTGTGATTGATAATGTTGTGGTTTCAAAGGGCCTGTGACCCCCAAAAGCTTACACCATTCAAACTCAGGCTGGGTATATTAGGGGACTGTGTTAAATTCAACAGGCTATTATAAATTATGTCATTATTCACCCAATCTGCAAATTGTGGATAACTCTCAACTCCTAGCAGCCAGGATGAAGTGGAAATAAAGCTGCCTGTGGCTGGGGCTTCTGGGCAGTCACTAAGCTCTCTCATTGGGTAGGTGGCCTGGGTTGAAAACGCTGGTCTAGGTTCGTCTTATTTTTGGTGCATGCGCTTCCTCTTTTTTTCCTTGACTAAGTTAGCTATGCTTGCATCTCTCAAGAACCGTCTTTTCATTTTCTTCTAGTATAGTCTACCAAAGTCTAGCCAGTGTATGTGTGCCACATGGGTGTAGCTGTGTTCCAATAAAACTTTATTTACAGACAGGTGAACTGAGGGTACTTCCCTGGTTCAATGGTTTAAGACATCACTCTTCCACTGCAGGGGTCATGGGTTCGATCCCTGGTTAGGGAATTAAGATCCCTGCATGCTAAACAGCCAAAGGAAAAAAAAAAAAGATGAAATGGGGTCCTAGTCTATAACTATACTAAATTCTTTTGTAAAGCATCTGTTAATTCTTTTGTGTCTTCCAAGTAGCCGTTAGTAATCTGTAGATAGTGTTAAGTCAATTTCCTATTTTTAACTCGAATTTCTTTCCTTGTCTGATATTTTTGGCTGAGACCTCTGGTGAAATGTTAGGTATTTTACAGTGACCATGGGCAACCTTATCTCTTGTTCAGGATTTCAAACCCTTTGGTTTCTCAGCTAAGTTGGAGGCTGGCTTTTTGGCTGAGAGATGTCTTATGTTAAAGAGGTGGCCATTCATTGTATTAAGTTGTTTAAATCAAGAATGGGTGTCTAATTTTGTCAGATGTCTTTATAGCATCTATAGATCAAGCGACTTTTATTCCCTTAGGATCTACTAATGAAAAGTTAATAGAAGTCATAGAATTGAACTTCCATTCTCAATATGACCCCACGTGGTCGAAAGGTTATTTTAGTATGCTGCTGGATTCTGCTTGCTAGGTGCTATTCAGTTTTAAGTATTGATAATCTAATCATTTGTCCATAGATTTGTCCGAAGGTCTTCACATAAAATTCATCAAGTCTAGATATCATTGTTTATTTGATTATGAAATGTGGATTTTCCTTTTCTCTAGTTTAATAGCACTGGAATAATATACTCCTTTATATCTATGATGACATTTCCTTATGAGACCCGCTGGGCCAGATATTCTCCAGGAGACCTAACTCTTTGATAATGTCTATGGAAACTGATTTGCTTAAGATTTTATTTCTTATCTGGGACTGTGAATAATTAACTACATTTTTAAACTAGATTATCCATTTTTTCCAGACTTAATCATATCCATTAGAACAGTGCAAAACCGTCTCTAGCTCATCTTATTTCAGTGCATGTGCTTTCTCTTATTTTTCTTGACTAAGTTAGCTATGCTTGTCTCTCAAGAACTGTCGCTTTGTTTTTTCTACTATAAATTAATCATGCAAATATCCCTCTGCATAGTTGGGGCCTGTTCCCATAGTGGTCTTTACACTGGAAGGGCTCACATTGGAGATAAACTTATTTAGCTATTTATAATCTAATAGAGCCTTAAATTGGGCTTCCCAGATGGCTCAGTGGTAAAGAAACTGCCTGTAATGCAGGAGACTTGGACTTGATCCCTGAGTTGGAAAGATCCCCTGGAGAAGGAAATGGTCACCCACTCCAGTATTCTTGCCTGGGCAATCCCATGGAGGGAGGAATCCGATGGACTATAGTCCATGGAGTTGCAGGAGTCAGATACAACTTAGTGACTAAACAGCAACAATAAAGCCTTAAATTAGCTATACCTGCATTTTAAAAACCTACTTAAATATAGCAAAATTCATAAGAGTACACCTTGAGCTTTGACATATGGTTACAGCCATGAAACCATCACCCTATTAAGATATGTCAATATCATCTCCCCAGAAAGTTTCCTGCATCCCATCACAGTCAATTTCCCAACCTCCTCTCCAGGGAGCTACTGTTCTGACTTCTATCATTACCAATTACTTTTAGTTGCCCTGTAAGTAGAACTGTACCGTATGGACCTTGTCTGGTTTCTTTCACTCAGTTGGCTTTAGCTTTTAAAGGTGAACCTACTTGCTCTGATTAGTAGCGTCTGTCCTCTTCCACCTCTCGCTACTTGCTCTAATTAGTAGGTCCTCCACAGTAAATCCAACCCCTCTAGCGGGAGAAATTGGTACTGCCTGTCGAAGTGGAGATGTGTGATGGCTACACGATTCCAGATTGGGAGTTATTCCCTTTCAGCATATTGACAATAGAATATCACTAACTTCAGGTTTCCACTGTTGCTAATACCAGCTTTTGATCTGTGATTCCTTTTAAGATAATTTTTTTTCTTGGCTGCTTTTGAAATGTTTCTTTGTCTTGTATTTTTTTGTCGCTTCACATAGAAGCTACATATATATATATAATTATATAATTTATCCTAATTTGCATTTTTACCCTTCTTGATGCCATGCTTTGGTGCCTGGTTATTTGGCACTGATGAAACACCTGATTCAAATTGCTTCTCTTCTGCCCTATTTTCTCTTCCTTTGGGACTTCGAATGAGTATGTATATGTGTATGCATACCTTAGATTTTATCTTTTATGTCTCTTCTGTGTCTTCATGCCACATTCTAGAAAGTTTTCTCCAGCCTCTCTTTCCAGGTCACTAACTTTCTCTTTAGTTGTATCTAATATGCCATTAAGCCTTTTCCACTGAGGCTTTAAGTTTTCAATAATTGTGTTTTAACAACAGAATCTCCTGTTTCCTTTAGATCTATCATTTTAACAACTTTTAAGTTTTGTCAAGTTCCAGGCTTGGGTTTTATCTCCTTGAACAGAAAAGCAATGTTTTTACAGTTGACTCCTGGCACCTCAAGTCTAGTTGGTCTTCGCTGTCTCTGCTGGTTTTAGCTCATGCTATTGATTCATTGTCCAGCACTCTTGCCTGGAAAATCCCATGGATGGAGGAGCCTGGTGGGCTACAGTCCATGGGGTTGCTAAGAATCGGACACGACTGAAGAGACTTAGCAGCAGCAGCAGGGCACATTATGTGACGTGAATGTGCGCAGACCAGGCTGGAGTCTGTGCTAGCCCTGGTTTCCTGCCAGTTCCCTCTCTTCTCAGGAGTTCTAGGCTACCATCAGAAGGCTGAGGTTTAAATCTTGGTTTTATTATGGGACATTAGAAGTTCCTTGCCTTCATGGAGTCTCAATTTTACTTCCGTTTGAGGTAAGTATTAGGATTCCCTGGTAGCCCAGCTGGTAAAGAATCTGCCTGCAATGTGGGAGACCTGGGTTCAATCCCTGGATTGAGAAGAGCCTCTGGAGAAGGGAACAGCTACCCACTCCAGTATTCTGGCCTGGAGAGTTCCACGGACTGCATAGTCCTTGGGGTTGCAGAGTCGGACACAAGAAGTGACTTTCTCACCTGGTATGAGTAACTGGTGCCCAGACAGGAGAGAGAATTCTTCCAACATCCTACAGTTGGTGAGTGGTAACAGAATCTAGACTTCTCAAGGCTGCTTTTACCTGAGTTTTCAGTTTTGCAACTTGTATTTAGGGATCTATACCCCCATACACCTTGCTTCCCACGCACATAAGGAAGACTTGATGATCATTGTCATTATGTACTAATTATTATGTAGTAATCTTAATTACTACATTGAGAAGGAAGAATCTCAATTAGGTTAGGGTACTGAGACACCAGGGAAGGCTGGTGCATGGCAAGGGGAAGGAAGGCCAGATGGCGGATCGAACTAGAAGGGCTTGTAGGGTACTAGAGAAAGAGGCAGAAGTATCCTGGTATAAATGGTATACCCATGTCCTGGCATCCCAAATGAACAGGAGACTAGCTTCCTAGTTCATTCCCCATTCTCGGTTTTTACTGTTTAAGATCTGTCTTTCAACTCTTATCCAAGGGAACCAGCTGGGCTGGTTCTGAGATTCTGCTTTTATAGAAATCCCCTGTGTATGCTTTGGGAGGAAAATGGTTTAAAGGTGAGAAATACTGAAACTACGAGTGTAGCCAAGAAGATTGAGAGTTTGTGTATCCTGACACCAGACAATTTAGGGCTGAGATTTGGGGACATTATGGGCTTTGTGGAACAATGTCATTCACAATAGACATTTTTATAGAAAAGACCAGTCTTGGTGGAGGTCTGACTTCTTGGTTTTCCCTCAGCCTTGCTGCATACTCACTACCTTACCAGAAAATACATTTGCCAGGAAAATATACTTTTTGTGGTTACTTGTCTTGGCCCCTGCCTGGAGAGCTCTAATTCCAGCCAGTCTCCCTCCTCCAGTGCCTGTTGGGCCACGCTGACCTCTGGTTTCCTGCCCCTGCCTGACCCGTTTCCTGTGAGCCTGAGGTCCCTGACTGAGGACTGGGTAGATGGAAGGACGCTGAGGGCCACCCACGTTCCTGGAGGACAGCGTGACCTTCTCAGCCGCAGAGTTGAGAGCCCCATTGCAATGGCCCTGTTACTTCTAGGGGATGGAGCTTGGCCCAGAGCAAAGCTTTTGCTTGTGAAACAAGTATTCGTCCAGGAATAAGAAAAATTGGTTCAATTTCTATCTAAACATTATGTTTCTAATAGCGGTGAGAGAAGTTCTCTGTATACTGATGAAAGGTTGGCTCCTAAGTCAAGACTCGGTACCTGTTTGTCCCGTGGCTTCATCCGACTGTCGCTCCATCTTCCATAGCTTACAGTCTCCAGTCGTGGCTTATCTCTCCACGGAGTCGGCCACATCCCTGGGGTTGCGCCTCTCCTGCTAGTTCCCTGTACGCCAGATGGTGTGCTAAGGACATGATGGGGAAGGCTGACCGGGGCAGATACTGAACAAGTAGCAAAATGAAGTGTCATTACAGTGAAGTAGAGGTTGTCATGGGAATATCACAAGCAGACTAAAGACGGTTTAGAGAGGTTGGGCAGAGTGTCCCGTATTTTGACGTGCTGGTCCCACAAACTGTAAAAGAAGTAACCAGGTTTTGCATATGTGGGTGGATGTAATGTAGAAAAACTTAGAAGATGGCATTTGATGGAAGGTGTGTAAGTCTAGATTTTTAGAAAAAGGGATCTCAGTGACTGAGGATATGAGGATTATTTTGCAATGAATGAGAGGCAGCGGTCAGCCTCACATTGTCATACCTCCTGGCTTCTTAATATTTGATTTATTTTTTTTATTCTTCGATGCTTTACAAAGGTGTACAAAGTCTTATCCAGCATTTGGACTTCTTTTCAGACAGAAGGTTGGGCTGAATAGTTAAAGGTTCAGAATGTATAGTCCTAGGAACTTTTGTTAGAACTGCAATTACTCAGGCTCCACCCCAAAACCCCTGAAAGAAAGTCCAGTGATGAAGACTAGCACTGTGTCCTTACAAACCCTCTAAGTGATTCTGGTGGACTTTAAAATTCGAGAATCATGTATCTTGCCCATGGTTACTGGTGATGGATGTCCAAGGCAGCTGTCACTGTGAGCAGGTCGACGGTGTTTATAGGAAGTGATGCAAAGTAGGAGGATGGAAGAAATGAGTTTTGAACATTTGGTATGACCAACTTGGGGGAAAAATGGAAAAATGAACGATGTTCTAGAACAAGCCTTGGCAAACTTTTTCTGTAACAGGCCAGATAGTAGCTATATTAGGCCTTATGAGCCATACAGTCTGTGTTACAACTTTTCAGCTCTGCTGTTGAAGCACAAAGGCAAATATAGATAACGCATAAACAAGAGACCATGACTATGCTCCAATAGAACTTTATTTACAAAGACAAATGGAAGGCTGGCTTGGTCCCTGGGCAGTAGTTTACTTCTCCCTAGTCTAGCAGAATGACTTAGGTTTTGGTTTGTTGTTTTTAGTTTTGGTTTTTGTTTTTAGCAGCAGAATCCCTTTTCTTAGAACTATAAAGCAGGAGTCACTCTGATTGAAGAATCCACAGCCTACCTCTTCAATTTCTCCTTTTTCCTGAAGTGGACCCTAAGGTTCTTCCTAAGAACACGTATTAATGACACTTAAGTCCGGTGCTCCAACGTCTGAGCTTGGGGCCACGTAGGCATTGCCCTTGAATGAGCAGGTAGCCCTTCCTCAGCCAGTCTGGGCCTGTAACCAAGGTGTGGTGGTAGAAGGAACTGGGGGCCAGCCTGAGATCACGCCTGGGCCTGAGGTTCAGGAGGTCTCCTTTGCTGCATTGCGTGGTCTCTCTCTGCAGGTTCCAGCCAGCCTGCTGAGGCCAGTGGGAACACCCAGAGTACGAGTGGCCCATCAGACACCCCCCACACGCCCTGTGTCCAGATGAGGGGCCAGGCCCTCAGATACCGCAGCATCCACACCCAGCTGATGGAGATGGTGCTGACCTTGCGGCAGACTGTGGAGGATCACATCACGCGGCTGACGACCAGACCTCAGCGGCAGGACCTGGCGCTGGAGGAGCAGTGGCACGGCCAGGCCATCAGGGAGCAGGAGGCGCTCCTGGGTCGCTTATTGTTCCAGATCGTCAGCTTCCTGCCAGCTGGGGCCCCAGGCGACCAGAGCGCCCAACTGCCTCGCACGTCCACGGACTCCAGGGGTGATGTCGGAGGTGGGCAGCCGGTCCAAGCAAACAGGCACACTGGCCAGATGCTCTACCAAGAGAGTGGTTTTGAAAATACAGTGATCAGCTATGACCTGTCCAACCGTGGGATTGACATCTCGGCCTTATACCGCTTGAGATTCCGGGACTATGACACCTACCAAGGAAACAAATACCACAAGGACAAGAACACCTTGGTGAGGATGGGGGGACAGGCTTGAGGGCCCCCCTCACTGGGATTTACTGAGTCCTGTGCCAAGATCTGTGCGTCCTCATTGATTCTTCCCAGCCCCATGGAGTAGGTGCTGTTGTCCCCTGTAGGTGAGGGGGGGTGCACAGGAAAGTTGACAAGCTGGGTCTGGTTTCCCCTCCCGTCCTAGCTCTTATCTACCGGGAATCGCTGTGGTCACTGTGGTAAGTGAACCTGCCCTTGTGGAACTCAGGTCTATTAACAGATCTCAGCCACTGGGGAAACAGATGTGAATAACGTTCCCAAGAGTACCAAGGGGCTGCCTGCTTTGGGTGGTCAGGGAAGATGGTTTAAAGGTTGAGTCCGTCAGTCAGACGATGGGGGTGAGGGAGGGGTCTTCCAGGAAGGAGGAACAATATGGGTGGAAGCTTCAAGGTGAGAAGAGCTTGGAGTGATTGGGAAAGGAGGCCTGTGTGGCTTGAGCAGAGATGGTGAGCGCTATAACCGAGGTACGGATGGTATCGGGCCATTGTAAGATGTCAGGATGTTATCCCAATGGTGATGGGATCAAGAACAGGCTTCCAGCAAGGGAGGGTCCCAACAGCTCTCCAGCCAGAGGGCAGGGGGCTACAGTAGCCTCAGCTTTCCTTCTGTTCCCACCCAAGGCATATGTGGCCAATGGCCATTGGCTTTTCTGGGGCCAAATGAGTCAGGTATCCTGATCGGCCTCTGAGGGGCCGTGCCCCTTCCAGGAACTTGAAGGGGCCCTTTCATGGAAGTGGAGATGGCAGAGGTGATATAGGCAGGGCCTGGTTAAGGAGCCAGGCTCTGGGGCCAGTCAGGTGAGATGCTGCTCATCACCAAGGTCATGTGGCTAGTTTAGTTTTTTCAACCTTTCTGAGCTTTACTCTCTTTCAGCAGGAGATCAGAGCATTTTCTCAGGAGTTGTGAGAATCAAGGCAATTGACAGGAACCACTTAGTCTAATGTCTAGAATATAGAAGCTCAGTGAATGATGGCTGGTACATAATATAACTATTACTACTTATGTTGTGGGTTGGCCAAAAAGTTCATTCAGTTTCGAATAAAAATAAGACACTTGTCATTTTCACCGAGAACTTTATTAGAACAAGGTACTCACTAACTGAATGGGCTTTCTGGCCCACCCAATATGTGGCTCTAAAGAGGGAAGTTTGCAAGCTGTTAAGATTTGGGAGAATTTGTGGAATTTTTTTTCTAGTATTAAGGTTGTCAAACATGGATTTTATTGCCTCATGGAGCAGGGAGACCTCCATTTGGGCTCATCCAGATGAGTAATTATGACCTGTTTAAAGAGGTCCCTGGTGGGCAGGGCAAGAGGACTGACCTTCGATTCTGCCTATCTCCAGGGCTACATCAACCTTGGTACCAGTGAGAACAAGCTCTGTACTGATCTTCTGGCTGAGAGGGTAAGACACATTCCAGCCTGTGCTGGGACCCACCTTTAGGCCCAGGTCCCCCAAGAATGGGTCTTTTAGCATGTGGTAGACACAAGAATAAGACTTAGAAGTTTGAGGAAGGGAGTGGGGAAATAGCTTCTAGAATAGCACATCTAACCTGCTGACTGGCCTTGCTGTGTTGGGAAGTTTTCTCTGGATGGGTATGTGGTGGGTGAGCTGCCAAGGGAGCGTCTAGATCAAATCTAGGGTTGGGGAGGTTGTCAGACACTTCCCAGGGGAGATCTAGTTGTATAATCTTTGACACGAAGACTGAAGCTTCTGTTCATCAGGGAGCATGTAGCATACATGCCCACTTCCCTCTGGGCGGCCCTGGGTTGTAGGGCAAACACCCATGGGCATCCTAGGAGTAGGAGGAAGCCTCTTGGGCACCCCTGGTCCGGCCGTGCTCACTCTCTATTTGTTGACAGTTGAGTCAGAGTGACATGACCTACATTGATGAAGACCTACTGCAGTACGCTGATTGGAGAGGGCAACCATTGTAAGTAGCCCCTGAACCTGGGGTCTCCTGGTCTACAGGCACCCGTCCGCATCCAGGGAAAGACTCCCTGGTTCTCTGCTGGGTGCCTACCTATTTTGGGCGGTAATAACTTCTAGAAAATGCCTAGTGTAGACTATCAGAGCAGGCAAGCTGGTGTAGTAGAAACAGCACTGCTCTGTCATTCAAGAGACCCAAGTTTTTGTCCATATTCTTCACGTCTGTGTCTCCTGGGGAGTTGAGAACCTTGGTCCCTGTTCATCCTGTAAGGACCCTGAGGTTGCATGCTCTGCTCTCATGAAATCACTGAAGTCGAGGCTGTGGGGAAAGCCCAGGGCTGATCCTGGGAATGACTGGTCTGTCTGGGTCTGTCCACAGCCTGCGGAAAGAAGTGGCCCGGTTCCTGACCTTCTACTGTAAGACACCTGAGCCCCTTGACCCAGAAAATGTGAGTCTCTTCCCAGCCTTCCTGACACCCTGGTGGAGGACCATATTCTTGGGGACCTCTGCATTTCCAGAAGAGCCTCTGAGTCGGGGCCGGTGGAGGCCAGTGGGTCCTCGCTGAGGAGACTCCTTGCGGGGAGGGAGATGGCGGACCGATCCCTCTTACGAGGACTGGTTTTCAACTTCTGCCTTCTGTGTATCTTCTCCAGGTGGTCATTCTAAACGGCTGCTCCGCTGTCTGCTCTGCTCTGGCCATGGTTCTGTGTGATCCAGGTGGTAAGTCAGCAGGATCTGTGCTCCCTCAGGGACACAGCCCCACATAGGCAGGCATACATGGGCCCTGGGCCCTGAGGGAGAAGAGGGTCTTGACTGAAGACCTTTCCCCTGAAGCGCTGGGGTGCCTCCTGCACCAATTAGAGCATCTTCCTACTTCTTCTGCAGGAGTGAGGGATTTGAATTCCCATTTAGTATGGGCATATTACAGGCCTCCAGTCTGCCCCAGGAATGGTGACATCTGGAGCCAACTCTGTCTAGTATTATTAGTTGGACTTTTGGTCTCAACCCCAATACAGAGTGCCCTAGTCAACTGGCTTAGACAATGCAGATGTTCTATCTCTTCGACACACAGCAAGTTGTGTGTCTCTGGGGATTCCCAGGTGGCGCTAGTGGTAAAGAACCTGTCTGCCAATGCAGGAGACTTCAGAGACTTGGGTTCAATCCCTGGGTTAGGAAGATCCCCAGGAAGAGGGCACGGTAACCCACTCCAGTATTCTTCCTGGAGGATCCCATGGACAGAGGAGCCTGGTGGGCTACAGTCCATGGGGTCACAAAGAGTTGGACATGACTGAAGCAACTTCAACAAACAAAAACACCGAAATAAACTAGGTTCTAGATCAAGTAAAGCTTGAGAGATCTGTTCTTGGTCTCCTTAACAATGCCTCTGAACAATTTGAAATAAGAATCTCAGATTTCTTGATGAGCCTACTGCATGGGACACTTGTTACTAAGATGGCCAGTTTCACTGGAAGGTGTGGGTCCTTGATTAGCTCATCAAGGAGGCCAAATGGATGGAAAGAAAATAACACATGAAGTCACCAAGCCTGGAAGACCTGAGCCACATAGAGAAATGAGAGCCCTCTCTGTGTGTGGACCTCTGCCTCCAGTGTCGGCCTGCAGCTGACAAGACTTGCGGATGGCTCATGCTCTACCTGCTGCAAGCCTAGCTTGAGTCCCTGGATTCCAAGTAACTTGCAGCAGTATTCTCCCCTTTTCTCTTCTAGTGTACCCATGAAGAAGAAACTTGGGTTTTGTTTTCCTAAATAACATTTTTAAGAGTGGATTAGGTATAGAGCACTGGCTTATCATAGCTCAGATGGTAAGAAATCTGGCTGCAATGCAAGAGATCTGGGTTCCAGCCGTGGGTCAGGAAGATCCCCTGGAGAAAGAAATGGCAACCCACTCCAGTCGTCTTGTATGAGGAATTCCATGGACAGAGGAGCCTGGCAGGCTGCAGTCCATGGGGTTGCAGAGTTGGACGCGACTGATCGGCTAACACTTACACTGACGTATACAAAGCCTGTGGTGCAAAGCACTCACCCCTAAGTAGGAGGGATTACACAGGAAACCTTCTCTGAGGGGTGTGTTGCTGCTGATCTGGGGGACTGCACTGGGAGACCCTGAACTAACGGCACTGTCTGTCTGCTTCCAGAGGCCTTTCTAGTCCCCACCCCCTCCCATGGGGGCTTCGCCTTTAGTACCCACCTGTATGCAAAAGTCAAGCTGGTTCCTGTCCACCTGGAGAGTCAGGTCAGTGTCAGTTCAGTGTCGACTGTTTCTACCGACCCAGGCAAGGGAACGGTCTAGACATTGCCAAGGTGGAGGTTGGTTTTGCTTTTCTCCCGTATAAGTTACGGGAGAAGGATGGCGAAATTGGGCCGAAAGGGCACGTGGGACTAGTCCCTGGGTATGAAGGGAAAGGATTGTTCAGGGTTTCTAGGAATGAGGAATCCAGGCCTGGAAGCTTCCAGATATGTGGTTCTCAGGCTGGATCTGTCTTCCAGGTCACTGAGGCAAACGACTATCCTTTCCAGCTCACTGTGGATAAGCTGGAGCAAGCCCTACTCAGGGCTAGGATTGAGGTGAGGTGGGAACCGGGTCTTCAGGGTGGGCACTGCTGCTCCGGAAAGGGGCTGAATATGGAGACAGTGGGATAACTTGTTCACCAAGACAGTGTGGGTGCCTTCTTCAAAAGAGGCAGTGTCCCAGGGCACATCCCCCGAGGAGCCCTGAGCCTGGCTGTGGGCCCCCAGAACTCCTTCCTATTCCCCTCTGTGGGCACCATGATAGTTGCTCCTCCAATTGCCCACTGAGCCCTTGATGAGGGGTCCGATCCTACTCAGTGCCCTGGCCTTGACCTTCAGCTGAACTTGATGTGGAGGTGAAGGATTTGTCTTCACTTGGTTATGCTTGGTTCTTTTCAGGGGAAAAAGGTCAGAGGTCTTGTGCTAATCAACCCTCAGAATCCTCTGGGAGACGTCTACTCCCAAGACTCCATGATGGAATATCTGGAATTCGCCAAGAAGTATGACTTCCACCCCCTTGAGATGAAATCTGTAGGAAGGGTTCCCATCACTCACAGTCAAGGAGTCAGAACCGGAAATAATATACCCTAAGTGTTCTCACTGTGTAGTATACTTTGTGCAGTCATGGACAACTAACCGAAATGGACATGAAGGAAAAGGCACCCATGTGCTCACTGCTTCAGACTGCCACTTCCCTCCTAGCCTTCGCCTGTGTGCACATAGCCACATAACAGTCACGCACCCTGCTATTTCCCACCCCTCATAGCATAAGCTCTTCCTGCATCCATTTCCCAAACTCCTTGGCTTGAGGTGCCGAGGAAGTTGAGTCTCTCTAGAATTTTCCTGTCCCTGTTTCTAAGAACATGGTAACATCAGTTATTAATATCTCTGAAGTCTGGAAATTGCCTTCTTAGGGTAGATATTCTTCCACAGTCAAGGAGAAACGTATATTCAAACTTCATAACACATCCAGACCAACTGATGGTGGCACATGGGGACAAGAGGAAGAGTGCTGGGGGTGCTCTCCATGCCAGCTCTAGCACGGGCTAGGGGAGGGATTAGCATTCTAGCTCAGAAACCAGTTTTCTTCCTGTGAAACAGAGGTAACAGCACAGCTTCAGACTGCTGAGAGAATAAAGAAGATGAGGCAGGTGTGCACTTAGCCCACTTCATATCCCTGTTTGAACCAGACCCTGGGTGGGAGCTCTTTTAAAAAAATTTTTTGTTGTTTATTAATTGCACTGGGTCTCCCTTGTGGCTCAGAGGTTAAAGCGTCTGCCTGCAATGTGGGAGACCTGGGTTCGATCCCTGGGTCAGGAAGATCCCCTGGAGAAGGAAATGGCAACCCACTCCGGTACTCTTGCCTGGAGAATCCCATGGATGGAGGAGCCTGGTGGGCTGCAGTCCATGGAGTTACAAAGAGTCAGACACGACTGAGCGACTTCACTTTCACTTCACTTTAGTTGTACACACAGGACCTAGTTTTCTGACCAGGGATTGAATCTGAGCCCCTTGCATTGGGAGCCTGGAGCCTTAGCCACTGAACTACTGGGAAGTCCTGGTAGTGCCTGACTATACCAGAGGAGATGTCTCTGGGACGCCCAGCCCCTACCACGGGTCTCTACTTGATGGTTGAAGTGTGGGGCCAGATGTTCTCACGCATGTCCCTCAGGTCCTGTCCCTTTCTAGTACCCCCAAGTCAGGATAGAAGGTCCCCTCTGGTGAAGGAGAGACCCCCTTCTACCTTTCCACACCTCTTGGAAACTTTGGATGGGCTTCTGGGGCCTTAGGAGTGTCTGATCTGTGTTCAGAAAAGCCTAACAAGTGAAGTGTGAGTTACAATTGGAGCCTAGATAATCGTTCTCTTTCACCCAACCTGCAGGTACAACCTCCACGTGATTGTAGATGAGATGTACATGCTCTCGGTGTTTGATGAAGCCATCACATTCCGCAGTGTTCTGAGCATGAAGAGGTGAGTTGGTCTCAGCGGGAGCTGGGAACGAGAACCGTGAAGCTCCTGCTTTTGCAGGGTGAGTCCATGGGCAGTAAACTCCTTTGGCTATGAGCCAAGAATTGAGCTTAGAGCCCCCAGGAGTGTGAAAGTGAGCAAAGCATCATCTGTCCTCCAAAGTGTCTTCTCTAAATGCCGCTTTGTACATGAGATAGTTTTAAGAAGAGGGTAGAATGAGCATGGTCAAAAGTCACGATGAAGCCCTACAGAAGGTCAGGGCTTCTTGACAAGTAGTGCACAGGGAAAGAAGAGAAATAGAGGAGAACTTTCTTAAGGGTTGGTATTTGGCCCTAGGACAGGATCCATCAGGCAAAGCAAGAGAAGAGCATGCCTAGTGGATGGAACAGTTTCACCAAAGGTGGGGCAGAAAGAAATAGGTGAACACATCTTTGAAATGTTTGGAAAGTCTAGAATTGGTGGCCCACTTGCATGAGGAACCAACTGCCAAGGAGGTGGCTTTTGGACCTGCTGTAGGAAGACCCCGAGCCAGGCTGAGAGTCCTCAAGTACCTTCAGTGGGCACTTGAGAGCTCTCCCATCTGGTTCGGCAAGGATACCTTTTGTTGACTTCCTGGCTTAACTGGGGCAACTGTGTCTTGGACTTTGGGTCCCCAGGCCCTTCTGCCTAGGAAGGCCCTCAAGGCCACCTTCATCTTCCCTTCATAGACTGCATGTCATCATCCCTCAAGTATTTCTCGATCATCTTGACTCTTTCCTTTCCAGTTTGCCTGACCCCAACAAGACCCACGTGATCTGGGGCGTCAGTAAGGTGAGCCCCAGCCGCCTGTCCTTGGGTAGGGAAGGAAGTGGAGCCAGGAGCGGAAGGCAGACCCACCGGGTATCCCCTTCCCTTCTTCTCTTCCTCTAGGATTTCTGCATCTCTGGCTTCCGCTTTGGTGCCCTGTACACCCACAACAGGGAGGTGGCCTCTGCCATGAGCTGCTTCGGCTACCTCCACAGCATCTCTGGCATCACCCAGTACAAGCTGCGTCAGCTGCTTCAGGACAGAGGTACTGAGCCCCGTCCCAGGCTGGACATCGTGGCCACCGGGAATTTCTGGGTCTGCATGGGCCTCTGACATGGCTTCAGTATACTGAGAGCCTGTTCACTGTCTCGGGTTTAACAGTGGCAGGACGGGATGTTTATAGGAGGGCAGATGCAGTTGGGTATAGAAAGAAGACAGAGATGCTGGTCTAAAACACTGACCATCTGACAGCTTGTGCTCTGCCTGCAAAAGGGATAGTCAGTTGTACTCTAGGACCTGAAGGTGGGAACTTCAGAGACTGGTCTTTACATGAAGGTCAATTTTTCCTTTCATGCAGATGCTGCAGTTGGTGAAGAATTTGCCTGCCAATGAAGGAGATGCAGGTTGGATTCTGTGTCTGGAAGATCCCCTGGAGGAAGAAATAGCAACCCACTCCTGTATTCTTGCCTGGAAAATTCCGTGAACAGAGGAGCATGGTGGGCTACAGTCCATGGGGTCGCAAAGAGTTGGATACAACTGAGCCCTGAGCATAAACCTGGCTTATTTCAGGCAAAGATTACCAAAGAACAGCCTGACTGTTCAAATACGACTTTAATTCATCTTCCAGGGTGGCCAAAGGAGAGGCCATTTGGGCAAGCTGGTGCTCCTACATCTATGGCACCTGAATTTACCTTCCCTCTCAGATCTTAAGTGAATGCGGCTTCAGAGGGAATTTCCCACCTTTAATACCATGGTTCAAACTTAGATAAGAGCTCCCTTTTAAAAATTCCCTATCATAGAGCAGATGCCAGGCCCAAGGATTTAAATTGAGAGCAGGGATACATGAAACAAAGTTATCAGATAAATCTGATTTAGAAAACAATCTGCTTTCAGCTTTGGGTGGAGAAAGTGGTAGATAGGAGAAATCCAACTGGATGCCTCCCTGCAAGGTGCCAGGCCCTCTGATATTTGGTGGAAACCAGATTCCCAGCTTCTTGAACACTGGTTCTCAATCTTGGATGCACATGGGAATTACCTCATGAAGTTGCTCAGTCCTGTCCAACTCTTTGCAACCCCATGGACTGTAGCCCACCAGCCGCCTCCATCCATGGGATTTTCTAGGCAAGAATACTGGAGTGGGTGGCCATTTCCTTCTCCAGGGGATCTTACCTACCTGGGGATCGAACCCGGGTCTCCTGCATTGCGGGCAGACGCTTTACCGTCTGAGCCACCAGGGAATCCCTCCTGGAGAATTTAAATACCGATTTGTAGGGAATTAGGGAATTTAGTCATTCAGTCATGTCCGACTTTTTGTGACCCCATGGATTGTAGCCTGCCAGGCTCCTCTGTCCATGGAATTTTCTGGGCAAGGATACTGAGAGTGGGTTGCCCTTTCCTTCTCCAGGAGATCTTCCCAATCCAGGGATCGAACCCAGGTCTCCTGCATTGCAGGCAGATGCTTTACCATCTGAGCTACTAGGGAAGCCCAATGTGTAGGCTGCATCCACAAAGATTTTGAGTTAGATGTCTGGGGATATAATCTGGTCCATTATGCCTTTTAAAATCTCCCCAGGTGGTTCTTAAGTGCTGCCAGTGCTGAGAATGGTTGTGCTAGGATCATCCCCAAGCATAATGAGGTTCTTCACAGTCCATTTGTTAGGGTCTAAAGCAGAAGGTGCAGAGAAGGCAATGGCACCCCACTCCAGTACTCTTGCCTGGAAAATCCCATGGACGGAGGAGCCTGGTAGGCTGCAGTCCATGGGGTTGCTAAGACTCGGGCATGACTGAGCGACTTCACTTTCACTTTTCACTTTCATGCATTGGAGAAGGAAATGGCAACCCACTCCAGTGTTCTTGCCTGGAGAATCCCAGGGACAGAGAGGTCTAGTAGGCTGCCGTCTATGGGATCGCACAGAGTTGGACACGACTGAAGTGACTTAGCATCAGCAGCAGCAGCAAAGCAGAAGGTGAGGGAACTATGAGTAGCAGCTACTTGCCCAGTTGACAACAGCAGCATCAACCCCATTTAGGGGACACCTCAACTTCTTGCCTCAAGGGTGTAAATTCAAACATAACTTGACTACACAACTATTGAGAAGCCCAGTATCCCCACCTCACACAATGGAAGTGATGTCGTGGGTGGTGGTGTTTAGTTGCTAATCGTGTCTGACTCTTTGTGACCCCATGGACTGTAGCCCTGAGATCCTCTGCCCATGGGATTCTTCAGGCAAGAATACTGGAGTGGGTAGCCATTCCATTCTCCAGGGTATCTTCCTTACCCAGGAAACAAACCCGTTCCTCCTGCATTGGCAAGTGGGTTCTTTACCACTGAGCCGCAGGAAAGCCCAAGTATTAGATACGATCAGCTCAAATACGATGCAGTCAGGGTTGGATAGAATCAGCAGGCATGAAGCCCAGGGAGGGAGCATTTGGTCAGGAGCCCTCTGGCAGATCTCAGCCCTGAAGTATGTAACAGCTCTCTTCCTCCATCCGCTCAGAATGGATTGACAATATATACCTGCCCAGTTATCACTTCCGGCTGCAGGAGGCTCACAAGTATGTCACTCACAAGCTAAAGGCATTGAAGGTCCCTTTTCTCAATCGTGGCTCCGGCCTCTATGTCTGGATCAACTTGAAACAGGTGAGCTCTGGGAGTGAAGACGGGTGTTAAAGGGCAGATCTGCCGGCTGGGTCTTGAGCTCAGCTCTGTCTCTCCTCCCCAGTACCTGGACCCGTGCACGTTTGACAAAGAGCTGCTCCTCCATCGCCGCTTCCTGGACCACAGGCTGATCTTGTCCCCGGGCAAGACCTTCATGTGTAAGGAGCCTGGCTGGTTCCGCCTCGTCTTTGCAGCCAGGCCCCACCTGCTAAGAAGCGGTGAGTGGAGCTGACCTGCCAGTCCTGGCATCCTTCACAGATGCCCCAGCCACTCCTCTGAAACCCAGGAGTGGAGTCACTCCTTATTCACCTTTAGCAGCCTACATAGCTCCAGTCCTTCTAGGCCCTCTGTTACCACTTTCGTACCTTCAAGTGAAAGTGAAAGTCGTTCATTCATGTCCGACTCTTTGTGACCCCACGCACTGTAGTCCATGGAAGTCTTCAGGCCAGTATACTGGAGTGGGTAGCCTTTCTCTTCTCCAGGGGATCTTCTCAACCCAGGGATTGAACCCAGGTCTCCCACATTGCAAGCAGATTATTTACCAGCTGAGCCACAAGGGAAGCCTATATCTTAAAGCCCATATCTTTAAGCTCCTTTGCAAATGAGAACTGTTAGACACTTGAAGTATATTATAATTTTGGTATGTCAGGCCTGTGTCTGTCACTGAAGAGGTGCTGCGACTGTAAGCTATCCAGAAATGGAGCTCTGCCCATGCAGAACTTGCCAGCTACTAGGTGAGATAGATAGCACGTGATCCGGAAGGCCCTGTGTGCTATACTGTGGAGCTGCGATTCTCCTCTGAAGGTTACAGAAACATGACAATCATTTTATCTATTGCATCTCAACACATGCAGGTCACTGTTCTACCTGCTGGGAACATAGCAATGAATATTTATGTTACATATCTTTTGGGCTAATGTGGAAAATAGACCGAGGGAAGGGCCACTATAGGCAGACAGAAAATGAGGCCAAGGCTATAAGCTGCTGCTGCTGCTAAGTTGCTTCAGTCGTGTCTAACTCTTTGCGACCCCGTAGATGGCAGCCCACCAGGCTCCCCCGTCCCTGGGATTCTCCAGGCCAGAACACTGGAGTGGGTTGCCATTTCCTTCTCCAATGCATGAAAGTGAAAAGTGAAAGTGAAGTCACTCAGGCGTGTCTGACTCTTAGCAACTCCGTGGACTGCAGCCTACCAGGCTCCTCTGTCCATGGGATTTTCAAGGCGAGAGTACTAGAGTGGGGCGCTATTGCCTTCTCCAGGCTATAAGCTAGGTGACAGGATTTGATCTTGAGTCATGAAGGTAATCTGGCAGGCAGGGGCTGTGACAGTGAAGCCAAAAGGAGCCATGGGGGACGTGGCAGGAAGACTTGGAAATCTGTCCCCCGAAAGGGAAGGCTCAAGTGCAGCCTCCCTGAAGCAGAGGTTCTGTGGCGGTTTACTAGGACCTGCATGTACCTGGGGCCCATGTGCACACCCGCTAAGTATTTCTGTCTTCATTTGGACCCTCTAGCCATGCGTCGGTTCCAGCAGGTGCTAGCAGAGCAGGCGCAGGAGTGCAGAGTGAAGCAGCTGGAGGATGCAATCAAGGAGGAAGTGTCTGCCTCCCAGCCAGAGGCTCCAGCCAGTCCCGCTCTCAGGAAGTCCTGATGTCAGCCTCGGATCTGGAAGGCTGGCCGCTGGCCTGGAGCTGTGACCAAACAGTGGGCTCCTCCGGGCATGAGTGCGTTTGACCCACCATCAATCAGCCCGCTTAAGCATCTGTCATTTTGGAAGCTTTACATCTTCTTAGTCTCTAGGAGCCATTGTGTATGTGCAAAATGTTTTTATGGGGATTCTGGTGGGAAAGCCTAGAGGAGGAATAAAGGGAGCTCTCTGGGCCCCTGTTTAGGTGGGTTAACTTTTATATTCTGTATCTAATAAATTCCATATTCTTTAAATTGCAGGCCTGTTTTATTTCACATTCTTCATATGACCTTCTGGGAGCTAGATGATTTTAAAACTTAATTTTTAATTAAATTTAAATTACATATTAAATTTAGTTTTGAAATTCTAAAGCAAGTAAAGCAGGTTATATGTGAAGAATACTTTCTAGGGCAGGCCAGAAAGGAAGGGAAATCATGATCCCCAATTGGCTGAACATTTTCTAGGTGTTGGATGTAGTGTCCCATAGGATCCTTACATAATCACACTCACCTCAGACACGTGTGGCTACGTGGTAGAGTGAGAGGATAGTTTCAAATGTTTCCAAATATGAGTTCTCTCCATTTTTGCCTTTTTGAAAGGCTTTTAAAATGAATCTCTGGTGATAAGCCTGAATGAAGTCTTCCATTTTCATCTCTAGGGTTTTCAACTGTTCAAATCATACCTCCTGAGCATTTCTCTGCAAAACATTTGCACATCTGAGCTTTGGTCTGAGCATCAGAGTGGTGAAATGGGCAGAGTGGGGACTACCACCATTTTATAGATGTTGGAAGAATTATTAGCAGCCACTGATGGCTTTGATCAGTCACTTGGGTTTGGGATCATCCTCACTCTCTTGGGCAGCTTTGCAAGCCCACCAACAAATCCTGATTCTTTAAGACTTTTTGACAGCAGGCAAGTTTCTTTAGAAATAAACTTGAGTAGCAGACACAGAAAGAGAATTCTCTGGTTGCCTGAAGGAATTCATGAGACCAGAAGAGATGATTTTCCCTCTCTTCAATATTTATGTCTCTTATTTTTCTGTTGTAATTTCGTGGCTGAGAACCTCAAGTACACAGTTGAATTAAAAAGTAAGAACATTCTTGCCTTGTTCTCAATCTTAACAGGATCGCGTTTGGTCTCTCATAGGTATAATGTTACTGGAAATATTCTTCATACTGCCTTTACCAGATAGAAGAATTTCCTTCAGTTCCTTGTTTGCTGAAAGTTTTACCATAAATGTGTGTTCAGTTTTTACCAGATGTTTTTGCCTGTACTTTTAGAGATAATATAATTCTTTTAGTTATTAATGTGATGAAATTATATTGATTAAAAAACATTATAATCCTGCAATAGCCCCGTAGAGTCACGATGCATCATCTTTTTATATATCGTCAGATTTGGCTTTGATGTTAAAAATTTTACATCTATTTTCATGAAGGATATTGTGTTATAATTTTCTTTCCTTATATTGAAATGAATTTTTTGATCAGTTAAATGTTTATCGATTGTATTAATATTTTCCAAAGACCTAACTTTTTGTTTCATTGATTTCCCCACCCCCCCATATGTTTCTCTTCTGTTTCATTTCTACTTTTTATTTCCTTTTTTAAACTTTGGGTTCAATTTGTTGTTTTTCTAGCTTTTTAATAGGGAAGACTAGGCCTAAAGTTTTTTAAAGTTATTGATTTCTCTCCAAGCATTGCTCTAGCAACATCCCATAAATTTTGATAACTTGAGTTTTTATGATCATTCAGTTTTCTACTTTTCCTTGTGATTTCTTCAGTTCTGTCACTCAGTTGTGTCCAACTCTATAATGTATTTAGCAAATATTTAGTTTCCAAATATTTGGGGTCCTTCAGCTATCTTTGTTAATGATTTCTAGTTTAATTCCTTTGTGATTAGAGAAAAGAAACTACCAATTTCAATCCTTTGAAATTGAGACATTTTAGGGCCAAGTATATGGGGGCTTCCACCCATGGCCGCTCAAAGGTAGAGTCCGCCTGCAATGCAGGAGACTCGGGCTTGATCCCTGGGATGGGAAGATCCCCAGGAGAAGGGAATGGCAACCCACTCCAGTATTCTTGCCTGAAGAATCTCATGGACAGAGGAGCCTGGCCGGCTACAGCCTATGGGTCACAAAGAGTTGACACGATTGAGCCACTAACACTTTCATTCTTAGTTATAACTTTCGACTTTTTAAAAACTGTTTGCTCTAGATATTACTATATATACATGTATATATATGTGTATATATGTATGTATACATATATACATATATGTGTATGCTAAGTTGCTTCAGTCGTGTCTGATATTACGTACATAATATATAAATAATATACTTCCCATATATATATGTATATATATACACACAGACACACATATACTGTATTGACGGATCCTGCTAGTTTTTTTTTTCTCCCCATGGGAAAAGGAGAATTTTACACTAAGGCTCTGTGTAGGCCCAGGTCCTGGGTGGTCTAGTTCTTTTCCAAAGTCTCAGAATGTATAGGTCTAAGGTGGAGTTCAACAAGCGTTCTGTAGTACGAAAGGAGGAGGAGAAATGACAAACTCAGGTCAAAAGCTCTCTCAGCAGAAGGATGTTTTAAGGATGCACACGTCTTAATCCTAAAGGCTTTTCCATAGGCCCCCAACCAGGCATATATTTGCCCAGTAACCCTGGTAACTGCCTTAAAATGGGTAAGCTAAGGCCTGGAGGCAGAGGAAGGCGCCCGCGTTTGTGGGGCGGGGAGACCTGGTCGGGAAGGCGGTCAGCGCGCCGAGGCCGTAGAGCGCCGCGGTGGCAGCGGGCGCCCGCCCCTTCCTGTACCGGCTCAGGCCGCGGGCCGCCTCCCCTTCCCTGGCTTTCCCTCCGGCTTGGGCGGCCAAAGGTGGGAGCCGGTCTCGGGGAGAAAGGCTCTGGGGGGGCCCAGCCCCGCGGTGCGGCCCCTCGTGCGCCCGCTGCGCAGACGGGCCCGAGTGCGGGTGCCTGGGCCCGGGAGCGCCCCGCTCAGCGGCGGTGGACGCGTCCGGGCGAGGACACAGACCGCGCGTCCCGGGAGCCTCGGGTGCCGGCACCTCCAGCTCCGCCGAGGAGGTGCGATCCCTGCTTTGCAGAGCAGGGGGCCCTGCGGAGGCTCGGGCTCGAGGTCTCCGTGCGCAAGTCCCGGCCGTCTCGAAGCCCTCGGCCCCAGCTCTCACTTCCTCCCGGAGAGCGGGAGCCGGCCCCTCGCGGGCGCTCGCCGCCTGCAGGGGGCCTTGCTCTCTGCCACCCGCCCTGGCCGCGGATCTCCGAGGCCGGCCACGTGGGTGTCCGGCTCTGAACTCTCCCGTCCAAGGCTGCGGGGAGGGGGATTAAGGCGGAGTGGGGGGTGGTGATCCGAGTTAAGGCTCAGGAGGCCCAGTCAGTTGGGGGAGGACCTAGAAATGACTTCATGGAGCAAAATTTAACCCGGCAGCCCCCGTGCGTTTCTGAGCCGCTGGTTGGTCCCCCATCATCGGGTGTTGTGAGGCTTGGGAACATCAGGACTAGGGAAATTGGCAGGGAGTTTTATAATAACAGTAAATATAAATATAATTTACTGAACTTCGGCCATGAGTCAGGATTGTTCTAAGCCATTTACACTAACTCATATTTTTCTGTCCTCACCAGGGCTACCGTATGAAATAGTTACTGTTACACCCACTTTGCCCAAGAGGACACTGGCTTAGAAAGTGGAGTTCACATCAGAGCACAGGATCAGACCAGCCTCTCCCTGAGGCCAGAACTGCCCCACTTTGGGAGTGAAGATGGAATTCTAGGCGATGCCCCGGGTCCCTGCGCTTGCAGAGACCCCCATTTCCCTCCTCTCAGGCCTCATCCATTGTCTGCTCCAAGTCATCAACATCAGTCACCGCAAGCCCCGTGGACTCCAGGCCCTTTCTGCTCTAAGTCAGAAAAAAAAATTTTTTTTTTAATTGAGATCAGCAAGAAGGGAAAAAAGAAGCTGGTGACACTTTAGCCTGCAGAATCAAAGACTTCTCCAAAAGTAAAAGCAAGCGGAAGTGGCCATTAGTTAAAGTTGTATACAAATAAAGTTGTAGCAAATAAACCCTCTGCCTGTAAATCTTTAGTAGGGTTGATGCCTTGAAGCGAATGCACACATGGTCACAACTAGTAGTGGACACAGGAAGTGATAACTGTATAAACTTAAAGGAAGGGGAGACAGAGAAGGGGGAGGGCCTCATGCCTCACAGTTCATTTTTTAAAAGATTTTTTGTATTTGATGTGGACCACTTTTTAAGTCTTTATTGAACTTGTTATATTATTATTATTATTTTAAATTTTGGTTTCTTAAACCACACGGCATGTGGAATCTTAGCCCCCCCCCCACCAGATATTGAACGCTCACCTCCCTGCTTTGGAAAGTGAAGTCTTCACTGCTGGACCTCCAGGGAAGCCCCCCGCACCCCTAACAGTTCATTTTTGATGCTTGGTGCTATGGAAGGTCCTTGATCAGATCAGAGATTGAATGCTTTTGTTTTTCTGCAGATGTTCACCCTCCCTCAGAAGGAATCCAGGATGACTACCGCCTGTCCAGATTCAGACTCCATACAGGGCCTGGCCAGTAACAAGGGAGATGGTCTGGAAAGAGAATGCTCCAGAAAACCCGACCAGAAGCCGCTGAAGTTCTACGGAGTGGGTGACCCTGCTGCCGTGCTCCCCTCCAGCAGCCCCTACCTGTCCTCTAGAGGAAGCGTCATTAAATGGTTCTGGGATTCAGCGGAGGAGGGCTACAGGACCTACCACATGGATGAATACGATGAGGACAAGAACCCCAGTGTGAGTGATGCCCCCTGCCCCACTGGGACCCAGGAGAGAACTAGGGGAGGGCACCCTACCTTGAAAGATAAGGCAGCACCCAGCTTGCTCTTGTCACGTTGGAGTCATGGACTTCTGACTTCCAGTGGGGTTTCCAGTGTTGCTTAGAGAGGTCCCAATATACTACCTGAATCAGAAAATGGCCCGCTGATAATTAAGGGAAACTTGATTTGTGGGGGAGGAATTCAATAACCAGGGAGTGCTCTTATATGGCTTCTGGTCCACAGCCCAACTATTCACCTTTAGAGTTGGGACAGAACTAGGGTTCAGGCTGAAAGGGTTGTGCTTTCAAGTTGTATATTCTTGAGCTAACTACTTAAAGTCTTTGAACTTCAGTTCATCTCTATATTGGGGTAATAATACCTGTTATATTCTGTACTGTCAAAACTAAATGTTATCAGGTATGTAAATTATTAGCACAGTGCTTTGCATAGAGCATTCAATAAGCGGCAGTTGCTATTATCAAAAATGTATTATTATAATAACACAATTACTACATATTATAATAATACAATTATTATAAACATATTTTAATTACTAATTATTATATTAAATACATATAATATAGTAAAAATATAAATATATTATATCATAATTCTTATACTTTATTATAATTGTTATAATAATTACATTATAATATTGTGATTTATTAATTTAAATTATTACTAGTAGTTATTAGTTATTAATTATTAGTTATTGTAATAGTGTAATATATATTATAATTATAATATATATGATATATTATGATTATATATTAAATCTAATATATATTACTATAATATATTATGTATAATATATAATATCATATATAGTCGTATATAATATATTAATATAATAACTTATTGCACATTAATAATTTATTACTATATATTATATAATATGTTACATATTACATAACATATTACATATATTATATAATATATTACATATTATATAATACTATATATTATATATAATATATTAATACTATATTAATATATAAAAACTTTATTATATTATAATAATTTATTAGTAAATATTAAAATATTATATATTAATATATTATTGTAATATAACATATGTTAATATAATATATAAATATATAATTTATAATCTATAATATATTAATATGATATAACAATATATTATATAAGATTATATTATATATAATTATATATAATATATCAATATAATAATATTTTATTTTATTTATTATTTCATTTTTATTATTCATTATATTTGTTATATAATATAATATATAATTATATTAATATTATATATAATATATTATAATATAATATTTATATTGATATATTTAAATTATATCATATAATATAATTATATTTTTATTTTATTGTTTATTGTATTTATATTATATATTATAAATATATAATATATTTTATAAATTATATATAATCATATATTAAATATAATAAATATAGTAGCTATAAAATAAATAAATATAAATAAACAAATAGAATATATTATAATATAATATGTGTTTATTATATTTATATATAATATATTTATATATTATATTATAATTTGATATTATACTAATTATTACCTGTTATTATACATTATTACTAGTAATACCTTCAGAGCACAGAGAGCTGGCACAAATAACCCTTTAATAATTTTTATTTATTGAGCATGTGCCAGGTGCTGGCACTGTTCTATGTGCCAGAATTACAGCCATGTTTGCCCTCATGGAGTTTATAAGATAATATGGGAGACGGGCAGTGAACAGACATAAATATATAAAATATGTTGTGGTTAGTGTTGTAGAGAAAAATAAAGCAGGGTAATAAGACAGAGCCTGGTGGGGTGGGCTGCGGATGTTGCTATTTAGGTGACGTGGTCACAGAAGGCCACTTTAATATGGTGACATTGGGGCAGAGACCTGGAAAAAGTAAGAGATTGTATTGGTTATCTCTTGCTGTGTAACAAAGTGTTTCAGATCTTAGCAGTTTAAAAGGAACAGATCAGTTTCTGGAATTCAGGAATCAGGGTGGTGCTTCAGGCTGAAGATATTCTGGGAAGTTGTGATGAAGCTGAGGCTGTGGTCTCACCTGTAGACTTGGTGGGGCAGGGAAATCATCCATTTCCAGGCTCACTCATATGATTACAGAGTGGGCAGGAGGATGATCCCTTTCCGCACTCACTCACATGGTTATTGGCAGGCTCGGTTCCTTCCCACATGGTCTTCTCCGTGGGGCTGCTTCATGACATAGCAGCTGGCTTCCCCTGGGGCAAGCGATCCAAGAGAGAAAGAGAGAATGAGAGATCAGGAGTGCCCAAGATGGGAGCCACAGACTGTAGCCTAGTCTTGGAAGTGACATCCCCTCACTTCTGCATGTTTGGTTCATTAGAAGCAGGTCACTAGGTCTATGCACACTCAAGGAGAAGGGGTCACGCAAGGCCCTGAACACCAGGAGGTAGGGGGTCACTGAGGGCTACCTCGGAGGCTGCCTGTCACAGGGAGTGAGCTTTGTAGTTATCTGGGGGAAAAGCATTCCAGGCAGAGGGAACAGCCAGAACAAAGTCCCCAGAGCAGGTCAAGGGACAGCAGAGGGGCTTACTGGCTGGAGGCTGGCATGAGGTCAGAAAGGAAATGGGGGCAGGGGTGGCACTAGATCTGTAGGGCCTCATGGGACATGGTGAGGCTTCTGATTTTAGACCAAATGGGATGGAAAGTGTTCAAAGGAAGAGCAATGGGATCTGATTTTTCTTTTAAAAAGATGACTCAGACTGCTGGATGGAGATTCAGTTCGGGGAGAATGGGGATGAGGGAATGATCAGGAAAGGAAGGAGGGAAACTATTGCAGTAATGTAGACAAGAGAGACTGGTGGCTTAGCAGTGGAGGAGAACTGCTTGGACTGTGCCTGTATCTGCAGGTACAAGAGACAGGATTCGGCGATGGATTGGTGGTAGGGAAGATCCTATAGGTTTTCTCCCCGGGGCGTGAAGAAGCACTGCCTTTTATTTGTCATAAGCTGAGCCCAGTGAAGCTCTACTCTTTCATCCTCCCTCCTTCCCCATCACCTCTAATACCTTAGGGGTCAGGAATTAGCTGTGCATTAGTCTTTTCAGGGACTCTCTAAGGGGCAACTTGAGCTGTGCCTGCCCTCCTCCTTGTCCTATGAAAACAGTGCCTTATGGGTTTGGAATCTGGATGCTGTGTAATGCGGCGTGGGTCCCCACCCCAGGGAGAATTTCCACCAGCCCAGGGCCTCTTCTTGTTGTATAGTCACCCTTCTTCCTGTTCCTGCCGGAGCACCAGTTTATTGTGTGCACATTCTGGCAGCCTGTAAGCTGAGCCTCTTGAGAGATTCAGTGTGTGTCTTGGGCATGTGGTGTCTTCAGGGACCTTCCCATGTTGTAGGGGAGAGAAGGCCTGTACATCAGGCTTTGTGACCTGGGATGAAAACTGACCAGTGCTCTCAACGGGGACAGCTAAAGCGCTTTGGGGTCCCGAAGAAGAAAAGATCCCCTGCAGGTGGGATTTTAAGGAGGGCTTCCTGGAGGAGAAGGCATTTGCACAGAGCTTTAGAAATGGGGAGATGCGATCAGGGAACTCTGTGGAGGGCAGCGCTTGAGCAAAGACCGGGTGGGGTGGTGGGAAGGTCGAGATTGCAGAGCTCCACTTCGCTGCCTTGTGCGCTCCTGGAGCCTTCTGCTGGCACCCTCTGCTGTGCTTACGTGGCTCTGTACCTCTCACCTCCAGGGCATCATTAACTTGGGCACCAGTGAGAACAAACTCTGCTTTGACCTTCTGTCTAGACGGGTAAGTCCCACTGCACCTCTGAGTGGCATCCCCAGCTCCGAGGGGCTGTCTTCTCTGGGATTCCCTGGAATGCTCCCTCCGGAGAGCTGGCTGCTTGCCTCAGTTGCCCCAGTCTTGGAGTCAGGAGACCCAGCTCTGCCTTGGGGAGCACATTCTCTGCCATCTGGGGTGACTCTGATTCTGCTGTGTCTCCTCTTCTGGCTTTTTCCCGCCTCAGCCCCTCCTGCTGGGTCCCTGCTCTGGGGAGACACTCAGTGACATGTGGTCGGTGTTTAACAACTGGCCCTGGGGCAGGAGAGGTCCGATCTGTAGCTTTTGCGGAGTCCCCCACAGTGTACATGCCCCCACTGTGACTGGTTCTGGGTCGTGCTGTGCTCTCACTGCACGCAGAGCTGGGAAGAGAGGCGCATGGCACCATCACGCGCTGGCCCCACCACGCGGACACCTGGCCGGGAAAAGCCCCCGGAGCCCGGATGGGAGCCAAGTGGATAATGTCGACCATAAGCAATATTGTCTGAGTACCTTTTCCCTTTCTTTTTACTATGATTTGATTTACTATGATTTTTACATATGTTTTTACTTTTGTTTTTACTATGATTGACTTACATAATATCTATATAGTTTATATAATTTCATTTTTGAAAAGGACTGGTTTTTAGCACATGTTGAAAAATTGCTGAAAATGTAATAATCACATTATTTTATTTATTTAACTTGAAGTGCACTTTCATGCATCGGAGAAGGACATGGCAACCCACTCCAGTGTTCTTGCCTGGAGAATCCCAGGGACGGGGGAGCCTGGTGGGCTGCCGTCTATGGGGTCACACAGAGTCGGACACGACTGAAGCGACTTAGCAGAAGTTGAAGTGTAATTGCTATACGGTATTATTTAAGTTATAGGTATATAACAGTGATGCACAATTTTTTAATTAAAAATTTTTTAATTTTAAGAAAAATTTTAAAGAGTATATTCCATTTATAGCTACTATAAAATATTGACTATATTCCCCATATTGTACAGTATATCCTTGTAGCATATTTTGTATCTAGTAGTTTGGACCTCTTAATCGCCTACCCTTATTTTGCCCCTTGCCCTTCGCTCTCCCTGCCCACTCACGTATAGAGAGAATAATCAGGTTTCTTGAGCTAGTGAGAGCGATCTCTAGCAAACCACGGGAACCACCTGTCTCTTAAGGCCTAGGAGTCAGAGTCTGGGGCTGTGGAAAGAGTGATACTTCACCCAAAGGAGCATGTTTCCAAAGGGGAACGTCTGAGCCGTGATAGGAGAGGGGTACAGGCAGAGGACTTGAAAAGCCTGTTCTACCCAAAGATATCTCCCCGCTCTAAGACAGCTCAGAGCCATCCAGTAGAAATAAAATGTGAGCCACATATACAATTAAAATTTTTCTATTAAACGAGTACAAAGAAACTGGTTACATTCATTTTCATCATGTATTTTATACAGTTCAATATATCTAAAATTTGGCCATTTCAACATGTAATCAACTTAAACATTATTAATGAGATATTCTATATGTTGCTGCTGTTGTTGTTTAGTTGCTAAGTCGTGTCTGACTCTTTGCGACCCCATGGACTGTAGCCCACCAGGCTCCTCTGTCCATGGGATTTCCCAGGCAAGAATACTGGAGCGGGTTGCGGTTTTCCTCCTCCAGGGAATCTTCCTGATCCAGAGTTCAAACTCAAGAATTGGCAGGCGGGTCCTTTACCATGGAGCCGCCTGGGTAGCCCCGTGTTTTACGTACTTATTTCATACAAGTCTTCAGAATGCAGCGTCTCACTTCAGGAGAGTCGCATGTAAGGAGCCAGGAGCCACAGTGGCCAGCGGCCTCTGTATTGGACAGCGTGGCTCTCAGGAGAGAGGGGGAACGGGAGGAAGGTGGAGTTGTGGACACGTGGCTGATTCCCTCTGTTCCTTTTTGTTCCACCGTCCGCGGCTCCTGCCTTTCCTTGACTTTGTGTGCAGGATACCGTAGAGCCCCTAACCCAGCACTGGGGCAGTGGAGGTGGTCTGGAGATGGCCGCATTTTCCAAAGTGTGAGGTTGAGCTGAGGCTGCAGGAGGAGAGTGGCCTGAGTCCCTCCAGGACTCAGAACCAAGACCAAAATAGGGCACCCAATTCTGGGGCCTCTTCTGCCACCCTGCAGAGGAGCTGAGGGCCGAGGAGCTGATCTGCCTCCGCAAATCGACCCTCTGGTTTTGCTAGGTGGAGTATTGTATAAAGAGCCCTGGACTAGGGTCAGAGATTCTGCTTCATCTCAGCTCTCCACTTGCTAGCACTGTACCGTTGCCTAGCCACCTGACTGGTTTTGGCCACGCTGCATGGCTTGTAGATCTTAGTTCCCAAATCAGAGATGGAATTTTGTGCCTGCTGCAGTGAAAGCCAGGAGTCCTAACCACTGGACTGCCAGGGAGTTCCCACACCTGACATTTTTAAGCCTCAGTTTCCTCATCTGCAGAATGGTCATGAGAATGCTGTTCCTGGCCTGCCCCTGCCCCTGCCCCTGTTCTCTGATGAGCAGCCCTTGGATTGAGAGGCCCCAGTGCTGCGTGAATACGGGTGCCCATGAGCGGGTGCGGCCCTCAGTCCTGCTGTCCCCTCTCTGTCCCCAGCTGAGTCAGAGCGACATGCTGCACGTGGAGCCGGCCCTGTTGCAGTACCCCGACTGGAGGGGACATCTGTTGTAAGTAGGACCTGTGGGCCAGTGGTTCTCACCTCCAGGGTGGTTTTGCTTCCCAGGAGACATGTGGCAACATCTGGAAACATTTTTGGTTTTTGTAACTTGGGGGAGTGGATGCTGCTGGCTTTTACTGGAGAGAAGTCAGAGATGCTGCTAGACTTCCTACAATGCCTGGGATGGCCCACATGGCAAAGAATGATCTGGTCTGAAACATCAACAGGGTCGGGTTGAGAAAGCCTGCCCTGGGCTGAGGCCTGGTCCTGGAGAGCTGGTGGTCACAGGGTCTCGTTGAGCATCTGCAAAGAACTGGTGCCTCCTGCCTGTCCTGCCCCCGCTCAGAGGCCCCCAGACTTGGTCTCTCTGAGTCTGAGGCACGGGAAGGGCCTTTAGGCCAGGAGTCTTTATTCCCAGTTTCTCAGTAGCTTTAGAGGAGCCAGAATCAGCTTGGGGACTCTTGCTGCTGGTAAGATGGGAGATGATAAATGAAACTAATAAGCCTTTATATTTGTTGGGCACTTACTAGGGCCCAGATGCAGTCCTAAGGATTTAGTGCTGGAGCAGGACTTGATTCCAAGGGTAATTCCAAGGCACCTGCTCTTGTAATAATGAGGATGGTGGCCCTAGAGTCAGACCACTGGGCTTGAGTGTGGACTCTGCCGCTAATCAGCACATGACCTAATTCCTTCAAGCCTCAGTTTCTTTGTCTGTAAAATGGGAATAGTAGTAGTTGTGTTATAGTTTTATAAAGATTGAGGAAAATTCTCTAATACCTGCATAAGGTAAATGCTTGTAAATGTTAGCAATAACTATGATAATAGTTATTGTTATAATAATTATGTTGTTATACATTATACATTTTTTATGATAATGTGTTATTATTATTATTACTGTTAGCTAGATCTACATAGAGAGTGTTACTTGTGATATTCCTACAGTCTGCTGATTAGGTAGGTAGGGTGTCCTACAACTACTGGACTGAAAGTTTCCATGCATGTGGATAGTGTTGGGGCCAAGGAGGGAGGTGAGGGCTAAGGAGTGGATGCCTGAAGATGCGCCAGAGGAGCTTTGGAATGGAAGGGGTGGGGGAGGAGTTCAGGCCCCGCTGACAATCACTGCTGTCTGTCTGTCTGATTTCCAGCCTCCGGGAGGAAGTGGCCAGGTTCCTGTCTTTCTACTGCAGAAGCCCCGCACCCCTTAAACCGGAGAATGTGAGTTACTCCCCTCCTCTGCTCTTTCCCCTTCTTCTGGTCCCTCCCCAGCTTCTGGCTGACCAGGGGTCTGGTGGGGTCAGTTAGTTTGATATGGAAATTAGGAAGACACCCCTCCCTTCTTTCTCCTCACCCTAGATGTTTAGAGTTTGGGTATAATTTCTGCAGGACTTCCCAGGTGGCTCAGTGGTCATGAACCCGCCTGCCAGGCAGGAGACACTTTCAGATTCCTGGGTCAGGAGGATCCCCTGAGGAGGGCCTGGCAACCCACTCCAGTGTTCTTGCCTGGAGAACCCCATGGACAGAGGAGCTTGGTGGGCTGTAATGCATGGAGTCACAAAGAAGTCAGACATGATTTAGCAGCTAAACAGCAGCAGAAGCGTAATTTCTGCCCTGCTCTGTCCTGTGGCCCCTCTTTGCCTCCACATCTTCGGGCTGGACTCTCTGAGTGACCAGCTCCCTCTTGCTTGCTCAGTGGATCTGGAACAGGGTCCTCACAAATGAGCCACACAGATGGATTCGGCTGTTAGTCAGGAGGGGCCTGTGGGGGCCCCCGTGGCTTTGCTGTGACAATGCCCAGGTGGGCCCCCGGAGTTGCAGCCTGGCCCTGCCTCTGCGCCCTCGGGATCCAGGCTGCAGGCCCGTGCTCCCTCCCACACAGATTCATCTTGGTCCCGTGGACGTGTCGCCCTCAGGTGGTGGTTCTGAACGGCTGTGCCTCTCTCTTCTCTGCTCTGGCCATGGTGCTGTGTGAGGCGGGGGGTGAGTAGACCTTGGCCCTGGGCCTGCAGCCCCCCTACCCTGCCACCTCCCCCACCCCTCGCCAACCCCAGCTGCTGGGCCTGGAGGGCTGCATCAGATGCTTTTGCCCTAATAGACTGTTAGACCATCGCGGGGGGCTGAGCTAAGTGCCCTGACAAGACAGCATGGGTTGGCAGTTCCAGGGAAATGAAGGTGATGCCAGGCTTCTAGGCTCTGCCTCCGTGACGACCTTGGTTTTTCCTTGCTCTCACCAGTGGCACCCACAGCCTCACGTCACAGCATGTCCTGAAGCAGGAAGAGAGGGAGGCTGTGCTTTGCCTGTCTCTTTTTTGAGGGGAGGGAGGAAATGGGTCTACTCTTTTCCAGGAGAGTCCCTTTCAACTTTCTGGCCAGAACAGACTCACAAAGCAGTCCCTGGCAAAGAGTAGGAGAACCCTGGTTGGTTTAAGCCAAACTTGCTTCATCCCCAGCGGCTGGGGGAAGGTCCACTTTCCTTGGATTTCTTGCTAGTCATAGCTGAAAAATCTGTGTGCTCTCTTAGGAGTGGATGTCGCCTGGCTAGCCAGCAGTGCCTATTGCAAGAGCCACGGTCATGTCAAGGACATGTTGTCCGTAGCCATGGTCAGGGTTGTTGGCTGCCAGGAACGGAGGCCAGCTCACACTAGCTTAACTTCTAAACTACTATTAGTAGCTTTTATTGACCACATACTATGTTTCAGGCACTGGTCTAAGGCTAGGCACAGTCTGTCATTTAATCCCCACTATAACTTCAATGAGATAGGTTCTGGGCTTATTCCCTTTTAACAGATGAGGAGATCAAGTCCCAAGGGGTTGAGTTACTTCTCAGAATCACACAGAGAGCTGTAATATTTTGAGCCTAAAAGGAAGATTCATTGCAAGGATGTAACAGGCAATTTCCTACCCATTCGAGAACAATCAAGAGTAGGAGAAGCACGTACTCTGTGTCTGTCCCTGACGTGTGCGGTCCCCCTCCCTCTTCTGGACCATCCTCAACTCTGTAGGGCCCCGGGTTGTTGACCCAGCTCTGACTCCATGACCTCTGCATTCGAGTGCTCATTCTCATCTCACAAGGGTCTTTGCTTCTTGGAGCAAAGTCTTGAGATACAGAGAAAGTGATGGGTGTCTGGCCAGCTGGTGCATTGGCTCTGGGGGTCATTTGTCTACCTCTGGTCCAATCCCTGTGGTCAGCAGAGGGGACGTGTAGGACAAAGGCCACTCCTTCCAGACCTGGGAGTTGTGGGAGGGGGTTGTGCTGAAGGGAAGGCTGAGGAGCTCAACCTGACTGGTGTGACCGCTGCAGAACTGAGGCGGTGCCTTCACCTCTGTGTTAGAGCAGACCTTGGACATCATCTCATCAACCCCCGTCCACAGCGTCTTCTGCGTGACACCCCCTCCCACCCTGGTGGTCTCAGCATTTGGCTCAGTGCCCCCACTCCTCCAGGAGCAGCACGTCCTGTCTCTGGGCAGTTCTAGCCACTGTCAAGTGTTTCCATTTGTCAAACCCAGACCATCACCCTGCAGTCTTGACTCCTGGTTCCAAGTCTGTCCTCAGAGTGACCCAGCGTGTCCTGTGCTTCTGAGAGACTTAAGTTTCAGTTTGCTCATCAGTACAGTTAAGATAATAACAGAGTGGCTGTGATGATCAAATGAGATTAGAAAGTATTTAGCACAGAGCCCTGCACATAGTAAGTGCTCAATAAATGTTAGCTACTAATTATTGGAAAAGGGACTGATCTCAGCGGATCCAAGCTTTAGAAAGAGTTTTGGGAGCTGAAAGAGAGGAAGCATGCTCCCCAAGGACACTGAAGGCTTAGAGAGGCATGGGGGTTCAGTGGATGGGGCCTCTGGGCATCCTGGCCAGAGGGTGACAGGCCCTGGCTCACTCCTGCCCCCAGAGGCTTTCCTGATCCCTGCCCCTTACTATGGAGCCATCACGCAGCACGTGTATCTCTATGGCAACGTCCGACTGGTCTGTGTCTATCTGGACAGTGAGGTAAGAGTTTCTGGGACCCCCGGTGGGCCTGGACCTTCCTGTAGGCCAGGATGTTCCTGCTTCTGAATTTGACCGTGGTCATGAGAGGAAGTGCATGCCATGGGCTCTGGGGTTATGGCTAGAAGGAGAATGGGGCCTCCCATTGGCCATGGCTGCCCTTGCCTGGACGCCCTGGGGACCTATTTCAGCTCTGAGATCCCTAGGGTCCATGTAGAGGCCAAGGGCATCCCAGGGAGACCACACAGAAATGGTGGGGGTGAGAACAGGGCAGAGCAGATCTCTGCATGGAAGCTCAGGGACCCCAGTTAGAGGGCCTCAGGGGGCTTTTCTCCAAACCTAAGAGCTGTGAGGCTGTCCCTGACCTGATGTGATGTGCGGGTAGCAGTGAGAAGGAAGTGACCCCTCACATCCTGTGTTTTCTGAGACTGTCCTAAGAGGAGGCTAGAGACGACAGTGGGGAGGTGAGACCCCCGCCTTCCGGTCCAGAGTGAGGTGACTGAATCTGGCGGGTGGCTTTTGTGGCTCTCTTTCAGGTCACTGGGCTGGAAACGCGCCCCTTCCAGCTCACAGTGGAGAAGCTGGAGATGGCCCTGCAAGGAGCTAATTCTGAGGTCTGGGGATCAAATTAAACCCAAGGCTGGAAGTGGGTGGGTCTGAGCAGGGCAGGGCCCCCCTTCCCGCGGACCGATCTCCTAGGGAGAAGGGTTGAAACTCTGTGTTGGGGATGGGGATAGGGTGGAAGCATGGAACCATTCTGGGGGTCAAGAAGGAGCCTGCCCACAGAGGTCTTCCCACTGGAGAAAATCCCTGAGACTCTCGGTGTACAAAGAATCAACCAGGGAGCCTGATTAAAACCACTACCCCCTGCTAAGCCTGATTTTGATTCAGTGGGTCAAGCATGGAGGTTACAAGTCTGTGGATCAACGATCTCTCTGGTAATTTGAATAGGTAGCCCCCTCTCTCTGAGGGGATCCTGAAGAATGAAAGAGACCAGTGGTTCCTGTCCAGTCCACTTTTCAGAAATCTATCAATCTATCTTTTTTTTTTTTTAATCTTTTTTAACCTTGGTCATAAAAGTCATACATGACCACTGTGGGAATTTTAAAAGCACGACCTCCCACCCATACTTCTACCAACAAAGGCAACTTCTACTGGTGTTTGGACATATTTCCTTCTGAGCTTTGGTCTCTGCATTTGTTTTCTTTTATAACTGATACGATGCTGCAGACATGATTCTTTGCCCTTCTTCATCTCATGTTGAGTGGTGAACAGATTTCCCCGGGATCCTGCCCAGTGCACGGCCTGTCTGGTGGGACTCTGAGGCCTCGGGGAGGAGCTGAAGGTCTCCTGCCCTGCTGATGTTTCAGGGTGTGAAGGTCAAAGGCCTCATCCTCATCAACCCCCAGAATCCTCTGGGTGACGTCTATTCCCCAGGGGAGCTGCAGGAGTACCTGGAGTTTGCCAAGAGGTGAGATGCCCCACACTCACCCCACAAAGCCTGGGACAGGTTAGGGTTCTGATGTGAGCCTTGGTGTGGTGCCTGCTGCCCTCTTGACCCCACTGTAGGTTCCAACCTGCTTCTACCCTTCCTGGCAGGAGAGTCGGGGGTGGGGGCAGGGAGCAGTTCTCTGATGCTAGTTCTCTCTTTTTTGTAACAACTGTCATTTATTGCCCGTTCTGGGGGCCAGGCCCCTGCTAACCCTCATGCTCTCGCTCATGCGAGCCTCCCAGCAGTGTATTAGGTGCAGATACTGTCTTTATCCCAGTTGACTGAGCCTCAGAGTGAGGGGTGGAGCCAGCTGTGAATCTGGGTCTGTCTGTACTTAACTAGGTGTGAGTGTTAGTTACTCAGTCGTTTCTGACTCTTTGCGATCCCATGGACTATAGCGCCCCCGGCTCCTCTGTCCATGGAATTCTCCAGGCAAGAATACTGAAGTGGGTTGCCATTTCCTTCTCTAGGCGATCTTCCCAACCCAGGGATCGAACCTGGGTCTCCTGCATTGTAGGCAGGTTCTTTACCATCTGAGACACTTAAGTGTCTCATACCTAACTGTGTCCCTCTGTAGAGGTGCCTGGGGGCTCTGCCTTCCCTCTGCTTCAAAAGCCCCAGTGTCATCTCTGTTTGAAAAAATAAAAAAGACAGAAGATGGATATTCTTGGAAAAAGCAAGTTGGGTAACCCTGGGCTAGACTGTGGTCTTTCTGGATTTCTGACTCACTGCCATCCCACCCTGCTGCTGCTGCTAAGTCACTTCAGTCATGTCCGACTCTGTGTGACCCCATAGACGGCAGCCCACCAGGCTCCCCTGTCCCTTGGATTCTCCAGGCAAGAACACTTGAGTGGGTTGCCATTTCCTTCTCCAATGCATGAAAGTGAAAAGAGAAAGTGAAGTCTCTCAGTCGTATCCGACTCTTAGTGACCCCATGGACTGCAGCCTACCAGGCTCCTCCATCCATGGGATTTTCCAGGCAAGAGTGCTGGAGTGGGTTGTCATTGTCTTCTCCGATTCCACCCTCAGTTCAGTACAGTTCAGTCGCTCAGTCATGTCTGACTCTTTGTGACCCCATGAATCGCAGCACGCCAGGCCTCCCTGTCTATCACCAACTCCCGGAGTTCACTCAGATTCACGTCCATCGAGTTAGTGATGCCATCCAGCCATCTCATCCTTGGTCGTCCCCTTCTCCTCCTGCCCCCGATCCCTCCCAGCATCAAAGTCATTTCCAATGAGTTAACTCTTCACATGAGGTGGCCAAAGTACTGGAGTTTGAGCTTTAGCATCATTCCTTCCAAAGAAATCCCAGGGTTGATCTCCTTCAGAATGGACTGGTTGGCTCTCTTTGCAGTCCAAGGGACTCTCAAGAGTCTTCTCCAACACCACAGTTCAAAAGCATCAATTATTGGGCGCTCAGCCTTCTTCATAGTCCAACTCTCACATCCATACATGACAACTGGAAAAACCATAGCCTTGACTAGACGGACCTTAGTCAGCAAAGTAATGTCTCTGCTTTTGAATATGCTATCTAGGTTGGTCATAACTTTTCTTCAAAGGAGTAAGCGTCTTTTAATTTCATGGCTGCAGTCACCATCTGCAGTGATTTTGGAGCCCAAAAAATTAAAGTCTGACACTGTTTCCCCGGTTTCCCCTGGGGGGGGGGGGCACATTTAACCAACAAACCAAGCTCTCTCCCCCCAACCCCTACCCTCCCCACACCTGCCCTCCAGGCATGAGCTGCACGTGATGGTGGACGAGGTCTACATGCTGTCCGTGTTTGAGGAGTCTTCTGGGTACCGCAGTGTCCTGAGCCTGGAAAGGTGAGATGACTCTCTCGGCCCTGCCCCCGCAGGGCAATTCCTCTTCCTTCCCGCTAATCCTGCAGTCTTCAAATCCCCCAAGGAGAAGAAGGGAGGCGGGGCCAGTCACTGGTTTTCTAACTGTTCTATGGGGTTTCTGAAAGCTCCAAGGAAGGGTCTTAGGATTCCATGAGGGAGGGTTGGGAGGGTGGGAAATGGGCCTCTCTGCTGTTGCCTTCATCTCCAGAGTAGCTCCATTTTCTTTCATTCACTCAGCAAATACTCCTGGGGCTCCCTGCATGTGCCAAGCCCTGCCAGCTATCAGAGCTTTTTTTTGTTAGATGCAGTTTGAGTCAAGTTAGATTTATTCTTGAGTCAGGCATGTGTAGGCAAAGCACCTGTGAGATCACTTAGAGCAGGTCATCTGTCAAGCCTGCATATCCAGCATTCGGGGATTCTGACGGTTCCATGTTTGTTTAGACCTTTCAGCCCTGCTGAGTCCTTTTGTGCCTGGGAGAGGGACTCCTTCCAAGGCCCGAGAGTGGGCTCGTGCCTAGCACTTGGAAGTGAATTGTCCGAGAAGACACGCATGCTGACAAAGCAAGAAACTTAATTGAGAAGGGGCGCCTGGGAGGAGACCAGCAGGGCATAGGGACCTAGGAGAACCGTTCTGCCACGTGGCTCAATATCTCGAGTTTTATGGTGATGGGTTTAGCTTTCTGGGTTCTCTCTGGCCAGTCGTCTTGCTTGTGCCTGTTTTTGGTTCAATTCAGGGTCCTCTCTGGCAGCATGAGCATCTCTCAATCAAGATGATCTCCAGTGTGAGGGCTTCTGGGAGGCTGGAAGGACATATTATGGGCTGGTGTTTCCTCCCTCCTTTCGGCCGCTCCCAGATTCTTCTGGCAGGCAGTAGCTTGTCAGTTCCATGTCCTTGATCAGGACCTCTCTCTTGCTGTGAGATAACTCACACGAGTGGCTATTATCCTGCCTGGCTAGGGTGGTTTCAGTCAATGGTCCCTTAACACTTTCCTTTGCTCTGTTCAGCCAGTCCTCACAAGGCTCTGCCAAGCGGACTGCACGTGGGGTTAGGAGACTGAGACTCGGAGAGACAGGGACTTGCCACCTACTGCGGGCCAGACGCTGCGCTGTGCTGGAGATATGTCAGCGAGCAAGAGAGACACAGGCCCTTCTTTCGTGGACCTTATATTTCTACAAGCTTTAGCAACTAGATACACAGCTAATCATTTGATGATTAAAAAGGAGGTGTCTGTGGAGACAGCAGAGGATCGGCTTGGGGTACCCAGTTGGCCTGATCTACAGGGAGGTGGTCAGATGAGCTCTGTTTGAGGAAGTGATGCTTGAACTATTCTCTGTATCAGAGGTTGGCAATATTTTTAGATCAGATGGCAAATATTTTAAGCTTTACAGGTCATATGGTTGTTCACTCAACTCTGGCATTATAGTATAAAAACAGTCCTGGATGTTATTTATGTGAAAGAGTGTGGATGTTCCCCTATAAAGCTTCAATTCCAAGAACAGACAGCAGGATGGATTTGGCCTGTGGGTTGCAGTTGGCTGACCCCTGCTGTAAGGCATGTAAAGGAATTAGCGAGTCAGGAGATGAAATCAGGTTCATCCATTCATCTCCTCATTTGACCAACCCATCCTGTGAGCTCCCGCGGATCTGTGTTGCCTCTGTTCCCATGCTGTGCTCTCCGCAGGCTGCCTGACCCCCAGAGGACCCACGTGATGTGGGCGACTAGCAAGGTGGGTTCCTGACTGGCCTCGGGGGTGTCAGGGAGGTGGGAGGGCAGAGAGGTGGGTGGAGCCGGCTTCCTCTGGGAGGGCTGGCCACCGCCCACGGTGCCTGTCTCCTGCAGGACTTCGGGATGTCTGGGCTCCGCTTCGGCACGCTGTACACGGAAAACCGGGCTGTGGCCACGGCAGTGGCCTCCCTCTGCCGCTATCACGGCCTCAGCGGCCTGGTCCAGTATCAGATGGCACAGCTGCTCCGGGACCATGGTGACTGCCTGGGCCTGGCCCCTTGAGGTTTCGGGAGGGACTGGCCTGGGGTTGTGGATACTTCTCCCACGAGAAGAATTTAGGGTGGTGTTTGAGAGTGCTCGGAGAAGGCAATGGCACTCCACTCTAGTACTCTTGCCTGGAAAATCCTATGGACGGAGGAGCCTGGTAGGCTACAGTCCATGGGGTCGCTAAGAGTCGGATACGACTGAGCGACTTCCCTTTCATTTTTCACTTTCATGCATTGGAGAAGGAAATGGCAACCCACTCAAGTGTTCTTGCCTGGAGAATCCCAGGGACAGGGGAGCCTGGTGGGCTGCTGTCTATGGGGTCACACAGAGTCGGACACGACTGAAGTGACTTAGCAGTAGTAGTTGAGAGTGCTGGCTCTGAGCCCAGACTGGGTTCATGCCCCACTCCATCACTTCCTGACTACGTGGCCTATTCCTTCACCTCCCAGAGCCTCAGTTTCTCATCTGCAGAACAGAGATCATCATGGACTCTGTCTTGTAGGGATGGTGAAATTTGTCATTCAACTAGAATGGCACCTGGCATATAGCAGGCACTTAATCAATGTGAACTCATTATTCTTAGCTGTGAGGCCTGGGAAAAGAGCAGACACTCTTATGGGAAAATTGTTATAATGGAAGTATATCTTTCTATGCAGATCGGTTCTGTTCCTGGGTTCAGAGAGTGAGTTCAGACAGAAAGGTTACCTGTAATCGCCCCCATTCATTGAGCCCTGCAAGATGCTCTCGATGCATCATCTCATTCGCCCCTCCCCAGAATCCTCGGAAGCAGGTGTACCTGTAATTTCCCCATTGTTTTATAGATGAGGAAAACGAGGACCAGGTACTACACACCTGCGGTAGTAGCTACATTTAAAAAGATAGTGATAGTATCAAGTATTGGTGAGGACGCAGAGCAGCTGGAACTCTCATTTGCCGCTGGCGGGAATGTAAGACGGAACGGTCACCTTGGAAAACAGCTGGGCAGTTCTTTATAAAGCTCAGCACACGCTTACCAAATGGCCCAGCAACCCCACTCTGAGATATTTGCCCTTGCGTGTGTGCTAAGTCGCTTTAGTTGTACCCAACGCTTTGTAACCCCATGGACTGTAGCCCACCAGGCTCCTCTGTTCATGGGGTTCTCCAGGCAAGAGTAGTGGAGTGGGTTGCCATGCCCTCCTCCAGGGGATCTTCCTGGCCCAGGGAGATCTTTGCCCTCATGGTCACACAAAAACCTCTCCATGAATGTTATTAGCTGCTTTATTCATAATCACCCCGAACTGGAAACAACCCGAGCGTCCTTCCGCAGATGGATGGAGAAGCAAACTGCGGTTTACCCACACGGTGGGATACTGCGCTGCTCTAACGCCCACGATGACCCAGCACAAGGGCATTGTGCTGAGTGAAAGGAACAGGTCTCAAAAGATTACTGTACGATTCCACTTACATAATGTTCTGGAAAAGGCCAAAACTACAGTGATGGAGAATAGACCAGCAGTTATAGGGAAGGGGGTGATGTGACCTCAAACAGCATGAGGGTGTTCTTTGGGGTCAGGGAACTATTCGGTAGCCTGCCTGTGTGTTGGGGGGGGCGGGTGTTGGTTTATACAAATATATGTATATATTACAGTTCATCGAACTGGACACTGAAAATAAAGGTCAGTTAAAACATGGGGAGGATCAGGGAGGTGAAGTTGTCCAAGGCTCCACACCTCATCAGTGGCCAACGCTGAGATCTGGGCCTCGGCCTGGGTGACTCAGAAGTGTCACTGTGTAATGGGTGCACCTCTGGTGAGGGTCTGGGTCCTGAGGGACTTTGGGGGCTCCTGAATGGCTGAATACCTGGATTTAAGGTGCTTTTCACTGACTGTTCCCATCACCCCCAATCAGTCAGCAGAGTGGGGCTTACCCAGTCTGGGTAGCTCCGGCTGTGTCCCTTCAGTGCTCCGGCTCTCGGGACACAGTGGAGGGTTGACGGGAGGTTGATCTGGCTTCTGTTTCACCCACGCAGACTGGATCAACCAAGTGTATCTGCCGGAAAACCACGCCCGGCTCAAGGCTGCCCACACCTATGTCTCGGAGGACCTCCGGGCCCTGGGTATCCCCTTTGTGAGCCATGGGGCCGGCTTCTTCATCTGGGTCGACTTGAGGAAGGTGATGCAGGTGGAAATGCAGGTGGTGGGGTGGTGATGGGAAAGCTCCCTCCAGCAGGCGAGCATCCCGAGCTCCTCTCACCCCTCCCAGTACCTGCCCGAGGCCACCTTTGAGGAGGAGGAGCTACTCTGGCGTCGATTTTTGGAGAACAAGGTGCTGCTGTCCTTCGGCAAAGCCTTCGAGTGCAAAGAGCCTGGCTGGTTCCGCTTGGTCTTCTCCGACAAGACCCACCGGCTTCGCCTGGGTGAGCGGTCTCGCCTCCTGACCGTGCCCTTCAGCCCGCTCTCCCACTTCTGGCCCCACTGGGGCCTCGGCAGCCCGAGCTGGTTGCTCCGCACCCGCCCAGCATCCATGCTGACCCTCACTCCCGCCTTCCCACCTCCCAGGGATGCAGAGGGTCCGACAGGTGCTTCAGGGCCAACCCCAGCTGGCAGACGGCGCCCCACCCCGCCAGATCCAGGAGCCACGAGGCCCCCACAGGTGAGCTGGTCACTGCCTCGTGGCCACAGGGCCCCACAGCCACTGTGAAGACTGATGCTGGACAAGCCATTTGCCAGGCAGATACCCTTCTCGGCTTTGCCCTCGAAGAAGAATCCTTGCTCCTTGCTCTCCCCGGGGGCAGTGAGATGCGCCTTAAGTTGTGGTCCACCCCCTCTCTCCTGCTATTAAAATGAAACAGGGAAAAACTAGAAGCCTCTGCTGTGAGTCATTTACGGAACGGCGGAGGAGTCGTGACTGCTCCTCACGCAGCCCTCGGCACCCCAGGACGTGAAAACAAACAACCTGTACCTCCTTCTGATGGTGCCTTCAGTCTTCTGTCTTTATTGCCAGGGAAACAAATCAAAGGAACAACACGTGTCAGAGAGAGCACACCCCCCAAGGGAGAAAAGAGTGATAATTTCCAAAGTACCAGGAGAAAGGAATTCAACTCTGTTATGTTCAGGTTATTCTCCCTGCACGTAGGATGTGGGGGCCCACGGCACACCTGGGACCAGGACGCGGGACCAGCCTCCGCTTGGGATGAAGTGAACGGGCCCCTGGGGGGAGCTGGGCGGGGCTTCTGTCTCCAGGGTGCGGTCTTCCTGGCAAGGAGCTCCCTTTACTCTTAATGCTGTGCCAGGGTGACCTTGCCATGACTGCAGAGAGATCAGGGGCCCTGAACTGCTCAGGGGACGAGCTGTCCCAGGCTGGCCTTTCCCCCTAAGCATGAAAGGGCCACCCACCCCATCCCCAGGGATGCTTTCTTTCCGAGCCCAAAGGAGCTTTCTGAACCGCTGCTCACTTGAGGCCTCTTCTCTGGTGCTGGCGCTCCTGTTTGGAAAAGCCGTCTCTTTCCTCGTTCCTCTGTAAAGAGCATGTTGGTGAAATCAGCGTTTACTTTCTATAAACTGTGCTCTGTGGGTTAGGATTTTTCCTCTTCCTGCCTTTCACTGATGGAGAAGGAAATGGCAACCCACTCAAGTGTTCTTGCCTGGAGAATCCCAGGGACGGGGGAGCCTGGTGGGCTACCGTCTATGGGGTCGCACAGAGTCGGACACGACTTAGCAGCAGCAGCCTTTCACTGATTGATCCCTCTGCCCTGTCTTTACGTGAATGCCTTGTATGCCTGGGACACCACGTGGGGTGATTTACAGGTAGCATTCCTAACTCTAACCACACTGGGAAGCTGGCATTATCACCCCCCATTTTAGAGATGAGGAAAGTGAAGTTGCTCAGTTGTGTCTGACTCTTTGCAATCCCATGGACTGTAGCCTGCAAGGCTCCTCTGTCCATGGGATTTTCCCAGGCAAGAACACCGGAGTGGGTTGCCATTTCCTTCTCCAGGGGATCTTCCTGACCCAGGGATTGAACCCAGGTCTCCTGCATTGCAGGCAGACTCTTTACCATCTGAGCCACCAGGGAAGCTGGAGATGAGGAAACTGAGTCCTAAATAGATGAAATGACGTTCCCAAAGTCACATACCGACAAAAACAGCAGAGCCGAGATTCCAAGTCAGGTTGTGTGCGTGCTAAGTCGCTTCAGTTGTGTCTGAGTCTGTGATATATAGACTGTAGCCCATCTGGCTCCTCTGTCCATGGGATTCTCCAGGCAGGAATACTGGAGCGGGCTGCCATTTCATCCTCCAGGGGATCTTCCCAACCCAGGGATCGAACTTGAGTCTCTTACATCTCCTGCATTGGCAGGCAGGTTCTTGACCCCTGGAAATTGTGTTTTGAAAAGTCATGACCCCAGTTTGGTTGAAGGCCAGGTCAAACAGAATTTCCAGTTCTGATGTGAACATTTCTAACAACAGTTCTAAGCCTACATGATTCTCAACAGGATATTTAAGGTTTGACATCATGTTTTCTCAGACTCCACCACCCTAAGTCAAAATTTAAGGCCTTCGTTTTTGCTTAGAGAGTCTGAAAAAGAATTCAAAAGAAACTAAGACTAGTAATTGCCTACAGGGAATTGGGAGGATGGGAAACAAAAACAGGAGTGAGAATTTTTTTTTTCTTTCACTTTTTTTGGTTTTCCTGGGTTTGTCTTTAATGCTTTTTGTTTTTAAAACCAAATGAAAGTTGTACACAGTAAAATAAAAAATTCTACTTAGGGAAAGCCCTAGGAGAGTTAAAAATACCATCTAGGTCTAGTACTGCTCTTAGAAGTCTTTTGAGCTTCAGCTTAAACATTGCATTCTATTGATTTTTTTAAAATGTGGTAAAGTTTACCTACAGTGAATTGGACAGATGTTCATTGTAAGACCCAATGGCCTTGACAAATATATACATCTATGTAACCAATATCCCCATTGTGATGTGAAACACTGCCATTACTGTATAAATTCCTTTAAGCTCTTACTGAAGTCTCTCAATCCCCTGTTGCTGTTGTTTGGTCACTAAGTCATGTTCGATTCTTTGTGACCTCATGGACTGCTAATCCCCTACAGGCAAATGCTATTCTGACTTCTAGTTCCACGCTTAAAGTTTCCAGGTCAAAGGAATTATATATTTGTTCACTTTTGGGTCTGGGTTATATCACTCACCTTGATGTTTTGAGGTCTGTATGTTTATATATATGAGTAGTACATTCTTTTTTTTTTTTCTTTATATAGTAATATCCCCCTGTCTACTCCTCATATTGGTGACCTCTGTTCTACATTTATTTTTATCATGAACAGTCTTATAATGTTTTTTTTTTAAATCAGTTTTACTAGTTTATGAGTTTTTCATGAAGAATTATTACTTTTGTTCATTCTTTCTGTTGCATATTTGTTTCCTAACTTAATTTCTTTTTTTAAGATGTTTATATGAGTATAGGGGAGGTATAATTTTTGTATGAAGGAAAAATCATTTTTCTCCTTTCTTCTGCCATTACTTTTCACCCTTCATCTGCCAAAGCTCTTGTTATTCCCTAATTTAAAGAAAAAGTACAAAATATGTGCATGTTATTATACATAAATTTTATCTCACAAGAAATAAGAACTGCAAAATATTGATCTCTAGTTCATTATATACATTCAATAAAATATTCAGACGTAACTGCTGATATCTGCAACTTATTTTGAAATGCAACAGAAAAATGATGGATCAGGAAATAGATAGATAGACATGTGACAAGTACTGTAAAATAGTAATGGCATATATAGATGGTGGATATATGGGTATTTGCTACAAAATTCTTTGCATTTTTTCTTTTTGCCTTTCACCCCTTCACCCAGTTCTTCCTCTCCCCACCCCCACCTCTGGCAACCACCATTCTTTTCCCTGTGTCTATAAGCTGAATTTTGTGTTTGTTTTGTTTTTTAGATTCCATATAAAATAACAGGGCTTCCCAGATGCACTAGTGGTAAAGAACCCACTTGCCAATGCAGGAGACACAGGAGACACGGGTTCGATTCCCTGGGTCAGGAAGATCCCCTGGAGAAGGAAATGGCAACCCACTCCAATATTCTTGCCTGGAGAATCCTATGGACAGAGGAGCCTGGTGGGGGTACAGTCCATAGCGTAGCAAAGAGTTGGACACAACTGAGTGACTTACACACTCCTCTAAGAAAGATCATACAGTATTAACATTTGTATTTCTCTTATTTCACTTAGCAAAATGCCCTTGAGGTTCATCCATGTTGTCATAGATGGCAGGAGTTACTTCTTTTTCATGGCTGAATACTATTTCACTACATGAATATACCACAGTTTCTTTATCCATTCTTTGTTCATAGACAGGTTGTTTCTGTATCTCGACTAGTGTGAATAATGCTTCAGTGAACGTGGGGTGAATGCCTCGTTTTTAATTTCCAATGTGTTATGGTTGTAGTTTTATACAAGGACTATTTGTTTTGATTTACCCATGAGTTTGTCAATTTCATGACCTCTCTACTTCGTCTCTTTACTTCTTTATTTCGTCTCTTTTATCTTGGTGGCTTAGACAGTAAAGAATCTACCTGCAATGTGAGAGACCCAGGTTTGATCCCTTGGGTTGGGAAGATTCCCTGGAGAAGGGCATGGTAACCCACTCCAGTATTCTTGCCTGGAGAATCCCATGGACAGAGGAGCCTGGCGGGCTACAGTCCATGGGGTCGCAAAGAGTCAGACATGATTGAGTGACTAACACATTTGCTTTCACTTCACTTTACTTCATCTCAGTTCTTTCTTCTGGTTTTAATATTCTTTTTCCTGAAATACATCTCTTAAGATACTCTGTTAGGAAGGGTTTGCTGATGGTAGATTCTTCCTATTCGTATTTGTCTGAAAATGTGTTTCTTTCTTATTCTTTTTGAAAAACGATTTATGTATTTGTTTATTCTGGCTGTGCTGGGTCTTCCTTGCTATGCATGGGCTTGCTGTAGGTGCAGCAAGTGGGGCCTGCCCTCTTGTTGTGGTGCTCGGGCTTCTTATTGCAGTGGCTTCTCTTGCTGGGTAGCACGGGCTCCAGGGTGCGTAGTCTTCAATAGTTGCCGCTTCCAGGCTCTAGAGCACCGGCTCAGTAGCTGTGGTGCATGGACCTGTCGCTCCGTGGCATGTGGGAATCTTCCCAGATCAGGGATCAAACCCGCATCTCCTGCATTGGCGGGCAGATTCTTTACCACTGGGCCGGCAGGGAAGTCCCCTTTCGTTTTTGTTGAGATGTCTGCTGTTAGTCTTCTTGTCCGTCTATTACAGATGATCTTCTTTGTCCAATAGTGGAAGAATCTTAGCGACCGTCTCCTTGGGCACTGTTCCCACCGCACTTACTCCGGTCCCTGCTTCTGGATATATTCTGCATTTTCTTCGTTTATTCCCCCGCCTCTTTCAACTTGCCTGTCCTGTATTCCATCTCCTTGTGTTTTTTTTTTTCCCTTGAATTTGCATTCTGATTTATTTATTCAGATCTCTATCTCAGTTTATTAATTGTGTCTAACCTATGATTTAGCTTATGCATTGCGTTTTTAAGGTCAATTTTTATATTTAGTACTTCCTCAATCTCTTCGGTCTTTGGGGAAAAATCATCTTGTTTCTTTCTGACATTTAGTGTTTCATCTTTGAAGTCTCTGAGCACCATAAACTTCCTTATTTTCTATCTGTTTCTCATAATCCAGTTCTCTGCAGTTCTGCAGGTTAAGTTTCTGCTGTTTGTAGTTCCTGCTGACCAGTGTATTCTTTGTGTGCTTCGTAATTCCAGATTGTGAGCTTCTGTTTGTCACGGTTTGATCTATCAGAATCCTGGACAGCTTGCATTGAGGGCGTGACCCTCCAGAGAGGATTTCTGTCTCCTTCATCAGGTGTCACCAACCTGGGTTGGTAACACTGCAAGTTACTCTTTAGGTGGGGAACCTTCTGAACCATGCCTGAAGTGTCCATTCAATCCCACCTTGTGAAGCTTGAAATTTAGGACTCAACAGAGACTCTTCCTTTTCCATTCTCTAGACCAAGATAGACAAGCTTATTTATTTATTTTATTTTGGCTTATTTATTTTGCTCCTGATGTTGAGCAAGTTCTTTTTCAGTCTTCCACCTCAGGCTGATAGCTTTACATGGGTTTTCCCACATCTTCCTGCGCTGTTTGCTCAAGCTGTAACGTCAGCCCTCAGTTTTCTCACATCACCTCCACTTTTGGCTCCTTGTATATTTTCTTTACTTCTGTGAGCTCAGGGTCCTTCTGAGAGAGTTCATTATATTTGCTCTGGTACTGATAGATGTTTGCTGGTCCACCAGGCTTCCTGCCCGTGTTGTTTAAGCTGAGCCAGCGTCAAATACAACAGGATAATCCCTTCACAGAGTCTTCTTCCTCGGGGAATATACCTTTCTCCATTCTTGCAAGCTGATATGATGTAAAGGAAGTGGTAAGCCTGGGATTCAACTCCACACTAGCAATGGCTCTTCGTTGTAAACTCACTTTAAAAAAGTGCTCAGCAGAGAACTCCAAGAGTGGTGAAAGTGAAAGTCACTCAGTCGTGTCCGACTCTTTGTGACACCATGGGTTATACAGTCCATGGCATTCTCCAGGCCAGAACCCACTGGAGTGGGTTGCCATGCCCTCCTCCAGGGGACCTTTCCAACCCAGGGATTGAACCCAGGTCTGCCAGATTGCAAGTGGATTCTTTCCCATCTGAGCCACCAGGGAAGCCCAAGAATACTGGAGTGGGTAGCCTATCCCTTTTCCAGGGGAACTTCCTGACCCAGGAACAGAACTGGGGTCTCCTGCACTGCATGTATATGCATTGCATATCACAGCTTCTGTACTTTCTCATCTCTAATTCCTCGCATGATTTCTACTCTTTTAAGTGTAGCCCCATCATTTTAGCCACACTGGATTAACACTTGCTCTTTCTGATTGCTTCTCCTTCTTTCTTGTATCTATGCCTTTGATTATGCTTTTTTTTTTCTCTGCCTGGAATGCCCTCTTCACCCTCTACTTGTCAAAATCCTAACTATCCTCTGGGACCGGCAAAGGTATTAATTTTTGCATGAAGTCTTCCTGTGTGTATACTAAATCACTCAGTCATGTGCAACTCTGCGACCCTACGGGCTACAGCCTGCCAGGCTCCTCTGTCCATGGGCTTCTCCAGGCAAGAACAGGTCTAACCCACGTCTCCTGTGGCTCCTGCATTACAGGCAGGGTCTTTACTGCTGAGCCTCCAGGAAAGTCGTCCTATGTCTTTCCGATTGGATGTGACCACTTTCTCTTTTGAACTCTGTGGCATCTTGCTCATATTTTCCTATGTCACTCTTCCTGCTCTGCTTTGATGAATCTTCCTTGCATCTTTGTTTTCTTTTTATTGAGCTCCTCCCAGCATCTGGGCACCCTTTAATTCTGGGTACCCTTTAATTCATTCAAAAAGTATTCATTTAGCACTTTCTATGTGCCAGGCACTGTGCATGTTTAGGGTTATATAAAAAGTGATTAAGATAGGCAGGTTCTTCAAAGGTGATGCCTAACAGTGGTCTTTAACACAGAAAGTCTTCATTTAATGAAAATATGAATAGTTAATTTAAAACATATATATATATATATATATATATATACACACACACACATACAGAAAAAGAGAAAAAGAAGAAAGTGAACATGCTTTCCACTTATCCATATCTCAGATGTGGTGTATGTGTGCTGAATGTCTTATCATTTTTAAGGGGGATGTGGGTTTGGGGAGCAGAGCAAATGTTCTCTTAGATGTAGGGATGCAGAATGTGGGTTTCCTGTCTCCAGAATAGTCTTGTCCCAGTCTCTCTGGATCTGTGACAAGCAGGCATTACCTCACAGGAATATTCTTGGAATCTCTGTTGCTGCTGGAAGCCCCAGTGTATATCTAGCTTCAGAATTACCCTCATGAATATTTAAGCTCTAAATGATGACTTCCACCAGATGGTGCTGAGGTACAGCTGGGATTAGATGGATATGGATTCTGCAACCAGTGTCTGTAAACTGCACAGGCTCAGTGGGGTCATTTCATTAACTTCTCAGTAACATCACTCTGCATTTTGATTGAATTTTTAAGACTCCACTTACTGTCTTACATAGGGGTTTTGCTGTGCATGAAGGCTAGATCATGTAAATAATACAGAAAGAAACAAAATTAAAGTGAAAGCTTTTCCTCCTCCCATTTCCACCTCCACAATTAATTCCTTTAAAACTGTTTATTGCTTCTTGGCTTCTTTACAGAAAAAATGATATATATGTGTGTGTGTTTATGTATATATATCCTTTATATATATAAAACATATATATATATTCCTGAAGTTAAGCATCTATCTATATATTTTGTCTTCTGTTTCTGCATACATATATATGTATATTTTTTGAGAGAGAGTCATACTTGTCTACTGTTTTTTTTTTTTTAAAACAAAATTTATTTTGTTTTGGCCATACCAGGTGGCATGTGGGATCTTAGTTCCCCAATTAGGGATCCAGCCATGACCCCTGAAGTGGAAGTGAGGAGTCTTAACCACTGGCCTGCCAAGGAAGGCCCTTGTCTACTGTTTTAAACCATGTTTTCATATTAACATGTTTGTGATTTTTCTATACCAACATACATATGCATTCTCTCATTATTACATTCTCATCATAATTTATTTTAATATCAAGTTTTCCATAGTTTATTTTGGTTGTGTTTGGGTTTTTGATATTATTAGACACAGTACTGTAATGAATATTTTTGAGAAAATGTCCGTTGAGAGTATCCATAGGGTAAATTCCATACAGAGGGATTGTTGGGGAAAGTTACTGGCATTTTAGTTTGATCAGTTCAGTTCAGTTCAGTTGCTCAGTCGTGTCCAACTCTTTGTGACCCCATGGACTGCAGCATGCCAGGCTTCCCTGTCCTTCACCATCTCCCTGAACTTGCTAAAACCTATGTCTACTGAGTCGGTAGTGCCATCCAACCGTCTTGTCCTCTGTCATCCCCTTCTCCTCCTGCCTTTAATCTTTCCCAGCATCAGGGTCTTTTCTAATGAGTTGGCTCTGTGTATCAGGTGGCCATAGTATTGGAGCTTCAGCTTCAGCATTACTCCTTCCAGTGAATATTCAGGGTTGATTTCCCTTAGGATGGACTGGTTGGATTTCCCTGCAGTCCAAGGGACTCTCACGAGTCTTCTCCAACACCACAATTTGAAAGCATCAATCCTTCGTGCTCAGCTTTCTTTATGGTCCAACTCTCACACCCATACATGACTGCTGGAAAAACCATAGCTGACTAGATGGACCTTTGTCGGCAAAGTGATGTCTTTGCTTTTTAATAAGCTGTTTGCTGCTGCTGCTGCTAAGTCACTTCAGTCGTGTCCGACTCTGTGCGACACATAGAAGGCAGCCCACCAGGCTGCCCCGTCCCTGGGATTCTCCAGGCAAGAACACTGGAGTGGGCTGCCATTTTTTTCTCCAAATGCATGAAAGTGAGAAGTGAAATCGAAGTCCCTCAGTCGTGTCCGACCCTGAGCGACCCCATGGACTGCAGCCTACCAGGCTCCTCTACCCATGGAATTTTCCAGGCAAGAGTGCTGGAGTGGGTTTCCATTGCCTTCTCCAATAAGCTGTTTAGCCATAGCTTTTCCTTCAAGGAGCAAGCGCCTTTTAATTTTTTTGCGTGTGATGGATACTAGCAAATTACTCTTCAGGAATGTTGCACCGTCATCAATACTGATTATACTCAGACTGTTACATTTCTGTCAGTTCTACATTTTTACAAGTGAACCGTTGTTCAGTTTGCAGTTTCTTTCGTTGTGAAGGAGGCTGCCGGTCCTCTGAATTTCCCTGGGAGCCTGAGCCTCACCCACCTGCCAGGGAGAAGCCCTGAGCGGTGCCCTGACTCCTCCTGTCCAGCAGGAGGCGCGGCCCCGGCCGCTCCCGCATGCGCAGTGCGCTGGGTGTCAGACCGCCGAGCCCAGTGGCCTTCCCGGGGCTCCTCCGCTCGTTCCCGCACTCCCGGCCCGGCGGTGGCGGCCGGGAGCTCCGCGCCATCCCACTCGGGCGGCTGTGGCCCGCGCCCCGCGGCATGAGCCGGTGACCAGCGCGGGGCCCAGCCGGAGGCAGCCGTGGCCGAGGTAAGCGCGGCGCGGAAGGGCCGGGCGGGCCCCCGATGCGGACTCGGGCCTCCCCGGGCCGCGGGATCTCCGGGGAAGCGCGGGCCGCGCGGAGGTCCGAGGGCTGCGGGAGACGACCTCCACCCCCTCCCTGGCGGAGCCGCTCCTGGGTGCTCTCCCGCTTGGGGGCGCCTTGACTCCCGCCCCGCCTTCTCCTTCATCACCCGGCCCCTCCCCGCACTTTGGTTGCCCACCTGTCTCCCTCGCTCGCTTCCTGCACCTTTCCTTTCTCCCGGGATCCTGTGGCTTCCTTTCCCGAAGGGCCCTCCCTCTGCCGTGACCTTTGCCCGCTGCCAGCTCCTCCCCGCGAGCTCCAGGGTTCTGCTTCCTCCAGCGGGGGTGTTTGAGTTCTGGGCCCTGCCGTGGGCAGTGGCGTTCCGTGCGGTACCCGATGCCTGGGGCAGGACTGGATGCTCAGGTGAGCCGTGGCCAGCGGTGTTTGGGGCTCTGGGCAGCTACTTGAAACTCAGAGGTTATTTGGCGTTTTACATACTGGCGGTGGGAACTAGATAATATGTATACAATTTTGAGGTTAAAGTTGCTCGGTGTAACTTACTGGGAAGCGCTCATCTAGCCCTGTCCTTGATATATTTGTCTGAAGATGTCTTGAAACAGAAATATGTCCATTTAAGTCCCTTTTCCCTGTCAATTGCATGCCCTGAGAACTTAAACTGGACTTAGTCTGTAAATTTCAGAGCTCAAAGGCTATTTAGAGTAATAAATATATGACTCACTTTCCATCACTCCTCACTTGCAGTGACTTTAAGCCATCTGGTTGCAAACACTGGTATAAAATGGATAGATTTGCATCTGTCTAGTTATGCTGGTTAATTGAGAAATGAAAAAGGTGTATCTTATTCAGGCTTTTAAGGGTCACTGCTGAGGAGGCAGCTTCACCTGGGGGTTAAGAGCTCAGGCTCCAGAGCCAGACTGCCAGCCTCCAAATCCTAGCATGGGCATTTTCTAGTTGTATGGAGATGTAGCCTTCCTTGTTACACTTTCCCTGTTTGTAAAATGAGGATAATCATAGCTCCTCACTTGAGACTGTTAGAAAGTCTGTGCTATGCTTAGTCACTCAGTTGTGTCTGACTCTTTGCGACCCGATGGACTGTAGATCGCCAGGCTCCTCTTTCCATGGGATTCTCCAGGCAAGAATACTGGAGTGGGTTGCCATGCCCTCCTCCAGGGGATCTTCCCAACCCAGGGATCGAACACAGATCACCCGAATTGTGGGTGGATTCTTTACCAGGTGAACTACCAGGAAAGCCTGTTAGGAAGACTAAGTTAACACCAAGTTAACAAAGTACTTAAAACAGATCCTGGCATGTAGTAGGTCTGCAGTAAAGTTTAGTTATTAGTTCCTTAATTATATGCTTTGTATTAATTATAGTATAATTCTCACCAAGGGACACAGGGTTTTAATTTTTTTTTTAATTTGAAATCGTTTTTAGGGGTAGTTAGCTTTAACAGAACTTTAATTACAAAGGACCCTATCAGATAAGGCAGTGAATTGGAGATTTTCCTGCTTGGGCCAATATTTAGTTCCTTTGTTTTCAGGAACAGGTGGGTTGAGTTCCACCGTAGCAGGGCCTCCAAGAGTTCAGCTTCTACACAGTTTAAGAAGATGAGAGTTTGTGGCTGAAAACTTTGGACTAAGCATCGCGGAAAGGTTATTCAGGCAGAGTTTAGGAATAAATAATTCCAGGAACAGAAAACGCGTCTCATCTTGACAGTCGAGTTGGAAGATTTTTCCAGTGATTCAGTGCCTGACCTCCAGCCGGATGATTCCAGTGTTTAACAGGGACAAGTTTGGTGTGCTTCAAGAAGGCTATTGTTTATAGTACTTTGCTCTGAAATTCTTATTTTGACCCATGTTGTGGTATTATATGGAACAAACATTCATCATTAGAAAATTCTTCTTGGTTCGTCCTCTGTGGGGACACTCAGTGTTAGGGGAGAAGAGGGCAGTCAGGGGTAAGTATGGAAAATTCTGTCTGTGGAATTACCTGGCCATTTTTCTCTTCTTTGGAAACCCTAATTCAAGAAAGAAAATAATCAAAGTTCATCACCATGTAATTACTCAAAACTGGGACCTTGAACAGTGTGTGCATTGACGGAGCCAGGAGAGATAGAGACACTCCCTTCATTCAGCAAACATTTCTGTTTATGTGAAGTGTGTCCTAGACATGGTATTATTAGGTTGGTACAAAAGTAATCGTGGTTTTACATCGTTGAGCTTTGCCATTTGGTATTGGAATGCATTCTTAAATAAATGTGTTTATGCTATACATCATTTTAATGCTCATTTCTCGCTTTTTTGGCTAATGAATTATTACTTGCTGTTTATTTTATATGTGTTTTAGACAATGGAAAGGTTGTTAGGCAAAAAGCAAATTCGAATGATTTTTCTTATTTGAGTTTAAAATGGGTCATAAAGAAGCGGAGGTAACTTGTAACATCAACAGTGTATTTGGCCCAGGAACTGCTACTGAATGTACAGTGGAGTGGTGGTTCAAGAAGTTTTGCAAAGGAGACAAGCGCCTGGAAGTCGAGGAGTGCAGTGGCTGGCCATTGGAAGTTGACAGCAACCAACGAGAGGATCATGGAGACTGATCCTCTGACAGCTGCATGAAAACTTGCCCAGGAAGTCAACATTGACCATTCTAAGGTCATTCAGCATTTGGAGCAAATTGGGAAGGTGCAAAAGCGCGTTAAGTAGGTGCCTCACGAGTTGACCAAAAATAAAAAAAAAATCATCATTTTGAAATGTCATCTTTTATTCTATGCAACAACAACAAACTGTTTCTCTGTTGGATTGTGAAGTGCGACAAAAAGTGGATTTTATACAACAACTACTGATGACTAGCTCAGTGGCTGGACTGAGAAGAAGCCCCAGAGCACTTCCCAAAGCCAAACTTGCACCAAAAAAAAAAAAAAAACGGTCATGGCCACTGTTTTGTGGCCTGCTGCCCGTCTGATCCACTGCAGCTTTCTGAATCCTGGCAAAACCATTACATCTGAGAAGTATGCTCAGCCATTTGACGGGATGCATCAAAAACTGCAATGCCTACGCCAGCACTGGTCAACAGAAAGGGCCCAGTTCCTCACCTGACGATGCCCAGAGGTTGCACCAACTGGGCTGCCAAGTTTTGCCTCATCTGCTGTATTCACCTGACCTCTCGCCAACTGATTACCACTTCTCCAAGCATCTCTACAACGTTTTTCAGGGAAAATGCTTCTATAACCAGTAGGACACAGAAAATGCTTTCCAAGAGTTCGCTGAATCCCAAAGCACAGATTTTTATGCTACAAGAATAAACAAACTTATTTCTCATTGGCAAAAATATGTTGATTGTAATGGCTCCTGTTTTGATTAAAATAGATGTGTTTGAGCCTAGTTATAATGATTTAAAGTTCAGGATCCGAAACTAATTACTTTGGCACCAACCTAGTAGATGCTGGGAATATTTAGCAGAGATGAAAACTCTGACTACAAGAAAATGATGACCAGTCCAAGGGAGACTTACAGTTATATAACCAGTTAATACAATCTGGCGAGTGCTGTAATGAAGCCTGTAAAAGCTCTCTGTCCCTAAAGCTCCACTTGGTAAGCGGCTGTTTTTTGTTTAAGGCTCTTCCCCTCATTTCTTCCATTAGGGGTTTTTATTCCACCTTCAGGATTTCTCATCTGTCTCAGCTGTTTTTCTAAGTGCTCACTTAACCAGGGCAGGTAGACCTCAGAAACATGAGTCTATATCCTGGGGAACAGCTCTCAGTGGAGGTGAGGGGGTTGGAGAATGGGTTTGGATGGATTTTAGTGGATGATGTCCTTGCATGGAACGGTTCTCAGGTGCGTTTTTCAGAGGGACACCAGTAGGAGAGCCCCATCCGCCCAGTTCAGTATGGCAACCAGCTCAGTAGTGCCCTCCTGGCTTCCCATTCTTCCCTGACTGTGCTCCTTACTCCCTCTCTCTGGCTTTCTGGATTCGTCTTCTGCAAGCTACCTGCACCCTTAGTTTGGCGGAACATAAACTAAGGCTGCTGCTGGAAGCGGCTGTAGAAAGCAGGCCCTGAGAATAGTGTTGTGAGATTGGACTGACTCACCCTAAGGTGGCACCCAGGACCCCTTTAGTGGGGGTAAGTGAGGTGTTGAGGACCCCCCGGTGCCCTCTAGCATCGCTGAGCAGTCAGACTGACCAGTGGTGGATTGGGATGAGGTTCAGGTCGAAAGGAAAGCATTGGCTAGGGCAGGAACTCTTAAGTGCTTGAGCAGCATGTGGACCAGGGTCAGGATAAGGCTGGTGGAGTTGGTTGGCCCTTGTTAGCTCCCTTGGAGGCCTTGAGGTGTGATCTGGGTCAGATTAGCCAGGTATCAACTCGGGAGGCACTGTGAAAGACGTGGTTCCGTGGCAGCATTTCCTGAAGCTGGCGCGAGCGGGGAGCACATTCTGTGTTGAAAACCAGGCCCAGAATTTAATTGCAGTTGTGGCAGAGCTGCAGAGGAAGCTGAGTGCATGGCCTTGATGCGCCGCCTCTGCTAATGTTGGGGCCATGATAGGGAAGAAGTGGGACCCAGGGTCTTAGGATGGAGATTTTGGGTGGATGCGCTGAAGAACTCTGAGATTTCCAAGATCCCCTGGACCAGCCGAAGTATCTCTCATTAAGAAGAAACTCCTCCTGCCTAATGCCCTGCAAAGCCCTCTCCGGAGGAGGATACCTCGCAAGGCGGTGCTTCTCCCCTCTCGGTGTTGCCCGCCCCTCCCTCAGATCTCAGCACCAGCTAAGTGGGGGAGTACAGCCCCTGCTGCTGGGATGGTAGCTGTTGCATTGGAAGAGCTGTAGGACCTGGCTCCTGTGGACCAGCGGGAACTCGAGGAACACACGGGCAAGAATCTTGACAGGGTCAGGCCAAGCATGGGGCAGCGGGGACTGTGAAGCTGAATGGAAGAGACTTTTGGACGTGTACTCCCCGGATTCAGAATGTAATGGCCTGGCAACGACAAGCTGGTTCTGATATGCCGCTGGGCAGGCTCTTGGAAGCTTGGACATGGCAGTGATACAGTTGGTTCTCAACTGGGGGCGATTTTGCCTCCACAGGGATTATTTGGCAATATCTGGGCATATTTTTAGTTGCCATAACTGGTGGTTGCTTCTGGCTTCTCTTGAATAGAGACTGAGGATGCTAACTAAACCTTCTACAGAACAGCTCCTCACAGAAATGAACCATCTGGCCCAAAATGTCAGTAATACTGAGATTGAGAAACCCTAGTCTGGAGTACCTGAGGTAAGGTGTGGGAGCTGTGTTGGCAGAATATTGAGGAAGGGCTTAGAAGATTCAGAGAGGTGGAGATTTAGAATAGATTTATTACCTGAGGCCAGAGGCTCAGCTCCTGCCTGTGTTCCCAGGAGGGCGGTCTCCCTTCCCTCTGGTGATGTGGAACTCCGATGAAGGGACCAGCATGTTTGAGAGGCTCAATGTTGGTTCTCCTTTGTAGACCAGGATTGACTTTATGAGGTTTGACCATGGAACTGGGTCCCCAACTATCAATGAGGATGACAGGATTCTGAAATGGCAGAAGCTGGGTGTTGGCACTAACCATCAGAGGCAAGGTAGACACGATATTCATAATAAGCAATGAGGCCCAACTCAAAACCAGTGTTTCTGCACCCGCTGTGATGCTAATAGAGCCTGGCACTCCTATAGACAGTGTAGATGGGCAGCCAGCTAGGGTATTGCTTCACTGTGTAACCTGAAGGAAAAAAAAAAGGCAAGAGCTGGCAGGTGAAAGGCTGATGTCAGCTGCTGCAGTGGAAAAGTCATGATCACCTGGTTTTCAGATGTGAGCCCGCACCCAGACCTGTGTCCCATGGACTGAGGGGGAGTCTGGATCTCTTGGAAGAAAACCTTTGCCACATCCCAGAAAATATAGATAGATACCCCCACCCCCCCAGTTCTTCCTCAAGGGAACTGCAGGTTCTTATCAGACTTGTGGTACATCGAGGAAAGGATAATAATATCCAGACGTTTCGAGGGCTGTTAAGTACAGGGTGTGACCTGATGCTAACACGTGATAACTGGTAAGCAATCGTGGATAGGAGTCAGCAGATAAATGCCTTGGCCTCTCCTCCGTCTGAGGGACCTGTGAGGTCTGCATGGCTCCTCAGAGGCTTCCTAACGAGCCCCTGTTACCCAGCTTAGTGACACACTCGTAGTGGCCTTCCCTGGTTCCCTCTCTCCCCTCGCTCTGTACTCCAGCTCCTGGGTAAAACTACCTGCACCCCCGTTCAGTCTCTGGTTCTTTTTTGGGGGTATCATGGGGAGACCCAAACTGTGACAGGTAGGAAGCAAGATGTGACGCCTAGGCGTCCAGCATGGTAGGTGTCAGACTCTCCTCTCTCCAGGCCTCCTGCTCCCCCCGTGGGACCCTGGAGGTCATACTCCTCCTCTTGGGAGTCCTGTGGCTCCAGGTCCCCTCCAGCACTTGGTGATATTTGACGCTGACTTTTTCCCATGCTCGTGTGTAGATGTCTCATTGTGGTTTTGCTTTCCCTGTCCGTTAATTCGGAGAAGGCAATGGCACCCCACTCCAGTGTTCTTGCCTGGAAAATCCCAAGGACAGGGGAGCCTGGTGGGCTGCCGTCTATGGGGTCGCACAGAGTCGGACACGACTGAAGCGACTTAGCAGCAGCAGCAGCAGCCCATTAATTAGGCTAAACATCTTTTCAGATGTTTCTGTGCCATTTTGTTGCCTCTGTGTGTGAAATTCCTGTTTAAATCTTTTGTCTAAGTTTTCTTTTATGTTGGATTTTTTGTTTGTTTCTTATTACTTTGTAGGAGTTCTTTATTCTGGTTGCTATTAACAGTCCTTATTGGTTATGCATATTGCAGATATCTTCTAGTTTGCAGCTTATCTTTTTATTTCCTTATGGTGTCTTTTGATGAGCAACATTTCTTAATTGAAACACTGAATTTAATCTTATGATCTGCACTTCTGCATTTCACTTTGGAAATCATTCTCTGCCTGCCATAGATAGTCTCTTTAGTGTTCTAAATATCTTTAGCCTGTCACATATAGCTTTTAATCTTGAGTAGATTCCCTCCCCTCTAGCTGCTTTTAATATTTTTCTTTGGCTTTCTTTTCAGTGGTTTTATTTTGACATATCTAGTTGGGGTTTTTGTTTTTGTTTTTTTTTGTGTGTGTTTTGTTTGGTACGTATTGTACTTGGAGTTGAGTATCTTGAAGCTATGAGTTGATATCTTTCTTTATGCTTGGAAAAACTTAACAGAAGACAGGTGGATTCTCATATCTACTTCTGCCTTCAGTCTTTGCTTTATCACACATCATGTCATCTCTGGCAAATGAAGGTGAAAAAATAATGTCCACATTGTTATAAAAAATAGTTTAGATCATTTGACAGAATCTTGGGGACCCTCTGGAGTCCCTAGACCAAAATTTGAGAACCTCTGGTCTAAGATTTTTGGTATTAATATTATACTAGACTCCTAAAATAGGTTGGGGAATAGCTCTTCTTTTTTCTGAACTTTGGAGTAATTTGTGTAAAATTGGAATTATTATTTCTTGAATGTTTGGTAGAACTTGGCAAATCTTTTGGATCTGGAATTTTTTTTATTGGAAAAGATTCTTAATTTTCGATTCAATTTCTTTAGTGTTATAGAGCTGTCAAGGATGGCTATTTCTGCCTGAGACTGTTTTGATAAGGGATAGGATAAAACAATTTTCCCATTTCATTCAACTTTTTAAGTGTATTGGCATAAGTTCATTGATACAATCTTATCTTTTAAATACATGCAGTATTTAGAGTTATGGTCCCCTTTTCAGTCCAGGTATTGTGCTTTATTTTCTCTTTATCTTGATTAATCTTACCTAAGTTTTGTCAAATGTCAATTTCTTTAGTGTTTTTTCTTTTTAAAAAATTTAGCTTTATAGATCCTGTTTGGTTTTTAATTTGTGTTTTTTAATTACTTAATTACTTCTATTATCTTTGAATTAATTTTGTTGTGATAATGTCTTTTTTTATGATCTATTACTCATTAAAATTTGTAAAGCTCATATTTGGATACTGCTTTTGTTCCCTTAGCCCCAGTTTTGTTATATATGAAAACAGTATGTTTTCACACGGTGGGTAATTGATAATTAGGTGGTATAATCATTGTAGTAGGTTATGGCCAGTATTTTAAAAAACAGTGATAGGATAATACAGGAATACAGTGTTCATCACATATTCTATGGCTAATGCTGAGTATTAAGGTTAAATAATCATTGTTTTGTGAAACTTATTTCAAATACATCTGTGTCTGTGTTAGATCACAATAGAAAATGTTTTATTATAGGTTTTAGTAAAAAAAAAAAAAAAGTTTAAACCACTGTATTAAAAGGCAGTTTGTCTAACATTTAGTAAAGATTTCAAACCTGGCTGCCTAAAATAAACGTGTGAGGGGCTTGCTATTTTGACACATTCTGTGACTTTATTTTAGGCCTCCTGCTACAACCCTCCAGGGCTGGGGCCAAGGGTTCTCTTTTAACATACTCTGCCTGTGTAATTCTTACAATTCGGGTGTTTGAGAACCACTGATTCAGGATACAGATAGACCTTGAGAGCCTGTTGGGCTGCTGTGACACGGGGCTTGTGGAGAGTACGGCTCCTTGCATGCATCTGTCCCAAGGCTGCCTCTTTTCTATCTCCAGGGGGGACATGGGGAAAGAAGGAAAGCGATCAGATGGGCCCGGTGGTAGTAGGGGTCGGGGACTGGCTGGGAACATCTTGTTCATTGTTAGGATGACAGAAAACGTGAAATAGCTCTCGTGCCTGCATTTCTGGCAAGGAATCGGTTAGCGTATGTTGAATGGCTAATGTATATACCCCAAAGATGATTATCTTTAAGCTTAAAATATACAAACTTTCATACATTAGTCCATGACAATTGTGTTCTTTTGATACGTCCCAGACCATGGTCTCAGATACAGCAGATACAAGTTGAAACCATTAATGATCTTTCAGCACATTTTACCCCCAAAGCTGATAATGATTGCAACATTCAGGGCTTGACAAGACCCTACTAAGCTTAGGCAGGAAGCAGTTTTACCATGTAGGCATGGTTGGAGAGAACTCCGCTTAGCCAAAGTGAAAATGGTTCATAAACCCTAAGATGGTCTATGAGCGTTTCAATTATTTTCCTTTATGATTAACGTGTGCTTGGTCGCTCAGCTGTGTCTGACTCTGTGACCCCATGGACTGTAGCCCACCAGGCTCCTCTGTCCATGGCGTTTCCCAGGCAAGAACACTGGAGTGGGTTGCCATTTCCTACTGCAGGGGATCTTCCCAGCCCAGGGATCAAACTCGCGTCACTTCCATCTCCTGCATTGGCAGGTGGATTCTTTACCACTAGTGCCACCTGGTTTGAATAACTTTTCTGAAAGATCAGAGAGTAGAATGAGACCATTTTGAAGAGTGGAATCTTGACACAAGGAATGCCGAAGTCACTTGTTGCAGAGACGTGTCTGTGACAGATGAAGGAGTCATGCTCAGGGTATCGACATAGTAGGTCGGCATCCGGTGTTGGGGGCTTGTTTGGTAAGGATCTTAATTTGTGGTCTACAGGGGTACTTTGCATTTTCAGCTGAGGACTCAAGATTTTTTTTTCATGTCTCAGTCCATGATGCGTATTGGCTGTTTCATTTTTTTATTGCTACGTTACCAACCACTACAAACCTTACAAACAACAGCAGCACTAGCAATCATGTGCTCGCTCAGGATTCTGCCATCTGTGCAGAGCTCGCTGGGGATGGTTCATGCTGGCTCCACGTAGTCTCTGCGGTCTTCCTGAGCTTCCTAACTGTGGGCAGCTGGCTTCCAACGGCTACAGGGTCTTTTAAAGCCGGGTTTCAAAACCCCCAGAATCTTACCTCTGCCACTTTCTCTTGGTCAAAGCAAGTCCCAAGTCTAGCCTGGATTCGGGTGGAAGGGAAAGAGATTCCATGTTGTCAATGGGCAAGTGGCATGCGCGTTCATCAGTGGGAAGAATTTTTGGCATCTGTCTTTAGAAAGAGATCTACCTCACTGGCCTTTCTTTTCCTCCGCCTCTCCTTTCCTCCTTCCCTATTTCTTTCTTCATTTCTCCCTTCCATCAAAATGTGCCAACTATCCCCTTATTATAAAACATCAATATATATTTATTTAAAGATTAGTCCTTTTTTCTCTAATACCCTTTTCCCCTTTCTTGATATTTTCCTAGTGGTGTTTTTACATTGTACATTTTGTTATAGTTTTGTGTATCTCATTTGTATCTAAATTCCTCTAAGGTAGATCTTTGCTTTCTTCTTTAGGTTCTCTATGAGGTTTGAATGAATGAATGAATGAAAACTTTAGTATATCAAACAAAGGGCCAGTTTGTCCAGATGAAGCATCAGTTTTTGTTAGGCAAGTATTTAAAAAACAAACAAACTGTCCGTCAGCTATTCCACGTCTAATTTTTCTTGCTTGCTCAGCGCTCCTCTTCTTAGGCCCGACATTAACCAGCTTATGCTTTCAGAGAATTTGTATTTATAGAATATATTCTATAGTAAATATATAGCATATTCGCACATGTACAAATATTTATTTACTTTATTTATCAGTTCAGTTCAGTCACTCAGTTGTGTCCAACTCTTTGTGACCCCATGGACTACAGCACGCCAGGCTTCCCTGTCTATCACCAATTCCCGGAGCCTACTCAAGCTCATGTCCATCAAATCAGTGATGCCATCCAACCATCTCATCCTCTGTCATCCCCTTCTCCTCCCACCTTCAACTTTTCCCAGCATCAGGGTCTTTTCAAATGAGTCAGTTCTTCGCAGGGTCAAAGGTCCCTCTTCGTTATTTCATCAAATTGCATAAGGGAAAGAAATGGGCCGATTGAAAATGTACCCGGGTCCTTTCAAGGGTCATCTGTCTCCCTGAAGGCTTCATTTTTCTCTCTTCTCCCCTGGTAACCAGGAGTGTGAGGAGGAGGCTGTCGGGGTCATTATGTGTGCGTCGGTCAAGTACAGCATCCGGGGTCCCGCCCTCATCCCGAGAATGAAGACCAAGCACCGCGCCTACTACATCACCCTCTTCTCCATCGTCCTGCTGGGGCTCATCGCCACGGGCATGTTTCAGTTCTGGCCGCACTCCATCGAGTCCTCCGGCGACTGGAGCGTGGAGAAGCGCAGTGTCCGAGACGTGCCGGTGGTCAGGCTGCCGGCCGACAGCCCGGTGCCCGAGCGCGGCGACCTCAGCTGCCGGATGCACACGTGTTTCGACGTCTACCGCTGCGGCTTCAACCCCAGGAACAAGATCAAGGTGTACATCTACCCGCTGAAGAAGTACGTGGGCGAGGCGGGCGTCCCGGTGAGCAGCACCATCTCCCGCGAGTACAACGAGCTGCTCACGGCCATCTCAGACAGCGACTACTACACCGACGACATCACCCGCGCCTGCCTGTTCGTTCCGTCCATCGACCTGCTCAACCAGAACTCGCTCCGCGTGAGGGAGACGGCCCAGGCGCTGGCCCAGCTCTCCAGGTATCCGCAGGTCTCCCAGAAACTAGGGGCAGGGGAGGGCAGAGCTGGTTTCCAGCCAGCAGCTCATCTTCTGTCTCCTAGGTGGGCGCGTGGATGGGCGGCTGACTTGGAGGACCTGTGCTTCGGCAGCCGGTCTCTGCACCACCCTCTTGGGCCACTGCTGTGGGTCCCCAACTTCTTAACATGTAGAAGCTAAGGAGGGTTCATCTTCCCAATCCTTTCCTTTTCAATGTAAATGTCTTTCCCCACCTCCCCTCTTTATTACTCACATACACATATTCACTATAAAAAGCTTGAAAATACAGTTAAGCAAAAAGAAGAAAGTTAGAGTCATCCCATAAGCCTGCTTTGACATAATCATTAATATTTTGATGTTGCTTCTCAGTCGTTTATGTATAAAACAGATACAGGGGCACGCATATATGCATTGTAGTATATACATGCACACGTACGTACACATATGTGTATATGTAACATTTTGGTCAAGAGTGGGCTCACACGGCAAAGCGTATTCTTTCTGCTGCCGGTTCCCCTTCATTTACCATGAATGTGTTTCCAGCCAATTTCATCTTTGTATGTCAGTGCCGTGTGACATATACACAGAATGTGTATTCGCATATACAGTTCTGTGTGGGACTCCATTTTGCACACGTTCCCCAATGTCCTTAATTAGCCTTCTGTATTTCTTTGTGTTTCTGTAACCAAATGGTGAACACTGTGGTAGCGTTCAGATTTTCATCAGCGTAAGCAGTTCTGCAGTGGACCAGCTTGGAGGACACACGCCCTGGCTTTCCTTTGGAGGAGCCAAGCCAGTGCCCGCATGCACTGGCGATCTCCAGGCATGCAGGTTGCCCTCCTGAGAAGTGACCCTGTTACAAGTCAGGGATGCTCGCTACTTGTTGTCCGGCTTCCTTTGTGGCTCATATGGTGAAGAAGCTGCCTAATGCAGGAGGCCCGAGTTCGATCCCTGGGTCTGGAAGATCCTCTGGAGGAGAGAATGGCAACCCAGGCCAGTATTCTTGCCTAGAGAATCCCCATGGCCAGAGGAGCCTGGTGGGCTGCAGTCAGTCCATGGGGTCACACAGAGTCATGGCTGAGCAGCTATCACTTTGACTTGTCATCCAGAAACTGACTTGTCTGTTTCCTCATAGTCGATGTGTGAATTCTACGTTTACTCTCTCAATAGGTGGGATAGAGGTACCAATCACCTCCTGTTCAACATGTTGCCTGGAGGCCCCCCAGATTATAACACGGCCCTGGATGTCCCCAGAGACAGGTAGGTGTATTTGGGGTTGTCCGCCTGACGGGTTTCTGAGGATTAAGTCAACATAGGACCCTTTTGTTCACGTGAAATCATATTTCTAAGCCCACTAGGACATAACTTTGTAATCAGAATCTTTGTTCAAGTGGAAGATTGTCCTCGGTCTTTTCCTCCCCAAGACCTGGCGGCATTGAGACCTGCCAGAACCTGTCCCGGGAAACTAATGGAGGGTCAGGTTCCAGTGGAGCATCTTAGAGGTCTGTCTTGCCTTCATCTGGGTTGTGTGCTCCTGAGCGCACCCTCTTTCCCCTAAAAGGCCTGGTTCGTATCACTGGCTTGTGTCAGCTCTCTCCACATTTGGGAGCATTAAGTAGTCTCAGGTCCTGGGGGGAGCAGGCGTGGACGTGTCTTTGGAGCCTGTAACGTCCGGGAAGTGAGGCACTCTAAGTACCGCTTACTCTCTTCTTTCCTTCCTTCCTATGAAACTTCCAAACAGGTAGAAGTGTCATGGGGTGGCCACGATGGCGATTCAAGTTCAGGTACTGTGTATTGGGCCCTTTTGTACCGACTGCGTCGCTTCCTGGAAACCTCAGAAGGGAGGTGCCCCTTTAAGGTTCTGCTCCTAGTACTTGGCCCGAGGCTCCGAAGAGAGCGGGAAGTGTGGGCCCGGCATGAGGGTCCTGGGCAGCACCCATGGGAGCGGATTACTGTAAGTTCAGATATGAACTCATTTATGACCAGCTCTGTTGCAGTTGATGTTTAATTCTTGAAATCATTGTTACTGAAAGAGGTGAGAACAGCCTCAGGCCTGCTGTGGTCTCTGCTTACTTGAGGCCAACATTGTCATTTGTGAAAATCTACACTTTGTACCGCTTTTCCCCAGAAGATTAAGTCTAAGCCCTCTTTGCTTTTAAGTGCTTATCTAGAGTCAGTATTGAGTTTCTATCTGGAAAGATGATTATCTCTTGAAAAGACCCCAGCGCCATCCCTAAGCTTTGGTGTAGAAACCATTTTGGACGGTAGAGGGCAGTCAGGCCACACAAGTTCTGTAGAAACCCGCTGAACACAAGGTGATCTCTGATTTGGCTCTTAGCCCCAGCGTTCCTGAGTGTGTTACTGTCTTATGCATTTGCTTGTTCTGGGAAAGTGAAATGTGTTAGAGGACAGAAAAGGGAAGGCAGAGAGGTGCTGGGAATGCAATGTCTTCACCTGCTGTTCTGGGTTTAGTTTGGGAAGGGTTTATTTCTGTTTGGGACATGTCGGTTCTTGCTGACACTTTGGTATATGTATCTGATTGGGAGAAAGATTTCATTTTTATCGAGTGCACATGTTAAAAGGAGTTTCATTTCTCTGCAGGAAAGTGTCAAGTAATCAGGAGAGAGTTGAAGTTCTTGCTGGTGCTTAGGTGTTAAGGATCAGGAAGGTTAAATCGTTTTCCCTGTGCATGTAATTTTGGAAGTGATTATAGGCAGTCCTGTAGCAAGTAATGAATCATCGTATAGTCCTCCTTTATCTTTCCACGTGGGAAATTTCATTTGGAAGCCGAGGTGGTCTTCAACTGGTTGGAGTAAGGAATAGTAGATTTGCTTGTTAATTTTTCTGATTCTTTGTTCTTGCTCTGGATTCAGAGGAGGCAAGAACCATGCGTGTAGGATAGTTTTAGCAGAAGCTGCGTATCTGGTTATTCAGAAATTAGAAAACAGGCTAGATTTAGACTGTTTCTAAGATGTCCCTGAAATCTAAAGTCATAAGTGTGATTTTTTTTTTTTTTTTTAAGAATTATCTGACTCAGGAAGATGCAAGGACCAGGACTAAAGCAAATGTCAGCTCAACAGATAATCTTTTATCCTGGGTTTCTCTTTCAGTTTTTGAAAATCCTATGTATGGTACACATATACCTTCTGGGTACAAGGTTGAAACAATGTGCAAGTATTCAAAGAGGAAAGTGTAAAAATATGTTTTCAAATTTTCCTCTGGTTTTACTGTTTTACTGAGAGGTAATCATTGTTCTCAAATACTGTGTATTTTGTGAGTCTTTGTTTGATGGATTTCTAGTCAAACACACACATATATTCACCTACCCATTTTATTTTAAGTCAAATGACAGCAAATTATACCTCTTCAATGCCTAACTTTACTGATCTTTGTTTTCTCAGATATATTCTGTAATTTTATTACTGCTTTAGATTTTTGTCATCTTTTCTTTGCAGGTATCTTTCTCAAATTTTTACTTTTGTATAGGTGTATATTTATTTAAACTTCTTAGAGAAAAATGTAAACCCATATAAAAGAAGTACAGTGAGCCCCACATAACCACTGTCCAGCTTTGTTAATTGTCAACTTGATTCATCTGTACTCCTACTTTCTCCCCACCAGATTATCTAGAAACAGATATCAGATGTTGTATCATTATGTCTGTAAATATTTCCATTTGAGACTGCAGAAGAGGTTTTTGTGTATAACTCAGTGGCTTAGTCGGTAAAGAATCTGCTTGCAATGAAGAAGACCCTGGTTTGATCCCTGGGTTGGGAAGATCCCCTGGAGAAGGGAATGGCTACCCGCTCCAGTATTCTTGCCTGGAAAATCTCATGGACAGAGGATCTTGGCGGGCTGCAGTCCATGGGGTCACAAGGAGTCGGACATGACTAAGTGACTGACACTTTCAACTTTTTTCAAGGGCTTTTTAAAAAACGTAACAGCACTAATATCATCCCTACAGCAATTTACATTCAGTTCTTCAACATCACTGGATGGTCACCAGGAATCTAGCCATTGCTCAGATATATGTGTGTCTCATTTTCTGTTTTTACAGTTTGAATCTGTAAACAAATGAGGATAGCCAGTCGAATTGGTCAGGTTTTTTTTTAGCAAAACCTAAAACTTAAATCTTTATATTTGAGGGATTCGCAGGCCTGATTAAAAGGAAGCAAAAGATATACTTGCAGACAAACTGTGTTTTGGCTCTGTGGATACTCAGATGGAAGGAGGCGAGCTGTGAGAGCATCTGGGGCAGACCCAGTGTAGGGACGAGGGTCCACAAGACGGAGAGGAAGAGGGCTCAGTGACGTCCATGGGTCTGCAAGTCCCAGGAAGTGCTGAAGATGCTGGCGGACACTTCCAGCGATAGGACACCTGGCCTGGTGCGAGTCGTGGTGCTCATAGTCATGCTTTCTTAGGTGCACGGTTCCCATTCAGGCTCTCACAGCTTTGGAACAGATCTCCGATTTGGGGATACATAATGGGAAAACAGCGCGCTTCTCAGCAATTCACTTTTCAGTCAATGTAAAACACATGTGCTGTAAAGCAAGGGAGGCTTACACTATTTTCTCCTTGGTAATGTTCAGGAAAGCTTGGCAGAAGAAGACACGGCGATCTGGAGTGGAGGTCTTGTCAGCAGCAGGGCCGGTGGGAGGCTTGTTTGACTAATTGCCGTGGTGGCTCCCCCCGAGAGCTCCGACGAGGTTGCATGTGCGTGATCTGTGACATGAGGCATGCTTCCGGTTGCTTGCTTTTCTCCTCCCAGGGCTTAACCCCCTCCCTCAGCCCCGGGGCCCCAGGGAGAGAGTAACGGGGAAAGTTGGTGTCGTGTACACCTGCTTTCTCACCACAGACGCTCGCCCCTTCCTCTGGGGCGTGGGTGTAATTGCATCACCCACCACGCCGCTTATCTGGGCCGCCTGGTGCCGGTATATTGGACCCATGTTTCCTTCTCTGCACATCCGTCGTGGGGGCCCCTGCAGTCTGCTTGCCATCATGGTCATGGAACCCACCCAAATTCATGTTGGACGGAGTCACTGCTGAATGCTAATCAGGAAAAATGAGACCGTATGTTGGTACTACGGCTAGTCATTAAGTTTTACAGAGCGGACTGGCAGCTGGAGAGGTGTTCCAGCCTGCACATTACCTCCCTAACCAGTTCTTGGTTTCATAAAGCTTAAACAAACAGATTGGGATTTCCAGGGGTGGTTTGGAAATCTTTGAACTTAAACTGGTCATGTAAGAAGGGAATGTAGGCTGTCATCAGGGCAGGGAGGGGATTGGTAGCAATCAAGATTGCAAAAAATGTGGCTTTGCAGTTCATACATTTTGGCTCAGACTGTGCTGCGCACGGACCTGGCAGCACTCTGCCCCAGTAAGTGACTTGATGGGCTCGGGGCCCCCCGGGACAGAATAACCGTAAACGCTGGTGCAATGCACACCTGCTTCCTTTCTAATGAGGTGTCACTGTACTACTTGCTGGATCCAGTTAAGCAACGTGTTCATGGTTTTCTAATTAAGGAGAATAAAAGCTCATGTGGGTGGACTTGCAGGAGACGCACTCGAGGTCAAGTTCTGGATTCTGCTTCCTGTGGAAGGAGTGGGCTTGATAAGACTGAGTAGCTGGAATGGGTGGGGAGAGCTGGTAGAGGCTACACGGTGCACACGTAGCTTTGGGACGGCAGTGGAAAGAACTGCTCTGGTGGGAGCTGGAGCAGGCTGGGGAGCAGGCAGCGTGAGATGGGGTACTTTGCCGTCACCGTGGCTTTTTTTTCTTTTTTTTTGCTCATTGTCCCCTGAGCTTCCCGTCAGTGGGATGGTAAGTGACTGCCCCAGCCAGTCCTGTTGTTATTTGTTTTACTGTGAATGGGTTTAAGAGTCAGGGCCTCCTTGGTGGCTCAGATGGTAAAAATTCTACCCGCAATGCGGGAGACCCCGGTTTGATCGCTAGGTCGGGAAGATCCCCTGGAGAAGGGAATGGTAACCCACTTCAGTGTTCTTGCCTGGACAACTCCATGGACAGAGGAGCCTTGAGGGCTACAGTTCATGGGGTTGCAAAGAGTTGGACGTGACGGAGCGACTATCACTTTCACCATCTGTGACTTTTGGGAGGGGTGAATGGGAACCAAATAAGGTAGCGAGGGGCCGTTCGTAGGCTGTCCTCCTGGCTGTCCTGTATGTTAAAGTAGGGAAAGTAAGGACAGACTGCTTAGGACCCCAGAGGAGGGTGGGTGACTTAGGAATAGGTTGCAGCTAGTGTCCAGGAGACGCTGTTGTACAACGTTTAGCACAGTGTCTTTCTAGAAAAGTGACTTGGTAAACATCAGCTGTGGTTGGTACTGTTATGTATATCCGGCTTCCCCTTTTCCACAGAACGAAGACTGTCTTTCTTTCTCATCGTTTGACAAAACCCTTTGCTTTTCAGGGCTCTGCTGGCTGGTGGTGGCTTTTCTACGTGGACTTACCGGCAAGGCTACGACGTCAGCATTCCTGTCTATAGTCCGCTGTCAGCCGAGGTGGACCTTCCGGAGAAAGGGCCTGGGTAAGGCTCCTTGGCCCCAGCCAGCCGTGCTGAGAGATGCCAGTGAGGGCCAGGGGGGCGGGTCACACTGCAGTCGAAACCATCAGTGACAGGCCAGGGTCCTTGAGGGTCTGTCATTCCTGTCCCACCCCAACCTTATTTATCCTTCAGTTCTCTCTCTGTCTCTCTCTCTCACTTAGTCTCCAGCGCTGTCTACCAAGCTCCCCAAATCAGAAATCTAGTTGCTGTCCATAAGTCTTTCCTCTCCTTTACTTCCTGTGTGGAATTCCAGGCTTCCAGAAGGAAAGCAGGCATTCAGCATAAATCCTGTCATTTGTACAGTTTTCCCCCGAAATCGAAGTTCCCACGCACCAGCCAAGGGCCAGCCTTTCAAAGAAGAGAGCCGCCAGAGAGCCTCTTAAGTCTGTTCTGCATGGGGGACTGTGGGAAGCTAACAAGCGGAGGTTGGTGATGCCTCTAAACTTCTGCCATGCCCAGGGCGGCCCCTCACCACAAAGCATCATTGGGTCCAATTGTCAGCAGTGCTGTGGCTGGAGAAAGCCTGGGGGAGATAGGGTGAGCAGTCTTAAGATAGCTCAGACTAAAACTCTGTATCATCTACTCTCCCGAGTGTAATCTAGGTCTCTAATGTTGGTTGAGGACTGGCACGTCCCTTAAGATTTAATCCAGGGCAGAAAACACCCTGCAAGCAAAAGATTGAGAGAGATTGAAACGAAGGAGAGCAAACCACTCTGAACAGTACAAATTACCTTCAAATAATAGTTTCCAAGAATTACAAGCTTGCTCTGTTGGTGGTATTTTCTTGGTAACTTAATCTCTAGTTTTTATGTGTAACTAGACTGAAATGACGATGCTTACATGGTTTAAGGTCGCTGTTGATTTCCAGAGTCCTGAGACTCTAGAAACCAGAGCAGCAGCACGATGCTGAAGACACAGGGCCATGTCCTCCCCCTGCTGGACGAGCGGTGGATTTCTGTGGCCTGACACGGACCCACCCGCCTCCGTTTCCCCTCCAGGGTTTGCATTTGGGCCCTGTAGTTGTGCTGTCTCCTTTACAAACAACACTTCTCTGCCTCAGGAGAGAAAAAAGAAAAAGAAAAGCAAAGATAGGCTGTAGGCTCATCGCACTTTCCAGGGATCTGGGAGGAGGCAGTCTGGGTGACCTCACGGCAGCATTTGGAATCTGTTGCTCTTTGTGAGAGTTGCTTTTTAAGGGAATTCCCACATCTCTTGAGGGCTGCATAGAGTAGCAAGAGCTTTGTTTTTATTTTTATTTTAAATCTCTCTCAATATTGTCCAATGGGAAGCTGAGGATTGTTGCTATTGATAGCTTCTTCTCACAGATGTGTTGGCCTCAGCTGGAATTCTCGTCATTTCTCTCTCTAAAAGGAACTAAATTGGGAGTTTACAGTGGTTACTATGGAGGGAAACTTGGAGTTCTCAGCATGATTTTGCTGAAGCTTCGATATCAGCCCTGCTGGGAAGAAACATGAAAGTCATCGCTGGTCATTTTAGTCCTCGAAAGAAAAACAAACCCACCTTAAGATTTTGTTTGCTTAAAACTAAAACGGGCCTACTCCACCAACCCACCATCTGCCAGGTCAGGGCGAGCCAGCATGCAGGCAGGGGAACATTTTTAGACTCTTGTTCACATCTGCACATTTATGTAGAAAATGGTGGGGTTGGGTGGGGACCCACTGAGCGTGGTGACTGAGCGTCTACAATAGAACTGTGTTTCTTAACAACATCAGCCCAGAGTCTGTCTTTACTCCGGAGTTTCTTTGAGCACCATGTGTTAGCATCTGTGCTTATTTCTCGTCTTATGTAGATGGCTCGTTCGCTCGCTCTCTCTCTCTCTGTCTCTCTCTCTCTCTGTCTATGTGTATTGGAAACCATGCCTTCCCATCTCTCTCTCCTATTCCATCCGGTGCTGCAGGGTATTTTGGCTCTCTCTCTTTCCGTAGCTGTAATTTCCTTCTCAGGCAGTGAGGAGTCTGGCTCCTGTTATCCCCTATATCACGCACACCCTGTCGTGCGTGACTGGAGTTCTGTGGTTGCCTCTGCCCCTCACTGCGCAGGCGGCCTCTGTGCCCCCACTCAGCTCTGACCCCCCGTGCTGTGCTCCTGCTCCCCATCGTCACCCCGGGGCAGGCCCCCTCCTCACCCTTCCTGGGCTCTGACCCCCACACTGGATGGGCGCTGCCCATGCCATACCCTCCCTGTGCCCCTGCAGCCTGGGCTGCCCTCCTGCCCTGACTTGGCCTCCGCACCCCAGGTGGGGAGGCCCTGACTCCCTCTGCCCCCTCCCTGCTCCCTCTTTCAGGGATCTCACAGTCTGGGCCAGGCCACCTCCCCGCTCTTCCCCCAAGAAGTTCTCCCCCGGAGGAGGACTAGAGCATTCCCAGTGGGCCACCCTCACTGCATGGAAATGCTCCCTCCCCTCCAGGACGCCAGCACTCCACTCCTGCCTGCAGGGACACCCCTCGGACACCAGCATGGCTGCTCCTGTTCGAGGCAGCCTGGAGCAGCAGCTTTGTGTTGGCAGCTCTACTTAAATAGGAAGTCTCCAGAGACACCCAGAAAGTCCCAGTGCCCTGTGGCAACCACCGTAGAGCCAGCGTCTTGGGGATTGGAAAGACCTTTAGAAGCCGTTTAGCTCTCACTTTGGAGAAAGAAATGGCAACCCGCTCCAGTATTCTTGCCTGGAAAATCCCACGGATAGAGAAGCCTGGAGGGCTACTGTCCATGGGGTTGCAAAGAGTCGGACACGACTGAGCGACTGAAACTAGTTCTGACTTAATGTATACCTTGTCACTGTAATTTCTTCCTGAAAAGTTTCCTGATTTGTAGTGAAAAAGACTCACCACCTCACAAGACAGTTCATCTTCAGATGGTGTGAGTTGTTGAGGTAGTGTCCATGCTTGTGTTGAGAGTTTGTCCATCTTCCTCCTGTTTTAAGCAGACGAGCTCGGTTACAGAAGTCCTCCCTTTGAGATGACTGAAGAGGACTCCCTATACGTGATCTTCCCATCATACCTCTCCCATCTGAAAACTAATGATTTTACAAAAGAAGAATGATTGAGGCTCAGGGCTGGGGGTAGCATTCAAGAGTCTTGTTTCAGTGGCTAGAAGGAATCCTTTTGGCTGTCAATAGCCAATGTATTGTTCAGCAAAATGCAACTGAAGGAGAGGTTGTCCAGGATGAGAGAAGCCAGTCTGTACGGCTGATCCAAACTGTCTCCCCAACGGGCAGCTCTTTGGTATCTTTCTTACGTCTGCTCGCCTCTGGCCTGGGCTCAGGGTCTGCACTGCCATCCGGGGCAGCTCTCTCAAGCAGGACTTTCAGTGAGGAGACGATCTGTGTTTAGTTAGGTGCCCACTTCCACATATAGCTGTTGAGCCCTTGAAATGGGGCTAAGGTGACCGAGGAACTGGATTTAAATTTTTAAAAGATTTAAGTGGTCTCACGTGGCCAATTGCTATCGGACAGTGACGTTCTAGGGGATCTGCTTGTCCCTGTCTTCCTTGCCTGCCTTTGCTTTCAGTTCGGCTGCAGAGAGAAGTGACCAGAAGAGATGGTTCTGGGGACTTGAGGGCCATCAGCTGTGGTGTGCACTGCTCCATTTGCTGGAGTCGAGCTGCTCTGCCGGCCAGGAGAGCGTTCGTTTCCTCACTCCCTGCTCTGTGTCTTTTGGGTGTGACACTTAAAGCTTGGGAAAGATGACACCTTCTCAGAGAGTGATTCTCTTTTTGGCCACGGGTAGATACGTAAGGTGTTCTCCAGCTGGACCCTCCAGCTAAGCCTGAGAAACGAAAGGAAAATAAAGCAATTTCCCTTTCTTTCTCTCCAAGGCAAGAAGAAAAGGGGGTTCGGGGTTGGGTTCAGACTAGAGGGTTTGAGTCCTTTCTTACGCACCGCTTCCTGTGAGCTCCCCTGGTGGCATTGCCTAGAGATGACTGTCTTGGGTGTTTCCCCTGGTCTCTACGGTTTGAGGAAGGTTGGAGTCCTGCTTCTGGGTTTGATGGGGGTTTCATTTCTTCTGGAGCCTGCTTTATATCATTCCTTTCTTCTTCAGTGATCCCTGCTGGTTCCTTTGCCAACATCGTCTTTATTGCCCCTGTACCCTCTCTGCCTTGTGGGAACCTTGCCTTCTCAGAGAGAATTACTTACCTTTTGGTCTCCCCAGTGTGTTCACATTTTGTTTCTCGTGGAGATCTGAGTGGTGCTGATGCTGCTAAGTCACTTCAGTCATGTCCAACTCTGTGCAACCCGATAGACAGCAGCCCAACAGGCTCCCCCGTCCCTGGGATTCTCCAGGCAAGAGCACTGGAATGGGGTGCCATTGCCTTCTCCAGTGCAGGAAAGTGAAAAGTGAGAGTGAAGTCACTCAGTCGTGTCCGACTCTCAGCGACCCCATGGACTGCAGCCTTCCAGGCTCCTCCGTCCATGGGATTTTCCAGGCAAGAGCACTGGAGTGGGGTGCCATTGCCTTCTCCATGCATGGTGCTAGACCCTTGGAAATCCTTTCTTCAGTCCATTTTCTCTTACGCATCCTTGCTATCCGATGTTAAGACTGGTTCCATCCGTTGGCGAAGCTAGTTTTTTCCATTTGTTCTCCATGACCAAGTTTGGTCTCCCTGAATCCGTCTGGCCTTGAGAATGGGGACTGCCTTTCCCTGGAGCTCCCCCATAGCATAGGGTGCCCCTCAGCAGCTGGCAGTGGTGTGCTTTCACGGTCAGTGCGGTCCGTTAAGACCCCTTGTTTTCCTCTTTGAAGGTTGCAGCCTGCTCTCAGCTGCTTTTCAGAGCAGGGAACTCAGATAGAACTAATGCTAACATTGGATGTTCTTCCAAATAATCAACCAGTCAGTCAGTTTCTCTCTTTACACTGACACACACACGCACTTAAAGCATGCTCCCTAAGCTTGGCTTATTATAAACATTTACACATACACACACACACCACCCTCCACACACACACCATGCTCCCTAAGCTTGGCCTATTATAAGCATTTGCTCAAAACGCTAAGAACTTTTCCTAAATGAACCCTTTAACAAGCATGATGCTTCAGCATGTGAATGGTCATCACTTGCCTTCTCAGCATGTGTAATAGTTTAAGTATTCAGCAGTGCTACTGAGTGTGGTTTCCCCAAAAGTCAAGGACGTGAGCGAAGATGGGTGAGAAAGCACTCATTGCCCTAGGCTCTAGACCCAAAGTTGGCCTCACCGTGACTCACGCAGTGGCCGCCAGGGTCGCAGTGCCCCTGTTTTCTGCTTCGCAGGCCGAGGCGGTACTTCCTGCTGTCGTCCCAGGTGGCCCTGCATCCGGAGTACAGAGAGGACCTGGCCGCCCTCCAGGCCCGACACGGCGAGGCCGTGCTGGTGCTGGACAAGTGCAGCAACCTCTCCGAGGGCGTCCCCGCCGCCCGGAGGCGCTGCCACAAGCAGCAGGCCTTCGACTACCCGCAGGTGCTGCAGGTGAGTGCTCCGCCCGCCTCGCTCCGGCCCGGGCTGGGGCTGACCCCGGCCAACAGGCGCGCCCCCTCCAGGCCACGCTCGCCAAGCTCCCTGATGGGAGAGCGAGACCGGAGGGCTCTCCACTGCTGCCCCGTGGACTTCCGGGAGCTTCGGGGTCCGCGTGCCATTAGTGCAAAGCTGCTTGGCTGGTAAGCGTTCCTGCTCCTGCCACGAACTCATCTTACTGCAAAAAGACACCCCCCATAGACGTACAGAGGAGCTGTGTAGTCAAGGCAGGCGTGCGTGTGTTGCTTTTATTCCTATATTCCTTAACCAGCCTGGAGGAGCTTGCTTCTTTAAGCTGCAGCTTGTATCCGCCGACTGAGCCAGCTCACACGGCCACAGCTAGTTCTTCCTGGGAGTGGGAGGTCTGTATTTTTTGTTACCATTTGGTCTCTTGGTGTTTTTGCCACCCAGTATGTGTCCTCCTGGTGTCGTGGGAGTGCCAGCACTTCGTAACTGCAGGCAGAGTAGTCCTGTATTGTACTCCTGTGTTATAAGCAGGCTGTTTGATGCTCCAGGAGCCAGCGGGCCGGGAAAGCACAAATTGAGTTTTGTTCACTCTGCTGTTGTCCAGCCGCTTAGTCGTATCTATCTGACTCTCTGCGATCCCATGGACTGCAGCACGCAAGGCTTCCCTGTCCTTCATCATCTCCCACAGTTTACTCACACTCATTGCTATCCAACCATCTCATCCTCTGTCGTCCCCTTCTCCTCCCACCTTCAATCTTTCCCAGCATCAGTTCTTCACATCAAGTGGCCAAAGTACTGGAGCTTCAGCTTCAGCATCAGCCCTTCCAATGAATATTCAGGACTGGTTTCCTTTAGGATTGACTGGTTTGATCTCTTTGCAGTCCAAGGGACTCTCGAGAGCACCAACAGTTCAAAAGCATCAGGTCTTTGGCACTCAGCCTTCCTTATATTTTAAATACTTTTTTCGCTTAAGTATTTAAAATACAAATAGTTCAGTGCAAGGAGAAATCTTAAGGGGCTGGTGTGATCGTGTGTGATTTTTATTTTTTCAAAGTCTCTGAAGAGAGCTGGCCTGTACTGGGATTGTTAAAATACCTTCAAAAAGTGCTGCATCTCCTCTGGAATGTCTGACTGATAACAGTGGTGATGTGAGCAGGAGTATTTATAGTAACCTTTGTCTAGACAGGAAAAATGGTTATCAGCACACGTGTCCACATCTGGACACCGACTCTTCGGGGCCGGCTGAGCGTCCACCTGCCCCTCCGGGCGCCATGACCGATGCCCCTTCTCCACCCCTGCCCTTTCTCATCGCTTTCTCCTTTATCCCCAGAGGAGTTTGGCATATTGAGTTACTTCATATTTCTTCTGAACTCTCCTGTTCTCTAGCTTTAAAGATTAAACAGTATTTTTGCTTTTTAATTTTTTTTTTCTGTTTTCCTCCTGAAGAGGCAAAAACTGGAAGAAACTTGAGTATTAGAGACAGGAGCTTTCCTTATTTTTTCGGTTGACCTACTACAACCTTGTTTTTCTCTTGTGCATCTCTCCTTTTCCCAAACAGGCCCCACACCCATGGGTTCGAGGGAGTGAATGAGGAAGACCTTTAGTGAGGTCTTGCTTTTGTTTCAGTTGTACCCAAATAGAACCTATCTGCCTTAATGTGTTTTTGAAGGCATAGCATTCATGAGATGAATGTCTTCTGTATGCGAAGCACACTGCTGGATGCTGTGGGGGGTAGGAAGATGAAAGGAGATTTGATGCTCTCTGTGTAGGGGGTCCTCTCAAGAGCCAGATATGCCCAGTCCAAATAACAAGGCAGGCGGAAGTAAGCACTCTGAGCCCTGGGAAGCCACGGTGTATGTACACAGCACCTCAGGGCTGAAAGAATCCAGTCCCTGGGAAGTCACGCTGTTGAGCTTCCAGAGGAAGACCTGGAGGTGGGTTGAGAACATTTTCAGAATCCAAGCAGCGGAGGGATTGCAGTGACACTCAAGAGTGGAGATCCAGAGCATTGCAACCGCTTTAGCATTTCAGTCTCACCCGGGTGAGCTGTTATCTTTTAGCATTTTCGGAGTTGCTTGGCTTCAGCCTTTGAGAGAGCTTTGTGGTCTGCCAGGATCAGAGTAAGTGGATCAACGAAACTGGTTTGTAATCCCCTCCTCTGCCTGTGTTCCTGCAGGAGGCTACTTTCTGCATGGTCCTTCGTGGAGCTCGGCTGGGCCAGGCGGTGCTGAGTGACGTGTTACGGGCCGGCTGCGTCCCAGTGATCATCGCAGACTCCTACGTTTTGCCTTTCTCTGAAGTCCTTGACTGGAAGAGGTGGGTGTTACGTTCTGATGAACCTTTATCCCAGGGTTCCTGCATGGATTGTAATGCATAGCTAGGTCTGAGAACTGCTCCTTCAGATTTGTTTTGCTCCACTTTCCATCAGGAGAGTTAGTCCATGGACCTGCAGCAGAGGTTGGTCACCCGAGGCCTCTGGACCACATGTGGCCTGCTGTCAGAGTTTGAAAATAAAGTTTATTGCATCACAGCACACCCATTCACTGACATGTGATCTTTGGTGGTTTTTGAGCTCCAGTGGCAGAGTTGAGTCCTGCAGTTTAAAATGACACAGATTATGTGGCCTTGCACTTAGTAGGGGCTCCATAAATACATGCTGAATAAATGAATGGATTGGGGAATACAGCTGAAGGAGAAGTCATTGTTAATTTAGAATGGACAGTGACGAGTGAAGACGAGTGTGCCGGGCAGGTAGAACTGGACACACAAAGGCCCTGTGGTCGGGCAGAGTGTGGTGTATTCAGGAGGCTGAGAGGGTACCTGTGTGGCCGGAGCACAGTGGGGAGTGGATGGAGGACGGGAGAGGCATGGATTGGTGACAGGGAGGTGAGAGATGGAGCTAGGGGGAGCTCCTTTGAGCTGATCGGCCCCGAGAAGGGGAGAGGAAAGAGGGGCTGCTCACTGCGAGGACCGTGGGGCTGAGGGAGGCACGGGGTGTTGTTGCCTCGGCTCGTGAGACCTGAGCGGGACACACATGCAGCCGTGCTTTGTATGTGGGGCTGTCCGTACATCTGCTGTCTCCCTCTTATCTCTAGAGCATCTGTAGTTGTGCCAGAGGAAAAGATGTTGGATGTCTACAGTATTCTGCAGAGCATCCCCTGGAGACAGATTGAAGAAATGCAGAGACAGGTAAGGGGCCAGGCAGCCCTGCGGGGGAGGGGGCGAGGGGGAGGTGAAAGGTGGCCTCGACTGCTTGGATGCAGAGCAGTATCCGTGTCGCTGAGAGCGGGCATGGGATTGATGTCCTCCACTGAGTCGATCAACCAGACCTAAAAGAGGAAAACAGTGTTAGGGAGTTGCATCAGAGAAGGCTTGGGGTAATAAGGATTCAGAAACGCTCCTGAAGCCAGTCTGTTGCGATGCTAAGGCCACACCTCCGCTGTGTGTTCAGGACGCAGAGCTGCCCGTCCCTGGAAGGTTTACACAGCAGGTGAGGGCTCCGGTGACTGAGACGGACGTGGAAGCCGGTGTGTTTCAGGGTGCTGCTTCTCAGGAGCTTTGACCTTGAGTGTTGCATATCAGCTAGCCTGGGTCCCCACAGAGTACTGAGCAGAGTTTCCTGTGCCATGCAGTAGGGCCTTATTAATTGTCTATTTTATGTATAGTAGTGTGTATACATCAGTCCCAACCTCCCAATTTATTCCCCTCCCCCTTCCACCCTGGGAACCCTGAGTTTGTTTTCTGCATCTGTGACTCGGCTTCTGTCTTGTAAAGAGGTCCATTTGTACCATTATTTTCGATTCCACATATAAGCAATGTCGTGTGCTATTTGTCTTTCTCTGTCTGACTTCGCTTACCTCTGGGTCTGTCATGGTGCTGCCAATGGCACGATTTCCTTTGTGTGGCTGAAACTCCGTCGTAGATGTGTACCCGTTCCTCTGTCCGTGGGCATTTAGGTTGCTTCCTTGTCTTGGCTGTTGTAAACAGTGCTGCCGCGAACGGTGAGGGGGATGCCTGCGTCCTTTCAAATCATGGTTTTCTCTGGTTCTTTTTCTTCTTTTAATGGATTTTTACCAGTTTTTATTCTCATCAAAATTACCTGTGTAGGTGATGAGCCGGAGAAGAGGTTCGGAGGGTTAGGGTTAGGCTGTAGCCTCCTCCACGCACCCCAGTGTCTAACTTGGTCGCAGGAATGAGCCTCGGGTCTCTGTCCGGGTGAGGGCAGGGCCGTCACCAGCGGTGTGGAAGTGGGGAGGGGCTCTGGCTTCTGGCGGCTGGCTGCTCACACACATTGTCGGCTGCTTACACACGTTGTCAGCCTGTCCTCCTGCCCTGAGCTCCGCCTCTCCCCCGAGTGCGTGCAGCGGAACGCAGGGGTTTCTGGGCTCCTCTTGAGTGTGCTGTCTTGGGCCTGTCGCGTCAGCCACCACCTGCTTTCCTGCTTCCACACTTTGGTAGTGTTAGCTCCTTCCCCGTTCTCTTTATCTTTGATTATGCCTTCATTTTAGGGTTTTAGGAGGGAGTTAGTGGATGTGTTCAGTCCACCTCTTTATTTTGGTACCCAGCTCCTTAGACCAAACAGATGGTTCATCACACAGTGATTGAGTCTGTAGGTTCTGACCCCAGACTGCCTGTGTCAAATGCCGCCTCGGCCAAGGCTCTGCCTTCTGTGGACCCCCGTGACCTCATCTGTCAAGCATTTTGACGTTCTGATTTGAAAACAAATCACAGGTTGAGTTTAGCCTCCCCGTAGTCTTTTTCCTAGCACACCCATGTTCAAGTTTCTGGGCTTCCCTGTTTGTTGCTTAACTGCTGACCTCATCTGAGTTGTAGTGAATTAGAAAATCAGCCTAGAGATCTCTATAGTCTTAATCTGAACTTGTGGTTCTTACAGCTCATAGGAAAAAAAAAAAAATGCTCCTTGAAGGGACCTGGTGTTTATGCTCTTTGTGTTTCATTTTGTGGCATCTTGACTTGTTAACATAGTAAAGAGGGAATCATCTGCTAAACCAGGTATCATCTTTTATGGATTTATAAAAGGCTAAGAAGACACCAGGGAGGTAAAAAGGAGCAAATTCTGCCCAGTTACCTTCTCCACCCCACTACCTTCCTGTTGGGAAGAGAATCACTTAGTTTTTAGAGCAGAGCACCCAGGGCCAGCTCACAGAATGTGCTTTTCCCTGGGAACTTGGCTTAGGAACCACAGGTCTGAGACAAGCCTTACCAGTCTTTCCAAGTGACAGGTTCAGAATCCTAGAATCATTGAAGCGGAGTGACTAAAGGTTCCTTAAAACTGTACTTTTAGGTTCTTCGGGTTCCAAGAGACACATGTGGGGTCTTTAAAAGACTCTGGCTTGAGCCCTGTGTCTATCTCTATTAATTGTGTGACTGTGACACGTCTGTGACCAAGGCTCCTTGGACTTCCTCATTCATGGAATCCAGGGTGGGCTAGATCAGCTCTCATGTTCCGCTCAGCTGTTAAAAAACACTGTGAGACTCCTGTCCTTGACAGCATGAATAATGGAGTGGTCCTCTCTTTCCCATGACCACCTCCTGTCATGAGGGCCTGTTACTGTCTCTGGTGGTGAATAACCTGTGTTATGTCCACTGGTACAGTAAAGGTGATCTCAGTACTTTCCTGGGCTTCCCTGGTGGTTTAGATGGCAAAGAATCCACTTGCAGTGCGGGAGACCCGGGTTCAATCCGTGAGTTGAGAAGATCTCCCGGAGAAAGGACTGGCAACCCCCTCCAGTATTCTTGCCTGGAGAATTCCATGGACAGACAAGCCTGCTGGGGTACAGTCCACGGGGTCGCAGAGAGTCAGATATGGCTGAGCGACTCACACTTTCGCTTTCAGTACTTTCTTCCCTCCCGTCCTAAACCTCCCTTCTGCTCGTGGATGCTCTTCTCTGTGCTACTTTCAGACCTTCTGAGATGCTCCGCAGCCGTGGCCCATTTAGTCCTGCTCCCCTTTCTGTGAATAGTCTGCATCCCCAAAATGACCTCTTTTCTTCTCCCAACGTCACATTTCTAGACTGAACTGATCTCAGCCAGAGGTGAGATTATCCGGTTGAAGCAGTTCCCAGAGAGTTCGAAAGGATGACTAGCTTCCACTCCCAGATGCCAGTGGTACACCTGACTCCCAGGTTGTGACACCTTGAAATGTCTACAGATATTGCCAGATGCCTCCCATGGGGGCAAAAGGGCTTGGGAGCCGCTTTCCTGTTGATAACCGTGGTCGTCTCTTTAAGATTAGAGACAGCTCTTTTGTTCTTTCCAGAATATGCTTGTCCTTTATCTTCTGTGTCCCCCTCATTGATTCAGTCAGACCTTGGCAAGGGTAACTGAAAAAATAGCACATGCTTGTTTCTTGAAAGTTATTACACCTCGGTGAATTCTCTTTAGGGAGGTCCAATTTGAGTCTTTGTAAGACAAGGATAAACTTTTAGGGGAAAACCTGTTACATCAGTAGTTGATACCTTAGAACCCGGGGTTGCTTATGTTAGAATAAGCTGAGACTGAGGAACAGATCGAGGGTCGGATTTTCTTGCTGAGCAGCTCAGGACCAGCCCAAGGAGCTGCACGCAAAGTTGGAACCAGCAGAGGGCTCCATCCACTTTGAAGTGACTCATTTTCCTTCTGAGGAGTCGTGTCCAAGGAGTCCTGAGTGCCCTGAGCTACGCGGATACCGTTCTTCAGAGCTACTCTCTAGAGAGACCCGCTCCTTCCTGTGCTTTTTAGCACAGGATTCTGCTCTCCTGTGATGGATCAGAGCCAGAGTTTCTGATTTGACCCCCGAGATACGGGTGGGATCTTGGTGAAGACGGTGATGAAGCTGCGAGTTCAGGGGCTATAATCTGATTGATGGACACGCGGTGACAGCCCTTAACATGACCCGGGAGTTAGGATGCACCCGGAGAGGAGGGTGTTCTGCCTGACAAGGAAGCGTAGTTAACTTTTCCTCCTCACCTGAGATGCAATAGTGAAGCAGCCGTTAAAGTTATATGCAGGGCTAGAACCTGAAGCAAGAGCTAGACGTAAGCTAAGACTTTTGAAGTACAGCCTGCATCTGTGTTATCTACCCATGAAGACTAACAACCGGCTGTGTTGGTGTACGTGGCATTGGAAGAGCTGGGGTGGCTTATAGGGCTTTCTGTGGTTTACTTAGAAATCAGTTCCTTTCATTAATAGAGGTTAATAGTTGCTTTTGTTGTCCAGTTGGTAAGTCATGTCCAACTCTTTGCAACCCCTTAGACTGTAGCATGCCAGGCTTCCCTGTTCTTCACTGTCTCCCAGAGTCTGCTCATCTGCTACTGATGCTAAGTCTCTTCAGTCGTGTCCAACTCTGTGCGACCCCATAGACAGCAGCCCACCAGGCTCCACCGTCCCTGGCATTCTCCAAGCAAGAACACTGGAGTGGGCTGCCATTTCCTTCTCCAATGCATAAAAGTGAAAGTGAAGCCACTCAGTCATGTCCGACCCTCAGCGACCCCGTGGACTGCAGCCCACCAGGCTCCTCTGTCCATGGGATTTTCCAGGCAAGAGTGCTGGAGTGGGGTGCCATTGCCTTCTCTGGAGTCTGCTCAAACTCCTGCCCATTGAATCAGTGATGCTGTCCAACCATCTCATCCTCTGCTGCCTCCTTCTCCTCCTGCCCTCAATCTTTCCCAGCATCAAGGTCTTTTCCAGTGGGTCTGCTCTTTCCATCAGATGGCCAAAGTGTTGGAGCTTCGGCTTCAGCATCAGTCCTTCTAATGGATATTCAGGGTTGATTTCCTTCAGGATTGACTGGTTTGATTTTCTTGCTATCCAAGGGACTCTCAAGAGTTTTCTCCAACACCACAGTTCAAAAACACCAATTCTTCGGTGCTCAGCCTTCTTTATGGTCCAACTCTCACATCTGTACTTGACTACTGGAAAAGCCATAGCTTTGACTATGTGGAACTTTGTCGACAAAGTGATCTCTCTGCTTTTTAATAAGCTGTCTAGGTTTGTCATAGCTTTCTGTCCATGGAGCAAGCATCTTTTAATTTCATGGCGGCAGTCACTGTCCACAGTGAATCAGTAGAGGTTAATAGTTATAGAGGTATAAAGCCAACTTGTCAGCCTTTTATTATTATCTTATTGAGCTGTATTAGCTCGTTGACTTAGTGGAGCCCTAATTATGTTTTTTTTTTAAATTTCCTCCAAGAGGAAATGATGGGAGATAATTAAAAATTTGTGACCCCTACCCACACATGCCTAATAGCCATCCTGGGGATATGTGGGTATAAGCCCAAAGAAAGCTGAGAAGATGGTGCAGATTTTCCAAAGCATGTTAGTGGTCTGAAATGGGAGGAAGTCTGGGTTAAAGCTGTTAGGGACAGATTTATTGGGGAGGTAGTATTTGATGGCAGCCTTAAAGATAGAGGGTTCCATCTACTATCTTTCTCAGGTTGGAAGCCAGGAAGAAGTATGCAACTAAGTATTTTTCTATAGTCTAATGGAACATTCACGTCCCCAGTCTCCTTTGGAATCACAATGAAAAAGAGAGCAACCCAGGATATTGGAAGGCTGACTAGACACTGGACTGTACAGTTGGCAGTGTTTGTGTGGATAGGGAGGAAGGTGTAAATGGATCCTCAGTTTATCTGTTGAGTGGAGTTTCCAAACATTCTTTTATTGGTCAGTGGCTCCACCAGCAGTGACCTCTAACCTCAGCCACACTAGGAGGTGGAAGTCAGGAGCCTGCCTTGCCTTTGAACTCTTCTTTGTACTCAATTGACTGGGAGCCTTTGAGGTGGCAGAAACATTCAGCATCTTCTTTGCTCTCTCTCCTTGAACGCTTGGCCAAGTTAAAATACCAGTTTCTTTTCTATTACCCTGACCCATCTCAGCCTGCCTTCATATTTTTCCTATTATACTAAGCATACCAATTATTTGTTCTCCGGAGGAGTACGTGAAGATATAATGGGCTGATTAGGAGAAAGAACATGTCTTTTCAAGAATACGTGGTCCCCTCACCTGGCAGGACTGTTGTCAGGCCTGGCTGTGGTCAAGGAGAGAGCAGAAGAGACCGCAGAACAGTAAGTGTGTGTGTGTCCACCAGAGTTCATGCACTTTATTCAGGGGAGAGACCCCACAGGAGGCTGCTCTTTTATCTTACCTGTGATTTCAGCGCATTGAACTGCCTGCTTTCCATAGACATGGAAGTTACATCTTTGAAGGACAGAAAGGCTGTAAGTGAGGGGCTGTGACATGGGGCATCTGCCAGTCAGGCATGAATAGAGAAGACGGAAAGCTGTTTTAAAAATAGAACTTGGATGGAATGCTCTGTAAATAATAAATGCTGGAGAGGGTGTGGAGAGAAGGGAATCCTCCTGCACTGTTGGTGAGCATGTAAATCGGTATAGGCATTTTGAGAACAGTATGGGGGTTCCTTAAAAAATTAAAAATAGAGCTGCAATATGACCTTGCAGTCCCACTCCTGGGCATATATTTGGAGGGAAACTTGATCCAAAAGGAAGCATGTGCCCCAGTGTTCACTGTAGCACTGTTTATGATAGCAAAGACGACCTAAATGTCTATCGACAGAGGAGTGGATAAAGATGTACATATATACAATGGAATATTACTCAACCGTTACGAAGAATGAAATAATGCCATTTGCAGCAACATGGATTGACCTAGAGATTGTCATACTGAGTGACATAAGTCAGAGAAGGAGAAACAGCGAATGGCATCCCTTATATGTGGAGTCTAAAGAGAACTGGTACCAATGAGCTTATGAAACAGAGAAGGACCCGCAGACCTGGAGAGTAAACTTAGGGTTGCCAAGATGAGAGATGCGGGAGGGAAGAGTTGGAGAGTTTGGGATGGACCTGCACACTCTGCTGTGATTAGAATGGCTAGCCAAGGATGCCCAACGAGGACCTGCTGTATAGCAGGAACTCTGCTCAGTGATGTGTGGTGGCCTGGATGGGAGGGGAGTTTAAGGGAGAATGGATACATGTGTATGTATGGCTGGGTCCCTTCCCTATTCACCTAAAACTGTCATAACATTGTGTGTTAATTGGCTATACCCCAATACAAAATAAAAAGTTAAAAAAAATGGAACTTGGGACTTCTTGGCACTCCAGTGGTTAACACTTCAGCTTCCAGTGCAGGCTGTGTGGGTTTGATCCCTTCCCTGATTGAGGAGCTAAGGTCTCACATGCCTCATGGCCAAAAATCCAGAACATAAACAGCAGAAGCACTATTGTAACAAATTCAATAAAGACTTTAAAAAAATGGTCCGCATCAAAAAACAAAAAACTTAAAAAATGAAAACAGAACTCTCAGCACGCTGGATACATGGCAGACAGCAGAACATGCTTCTCGATATCCTGGGTGTGTCCTTGTAAGATGGTAGAATTCCTTGGTTCAAAGAAACATGTACGTGTTTGTTCGGCATGTTTTGGATTTCTGGCATCCGAGTGAGTCTTACCATCACTTTGATCGTTGAATATAGTTTCTGTTTTGTCGCCTTGAAGCTGTGTCTGACGGAGCATCTTAAAATCGTGGAAATACAGAGACGGCTGTCCTTGAGAATGCCCTGCGATCTTTTCGGGGAAGGTTTACATTTCGCATATGTAAACGTGTTTTTAAAATACTGGTATTTCGCGTCAAGTATTTTCGAAAGTTTTCTGCCTAAAATAATCTGCTTTTATTTTTTTTGAAGTGTTTTGTGATCCGCTTAAAGGTGTCAGCCCTCGGATGTCTAGAACCCCTAGTAACCTGGATGGATGCGTTCTCTGAGGGTCCCCTGCGCTTGACTGTTGTGTCCATTGACAACTACAGAGCAGTCTGTGTCCATTTCTCCCTCCCTCCCTGCTCCCAAATACACACAGTTTACAAAGCAAACTCTATAAACAGAGCAGTGAGACTAGGCAGTGAGAAGAGTGATCTGAATTTTTTTTAACGTGAGCCGTGAAGCGACGTGAAGCTGTGAAGAGCTGTGAAGCGACGCTCCAGAGACCACACAATGCGTGAGGGACAGATGGGGAACATACTCTTTTTTGCTGCCCACAGCTTTATTCAAATCCTAGAGCTCTGTGGCCTGGATTGAGGTTGAATGTCAGGATGAGCTTCCCAGCAATTCAGGTTAACTGCTTATTGGATCGTCTCTCCTAAAAAGTGGTTGCCCGAGACACTGGAGACTGGACACGTCTCTGGAAATATGAAGAATGTGGAAAAGGCTTCACTTCTAATTTCCAAGATTTGACATTGTAATGTCTGTCACTCTTCCCCGCCCCTCCCCCCCCCGAAAAAAACTTTAATATGCAAAAAGTGAATTCTCAGGGCTTTGAAAAAATGCCAAGCATTCCCTTCCTCCCCCTGCTCTCTAGTCCCAACATGCCACTCCAAGCTCTGTTTGCCAATCTCTGCTTTCATACTCGCCCTTAAAAAAGCTACTGGCTCACTTACCCGTCAACGAAACACATTGACCTTGATCCTTGGCGTTCTCCTGGTGAAACAGACAACCGTGGTTCTGATACAAAGCCAGGCTCTTTGGCCAGTGGGAGAGCCTTGGGGAAGAGTGTGATTATGGGATATTTTGAGTTTCATAATTTTGTTTCAATTTTGTTACTCTGTTGGAGTTTTCCTGAAGGTATAAATCCATATTGTGAAGGAGATCAGTCAACTTATGTTTAAAGCAGGATAAAATAAGGACTCATTTAATTGGAACTCTTAAGGAAGAGCGTTTTTATGTGTTTAACTTTTTTTTTTTTCAACTTTAGCATTAAGAACCTTATTGGAAAAAGACTTTTGCCAAGTATCTGATGGGAAGCCAAGAAAAGCATTTTAATAGAACGGTTTCAAATTTATAGTACACTAGGGCCTGTAAATAAATTTCCCTGTCTTTAAGGTTGGGGCTGATTTGCAGTTATTTTGTATAGCTTCTGAGATTTAAATCCTCACAGTCCAGATGGGGAGACCATAAAGCTGCTTTCCTTGGCAACCCTGGCATACATTGTCCACGGCGAGCTCTGTCTGTAAATGCTCACTTCCCGTATTGTGATGCCAGTTTTAATTGGTTTAGTGACTTTTCCTAGAGCAGCTCCCCCGACCCTAAATATTCTCAAAATCTTGGAGAATTAAGAGTCCTTGATTTCATAATGCAGACTCATCAAATAAGTATGTATTATGTACCTGCTTTTTTGCTAGAATTGTATAGGTATATTAAAGGAGATTTTTACAAAGGGGGAGGGGAGGAACACAGATCCTGTCCTCAGGGTGCTAGGGAGAGCACTTTCAGTAACAGTGAATGAAGAGGCCAGAAGTGCTGTCCCTCAGTTGTAGTGCGGAATGGATCAGGAGGCGAAAGCAGGCTTCGTGACTGGGTGGCCTCGAATAGGGCGAGAGGATGCTCTTGAGAGGTGCTGAGCTCTGCCCAGAGGTTGGCTTCTGTGGGAAGACTCGGTAGGTCAGATGGAGCAGCCCGAGGGGGGCTTGAAATCCCAGCAAGAGAGAACTTTCTAGGGAGCTGGAAGGACGACGGGAAAGGCAGTGGCAAGTGGAGAGTGATGAAAAAATGCGCGATGAAAGGGGAAAGCAGTATCAATTAAGGAGACTGAGGGGGGAAAAAAAGAGCTGGAAGGAACCTTAGCAATTATTCAGCCCTTTCTTCGTATTTTATAAATGAGGTGGAAGTCCTAGCGTTCAAGTGATCTTGAGGATGAATTGTTAGGGCCAGAGCCTTGCCTCGCCTCGAACCCAGGTCTGCTGACTCCAGCTGATGGATTTTGGGTGGAAGGGGGACCTTGTGTACTACAGTATTTTTCAATTCAGGGAGTCTTGAGGGGCATTTTATTTTTTTAAAAATGAAGGATAATATAAAGGAAGACATCAGGGTATTACCTAGCAAGGGTAAATCTTTCCTGAAATCTTTTCTTTCATGTGTATATGTGCAGTGAGTGTCAGTATTTAATGTATTTATATGTTTCTTGGTGTGGGTCCCAGTCCAGAAAGTTTGAGAGATGTTGATAGTGAGTGGCAAGCACATGGGCTTTTGAGTTGAGGAGACCTGAATTTGCATCCCAGGCTGGGCCTTCTGTCTGCCAGCTTTGTGAGCATGGCAAGTCACTTTGCCAAGCGTCAATTTTCTTATCTCAGACCTGGGGATAATAGTCCGACTCTTTGTGACCCCATGGGCTAGAACCACCAGGCTCCTCTGTCCGTGGAATTCTCCAGGTAAGAATACTGGAGTGGGTTGCCATTCCCTTCTGGAGATCTTCCCGACCCAGGAATCAAACCCAGGTCTCCTGCACTGCAAGCAGATTCTTTACCCTCTGAGCTACAGGGAAGCCCCCAATAATACAATAGAGCGGTTGTGTTGTTTAAATGAAACCCTTGACTTAAAGCATCTAGAGGCCGGTCTGCCTGCTCTGTGTTGGCTGGCTGGGAGTGCTTCGCCTGGGTCTAGGTTTGAACACTGGTAGGAGCCTCCTGGTTTGGATCTTGGGCTTCAGGAACCACAGTAAGTTACCAACGCAGATGTATTATGCATTTGCTTCTGGGCTTGGAAACTTGAAAGAGAACTTATTCCTGTGGGTCTGGTGTGCTTTCTACATCTTGGAATAGAGGGAGGTTCCCCTCTCTGGTTTTCAGAATGGCTTATGAAAATCAGTGGTTCTTTAGCTGGCCTTAAAAAAAATTCATTGGCACATTTGGGTGCCAAAATTCATAAAGCAACGTTTGGGTCAAGTACTATTACTTTTTCCCCTTTCCAATGAGAGCGATTTTCATACTGAGTCTTTTCCCCCCCTCTTTTAATGTATCCTCTGCTGGATCATGATTTTACTCATTTTTTTTTTTTTTTTTGAGCCAGAAGATTAAAAAATAAGCATAAAGAGAAAAGTCAAAATCAGAATTGACATTTGGGTGGTGAACACTTGGAGAACTGGCGTTTTACTAGGTATGTACTAAAAATAAAGCAACTTTTTTTTGTGAATTTAAGAGGACTGGTGAGATACCTCTTAGGAATAGCAGTTGTTCGCTTCCTACTGAAAGGGTAATGAGTTGTATCATCTGGTTTTCCTGGTTCTCTGCTGTTCCCCTCGCCGCTGCCGCCCTTCCCCCACCCCGTCCAACCAGCTCCATCCCATATTTGAAATCCTGCTGGAGAGCGAGTCGAGCGCTTCATCCCTAGATGATTTGGGCCAGGGGCTAAAACACTGCCATAAATCTGCAGCTCATTTTAATGCCACGTTAAAACAGTGTGAGCGGCTGGTTTCCGTGGCCCCTGCCCTCTTTCTTTATGGGCTTCTTTGGCTCTTCTTTATAAAGAGGCCCTATGGAGTCATTTTAAAGTTCTTATCAGTTTGCTGACAGCTATATGGGCCTTTCTGCCGAGTCCAGGAGCTCAGGCAGGCGTGTGAAACTTCTGATATTAAAATTGAAGAAAAATGCCAGGCAGAAGGGATTGGGGAGCGCAGCGGTGATTTGGAGGTGAAAGACTAGCGAGGTAATTAACCTCTGCAGGTCCGGAACTCCGCCCTTGGCCGGATAAGTTGCTCCTGGTTGGTGGGGGCAGGGCAGCAAGGGTTAGGCCGGGAAGGGCTTTCCAAGGGCTTTTATTTTTATCTCCTGATGAGAAATGCCGTTTAGCTGGCAGCCTGTGCTTTCAGGCTTCAGCAAGTGAGTTGGGCAGTCCGGAACGGCTAAGGGAGCCAGGTTTACAATGCAGTTTTTTTTGTTTCCTAAAGGCTGTCTGACTGGCTAGACCTCTGCTCACAAGTCTCTGGCAGCTCCAGCTCACTGTCTCTGTGTCCACAGCATCGCTGTTATCGAATTTAAAGGGACTTTCATCAGTCTGCTCCGCTGCCCCTTTTAGACCAGATTGCTAACTCCCAGTAATCCTCGCAGAGTGCTTCGTGGAAGCGCCAGGCCCTCTATAAATGTCAGCCTGCAGAGCTTGGCCCTTTTTACCCTCTCAGTTACAGAGAGGTGGACTGGAAGCTGCTCCTCCCTCTCCTCCACCACTTTTCCTTTCTCTTTGCTGGAAAACTCTAGCAGCAGACAGCTGAGGGGAAGGAAAAACCATTACCTGGATCAAGGCCAGGGACTTGATGGAGCCTCAAAATCTCTGGCATCTCCTGACCAGAGTGTTTTTCCAGGCACTTCAAAAAGTACACCCTCACCTCCTCCAGCTTTCAGCTTTCCAGCCTTGATTCCAGGTGGGCTGGCTGGGGGCATCATGCCCTCAGAATCTGTATCTGTCTGCTCCTCTCCTAACTAAAGTGTTTAGGAAGAGGATAGTAGAGATAAGCAAAACCCGGTGGACATATATTTTTAACTGCCCTGCACCCTTTTGGCGCAAACACGTTATTTTTCCTTTTTCAAATAGTTTTGGACATGAATACTTTTGCAAGTGTATTCAATTTAAAATAGTCATTTAACTTGAGGTTGAAGCAAAAGCAAAGAATTTTTGTAGTTAGTCAAATTACATAGCTGTTAATCTAGGATCGATGATTTTCATTGAGCAAACAATAAAAAATACAGGTTCATTTTACTACTTGTGTGGAAGTAGCTCCTGTGGGGAGAGTAATTAGGTAGGAAAACTGACCAAGCTATAAATCAAAATAAAATACCCCAACCTCCAAAGAAACCAAGCTACTTTTTTGAATATTTCTGACAATATCAATAGATGCTCTGATATTCTGAACAATATCAGTAGAATAAATTGATATTCTATAATTAGTTAAGTTTACTGAATCAGAAGTTTTTGCTTGTGGTATAATTTTAATAAATTTACTAAAAATATTTTACAAATAATGTACTGAAAGTTCTCAGTAAGTATATGATTATGAGCAGTCTTCATTATACAGCCTTTGCAAGAGGTGTGGTTATATCATCTGACCAGTTTCCTCTTTGGGCATTGGTTGCAGAGCCGGCTCTAGAGTTAGCCATGGGTTAATCCCGTGTAACAAGTCCCCAATATGGGGCATTGCTTTAGGAAATGGCCTCTCTAATAAAAGTGTTAAACATTAATTTGCAGCCTATATAAGGATTGTCTGACTCTTTGGGGCTGGTTTCCTACAGAGTGGAACTATTTGTGAAGCATTTCTGAGAAATAACTGCTCATTACAGGAAGTGTAGTGCAGGCTTTGTGAGTTCATTATATATCTACTTAGAAAAATATCTAGGTTTGTTTACAGAAGAATAACTTGTAAATTACCAAGTGTTGATACATTTGGTAAAGAATTCACTATGGTCAGTTCTTCAGTAAGGGTCAAACTGATCCATTAGATTTCTGTCTATATTTATGAATCTTAATATTGATTATTTTATATTTGAATGTATTTTTCTGTCTCCCTCAGCATTGAAGAGGTTGAGAGAGTTTGGAGTTGCCTGACTACTTTGTAATAACACCATCTTGTAATTCCATGCTACTGTTCTTGTGAATGTAAGACAACAATCGTGTGTATTTATTTCTTTTTATTTGACTAGGTGACCTTTAATACTGAATCAGACCAGGATTGGTACAGAAATAGCTTCATATAAGTCATTTCTGGCAATGTAGTTCTCTCTCCTTAGAAGTTTAAAGGTTAATTTGTATTCAAATGTGTACTTATTTCCCATTTTGATAAGATTTCAGTAGTAAGGAAGCAGGTCATTTGTTATTTTTCAGAATTCAGTACTTTTTATTAAAGGGAGCAAGTGGTGTGTCTTCAAGTGTTTGAAGCCCATATATGTGTATATATATATTGAAGTGTTCTGAATTCTCAGGTTAATTTGGCCAGGTCTTGATGATCTTATATATATAATTTGTATTTTAGAGAGATCTTTGAGTTTTGTCTGAAGCTACAGACTGAGGGTGAATTCTCTTAACTCTTGCTCTCACTCAGATTCTTAGATGCTTTCTGGAGTGGGGAATGGGGACATAAATTTCTCTTTAGAGTCCTTGCGATGATGAACCTCAGCTCTTCTTACTCAAAGGTAAGGAAGGGCACGGGGTAAAGATGAGAACGACTCACAGAGCAAGTGTAGCTCTTTCAAACTTCTCCCTCTGTTCAGAGTCCCAATTTAGGGAAAACACGTTGGGGTTTCCACTCAGGATCAACAGGAGAGCATGTCTTAATACCTGCTTCGTGATCGGACCCAGGCGCTTCCCAGCCGCAAGCAGCTTATGTGGCAGGATGTGGGCTGAAATGAGCCCTCAAGTTCTGTCCTCTGTCCCTTCACACACGCTGTTGCGTGTGTGTCTCAATTAGAAGAGGTCGGCCTTTCAAGTGTGCCCGTTGCAGTGAGACTTGTTTTATGTTTACCTTTTCTGATCAAACAAGCTTGCAGCTTTCTCCCTGTTTTGGGATAGCAAACATGGGAAATCTCACCCCGGGCGGATTCCTTTACAACGAACTGACCCAAGTCATGCTCTTATTTATTTATTTTTGATGACAGATCCTGATTAAAGGTTTCCAGTCCAAACCTTTTAACTGGTCCATGAACCCAGCCAGGAGAGAGGGCTGGTCAGCTGCTTATCGCCAAAGAAGCTCCCCGACCTGACTGAGGGAACAGTGTAATTCAGAGGTGTGGGTAACTGGGGAACCGAGCACAGCAGAAATGAATCTCTCGTCTCTTTGCTGAGAAGGTTTGACCAAACACAGTTTTATTGGTTAGTGGCTCCTGCTTTAGTAACCTCTCACCCTCATGGCTCTTGGAGGTGCAAGCCACTGGCCGGCCTTGCCTTTGAACTCCTCATGGCTCCCGTCACCTCAAAGACTCCCGGTTGGAGCTTGTGTTTTGCTTGGGATCTCTCCTCACAGCAGGGCATCAGCAGTTGGGAAAACTGATCCTTTGACATATTTGAAGGTGATACCCCTGAGACTTGAAACCTATGGCTTTCTATTTCAGGAGCTGCCTGTCACATGTCAAGAAACACGACTCAGGCTGCCCACTTTGCTCCTCTGTCCCTCCTGGCTTCCCATAGAATGGGAGATTGTAACATTTGAGCACACCCTACAAGTATTCACCGAGTCCTCCCCTCATCTTCAAGCTCTTTTACCCATTTTTCTTCTGACTTGTCCCAAATAGAGTCTATTTTGAAATAAGTTTTCTTTTAAATAAGGCGAAAACGTGTAAATCTAGCCATCTTTGGTGTCTGGGAACTTGATGCGTGGTGAAGATGATGCAGTGAATGTGTCCCAGGGCTTACATTTACAAGTTCAGTCTCAGTGGTTCCAGGTCAGATGGGCCATACTTTTAAGATGGCCCAGCTTCCTTTTAAATGGGACACTCTCCCCTGTCTTCTTGAGTCATTCTACATTATGGAAAAACTAGATCTTGCAAGAAGAGATAGAAATAGCATGGATTGCTCTCCCACATCTGCTTGGCTTCCAGCCTACGGAACAAGAGTAAAAGCTTTAGTGTTGGGAGGCGAATCCAGGGACCCATGGTTATTGGACGACTTCAGTAAAGCTTCTTTGGCAAGAAATCAAACCTCATATTCTAAGAATATTGAGTTGAAAAATGCCTTCTACTTATGATGCCGTTAGCTTAGCAAAGGAATAAATGATCTCCATCGAGTTCCTCTGCTTTCCTAGAATTCAGGTAGAACATTACTGATAATCCTTAGCAGAAAGAACACTCTGGCAGAGTCTTTTTCTGCTTCAGAGTAAAGGTTGAGTTTTTAGCAGGTACCCAGGTGTCAGAAATGGCAGCCCACTCCAGTATTCTTGCCTGGAAAATCCCATGGACGGCAGAGCCTGGTAGGCTACCGTCCATGGGGTTGCAAAGAGTCAGACACGACTGAGCAACTTCACTTTTCACTTCAGATGTCAGAAGAGGCAGGCCTGGTTTTTCTGCTGTCTTGTTCTGTGGTCGTGAGTATGGTCAGGAGCTTGCTCTTGACAAAGGGAAGCTTGGCAAAGGAATGGGGAGAAGTAACATTTATGTTAACTCCCATATCTGATAACTGACCTCATGAAAATCTGATGAGGCAGTTGTAGTTCTTCTAATTTTTACGGAGGGGGAAGGTGAACTTAGGTGCTAATGGATGGTCTGTAGTTACAAAACTTTAGTGGCAGCTTGGGACTGGGAAGAATTTGTAGCATATTATTAAAAAGTTCATTTTTCTCACCTTTCCTCTGGGGGCATTTGCCTTTTACACTGAGATAAGTATGTCTTTGAGATGAGTATAAACCATCATCAATACAGCAATTGCTTCTCCTTGCCACTGTTTTCTGTTTTCCACCTACTGGCAAATTTAGTTCTCCCATTTCTAAATCCTGTTGCATGACTCTTTGGAGAAGGTAACGGCACCCCACTCCAGTACTCTTGCCTGGAGAATCCTATGGACAAAGGAACCTTGTGGGCTGCAGTCCATGGGGTCGCAAGAGTAGGACACGACTGAGTGGCTTTGACTTGACTAGGACTTTTGCCTGGAAAATCCCATGGATGGAGGAGGCTGCTAGGCTGCAGTCCATGGGGTCGCTAAGAGTCAGACATGACTGAGCGACTTCACTTTCACTTTTCACTTTCATGCATTGGAGAAGGAAATGGCAACCCACTCCAGTGTTCTTGCCTGGAGAATCCCAGGGACGGGGGAGCCTGGTGGGCTGCTGTCTGTGGGGTCACACAGAGTCGGACATGACTGAAGTGACTTAGCAGTTGCATAACTTAGAGAGAGGAAGGAATTTGAAATCCCCTTTCTTCACTTGCCTCTCTTCGTCCCATGTTCCAGTTCTTTCTCTGTATCCTTTCCCTGATGAAAACTCAGATTTTTCAACTCTTTATGGGAATCAACCGTGTTATATGATGCCATGCAAGCTGATAAGGAACCTGTATGTATTTGATTAGCCTTTGAATAAAAAGCCCACATCATCTAATTAATCATTGTGAACTTAACTGAGCACACCGTCTTGCTATCAGAAAGTATTGCCCTGGCCTCATCCTCCTGACCTCTTCCTTACATTTTTGTCATTCTTCTAAAAACATGTTTACTTCTTTATCTGGCTTTGCTGGGCCTTTTCTGTGGCACGCGGGGTCTTCTGTCTTTATTGCAGTGTGCGGGCTCACCTAGTTGAGGCATCTGAGCTCACAGTCGTGCCATGTGGGATCCAGTTCCATTTGAACGTGAGCCCCCTTCACTGGGAGCCATTGGACCACCAGGGAAGTCCCTCGTGATTCTTAAGGAATATATGCTGGAACTGTTTCCTCTGGTAACTACAGGTGGAACTAACTGCATGTCCATTCTTTAATCTCTCCCCGTAAATATAAATACGGAGGCTGGAGATGAACGGAAGGACATCTTTGGTTCTAAATGGACGACATGTGCTTACGTATAGGGTTTTTGGGGATTTTCTACACAGCTCTGAATCAAAACAGGATTTGAATGCTGGTCCACATACTTGCTTATTTTCTAACCTTTGAATGACTCAGGGTTTTATATGTAAAGCAAGGTCTAGAACTCCTAGAAATAAGCACAAATGAGCACAAGTGGGTGTGTTCAGCTCTTCCTATGAGGCTTGGGCTGTGACTGGTGTTGAGAAGCCTTTAGCAGTTGTTGGGAGCAGGCTAGGGGGAGCTTGGCCTGGAAGACTGTGTAAAGAAAGACCTCTTCCTCTCAGCACCAGGAAAAGGGGATTACATTGAGGAAAGTTAAGGGATGGTTAACAAAAATGGTACGCAGGGAGAGAGAGAAAACTAGATTTAAAGGAGTGAGGACTCTGCAGCCAGCCAAGGAGAAAGGCTGTGAGCAAGTTCTCAGAGTCCTCACCAAAGGGTGAGAAGGCGAAGAAAGGGCACATTTTGCATGGCAGAGGTTCATAGCCATTTGTTGTTGTTTATTTGCTAAGTCGTGTATGATTCTTACGACTCCATGGACTGTAGCCTGCCAGGCTCCTCTGTCTGTGGGTTTTCCCAGGCAAGGGTACGGGCAGGAATGGATTGCCATTTGCTTCTCCAGGGGATCTCCCCAGTCCAGGGATTGAACCCATGTCTCCTGCTTTGACAGGTGGATTCTTTACCACTGAGCCACCAGGGATGCATTCCTAATGATGGTCGCCATTATTAAGGTGATTTTATTTTTCTCTTTGCTACCTATGTGCCAACTGGGTAGAGACTATTTTAAACAAGACACAACAACAACAAACCTACTGTGGATTCTGAATTCTGATATATTTTTAAAAGGCTGGGAATGTGGAAGAATGTGAAAATAAAAATAAAATAGAGATTAAATCCTAGGAGAGATTAAAGTTCTAGCAAGAATCATCAGGTTCTATATGAGATCCAAGGAGGAGAGGAAAAATTTGTTCATTAGGTGTGATACGTTAGATCTTGCACTCGGTAGTGGCTGCGTTTCACGTTTAATATGGTTCTCAGCTGTTCCCCTGCAATTACACAGCTGAAAATAGAGGCCTTGCTGGTTAAGCCAAGTCTAGTCAGTCCCGCTTTGCTGCTGCTGTTGGGGAAAATGAGACATTGAGAATGGCACTCTATCCCCTTAGTCTGCTCCAGTTTCTTGACACTTGGGCATCACTTTAGAGGAACTGTAGGACACCAGCATAAAGAAGCCACGAGAACCCACGGAAACCTACGGCCCCAAATCTGTAGTACTTATGGGCCGAGTTTTCAAATCCTTGCCCTTGAGTGGGGCCCAGCAGATTTTGCTGTTTACTCAGGGCCATCAAAGAGTTTTCAGTCTAACTAGGAAGATAAGTATTTTCACCCCATGAGATAACAGTAGGGCAGAGAATAGATGCTGACTCTTGTGTAGAAATTGTCAGGTGAATTGGAAAAGGGCCTCAGTATGCTTTCAAGGAGATAATACTTGAAGTCCAGGTAGGATTTTTTGTTTTTTAATTACTAAATTTAAAAAAGGTGTGTATTTAATTTATTTAGTTGCCCTGGGTCTTAGTTGCAGCTCGTGGAATCTTTAGTTGTAACTTGGGTTGTAATGCAAACTCGGATTGCATCACTAAGAGTTGCAGCGTGTGAGCTCTTAGTTTCAGCATGTGGGATCTAGCTTACTGACCAGGGATTAAACCCAGGCACCCTGCATTGGGAACTCGGAGTCTTAGCCACTGGACCACCAGGGAAGTCCCTTAATCACTAAGTTTTATTTTTCAGAGCAGTTTTAGGTTCACAGCAAAATCAAGCAGGAGGTAGGGAGAGTTCCCACACACCCTGTGTCCCCACAGATGCATAGCCTCCCAGCTAACAGTGAGCCACAGCGGTCTATTGTTAGAGGGGACCCTACACGGACACAGCCTTCTCTCTCAAAGTCTGTAGTCCTTGTTAGGGTTTGCTCTTGGGGTTGTCTATTCTGTGGGTTTTTAACAAACGTATAATGTTTCCTCCATGTCACTATTTCTAATTTAATTCCATTGCGGTCTGAGAGCAGACATCATATGACTGCTTTTCATGGTTGTTCAAGTATGCTTTATGGCCCAGAATGTAGTCTGTCTTGGTGAATGTTACATGTGAACTTGAGAAGAATGTGTCCAATCTGCCGCTGTTGGATGAAATAGTCTACAGATGTCAGTTATTTGGTGCTGTGAATACATTCAACTATGTCCCTTACTGATTTTCTGCCTTCTGGATCTGTGTGCTTCTGACAGAGGGCAGCTCTCGGAGAGGATTCATCTGTTTCTCCTTGAATTTCTACCAGTTCCTGCCTCATGTATTCTGATGCTGTTTTGTTGGTTGCATACACATTGAGGAGTGTTTTGTTTTCTTGGAGTACTGACCTCTTTATCATTGTGTATGCTGCTTTTTATGTGTTGTAATTTTCCTTGTTCTGAAGTCTTCTTTGTCTGAAATTAACATAGCTACCTATATTGTCTTCGGATTAGTGTTAGCATGCTATATCTTTCTCCGTCTCCTTTAATTTGTGTGTATCTGTTTATTTAAAGTGGGTTTCTCATAGACGAGATATAGTTGGGTCTTGTTTTCTCATCCACCCTAACAAGCGTTTAATTGTAGTATTCAGGCCATTAGCATTTAAAGTGATTATTGATATACTTGAATTGACATTGACCATATTTGTTACTGTTTTCTATTTGTTGGCTTTGTTCTTTTTTCCTATTAATATTTTTGTCCTCTACACATTTTATGTCTTTTGTGGTTTTAATTAGTAGTTTATATGATTTTATTCTCTTTGTTAGCATATCAGTTACATTCCTTTTTAAATACTTTTTTAGTGGTTGCCCTAGAGTTTGCACTTTACATTTATATCAAATCCAAATCCATTTTCAAATATTCCTGCTTCAGTGATAGTGCAAGTACCTTCCTTATGTTAACACAGTAATCCGAGTTCTTTCTCTTGTCCCTTGTATCATTGTAGTCACTCATTTTACATATACATATATATATATATACACACAGAATCAAATAAATTTTTTGCTTTTATAGATTATTATCTGTTAGATCAATTAAGAATAAGAAAAGTGAAAATTTTAGTTTTACCTTCACTTACTCCCTCTCTTGGAGAAGGAAATGGCAACCCACTCCACTGTTCTTGCCTGGAGAATCCCAGGGACGGTGGAGCCTGATGGGCTGCCGTCTATGGGGTCGCACAGAGTCGGACACGACTGAAGCAACTTAGCAGCAGCAGCAGCAGTCGCTCTCTGTGGAGAAGGCAATGGCACCCCACTCCAGTACTCTTGCCTGGAAAATCCCACAGATGGAGGAGCCTGGTGGGCTGCAGTCCATGGGGTCGCAAAGAGTCGGACACGACTGAGCGACTTCCCTTTCACTTTTTACTTTGTTGCGTTGGAGAAGGAAATGGCAACCCACTCCAGTGTTCTTGCCTGGAGAATCCCAGGGACGGGGGAGCCTGGTGGGCTGCTGTCTATGGGGTCGCACAGAGTCGGACACGACTGAAGCGCCTTAGCAGCAGCAGCAGCAGCAGTCGCTCTCTGATGCTCTTCCTTTTTTATGTACATCTGTTTCTGACTACATCATTTTCCTTCTCTCTGAAGAACTTCTTTTAACATTTCTTATAAGCAGAAATACTGGTGACAGATTTTCTCAATTTTTGCTTGAGAAATTATTTATTTCTCCTTTGCTTCTGAAGGGTTTTCCAGGGTATAAAATTCTGTGTTGGTGGGTTTTTTCTCTTAGCCCTTTATAGGTGTCATTGCACTCTCTTCTTGCTTGTGTGGTTTCTGAGAAGTCAGATGCAATTGTTACCTTTGCTCCTCTATAGCTAAAGTGTTTCCCGCCCCCCCCGGCTTCTTTCAGAAAATTTTTAAATATTTGTGTTTCTAAAGTTTCACTATGATATGCGCAGGTGTAGTGTTTTTGGTATTTATCCTACCCAGTGCTCTCTGAGCTTCCTGGATCTGTGGTTTGGTGTTTCGTATTAATTTGAGGAAATTCTCAGTCATTATGTTTCCTCTCCCATTTTATTTTTTTCTTTCGGTGTTTGTATTATGTGTATGTTACCCCTTTTATAGTAGCCCCATGGTCCTTGGATATTTTGTTCTTTCTCTGTCTTTTTTCTCTTTGCAGTTTTTGGAAGTTTCTGTTGCAGTATTGCCAAGCTCAGATTTTAGCTTGTTCGTTATGAAAACTCACATATCCAGGGACTGCACCCAAACTGTGTCACATAGCATCCATTGTCACATAGTGTCCGTCACTACAAAAGACGCTGGGTAATTTAGTATTATAAAGTTGATTTAGTATTTTTAGTATTATATAAGTTGATTTTGTTAGGAAAGATGAGCAAGGTACTGGATACTGGGGAGGCAGCTTAATGTCTGTCTGGAGGACTAAGCATAATCTGGATGGGTGGAGTGAGGGTAATGAGATGAGCTTTTTCTTTTTTTGGTTGGGCTGGGTCTTCCCTGCTCTGCGAGGGTTTTTCCTGGTGGCTGTGAGTGGGGACTACCCTCACGGTGCAGGAGCTTCTCACTGGCTTCTCCTGCAGAGCACGGGCTCTAGGCACGTGGGCATCAGTGTTGCAGTGCTTGAGCTCAGCAGCTGTGGCTTGTGGACCCTAGAGCACGCAGCTCCAGTAGTTGTGGCACAGGGCCTGGGGAATCTTCCCCAACCAGGGATCGAACCCATGTCCCCTGCATTAGCAGGGCGATTCTTTTCCACTGTACAACCAGGGAAGTCCAGTAGAATGAGCTTTGCCACTCATTCTGTGTGTGTGTGTGTGTGTGTGTGTGTGTGTAAAATCTCACTGGGAATTGCTGGCATAGAAGAGTTTTGTTTTTTGTTTTATTTATTTTACAAATTATTTTGTAGCTGGCCACTTTATTGAACTTCCTTATTAGCTTTGATGGGTTTTTAGTTGATTTTCTAGGATTTTCTTAATAGAAAATCAGTGGAAAGCTCTTGGATGTCTTTTCAAATACTCTTCCTTTTTCTGTTTTCTTATTAATTACTGCTACTAGTTTCTGTAGGTTTTTTCCCTTTCTTTCCCAAATTATCAGATTGGGGTGCTTACTCTATTTTTGGATGATAATTCTGTGTATATATCAGAGTAAAATTAAAATAGGAGATTAGAAGCAGTTGAAATTTAGAAATATTTGCGGTCTCAGTAGATTTCATCTCTAAGATTTTTAGTGAAAACTGGCTGCATGCTTTTTCTTTTCAGTAGCTGAGATATGTTATCAGGTTTCAACTTAACATTTAAGGCAAATGTCAGATTTTTTTATTTAGTGGAATTATTCAAGAAAGAAAATACTTCCCTAAGCCACAAATACCCAGAGGCTTAAGGATTTTAATAAAATCCTGTTCTATATATATGTAGACTAACTGTGTGAGTGTGTGTGTGTGAATAGAATTTCATAGGTTTTAATTCTTTTAAACAACACTAAAAACAGTATGATATTTCTCTGATACTGCCTCCTCCAGGATGTAAAGCTTAATTATCTTCTCTTTGAATATGGTCTGAACATAGTGACTTGGTTCTAATGCATAGGCTATGAGATGGGGATGATAACTTTACAGTGGAGAAACCTGGAAGACCTCACCTTTAGCTAGGGAATCAAGGTGAACTTCCCCTGTAATAAGTCATGGAGATATCCACCATGTGTCCCCAGTTATGAAGTAAAGAGAAAGGCACGTCATCTGTGTAGTATTCTCCAAAATCCATAACCTCAGTCTTAACAGTTAAAGAACCTCAGACCAACCAGACTGAGGGACATTCTACAAAACTCCTGACCACATTTGGAAAGGTGTTAAGGTCATGAACTATAGGGAAAGATTGAAACTGAGGAGCTGTGGCAGCCAGAAGCAATGCAGGGTCCTGGATAAGATGCCGGGTCAGAAAAATGACCTTAGAAGAAAACTAGGAAGATCCAAAAAGAAAACAAAAGTCTTTGGCTGAGTCAATAGAATTAACCTAATTCTAACATCTCAGTTTGGATCATTGTACCATGGAGATGAAAGAGACTAACGTTAGGAGAAGCTAGTGAGGGTATTCAGAACTCTGTTCTACTGTTGCAACTATTCTCTAAGTCAAAAATTGTTTCAAAATGAAAAGTTCAAAAGAAAGCGATTACAAGTAGGCCTGGTAAATAAAAACATTTTTTATATTTATCAAAAAATTGTAAAGTGAAGTCTGGCACTGTTACCCGAACAGATGTCTGTGGCTTTGTGGAAGGGTCAGTGAGTGGTGGGTGTGAGCGCCTCAGGTGCTGGGATCAAGCAGTGGAGATAATGGGACTGGAGAGACTGTGGTAGGTGCCGGAGAAGGGCTTCCGGGGGCACTAGGGACAGGTTCCGGTGCAGGATGCTGGTGTGGCGAGGGCGAGTGAAGTAGCTTTATTGAGTACAGAAGTGAAAAAAAGCACTCTCATGTTTTACAGAGGAAGGCATTTCAGCTCAGTTCAGTCGCTCAGTCGTGCCTAACTCTTTGTGACCCCATGAACCGCAGCACGCCAGGCCTCCCTGTCCATCACCAACTCCCGGAGTTTACTCAAACTCATCTCCATCGAGTCGGTGATGCCATCCAACCATCTCATCCTCTGTCGTCCCCTTCTCCTCCTGCCCTCAATCTTTCCCAGCATCAGGGTCTTTTCTAATGAGTCAGTTCTTCACATCAGGTGGCCAAAGTATTGCAGCTTCAGCTTCAACATCAGTCCTTCCAATGAACACCCAGGACTGATCTCCTTTAGGATGGACTGGTTGGATCTCCTTGCAGTCCAAGGGACTCTCAAAAGTCTTCTCCAACATCATAGTTCAAAAACATCAATTCTTCGGTGCTCAGCTTTCTTTATAGTCCAACTCTCACATCTATACATGACCACTGGAAAAACCATAGCCTTGACAAGACGGACTTTTGTTGACTAATGTCTCTGCTTTTGAATATGCTATCTAGGTTGGTCATAACTTTCCTTCCAAGGAGTAATCGTCTTTTAATTTCATGGCTGTAGTCACTATCTGCAGTGATTTTGGAGCCCCCAAAAATAAAGTCAGCTACTGTTTCCCCATCTATTTCCTGTGAAGTGATGGGACCGGATGCCATGATCTTCGTTTTCTGAATGTTGAGCTTCAAGCCAACTTTTTACTCTCCTCTTTCACTTTCATCAAGAGGCTCTTTAGTTCTTCATTGCTTTCTGCCATAAGGGTGGTGTCATCTGCATATCTAAGGTTATTGATATTTCTCCCGGCAATCTTGATTCCAGCTTGTGCTTCATCCAGCCCAGCGTTTCTCATGATGGACTCTGCATATAAGTTAAATAAGCAGGGTGACAATATACAGCCTTGACGTATTCCTTTTCCTATTTGGAACCAGTCTGTTGTTCCATGTCCAGTTCTAACTGTTGCTTCCTGACCTGCATATAGGTTTCTCAAGAGGCAGGTCAGGGGGTCTGGTATTCCCATCTCTTTCAGAATTTTCCACAGTTTATTGTGATCCCCGCAGTCAAAGGCTTTGGCATAATCAATAAAGCAGAAATAGATGTTTTTCTGGAACTCTCTTGCTTTTTCAATGATCCAGTGGCGCTTAAATGTAATTAAATTAACAAATGATTTAAGTAAAGAAAAAAATGGTGTGCTGATAAATCCTCGATATGTTGACCTCTTTTGCTTCAGAAATCTCTTATTGTAAAGCAGATAAACCCTATTTGTTATTGTTCGTTGGACCACTGAGTAAAAGTATCAAATGTCAGTGAGCTTCTCCTTTAGAAAAACTGACAGCTTAGATCTAGTACATTTTTATAAAACCTTCAGTTCTTGAGAATTGCCCCGAGGGGATTTTGTTGATTTTTGTTTTTTTTTTCCCCTCTCCCTGTCTATGTTGGCAGTTAACTCTTTGGTTTATAAAAATGGAGTCAGCAAAAGAATAAACAAGAAGCCAGTCTTGGAGTAATCTCCACTGGGAATCAGGATACCCTGATTATCCCTCGACCTCACCGTTGTGTGTGTTTTCACCTACCAGGCGGAGGCTATCCATGCCTGTCTCCGTTGCCTCCAGGCTGGCCGTGGGGTTAGCCGCACCCCGGAAGTGAGGTTAGCAAGAAGGGCGCTCGGCTCCCTGCTCAGGCCCCTCACCTGCCCAGGAAGGTGACGGGGAAGAGAGCCCGTGCGACCCTGCAGAGCTTGCCGTGTACGAGGCTCTGGGGCTGTCATAGGAATGCTCACTGGCTCCATTCGTCACAGCAAAGAAACGAAAAGGAGCTCGTCTGCCGGTGGTATGTTAGTGCTTGGAAAGCCTTGGAATCCCTTTGGAAGTTTTCAGATTCACCTTCAGACACAGCTTTGAAAAATTAATCCATGAGGCGTGGAAATATTTTCCAGCCCTTCACCTGAGATAAATGGATCTGTCAGTGCGGTGAGCTGAGAGAAAATCTCCTGGCCTCAGATCCCCCGGAATCTCCCAGGTTGCTGCTCAGAGGCAGAAAGGCTTCTGCGGCCCGAACGGTGCAGCTGTTTCTCAAACTTCCAGAGGGAGAAGGCAAATGCTTTATTTAATCTGCCTTGGTTCTCTGTGCTTATTCAGTCTGTTTTGTTGTTTTTCATTAATTTGGGAAAACCCTTAGCCACTATTTCTCTAAATGTATCTGTTGCCTTGTTTCCGAACCCCCTCTCTGGAACTCCGGCTCCAGGTACTGTTAGGACCTTCTATGTGGTTCTAGAGTTCTTGGACACTATTTTCTTGTACTCTTTTTCTCTTTCATTTCGGTTTGGATCATTTCTTTTTTATTTCCAAGTTTACGACCGCATTTCTTTCCTCTGCTGTATCTAGTGTGCTGATAAGCCAGCTGAAGAAATTCTGTGATACTACGCTTTTTATTTCTAGCATTTTCATTTGGCTCTTTGTTTACAGATAGTTTTCATCTGTCTACTGAATAAGCCCGTCTGTTCATGCAGATTGTCCACCTTCTTCACTAGATTCTTTCATATATTAATTATAGTTATTTTGAAGTCTCCATCTGGTAGTTCCAAATATCTTGGCCATCTTTCAGCCTAGGTCTATTGATGGGTTTATGTTGTGACAGTGGATTGTTTTCTCTCATATTTTGTTTCTGATAAACTTTAATTGAGTGATGGACTGTGTTAGAAAAACAGGTGACCTAAAGTAAATGTCATGTCTAGCAGTGGGCAGACCTCTTCTGTGAGCCATTCACATGGGAGGTTGACTCAACCTAGCTTATAACAGGAATGGGTCTGGGTTTTTCTGTCGCTGGACTTACCTTCAACACCACTGACTCCAGATGCTGCCAGTGGTCTCCTCGATCTTGTGTGGGGCACAGGGTACTGGGGCTTTTCTCAGAGTTCCAGCTCTGCCCTCCGCTTCCAGCAGGCCCTGCCCACCTGCGCTACACAGGGAGCCGTGCTCCCGTCAGCGGGTGGGTAGACTTCTGTTGCCTGTATGTGGTGCCAGACCTGCTGTGGGCCAGGAGGGTTCCGTTCCCCTGGTCCGGCCTCAGTCTCACAGGCTTGTTTGCTGGGGCCGTGGGGGGTGGGGTGGTGGCTTTCTCAGTGTTCCTGGGGCAGCTGGAGTCCGCCCTTTGTCTGTGGGGGTCTGGGGTTGGAGGGAGTCTCCTATCCCTCCCCTGGGAGCAGAGGCTTTTGCTTCCACCCCAGCTGCCTGTCTCCTCCTCTCCCAGAAGCCAAGGATCTGCATCCACCTTTGGGGGTGAGGGCTTTTCCTGCTAACCCCCCAGCAGGTAGAGATTCTGCTTTGGATGAAAAAAAAAAAAGATTCGAGAAAGGGACATCTTTCTGGTTTCTTCCCCTGCCCCCGTCTTTCTCGAGAACATCCAGCAGAAAAGGGCTCAAAAGTGAGTGCAGATTCTGCTTGTGTCCAGAACTCACAAAATGCCCTACTAGCCCACACTCAGTTTGAAGAATCTGTTAAAATGTCAGCTGGTTTTGGCGACTGCCTTTATAGCAGCCACCCTGCCTTCTCTGCTCTTCCTGAGCTGGAGTTGAGTGTCCATGGCTCCTGGATGGCACTCTTGGAAATTGGGTGTCCCTGATTGCCTTCTGACCGCAGCTCTCCCACGCACCCAGGGCAAGTTACAGTGTTGGTGATGTATCTGGTGGCTTTTTCTCATTGTTACTGTAGATTCCAGGTTTCTTTGTGACTTTCTAGATCCCAAGCAGAGGCAGATCTTTTATTTTGTGGCCAACCAGTGGGTGGGGGTGAGGAAGTAGAGTAATATTGGGGTACCTACTGATCCACCGTTAACGTGTTTGGACAGCGTTGCCAGTTTTCATTTTGTGGTTTTCATTAGAAATGTCCTTTTAATATATTAAAACGAAGTCTGTTGGCATGGGTCACATTCAGGAGTTTCTGTTGGAAAGGGCAGTGTGCAGCTGGCTGCTGATGAAAGGGTGTTGGAGACTCGTCACTGTGCTTGGGATGCAGTCGCCCTTGGACTACTTTGGGGTCCTGGGGTTCTTCTGTGTAATTTCTTCATGGTTAGATATCCTGGACACTTCCAGGTCAGACTTGCAAGGCATAGTTCTAACTACTGATTCTCTCGTGGTCTATACACACACAATATAAGGGACACCCATGATCCCATTTCCGCCTTGCCATTTCACTTAGAAACAAGTTTTCCTTTTTTTTCCCCCTCAAGTCCACTCGCTTCCCCCCACCATCTTTTCCCTTTTAAAATTCTGCATGCAAGAGGTGATCCTTTTTATGAAATGACGGTTTTCCTCCTTTAAGTTCATGGGCTGGTGCTTAGAAGATCTGGAGGGTTCCGTGAGATGCGTGTGGTGCCTGTGAGGGAGATGGATTTGTTCTTTCAACAAACATTTGACTGTCCACTCCTTGACAGGTGCTGTGCTAGAGGCTGCAAGACCAGTGATGAGCAAAACCAGATGTGTCCCTACTCTCACGGTCTGCAGAGAAGTACTGGCCTCTGCCTTGGAAGCTTAGAGATTCAGGTAGAAGAGACATGTTAGTGGGTGAGATATTTTTCAGTATTAAGGTCTGTCATCCTTGTATTTATTTTTATTATACCTACCTCCCTTCTCTGACCAGTTGGATTCTTTCCCTGGCTTCAAGAATTGAAATGAATGGAGTGTAACCTTAGAATCCCTTCTGTCTCTCCTCTTCCCCCATCTCCCTCCCCGCCCCCAAATCGCACGGAATGTAGTATATACTGTAAGTGACCTCGAGGGGCAGGATGGGTGCAGGTGTGGAGGAGATGTTCTGATTATCTGCTCTGCACGGGGCAAGGAGCTTTGCAAACCTCATCTCACAGAACCTGCAGCTCCAAGAGAAAGGTGGTGTGGTGTCCATTGCATAGATTCAAAAAATAGAGAGGGTTAAGCTGCTTAACTCTCTTGCTTTTTCCAATGATCCAGCGGATGTTGGCAATTTGATCTCTGGTTCCTGTGCCTTTTCTAAAACCAGCTTGAACATCAGGAAGTTCATGGTTCATGTATTGCTGAAGCCTGGCTTGGAGAATTTTGAGCATTACTTTACTAGCATGTGAGATGAGTGCAATTGTGCGGTAGTTTGAGCATTCTTTGGCATTGCCTTTCTTTGGGATTGGAGTGAAAACTGACCTTTTCCAGTCCTGTGACCACTGCTGATTTTTCCAAATTTGCTGGCATATTGAGTGCAGCGCTTTCACAGCATCATCTTTCAGGATTTGAAATAGCTCAACTGGAATTCCATCACCTCCACTAGGTTTGTTTGTAGTGATGCTTCCTAAGGCCCACTTGACTTCACATTCCAGGATGTCTGGCTCTAGGTGAGTGATCATACCATCGTGATTATCTTGGTCATGAAGATCTTTTTTGTACAGTTCTGTGTATTCTTGCCACCTCTTCTTAAAATCTTCTGCTTCTGTTAGGTCCATACCGTTTCTGTCCTTTATCGAGCCTTCTATTTCTGCTTTATTGACTATGCCAAAGCCTTTGACTGTGGGGATCACAATAAACTGTGGAAAATTCTGAAAGAGATGGAAATACCAGACCCCCTGACCTGCCTCTTGAGAAACCTATATGCAGGTCAGGAAGCAACAGTTAGAACTGGACATGGAACAACAGACTGGTTCCAAATAGGAAAAGGAATACGTCAAGGCTGTATATTGTCACCCTGCTTATTTAACTTATATGCAGAGTCCATCATGAGAAACGCTGGGCTGGATGAAGCACAAGCTGGAATCAAGATTGCCAGGAGAAATATCAATAACCTCAGATATGCAGATGACACCACCCTTATGTCAGAAAGTGAAGAGGAACTAAAAAGCCTTTTGATGAAAGTGAAAGAGGAGAGTGGAAAAGTTGGCTTGAAGCTCAACATTCAGAAAACGAAGATCATGGCATGCGGTCCCATCACTTCATGGGAAATAGATGGGCAAACAGTGGAAATAGTGTCAGACTTTATTTTTTTGGGCTCCAAAATCACTGCAGATGGTGACTGCAGCCATGAAATCAAAAGACGCTTTTGAACGTGATGTTGGAGAAGACTCTTGAGAGTCCTTGGACTGCAAGGAGATCCAACCAGTTCATTCTGAAGGAGATCAACCCTGGGATTTCTTTGGAAGGAATGATGCTAAAGCTGAAACTCCAGTACTTTTGCTACCTCATGCGAAGAGTTGACTCATTGGAAAAGACTCTGATGCTGGGAGGGGTTGAGGGCAGGAGGAGAAGGGGACGACCGAGGATGAGATGGGTGGATGGCATCACGGACTCTATGGACGTGAGTCTGAGTGAACTCCAGGAGTTGGTGATGGACAGGGAGGCCTGGCGTGCTGCGATTCATGGGGTCGCAAAGAGTTGGACATGACTGAGTGACTGAACTGAACTGAACTGAAGCTGCTTATTGGAGAAGGCAATGGCACTCCACTCTAGTACTCTTGCCTGGAAAATCCCCTGGACGGAAGAGCCTGGTAGGCTGCAGTCCATGGGGTCGCTAAGAGTCGGACACGACCGAAGCAACTTCGCAGCAGAAGCAAGCTGCTTAAAATCATGCAGGACACTCTTCACCATGACTCTTTCTCCCATATTGTGCTTGCTTCCTTTAAACACTTGTTATTGCTAGTCCTGTTGGCTTTATGTTACTGAAAATCAAAGAAATTAAACCACAGTAGCAGTTTCAGTTTGAAGTCTGTATTTGCTTGAGATAGTTTTAAGTTGGCCCCATCTTTGCCTTTTGCTTCATGATTCTAATGTTTGAAAGTGTCACAGGACCTTTAGTTCCCATGCTTTGAAATCTGCTTTTACAAAATTACTGTGATATCGGTTTCATGAGGAAAAGTTAAATGCTTTGTTGGAGGTTGTTGTATGACCTTTTCATATATGACTTAGCTTTCAGCTGTGTAGATGCATAGAGTAGAGTGTGTGGGGAATCCGCATGTTTGTGGAAGAATCCCTCATTTCAAGTTTTCAGGTAGAGATAAGTGTGGCCCATATTGATGGGGGGAAAAAAACCTCAAAACAAAATGAGTGTTTGCATTTAGCTCACTGGATGGGAATGGTGGTGCTTTCGTGTATTGCAACAGAGCTGAAAATTCCTTCCTCTCTGCTGAAAAGTGGCCTAGGCTGAGTCCTGGGGGCGCTGTAAATTATGACTTCTAAATGCTGCAAGGTGTTAAAGAGGTCCTGCAGAAATAATTAAGCCTGTGAAGTTCACTTATCCACAGGCCAAGACACTTCAGCTGTGATTATTGGCAAGGCTTGCTTCCTTTCCAAGAAAACTGCAATTTGGTGGACAGGATGAGATGATTTGAGACATCTTAAATCAGTCTCTGTCCTACACTTGTGCCTCTGGCTGGTTTTCTAGGTGGATTTGTTCCTAGTCATTGTTTCATGTAAATCCCAAACGCTGCTGTCTCCACTGTGATTAAATGTGAACGCAAAGCTTTGGAATGCTTGAGTTTGAGTGTGGTGTGATTTGAAATTTAAAAAAAATGACGATGAACCCATTTGGGTAGAAAAGGAGGTAAATATTTAAGCTGTGTTTGTGTGTGGGCTCATGCATCTTGGTGCCTTGGTAGAGGACCATTTCCTTACTCTGTGCTGGTACTCTTCATATTCTAGAATGAGATAGAAGGTCTGACTTTAGAGTTAGGATTCACGGGTTGGATTGGTGACTTTGCCACTTAATAGCTCAGTTTCTCGCATATAAAATGAAATTTGTATCTGCCACCCCACCCCCAAAAGTTGACAGACTTGGTTATAAAGAGCAAATGAGATCATGGGTACAGTAGTGCTTTGCAGCAGGCAAAACTTTCTATCATTTGTAAGGATAATAATGAGAAAAAAAAAATGCCAGTTTCCACAGCCAAGAAATTCACAGTGTAGCTGGAGAGAGAAAAGTGGTCATCTGAAATGCCTGTAAAGCAGTGTTAGAACGGTGTATCAGAGAACTAAGCCGAAAGGTAAAGGCTGTGAATGGGGTGGGATGTCTTAGTAAGGGAAGATTGTTGATGTTGGGGGTGCTTAGTAAAGGTTTCACAGAAAAGGTAGGTTCTCTTAGGCCTCATGAACTGTAGATGCTTTGGCTGGATGATGGGAGGGGAAGCAGCAGCGTGGCTGAGCAGGAAGGAGACTGGAGTGAGTGGAGTGTATCTACGAAGTAGCAGCAGGCAGCCAAGAGGCCCCCCTGGCTGTACCCAGATGGCAAACCGCAGGACGGCTTAAGTCAGATGCCCCTGGAAGCTAAATCTGTTTCTGATTTTCTCTGAATAGGAGAAATTCTCATTGTGATGCTTTGCCTTCTCCTTATTGTTAGTAGAAACAATAGTTGTCATATTACTCAGAAGTTATCCAAGGCTTTAACTAATAGAGGACTTGTCCAGGAAACCGACCCAAAGTCAGTAAGTCTAGACTAGAAAGTGTCTTTTTTTCCCTCTCCCTATTTTGGTTATGCTTCCAGTTTCTCATGCTAAACTTGGATATGTTCGGCCCCCTTGCATAAACGCAAACAGCCTCTGATTTTGAGTGGGATCGTAGGCTGAATGAAGCTGGAGAGGTCATCGGCATCAGCATCCTGCTTTCCTTAGGAATCGAGTTTAAACTCTGCTTGGATAAGAAACTATCTTCTTTCAGAAGACTCTGACAGAGTGGCTGTTTTGGGAGTAACCCTCCTGTCAATAAAAGAAAAAGAAGTACAGAAGCTCATTATAATAGGTGAAACAACTGTTCAGAGAGCAGCCAGGACTTGAGGGACAATTCCTGAGAGACAGGAGCACCCTGAGAGGAGCTGCCTGTTCACTCTGACACCATCCCCCAAGAACTTCTAATTCACAGTCCTGGGTATGGAGTCTTCACCAGAAACAGCAGCCCCACAGGGCTGACAGGTTGGGGTTAGGGGGTTCCCAGAGTATCTGGGATTTGAAGGACAAAAGTCTCAAGAGAAAGGGAATCATGGGGAAATAAACAAAAAATGACTGTGCAGTCTTCCATTAAGGTCTTTGCCAACTCCTAAGGTGCACACGATCAGAGCAAGACTCCTGAGTCCCTGCAGAAAGAGGCAGCTGGGAGCCTAAGGAGCTGTGCAGCTATTTCAGCAACCATATACAGCGCTAATGAGACAAAGGTCCATGTTCAGGGCTGGCCAGGATGGAGGGGTCCTGGGAAACACCCCAGGCTTTGGTTGAAGGCCCAGAAGGCCACACCTTCAGACTAAGGGCAAGCTGAAAGTTAGTCCTGACCAAAGTTGAAGCTGACAGGATTAAAGTGGTCTGACTGCATTCTCTGTGCCTGCCAGCAGAACGTGTTATATTCTTAAGAGAAAGATAATCTGGATTGTCCAGAATCTCCATAATTTTTAATGCAGAATATTGGTATCTAATAAATTAAGATGCAAGCTAGAAATTGAAACCAAATGACCAAAATGAAGAATAAAAAGAGATGGCAGAAAGAGACTTAAAGTTTATTCAGATATCGGAGTTATCAGTCAGGAACTAACAATACTCAATAATATAGAAGTAAAGAAGGAGGATTTCAACAAAGATACAAAATCTTCTTAGCCAAGTGGAATTCTGGAAATGAAAAATATAAGAAGTGAAATTAACAGTTCAATACATGGGTTTAATAGCAGTTTATAGACTTACACACACAAAGGATGAAGGACTGTTGGAAAAGGAAAAGGATGATTGGACCAGAAGGAATATTAGTAGAAAAATACCCAGATTGAAGCACAGAGAGGAAAAATACAGAAAAGAGAATAAGAGACGTACAGGACATGGTGGGAACATTTACACACGCGTGTGGATTTGGAGTGGCAGAAGAGGCGAGTGTGATAGAACCAACATTTAAAAAATGCTGACAGAGCTTTCTGAAAGCATCAGGAGACATAAAGTCACAGATTAGAGAAGCTATACAGTTCTCAGTAGGATAAATACAAAGAGCTACACTGAGGTACATCTGTGGACCTCTGTGAACAAATAAAATGAGCAAGCACTTAACTGTATCAGAAATTACATTAAGTATAAATGGACTATATGTACAACTGAAAGCCACAGATTTTTAAATGGGATAAAATATTAAAATCCATTTATATCTTTTTATGAGAGAGAATCTTTAGACAAACTTTAAGGGCAGAAATTTGAAAGTAGAAATTTTGGAAATAAACACACATACACACATGCATACAGGCAGAGAACGATCAATAAAGGTATAGAATATTTAGATCGTACTAAATAATCAACTTACTCTGCTTGGCTATTGTAAAACATTACACTCATCAACAGCAAAATACTCTTTTTGAAGTGCACATAGATCATTGACAAAAATAAACAATGTGCCAGGCCATAAATCAAGTTTAAATAAATTACAAGGTTTTGAAATAACATGTATGTTCCCTGACTACAGTGCAAAGTAGAAATCAGTAACAGATAAATATAAAATCCGAAAATGTTTGGAAATTAAACCATATACTTCTATTAATAAATGCCCTTTGGGCCAAAGAAAGTATTACAATGGATATTAATTTTTTTACCTAAATTATAATGAAAATGATATGTAAATGTGTGGGATGCATTTAAAATAGTACATAGAAGTAAATTTTTAGCTTTGTATTTATGTATTAAGAAAGAAGAAAGGTTGAAATATCTAAACTTCAATCTCAAGAATCTAAATGCTGTATGGATTAAAGTCCCCCAAAACCAAAGAAAGTAAAAATAAAAGCAGAAAGGAACAAAATAGGAAAAAAGTTAGGTGAAGAATTAAGTAAGTAAGTAAGATACCGCACAATTGCACTCATCTCACACGCCAGCAAAGCAATGCTCAAAATTCTCCAAGAGGGGCTTGAACAGTATGTGAACCGAGAACTTACAGATATTTAAACGGTATTTAGAAAAGGCAGAGGAATCAGAAATCAAATTGCCAACATCTGTTGCAGAGAGTTCCAGAAAAACATCTACTTCTGCTTCATTGACTATGCTAAGCCTTTGACTGTGTGGATCACAGCAAACTGGAAAATTCTTAAAGAGATGGGAATACCAGACTACCTTGCCTGCCTCATGAGAAATCTGTATGCAGACCAGGAAGCAATAGTTAGAACCGGACATGGAACAATGGACTGGTTCCAGATAGGAAAGGAGTCCGTCAAGGCTGTATTTTGTCACCCTGCTTGTTTAACTTATATGCAGAGTACATCATGAGAAACGCTGGGCTGGATGAAGCACAAGCTGGAATCAAGATTGCCGGGAGAAATATCAATAACCTCAGATATGCAGATGACACCACCCTTATGGCAGAAAGTGAAAAGGAGCTAAAAAGCCTCTTGATGAAAGTGAAAGAGGAGAGTGAAAAAGCTGGCTTAAAACTCAACATTCAAAAAATTAAAATCATGGCATCCGGTCCCATCACTTCATGGCAAATAGATGGGGAAACAATGGAAACAGTGACAGACTTTATTTTCTTGGGCTCCAAAATCACTGCAGATGGTGACTGCAGCCATGAAATTAAAAGATGTTTGCTCCTTGGAAGAAAAGCAGTGACAAACTCAGCATATTAAAAAGCAGAGACATTACTTTGCCAACAAAGGTCCATCTAGGCAAGACTACAGTTTTTCCAGTGATCATGTATGGATGTGAGAGTTGGACCATGAAGAAAGCTGAGCGCTGAAGAATTGATGCTTTTGAACTCTGGTGTTGGAGAAAACTCTTGAAAGTCCTGTGGACTCTCAAGATCAATCCAGTCAATCCTAAAGGAAATCAGTCCTGAATATTCATTGGAAGGACTGATACTGAAGCTGAAACTCCAATACTTTGTCCACCTGGTATAAAGAGCCAACTCATTAGAAAAGACCCTGATGCTGGGAAAGATTGAAGGCAGGAGGAGAAGGGGATTAAAGAGAACAACATGGTTGGATGGCATCACCGACTCAATGGACATGAGTTTGAGTAAGCTGCGGGAGTCAGTGATGGACAGGGAGGCCTGCCTGCTATAGTCCATGGCATCGCAAAGAGTCAGACATGACTGAGCGACTGAGCTGAGCTGAAGAAAAGCAACAAAATGAAATGGAAAAGATTAATAAAATTGATAAACATCAGTAAGACTGATCAAGTACCAAGGGAAAACACACATGATCAATATCCGGAATGAAATGAGAAGTATTACTACAGATTTTATAGGCATTAAATAGACATTAACGTACGTTTAGTCCAAACATTTAACAGATTAAAGTGAACAGATTCGTTGAAAAATACTACCTACAATACTGACATGAAACTAAGCAGAATCTTATGTCTGTGAAAGAAAATCCATGACTTAAAATCGTTACTCACCCCACCCCACCCCAAAAAAAACCTGAGATGGCTTTTTTGATGACTTCTCAGTCTTTCAAGGCAGAAATAATGCCAAACTCGCCTAACATTTCTCAAAGAATAGAACTTTTTCTACTCACTTTTCAACTCCTTTTATGAGGCCAGCATAACCTGACACTGAAATCCAATTTCAATATTACAGTGTTCAGCCAAAGAGGTCCAACAAAGAAGAGTAAACACCGTTTGGTTCCATTAATATGGAATTCCGTAGTGAGCTAGCAGAAAGCAGAGTAGGGATTACTCTTGGGGAGGTGAGATACTGATGGGGTGCAGCAGAGAGGACTCTCCTGGGGTGCTGGAATGTTCTATATCTGGATAGTAATTATAAGAGTGCTGAATGTACTTTATGTGCACTTCAGTAGTAATATTCAAAATAAAGACTGTAAACTTGACATTTCATCCCCACGTCGTTTCTTTTATATCTAAATTGAATTCCATGTGCGTTGCCTATGCTCATGTCCCGTTTTGACTGCCTTGGATGAAAGCCCACTCTGATGGAGTTGCCTTGCACAGTGGGCAGGCTTTTGCCTTGGGCTTGCTCTTCTTTGAGAATAAGGAAATGACCCCGACCCAGAGGTGCCTGCGATGGAGCCTCTAGTTCTTCCCTCACGCAGTGTGGTTTTCTTCCCAGGCACGGTGGTTTTGGGAAGCATACTTCCAGTCAATTGAGGCCATCGCCCTGGCCACCCTGCAGATCATCAGCGATCGGGTCTACCCATACGCCGCCATCTCCTATGAAGACTGGAACGACCCTCCCGCCGTGGTGAGTAAATGCTGGGGTGAGCCGCGTCAGGCACAGGCCAGCTCACAGGACGATGGAACCTGGACTGAATTTGTAGAGGTGATTTAAGTTTGAGCTTTCTAAGATATAAGAGTGTGCTAGAATGTGTGGGACCCAGTAGGACCCGTTTTGGTCTTCCCTGTTGGCTCAGATGGTAAGGAATCTGCCTGCAGTGCGGGAGACTACGTTCAATCCCTGGGTTTGGAGGATTCCCTGGAAGAGGGCTTGGCCATCCATTCCCATATTCTGGCCTGGAGAATCCCCGTGGACAGAGGAGCCTGGCGGGGTACAGTCCGTGAGAGCAGGACACGACTGAGCAACTAAGCACAGCACAGGAGCAGTTTGGGCTTCCGGTGGTGCTAGTGGTGGAGAATCCACCTGCCAGTGCAGGAGAGTAAGAGGCACGGGCTCGCCCCGTGGATTGGGAAGATCCCCTGGAGCAGGAAATGGCAGCCCACTCCAATATTCTTGCCTGGAGAATCCCGTGGACAAGAGAGCCTGGCGGGCTACGGTCCCCAGGGTAACAAAAGAATAGGACACGACTGAAGTGACTTAGCACACACGCACGCAGGACCAGTTTAATTTTGAAATGATGACAAAAGTAACAAATACTGAAGCAGCAGTTTGTTCTAAATGTGCTTAGGAAGACAGTGTGTTTGTTTATTGCAGAAATAAATTGGGAGGCCTGGGCCTTGTTGGAAATGGAAGACTTCCTGATGGCTTTTGCGATGGTGGTGCTGAACTCTTGAAAAGATTCTCTAAGCAGTGTAGTGATGGCTTATATTTTGAGCTCTCCCTCTTGTGCTTCATGCTAACTAAGTGCTTTACATGGACGTCAGTTAACACTCAGGCCCCTGGTAGGGGACATCATCAGCAAAAATGATAGAGAGGCATTAGGGGTTGCTCAGGGTGGGGAGACCCCTTGGTCCTTCCAGCAGCAGGATGGGGTGGGCAGATGCTGCTCTCAGAGCTTCGTCCTTAATTGCAGGAGTCATGAGGCACCTGTGGCCTGGGAGGGACAAGTACCTGCAGCTGTGGGGGGCGCAGTCTCTGCTCTGGGGCACACCTGCTGTCTGGCTCCGAGACCCCGAGCCCTCCGCGTGAAAGAGCTAGGCTCCTCTCCACTGAATCATCGCTCTGCTCTCTGTGGCCAGCCATCCTTGTCTCCTGACTCTACCCACTCTTAACAGTGCTGTGTGCTGCCATCTGGTCAGCCTTCTCTTTCCCTCCCCACCTCCCTCCCTCCTCTCTTCCTCCCACCTTTCTTAAGGGGTTATTGTGTGCCAGCCCTCTACCAGGTGCTGAGAAAGCAGAAGAGGAAGCCAGGCCCTGCCCTCTGAGGAGCTCAGCGCTAACTTGGGAAACCCAGAAAGAAGGGTGTTGTAAGAGTTGTCCTGCAGTGGAGCTGTGGGTGGAATGCCCAGGGAGCCCCGGGCGAGGGCGGGCGGTACTCCTGAACGGGAGTGCCCAAGAGGAAGTAAAACGGTCAAGGCAAGCGAAACAGTACCAGGCATCTTTGTGTTTTCCTTGAGGGAAGATTTCCTTCTGCCCATCTCTTCCCTTGACTTCATTGCCAAAGGTAACCTACCAGAATGTTTCTGTTCCTGTATAGACGTACTGTATAATTTTAGAATACAAATGGGGTCACACTATGCATATTATTCTCAACCTTGCCTTTTTTACTTTAAAACTAAATCGTGGGCTTACTTCCATTTCATTCTGTATAGGGATACTTCAGTGTTAAGGACCACTGGAATCACATCTCGGCCTTTTGGCTAAGATCGTGCGTCGGACCGCTGTATGTGATCCCATCGCTTAGGTCTATCTTACAGGCAGGTCTGTTTTCAACAAGAATAGAGGGAATGCATATTATTGCATCCACCCATCCTTTCAGGTGTGTTTGGACATAAATGTGTGAATGTATCTGAAGAATTAATCACAGCAGGGACATGACGAGAAGAATAAGCACACTTTAAATGTTGATCAGTCAATCCGTGAGTTCAGTCGCTCAGCCCTGTCCGACTCTTCAACCCCATGGACTTGAGTGTTGATAGATACTAACAAATTGCTCTTTCAAAAGACTACAGCAGTTCATAGTTCCACCAATAACATTTTGGTTATTCTGGTTCTCCATGCCTTCAGTAACCCTGAGTACTTGAATTTTTGCTCTCTTGGAAGGTTGATCTCTCTGTCCGTTGCTCCCAGAATACAAATATAAATGCCATTTGAACTGTGGTGGGTCACCCTGACTTTTAGATTGTTTTTGGCATGTGTTCGTTCACTGGGTATTTCCTGAGTGCCTGTTTTGTCCCAGGCAGTGTTCTTGGTACTTGAGATATGTCAGTCAGCAAAGCAGAGAAAAATCCATTGCCGCTGGGGAGTTTACATTGCAGTAGGTCTTGCTATCCGGAAGCAAGATTTGTCTTCCTAGTAAAATTTTAAAGCTTTCTTTATACAGGTCCTTTACAAGTCTTGCAGAATTTTTTCGTAGGTGTTTTATCATTCTTACACTCTGATAAAGGAATTCATGCTTTCTGACGTTTTAGTTCCTAACTGATTACTTTTGTATGAAGACATTGTTGGCTTTTATATATAAACTAGTAATACTCAGACTGAGTTCTGTCATTGTTTGACTTTTTTCAAGTTGATTCTCTTGTGTCTTCTAGATGTACAGTGATACCTACAAATGCTAATTATTCTTTTCTCTAACACTTGAACCTTTTGTTATCTTTTATCTAATTGCCTTGGCTGCTGCTTCCAGAACAATGTTAACTGACCTACATTTGATGTTGTTAAGTGTTAAAAGAGAAGGGTAGGTGTTGTGTGAGAAAGGGGGAAGTTAGGTTTCCCCCTCCCGCAGCTTACCTCTGGTTCTCTGGAGGACAGAGACTCAGGCAAGTGAGCGTTAGATGTGATACAGGGAGGGGGTGGGCCAAGAATAATGAATTTGGGGGTTTCTGGTTCCATCCAGAAGGAGCAGCAAATTCAGAGGTCAGAGGGACAAGAGAGCATGGCGGCTTCAGGAACTTTGAGGGGGTCAGTGTGGCAGGAGTGAAGGATTTGTGAGGGAGACGGAGAAGGTGGAGCCTTCCGAGGGCCCAGATCGCCAAACCCCTGGCATGTTAAGGGAGGTACTGGGATGTTTCCGGTGGGTGATGGGAGATCAGCGGAGCACCTCCACAGGAGTCATGTGGTGAGATTGCATTTTTGGTCATTCTGACATCAGTGTGGAGGGTGATTCTGTTGTAGGAGGACAAGGCCAAAGGCAGGAGACTGTTTCAGGAACCCAGGTGAGAATCAGTGGAGGATAAATGTGAGAATCAATGGAGGATAAATGTGAGAATCAGGGAGGATAAATGTGAGAATCAGGGAGGATAAATGTGAGCGATGGGGCTTTCCTGGTGGCTCAGTTGGTAAAGAATCTGCCTGCCATGCTGGAGACTGCCTGCAAGACAGGAGACCTGGGTTTGATCCCTGGGTCAGGAAGTTCCCCTGGAGAAGGAAATGGCAACCCAGTCCGGTATTCTTGCCTGGAACATCCCATGGACAGACGATCCTGGCAGACTATAGTCCATAGGGTCGCAAAGAGTTGGACACAACTTAGCGACTAAACCACCACCAAATGTGAGCGATACCAGGGACCACCGGCCGTGCTAACTGGGAAGGCATTTTAGGAAGAGTGAGGAGCACGGTGTTGTCTGTCCAAATAGGGAGTGCGAGTGCACGGGCATTGCGGGCCAGGGTGGCGTTGGAGTCCAAACGTGGTCTGGCAGCAGGGCCTTCCGCAGCCCAGCGCCAGGCCTCCTTTCTAGCCTGACTTCCTTCTGTCCCTTTTGGGGAGCACTAGGTTTCTGGCTCCACAGCGCTGCCCTTCCCGTGTTTGCTCTCTGCTTTTCTCTCCCTGTGCCCTGTGACCATTCCTCCTTTCACTGGGCGCTGTTCTTCACCATCCCCTCTGGTCTTAGGCATTTTATTCGGAGGCCCTGACCACGTACCCCTTTCTCCATGAGATTTTTTCCTGGACCCCTTACAGAAAGTGATCTTTCCCTCTTGTAAATCTTAAAGCATATTATCTGTTTCTTTCCTGCCATTTAACATCCATAGAAGTATAATTTCCTGTAAAATTTTAAGTTTCTTAAGGGAATTTCTGAGTTATCTTGGTATTCCTTATAATACCTAGAGCAATTTAATTCAGGTAGGAAGCCCTTTATACATAAAGAAGGAAGGAGGGATTGAGGAGGGTGGAATTTCCAGGACGTGAACCATCCACAGCTCACTCACATGCTGATGTGACAGCCTTTATTTTATTTGACCTTCATGTTATTGGGAAGGTAAGAAAAGCAAAAGATTCCCTCTCATCCCTGAAGCAGACCTGGTGAGGCTCACAGAGCCTGATGACTCGTCCAAGGTCACGTAATGGGCAGGTTGCGTAAACAAGCGGGAGCCCAGGCCTTCTACCCACAGAATGTCTTGACTGGCTTACGGAGTTTTATGAGAGCCATTGAGCCTCCTCCGGGCTGAAACATTTCCACTCTTCTGAGCATATGGTACAAGCTTGAGACAAAGAAGATCACATCTGTTGCTCTGCAGGAGAATTCATACAGGTGGGATAATCATGACCCAGCTAGAGAATGTGGAGACAGTGGGCGCTTTCCTGTACTTTTATCTAAAGCTCCAAGAAAAGTGTATGAGGATAAATGGTTGAGATTCTGGTCTCTGTCTTTCATAAGAATACAGACTAGGAGAAAATAGTATATGAAGTTTTATAGTTTTGAAATAGGCATATTTTAATTGAGGACAAAGCAGAATGCTGGACTCAATTTGGGAAAGAAGATGAGTATAAAAAGCATAGATCTGAATAAGCAACTGGAAAATATATTCTTTATTTATTTATTTTGCTTTCTTAAGGGGAATTTAGTGTTTACCACATTCTAGGAGCTCAGGTGATGAGAGCCCTGATTTAAAGCTGTAGGTTGTACATTTCTGCTTCTTCAGTGAAAGCAACTGACAGAAAGCCTGAATAGCGTTGATTTATTTATAGTTAACTTCCCCCCTACCCCTTCAGAAATACTTAACCTGTCCTCGATGTGGTTACTATGAGCCCAGGCTGCAGGGGAGTCTCCCCTCTAGATTCCATCAAATTTACCATATCAGGCACCCCGAGGTGGGAGTCGGTGTGGATCTCAGTCAGTAAATCAAAGGTTGGCCTGGCTTTTTCAAAGATCTGCAGTCAGGGCCTCCAGCTATGCTCTGAGCTTGCTCAGCTGGAGAGGAGGGCTGAGAGCAGAGAGCCTTTTTTTGGCCAGATGCCACTGCCTGAGTTTAATGTTAAAAAAAAGAAGAGGCTTGTGTGTGCATGGTGAAGACGGAGAGGTGGTGGTCGGCCGTGCAGAAACCCAGAGCCTGTATCACCAGATGCTCTGCCTTCCTCGTTTGTAACCGGAACGTGGGCCGATTACATTATCTGCCTTGTGCTACACTCTCAGACGGTGAAAACGTTTGAGTAGGTCATTCTGGAGCACAACTTTAAAGTGGCAGAGTGGTGGTCCAGTCTGGAGAGATGGGCCCTTTGTCTCGAATCTTCTCTTTGGAAGGAATTTCTCACCAAATGCAAGTTTCTTTGTGAGGGATGACACATTTGTTCTTAATCATTAAATTTTTTAGCTCCTCTTGTCAAGGATGCCTGCATTTTACGGTCTCTTGAGGCTTTCATTTCTCCCCCCCCCACCTTTTTATTTTTTTTGGAAAGTATCAGCAAAACTTTACCATCTCCCCAAACACTCCCCGCCTGTATAGCTTCTCAGGCATGTGCCATTTCTGGTTTCCCCCTTGGCGGGCCTGGTGCCTGGATCTGGGCCTGGCCTGGGTGGCTGGGGGGGGTCTCTTCGGACACCCTCCCCCAGCTTACCTCTGATCGCCTGTGGGACATGAGCTTGTCGGGAGGACACAGACTGAAGCCCGGGAGCATTGAGGATGTGCAGATATGGAGCGGGCCAAGAGCCGTGAGTGTTTGGATTTCTGGCCTGTGCCAACAAAACCATATCCTGTCAGTGACCATTAAAAAAAATAATAAACGTAATATAATCCTAAAATCACGTAGAGTGGAATATTTTCCTGTGTTATTTTTGTACAGCATGATTAGAAGGGTTGTACTCCGCCTCGTCATCATGTCCTAACGTGATTTGGTAGTGTCAGTCGCTCAGTCGTGTCCGTCTCTGTGCGACCCCGTGGACTGCAGCCCGCCAGGCTCCTCTGTCCGTGGGATTCTCCAGGAGAGAATCCTGGAGTGGGTTGCCGTGCCCTCCTCCAGGGGATCTTCTCAACCCGGGGATCAAACCCAGGTCTCCTGCACTTAAGGTGGAGTCTACCATTTGAGCTACCCGAGCAGGTAAATTTTATTTACCTAGTTCCTTCTGGCAGAGTTTTTCAGATTTGTTGTCATAGATAACACTAGTATAGATAACCGAGGCTGTTTTTTTTTAACACTGACTGTACTGGACCTAGAACAACAGAAAAGGGGACAGCTGGGGTCCCGTAGCTCTTGACAGAAAACCTGGCGAACTGAAAAGTGGGGAAGTGACTGACAATGGGTTGTTGCACCAGCATAAGAATAAGGGTGACTGCAAGAACTTGTTCCTATGAAATCTAGCCGGTGTGGCGGCTTCGCTGCAAGCCAGGCCTCAGACACGGATTATATGCACTCACCTAGGCATCCTGTAAGCCTGGGTCCAGCTTTTGAAGATAGAGGGGGGAGGCTCAGCAGGCGGGAGGACTGTAGAAGAACACTTGCTCGGGTGGCAGTCCTCACCCGTGAAGGGCAGGGTCAGAGCTGTGGACTCGGTGCAGCAGAGCCTGCTGTTGCCCCTAGTTCTTGGGGAAGCGGTTCCGTCAGGACGTGTCAGCTCCCGAAAAGCTCTTGAAAGCGCAGATTGCTACCACTCCACCCCTAGTTTCAGATGGTGTCGGTCTGGGTGAGGTCCTCAGATTTGCATTTCTAGCAAGTTCCCAAGTAGTGTCAAAGTAGCTAGTCCAGGGGCTGTGCTTTGATGTGGGATTGGTTCACTGTGTGTGTCCTGACTCACTGCCTGGAGAAGGCGCTCCCTCTCCCCCCATCCAGTGCCTCTTCTGCACCCCTGGAGCTTGATTAGAAGCTTCCAGAGCCTGGGCTAAGCGCACATCTGTCTCAGCTACAAGAACTCAGGGCTACTGGTATTTAGATGTCCAGATAGCAGCCCTCCTCATTCACAGAGGTTGTGGTTGTATAAGCTGCTGAAAATATCACTCAGCTGTAAATACTAACAAGCTATAAATCACTGTGCAGGCCGAAGAAGCGCCAGCTCAGATGCATGGAGCAGAACCCTCAGTCTCTTTAACTCCACTCCCTGCCCTTTAACTTCCAGGTTGTGGAATGTGTCTCTGGAATTTGAACACCTCCCCTGCCCACCCCCCTCTCCCAGGAGGCCTTTTTGGCTTATTTTCTCCCCTTCTTCCTCCCACTGCCCAGACAGATATGGCTGAAGTATGTATGGAATTCAGAAATTTTAGCTTGAATTTTAAGTAAGTTTAAGTGTTTTGGAGTCTCTTGTTTTTAGAGGTGCCGCATTTACAGGGTCACAGTTGCACACAAGGCCCGCCTTCCTGCCCCCAGTGCCAGGCCTTCCCTTGAGGTGCCTTCGCCATTGAATTGTCTCATAGCTGTACTTGCTTCTGCGGAAACAAGCCTGAAGGGCTCAGGTCATGGAGTAAAGAAAGCCGAGTTGGGTCTGAGGAGCGAGAGATGCAAGAAGATCCCAGGAGCTTGACCCAGGGCCCCATGCCAAGAATTCTGATGGTCAGATAGTAACGTGGGAAAGATGAGGTTGCAGGCCAGATCCAGGTGGGGAGGGTAAGTAAGGCACAGGAAGGGCCAAAGTCAGGGGGTGCTGCGGAGGGGGTCCTGTCAATCAGAGCATCCTTCCTGGAGAGGGAGACTCGTGCGACCGGGTAGCCATGCATGCATGGCGACTCCAGCAGTGGCGGAGGTCAAGCCGCGCACGCAGTTTCCCTGGAGGCAGACCTTCCCCACCCACCCGGGCTTTTGTAGAGTTCACTTTTATGATGCTGGCATTCATGAGTCAACACCTGACTGCTTCCTTATGTCCCATAGAGGAGGGCAGCGAGTGGAGTAGTTTCTCGGAGGCCGTGGAGCTTGGTCTGGCAGCAGATGAATTGAGAACACCTTGGGTATTTTGGCAGAGCCATCCTTCACACACCAGCTGTCACTCACTGGCACATCCGATTCCCTTTCCCCTTGCTTCAGGGCCCACTTTCTTTCTCCTGCGAGTCAGTTTAAGAGGTTCAGTAGCAGAGGTTACTGGGAAAATGGGTTGTCTGGTATCACAACATCAGGGGTAATGAATTCTATTTCTCGTATCCTATACTGTTTACATAGACCTATCAGTTAATATTTGAGTGTAATTTTTCTAATGAGAGGGTCATTACAGCTGCAGAGGAGAAAAATTCCCGCATTGCTCCAGCTGGAGTTTGAGTCTTGATTTTTGGTCCTGTTTTATCTCTCAGCTATATTTCTTAATTTCATGTTTAAGAAAAAAATAGAATGGCATAACACATGTGTGGTTTAAAAAGTCAAATTATAAAATAACGCCTGTAACTAAAATTAAGGCCCAATCCCCGAGGGGCAGCTGCCTCAGCTCTCCTCTGATATTTATTTTCCTATCTTCTCATAAAATGCTGATAGTGCTGTTTTTTTAACTTCTCTATCACAGACATTGTCTCCCTACTTCCGTAGAGTTAGTGCTCCGTTTCCTGTTCCTGCCTCTTCCTCTGCACGTTTCTCTTCCCTCTCATCTTACCAGTGGGGCAGTGCCGTCATTTTTCATTAGAGCAGTGTTTATTGTTGCATTATTAGGACTATATAACTGTTGGTGTCAGTGGAACCAAGTAGTAAAACATGGTTATGTTTCCTTTCTTGTATGACTTTTTTTTTTTTTTTTTACAGGGAGTAAATGCATAGCTGCCTTTAAAAAAAAGAAAACAAAAACACTCTCTTAGTTTTCCATGTTCCTATCACTGCTTTTTACCAAATTCTCCAAAGAAAGAGTGAAATGGTCAAGTGCAAGCGAACTATGGGCTTTTCCCCCTCTCCTTCCCTCTCTCTTTCCCTCCCTCCCACCCTTCTCTTCCGTGGCCTGCACCTGCAGCTCCAGTGTGGATTGATTGCTCTCTAGGTCTCCTGTGCAGAGGTCAGCCTCAATTCTCTGTTCACCATGATTCTCGCAATTCTCTTCTTTTCTTTTCTTTGTTGGATTCTTTGTTTTCAAGTTCTAACATCCTCTTTCTTTTTGTTTTTTTAATCCAGTAGCTTCCCCAGAAAAGGGACTGTTGGGGGGTAAATTTGCTGTCACTTTGCATGTCTGAAAATGCATCTATTCTCTTTCACCTTGATTAATAGCTGTGTGCAGTGCTGTGCTTGGGCTAGTATAACATTCTGATAGAGGTGGCTTTTCTTCAGAATTTCAAAGGCATTGCTTCATTGTCCGCTAATCTTCCTGTTTTAATCTCAAAAACCTGAGATGTCATTCTAATTACTGATCCTTTTGTGTGAAACTTTTAATCTTCCTGGAAAATGCTGTGTTCTGAAACTAATGATGATACACCCTGGTATGAGTGTTTTTTTGTTCACTGGATACTGATTTGGGCCCTTTATAAGGAAATTTTCACATTTCATATCTCCCCTGCCCCACCCCACCCCCCACCCCATTTTCTCTCTTCTTTTCTGGATGGAACTTGGGTTACCTTGATGATGAATGTGCTAGACTGATCCTTATTTTTCTTATCTTTTCTTTCTGTCTTAATGGACTGTTTGTTTTAATTTCTTAGATATTTTCTCAATTTTATCTTCTAACTTTTCATTTTAAAGTTTTTGTTCACTTTTAATTTCTAAGTCTTTACTTGACTTCTACTTAATCTTTTTTTATAGCTTCCTATTCTTGTTTTAAGGATACGGTACTTTCTGAAGATATTTGTGGTTTTGTTTTTATTTGTCTTAAGCTCCCTGTATTATTTGTTTCCTTTGAATTCCATCATCAGGTCTTTCTTTTCTGTCTTTCATATTGGAAACTTTCTTCAAATACCTGATGTTTTTCAGCAGTCTATTCGTATTTGAGTGAGCCGCTGAAAACTGATGGGAAGCTCTGTGTGCGTGGTTTGGCTTGTCAACTTTCGGGCTTTACTGAAGTTTATGGACGGGGACTCAACTGTTTACCCCGTTGTTGGTACTCCTAGGTTATTTCTGTTGGGTTGGTTCACTGACCCAAAGGATACTCTTTCAGCCCTTGGGAGCAGGCGAGGATGGATAGTCAGTCTGGGCTGCGTGTCTTTGGGGAGGAGGATGGGGAAGGAGACCGGGCCTCATCCTTCATACGATGGGTGATCTCCGGATCTGCCGTATTTGGTGTGGCGCCTCATCCTGCTGGCGTGTGTCTCTGGAGTGTGAGGTCTCTCTAGTTCATTTTCTCCAGAGAATAAGCCTCCTGCTAAGATGCAGTGGGTGGAGAGGACAGGGAGGGCATGGACCTGCCTGTGCATGTAGGGTTAAGGGATCTCGGAACCAACTTTTCTTACTCCTGTTTTCAGAGTCCTCCTCCCTAGACACCTAGGCCTTCCCATTTCTCAGTCTGCTAACCATCATCCTTGGAAGGGTTAGCTTTCCACACTTTGCTAGGCAGTTTATGTTCCTTTATCTGGCTTTTGTTTGTTTGCTCAAACAGACCTAAAATTATGTATATTTTTTAACTTTTTATTTTGACATAATTTTAGACTTAAATTCCCAAAACCAGTGCATAGTTTCTGCACACCCTTCATCAAACACTAATATTTTGCCACATTTCCTTTATTCTTTTCTGTGTGTGTGTAAGCACACAAATGCATATACATTCATATTTATGTATTTTTTTTCCTGAACCATTTGGAAGTTACAGATATGAGGCACCTTTACTCCTACATCTGTCTCATAAAATCACCCAAATTATTTGTAAATAAAAAGTGATACAATATGATTATTTAACCTATAGATCTTAAGCTTCCCAGGTGGCGCTAGTGGTAAAGAACCCACTTGCCAGTGCAGGAGACATAAGGGATGCAGGTTCAATCTCTAGGTTGGGAAGATCCCCTGGAGGAGGGCATGGCAACCCACTCCAGTACTCTTGCCTGGAGAATCCCATGGACAGAGGGGCCTGGCCGGCTACAGTCCACAGGGTCACAAAAAGTCGGACACCGCTGAAGCAGCTGAGCACACACATGCAGACCTTGCTTAGATTTTGTCAGTTACCTCCATAACGTCCAGTACAGCAGAAGAAGATTTCAGGCAGCCCATGTGTCCGGTTGTCGTGTCTCTTTAGCCTCTACCAGACAGTTTCTCAGGTCCTTCTTTGTCTGGCATGACAGTGGTCTTTTTGAAGAGAACATGTCAGTTATTTTGGAAGGTATCCCTTGGTTTGGATTTGTCTGATGCTTTTGCATTAAAGTATGCATTCCATTTCAAATTATTGAAATTCAGATTAAGTATTTTTGGCAGGAATGTCACAGAAGTAACGTTGGTTCTTGGTGTATCACATTGGAGGACACATGATGTCAATTTGTCCTGTTGGTAGTCATGATAACTTCACTCAGAGGTTTCTCCAGTGGGAAGTTACTCTTTCTTTTAATGTGTCTTGTGAGGAAATACTTTGAGACTGTGTAAATATCCTGTTACTCCTCAAACTTTTACTAGGTTTAGCATCCACCAATGATTTCTTGTCTGAATCAATTGTTATAATGGTTGCCAAATGGTAATTTCTAATTCCCATTCTCTATCTGCTTTTGAGAGTGATTTTTATTCTTTAACCTGAGGGTTTGTGTCTTTTAATCAGTGTTGGAATATTCTGAGTCATTTTCTCTTTGAATATTATGTATCTGTCATTCTCACTGATCTTGGAATCCTATTAAATGCATGTTAGACCTCTTTAATTCTGTTGTTGTGTCTCTCAAGTTTGTTTTTTTCCCCCTTATGTTTTGCACATTTTTAACTCTTTGTGCTGCATGTTGGAAAATTTTTTCTCATCTATTTTGCTCTTTTCTTAGCCATGTCCAATGTGTTTTTACCCGTCCATTGGGATTAAAATTTTAGTAGTTATTTCTAGAAGCTCTGATTATTTTTCAGATCTGTCTGCCTGATCTTTTTTCATAGTATCTTTTTTTCCCTATATAGATTTTCACTTCACCCTTTTGTATCTTAATTATTTGAGATATTCACCTTATATTCTGCAATAATTCAATTTTAAAATTTCTCATAGATTCTAATCCTGTCATTTGTCTACTGCCTGTTGCTCTTGTTGCATTTTTTCCCTATATGTTTTGTAATTTTGGAATGTGAGTTTCATCTCTGGTGAGGTTTTCTATAGAAATCTTCACCACCTGGGAGTAAGAAGGTATTTCTCCAGAGAGTTTGTTCTTGTTTTGTGGCTTGTTCCAGATGTTCCAGGAGGTATTGCAGAGATAAATCACTTTTTAACATTAATTTCTCGGTCAGAGGTTTCCATACTGCACAGGGAGGGTCCATTTAAACCCCACACCAGTACGAGGGCTAGCCTCTGTTGGAAGCATCCCCCATCCAGACTCAGGTTGAAAAGGACAGATGATTTTCTGTGTGTCCACGTTCTAGGAGGGACTTTCAGGACCACCTTTCTGCTGATTGTACAGGCCTTCAAGGGTCCAGGCTTGGTGTGTAAGTCCCACTGGCAGCTCCCTCTGCCCCCGTGCCCAAAGCTGTGCTCCTCGTCCAACGTGGGTATGAGTGTGCACACCCTGCGCCGCTAGACCCAGTGACAGCCTCCCCACGGTGCCTTCAGCTCTCTTTGCAGTTTGCTCATTGATTTGGGTTCCTGGCAACTTTCCATTTCCTGAATATTTAAAAAAATTTTGTTATATTTTATCCTACATTTCTGTCTGTTGTCCAGCAAGAGATGCTGTCTTTTTTGCCTCCCCAGATATGTTGAGCTCCTGCCCACTGTTGATTCCCTGCCTGTCCTTTGTGCCCTGTGGTTCATGCTCCCCCTCTCTTCCCCCCAGGAGGAAGCAGAGCTAAAACACAGTAGACAAAACATACACCTTATTGGAATTCCAGAGAAGTTAAGAAATGATTGCATTTTAGAGGTTGTTCTTTCCACTTTGTATTGACCTTAATACTCCTATCAGCTCAAAACTGTGCAAAAGCTTTGATTTTCTTGGTCATAACTGTGTAGGTACTTTGAGCTTGGAGGCCACAAGCTATAACTTAATCTTTCCCAAGAGTGTCTGTTTACCAAGCTAGTGATGTCTTCCTTCATACCATAGCTGACCTCTGAAATACAGTCAGTGGGCCACCAGCAAACATTTTTACGCGCAGGCCAGAGAAGAACCCTGTCTTTCGAACTGAGTATTTCAGGTGTGGGATAGCCAGATGAAACTGTAAATTTGTTTCACCTCTCGTGAGAAGTAGTGTTTTGAGTCGCCATTAGCATTCTTGAACACTTGGGATTATAGATCAACCTGTTTGCTTGAATCAGAGAAATTACTAGCTTTTTCACTGAAGTTTTTAATTTTTTTTTTAAAGTGTTTTTGGTATACTTACTAAGTAACAGATCCAGGGATGAGGATGGTGAATTTGAAGACTGTGTCTTAAGAATAATCCACGTTTTTTACTATCAAACAGCTGAACTGTTATTTTTAACATACAAAGTTAAGAACCAGTAAAATCAACAACATGTTGAATTTGCTCCTACTTTATTGTATTCACCCATTTAATTGATTAGACAGTATCTTAAACCGTTTTACCACAGATATATTTAGTGAAATTTATTACTTGCAGACTGATATAACTCATGAATTATTAAAAGCAGCAGCATATGAAACCCTCTCTCATCTAGATTCTTTGAATACGGCTTAGGTTGAGCCATTTAACTGGCTTCTGTCCATCCCACTGATGGAAGCCGCAGTCAGATGAGGGTTCTTATAAAGGATTGGCTTCCTTTCCGAGCAAGAAGAGGATAAAATGTCAACTTTTTCCTCTGCTACCTGAAAAGCAATCAGGAGCAACCCTCCCGCTCTTCTTGACAGTAGTTTGGCTTTATAGAAGAAGGGCAGGCATTGAGCCAAATGTGAATTTCAATGCTATATAAAGAAAAAAGTTAAGTAGCTAAAACTCCGATAGTAACTGGAATTTTTAGAGCAGTACTCAGATGGGTTTAACCTGTAAGATTTCAGAAAGCTAACAATAGCTCAGAAATACTTGAATTGCAAGGTTTAATCCCTTCTTTCCTGGTGATGATCCCAGTACATTGAGGTTACTTACCGAATGTCTCTTCACAGCGATTTGCTCATCTGTAGGCCTGGGTTTAGGGGGCAATAATAGTTTCAGAAGAATAGGGTAGTGGTTAGTGACTGAATACCAATTACTAATCGAAGCATTGAAAAGGACATTTTGGAATCAACCGGAGTTCCAGACCATTTAGGAGCCTGACATTGTGCTTTCTTATCTCTTTAAAATTTGTTGCCCTTACCTATAAAATGCACCATTACTTATTTCACAGGACTGTTGTGAGATAGTAATGAAGTAATGCGTGTGGGAGCATTTTGTAAGTGGTATTGATATAAGGCTGCTCGTGTAATGTTCTGTCACATGGAAACATACATTCTAGAATTGGATGGGACTCTGGAGAACAAAACTGAAATTTGCAGAGGGCACAGTTTTGTACCCAGATAGGCTCTGTTGTGTATTATCTGTTGTTGAATCCTTGCATCCCCAAAGTAGCGTTCTGCTAGCTCCATTCTTGTAGATGAAGAAGGGGAGTCTTGTTTATTTTTAAGATCTGCCTCTCCATCAGCATATTTCATACACGAGGAAATGGAGGTCTGCAGAAGTGTGGTGACTTGTCTGACGCAGAGATTCTCAGTCCATCATTCCATCTGTTATAATAGGTTATAGGATTGTTGCAGTAATTGTTTTTGTCTTGCACACAGACTTGGCCCTGAAATTAAACGGGAAACACAATAGCACCTAATTAGATTATTAGCGTAAATATAGAAAGACTTGTGTCACTGGCTTCTTGGTGGATTAGGTATGCTAAATGACCTTCCCAACTGAACAACAAAAATATTGAATGAAGTATGATAAAGCCTGTTGCTAAGCTGGGTGAAAAGTAAGATACTTGTTGACCCTAAACAAGTGAAGCCAGGTGTCCTGGGAGGTGCTTTCACTGCAGACATTTGCAGAGTTCGGTGGCGTGGAGCCTCAGCCTGGTTGACTGTCTGAAGCAGGGAGCAGGGGAGCGGGAGAGAAAGTGTGTGGCCTGAGCAAGTTGGAGAATCTATCAGGAGCTTCCTGGGTGAAGCCAGGGAGCTAAAAGAGCCTCTTGAGTGAAGGGGTAAAGAAGAGCACGTCTGTATTGACCCTGCTGTTGAGCACTGCCTTCATAAGCCAGCTTCACATGGTTTGTGGTCCATGTTCGTACTACAGGTGTAGTTCCAAACAAACCTGAAGAGGAGAATTTCCTCGAAGGTGGCCCTGAGTTGATAGGGACCAGCAGAAGTAGACACAGACCCTCCCTGGAGGGGTTCATCTTCAGTCCAGCTCTCAAATAATTAAAGGGTCTGTGGAAAATGAGCAGCTCACTGTAAAACAACGACAACAACAACAACAAAAACCCCACAATAAGAAATAAGGCAAACCCCATAAAGAAATAAGGCAGTATCATGCGCGAGAACCAGCAGAAACACAGCTGCAAGGCTTGGGCAAGCTCCAGAAGGCAGTGAAGGACAGGGAGGCCTGGCATGCTGCAGTCCGTGGGGTTGCAAAGAGTTAGACGTGACATAGAGCCTGAATGACACTTCAGATGGTTAGATTCAAAGAAGTGGTTCGGAATGCAGCCCAAAGAGACAGAAAACATTAAAGAATTGAAGTTACGTGGAGAACAGAGGGCCAGGGTCCAACATAGGTCTAATCAGAGTTCCGGGAGGAAGAGAGAAACAATGGAAAAGAGGCCCGTGTTTGAAGGAATAATAGCGGACAGTTTTCCAGAGCTGCTGAATGATAGTAGATGTCAGAGCTAGGAAGACCAGCAAACCACAAGCTGGACAGTCAGAGTGAAACTGCAGTGCACTGAAGACAAAGGAGCTTTTAAACACAACTCGATGTTCAAGCTGGTTTTAGAAAAGGCAGAGGAACCAGAGATCAAATTGCCAACATCCGCTGGGTCATCAAAAAAGCAAGAGCGTTCCAGAAAAACATCTGTTTCTGCTTTATTGACTATGCCAAAGCCTTTGACTGTGGGGATCACAATAAACTGTGGAAAATCCTGAAGAGATGGGAATACCAGACCACCTAACCTGCCTCTTGAGAAACCTGTATGCAGGTCAGGAAGCAACAGTTAGAACTGGACATGGAAGAACAGACTGGTTCCAAACAAAGGTCCGTCTAGCTCAAGGCTATGGTTTTTCCAGTGGTCATGTATGGATGTGAGAGTTGGACTGTGAAGAAAGATGAGCACCGAAGAATTGATGTTTATGAACTGTGGTGTTGGAGAAGACTCTTGAGAGTCCCTTGGACTGCAAGGAGATCCAACCAGTCCATCCTAAAGGAGATCAGTCCTGGGTGTTGATTGGAAGGACTGATGTTAAAGCTGAAACTCCAATACTTTGGCTACCTGATGTGAAGAGCTGACTCATTTGAAAAGACCCTGATGCTGGGAAAGACTGAAGGCGGGAGGAGAAGGGAATGACAGAGGATCAGATGGTTGGATGGCATCACCAACTCGATGGACATGGGTTTGGGTGGACTCTAGGAGTTGGTGATGGACAGGGAGGCCTGGTGTGCTGCAGTTCATGGGGTCGCCGAGTCAGACACAACTGAGCGGCTGAACTGACCTGAAACACATCTAGAGGAAAAAGAGGCTAACAGTGAAAAGGTCTGGCTTGCTCTTGTGACCCTGAGTTAGTCTCAGTGGCTCAGTTTCTTTGGATGTTAAAGAGTCACAGTACCTGTTTACTCCAGTCCACCCAGATGTGGTTAGACCCCTTCTAAGACCAACATACAGAAAACTGATTTGTGAGGACATTACTGTAAATAAATTGTAAGAATTCTAAGTTGATAATTTAACTATCTTCCTTAGTTGTGTCTACAGCACTGAAAGGGATTTCTAGCCTTCGATTTTCATCTCTCATGTGTCTGTTTAATGTCAAGTCAGGGAGATTTAGCCATCAGCATTCTCCTTATTTTTCAGAACAGTCAGGTATTTTTTAATGGGTGGGATGAGGCAAAGACGCAGTGCAGCAAGCAGACTTCAGGCTTGTCCCTGAATCTTTTCCCTCTCCATGTTAAGAGAGCCTGCTGGTACACATTCTTTGGGCACACATTCTCCAGCGTCCCAAGTCAGCACACACCCAGGGCAGTGCTGTGCTGCAGAGAGAAGCTGCAGAGGGTTAATGATTAAGGCAGTGTGGGCCACGTCACTGATTGCCCCTTTCAGATCTCCCAGCACCCATTAACATAAATATCATCTCACCATTTTGGACAGGGGACACTACCCTTATGCACGTTAGTAATGTGATGCTAATGCTTAACCCTTTCATTGCCCTCTCTGCTTCAAAGGCCTTGCCGTATGTCCATTGATAGGGAGGCTGTTTGAACCTGGAGGCAAAAATGAAAGGGTTAACTCCTTTTGGTTTTGCCCTTTGACCACTGCAGGATGAGAGGCATGATGAAATACTTTTCAAAGTCTTCAGTGGAAACACATCATGCATAATTGGAGCAAAAAAGAATAAATCAAAGCTCCCCCCCCCCTTTTAGTCTGGTAATTCATAATTGAAACCACATTGAGGTAAGGGTTGATAACTTCAAAACAACCATGAAAACTGCCCTTTCGATCAAGGTAGGGATAGGTAAGGCTGCTCATAACCAGGGGCTTGAAAGCTTCTGTGTAACAAGCCTGTCCTCTCTTCTTTTCCTTTCTCCTTTGACTTCTCACTTTTCTGCTCTGGCAAAATAACCTTCATCTAAATCAAATATGGGTGGACTCAAATATCTGCTTAATTCTCTTCTTGTCACCTGACATTATACATAGTGACATTAAAAAAAAAAACCCTCTGCTATAATAGGGATTAAATTTTGGATCATCCTGCTTTGAACTTGATTTCTTCTGTTTGGGTTTTGCCTGGTGTAGGTTGAGAGAGTCCTTTCGTTGATATTTGAATGTGTATTTTATAATCCTCCAGTAGTTCCAGCAAGACCCTTTCAGAATGGCTCTAGCAGTTTGCCCACCAGCTTCCTCCAGTTTCTGTCTGGTAGGTAACTTTGGCCAGGATGGTTTTGGTTAGGCTCACGTAGGGCTCCTATGACCTTTCAACCAAGGAAGTAAAACAGGATTGCAGGAAGGGCCCAGACAACTTCCCTGTGTGTAAGACTGCCAAAGGCACACCTAGTTAGTTGAGTTGGAATCCCTTGCTTGAAGGAGAAGACTCCTTTGAACTGGTGGTGGACTTTAAGCCTGATCTCCCAAGGCTTCTCTTTCAAGAGATCCTGCCACCTGAACCCACAAGTCTGTCTCGCTGGTCTGTCTGTTTGCTGTTAATTCATTCACCAGGGCGCTCCAGGATAAGCGATGTGATAGAACTTCTCGAAAGTGGGCGTGCTGCTGTGACAGTTGGCATGGCTGTTGTGGATTAAGTTAACAGTCTGGGTTTCTCAGCTTCCCTGAAGAATGTTTGTTTTGAGTGAGGAGTGAAGTAGGGGGAGGGGGAGTGCTGGATGAAGGAGGTATTTGGCCTCAACGCGCCATGCACGCACTCCTCCTCTGCTATCGCCTCCCATCTTGGAGTGAAGAGTTTCACTGAGCGTACCCGAAAGTTCCTTGAGAGCCAGCGTTGCGGGCTGCAGCTGTGGTTGCGGGCTGCAGCTGTGGTAGCGGGCTGCAGCTGTGGTAGCGGGGCTCTGCCTTCTCTGGCCCCTCTGTTGCTGGGGGCCTGGTTTCGTGCCCCATTGTGCCATGATGGGGGTTTAATCAGGCTGCTGAGTTAATTGCCAGCGCTGTTTGCCTTTTCCCTGGCAGAAGTCAGAGTCTTGAGTAAATTATGGAGGTTTAAATTTGCTTGATTTCCTGCAGAAAGTGGGGTCAGGAGGTCCCAGACTGTAGACACTCTCTTTGGTCAGCCAGCAGGGGGTCGGTCCTTAACGGTATTTCAGAGGTGACTAAACGCTGTTTTTGAAATGTCCTTCTTCAGTAAGTTTTTTTTTCCTCTGGGGGTTGGTCTGTTGACCTTACCCTAGCGGAGTGGAGTGTCTGTATGAAGGCACGCACCCCAATTAAAGCTGCCTTTCTCCTCGCTGTCACCGGGCTCCAAAGGCAAATGGAATCATGTTTGCGGACGGACAGAGAGGCACCCAGCACAGAAGCCCAGCTGCAGACCAGCGTTTCCTGTTTCTGACCCTTTGAGACAGAACGTGAAGGTAGCCGTGTTAATTTATTAGTAAAACAATACTCTGGACAAGAAAGCTTCAAAACAAATCAACAGAAAACCAATCATGAGACTTAAAAAGAAACTTCTGTTGCATGGGCTTTTCATGATGTGGCTTTAGTCTGCCTGAGTCCGCGGTCCCTTGTCTGTGCTCCCCTTCCCTCCTCCTAGCCTTGGCCCTGGCAGAGTCTGCCTCTGGCGGGCGAGGAAGCAGGCGTCAGCACTCGCCGCTCGGCTTGCCCTGCGGCTGTTTGATTAGCTCCATCCCCTCCTTACCTCCTCCAGGAAGATGGAGGTGACTGGATCTTCCTGGGCCCACGGGACTTGAGGACCTTGTTTTAGTACTTGTTGTTTGCATTATAATTTGTCTTTTTACCTAGCTGTCTTCCCTACCAGATTCTGAACTGTTTGAGGAGAAGGAATTTGTCTTTGCATCTTTAACCCTATTCTTGGCTTATAGTTCATGCTCAGGAAATGTTGACTGAATGAATGAGCACCAGAAATCATAGTGATGGAGTGATTGCTGAGCTGCTAATACTGTTGTTTTGGCAGATGAGAATATGAAGTGGAGCGAGCTAGTTTTTTGTGTTTGCTTTCAACTACCGTTCCTAGTTCTCCTGATAGCTCAGTTCATTCAGGGCTTCTCGGAAAGCTCAGTTGGTAAAGAATCCGCCTGCAATGCCGGAGACCTTGGTTCAATTCCTGAGTCAGGAAGATCCCCTGGAGAAGGGATAGGCTACCCACTCCAGTATTCTTGGGCTTCCCTTCTGGCTCAGCTGGTAAAGAATCTGCCTGCAATGCGGGAGACCTGAGTTCGATCCCTGGGTTGGGAAAATCCCCTGGAGCAGGGAAAGGCTACCCACTCCAGTATTCTGGCCTGGAGAATTCCATGGACTGTGTAGTCCGTGGGGTCGCAAAGAGTCAGACATGACTGAGTGACTTTGACTGTCACTTCACTTTCACCATCCCTGGAGCTCTGTGTTGAGCCCTGGGCTCAGTGCTCACGTGCATGATCTGGAGGTAGGTGCTGTCAGGCTCTCCCATTTTACAGGTGAGGAAACTGAGAATCACAGACGAGGCTTTCCACACCACAGTAAATGTCAGCTTCCAGATCCACACTATTAAATATCCTAATACACTTCTTCAGAATACTTAGCACGATAAGATTGTGGATGAGTATTTTAAAATGAATGAACTAAGTTGGAAACCATTTCAGAGCTTTGATGTCACTCATTTGAATGTACATTAGCTGTTCACACCCATGCACAGAGAACAGAAAGAACACAGTTTAGGCTTAGTCATTTTTAAGCAAGTTTTTGTTGAGTCACACCGAGCACTGTGCTAGGCGCTGGGTGTTAATAGCCGTTATGACTCTGGTTTTCATGAAGCTTTCACGATAGCTAAAATATAATGAATAGGACAGAAAAGAGAAAATTATGAAAATGGAAAGTGTATTTGGAGAGGAAGAAGAATCCAGGTAAACCAGGACCCCAGAGCATGGTGAGGTAAAGGTAGAGAGGAAGAAGGGATTCATTTAAAATCCTAGTGGCTGGAAAATAGCTCATGATCACTTAGCCACCTCCTACCCCGCTTTTGAGACCTGCAGAAAGTGAATCCCAGGGAAATTGCTATTCCCATAAGACCACCTGTTGGCGTCCTTTATCAAATGTTTGTGTGTGTCAGGCACTTTACATTTATTACCTTGTTACTGTTATTAACCACATCTAGATTGTTAAGAAATAATAAGTAAGACATGTTAATAATTTAATTACTGTGTTAAGTAACACTACCTAGAAAAGAGCTTCCCTCATGGCTCAGTGGTAAAGAATATGCCTGCGGTACAGAAGACCCAGGTTGGATTCCTGGGTCGGGCATGGCTACCCACTCCAGTACTCTTGCCTGGGAAATCCCATCGACAGAGGAGCCTGGTGTCCATGGTGTCACAAAGAGTATGACACAACTGAACGACTAACCCTTGTACTTGTACCTAGAAGAGTTGTAGTTTTAACGTGATCTTATAGATTCAGAAACAGAGGTGCAAGAGAGGTTAAGTGCTTTGCCCAGGCCATGAAGCTGGTAAGTGAAGAGCCTGGGTTCTGATTAAGGACATGTGGTTCTAAAACTGACCTCAAATGTGCTGGCTCACTTTTTTGAAGGTATTTACATCATTGTTGGCGGAGAAGGCAATGGCACCCCACTCCAGTACTCTTGCCCGGAAAACCCCATGAATGGAGGAGCCTGGTAGGCTGTAGTCCATGGGGTTGCTAAGAGTCGGATAGGGCTGAGCGTCTTCACTTTCACTTTTCACTTTCATGCATTGGAGAAGGAAATGGCAACCCATTCCAGTGTTCTTGCCTGGAGAATCCCAGGGATGGGGGAGCCTGGTGGGCTGCCGTGTATGGGGTCGCACAGAGTCGGACACGACTGAAGTGACTTAGCAACAGCAGCAGCAGCATTGTTGATGGCATGTCCTACAGTAAAGTGTCAAGCCTGTAACACAGTAGATTCATGCTCAGCAGTTTCTGTGTTGCCCCCATGTTCATCTCAACGCCTGTGTTTTATGGGAAAGTGTTGGCAAGATTTCAGAACTTGTTACGCTCCTTTACGTGCCCTGTCTCCCCCAGTATGCTGCTGTTTCTGCTTTTCCAGTCTTCAAGCTTTGTTTGGCATGCGCGTGAGCCGTGTGGAAAAATTGAGAGCTGAGAGAAGTTACTGTCCATTACCCACCCACCCTTCATCTCCTCCCGCATCCCATAACCAACGGCTTCCCGAAGGGAGCTGGCATACGGGATGAGACAGGATCTATTGTCTTGCCAGAGACTTCGTTTCTTCTCCTGGCAGCGCTATGAAACCAGAGCTGTGATGCCTTTCAGGGGGTTTAAATTCCAAGGGATTCATTTTCTGAAACCAAGCTTTGCATCTATCCGGGAATTTTTCCCCTCTTTTGAATGTCATAGAGGCATGCAAGTGTGCTGGCGTTCCCCACTTCTCCTGAAGAACAGACCTCATTTTGTTGGAGGTTTAATAGTTTTTCCTCCTGTGTTAGAGGTGTATTTACCTTTTTAAATTTATGTGCTCCCTTTGTGTCAGTGTTATGTATTTGGTATGTTTTTATTCCATGTACCCTGTGAAATCATAGTGTTTAGGTGGGCTCTTACTTATTGGCCCAGATTTGATCATCAAGAATCAAGAAAACCGTCAGCATTTCTCTTCTCAGAGAAGAGCTACAGGTAATAAGCTCTGGAGTTTCCCACAGTTCCAGAGTCTATAAATGGTGATGCTTACCTCAAACTGGGGAGGGACTATGAAACGCCACATCCTGGTGTTCTGGAGTCGGCAGCCCAGGTGCTTTCCTGCTCTGTCATGTGCAGGTTATATGACCATGAACATCATTCGCTATTTCTTCTTTCCTTCCTGGACTGGTAAAGCAAATGATTAGGCATCATTCACTATTTCTGATCCCACAGTTTCATCATCCGTAAGATGAGAGTGGTAGCCATCTATTTTGGGGTTGTCATGAGGCTCAAATGAGATCATGTACGTAAAGCACAGTGCCTCACAGTAAAGTCGTCCAGTCGTGTCTGACTCTTTGCAACCCAGGATACTGGAGTAGGCAGGGATTGAACCCAGGTCTCCCACATTTCAGGCGGATTCTTTACCAGCTGAGCCAGAAGGGAAGCCCAAGAATACTGGAGTGGGTAGCCTGTCCCTTCTCCATCAGATCTTCCTGACCCAGGAATCGAACTGGTATCTCCTGCATCGCAAGCAGATTCCTCACCAACTGAGCTATCAGGGAAACCAAGGTGTTTAGTGAATCTTGACTATTTTGACATCACATATTAAATTATGTTACATACTTCTTTAAAAACTTTTTTTCTTTTCCATTTAAAATGAGGATTTTCAAGCACATGAGTTTTGTGTTGGGAGGGGTTGATGGGTGGGCTGGGTTGGTGAGGGCAGAGAGACCATGAGCCTTGGTGATTAACTGTGGCTTAGTGGCACAGGGCTACTTCCTGACTTCCGTTTCCATACAAGTCAGGAAACTGTGATGAGTAAGACAGGAACAGAAAATGAAAAGGTGCTCCTGCAAAGGTGATCGGATGCAGGGTAGAAACACTAAGATTCAGGCACCTTCCTAAGACCACAGCTTAATGCCCAGGTGTGATATTGTGGAAGCAAGAAGTCAGCCTTAGGAAGATAGTCTTTCCTGTTGTGTCTCTTGGTTGTGAAATCTTAATTATGGCCTGTTGTGGACATTTTGGCTTTAACATCCTGACGACATTAGGACTCCAGAAACCCCACTCAGTCTCCCTGAGTTCCCATCCATGTGTAGCCCATGTGCTTGTGTGCATTTCCTGCCCCACACTGTCACATCTGGCACACAGCTGTCGTCATAGACGTGGTGATGGCTGTCCATCAGTGATATGGATGAGGTTGACAGGGGAAGCCTTGGAAATCCCAGAGTATGAAAAGACTAAGGAGCGTGAGCAGCCAGAATAATAGGCCATTTCATATTCAGCCTCCTCCTGGTGAAGCTGAAGTTAGGTCCTAAAGTTAGGCTTTTCATGTAAAAACAAATGAATGTAAATGTAATTCATGCCACTGAATTGTTCACTTAAAGATGTTTGAATGGCAGGTTTCGTGTTATATTTTACCAGTTTTTAAAATTTAACAGTGTGATATACCAAAACCCATTGTATACCTTAAATGGGGACATTGTTTTAGTACATGAATTATTGGGTTTCCCTTGTGGCTCAGCTGGTAAAGAGTCTGCCTGCAATGCGGAAGACCTGGTTCAATCCCTGGGTTGGGAAGTTCCCCTGGAGAAGGGATAGGTTTCCCACTCCAGTATCCTGGCCTGGAGAATTCCATGGACTGTATAGTCCATGGGGTCACAGAGTCGGACACCACTGAGCAACTAAACCACCGCCCCCTGCTTCTTCTGTTCTGTTTTCTCTGCTTCTTGTTTTTCTTCTTGTTCACTTGTTTCCTATTGTTCATGCTGAAGGTGTTCTTGAAATGTCTGATTCTAGGACCTGTGGAAGCTCTAAAGAGCTGATCAAAAGTTTTTTGTTTAAGAGAAGCTTGTTACCGGAGGGCTTCGCTCTAAGATGGTGGAGCTTTGCTGTAAGGTGGTGGGGCTTGGCTGTAAGATGGTGAGGCTTGGCTGTAAGATGGTGGGGCTTGGCTGTAAGATGGTGGAGCTTCTCTGTAAGATGGTAGGGCTTGGCTGTAAGATGGTGGGGCTTGGCTGTAAGGTGGTAGGGCTTTGCTGTAAGATGGTGGAGCTTCTCTGTAAGTTGGTGGGGCTTGGCTGTAAGATGGTGGAGCTTCTCTGTAAGATGGTGGGGCTTGGCTGTAAGGTGATAGGGCTTTGCTGTAAGATGGTGGAGCTTCTCTGTAAGTTGGTGGGGCTTGGCTGTAAGATGGTGGGGCTTGGCTGTAAGGTGGTGGAGCTTCTCTGTAAGGTGGTGGGGCTTTGCTGTAAGATGGTGGGGTTTGGCTGTAAGATGGTGGGGCTTGGCTGTAAGGTGGTGGGACCTCCCTGTAAGGTGATGGGGCTTCGTTGTCAGGTCATGGAGTGGCAAGTAAACCACATGGCTGCTAGTGTTTGGGTCGCTAGAGAGAGAAGAAGCCATAGAGCTCATTCAAAATATAAGCTCTAACTGCATTTCCCTCTCGTCAGTACCTATGTTTCCATGTCTAGAGCTTTAGTGTTTTTCAGAGAATCAACCTCCCTTCTGTAGCGTGGGTAAGGAAGAAGCATAGTTTTCTGGCTGAGTGGGCAGGTGATGGGAACGCTTATGCCCTGAGCCTGTTGCTGCTCCCTATTTTAGCTGTTGCTCCTATGCTCACCCTCCTCCTCTTACCTCATGAGGTCCCACCGAGCACAGTCCCCGGGCCACTGTGGGCTAACAGTTGGGACTTGCTTGACTTGCTGCCTCGCCACCCCCTTTGTGGTACTTGGACTGCGACTCTCCCCCTTCTGCTCCATCACCACTTCTCCAGCCCCTTTCAGTCTTTCAGAAGCATGTTGATGCTGCTCATCAGCTGCTATCTCTGTTCCCATTTCATTGTCTGGGTAGATTTATATTTTATATCTATTAATTGCCGTTTTAGTGGGTTTGGGGATGGAATGGAGATAAACGCATGTGTTTAATCTGCCATGTTTAACTAAAAATCTCTTAGCTGCAAAAATTCTCTGCTCCTCTTTTTAAGGGTATCAGAGCCAAACTCATTTAAAGAGCATCAGTGCAGATTTTGAGGTGGGGAAGACTTTGAACAGTTGCTTGCCTCTTTGTTTGGTCATGGTAAAAACTACATCGAGTCTCCCATGTTCAGGTTTATTGATGATTCTGAGAAAGAGACCAGCACCATTGTTACTAGATCCTTCTCTGACCCACATTAATCTGTTCTCTTGCAGAAGTGGGGCAGTGTGAGCAACCCTCTCTTCCTCCCCCTCATCCCCCCGCAATCTCAAGGTTTCACAGCCATTGTCCTCACCTACGACCGAGTGGAGAGCCTCTTCCGGGTCATCACCGAAGTGTCCAAGGTGCCTAGCCTATCCAAGCTGCTGGTCGTCTGGAACAATCAGAATAAAAACCCTCCTGAAGGTAAGAAGAGTGGAGAGACGATGTGTCCAGGAAAGGCCAGGTTTGGACGTTTTGTGTTCGTCTCAATGGGATCGAGTTTTTTTGATGGACAAATGATTTGCAGCCTTTGTCTTAAATGAACTTTCCTGCTTTGTCAACAGTAATGCCGCTCCTGAGGCAGCATGCCCCTGGCTTTCCCAGTCATCTTGTTCTTGTTCTAGGGTGGCCCGTTTAACTCTTAGCCCATGGCATGCTCTGTAGCCACAAGTGTTTGAGGGCTTAGGAATCAATAGGATCAAAGACCATCAGTCTTGGGAAAACAGATCTCAGCTTCCCTCAGCCCTCTCAGCTGATTTGTTTACATGAAAAGTCAGTTTAAAAGGCATTAGTTTTCTCCTTCCTTATCTCGGCTCTGATACGGTGCTCTTCTTCAAAAAGGACGGCCTCACCTCTGATGGGCAGAGTCAGCGCAGCGCGCCCTCCCAGGCTTGAATCAGCTCCTTAAAGTGACCCCTCGCTGGAAGTTCCCACCAGCTCATCCTGAATCACTCTGTCCCTTGCCTTGGCCACCCCTATGATCTGCGGACTGGCAGCTCAGGCTGAGCCTGTTTGATTCATTGGATTTGTTTTTAATTCAGGACGCATAATGTACGTTCCGCCTGCATTTCGTTTCTCATTCAGCCCGTCTATTATGGATCCTAATCCCAGGGACTTCAAAGCCCCTGCCCTTTATAGCCTGTTAAAGCCAGGAAGTTGCTGATGGATCAGAGCAAGGAATGAGTTTGAAGTTTGTAATGTGCGCCACTGCCACCGATAAGGTCTAGTTGATTGCCTGACAGTAGCATCTGCACTTTTTATGGCTGCTCCCGCTTAATTGGTTATACTGAAGTCGGGATAGTCAACCTTGGAAACCCCAGTAGTAGATCCCTAGTCTAGGCTGGGAGAAGAATGTACTTCTGTCTGTGAGGCAAATCAGGATTTAAATGCCCTCTTGAGACTTTTAAAATCTTTTCCTTGGTGGGACTTTTGTTCTCTGCATCAATACTTGCTTTTTAGATTCAGGGAGCCACAGTTTAGTAAACAAAGTAGCTATTTTACAGGAAGCCCCATAGTATGCCCTGAAGCACATGGCGTTTATTATTGTTGTTATTATTTTCATTTTTTGTGCCAGGTTTTTTTCCTCCCAACATTCTTGGATTTTTGTTTTGTTTGTTTGACTCTCAATAAAGGGGACAGAAAAGGGTAGAAGAAAAAAGAGGATGTTGGCACCTTCTCAGAGGGAGAGAGGATGCAACTGACGGGAAAGGGGAGGAGGAGGAGGCCGAGGGGACAGAACGGGACAGCAGGGAGGGTCATCAGAGCCCCAGGTCCACCCAGAGTGCGGTGGATTGGAGGCACTGCATTGCTGATCTGTGTCTTCATTCATAAAGAACGGGTTGTGTTTCAGAAGGAAGGCTGCATGTCTCTGGTCGGAGCTGGAACAGCTATGTGTCATATCTGCAGTCACCCCCCCTGCATGCCGAGGCTACCAGCTTCCAGGGCGGGAGCCCCCCAGCTGCACCCCACCCTCCTGCCCAGACAGGCAGTGCTGCTGCTAAGTGCAGAAGAGGCTTCTCCTTAGAAACCTGGGTCAGCCACTTTGGGTGTAAAGTGACTTATTTAATGTGGCTTTGAGTCACTTCTTTGGAGCAAGTATCACTGCAAACTGTGAGAAAAGAGAAATCGTTTTCTTCCTTCTTGGTCTAAGGTCCTGCCTACATTGCCGTCTCTAAAAGCAAGAGCGCAAACCTAGGTTCTGGAGTTGGGTGTTCAGTTTTAATTTTTGGTACACCCTACCAAAGTGTAGTGGTGAATGTCATGACCAAGAGTGTAGTTTATTTTTGAAATATTTTGGCACTAGAGAGGAAAGAGAGCCCTCAACTGTTGAGGCCCAAAGTTTGACACATTGAGGGGCTGGACCAGCTCTTTTTCTAACAGTGGTTTTTAGGTCAGGGCTCTGGCTCTGGCGTTGTGGTTGTTTGGGGAGAACATGAACCGTGTTTAATCTTCTGTGGGGTGTTTGTTCAGTTGGTACATGGGGCTGTCAGCTCTGGCCCTCGTGCCAGCAAAGGCATCTGATTTTTCATGTATGGCGTTAGTAACATATATATTTTTTAAAAGACAAGTCCAAGGCTTTGAAATATTAGAGGCAAAAGTGATGTTTTTCACTTTCTCTACATTTACTAAAATAAATATTGTGGTTAACATGTCTGCTGCTGGGAGGATTAGTGCAGGCAGAAATCCCTCCCCTCTACTGGGTTTTTGTTTTTTTTTTTTTTCACTCTCCAACCCAACCAAATAGTATTTTCTTTTTGGTTACATTTTAGTCTAAATTGCTGGGTTTGAAGTTTAGGTAAACACTTAGACTAGGCAATAGAGATTTCCAGCGAGCTTTCGTCACGTTGCTTTTGAGCTCTGTCAGATGAGAGAGGCAAGCCACTGCCCTCCTCCGACCCCAGCTTTTCAGTTTCCCAGCTTGATGGATATAGAGGTGGTTAGGCTTGGCCCCTGGCCTCAGCCTGAAGGAAGCTGTTACAGCGTACATTTCAGATAGGTTTAACTCAGCCTTCTGTTTTAACTGATTTCAGCTTTTAAATTTGAATTGATCTCAGGGAACTCCCCTATGGCCACCCCAGCTTCGGGTTGCTACTTCCACAGTTCTTAATAGGCCGGATGGGATTGGCTGAGTGTTTCAGGGCGGTCCATCAGGATGGAGGCCATTGAGAAGCAGAAGCAGGAGTGCCCTTCCTTCCAGCTGAATCCTGGGACCGTAGGGAGTGAGGGTCTGGGGACTCGCTGTTCACCAGGCAGGTTGAGAACTTTTGGAGGGAGCTTGAGATTTGTGCAGAGATAACCTGATGGTTGATTTTGTGAATCTGTGGTTGTGTATGACAGTGATCCCCAGGATGGACTTGGGGTCATCATCAGACAACCTGAACATTTCGTAGTACCTTTGCCAAGTTGGAGAATTCTCCTAGCTTACATGGCTCCTGGCATCCAACTTGGAGAAAACTGTTAATCAATACATGTTTTTAAAAAAATTCTTAACACAAGGACTTCTTTTTCTCCTTCAAGTTGGACTAAAGCTCAGAACTGTAAAGTTATCAGGTCAGTTGGCTCAGCTGTTTGTTTTTCATAAATTTGGCAATGTTTTTGAGAAATCTTATTTTTCAGATTACTTTGTGTGAATGGAAGGTGACATTTCTATTTTGCCAGCTACAGATTCACAGGATGAGACACAAGCTACAATTCATGCATTTAGAAGTTAAAAGAGTAAGGAAAAAGACCCCATCTGGGCCAAGCAGTGGGGTAAGAACCCGAGGTTTATAGCTGAGACACTGTTTCCTTCTGCATCCTAAGGAGTCACACCATATTCTTCTGTCTACACCTCTTCAAAATGTTAGAGGTGAAGTGAAGTTTGTAAGACTTTACAAGAATCCATTTGTGAAGATGGCTGGGTAAGGAAGATCTCCTGGAGGAAGAAAATAGCGACCTATTCCCGTATTCTTTCCTGAAAAATCTCATGGACAGAGGAGCCTGGCGGGCTACAGTCCAAAGGACTGCAAAGAGTCAGACACGACTGAACCAGTGCACACATTTGTGAGAGTGAGAATGATACCGTGTTGTTTTAACATGTATTGTGTACCTTTTATATCCGAGGAATGGGAACTGTGCTCAGTGCTTTACAGGCATTGTCTCTAGTGCTTCTAACAAACCGGAAAGAAGCTGATAATATCCCCATTTACAAAAGTGAAACTCGGATTAATTGAGTAATTTGCCCTAGGGCTTCCCTGGTAGCTCAAACAGTAAAGAATCCGCCGGCAGTGCAAAGACCCAGCTTCAATCCCTGGGTTTGGAAGATCCCCTGGAGAAGTGCATGGCAACCCACTCCAGTATTCTTGCCTGGAGAATTCCATGGACACAGGAACCTGGCGGTCTACAGCCCATAGCGTCACACAGAGCCGGACACAACTCAATGACTAACACACACACATCAGAGATCTACAGAAATGAACACAAGTCTCTCTGGATCCAAAGCTCATGCTCTGTGCCCGAGCCCCACTGTTTCTATTCAGATTGCTGTTTAGCAGCAGGGAGATCATGCTTTGTCAGGTCTCTGATTTGGGATTATGCAGATCAACCAGGTTCTTATCAGGGGCTTGAAGAGAGGCAGAAAAATAAATCTTATTCTTTTGAAAATACTAATGGAAAGAAAAATACAAGTCTTCTGTTCTTTTTCACTTACGTGTTTCTTTCCTACCTTGTATTCCTGGCCTTTTTTTTTTTTTTTAAACTGTATCAAAATCCTATATCAGAATTGTCTGCTTTAAGGCAGGGAGTAATTATAATGCTTCTTTGGCTAGCCACTTTCCTGTTCCCGTGTTCCACAGAAGGGATACCAAAGCCCACGGAAGTTGGGTCCCCTCCTTAGAGACCTGTTCTATTTGAAGCTGTGAAAACAGAAACTGGGAGTTCTACTTGGAGCCCTTCCTTGTGGTCGCGATGGCTCATAGGGAGCTGGACCGTGGAGATGGAGACTCCTTTTACCAAAGCTGCCTTTGGCTCTCCACACCCAGCTCAGAACACGAAAAGGTAATCACCTTTCCAAGAAAGCCACGATTCATTCTATTTCCATCTGTACCCATTTAGCTTTCCTCACTTGCTGAAACTTCCCTATCAAAGACCTAATCGAGGAAGGTTGTTTTTAGACATTGAGTAATTTTCTGGCTACACATAGGTAAAGAACATGGAAAACTCCCTGTTGAAGATGTTGTGCACACTCCCCGGGTGAGAGTCCCTCTCATCCAGGGTAGAGGAACATCTCCGCGTCACACAAGCAGCTAGCCTGTTTTCTAGCCTCTCTCTGTATTGCAGAAAGAGGGGCTGTTTGTTGCCTTGTGAAATTTCCTTGGCGAGAGTTCCATGTTTCTTTGTTCCATTGGCAAGTTAGGTTTTTTCAGTTCTAGAGGATTAATGGCAGGGTTTCTGCTGGTCTCAAAGTGAGCTTTGAAGATGAAAGCTGAGGACATGCCACTAGACTGTCAGAGTGATGTACGAGATCTAATGTGTGCCACTTTGCCACCACTACCTAGGGTTCGAAAACATCCTTTGGTCTGTAAATAGACAGAGACTTGCAAGGGAAAGCACAGCCAACATTTGGTGGAAGTTCTGCCACGTGCTGGGCACTGAGCTGCTAAACGCATTCCTGTTCTCCTCAGCCTTGCCACAGGTGAAGATGGCATCACTATCCCATCTTCATAGTCAAGAAACAGGTACAAAATCATGGACTTGTTCAAGATCACATGGCTGATAAGGGATACAAACACCTGAGATTTGAAGCTCTTTCCAAAGACTCTTCTCTCTGTGAAATGTTACTGTCCGTACAGTCCGCAGAGGTGTCTTGTTTGGTCTCTGAAGTTAGTACATTTCAAGTAGAAGGGCACATAGCCTTGCTGAAGGCATTTCACTCCATCAGGACACTCTTACCGATTTTGAGCCTGAACCAGTTTCCCTGTAACTTTCACCCAGGCGTTGGTCATGGTTCTAGCTTCAGAAGCCATAGAGAAGCCATTCAGAAGCCTTTTCATCTGAGAACCCTTCTGATAGCCCTAGTGTGTCAGTCAAGTTCCAGGTGGGAGGCAGAAGCCACACAGCAGCCTGACCAGGAAACGTTCAAGTTTTAACCAGGACTTGTTAACTAGGACTAGGAGATGGGTGGCTAAAGGGTAACAAGAGCTCCCGGGATTATAGGAAATCAGCCTGGGGATTGAGAGCGCCCCCCCCAGCTTGGTCTGAGATTCAGACCCACTGCATGGTGGAGCTGCTCAGGTGCCACAGGCTGAGACTGGCAAACAGGAAACCAGCAGCCCCTTTGGATACCCACAGAATTCAACAGGAAGCCATCCGGGGGGTGTTATTGGACTCAGTGGGGTACTGGCAAGGGCTTCAGTTCCTGAGGAACCACCTGAGGGAAGAACCTCAGCTGAGTTGCTGCTGAAGGTATCACAGAACCTGCCAGGAAACTGCCTGCAGAGGAGCTGTCAGACTCCTTAGGGAGCCTGTTGGGGTGTCGATAGAACCTGCTGGGAGCCTCCCTTGGGGGTTCCACTTACACGTGCTGGAGAGGGGTGCTGCTACCTGCCTGCTGGCCAAGAACCAAAGGAGCAAGTAAAAAAAGGCACACCTGAAGCAGGAAGCAAAGCCCCTTACCTCCCAGCGTCCCTCCAGCACCTGCTGCTGATAAAGGTTAACGTCATGTCAGCAGGCAAAGGGGAAATTGTGATGGGGCTGGCTGCCAGTATCACCCACAGGGCAGTGAAGGGTGAATTTGAAGCTGAGAGGCAGTGCGTGACAACTGGCATATTCAGTCTAAAGAGATCTGGATCTGAGGACCTGTACTGTCCTCATCAACTCCTATCTCCCAGTTGGTTGGTTCTTCTGTTGTAAGCGTTTGTGTGCTGGTCGCTCAGTCGTGTCTCACTCTTTGCAACCCCACGGCCTGTAGTCCTCCAGGCTCCTCTGCCAATGGAATTCCCCAGGCAAGGATTCTGGAGTGGGTTGCCATTCCCTTCTCCAGGGAATCTTCCCGAACCAGGGATTGAACCCTGGTCTCCTGCATTGCAGGCAGATTATCATCTGAGCCACGCTGGGCAGCACCATTGCAATACCCAAATCTAAATACAAGGTCTCGAACACAGACAGTCCGGGGACTGCGGAGCATCCCTGAGGTCCTTTCACAGGGTTGGTGAGGCTGAAATTCTTTCTCTGAGAATGCTGAGTCACGCTGCTTTCCCACGCTTATATTTTTCACATGTGCATAATGGGGTTTTCCAGGGGCTGCCCAACATGGGATGACATTACCACTCTCCTGGCTGACGGAGTGTGTGCTTGTGTGTCCTGAGGTTTTAAAGTTCCCTTGGTGTTCATTCAGAATATAATAAATTGTGTGTGTGTGTCCCACATAAATAAAACCTCTTTGGGGATCTCAGCAGTTTTTAAGAGCACGAAGGAATCCCGACACCATTTGAGAACCGCTGATCTAAAGATGACCACTGATCTCGTTAGAGCTGTAACTTCCTTCACTTTTAGGTATTACAGTTTAGTCATGTTTTCTGAGGATTTGGATTTATGACAGGGATTTCTTTGACTTAACTGGAAGAGGGAATGGGAAGCAGAGAAGAATAAGGATGATTGTTTTTGTTCCAGATCCAGAGAAACATGACATTTTCAAGCTGCAATAAGTGGTGCGGGTCCTTTTGGTCTTTGATGCTAAACAGACTTAGATTTAAATACTAGCTGTATCATTTAGCCCTAACCCCAGCCAATGTATTTAACCTCTCTGAGCCTTGTGAATCCTACTTTGTAAACAATTTCTGCTCCATAGAGTTGTCAGGAGGATGAATGACAGTGCACCTATGAAGTATCTGGCATATACTGGTTGCTTAATGAAGGTTCCCTTCTCTCTCTCCACGTATTCTTACCCTGAGAAGAAGGGACCTGCCTAAGAACCCCATGGGTAATGCAGAACTCAGGTCTCCAGTCTCTTAGTCTTGTGCCTATCCATTTATTCTGAAGACAGTTTGGATTATGTCATTCTGGACCAGGTTGATTATTGATTAAAAGGCACTGACCCATTGGATCATTTCTTTGGTCTCCAGTCCTTTCCCAAACATGCCTTTTTTTGGAGTTGAACACATTTTTAGGCCCTAAGCTTTTTCAGGCTCTGAAAGTCTTAGTAGCTCAGTTGCGTCTGACTTTTTGTGACTCCATGGACTATAGCCTGTCAGGCTCCTCTGTCCATGAAATTCTCCAGGCAAGAATACTGGAATGGGTAGCCATTCCCTTCTCCAGGGGATCTTTCTGACCCAGGGATCGAACCTGGGCCTCCTGCATTGCAGGAAAACTCTTTACAATCTGAGTCACCAGGAGTTTTAGGCTCTAGGCTTATTTAGAACTTGAGGAATATCTTCTTCATATATATATATATATATATATATATATGAAGAAGAAGAAGATATATATATAGAGAGAGAGATGAAGGAATATCTTCTTTAATTACAGGGCCTCTCACTTTCACAGGCCTCTTCCAAGAACCTAGGAGCGCCTTACCTGGACATAGTGTAAATTATGCAGAAGTTAAGATATTTTATCTGGTGTCTGTTAGGGCAACCTTTTTTCCTCCTGATTTTCCCGCTGTCACACTTCTTCGGTATGGTGACTTCGGAGTGGCCACAGGCATTTTGGGGCTTCAAGACTCACAAAACTAGACCATCCCACAATTATGTGTTAGGTTTCTGGAAGCAATATGATACCTTTCTGTTCTCATCTGACGAATGTTGCGTGAAGAACAAACTGCCCTCTGTAAAGAACCCTGAGGTCTGTGGACATAGGTCCTGTACCAAAGAAGTCTTAATTTCATTCTCTGCTAAATGCATCACTTTAAAATGAGGAACCTGAGGTTGAATTGCTTCAAAGTAGAATGGGAAAAAATTCATGGGTCTTCAGTATACCAGAAAATCCCATGTAATCAGACCTAGAAATTTGATATTTACTCTGTAAATTGGTCATGATGAGAACCCAAACCCAGTGAATCAGGAGAGAGCAGCTGTTGAGCAGTGAGGTGCTGAGTTAGGAAAGCTGAACTCATTCAGGGCCACGGTTGTGTGAGGGTGGCTTTGGCAGCCTTGGGAGCCATTGGTGGTGGAGGTGGGCACTCTTATTTTCTTTCAGCATATGTTTCCCAGAGGGGCTGCAGGCACGTTTGCGGCTGGGTGTACACACCTGGAAGGCTTATGCGGAGGTGGCCAGGTGGTCAAGTCCTGGTGTTCAAACCGTGGGCCTGAGAATGAGGCAGACAGGGCCCATGCCTGCCCCTGTCCTGCCCTGTGACCTCCATCAAGTCATTTGGCCCGCCCCCGCCCTGCCTCTCAGTTGTGGCTTGGAGCCTGTTTGTGGATTCTGGTTAAGACAGCATTGAGCAGCAGCAGTGTTGTAAGGATGTAGAGAGAAGAGATATTTATAATATATCATAAAAATCCATCTTTAAGAGTGTCCTCCTATAGTTGTACATGCGGTTTTTGTTTTTTCCCCATATTCTTGTTTATTTACTTTTGGCTGTGCTGGGTCTTCGTCGCTGTATGGCCTTTTTCTCCAGTTATGGAGAGTGGGGGCTACTCTAGCTGCGGGGCGAGGGCTTCTCCTTCCAGTGGCTTCTCTTGTTTCCGAGCATGGGCCCTAGGGCGCACGGGACTTCCGTAGTTGCGTCTCGTGAGCTCAGTAGGTGGGGCTCCTGGGCTCCAGAGCACCGGCTCAGCAGTTGTGGCACACGGGCTCGGTTGCTCTGTGGCATGTGGGGTCTTCCTGGATCAGGGATTGAACCCACATCTCGTGCATGGGCAGGCTGATTCTTTTCCACTGAGCCACCAGGAAAGCCCTGTGCCTGTGGATTTCATGAGAGTCACAGCTTTGAGTTGCTGCTTCTGTCTGATTTGTGAGACACGGCTTTTACCAGTTTATCTTTTCAAAGAAGTAAGAAGAGTCATAAATACCTTGGGTTTTTTTTTTTTTTTTTTTTTTCCTATTTCCAGATTCTCTGTGGCCCAAAATCCGGGTTCCATTAAAAGTTGTGAGAACAGCTGAAAACAAGTTGAGTAACCGCTTCTTCCCTTACGATGAAATCGAGACAGAGGCCGTCCTGGCTATTGATGATGATATCATCATGCTGACCTCTGATGAACTGCAGTTCGGTTATGAGGTAAGGAGATCTCAAACAGTGTGTTTTCATATTTAATATTTATTGCCCATTATTGCTTGTCTTTTCTAATACAGAGGGTTATATTTCATTCTCTGAAGTTGTGATTTGTAGTAGTACCCAAAAACCGTGTTTGGGAGTGTGGGTCATGAAGCTGTTCTTTAGAGCTTCGGGGAACCCCTATTCCAAAATGACAATTGCGCTGTCTGCCAGTTTGGGGAACTCCCAAGGAGAGTCCCAGGGGATGTTTTCAAAAGAGCATCTATGAGGTTTAACAAGCCCTTTACTGATGTCTCCATGAAGAGCACTGCCTAGACTCAAGCAGCTGGGCATGGCTACAATAAAAACATCAGTAAGTGAAGAAGCTGGCGACACTGACAGACAGAAAGCAGACCCCGCTGATGGCTTGCTTTCTGAGTTTTAAGTGCAGAGGCTGGCTACCTGTCTTTGGGGAGAAGCATTCTCTATCACCGTTCATTCAGTGAGGCTGATGGATTAGGCCGGGTTCAAGGGTTAAGTATGGAGACCAGGAAAGGTCTCCCCAGGGGAAAGTGCCAGAGCCGAGGCCTGGTGAAAAGCACTAGGAATTGATGCGTCCTGTCAGGGAGGATGTCCACGAGATGCGTGATGGTGACAGGCAGAGGCCTGGGGCTGCGGGGGCGAATTGAGGGTATCAGAGCCAACCAAAACAGGGTGTGCACATCAATTAGCCACAGCCGGCACAAGGGAAAGTGGGGGAATTTATCCCCAGTAGTCATCCTGCTTTGGGGAGAGAGGTAACCATCTTCTTTAGTTGACTCAGGATCTGTTAAATTTGAGGTTCCAAGAAATCCTGAAACTTTATTTAATGAAGCCATATTTGGTACATGTGTTGTAGAAATTTATTTTCTAAGCCTTAAAAGTGGATTTTTTTCTTGTTTTTTAAATTATCAAAGTAAGATAGCACATTTATAGGAGACTTGGAAAATACAGAACAAAGTTACAAATAGTTCTGCTATATATTACAGTTCTTTTTTTAAAGTAGGTAAATTAAGATTTTTAGTTGGAGTTTCAATATCAGACTTTCAAAAATTAATAGAATGAATATGCAGAAAAGTAGAAAGATATAATAGACCTGAAAGGCACCATGAACCAATTCAGCATAATTAAGATTCATACAACTTTCACACAATAATAGGATACAAATTCTGTTCAAGTTCCCATAGACTGTAAACTAGGAGACATTGGAACATAGCCAGGGACATAAAACAAGGTGCAAAAATCTCGTGGTCTAAAGGTATTGAAGTCATAGAGTCTATTCTCTTAGCACTGTGGGATTATGTTGGAAATCACATTTTTAAAGATATGAAAATAACTCACCTATTTTCCAGTGCAGTATGACATTTACCAAGAGATATCTTTGATTTAGCCATTAAAAGCCTCAATAAAGTTAGAAGACTGAAAAACAACACAGTTATTGCAGAGAAGAAAGCATTTAAATAAGAAATTAATATCAAAGATACTTTAGAAAACCTCATGTATTTGGAAATTCAGTGTCCACTAAAAGTGGATTTTAAAGGGAAGAAATAGGAATCCCCCCTGTGACCACCAGCACCAAAAATTAAAAGCTCATACTGCCCCAGGTGTAATCCCATGGACTATAGCTTACCAGGCTCCTACGTCCATGGAATTTTCCAGGCAAGAGTACTGGAATGGATTGCCATTTCCGTCTCCAGGTGATTTTACCGACTGAGGGGTTGAACCCAGGTCTTCCACATTGCAGCCCTTTTTATATCTGGACTTCCCTGGTGGCTCAGAGGTTAATGCGTGTGCCTGCAATGCAGGAGACCTGGGTTCAGTCCCTGGGTTGGGAAGATCCCCTGGACAAGGAAATGGCAACCCACTCCAGTATTCTTGCCTGGAGAATCCCATGGACATAAATAATTTAACATATATGGAAATATATAAAAATAATTATATATAATGTGTATTATATATAAATAACTATCTATCAGTTCAGTCGCTCAGTCGTGTCTAACTCTTTGTGACCCCATGGATTGCAGCATGCCAGGCCTCCCTGCCTATCACCAACTCCTGGAGCTTACTTAAACTCCTTTCCATTGAGTCGGTGATGCCATCCAACCATCTCATCCTCTGTCGTCCCCTTCTCCTCCCGCTCTCAATCTTTCCCAGCATCAGAGTCTTTTCAAATGAGTCATCTCTTCACATCAGGTGGCCAAAGTATTGGAGTTTCAGCTTCAAAATCAGTCCTTCCAATGAACACCCAGGACTGATCTCCTTTAGGATGGACGGGTTGGATCTCCTTGCTGTCCAAGGGACTCTCAAGAGTTTTCTCCAATACCACAGTTCAAAAGCATCAATTCTTTGGCACTCAGCTTTCTTTGTAGTCCAACTCTCACATCTGTACATGACTACTGGAAAAATCATAGCTTTGACTAGACGGACCTTTGTTGACAAGATAATGTCTCTGCTTTTTAATATGCTGTCTAGGTTGGTCATAACTTCTTTTCCAAGGAGCAAGTATCTTATAATTTCATGGCTGCAGTCACCATCTGCAGTGATTTTGGAGCCCAAAACAATAAAGTCTGCCACTGTTTCTCCATCTATTTGCCATGAATTGATGGGACCAGATGCCATGATCTTTGTTTTCTGAACATTGACCTTTAAGTTCAACATTTTATAATTATATATGATATATATTATATATAAAATATATTTATGTATCCATTGAGTATAAAAGAAATTGCTGTGAATCAGGCTGATATGTGAATACCCTGGTCAGTACCATTACTGGCCAGTGAAAGGCGTGAAAGTAGCTAGTACATAGACTCACCTTCCTGGGTTTATTTCCATTCATAGAGATGTGTTTCTTATCATCACACCTAGGGTGTTGGGTGATTTTTCATACACTATCATTCCCTTTTTTTAAAAAAAGCAAATTACTTATTTCTCTAGCCAACTCATGGCAAACACACCTTGTTTTTTTCCTGCCAGTGTTTTCTCTCTCCATTGCATATAATGGCTTCAAACTATAGCCATGTGTTTGTTTTTGTGGTAAAAGGAAGGTGGGAAATGGGAACATTTCAAATGAGGAAAGGTAGCCAAGATGGACAGAGTGCTTGCCTCTTTGCTATCTGCAGTCGGTCTAAATGAAGTCTGATGAAAGAAAGGTACCCTGGATGAATTCCTTTCAACCCTGGCTTAAAATCTTGGGACCTCAGAAATATTGCAGCCTGAAATCTCTTTCAACTTTGAGTTCATTTAGAGCGACAAAAAAATGTATTGAGGAGAGGAAGTGCAAAACCCAGAGGGACTGAGCTTAAATCTTCATCTCTTTCCTCTGATGCCCTGTGTTTACTCCACATTACCTCTGAAGAAGTCAATTGTGTATCAGGAGGTAGGGAGCAGGGACACCCTTCATCTCTAGTAATGGGGGGTCTTCTCCAGATGCTAAGAAAGGAATAGCTTGCCTAACTACCGTCTATGTGTTGCTTACTATGTTGCTACCAGTTTGTTTATGGGTGTTTACATACACCAGTGGAGACCAGACCTGGGTGTTCACTGGAAGGACTGATGCTAAAGCTGAAACTCCAATACTTTGGCCTCCTGATGAGAATAGCTGACTCATTTGAAAAGACCCTGATGCTGGGAAAGATTGAGTGCGTGAGGAGAAGGGGACAACAGAGGATGAGATCATTGGTTGGCATCACTGATTCAATGGCCATGAGTTTGGGTAAACTCCGGGAGTTGGTGATGGTCAGGGAGGCCTGGCATGCTGCGGTTCGTGGGGTCGCAAAAAGTCGGACACGACTGAGTGACTGAATTGAACTGAACTGAACTGAATGATCTTTTCCCAAACCTCCTAGGCAGTTATTGGGTTGTTTTTTTTTTTTTTTTTTTTTCCTTTCTTTACTGAGACTAAGCAAGATTAGATGACTTGCCTACAGTCACGCAGCTAAATAAGTGGAAGAGTTGGGATCTGAATCCAAGTTTGGGTAACACTATATTGTCCTCCTTGAGGATTTTACCATGTCAGAGACTACTGGTCCTCAAAAGTAGTCCTCAGAACCATCTGTCTATCACTTGTCCATCACTAAATTACCTTGGTACTAAAGAAAACAGATTTATTTCTTAGGCATCCCTACCACTGGTGCTTTAGGGTGCTGTTGTAAAGTTATCTTTTGCATAATAATTAATAGTATGAAAAAGTTCGTACTAGACCTAAGTTTCTATCCTGTCACCATGGCCGAGTTATGTACTCTGTCTGGGTTGTGGTTTATTCTTGCACAGGATGGTGCTGACAGTGTCTGCCTCGCTGGGTTGTTGTGCACAGTAGATAAGATTGTGTAGCGCCACTGCGCGGGCAGCGCTTAGTAAGTGCCTGTGCTGGCTGGTGGGCCCCATGCTGTGCTCTTCATGAGATGCTTCATCAGCTGCTCTGCCACGACTGCTGCCAGCCTTCTCGTGATCCAGTGATTCATGGGGAGGGTTTGTGGTTGTTTTCATCATTCAGAAGGGACAGTTCTCTTCCGGGGAGGGTACCCAGTTCTGTGTTTAAAATCAGAAGACAGAAGAGGATGGTACTCCTAAATCCTGTTTTTTATGCCAAAGCCTGGGATTATTTTCATGTAGACTTGATGGATTAAGAGAATAAACAAATCAGTTAATAAAAATTTATGTCCTAGGGGGTTATGTGGGAGCCCAGAACTACTTCTTTGTCACAGTTATCACTGTGTGTTAGGATTATATCTATCTTGTTGACTGTTTTTCATCCTTCAGCACTCAGATAAAAAGAAGCTTTCAGAAAGTCTCCAGACTAGAGCACTCACCCTCTTTGTAAGCAAATGCTTGTGAAGTGTGTTGTTTAGTGCCTGCTTTTCTTCTAGAATGTAAGCCCCATAGGGACAGAAATATGGCCGTCTTATTCACTGCTGCATCCTCTGTGCCTAACCCAGCTCAATCCATTCAGCAATAATTAGTAATATTTGATAAATGAACAAATTTTCACTACCAGCATGCACATGAAAGATAGGAGACAGATTATTCTGGCCTGCATGCCTTTCCACTTTACTGTGGTCCATAACCATTTTAGACAACAGTTTGGTGTGTAAAATGATGAATGTAAATCTACAGTGTGACCCCACTGTTCGTTCTTCCCACAGAGATTTACCCTAGAAAAATGAGAGCATATGTATACGTAAATACTTGTACGCTAATGTAAGCTTTAGTGTTTGTACTTGCAATGTTTATTTGTAAAAGCAAAAAACTGGAGGAAAAAAAAAATCTTATCAGAAGTTGAATGAATAAACTAATTGTAGTGTATCCATACAGTAGAGTACTACTTAGTAATAAGTAGATGAGCTATTGATACATACAACATCAGTTCAGTTCAGTCGCTCAGTCGTGTCCGACTCTTTGCGACCCCATGAATCGCAGCACGCCAGGCCTCCCTGTCCATCTCCATCTCCTGGAGTTCACTCAGACTCACGTCCATTGAGTATGTGATGCCATCCAGCCATCTCATCCTCAGTTGTCCCCTTCTCCTCCTGCCCCCAATCCCTCCCAGCATCAGAGTCTTTTCCAGTGAGTCAGTTCTTCGCATGAGGTGGCCAAATTACTGGAGCTTCTGCTTTAGCATCATTCCTTCCAAAGAAATCCCAGGGTTGATCTCCTTCAGAATGGGCTGGTTGGATCTCCTTGCAGTCCAAGGGACTCTCAAGAGTCTTCTCCAACACCACAGTTCAAAAGCATCAATTCTTCGGCGCTCAGCCTTCTTCATAGTCCAGCTCTCACATCCATACATGACCACAGGAAAAACCATAGCCTTGACTAGACGGACCTTAGTTGGCATAGTAATGTCTCTGCTTTTGAATATGCTATCTAGGTTGGTCATAACTTTTCTTCCAAGGAGTAAGTGTCTTTTAATTTCATGGCTGCAGTCACCATCTGCAGTGATTTTGGAGCCCCCCAAAATAAAAGTCTGACACTGTTTCTACTGTTTCCCCATCTATTTCCCATGAAGTGATGGGACCATAGATATATTTAAAAATAATTATGCTGAGTGAATGAAGCAAGGTGAAAAAGAGAACATATTTTATGATTTCATTTATAGGAAACACAAACTAAATCTTCAGTGACTGAAAGATCAGTGGCTGCATGGAGAAGGGTAGGGCAAGTCAACTTGAAAAACTGAGTAAAATTTGTGCCCCATTGATTCAATGAAAGCTATAAAACATTGCCCAAAGAAATCAAACAGCTTCATAAATGGAAAGATGTATCATACATCTGAATCCGAGGATTCACTATTATTAAGGGGTAAGTTCTCCCCAAACTGATTTATAGATTCAAAGCAAGCACAGTCAAGATCCCAGAAGGCTTTCTTAGAAAACTGAAATTGACAGCGGTTCTAAAATTGAAATGGAAACACAATGGACCTGAAAAAGCCAAGGCAGTTTTAAGAAAGAAGGACAAAATTATAAGACTGCCTTATTTTAAGACATAGAAAGCTAACGTAATCAAGACCCTGTGGTATTGGTGTAAACTTAGACGTGTAGATCAGTGAAACAGGATATAAAGAGTCTAGAAATAGACTCCATGCGTGGTCAGTCAGTTTTCTGCAAAAGACCCAAGTCAGTTCAGTAGAGGTGGAATCAGCTTTTCACTACATAGTGCTGGAGCAATTTGATATTCATATGTCAGTTCAGAATAAATCTTGTCCTAAATGCAAGAACTAAAATCATAAAAACGTCTTCAAGGTAACAGTGAAAAAAGTTCTAGTGTGCCTGAGCTAAGCAATGACTTTTTTTTAAAGTAAGAGACAAATAACATAATTTATAAAAGAAATCATTGGGTTTCATCAAAATTAGCAACACTTAAAAAGGCACTTCTAAGAAAATAAGGCAATTTATAGACTGAGAAAAATATTTTCAGTATATATAAAGAACTATTCACACTTCTATAATGAGAAAACAAGTCAATTAGAGATTTGAGCAGTTCCTTCATAAAAGAAAATATAAAGGTATAGACTAACATATGGAAAAACTCTCCACCTTATAATCATTAGGGCAATTCTACGGTAAAAGCACAATGACTTATCACTATATACCCACTGCTGCTGCTGAGTTGCTTCAGTCGCGTCCGACCCTGTGTGACCCCATAGATGGCAGCCCACCAGGCTCCCCCGTCCCTGGGATTCTCCAGGCAAGAACACTGGAGTGGGTTGCCATTTCCTTCTCCAATGCATGAAAGTGAAAAGTGAAAGTGAAGGCGCTCAGTCGTGTCCAACTTCGCAATCCCATGGACTGCAGCCTACCCACTACTATGACTAAATAAAATTGGAAATACTGACAGTGCCACACGTTGGTTAGATTGTGGAGCAACTGAGAACTCTCATAACATTGTTGGTAAAAATGTGAAATGGTACAACCAGTTTGGAAAAACGTTTAGCAGATTCTCATAAAGTTTAAAAGAAAAAAAAAAGTTTCACTTTTCTATGACCCAGATTCCAAAAGAAATTCATAGCCTCATTCATAATATAGAAAACCTAGGTACATCAACTTGCAAATGGAGAAACAATATGGAATACCTATGCTGTGCAATATCATTCTGCAATAAAAAGAAATAAACTCCTGATATATCCAGCAACATGGATAAATCTCAGAACTGTTATACTGAGAGAATGAAGCCACATGCAAAAGACCACTTACTGACATGCTCTGCACATAAAATTCTAGGAAAAACTATGTTGCCAGGGGTGAGGGCGGACCTGACAGCTAATGAGCAGAAGGGACTTTTCAGGATGGAAATGTTCTCTTATGATCGTGATGATGGTTAGATGACTGTGTGCTTTCATCAACACAGACTGTGAACTGCTGATTCTATTATAAGTAAATTGTTTTCCAGTCCTGGAGAAAAATTGTGGGATGCAGCTAAAGCAGTTCTTCGGGGAAATTTATAACAAGCAAATGCATATAATAGGAAAGAAGAAAAGGTTAAAAGCAGTCACCTAAAGTTTGTTCTATTTTAAGGAGCTAGAAAAAGAAGAGGTAAGTTAAACTCAGAGCAAGTAGAGAAGGAAAGGATAAAGATAAATGCTAATAAAATCAATAAGCTAGAAAACAGAACAGAAAACTAATAGACACCAAAATTGACGTTTTGAAAAAATTAACAAAATTGATAAATCCCTAGCCAAACCACTCAAAACAAAGGAACACAACTTATCATTATTAGGAATGAAAAGGAATTAAGGAAAGGTTGCCATTATAGATCTTACAGGCATTTAAAGAGTATTATAACAAAGAAGGGCTTAGAGGAAGACATAGGCAGAACTCTCTCTGACATAAATCACTGCAAGATCTTTATCAATCCACTGCCTTGAGTAATGAAAATAAAAACAAAAATAAACAAATTCGACTTAATTAAATTTAAATGCTTTTGCACAGCAGAGGAAACCGTAAACAAAAAAAGACAATCCACAGAATGAGAGGAAATATTTGCAAACAAAGTGACCAACAAGGGGTAAATCTCCAGAGCATACAAACAGCTCATGCACTTCAATGTCAATAAAACAAACAATCAAAAAAGTGGGCAGAAGATCTAAGCAGACATTTCTCCAGAGAAGATGTACAGATGATCAAGAGGCACATAAAAACATGCTCAACATAACTAAGTAATCCACACATCACTAGAGAAATCCAAATCGAAACTACGGTGAGGTGTCGCTTCACATTGGTCAGAATAGCCATCATGGAAAACATCAGCAGACAGTGCTGGGGAAGGTGTGGAGAAAGGGAAACCTCTTCCACTGCTGGTGGGAATGTAAATTGGTACAACCATTAGGGAGAACAGTACAGAGGCTCCTTAAAAAACCAAAAATAGAGCTACCCATGATCCGGCAGTCCTACTCCTGGGCCTGTATCTGGAGAAAACCATGATCTGAAAGAGTCCATGCATTCATTGCAGCACTGTGTACAGTAGCCAAGACATGGAAGCAGCCTAAATGTCCACGGCGGAGGAGTGGATAAAGATGTGGAGAGAGAGATATATATTTTAACATTTTTGTAGAGGCAGAGGATGGGATGGTTAGCATCACAGACTCAATGGACATGAGTTTGAGCAAACTCTGGGAGATAGTGGAGGACCGAGGAGCCTGGCGTGCTGCAGTCCCTGGGGTCTCCAAGAGCTGGACACAACTCAGTGGCTAAACAACAAAGCATAACCGAGTTAGTGAGTCACAGCGATAAGGACATGTAATTCAGATCAGTGCTGTTTCCCCCTGCCATGCCAGCTGTAAAGATGCCGTTGTGTAACTGTTCCATTTTTGCCTCTGTGCCACCCAGACCGGTTTGTTTGGAACCTCTTTTTGGTGAAGGTAAAAACACCTGAACATTTTGCTTCATATTTTAATATTCACAAATAATCCATATAGTCAGGAAAACAGAATCTATACTAACGGTTTCAATAGAATGGATTTAACGTGTGAAAATTTCTAGTACAAGGTGTTAGAGAGTTGAGAGGGCAGAGAGTGAATACTGAAAGTACAAAGAGTTAACAATTCCAGAGTGTATCCACCACCCCTAGGATGGGAGAAGCAAAGGAAGAGAGGGAAGAGGGTGGGGGTGTCAGAACCTGGAAGGGTGGGAGAGACACCCCGTCCCACTCCCTTCCTGCCAGGGCTGGGCCTTAGACCTCTGAGGTGGGTGGGGCTACTGGCTGCTATTGCTGGTAACTCCAAGAGGTCAAGATGAAGTTGGTTCTGCCAGGAGAGGTTAGAACCACCTGCCGACATGGGTGAAATGCCACGCTGTTGGGGAAAAGCAGGCAAAACAGAAGTACTTTTCTTCTCCTTTTCTCCAGTTTTCTAATTTCTATCTGGTGCCCCTATTGACAGAACCTAACAGGAAGTCACCATGAGATATTTGTTGAGTCTCAGCCCCCACATCACAAGGCAGAATTTAGGGTCTAGGAGCTGCAAGTCCACCACCCCTTCGGCTACTCCACAGCCCCCATACACCTTTCTACGCATATTGGTACTTCCATGCAGCAGCAACTTTGTTCTTCCACTGAGAAGATGTAACTATCCTTTATGCAGAGAGAGGCCTCACGTTCCCTCCCCAGAAGGGGAGTAACGAAGTCCCAATGGTCATAAATATCAATGTCTGTGTAATGATGAATTCCTTCTCTAATTTAGTCACAGGTCTCCTTAATATTTTATACCTTAATGAATAAATTCCAGGCTTCCAATTCTGGACAAGATTGAGCAAGCACATCCCATCTTGTTTCTGGAAAAGAAAGACGGACTGGTTAGGATCCTCAGGACTTAAGAGATGTTCCAGCAGTTCCCTTGGATTTTTTTTTCCCCTTCCTTTCTTCCTCCGTTTCTCCCTGCCTCTCATACACCTTAGCCTCAGAGCTAGAGATGGCTATGGCACAGGGACAGGTAACACGCTAAACAAATGTGCAGACAGCCATCCCCCACTTCCTCTTGTAAGGGCTGGGAAGAAGGCAGAGAGGCAGATGGAACCTTCCGACCATACCCGCTGTACACCAGGCAAACGCCACCAAAGAAGCCATATGTCCCCCTGCCAGCTAGAGGCTGTGGTTATAGAGATTGTCTACAGAGCTCTGCCGTCCATCCCCATCCTGCACTAACAGGAGCAGAGACGGCGCTCCTGCCCTGCCCCCTGTCCACTCTGGGGACTGTGAATGGAGCCCACCTGACCATCCATGTCCTCCATGAAGCGAATGTCAGCAGAGAGGCAGCTGCAGAGACTGTTGTCGGGGTGGGGGGAATCCAGTCTGCCATCCCCAGCCTGCACCAGACAACGGGGCAGCAAGAGGCAGCGTCGCATCCCTTCCCAGCTAGAGTGGAGGGAAGGTTGCGTTAGGGAGGGGTTCTTTAAATCTGTGTGTGAAGTTCTGAGCACACTAGTGCTCCTCTCCCTTCAAAGCAGCCCATGCATGAAACTGACCAGAACCAACACAAGAAAAGCTATGAGAAATAAACTATGGTGTAGAATACTGCCCAGGTTCCAGAGTGGCCCCTGGGTAGCATGCAAGTTGGGTAGACCAGAATAGCCCCAATATAGTCTTTGAAAATTAAATTGATATTCAGCCCACAGAAGTGGATCAGGACATGCATTCTGAACCTAAACTCCATGCTAAAATTGAACACGTACAAGGCAGCAGCATTGCATAGTAATACTCAACATGTTCAGGAAAAAATCCAACATTACTCTCATACAAAGAACCAGGGAAATTGCAGCCTTACTGAGAAAAGATAATCAATAGTTGCCAACACCAAGATGACACAGATGCTGGAATTCTTAACCAGGATATTAAAACCGCTGTTTAAAAAAGAATCCTCTAATAAGCAATTGAGAGCACTGTTAAGTGGAAAAAATAGAAAGTTTCCACTTTCAGCAAAGAAACAGAAGATATAAAGAAAAACCAGATGGTAATTTCAGTACTGAAAATTTCAGTAACCAAAATTTAAAACTTGATGGGCTCAATCAGTGAATGAAAATAACAGGAAAGAATTGGTGAACTTGAGGATGAAACAATAGGAAGTATCCAGTCTAAATAGCACGGAGAAAATAGATTGGAAAAAAAAAACAAAAAGTGGACAGACACTCAGGGGCTGCTGGGACAGTCACAAAAGATATAACATTCATGTCATCAGAGTCCCAGGAGAGGAGAAAAAATGTGGGGCAGAAAAAATATTTGGCGAAATAATGGCTGAAAGCTTGCAAAATTTGTCTGTAAGGTCATTAAATTTATAGACTCAAGAAGCTGAGGAAACCACAAACATCCAAAGAATAAGTTGTATAAAGTATGTACCTTGTATATACCAAGTAAATCCTGGCAGTAATTCTTGTATCAAATAGTCATTGGAAGAGAAGAGGAGACAAATAAATTGGGATGTATATGCATAAGGAATGGGGCCTCCCTGTGGCGCAGACAGTAAAGCATCTGCCTGCAATGCAGGAGACTCAGGTTCGATCCTTGGGTCGGGAAGATCCCCTGGAGAAGGAAATGGCAACCCACTCCAGTATTCTTGCCTGGAGAATCCCGTGGACGGAGGAGCTTGGTGGGCTGCAGTCCATGGAGTCTGATGCGTAAGGAAAGAAGAAAGGCTCATGGCTGCTCTTTTCTTGCTCCGGCAGCTTGGTCCTGAGCAGCTACCCATCTCCTCTCCCTTTGTTCTCAGCCAGCGCTCTAGCAGGTTTATTACAGACCCAGTTTCTTCAATGGCTCTAGTACTATTCAGACTCTCTATTTCTTCTTGTGTTAAGTTTTTTTGATAAGTTGTGTTTTCCAAGGACTCTGTTTATTTCATCTAAATTGTGAAATGCATTGCTATAAAATCATCCAGAGCATTATCTTGTTATTGTTTATAAATTCTATAGATTTTGAAATGATGTGTTTTTTTTCATTCTTGATAATTTTCATTTTCCCTCTTTTTCTTGATCAGCCTTGGTGAAGGAATGTCAATGTCATATTCTTTGCAAAGAATCAACTTTTGATTTTGTTATACACTTTTCTTTAGTGTTTACTTGTTTTATATTTATTAACTATTCTTTTCTTGATTAATCTCTTCCTCAGTTTCAGGAGTTTAAGTTGCTGTTACTTTCCTAACCTCTTGGCTTGATAGTTTAGATCAGTGATCTCAATATTCATTTTTAGAATATTTGCATTTCAAGCTGTAAATTTCTCCTTAATTAGGGCTTTAGGTGCCGTTCCAAGTTTTGACTTGTTCTATTTTATTATCAAGTTTAAAATATTTTCTAATTTCTATTGTAATATCTTCTTTGACCCATAAAAACATTAATATATTGCATACTTTTGTCAGTTTTAAAAATTATGTTTTTCTTATTGATTTCTGATTTGGTTCCACTGTGGTCAGAAAATGTACTGCATAGGCTTTCATTGTTTTGGAATTTATTTAGACTCTATGGCTCAGTAAAAGGTCTATTTTGGTAGATGTTCCGTAGGCCCCTAGAAAGACTAGACACTCTGCAGCTGAAGACTTAACGGCCTTAGTAGGTCACTTAGGTGAGGTTAGGTACATTGGCACCTTTAATATAATCAAAATTTTTTATTTGAAATTTTTTATTCTTCTCTAGAATATGCAACTTTGTTTCTTCTGATTTGGTTTGGTTGTGTGTGTCTATAGCCTTTATCATTTCTGTAGTAGTTACAATCACAATCTTCTTTTAAATAAAAAATGGTTTAAACAGTGCTTAATATGTGGGAATCAAAGGAAAACCATGAGGCAGACCTTTCTTACTGTGACTCCAGAGACAGAGGCGTCTCCCACATGGGAATTTTTCCGAAAGGGGCAGCCAGCGGCCCTCCAGCGTCCAAGGTGGTTTTACTAGTCCTGCCTGGAGCTGAAAAATAGGCCAGATGACTTCCCCCAGTCCCTCAGCTGTAATGAATCTAAGGGATCAGAAGTCAGGCAAACGTGTAAGGTGGGGTTTCATATGAAATAGTATCCAATGCTATGCGTAGGAAGTGCCAGACTCCCTCTGAGGATCCAGGGGTATTTGGAGGTGGTGCCAGCAGCGCGTTAGGAGTGGAAGGGAGAAAGGGCCGCTGCCTTAGTGAAGGAGAGTGTGGTGACCGGGGCCTGTTTGGATCATGGTTCTGCTGTCCCTCTTCAGACCTAACATGCAGGCTCAGGCCCCAGAGTCTCTCACAAACCACAGGGCAATCTCACAAACAGGCATGTCTCTCACCAACCAGGGCATTTTAAAGCAGAGCTGCTTTTGGAGGGTTGGAAGCATCACTCCACAGAGATGGTTTTAAAGCACCAGGCTCCACGGGTTGCTTAAGGGGCTTGGAGCAGAAGCTGAAGGCAGCTCGGTGGTGGTACACTCCCTGCCTGAGCTGTGAGAAAGGAAGGCAGCCCCATGCAGGGATGAAAGCAGTGATGGAGGAAGATCTCTGCTACCTGGGCTGTTAGCTTGAAACCGCTCATGACCTCTGGAATCCCTTTTCCGGAGGCAGTTGTTGGAGCCACAGCAGTGCTCAGCCAGCCTCTGCGAAACAATAGCTCACGAAGGGAATGTTGAGGCTGTCCCGGGATCCCCCAACAAGGCTGCTGCACCAGCCTGGTTCAGAGAGGATCCAAACCTCCCTGTGGCGGGTGCCATTCATTGCACCCCAGGCAGAAAGCTGTCTTGGTGTCAGAACGGGAAGGGAACCTTGGAGACCATTCTATCACTTCATGCTTTATTGCTGAGAAAACTGAGGTGTGAAGAGGTTATGTTACTTCTCTAAGGTGTTAAAAGTATGTTGACTATAACCCTTTAAGGGACACCCTAGCAAGTTCTCGGGACTGAAAGGCCAGACCCTATAAGAAAGCCTTCTTTTTTTTTTTTCCTTCCAGTGTCTGTGACTTGAGCACATAGACATTTGGATTCAAGACTTAATGCCTGGGTATCATTATTTAATTGGAAGAAAACACAGGGGTCATTTGCCTGTTTAAATGGGTCGTATTCCCTGTTGGAAGGCAAAGAGCTTTGGGAAATGTTACATTCTCTAGCCAGCCCCGAAATCAGGAGCAAAAGAGTGATCTTCCCTGGCCCTGCATGTTTCTGACTTGTTTGACAAGCTCTAGTGAGCTACCAGATGTGGAAATTCTTTTCAGCCTGGGATAATTTATTTATCTGTTTATGTATTTTACCAGGAAAGTATCTATTGAGTATCTTGATACTCATTTGCAAGGAGCTCCTGGGGGAACAGTAGCAGTGTATAGTGTTACTCGAATGTTTGATTCCCCCCCCCCCCACAACGTCCGTCTGCTTTTATTTCAAACCTAAAGAGCTGAGAAATAAAATGAAACTTGTTCCTTCTCCCCTCCCCCGCCTTTCAGAGAGGCCGTTTAAAACATGTGGCAGAAAATGAGCCATGCAGACTTGGCTGGCTGTATGAACCCGGGAATTTATTTTTCCTTTCATACTTTGATCCTCATTTCCAACCATAAAAATTATTGGTAGCACTGAAGTGTTGAACATTTTTCACCTGAGAGATGTGGAACTCTCTTGGCTAATAATCCTGGTTATAAAGTCAGTCGTTCGCGTGGGGCTGAGAGTTGACTACGAGCAGCCATGTGCTGTTTGGCCCACAAAGTGCTGATCCCTTCCTCTGCTGCCTCCACACCCCGTAGGTGGCAGCCGCTGGGTAAACGGCTTGGGTGCTAATAAATTATGAGAATTTATCTCTGCTATTTTGTTCACAACTCCACAAGGTGATGGCAGGTAAAGAATCAGGAGAAGACAGCAGAATAGTTTGGAAGGCCCCACTTTTTTTTTTCCCTTGAGGACTCGAAACCATCTCCGGGTGGGTTTTCCTGCTGTAGAAGCACCAAGAGGAAAAGCACCTACGTTAGAACATGCTGGGTGAGTGTGGTCACACGGGGGACTCGTACGCCAATGGACGTGGTGGGGGCAGAACTTGCATTTGGGTTGACATCGGAAGCTGGGGTTGGTTCACCCATGTAGGGCCAGGTGACGGACAGGCTAAGAGGTCAGCTGAAAAGTCGAAGGCAGTGAAAAGGTGTTGTAGGTTTGCAAAGACATATATGGTCCAGTCAGTGAGATCACAGGATGAATTAGAGGTGACAGGTTGAAGACAGGAAAAGCCAGTTAGATAATGGTCGTGGTGGCTTAACGTTCACCTGGGTTGAAGAACAAAGGGAGAAGGGAAAGACGGGTGCCTCTAGGGCTCGGATTTGATTGGTGTTGAGGGAGCTTGGCTAGTTGGAGAATTCCAGAGCTGAGCCTGTAGTATCTAACAGTTACATTTTAAATAGAATCAGTTAACTTTAAAGGTCTCTATATATTCATCCAGTGAGAGATGATATATTCTGTGATTCTAAGTAAACCATCCCGCTTTTTCTCTTCTCACTAGAAGAACAGAAAGATGGAAACAACCTATCATAGACTTCATAACAACTCTTTTAAAAAGCTGGTGGGTAACTTTTGAAGAGGAAGAAAGGCTATCTCTGTCCTCCTGGGCGCCCCCTCTGAGCCGCCTGCAGGGTCAGGGCCTCAGACAACGCGTCTTGGGCTGGGTCTCACCGACCTGTGGCTGTGATCCTTCCGACAGGGAATTAACTGCTGTCCTCGCTAGACTTCAGCCCTAGAGTCCTAAATCTGAAATTGTGCTCAAGAGTTGTTGGGAATCCAGGGAGGGTTTTCTTTACGGTACTTGGAGCTACCTGTCTCATCCTGCCGTGGGCCCTACAACAGGCCCCACGACACCCTGTGGTTTCACCTAGGGCACCAAGAAGCTGGGTTCTTACAGCCCACATGGATGAAAAACAAAGCCTCCATAAAGGAGAGCCCAGATGCAGATAACAGCCCGCAGGGGGAACCAGCGCCACGGGTTCCCGTCCCTCGGCATGTGGTCTGACCCAGAGGCTGCCTGGAGGGACTGGGGGCTCAGGTGTCTCCTGCTCCTCTCTGGATGATGGGCTGTAGCAGCAGCTCCCCGTGGAGCCAGGGCAGGAGTCGGTCCACATGGCTGCTCAGGCGTCCCAGCGAGCCAGGCCTGTCCCTGTCTGGGACATGGGCAAACTCAAACCTTGCTAGAGCAGTTCTGGATCAGCATTCATTTGTACTGGGTCTGTGCTCAAGCTTTACAATAGCTAGCTCCATTTTGCCAAAGCTGAGCTTTTTTTTTTTTTTGGAATGTAATTGCTCTACAGTGTTGTGTTACTTTATAATGTTGTGTTAGTTTCTGCTATACAACAACATGAAACAGCCACACACACACACACACATGCACACACACCCTCCTAGGAGCCTCAACAACATGAAACAGCCACACACACACACACAGACAGACACACACACACACACACACACACACACCCTCCTAGGAGCCTCCCACCCACCCCCTCCTGCCCCTCTGGGTCCTCATGGAGCAAGAAGCTGAGCTCCCTGTGCTGCACAGCAGCTTCCTGCCAGAAAGCTGAGCTTTTTGAAAACCAAAGGCTGTCTGGGACTTGCGATGACTTCTCCATTTAGAGTCTGAAGAAGCCGATGACTGGAAGCTGTCTGTGAGCCTTGTGTATTACATCCGAGTGGGTGACAGTTCTCCCCGGAGTCCCTTTCCTGGGCCTGGCCACCCTGCGGGTCAGTAGAGTGTGGACTGTTGAAAGGACATCTGTCTGTCTTTCTCCTTTCCTTTTATTCACGTGAAGAGCTGCCTTTATAGAGATTGTTGTCTCGAGATGAGAGAACGAGCTGGAATGAAAGGACCCGCTGGTGAGGGAGTGACTCGTTCTGTGAGGGTCCCTGCCCACCAGGTTCAGTCAGAGCATCCCTCGCAGGAGACCCGAGGAAGACGGGTCGGAGGGAGTTGTCCTCCCTAGAGCATGACCTCCCTGGGGTCCTCTCCACATCACTTCAGGCTCCCAGTCTCCAGCCTGTAGGAGCCCTGAATCCTCTGTTAGGCCTAGGCTGTCTCCAGCCTACACTGATTTGCACCCAGACTCGAGGGGCCTGGAAAGCAGCTAGTTTTCAAGTGCCGCGCTGCCCACGAGCTGCTGAAAGCGGACCCCAAGCAGCGGGCCCGGGCCCACGGAGGTGCTGAGAGAAGCTGCCATGAGGTTTGACCTCTCGGAGCTTTCCTAAAGCACCCAGTCCCCGTCGGAGAGTAAGTCAAACAAATATTAAGGGAAGGAAATCGAATATGTCTGCTGAACTTTGAAATAACATCTGATGGTTTAAAAAGAAAAAAAGCCCCCAGTTGGGAATTAAAGTAGAGTGACACTTTTTCCTTCCCCACTGAGCAGAGTAAAACAGCAGGCCCAGAATTTGTTTGCCTAGCCGTTAATGAAACAGTAAATGGAGGACTCGGGCCCCTTATCCTGAAGAGGAGGGAGGTGCTGCCCACTGGCACGTCCGACCACCGAAGGGCGTCTCCTCGCAGTCTCCCATCCCACAGAGGTGATTTCATGGTTTTCCGTGGAGCTTTGTGCCGGTGAGGGAAGAGCTCGCTGACCTGTCCACTCCCTGCCCTCTGTGACCGCCCCCCACGCCCCGCTTCACCATCTTTTCTGTCCGCAGCACCGCCAGGCCCACCTGGCTCTGCAGTTCTCTGCCTCAAGAATGAATGCTTGTAATGTGGAATAGTTATTTTAAAGAGGTGTTGGTCCACTTGATGGTTTAAAGAATGCATACTTTCCCTCCCCCTATTCTAAAGGAGATAACTGTCATGATATTCCAGCCCTGACAGGATCCATATGTTTGCGGGTTATTGTTCCAAAACCTGCCTTTTGTCTCTTTGGGATTGATTACAGACCTTGGCTGCCCCAGGAATCCAGAGCTTCAGGATTTGGGGATAGAGGGAATTTGTCTTGCATGGACTGCTTCTCTGCCTTGATTTTGATGGAGGTGCTTAGAGGAGGTGTGTGGGCAGGACTTGGCATGGGACCAGGGGAAATGAAACCCACCGCAGCTCTCTCAGGAGGGCAGTGCCTGCAGCCCTCCGAGCAGGATTCTGTGGTGGGGTCCCCGAGTGTGAAGCTACACCATTCATCGCCAGTTATAAAGCTGCTTGCAAAGTCAGGACTTTGAGACAGTGGTTGGTGGGTGTCATTGCATTAGACAGAGCAATTCCTGGTTTTGAAAGAAGAGAAAGAAACAAAACTTTAAAGGAATGGAATATTCCCCTAATCTTGGGCATGTCACATCTGGGAGAAGGAATCTCAGGAAAGCAAGGTGGGCCAGTGGGTGTGATATATACAGTTCACTTCTCAGATCAGATTTATTTCTCGGTGCTCCAAAATTGGTGTGTACGGTTCACCTTAATCGTGATTATAGCTGCTACTATCTGTTGGCTGCTTTAGAGTAAGAGTTGGCAGCCTTTAAAAGTAAAATTTCTAGGATCCCATCTAGCCTTTGGGTTGGGCTGTAGATTTGAGAGGTGGGGCAGAAGTCCTGAACACATGTGAACACTGCCCCTGGAGAAGGAAGGAAGGGGCTAACTTCTTATAACCAAGGTCACTAATTATATCCACGATATAGATCTGGGGCTGGACTGACAAATTTCCCTTGAGCGCAATCCATCCAGACAGGCTTATCTGCCTGGTTTACTGGTGTATGCCTAGAGTGAGCGTGATCCATCCAGACAGGCTTGTCTCCCTGGTTTACTGGGGTATGCCTAGAGTGAGCGCGGTCCATCCAGACAGGCCTGTTGGCCTGGCTTGCTGGTAGATGCCTAGAGTGTATGCCTGGTTTGCTGATGGATGCCTAGAGCTTGACAAATAGCGGGTGCTCAGGAAATACTCATTGACCGAGTGGACTTAATGTGATTGGACATTGAATTTTCTTATTTATAGTTTCTGGGAGTGAAATTATAAGGTGTTTTTCAAAGTTAAGTGACTCCATATTTTGTATTCAGGGGGAGCTATCTGGTCTTCTCTGGGTTAGCAAAGAGTAAAACTTTGTACTAGTTATTTATCTGATTGAGGGAAGTGGAGATTTTAGCTGAACTTTGTAATTTAATAACTTTCTTTTCCTTTCTCCCCTTAAAATTCATGAAGCTTTTTCCTTCTTCCTGCTTTACCACCCCCGACTTAACTCATTTTTTTTTGTTTTGTTTTTTGTACTTTTTCCTGCATGCTTACTTTATTTCATCTCCAGTTTTTTAATGGAAATGCCATTAGCTTTTCTAAATAGTAAGCTCCTTAGTAACAAGAAATATGCTTTGTTTTTGTATTCACTCTTTGAAGTGTAATTCAGTCCCTAAAGATAGTTGGGGGCAGCTGATTTTTGCCCAAAGGTACAAATGCAATTTGGTGGAGGAAAGACAGCTCTGTTACATGATGCTGGACAAACTAGTCATCCATAGGTAAGACTTTAACCTTGACCTAAGCCTGACACCTTATAGAAAAATTAACTGGAAGTGAATCGTGGACTTAAATGTAAAACATAAAATTATACTACGTTCGGGAAAAAGCTTGAGAAAAATCTTTAGGATCTAGGACTAAACAAAGAGAAGCATGATTCATAAAAGGAAGAGTTGGTAAATTAGACCTCATCAGATTTTAAAACTTTTGCTCTTTGAAAGGCCTTGTAAAGACGATTAAAAGAGAAGCTGCAGATTGAGATGAAATATTTGCAAACAATATATCTAACAAAGGACTAAGCATCTAGGATATATAACTCTCAAAATTCAGTAGAAGAATTCAGTAGAAAACAGTAGAAGACGAACAGGCCAGTTGGAAAATGGACAAAGGACAGGAGCAGTGATTTCACTAAAGAGGAAATGCAGATGGCAGATAAGCCCATGAAAAGATGTTTGACATGCTTAACCGTTAAGGAAATGCAGATTAAAATGAGAATCATGTAATACCTGTCAGAATGGCCAAGATTTTTTTTAAAAATAGTGACTACAGATAAAGATGCAGAGAAACCTATTGAAGACGCTGAGAAACTGGATCTCTCGTGCATTACTGGTATGAAGGTAAAATGGTACAGCCACTGGAAACATAATTTGTGCCACTTCTTATAAAACTAAGCACGCAACTACCATATAACTCTGCAGTTGCACTCTTGGGCATTTATCCCAGAGGCAGTCAAATTTATGCCTCCACAGTGGGCACAATGACTCTTCATAATAGCTTCATTCGTCGTGCCAAAAAATGAATCAGCCCGGATGTCTTTCAGAGAATGAATACTAACCAACTGTGGTACATCCACGCCGTGGAATACCACTCACCAATGAGAAGGAGCAAACTGTTGATACACACAACCACTTAGGTGAATCTCTGGGGAGTTAAACTGAGTGAAAAAAACTAATCCTGAAAGGGTATATATGCTGTGTGGTTCCATTGATACATAGCCTTCTTGAAATTATGAAATTGTAGAGATAGAGAACAGATTCGCAATTGTCGGAGGGAATCTGGATGGGGAGGATCTTTAAAAGGTCGATAGGAGGGACCCTTGGTGCTGGCAGTGCTCTCGATCCTGGCTGTATCAGTGTCAATACCATGTGGTTAAGTCACACTGCAGTTTTGCAAGATGTTACCATTGGGGGAAACTAGGGAAAGATCTGGAGAAGGCACTGGCCCCCCACTCCAGCACTCTTGACTGGAAAATCCCATGGACAGAGGAGCCTGGTGGGCTGCAGTCCATGGGGTCGCTAGGAGTCGGACACGACTGAGCGACTTCCCTTTCACTTTTCACTTTCATGCATTGAAGGAAATGGCAACCCACTCCAGTGTTCTTGCCTGGAGAATCCCAGGGACGGGGGCGCCTGGTGGGCTGCCGTCTCTGGGGTCGCACAGAGTCGGACATGACTGAAGCGACTTAGCAGCAGCAGCAGGGAAAGGTCATACAGGATCTCTCTGCATTATTTCTTACAGCTGCTTTTGAATCCACAATTATCTCAAAATAAAATGTTGAATTGAAAAACCGTGAAAACTCAGTAAGTATCCAAGGGTTAAATGTGTAAATGAGTTAATAAATAGGAACACTCAAATCTCTTCATCCCTATACTATGACTTTACTTTGCTGTGGGATTGCTTTTCTAGAACTTCACAGCAGGATTAATATCTCTAAGATAGGTGGAATACTCTATCTCTAAGATGGGTGGAATACCTTTGAATCTTTAAAGAAAAGCTGTTGAGGGCATCATCTGTTTTGATGGTTTGGACTTTATTCTAGTTTTTGCCTTTTGTAGTAAACTGTCCCAAATCATTTTTGGGGACGTAGGTGGGGTCAAAATACATAAGGAATTTAAAAGAGTTCTTCTGCTTCTTGATTCTCCACCAAGATATTACGAAGTTTAGGCACATAAGGAGGGCACTATGGTGGATTAAAGAATCAGTTCAGAACCACATTTATGCTTCACAGTCAGCCAGGATTATAGTTTGTGGTCAATGCCGTTTCCTTCCTTTGCACAATAAGAAGAAAACAAACCTGGCCAGTTCCACGGTGTCTTCTGTGACAAGTGATCTGAGTCCCCAGGGCAGTGGCTTGAAGTCACGAGAATTTCTTTCTCTTGCTGGATGGAGCTGGTGTCTTTGGTCCCTAGTCAGTCAAAGCTAGCCTCACCAAGATCAACTTGAAATTTTGAAGGCTGGGTAATGGTTATTTACATTAGAAATAGAAACTTAGAGTCTCTGTTTATACCTCTTGCAGGATTTAAAGAGAGTAGCCATTTGGGTTACAATCATTGTTCTCCTTTTGGCTTCATTCAGTAATCCCCTGGGACTAGACTTAGAAACAGTATGACCCCCTCTCAACTGGAGTTGAAGTTATGGAAATAAAAATGATTTCACGTTTAGTGGGTCTTAAGGAGCGCAACATTTGAAAGCCCGTGACCTGACGCTGACCCGTGTCTTCCTCCTCCCATCCCCTCAAACTCATGTCACACCTCCCCTGCCTCTCTCTATTCTCTCTCAAGAGATTCATGGCCTCATGAAAAATACGGGTTGAGTTTAATCTTCTGTTCAGCTGCTCTTTGCTTGTCCTTCCCTCCTGGCCCCAAAGCCTCTGGGTCCCAGGGTTCCAGTAGGTGCTCGGGGGTCCTGCGTGGCATCTCACTCGCTTGCTGACGCGAGTTCCTTCTCTCAGTGGGTGAGCCTCTGGCTTTCTCTGCTGAATGGAAACCGTGTTCACGACGAGCCTTGGGCTATCAGAAGACAAGTGCTGAGGGGAGCAGAAGGTCTTGTTGTTTTCCCCGCCGCCTCTCGCTCGCTGTCCTGTTCCCTCCCTGCTCATTCCAGGTGCGTGTGGGACCCTTGACTATCTCTGCCACCAGCTGCAGCCAGCTGAGCACACTGACACCAGTGTGACCTCAGACGCCGTCACCTGACTTCCTTGACAAGTGAGGGTCTGAGCTGGGGAAGAGGAGGTGCTTTTTAGAACCAGGAGAGCGGGCGACCACAAGACTTCATGAGCAGAGGCTGGACGGGAAGTTAGGCGGGACCACATGGTGTGACCTCGGGACCGCCGCCTCCTCTCCAGCCCTCATTTCCCATCTATCCAGGGAGAGGATACCGGACCAAGTGACCTCTGCCTTCCCGATGACCCCCGAGGTAGCGTGGACGGGGCTCTGCAGCTTAGACTGCCCATGGGACCTCCATCTAGGGAGAGAGGGGAAAGGTTTACTGGCACACACTCCTCTTAGCAGCTGTGGCCAGCCCTGATCTGGCTCCTTAGCTTCACCACTGCCCCAGGCCTGAAGAAAGGGCTTGAGAGGAATGGTGATCATGTACCCCAGCATCAGAGCACTACATCCAGCCGGATGAATAGGGTGAATAGGGTTGCTGCCAAAACCCAGAAGCCTTCCCATGGTGCTGCTCTTGCCATTGGCTTATTTTAATCAGAACCCCACCTTGGGTTGGAAAGGTCTCTGGGGCAGACTGAAGTGATCTACCTAATAACAGGTAAAGCTTAATACACAACGCAGCATGTACACGCGTTTGTGAAAACCCATCAGCATTAGGGCACTCCAGATGACAGCTTCGGGGCTCACCGGCTCTAGGTGCCCAGCATGAACATTTAATGATGTTGGTGATAGACAGGGAGGCCTAGCATGCTGTGATTCATGGGGTCGCAAAGAGTTGGACACGACTGAGCAACTGAACTGAACAACCACCCTTGACGAAAACTACCATCCACCATTGTAATTAAAAGCATGAGCTGAAAACAGGGCCAGTCAGTCCCTCCATCCTACTTCATCTCAGGAAATTCCAAATATAAAAGGTGAGCTTTGCTCCCAGAGGGCTGAGAGTGAGTCCAATAACCGGCTCCTCTGTAGAAACCAGCTAGAAATTGGAACCCCGGCAGCCTCCCCCTCTCCCATCTGGGGAGCACGCAAGACAAGCCCGACGGGAAGGATGGCCACTAATTGCGAGGCGTTTGCACGTCGGGTTCCTTGCAGCGCTGCCCTGACTCACCTGCGCACGTGGCCGCAGGGTGAGGGCTGGGTCATAGTGTTCTATTCCGCTTTGATGGTCAGGGACTGACGCAATCGAGGGGATGTATGCAAGGAGAGGAATGAATCCTAGCCCCGTTTGGGGTACCTTGGGCCCACCGTCCCCCGTTTCCCTCACCACTTCTTAGTCCGTCTCTTGGTTCACGAGTCCCAGTCATGTGGCCTTCTTCTCAGGCAGTGGCAGTATCCTGTGGAGCTCTGCCTTTGAAAGTGTGATGACTGCAGTGGCCACTTCAGAGGGTCCCTTTCCCCCTGGAGCTAACCTGTGAGCTCATCAGACATCCCAGATGGGCGCCACCTGTTGCTATACCTTCCCCACCCGCTCACCCCCTGACACCTAGTCTGTTTCCTGAATCTGACTGTGGTTAGCACACACCCTGAGTTTAAAATGCACTTGCTTAGCTGGCTTAGAATATAGTGCATTATCCTCTTTTCAGGAACATTTATTGGGTACCTGTATGTGTATGGCATTTTAAAAACAAAGTTGAATAATGCAGACCAGCAACTGATCACAGTTGCTGAATTAGTTTCCTTGGAAATAGGTTAGTGGGGAAGAAGATATAAGAATTTAGGCCTGAAAGTGCGTTAGAGGTCATTTAATCCAACCCCTCATTTTGCAGAGGGGAGAGAGGAATCAGGGCAACTTGAATAGGTCTGGGACACAACTTGTCCATGGCAGAACTGTTCCTAGGTATACGTTAACCATGTCCCGCGGTGCACTTTCTGTAGGCATCAGTCAGGGCTACCTCCTTTGCCTTTTAAACAAAGGTGGAAGATCTTAGTTTTATCCTCTAGGAGTGGGAAGCCACAAAAGACGTCAGGAAGCTTACAAAAGAAAATATATATATATAAGTAGGTAACTCTGAAGATAGACACATGAGCACAGCTGGCAGTCCAGAGAGGAGGAGATTTCCATAATCCAAGTAAGAAGTGGTTGGGACCAAGATTATAAAAATTAGAATGGAAGGAAATAGGATGGTATTATGTTGTTGCCGTCTTTGTTGGAATAGTGATATAAAAAGTGAAAGTGAAGTCGTGTCCAACTCTTTGCGACCCCATGGACTGTAGCCTACCAGGCTCCTCCCTCCATGGGATTTTCCAGGCAAGGATACTGGAGTGGGTTACCATTTCCTTCTCCAGGAGATCTCCCCAACCCAGGGATTGAACCCAGGTCTCCCACATTGTAGGCAGACGCTTTACCATCTGAGCCACCAGGGAAGCCATCTTTGTTGGAATAGTGATATAGAAGTGAAGTCGCTCAGTCGTGTCCAACTCTTTGCGACCCCATAGACTGTAGCGTACCAGGCTCCTCTGTCTATGGGATTTTCCAGGCAACAGTACTGGAGTGGATTGCCGTTTCCTTCTCCAGGGGATCTTCCCAACCCAGGGCTCGAACCCAGGTCTCGGCCCCAAATATAAGGACTGTTTGGATTTCCCTAGTGGCTCAGATAGTAAAGAATCTTTCTGCAGTGCACAAGACCAGGTTCAGTCCCTAGGTCTGGAAGATACCCTGGAGAAGGAAATGGCAACCCACTCCAGTATTCTTGGCTGGGGAATCCCATGGACAGAGGAGCCTGGAAGACTACAGTCCATGAGTCACAAAGAGTAGGACACAACTGAGCAACACACACATGCGTGCACACACACATGCGCGTGCGTGTGCACGCACATGCACACACACACACACAAGGACTATTCGGATCACTGCCAAGCCCCTGATCGAGGCGTGGGTTTTGTTTTAACAGACATGGGCCTCTGTCTTCAAAGATGTGTGCAATTTAAAATAGATGACACTGTACACAAAAGATGTTGACAGTACAGGCAAGCAATTGAATGATGGCTTTGTGACTTGAACATATTAATAGCTCGGGGATCACTATTACTCCAACTATCGGGATGTAATGTGAAGTTTCAAATGCCTGCACTACAATATATAAAGGCATCTGTTAGTAATGACAAAAGGCTGACCCCAGAGCATTTCCCTGAAGTCAAAAGAAAAAAAGTGGAATTAGGGCGGGAGGTGGGGAGCGATGAGGGAAAGGGGGTCGAAGTCGGGTTCCCGCTCTTCTGGCTGGGAAAATGCTTTACTGTATACCTAATCGGGCTTCGTACTACACCCGGGCTCTGCGAGAAAGGGCCCGTCCCCTTCCGTTCCGCTCCGTTTTGATCCTGCAGTCAGCTGCAGAGTTATAGATGAAGTGACAAGGATGGTATCTTGATTGCATCCAGCTGCCTGGAGTAAGTCAAGGGCAGAGAGGCCCCGCCTGAGGAGCCGCGCTCGCTGAAGCCTCCAAAGGCGTCTGAGAGCCAGGACACCTCCGATGCTTTCAGAGCGGCGGTGTTCAGCGGTCTGTGACCCAGTGTCACTAAATTAAGTTTCCCCAGAGAGAAGCCTGGTAAGTGGCTTGAGCTCACAGGAAGAGCACTGAAATCAAAACAGCCTTCAACCCTAAAACTGAGCCCGTGTTGTTATTGTTGCTGTCAACTGGGGGCTTGAAAAGAAGAACCCCTTGGGAAGGTGATTTCACCTTCCTCCCCATGGATTAGAGAGCTGTGCTGTGCCTAGTCACTTAGTCGTGTCTGACTCTTGTGACCCCATGGACTGTAGCCCGCCAGCCTCCTCTGTCCATGGGGATTCTCCAGGCAAGAATGCTGGAGTGGGTAGCCTGTCCCTTCCCCAGGGGATCTTCCCAACCCAGGGGTCGAACCCAGGTCTCCTGCATTGCAGGCTGATTCTTTACCATCCAAGCCACCAGGGAAGCCCAGGAATACCGGAGTGGGTAGCCTGTCCCTTCCCCAGGAGATCTTCCCAACCCAGGAATTGAACCGGGGTCTCCTGCATGGCAGGCAGATTCTTACCAACTGAGCTACCAGGGAAGCCCCAGATTAGAGAGTTGACTCAAATACACGTGGGTGGGGGGAGATGGGATTCAGCTTCCATCCAACAGAGGTGCCAACGGAATGGATGCCCCCTGCCCTGCCCCTTCTCCTCTGCCTTGCCCGTCGCTGGTGCTGAGTGCAGTTGCTTGTGCTCGTAGCCCTCCAGAAATCTCTTTCATCCCGTTGAGATGAATTGCTGATGGTGGTTGTGATGTGGCTTGAACAGGCAGGTGCTCAGTGCTAAGCAGAGAAACCTGTCCGTGCACTTTGGGTCTACCCCGGCCTGCAGGGCCAGATAGAAGTTAGGACCCACAGCCTGTGTTGTGGCTCCGTAATAGTATTATATTATTTTAATCTGCTGAAATACAAACCCCAGAGTAGAGAGAACACAGCCGCAGCATTATACATCTGAAGAAGTGTTTGACACGGATTCATTTGTCTGCAGCTATTATGATGACGCCTGTGGCCGATTAGCTCTGTTGATTACAACATGGTGTTCATGAGGCCAAGGCTGTGGGTTGGAGAGGCCTGTTAGGTGAGCTGGTTCCACACAAAGGAAACCTCTTTCTGCCATGCCAGACCACTTTCAAGACCCCAATCAGACATCCTATGAAAGCAGATAAATGATCACAAAGACTGGGCAAGAGAGTGTAATGACTCAGCAAAGGTCCCTTACCCACTCCTGGAAAAGCGGTTTAAAACATGTGCTTTAGCGATGGTGAGTTGTTACTGTGGTCTTCTCACACAAAGGCTATCACATTATTATGAATGATGACTGGTGATCAGTACTGTTGCAGGCCTCCTTTCAGAATGAAGAAGTATACTAGCTCTGGCTGTGAAGAAAACAGGAAGGGGCTTTGGTCCCCTTCTTTCCTGCTCAGCTTTTTCCTGCCGAGGTTTTTCCTGTCTGTCCGTGCCTTCAGCAGGTGTGCGTGGAAGGCTGTCATGCGCTTTGTACTTGGAATGCCACCGTGAACCTCTGTCCTCATGGAGTTTAAACTCTGCGGGAAGAAAAGAGATAATAAAGAAAAGTACACGATAAATAACCAGTGCAGTTTCGTGAAATGGAGGTTTGATAAAGAAAAGCATGGAGTGAGGGGTGTGATGAAGAATGGCTGGTCAGGGGATGGCGTCTACCTTGGATGGGAGGGTCTGGAAAGGCCTCTCAGAGTAGGTGATAGTTAACTAGAGACCTGGCTGATGAGCAGGAACCAGCCTTTTGAAGAGCTGCGGGAACAGCCCATCGGGTAGCAGGTACAGAGGCCTTAAGGTCTAGTCACGGTTGAAAGACAGGGAAACCCGTGGCTTGTCAAGAATGTGGTAAGAGAGAGGCTGGAGGGAGGAAGGCCGTTTAGAACGTGCTGAGGAGTTTGCGTATTATTCTCAGGAGGAAGCCATCTTCTGTTTTATTGGTGGAGCATTTTTTAACGATCTTGTCGGAGGGGATGTTATGGATTGAACATGCCTTAAAAAGGTATTCCCTTTTTTACCTTTCACCAAAAGACTTCCCTAGTGGCTCAGACAGTAAAGCATCTGCCTACACTGTGGGAGATCCGGGTTCAATCCCAGGATGAGGAAGAGCCTCTGGAGAAGGAAATGGCAACCCACTCCAGTACTCTTGCCTAGGAAACCCCATGGACGGAGGAGCTGGGTAGGCTACAGTCCATGGGGTTGCAAAGAGTTGGACACGACTGAGCGACTTCACTTCTTCACTTCAAAAAAGGTATGCTGAAATCCTAATCCTTAGTAACCTTATTGGAAATAGGGTCTTTTCAGAGGTAATCAAGTTAAAGTGAGATTGTTAGGGTGGGCCCTAATCCAGTTTATCTGGAATCCTTATAAAAAGGAGAAATTCGGACACAGAGGCACGCACTCAGAGAAGAAGTCCACGTGAAGACAGAGGTTTGGAGTGGTGTGTCTGCAAGCCAAGGAATGCCGGAGATTTTTAGCCACCCACCAGGAAGGAGCTGGGGGGAGACAGGCAGGACCCTTTCCCTGGGTGAGATGGCCCCACCAGCACTCTGACTTCTAATTTCTAGATGTCTGCTGTTTTAAGCCCACCCACTTTATGTTTTAAAGCAGCCCTGTGCTCAGTTGCTCAGTCATGTCCGACTCTTTGCAACCCCAAGGACTGTAGCCCACCAGGCTCCTCTGTCCATGGAATTTTCCAGGCAAGAATACTGGAGGGGGTTGCCATTTCCTACTTCAGGGGATCTTCCTGACCCAGGAATCAAACCTGCATCTCTTGCGTCTCCTGCATTGGCAGGTGGATTCTTTACCACTGTGCCACCTGAAAGGTGCAGGAGGGCGGGGGTCCTAGCATGCTGACTTTGGGAAAGCAATGGCGCATCCTCCCTGGGGGGGCAAGCCTCTGGTTGTGGTAGCACGTATGACCATATGACTTAGATACATGTGGGTAAATATATAATGAATATATATATAAATTAATAGGATGGCACCCACTGGTTGAATTACCCTGTAAAGCATACCCTGCTCTTCTTTTAGGAATGGTCCTTTTAGGGATGCTCTGTAAATGATGGTTTGGAAGGGCAGGGGTGGGAGCAAACAAGTTGGAAGCCTGTTGCAGTAATCCAGGAATCCACAGTAATCTGGTAATGACAGTGGTTTGAGCTGGGCACAGTGTAACGGAAGCAGTAGGAGGGCGTCAGAAGTAGAGTCAGCAGCACCTGCTAGAGGGCTGGGTGTGGGGAACGAGCAAAGAAGGAGGAAAGGCGGGCTCAAACAACTTACTGAGACAGGAAAGACTGAGAGGATAGCTTTTCCCAGGCTGTGGAATCAAGAGTCATGCTTCGGACATGTTGAGTTTGAGGTGCCTGTTGTTAATCCAGCTGAAGGTATTAAGTAAGTAGTTGGTTGTATCAGAAACATTCAGGGCCAGACCTGCATTTAGAGGTCATCAGAGTCTCAGTTCAGTCCAGTTCAGTCGCTCAGTCGTGTCCAACTCTGCAACCCCATGAATCGCAGCATGCCAGGCCTCCCTGTCCATCTCCAGTTCCCGGAGTTCACTCAAACTCATGTCCATCGAGTTGGTAATGCCATCCAGCCATCTCATCCTCTGTCGTCCCCTTCTCCAGATGGTATTTAAAAAGACTGAAGCTAGATGTTGCTTGTGGGGAGAGTTTAAGAGGGTATAGCTCTCCAGGACTAGGCCCTCGGGAACTCCGCTGTGTAGAGGTCTGGGCGAGGATGAGGACTCAGTGGTGCTGAGCAGAGGCCCCAGGACAGCTGGTAAATTGTCAGTATTCACTAATGGTTAGTAGTTTAAAGGCTAAGGAAATTGTATGGAAATACATGGATGAAAGTATTGGATGTACCCCACCCTTGTATACCAATTCTGTTTAACAAAACTATGTATCAGAGCCTTTCCAAACGTGGAAATCAAATTTTTATTTTCAATATGTTATAGTTCATAAAATCAGGCAATGTCTCTATACCTAAGGCTTCCAAAAGATCATAAAAAATGTCTTTGTGCTCCAGATAGATTTTTTTTTTCTTTTTCAGAAGCAGAGACTTTGTAAGTTTCCACAATCATCAAAATCTACCATAAATCACGGTTTCATTTATGCTTCATTTGTGCGTTCATTAACAGTGGAGCCTATTTCAGTAATCGCCTGTTGAGAGATTATATACCTTGGCGCAGTTCAAGAAGCTATTATTCTACATTACTTGAAATTTCCGAATACAGACCTGAAAGTTTTAGAGGAAATTAGAATGAGCATTTATCTTTGAATACTGGCAGAAGAACTAGCACCTGTTGGATCGAATTTCTTCAGAAGCCCATTCTGCTCTCAGTTCGAGAGGATTTGAATGCAGGGATTCTGTCATTTAAAGAGCTGAGCGTCGTGCTTGCTTATTGTCTGAACTGAGAATTGACTGCTGATGTGTTTCTGTCCTCAGGTCTGGCGAGAATTTCCTGACCGGTTGGTGGGTTACCCGGGTCGCCTGCATCTCTGGGACCACGAGATGAATAAGTGGAAGTATGAGTCTGAGTGGACCAATGAGGTGTCCATGGTGCTCACAGGGGCAGCCTTTTATCACAAGGTCAGGTGGGGACAAGCTTGAAGCAAGTGGGGCTGAACTGACAAACACAAGAGTATGATACTCATTTCATTTCGCCCAAACTAATTTTCGCCAAGTTTAGGAAAAATGTTCTATTCAGAGAGCTTAGAAAGGCCATGTTTTGTGATATTTAAAAAAAAAATAAAGTTATTTTTCTAATTATTAAAGTATAATTGCTCAAATATGGAGCAAATTTATTGTATAAGAAAAATCACTTAAAGTTCTATCGTAGGACTAATGGTAGATAAACTATTGGGTTGGCCAAAAAGCCCATTCATATTTTTCTGTAAATCTTATGGAAAATAATGAATGAACTTTTTAGCCAACGCAGTATTATTATTATTTAGGTGTTTTTTCCAATTTGCCTTTTTTATTTACTGATTCACACATACAGTCATAAATATTCTCATCAACTTTTTTGCATGTATTGTGAGTTTTTTCCTTATGTCATTAACATTTCTTTATAAACAACCTCTACTTAACATAATTGCTAATATACCATTATATTAATATTCCATAGATCATATACAGCTGTTTCTCTGTTACTGGATATTTCAGTTCAGTTCAGTCACTCAGTCGTGTCTGACTCTTTGCGACCCCATGAATCACAGCACGCCAGGCCTCCCTGTCCATCACCAACTCCCGGATATTTAGGTTATATCTAATTTTTTTGCTAGATAATACTTTGTATCAAATGCTTAAATAATGATCAATATTCATTTTCATAACTGCCTATACTTATGATCTTTTGATAGATTCCTAGAAGAATTATGAACATTTTGGGGAGGCTTTGTTATATATATTCGTTGGTTCTCAGTATCGTGTGTGCCAATTTACATTCTCACCAGCAAAATATAAGTATCCTATCATACTCTTTCTTGCATGAAATAAATTTTTAAAAAAATCAAACTGAGCTATTTTGCTAAGTGAAAATTGGTTTTATTGATTTCACTTTGATCACTTGGGGTCTGAAATTCCTTTTGTGTATTTAGCCTTTTGTATTCCTTCTGAGAATTGTTGCTTTATGTTTTTGACTCTTTTTTATTAAAGGGAGAGATTGAAGGGTATACATTGGGCTTTAGAATATTATGTTTGGTGGTGGAGTGCTCCCTGGGAGTGTGCAGCTTAATTAAACAGTAATAACTTGTCAGTTGTCAGCAGTGGCATAAGGAACTGATGTCGGGAGAAAGATGTGTTCAGCCCAGTGCAATTAAGTTGACTTCACTGTATTTATATCAGCTGCTTGTTGTCATCTCAGCATTGCTGCCCTCATATTTTTCAGGGCTCTCGATCCAGAAATGAGTTGTTGTTTTTTTTTCTTAGCAAAGCATAAATAAATATATAAGGTTTATAATTCTTGGGGCTATGATAGACTGCAGATGTATTTCTGTATTATACCACAAATTTCTCTATTAGTTCATACATGTAGGTTATGGTAGTTTTGGAATTGCCTCATTTTTGTTTTTCTTTAACAAAGGACATGTCTGCAATGTCCGTCCACCATCGATATGTCTCTGTTGCTATCTGCAGTCCGTGGGAAGAAGATAAGAAACGGTGGCACACTGTGACTCAGAGGGAAGGGGTCAGTAAAGCTCAGGGTGTAGTGTGTCTCTGAACGATGTTTGTTAAACACATCCGTTCATCGGTCCAAAGGGCCTACACCTTACAGGGACTTCATACTGTGCTTATGTTCCTCTGCTTACAGTAGGTGATTTTTTGAAGAATGACAGTGTTAAAGACGGTTGGTCACCTGACCACAAGCATCCTAATACTCCCCTTGGCCTTTGTATTGATCCAACATTGTGACTCGTCTTATGAGAGAAAGCTTGTCCCCCTGCCATGGCTCAGTTGCTCTTTGTCTATCAGCCACAGGGAACTGCTGTTTGAACGTGTCTCCTCTTTTGTCTCACCTGGCAGTATTTTAATTACCTGTATACCTACAAGATGCCTGGGGACATCAAGAACTGGGTGGATGCTCATATGAACTGTGAAGACATTGCCATGAATTTCCTGGTGGCTAACGTCACAGGGAAAGCTGTCATCAAGGTAGGAGGCATCTGTGGCCAGCTCTGGGGCACATCTTGGGCAGCTTTCTGAGTCTCCAAAGTGTTCATAGCTATAAATGAAGACTTGGAATAGATAAACTTTCAGCTGCCTTTTAGCTTTAAGATTCTCTGATGGATGTTTGACATTGTGAAATTGAAGCTCGGCATATTTTCTTTTGTTATATAAAGTTTCTTAAGGTATAGTTTTTTAACTGCCAGCATCAGAAAGAAAGTCTATAATGGTTAATCTACAAATTGTGTTTGTTTTAAAACTGTAATTTTATTCTCAACAGTGATTTGTAATCTAGTTCTTCTAAAGAATGCAATTATGTCTTTCTTAAGGTAGCTGATTTTTTTTCAATAAATGTTGAGAAGATAGTATACTTTGTACAATTATACCGGTAGTTGTCCTAAACAGTGTTTTAAGACACTGATTTCCAATTTTTAAAAGTACCTTTCCCATAGCATATTAAAAGCGGAGAGTATGTAAAGATCACGTGGGGATCTTTGTTTCTATAATAGATGTCTATTCCTGAAATGTAGGTCTTGCCCAAATCAGGTCCCTAGAAATGTAGAGAGAGTACACTTCTTTCTATCAGTGGAGTCATCTCGACCTGTTTTTCTTTCTGGATTAGAATTCCACATGTGAAAATGGCCAATGCTTCTAGGCCAGAATCCTACACTGGAAGCTTATATTGGAAGCGTGGTATGACATTCCAGAATGATTCCTCATGCTATTAATATTAATTGATGAGAGAAGCCAGATTAAGCCAGTGACTAAGAAAAGAGGAAAAGTCACTGTCCAGACTTGATCCAGTCTTTACGGTATCCCTCTGCTCTTTAAATAGCTCAGTGAACAGCTCACTGCAGGGACAATTAAAGAATATAAATTGCAGAACTAGTTTTATTTATTTATTTTTTTAATTTTTATTTTTCCTTTATTTTGCTTTACAATACTGCATTGGTTTTGCCATACATTGACATGAATCAGCCATGGGTGTGCATGAGTTGCCAATCCTGAACCCCCCTCCCACCTCCCACCCTACATCATCTCTCTGGATCATCCCCGTGCACCAGCCCCAAGCATCCTGTATCCTGCATCGAACATAGACTGGCGATTCATTTCTTACATGATAGTATACATGTTTCAATGCCATTCTCCCAAATCATCCCACCCTCTCCCTCTCCCAGAGTCCAAAAGTCCGTTCTATACATCTGTGTCTGTTTTGCTGTCTCGCATACAGGGTCATCATTACCATCTTTCTAAATTCCATATATATGTGTTAGTATACTGTATTGGTGTTTTTCTCTCTGGCTTGCTTCACACTGTATAATCGGCTCCAGTTTCATCCACCTCATTAGAACTGAAAGAACTCCTCTTATCTCCAGATTCATTTTTTGACATTGTTCAGGACATTCTTTAGCTGTGCCTTCTTACTCTGGACAGTAATTCCTCGAGTCTGTATACTTCTCAGCCGGGTCTCAGTAATCTAGCTTTCTTCCCCGCCCACCCTCAACTGTTTACTTATCTTCACTGGGTTACGGTAGCAGCCTCCCCTGAGTTTGCTAGAAAAATATTCGAAGTTTGAGGTGTGGGGAAGGTGGTGGGGAGAGTCAGGGCAAAGGATTCAGAGGGCAGAGGACCACTGGATTTTTTTCCTGACTCAAAGGGGTTGCAAATAACGTGACGTCTTCAAGAGCACGGTGCCGCCCGTAGCTCTTGCCATTAGCTGGGAGAAGGAGAGAGAGCGCCTGTTGGAACTAAGGTTACGGTGAAAGTTATGGGAAGCTGTATTTCATCGCCCTTATGGCTGCAAGAACAAATGGTGTTTATACAAGGACCTTGGCAGTGAGAAAACAGTCATTAAACAGGAATTAAGGAGCTTGTCATCACCACTTCTTTCCAGTTACAGAAGGCAAAAGCCCTCCAAGCCTCTTTTATTGGGCCCTTGTGAGTTCTGCCGTTGACCGAGCCAGACAGAATTGAATGGAGGAGCGGTGAGGTGTGTGTGTGTGTGTGTGTGTGTGTGTGCACGCGTGTACATGTGGAGAGGGAGCAGGCATCTCAGCTTACAGAACAGAAGCGTGCAGAGTGGTGTCGCAAGCATGGTTTTATTGTCCTTAGCATTGACAGCCGGGTATATTTTTGTGCTCCTCTGGCAGGTAACACCACGAAAGAAATTCAAGTGTCCTGAATGCACAGCCATCGACGGGCTTTCGCTTGACCAGACACACATGGTGGAGAGGTGAGTGGGCCTCTAGACAAAAGTCTGCCCTGGCCTCTGATCCCATTTCCTGCTGTGGGCCTGTTTATGGGACTTTGTTGCAGATATAAGGACAGCAGCTGGTAGCCATAGTCACCTCCTTTTGCACGTGGGAATTGGGTTAGTTCAAGCCCAGGTCACCCAAAGAATTAATTTGGAATGCTACTCACTCAATTTGTAATGGCTGGAAGGGTCTTAAAAATATAGCTGGCCTTAAGCTCCAGAAGCCAGATTCTCCATGTGGACTAAACAGTTAACCGTCCACAGTCATTCAAGTGGAAGTGAGCTAATTCCAAGGAAATCCTGGATTGTTTTTCAGGGTAGTATCTCCGTGTTACAGTAAAAGTTCTATTAGAGAGAATTATTAAACCAAACCCACCAGAGGCCAGATTACCTTTGTGGACACACTAAAGCACCTACCAAAAGCAGAATTGAAAGCACAGCTCTTTACATTTCAGAAAGCGAAGCAGGGCAGCTCTGAAATACCTGCTTTATACTGATTCAGTCACTTAGCCAATAAGCACCCATCTGTGTGGATGTAATACAGGGCCTTGTAGGTGAGTATGAAGGAAGTGGGAGATGTCTGTCTTCCCTCAAGACCGTCTCACTTGTGTCCCAAAGGCCCCAAGCTTCAAATCTCCTGAATCGAACCTAATTCTTCCAAAAGGCAGCCTCTTACATAAGACAGCGAGCTCTGACAACCAATGGCATTTTTGTCAAGGGACCAGAATGCATTCAGAGAATGTTGTGGTAGCTGTCAGGGTGAGATATCTAGCTCAGGTCTCCCTGGGTCTCGTATGCATCTGCGTGCAGCACTCATTTCTGAACCCTATCAGCTGCATCAGGGTCCTTCAAGCCTGGAGGACGTTGTACAGGGGGCTGTTTCAGTTGGCCTGGACCCTTCTATAATGCTTTACTCCTTTTTACGCTTACTTCTTACTCTTACTCTCTAAATAATCTCTTTCATATGTAAATATCTTACCCAAATGACTTTTACCAACTGTCGATATGAAATAATATTGTGACTTTGAAATATCTGTCACTGGTATCAAGTAATCACCTAGTCAAGGACAGTGACATTCCTGACACAGCTCATTTGGAAGAGACCCCAATTATAGTTCTATTAGAGCACATGAAATTGTTACTTAAACCTACGCCCATTCTATGTTGAGAATTTCATAGCATTAAACAGTTAGTTTTTGATTGGGCTGAGTTACATGTTGGGGTTTTATGGTCTAAGAAGAATTGTATTTAGCAAATTTCACCCAATACTGGCCTTAAAGTTCATGTTAAAGCTGAAAAACTGAGATGATAACAAATGCAATGAGAAAGATCTAAGTTGGGTATAATTATTATTAAACACTGAAGAAAGTAACTAAGGGAAGTGTGGAAGCTTCCTCTCGGGAAAAGGGTTTTGAAAATAGAACAGGCGCTGCCCAGATGTTGGTAGGCTTGATTTTATCAGATTTTTATAATTAACAACAGTAGATAAAACACATGTGTATGTGTGTATTGAACCTAGTCCGAAGCTATACGCGATAAGTCAAAGGAAGGCTCAGAATGTTGTAACTGGTCAGAGGAAAGAAAAGTGACTTCTTACTAGGTCAGTTATTATGAATGATTTTGTAAGAGGCGGCACTTGAAGTGAGCCTTCAAAGATGGCTAGGATTCCAGCTCCAGGCAAGAAGAGGAGATCCTCGGCAGGGGAAACCGGATGGCCCAAGGTGCATTTGGCAAGCAGTCAAGATATCCAGTTTTGCTAGAGCAAAACATCCTGGCCCATCAGTGCCAAACTGCTTTTTTCTCTAGGTAAGCCATGGAAAGTTTTTGAATAGGGAAGTAGTTTGATTAGAGTATTGCTTTGAGATTGATTTGGAAGTAGTATGTAGAATGAAATAAAGGTGAGATTGAAGAAAGAAGAACAGTTAGAAGGCTTGGCCTAAGTTAAGTGTGGAGAGAAAGGGTTGAATTAAATTACAAGGTTTTTTTTTTTTTTCCTCCCAAAGGAGAATGTACTAGCATTTGATGTCCAACTGGATAGGTGTGGGGAGGTTATGGAGGAGTTGACTGAGATGGGAAGAATGATAGTACCTTTAATGGTATAAATAATATAATTAAGAGGGATGTGAAGTAGGGGAGGGGAGGACATGAATGTTGTACCTTTCACAGTGTAGTTAATGAGGCCAGGAGATTTTAATGGTGTGTCAAGTTGGAGAGCAATAAGGCAGGTGAGTTTGGGCTCTTACCCTCTGTATATGCAGATACAGATATGGAGCAAGCAGTTGGAAATATGGAACGAGGACTTTAGAAAAAGATTGAAACAAAGATGGAGATTTGGAAGGCATCCACCCAGAGATGACAATTGATTGAAGAAAAGCTATGGGTAGAATCTTGAGAAATTCAGACAGTTAGGAGACAGAGTAGTTGAAAAGAGAGAAGCAGACACTAGAGAGAGGCCAGGAGAGAACCAGGGTCTCCCGTGCCAGCAGTGTTGAGACTTTGGAAAAAGTAATGCCGTAGGGTGATGGGCTGAAGGGCGGTGGCGTGGGAGCTGACAGGGAGGACGCAGAGTCAGTGATGGCAGGCTCCCCTTTTGAGAAATGTGATGGAGACCAGAAGGAAATCAATCTTGAATTAATTAGAAACTGCGAGCAAAACTATTTGGATTAAGGTTAAATGACTGAATTATTAAATAAGACACTTAGGCTGGGGGGGGGGGGAGGGGGATATGATTTAAGCCCTGTTGGGTAGGCCAAGAGATGGAGTTACAGCTGCAGAATTGTTCACTTGTTTTGAAATAGTTCCCTTTGCAGAATCTGCATTTTTGCACAAAACGGTGAAAGGAGCTAACCGCTGTGCACGCTCTGCCCTCGTCTTGAGCTGTGTGCTTCAGCAAGCGTGTTCATTCTTATGTTTGGGGTCTGGGATCAGAAATCTCAGCTGTGGAGGAGAGCGGTTTTACTGCCCTTCCTCCATTTCCAGGTCCTGCTATTAGTTAATTTAAGAAAAAGAAGATTTTGTAACTTCATTTTGCCCAGTAGCTTTACCCATGTCAAGACAGTAGGGCAGGCAAACAATGCTGATTTAAGAAACAACCATTGTATTTTGATTCAGGTCAGTCTTTGTTCAAATTATGAATTAGCCACTTATTAGCTGTCTGACTTAAGGACATTGACTTACCTTATCCTGAACTTCCAATCATTTCATCTCTGAAAATAGATATATTAACTGTCATATTACTGTATCCATTCAGGAATTCAACAAATATTTATTGAGCATTTTTGTATCTGTGGTAGGAAAGTCTGTAGCCCGGGGCCTGGCAAGGTTAGTCTGCTTCCCAATTTCCCCAGCGCTGACCCTCAAGCTCCTTGTTACTTTAGGTAATAGTATGAGTTTGAAAGGGAAACAGAAAGCCATTAGTCTTTTCTCCCTGGCCCTTGCAACACTTTAGAGATAGACATTGGCCGTTCTTAGCCTATCTGTTGGTTAGAAAACCAAGCTAGGGGAACAGTTACTGACGCAGTAGCTGGACCCCCAAGAGAACAACTCAGGTAGACCCCCCAGCAACTAGCCCGACTCGTAATCTACCCTGACTTGTTCCCCACCCCAGGTCCCCTGCCCTGCATGTAACAAAGGTAGGCGACACTGTCGGTACCTGGCAGTCGAGGACTCGTACCGTTCCGCACGGCAGTCGCTTCTCCAGGGCGGGCTGCATGGAGGGAAAGGAGGACTCAGCAGCCTGGGTCAGCCGGGGCAGCTGTCAGCAAGCCGAGCTGGCCTGAGCCCCAGCGGCCTCTCGCCTGTGGCCCGGCCCGGCTGGCCAGTCTAGTCACAGAGGAGATGTTGTCCTTGGTGCTCCCCAGGGGCCCGTAGAGCCACCAGCCCCTGCCAGGAGCCGTGATTCTTCTTTCATCCATGTTCGCTGGCACCCTGTGCTGGGCACGGCTGGGCTTTGCTGGCCAGAGTCCACAAGCAGAATCACTGGAAACTACAAGAACTGACCGTGTTTATAGGCAGAACAACTGTCAAAAGTGAGTCCTTGGGGAGAGTTGACTTAGTCTGCCGCTGTCTTGACCCCGTAATTTAAGGTGAGAAGAGCTGTTGGCCGGTGCTCGCTTCCTGTCATTTTATTAAAACCTCTCTCAGTGTTTTCCCAGTCTCCTATCAGTTTGGAACCTGAGGCTGCAACCTCCTGGGTCTCGAAAGACTGCCAGCAGGAGGGGAGCTCAGTGAGCTGTGGGCCATTGTAGAATGTGATAGAAAGACCCAGGCCTCTTAGTACCAACGCAAGCCTGGGTTTGAACCCAGCTCCACTACCGTCCAGCTCAGGGTCCTTGGGAGAGTCCCTTAGCCTCTCTCAGCCCAAATCTCTCAAACCATACCAACCCTCGGGTGTATGGAGGGGGATAGTTAAAGGAATCGCTGGGTCGTGGATGTAAATTAGCTGCCACTTAATAGGAAATGGCAACCCACTCCAGTACTCTTGCCTGGAGAATTCCAAGGACAGAGGAGCCAGAAGCCTGAAGGGCTACAGTCCATGGGATTGCAAAGAGTCGGACACGACTGTACGACCAACTTTCACTTTTTCAATAGGTGCTTAACAATTGTTAACTTCCAGCTTCTCTCTTTGGACCCTAGAAGGATGATGATAAATAAATGTGTCTCATCTCTTGGTGAAGACTTCAGCCTCAGCAGCCAGAATGTGTGGGCTTGGCTCTGCCCGCTCCGGTTGTTTGGCTTTGGTCCTGTCTCTGAGTCTCCCTGCGGTGTGCCTCTGTCTTCCTAGTGTGCCGTGGGAAGCATAGGAGGCCTGCCTCATGAGGTTGTTGTGAGGGGAGACACAAGTAACCTAGTACGTGCCAAGCACTTTGAACACAGCCCGGAACATGGAATAAGTGACAGCCGCTGTTGCTTTGTGGCTGTGGGCGCAGTGATGTTATTAGCTGGGAGAGCTCACAATGAGATGGTAACACCTTCTGACCAGCAGAATAAGCGCAAGAAAAGAATTGATAATAACTGGCTTCTTTATTAATTGGTTTTTTGCTGAAGCTCAAAGGCCTCAAATAAAAGCTGTGGACTGAAATAGCTTGAAGCAAGGCTTACAGTCTCTCTGAGGACAGAAGAGCCTTGCAGTCTGTGTCTTGAAATTTGGCCCTTCCCTGGGAACCGGTTCAGGTGCCGTGGGCCTGACTGAGGAGAGAGAATACTGACCTCACTGAAATCCATCCTTGAGGTCCCCTCAGCTTCAAAAGCGGTTTTTGCGGGCTCATTTCCCGCTTTGGTCTGACGCCGAAATGTCCTCATCACCCGCTGTCACACTCAGTTGGCCTGATTGACCAGTGCCCTTTCCTGCCCGTGTGTCTGAGCTGCTCCCCTCTGAGGGGGCTGCTCACGGGGTGGGGGTAAGGGGCCGCACCCTCCCCTCACCCAGCGGTGCTAAGGTGCTTGTTGCTGCTGATTCTAACACGAGAGCAGCTACCATTATGAAAGCTGTCCAGTGTGAACCTCAGCTCTCACAGAGGAGCTTATGGAAGTGGACTGATAATTCCCAGAGATTGCCACTCGCAGCCCTCGATAGATGTTGGTTGAATGCCTGAAGTGTTGTTTGAAATTGAGGTTCATGGCCCCCGTTGTCTCCTCTGCCTTCCATTGCCCCACGTGTAAGAGCCTTCCTTTTCCCTTTTAAGCTCAAGTGAGCTGAAGCCAAGATCCAGCGCTTTGCCTCCTCCCTTTGCCTTCTCTTCAGCTGGCAGGGATGGGGTTAAGGCTTGTTGGCAACTAATCCACCTTGGTTAGAGGCCTGCTTGTAAGGAGCTGGAGGAATGACTGGAATTTGAGGGGGAGGGGAACGATACTCTGACCTCTGCAGGCCCATGGCCTTCGAACAGCTCAAACAGCTCAAACAGCATCCCTGGTTCCCTTTCTCCCGCTGAATTAATAGAGTACCCCCAGATCACTTTGTTCCTCCAAAGCCTCCCAGCCGTGGGAAGAACCTGGGAGCGTGCTGGGGACCCTTGCGTTTCTCTGGCCAGTGTTGAATACGATGTATTTTTGCTCTCAGCTCTCAGCCTCTTGAACGTTTTCTTTGTTCCCCACCCCTGTCCCTCTGCCCCACTGCCCTCCCCAAACCCCCTAGGTCCGAGTGCATCAACAAGTTTGCTTCCGTCTTTGGGACAATGCCTCTTAAGGTGGTGGAGCACCGAGCCGACCCCGTCCTATACAAGGACGACTTCCCTGAGAAGCTGAAGAGCTTCCCCAACATCGGCAGCTTGTGAAGCAGGCCACTGGCAGAGGTCTCAACACGGATGCGGACGGAGGGAGGGAGCTCAGCCCCCAGCCCTCTGACTCCCGGGTCTCAGAGTAGAAGACTGGCATCTCCTCACCTGAAGAGCAGAGGCCCCAGGAGGACACCTGAGCACCTCTGGCGTCCTCCGATGCTCTTAATGTGTTCTTTCTGAAAACTCTAGGTGGAAGCCTGTGGCAGGCTCCAGGGGAAGGCCAGATTAGGCTTTCTTTGTTTCCAGCTCCAGTACAATGATCTGAGAGGAACCGTCCCTGGCTCTAAGACTGCTGAGAAACCTCCAGCCCGTTTCAGATCTGTGATATCATGTAAGAGCTACCTGACGGTCACTGTTTGTTATTTCAAATCAGTGAGTTCTTCAAAGGAAGAGCCACGCCCAGAATTTGGTACACAATCCAAGCATCTTAGTGGCATTTGACGCCTTGGGAGCACCAGCTGCTGAGCTGGGACCTATAAATTCCATGAAACTCTTTGGTTTGGCTTTTGGATATGATTAAAGTTATTTTTTATTCTGTTTCGTACTACGTCTTAAATATTGACTATAGAACTTTGTGCGCATGTACCTTGCACCTTCTGACCTCAGCTCCAGCCTCCTTCCCAGGTCTGGGAAGATAGTCGGCCAGGAGGGCGTGTCTGGTGCCATGCCTATCCAGCAAAGAGCTTCCAACTACAAACATTCTTAGTGTCCCCAAACCTACAAAGGAGTCTCTGTGCTTGCTGATTAGATCTAGATACTCTTGGGGAAAAACAGAGGGCCTCTCATAGCCATACGCTGAGTCGCTCTGCTGGTACCATGCTGTAAAATTGAGCGAGTTGTGACCCTCACCCCAAGGGGATGCCAAAATTTCGCTCATTCTTTTGGTATAAACCTAACGTTAGCCAGGGAGGCTCTGGCTAATGTTAAATGCTGCTATAACAACTGCTTTGCAATAGTTGCCGGTATATTTAAATCATTACATTTGAGCATTTAGTAATACTGCACATGTGTGAATTATACCTCTTTAAGCTCAGTTGATGAACAAATCTACTCTGGCAAATGTTAGATGTTAAGGATTCGAAACAGATTTATCCGACTCTAATATTAAGATTAGCCACAGTTTGGGCTTTAGCCATAACATATGTCCCCAGAACACAAAATACATAACAATTTGCTTGGAATATGGATATAATTACTGAAACTAGTTGTGTGCCCAGTCCAAGTCACTAAACCACCACTCATTGTTCTGTTGAGTGACGCAGAGGTGAGCTGGCCTCATGCTGGTGTTTTCAGCCTTGCAGTTTTAGAAGAATCACTTCAGATGTGTTCATGGACTTTGAGAGACCAAAACTTTGAGAAGTCGCACAACTGAAAGTGGAAACCTTGAGTCTGATCTTTCATATTTAGGCCTGGTGGGATGGCAGGCTGTTCTTGGCAGAAGGGATAAGATAGCATCTCCAGGTCATTCATTTTGCAGTTGCAGACACTGGAGCAGTGATTCATTCACGTGCTGCAGCTGCGAACACCGATGCTTAATCAATCCTTTTGATTTGAATAATTATATCCTAGTCAGCAAGGGGAGATGGGAAGGCATTTTGGCCTCATGGTACTGGGGGTGATATGTATGATAGAAAGCAAGAGAAAGGGGTTTTCTCTTGTCACCCAGATACCAGTAGCTGACACAGCGAGTACCTCTGATCTTTCCAGGGGTTCCCTGGTTTGGGGCAAGTGGAAGGGGAGGAGGACCTCACGTTTAAATTCTAGCTAAAATCTAAGAGCTGTGCTGATGTTGTCTGCTGTGCAGTGCGTGTTGGCGCACACCCTCAGCGTGTATTAGTAGTGCTGTGCTCCTTTCAGACGACCGGCCGCCCTGCATTCGTGGCTGACTCTAAGCCAGCTGCCCCTCTCAAAAGGGCCCTCTTTCCTCCTTCTCCTCCCCGCCCTCCTTCTCTCCCTCTCTCTTTATTATTCCTTTGATTCTGGAAGAGAAATGCTTCAGTAGCAGGTCTTTGGGACCCCAAGGGGACGAGCCAGTGGACCTTTATCACCTTCTGAGAAGACATTGGTCTTCTAAGGGCATTAAAACTCCATTTCAGGTACCCGACTACTCCCAGAAATATTGGGGTTAGATTTTTGTACCATAGCATACAATTTTTTTTCTATTATTATTATAGAATAAATATTACATCCTAGGCACTGGAAGCGGAGAAGACAGTGGCAACCCACTCCAGTACTCTTGCCTGGGAAATCCCATGGATGGAAGAGCCTGGTAGGCTACAGTCCATGGGGTTGGGAAGAGTCGGACACGACTGAGCGACTTCACTTTCACTTTTCACTTTCACGCACTGGAGAAGGAAATGGCAACACACTCCATTATTCTTGCCTGGAGAGTCCCAGGGATGGGAGCCTGGTGGGCCGCCGTCTGTGGGGTCACACAGAGTCGGACACGACTGATGTGACTTAGGAGCAGGCACTGGAAGCAAACCTCAAAGCTTCTGTCTAGGAAAAGAGAGAGGGTGCAGGTCACAGGGAAAAATTCAGGACAGGAGTATAGCAAGTGCTCATGATTCATGGGTTCAGAGGGGACGAGGAGCCCCACCCCGTCCTGGGTGGGTGTATTTCTGAGCTGCTCACCAGTAAGCCTCACTCATAAGCTTGGGCCGGGATCATCTGCCCTTGGGATGCCATAGGTTCTGGTTTCAGAAGCGGAACAATAATGCTAATTAAAATGTCATGTTCTGGCCTACAACAGACAACAGCTGGTTTTAGATTAAGAAATCTTTTTTAAGGAATTGCATCGTACTGGCCTGCACCAACGATGAACCTGAGCTGGCCCTGGCCTTGCCCCAGATGTGTGTACCAAGCCACTCGCCTTGGCCCCCAGGGACCCAACTGAGGTGGGCCGGCCTGCTTGAAATGCCAGTGTTGACTGCTGCATGCTCAGTTGTGTCCAGCTCTCTGAGACCCCATGGACTGTGGCTCACTAGGCTCCTCTGTCTGTGGGATTATCCAGGCAAGAATACTAGGGTGGGTTGCCATTTCCTTCTCCAAATGCCAAGGTTGGAAACCCTTCTTTGCTGGGTAAGTTTAGGTAGCTGTACATATTCTTCTTATCTGATACATTTTAGCAAAGCTCACACATGTTTAGGCAAAATCCTCCTTTTCTGGGAAAATTAAAGAGGAAGATATCCACTTTTGTCCTTAGACTCTCTGGTTCCTTCCTGTAAGTGATGCTATCCTGTCTCTTCTTACTCGGCATCACGAAGGTCAGAACTCTGGCTTCTCTGCCGAACCTTCTGTGCTTCCAGCTTGTGGTTTTTAGGAGTTTCTCTGCTGCTTCTGGAGAGATTGGCCATCATCCTGGCCTGTGCTGACCAGGACTGGGAGCTGGAAGAGGCCACCAGCCTCTGTGCTTCCACTTGCCAAAGGGTGACTGGTAGCTCTGTGATCCAGCTTCCTCCTGGGACAGTCCCTGAGGATCCTTGCCACTGAAGGGCCACAGGCTCCTGGCCACGAATTCTCAAGGTCTGATTGCTGGGCTCAAGTCCAAGACCCCTTGGTGGTAGAATTAAGAAGTCGATGAAGCAGAGTCCGGGTCGGGAAGTGGTTCACTCCTGGGGGAACTCTTCCTGGCTCTACAATCACAGGCTTGCAGAGGAACCCGGCCAGGAGGGCGGAGGTTTCAAAGGTTCCCCATCGTCTAGCTTCCCTGAGCCTGGTGGGTTTCCTCTGCTCTCCCAGTGGCGTCTCCAGGGTAAGCAGTTTTCTCCAGTTCTGTTGGTCATCTGCTGCTGCAGCAGCCGAAGCCGCAGCACGCTGTTCCCCGAGGAGCCCTGGCTCGGGGAGGCAGAGGCAGAGAACGCCCAGCTGGCCCCACGCCCCTTCAGCCACTTCCCGAGGAGCCATCCTGGTGGAAGTGCCAGCCGGATTGGCAGGCAGCGGCTGTCGAGGGAGGCTCTGGAAGAGACGAGCTTTCCACTGAGGGCCCGGAGGCACGTGAGCCCTGGAGGCTGGCTGCTCACCTCACCCCAGAGCTCTGTCCCAAGCCCCAGGGCTCCTGTGCTAGGCCAGTGTTTGCTTCTAAATGAAACAGGGGCAGCTTTTGGCCCCACTCTGCCAACCAGGCCCGGTGAGATGATCTGAACCGGTTTCACTGAGCTGCTCCGGACAGAGGACAGTGAGGCAGGCCAGATTCTGCTCTCACTTGTAAGGTTTTCCCCTCTCCTAAGCTAAGGTCTTCCCTGGTGGCTGGAGGTCCAGGTTCAATCCTTGGGTCAGGAAGATCCCCTGGAGAAGGGAATTCCAACCCACTCCAGTATTCTTGCCTGGGGAATTCCATGGACAGAGGAGCCTGGCGAGATACAGTCGACGGGGTCACAAAGAGTCGGACATGACTGAGCAACTAAACAATGGCGACATCATCCTAAACGGAACTCACAGCCTCTCTTCCACCTCCATTAATAGCCCGTCAGGGCTCCCCAGCCTCAGGCTCTGTGACATCCAGGTTCCCTGGGACAGGGTGTGGGCTGTGTAGGCAACACTGTGCCACAGCTTTTTCATGTCCAGCTCACCACTGCTTGCAACTCAGGGCAGGTGACAGGGCAGCTTGCCCCCTCTCTCCCCTTTCCAGGCATCTTTCCTTCTCAAGAAATTGTTGAGTCACCCACCTCTGTGTCTGGCATCTCAAATTTAACAGCCTTTGTAGGGCAGAGTTTTTTCCTTCCTTCTGCTCCCAACTGGTTGGGCCCGTGGTTGCACTTCTTTCCCGCCTCCCTGGAGGGCACCAGAGCCGTCAGGCAGAGACAAGGAAAGGGAGAGATGTCTGGGTGCCATTCGAGAGGTACCAGGCAGGTATGTCTGATAAGAGGTTTCCCCAGCAAAGCACCAGCTCACCCATAGCATCTTGGGAGCTGCCTGTGGAGTGACAGCTGCCAGCAGAGCTGGGATTGGAATCTGCGTGTCTTGGACCCAAGCCTCCAGCCACTCCATCCACCCTTCAGAGCCTTCCCTTCACAGTGTATCAACGTGAGCTCTTATTTACAGCCACCAACTTCTATCATTAGCTGCTACGCCCAAGAAGAAGCTCAAAGAAGGTCTGATTTTCTGGTAATCACAGCTGAAGAACAACCAACTCGTTACTGACCAAGATGAGGGAATAATTCAGTCATTCAGTTTTCTAATTGTTCATTCATTCATTAAAAATATGCTCTTTGCCAGAACCTGTGCTGCGTCTGAGACAGAATGGATTAAGTGGAATAAGACACGGTCTTGACCTCCGGGATCTTGGGTTCCAGTGAGAGTTCTTGGCTCTGTAAGATGGTGTGAGTCCATCAGAGGCCTGGGACTCCACACATACGTTTTAGTCCTGACTGTTCAGGAAGACTCCATTACGTGAACACCATCTTCGCTGGTGCCCAGAGGAGGCAAGGGTTGTTTTGTTTCCCATTCTCATAGCGCCTTCCTTTGAGTTGAACCCTGGGCCTTCCTTGGCCTTGAGGGATTCCACTCCCTTGCCTTAGTTTCCTCAACCAGAAATTGAAGATGGCAAGAGCGCTTCGACCCAGGTGGGTGAGATGCAGTGATATATCAGATCTCTTCCCCTCTCTTTATCCAGAGCCCTTGCCAGATTGTACCTGGTGATGCTGGCAGCCAGCCCTCTTCCGGCCCCTATTTCTGCTCACCCTGTTACCAGAGAGCCTGGGGGTCTGGATCCTATCTGGCCCCGTCAGGGTAGATTACCAAATGAGTGGTTCTTTTGCCCCAGTGCCTTTCCTGTGCTATAAATAAGCCCCATGTTTATTTTCTAATGTTATTGAAATGAGCGCTTGGGATTTGGGCCTCTTGACTAGTCCGGAGAGCGTCCACCCGGTGCCTGGTGAGGGCCCTGTGTGGCTGGCTGCTGTCTGAAGCTATTTGGAGTCCTCCCGCTGTGTTGTGGATGTGGCTTCGTTTCAATAGTAAGGGCCGTATGCAGCCCTGTATCTGCTGATTTTCAGGTTTCAGCTTTCTGCCAGCCTCACTGCCTGCTTAGAAGTAAAGCTGTGTTTCTCATTAAGGGGATAACGGCCACAATTGAGATAATTAACGAAAATTGTGTATTGGTGGCAGCAGGCCCTATAGGATTTCCAATAGTCTACCTAGCAGATCCTGAGGGGCTTTACCTTCATCTCCTCCCTTCTGCCTACCCTCTGCCCAACCTCTGTTCTTGTTTTCTGGATATAGTCCCAATAATTTCTCTCCATACAGCCTTGTTCTTGTCAGCAGTTTGGTTTGATGTACTGACAACTTGACCAAATGAAGATTTCGTTAACTGCATCTTCTCCAAGGCACAGAAGATGCAAGGATTTCCCCCCCTCTTCCCAGAGTATCTCCCATTTGCTGGTTGTACCTTGGCCCTTTTAAAAATGTTATAAGAAGAATATCCATTAATAACAGATAGATGTTCCCTTCAGTACTATGGCTGCACCATCTCAGTGGGACAGTGCTGAGACGGAATGGAAACGTGACAGCCCAGTGCAATGTCCTATATGCTATGTGGTCGTCTAGGAACTAGGAAGTGTTCTGAATTAGGATTTCCTCAGGAGTGGTTTCAGAGAAGGCAATGGCACCCCCACTCCAGTACTCTTGCCTGGAGAATCCCAGGGGCGGGGGAGCCTGGTGGGCTGCCGTCTACGTGGTCGCACAGAGTCGGACACGACTGAGTGGTTTCTAGCTCCTTCAGGCTTTGATGTTGCATCGAAAGTATCCAGTGAGACTGAGCAGGACATAGCATTGTCTATCAGAACTTGGACTAAAGATCATTATCTACTGCTCAGGAGGGATTATTCTGATAAGTCACTCAGTAGAGAAATGTTTGCACGAACAAACCAGAACCTATAGCCTATTCATGAACAGTTACATCTAACAACCAGATTTAATTCACTTTCAGACATGGAACCAGAAGAAAGTGAATTTTTACTCATGTGTTTTTAGTCTATTGACTCCTAAAGATTCTTTCCTCTTAAAAAGTAAAAAGTCTTTTGTGATGGATTCATATTTATTGAGCACTTACTATGTGCCAGATACTGTTCTCAATTATGAAGATGCTGCATTGGACAAAATGCCTGCCCCTGCTAAGTGTACATTCTAAGAAGGAAGACAACCAAAAAAAGTAAGCGAATATAATTGCAAGTGGTAAAAAAATTGCTAGGAAGAGAACAAAGCAGAATAAGGGGAGGTGGTTAGTGACTTGGGCATGAGGAGATATGTTGGTCAGAAGTGGCATTTAAACACAGATCTCGGTGTTGTGGAGTGGAGACAGAGGGATGAGCTAGCATAAAGTCCTTCAGGCAGGAAAAATCTCGGCTTGTTTTAAGAACAGCAGGAACTCCTGTGTGGCTGCAGTGTATTGGGTGTGGAGAACAGGGTAGAGATGATGCCAGGAAAGTAAGTTAGGGCCAAATTGTGCTGGAATCATGTGGACAAAAGGGTTCTGGATTTTTATTGTGAGTGTGATGGGAAGACTCTGGAAGGTTTTAAGCCGGGGATTGGCATCCGAATGGGATTTTTGTTTAAAGAGTCGTTTCAGCTATTACGTGGAGAACAAGAATGGAAGAAAGGAAGTCAAGAGGCTGCGTTACAGAGAGAGATGGCAGAGGCTTAGCTAGACTAGGATGGCAGCAACAGAGACAGTGAGGAGTTACACTGGGAACAGACTCTGTTGGACTTACTAATGATTTGGTTATAGGAGATGAAAACAGGATTCACAGCTCACTACTAGGTTTTTGTTGTCACTGAGTGACACAATTCAGTGAAATAGGGCGGACTGGGCAGGGTAAGGACAGAGAAGTGTGAGAGGGGAAACCAGGAGCTCCGCTTCGGATGGGTCAAGTCTGGGACGCCTTTTGGCCATCTAGTGGCAGTGCTATTTAAGCAGATAGAAATCTAGAGCTTAAGGCGAAAGTTAGAGCTGAATAAGATGGGACTTAAAACCACAGGACTAGATGAGACCGCCCACAGAGTCAGAATGTGTAGAGGAAAAGAGGCCTGTGGCCTGATTTACAGGGAGAGAAGAAAAGAGGAAGCAGAAAAGGAGACTGAGGAGTTGCCAGCGAGTTAGGAAGAAAACCAGGAAGATATCTGCAAGACAGACGGGGATGAATTAGAGACACACATTGTAAACCCTGAAGCAATGGCTAAAAACATTTTAAAAGGAAGCATAGCTAATCAGGCAATACTGGAGATAGAATATGATAAAAAAATATTCAATCAGAAAGGATGGATTGAAGAAAAGAGTAAACTGAGAACAGATGGGACACAAAAAAGCAGGACACTAGACTTAAACTCTAACATAGTAATAGTGACGTTAAATGCAAATGATCTAAACGTTATAATCAAAGGACGGAGACTTTCATTCTGAATTAAACATCAAGGGCAATCGTATGCTATCTATGAGGAAAGCACTATAAAATACAATTGAAGCAGAAGAGTGAAGAAATTATACCAGACAAATAAGAATCACAAGGAACTGGAAGCAATTTTACCAATAAAGGACAAAATAAACTTCAAAACAGGAACAGTTCCAGGGAGAAAGGAATAATTCCTAATGCTAAAGGTGTCAGTTCATTAAGAAGGCATAACAAGTAATTCTAAGTAATGTAGGCACTAAATAACAATGCTTAAAAATATATAAAGCAAAATTGACAACGGAAAATGAAATAGAAAACTCCACAATTATATTTGGATATCTCAGCACTCCCCTCTTAGTAATTGATAGAACAAGTTGATAGAAAAATCAGAAAGATAGAGATGACCTGGATAATGCTATCAACCATTTTGGCCTAACTGACAATTATGGAACACTCCACCCACCAATAACTAAGCAGATACTCTTCTCAGGTGCACTTACAACACTCAGCACCTGTGTGTGGCACCGTAAAAAGTCTGTTTTAGAGGAAATGAAAACACAAGTATGTTCTCCAATCATAATGGAATTAAATCAGTAACTGATATCTGGGGGAAATCCCTAATAGTCAGAAATTAAGTAACATATTTCTAAATGCATGGGTTAATAAAGACTCAAAACAAATTAGAATGTAATTTTAGGTGAATGAAAATGTATCTGAATGTGTCAGGTGGAGTACTCAGATCTGTTCTTGAAGTGCTAGTGTTAGAAAATAAGAAAGAACTGAAACTAATTATGAAAGCTACTACAAAATAAATGGAAGAAAGAATAAAGATAAGCTTGGAAATAAATAGAAGATGGACAAACAATGGAGAAGAATCAATTAAACAAAACCTGGTTCTTTGAGAAGACCAATAAACAGACTGTTCAAGAAAAATAAAGAATATATCAATTTACCAGTATCATAAGTCAAACAGGGAGCTTTGGTACAGATTCTAAAAATATTAGAAGTGAAATACATATGAAAATGTTATACTGTTAAAATCTACAACATAGATGAAATGGTTGCAAACTTTGAAAGACACAAAGTTATAAAAACTACCTCAAGAAGAAATAGAAAAATCTAAGTAGCCATATCCATTAAAGCAGTCAAATTTGTAATTTAAAACTTCACACAAAGAAAAACCTAAGTCCACATAGTCTACTGACAAATTATATCAAATAATTAAGAAATAACACCAATCTTACACAAACTCTTTTCAGAAAATAGAAGAGAAAGAGATGTGTCCCAGCTCATTTTATGTGGCCATTATTACCCTGTTATCAAAACCAGACAAAAATATTACAAGAAAAGAAAACTGCAGACTTAAAGCCCTGCTGAGCATAGACACAAAGGTCTTTTTAAAAGTTAGCAAGCCAGATCAACACGCAAAAAAGATAATACAACATGGCTAAAGAATATAAAGTCTGTCTAATATTTGAAAATGTAATTCACAATAGCAATAGAATAAAGGAGAATAGTCATATGATTATCTCAATGGTTTTTTAAAAAAAACAGAAAACATACATCCACACAAAGACTTGTACACAGATGCTCTCGGCAGGTTTGTTCATGATAGCCAAAACCTGGAAAAAAAGGTTAAACAGCAGATGAATGCATAGATAAATTGTGGCATATCCATGCAATGGAATACATCTAAGCAATAAAGATAATGAGCTACTGAGACACACAACATGGATGTGTTTCCAAAACAGGTGAGCAAATAAGCCAGACATGAAAGAGTCCATACTTTACACACATACTATCCATACATACAGGGTGTCCCTGGTGGCCCAGGGAAGGGTGAAATTCACCCTCAATTGTTCAGTCTTATACAGTGGACAGGACTCTTAAGGGCTTATCTCCTGTATTAGTTTGCCTGGGATGAGGCTCAAGGGAACTTTTGGGAGTGAGGAGAAGGTTTCATATTTTGATCCTGGTGATGGTTACATATATATATATATATATATATGTATTTGTCTAAACTCATCCAACTCTACATGTAAAGCTGATGCGTTCTTATCTAAGTAATACCTCAATAAAGATGATTATTTTTTCAATGGTAGTTAAAACCTGTCATCTTTCACAGTTCCTTTGCTTTGTCATGGACCAGCATCCCTTTTCCCTTCTTTACCTGGATGTTTGCTTAGGGCCTCAGGGTCCAAGCTGCCTCCAGTTCTGTTTAGGGTTTTCTCTCGTGTTTTGATGTGGAATGCAGATTTGCCAGCCATCCAGCTGATACGTATCAAATGCTTGCTGTAATACTCTACCAAATATATTGCAGATAATTCTGCCTTATAATCAAGCTAATACAGGAGATAAGTCCCTAATAGTCCTGTCTACTCTGTAAGATTGAACAGTTGAGGGTGAATTGCACACATTCCCTGCTGTGGAAGGAGCGTGCGATCACTTCTGACTTGGTGAAGGGGTGAGACTTGAGGTGGGCTTTGGAGAATTCACTGGTAGAGACAGGCACTGTGTGGATAGGGGTGTGCTGGGAGGTTGGGCAGTCACTTTGACCTGAGGGGAGTGAAAGGAAACAAGAAGATGAGGAAGTATGCTGATACCCTAGATTTGTAGGAGCACTAACTCCAGGTTGGGACTTACAGAAATTATGGCACTGGATAGGGGTTTACGGCTAGACAAAAGAGCTAAAATGTTTGTGGGCAGTGTGAAGGCTTTGCAGATGATTGTTCTGGCTGGGAGCATGATCAGAGCTAGTCTTAGACACTCCCATATTGGCATCAGCACAGATGAGGGGGCGGAGCAGAGAGGGACCAGGAATGGGATGTAACTACTTAGCAGTAGCCTAGGTGATAAGTGACAAGGAACTGAGCCCAGGGGTTGCTGGACTCATTTGGGAACTTGCTGGGACCTGCTGAGATGCTTTGGGATATGAAGTTGAGAAGAGCAGCCACTTCATCCATTTAACACATACCAGCCAGTCTTCTTGTTACAGACTAAATTATATCCTCCGTAAAACTCATATATAGAAACCCTAACCCCCAGTGTGACGGGATGAGGAGATAGGGCCTATGTAGAGGTCATGAAGTTTAAGTGAGATCATAAGGGTGAGATCTTAATTCACTAGGACTGGTATCCTCAGAAGAAAAGGAAGAAATAACAGAGCTCTCTTTCTGCGAGCAAAGACCACGTAAGGACACAGTGGGAAGGTGGCCGTCTACCAGCCAGGAAGAGAGGCCTCAGCAGAAACCAGATCTGCAGGCACACTGGTCTGGGCTTCTAGCTTCCTGCAACTGTGAAACAGTAAATGTCTATAATTTAAGCCACCCAGTGTATGCTTTTTTGTTACAACAGCCCCGACAGACCAACACACTGCTCACCACCAGATTCCTCACCACCTGCCTTCCCAATTCCCATAAATAGAATATTGAGGGTTCCCGGTGCTTTATATTCTGATGACATACTTTTGTGAAACAGTACCCCAATCTCTGGCTTCCTTCTCTTAGCCGTCCGGATAGAAGTCAACCCTGCTGGCCCTTCCCAACCGTCAGAGTGTGTAATTCCTCCTGTCTCTACAGCTCTTAATTATTTCTAAGTATCACTCGTTTGGATTTCATAACCACTCGTCTCAGTTCCTATGACATAAGCAGGCAAGAGTTGATTTGACCCCATTTTACAGATGAAGAACTTGAAAATCGGGATTTTCGTGGCTTGTCTAAGATAACCAAGCGGAGTTGCCAAGTCAGCCCATTAAATCCGGCTCTCTCACTTCACCGCACAGCTTCCTGGCCTGTGCTTTCCTATGCCTTTGTCTGGAGAGAGCTTTCTGTTCAAACCTATCTTGGAGAGGAGACGTGGGCTGCCTTTGGGCTTCCTTCTTCCCTTCCTTCCCTTGTCCTCCCAGCACATGCATACACACGTGCGTGCATACACGCACACACACACACACACACACACACACATTTATTTTTGTTCTCTCTCCATAGTGCAGCTTGGCCTTAATGTCATAGGAACAAGGAGCTTCTCCTTTTCCCGCAGAGCCTAAGCATGACAGACCCACCTTGGGTAGAGGACAAAGAAGGGATGGGCAAGGGGCTTATGGTGCAACCAAAAGAGAAACCTTGGAAGGTGTGGCAGGAACGCCGTAGCCCCTAGGCTGTCTGAACCGCATCCTGGCCAGGGCTCTGGGGGGCATCTCGTGCGGGCCCCACAGTGGGTTCCCTCCCAACTAACAGTTAAGGCAGCACCTTAACACATGGTATGCACATGGTCATAAACCGAAGCTCCTTTCGGAAGTTTGCCCTTCCTCAAGGCTGTTGGTCTGTGTTGAGCTAAAAAAAGAAAATCTGTTTGGAATCACAGAATTCCTGGGAAAATGTCAACTCTCACACCCCATTGTCTTTGGAGCTGGCATGCGTCTTCTCACTTCTGAGCCCCGTTTTAAGGGGCGGGCTGTTTGTGGAGGGCCTATTGTTCCCGAGCAGCTGAGCATGCAAGTCTGGGCCTGTGTGTGTGTGGAGAAAGACCACCACTATTGCATCACCCCCCACCAGCCGAATCAAGGATTTCTGCTGAATCACAGACCAGCCCGCCTGTGGTTGGCAATTGTTCTTGTAGCAAGACCTGGGACAATGAGATTGGTGAGAAAGATTCACTGGTGGTTGAGGCAGAGTGGAGGTGGGGAAGGAAGGTTTAGAGCATGAGGATTGTCGAGGGATGACATGGGGAAAAGCAGGCTTTCAGCCCAAGGATAAATGGGAAAACCTCTGAGATGAGCACTCTCAGGTTACAACACCTAGCCATCTCGAGGAGCTGGCCTCATGCCACCTAAACCCCAAGAACACTAAAGAGGTCAGGCTTCCTGTCCTGACCTTGGCTCATCGGGGATGCATATGACCCCTGGAGGAAGAGGATGGACAGAGTCCACAGACAAGCGGAGGCTGTGAGTTCACACCAGGCTCATCTCCAGCCTTCCTCTTCCCATCCTGAACCAAAAACAGAGCCTCTCCTCATTCCTACCTTCCCATTCATTCTCCCAGTGAATTGCAGTTAACTCAGTGTACAAATTTTCTGAAGGATTCATTCACAAACAGAATTGGCCTGTCTTTTCTCGGCACTTGGAAGGCAGCTGGGGCAGTCAGACAGATACATAGGTAACTCACATGGTCTCATATGCTAAGATACTATTATAAACAGTTCTGTGGGAGCATGGAGCCGCAGCCACTGGCCTGGGGGTGGAAGCTGGGACGGGGCATAGAGTCAAGGAAGAACTTCACACAGGACATCCTTATTAGGAGGAAGCCAGAGAGGATTACCAGGAATCTTCCTGGAAGAGTGCGCTGGGGACAGGGCGCAGGCATCCTAAGGAAACAGATGGCAAGCCTACCACTGTGGCCAAGTGAAAGGCCCCAGATGGTTTGGGGGAGCAATGAGTGGTCCTGGCAGCCAGACGGGGAAGGGCTGCTGACAGGGGAGTGTCCTCCCCAGCGATGCTCCTTGGAGGCACAAATCCCAGGAATGGGTTACTGAGTCCCCAGGGAGGACCAGATGACCCAGCAGCCATCCTGCCTTTGGCGGGAGCACTCAGCTGGACTCCAGATACTGTTGGGGTTGCTAAGCAAGGACTTCAGGCAGGCGGCTTCCCACGCACAAGAAATTTCTCCCTCGGCTTCCATTCCCACCTTGGGACTTGGCAGCGACTTGGTGTGGAGAGTCCAAGAGCTGCCATGACCCTGTCAGATGGCAAGGGTCATTTTTAAAAACAAGTTCCTAGTTCAAGTCAACCTAAAGCCATCTGGGTCTATAGTGAATGAAAACTTACCCTAGAGGTACGGTTGCAGAAAAGGGGACCCCTTCCAGGGCCCGAGGGTGGGCTCTTGTCTAATACTCAGAAATGAATTGTCCAAGGAGACACACGTGCTGCCAAAGCAAGAGACTTTATTGGGACAGGGCACCCGGGTGGACAGCAGCAGGGGAAGGGAGCCCAGGAGAACTGCTCTGCCAGGCGGCTCGCAGGCTCAGGTTTTATGGGGATGGGGTTCGCTTCCAGGTTGTCTTTGGCCAATCGTTCTGACTCAAGTCTTTCCTGGCGGCGCGTGCACTGCTCAGCCAAGCTGGATGCCAGTGATAAGGATTCTGGGCGGTGGCAGGACAGCGGGCAGCTCCTTTTGACCTTTCCAGACCTCTTGCAGTTGGTGATGGCTTGTTAGTTCCATGTTCCTTACTAGGACCTCCTGTCGTAAAGTAACTCACGCAGATGGTTACTATGATTCCTAGCCAGGATGGGTGGTTTCAGTCAGAGTGCTTCCCCTAAGGGTACCAAATCTGAGATGTGGCTCCCGGAAAGCAGCATTTACATAGTCAGAAAGAGAAGATGAAAAGGAGTGTCATGTCAGGCTCAGAGCTGGTAGCCGGAGGGTGATGTCTTTCTCCAGGAATAATCATAGCCCTTCATGTCCTACTGCCACACCAGCTTACAAAGCCCAGGCATGGGCCATTGCCCCGCAAACCTCCCCACGAACTGGTAAACTGGGCAGAGACCGGCTTCTTCCCCTCCTTCAAATGTGAGAGCTGAGGGTCAGGCAAACAAGGATGCCTCCCCTTCAGCATACAGAGGGGTCCCTGGGAGACTAACTGCTTGAGTCACCTTTAGGCTAGAAAGCAAGGAAGCACCTATGGCATAGCAAAATCTCGGCCTCCAGCTTGGCTTTATAATTTGTATGTTAGTGCTTTGCTTTGCTTTAAAAAACCCCCAGGCCTTACCTCCTGCAAGTTCTCTCAGCCACTAAGCATTAGAGCTGGGACAGAGACCTGCCTCTCCTGGAAGCCTGTCCTGCACCACTTTTCCCAAGCAGCCGGGTCTCCCCACCCTGACCTCCATGCCCTGGCTGGCCCCTCGCTTTCAGAACAGACCCCGGAAACCCAGATGGCACCAGTGATATCGAGGGGCCGTGATGAGCGCACTGGAGACGCAGGGGCGGCCCCTGATTTCCCTCCGCTGCTTGTCTGCCGTGGAGGCAGGTCCTCTGGGATGATTAGCTGGGGGGGTGCTCCAGCCCCTCGCGGGCCATACACCCCTCTTTGTGCAGGAGCCCTGGCCGGCCACCTGTTGTTAATCTAGCCCTGGTAATCCATTCTGTACTGTGTCAGCAGTTCAAAAGGGCACTGTTAGTATTTTTTGCCGACTTCAATTAACGTGAGATTTCAGAGGCCCCTCTGATCACATTTCATCTGTCACAAGTTAGGAACAAAACAGACAGGTTCCAGTTGAGGGGAGGAAGGAGAAGGAGTTTATTGCAAACAACAGCCAAGCGGACAGTGTGGGCCATACCCAGCCAAGGGCGCTCTGTGAACGCGCAGCGGCACCCACGCTCCACGTGGCCCCTCGCCTGGACCCCGGCGCCCCCTACTCGTCAACACTCCAACAGTCCTCCCCTCCCCCCAAAGATGTAAGTGCAATAACTTACTTTAAAAGGCAAGAACTTTTCTTTTTAATATTTTGCTATAATGTAGTTACATGGTGGTATAGGCAGTAAAACTTTATGGAACCGACCTCCTTTTTTTTATACATTTTTTTTCTGAATTTTTAATGTCTTTTTCATATATATTTTTAATATTCCACCCCAGGCCATTAAGCTAAAGGAAAAGTTGCATTTATACAGGGTTACAATATCTTACAAGGAGAACAGTCATTATTGATTGAGGTTCATGTTCCTTCCAGCACTCAGCTCTCTTTTCAACCCACTGCACACCAGACTATTAGACATTGAAAGCTGTCCTTCAGAATCAGTAGTATAAAGGCCTAGCTCTATCTGTGTAAGTGAAGGGGAAGAAGGGACAGGGCAGGGCAGGTTACCGTCTGGTTGGCCGGAACACCTTTCCTCCCCCTAGCGTCTTTACAGACGTCACATGGGTTCCCCGGGAATTTGAGGAGCTGAGTTTTCCTTGCCTTCCCAGTTTTCTCTTTTGTGGTCATGGATTATTATCCTGGGGGCCTGTTTGCCCAGCCATCCTCACTCCCCGCCAGGCCTGTTGTTGGCTTTGGCACCCGCCAGGCCGTCAAGCGGACTGGAAGCCCCAGCACTGTCCAGCCCAGGGGGAGAAAAGTCGCAGAAGCAGGATTCGTGGTCGTTTGCATGGAGGAGCTCCTCTCGTTGACCCAGCTGGAAGAGGGCAGAGGGGACACTGGCACTGGGCCCGATGTGGCCGCGGCCTCGTGTACCGGGGACCCACCTCACGCTTGTTACCGCCAGTCCCCGGCAGTGTCTTTGAACCAACCTGGCCGCCATGCTTCCCCACCCTGGGGGCGTGGCGGTGAGAGACAAGAATCAAGTATAGTGGGAAGAATTCAAGGAAAGTTCCAAAGCCCGTGTCCTCCAAGTGCCGTCGAAGACTCAGGGACAAGCCTCTCCATGAGTCCCCGGAGCCCTCTCTCCCCACGCTGCCCTGGGAGCAGCGACGGCATCTGAGGATGGTAGCAGCACCTTAGTGTCAAGCCTTGGGCGCCGAGTCTGGTTCCCAGCAGGATTCAGGGGGCTGGCAGCGTGAGGAGGCTGCCCAGGGGGCCTGCCAGCCACCCATTATTTCCGGTTTTGTGTGGCCATCTCTGTTGAGATTTTAGGCAAAAGGCAAAGGAAACCCCACCTCTTTTAGCTTATTTATTGGCTTAACAGTGACCCCCGGAGCCATCCACTCTCCCCTGCACCTGGCTTCACCAGACCGTGCTCCTGAGGATGCCGCCAGCCGAGTCACACCCAAGCTTGCTTTAGCCATCACAGGAGAAGCTGCAGGGTACCTCCCGCCCCAGCAGCTGAGAACGCAGAAGGCCTGGGCCCAGCCCCCAACCCTGGGGAGCTCCACGCAGCATCGATCATCAGAACCCCTCTCTTAGCTCTGCCTCAAGTGAAACGTGGCTCAGAATGATCACCTTCCCCACTGGGGACTGGGGTCATCTCCGCTGTGAAGGGATTGGGCAGGCTAGGTTTCTGATCCCTTCCTGCTCGGTGAGTCTGTGATTGTTAAGAGTGTCAGGCAAGCCCTAGGGGCTAGAACAGGGCAAGGGCAGGCCTAGGGGTGGGCAGCTGCCCGTGCGGAGATGCAGAGGTGTTTTATGCTGACGTTTTAATCCTAAATACTTAGCTGCATTGGTGGGACAGGCGGTCAGTGCCAAAGAGCCTTCTTCTATTGGAAGATTTTTCTTCTCAAGCCTAGGGATGGAATTTGCCTGACTGAGGTCTGGCCCAGGTGGAAAGCAGACACACAGCAGAACTGATAACCAGAGGTCCCTTCCAGAAGGTTCCACTTAAGACCCGTGTCTCTCCCTTCCCTCCCCCTCAGTGTCTATCCTGGTTCTCTCTCTCTGTCTGATTCTCACCCAGGTGAGAACATATCTCCCAGGTCAGAACACATGTCCCAGGTCTTTCCAGCCATGATGGCATTTAAGGAGGAACAGGGGGGATTGTCTCCAACCTGAAGCCATTTCTTCCTTCCTTTTCCTAGATTTTGGGAGTCTTGGGTTGTTTCAGCCAAGCTTAGAACTAAAAAAGTCTTCCTAAGAGTTATTCCCAGATCCTCAAACATAGAAAACACTTAAAGCTAAGCCTCCAAGAACATTTAATTCAATGCCCAAGATGCTTTTCACTTCGAGAAGATCAACTTTAGAGCTACAATTCCCAAAGAAGTCTGACTCTTACTAGGGGGAGGGTCGAGGCCAGCTCCTTCCATAGTCCTGTTTCCAGAGCACAAGAGGACTTGAGACACAGCTGGAGACGGCCACATCCCCAAAAACCTAAGCAGCTCAAAGGGGGAGGGTCTCACCCCTCCCCACCCACCCAAGAGGCTGTGCTGAGTCCGGGCCCCTGGGCCTGGTAGACCTAGCTCTCCTCACTGACAGGATTGGGGTAGAAGGGAGAAAAAGCAGGCCCTTCTCCTCGGGGATACCTGCAAGGGGGCCTCCCAGCGCTCAAAAGGCCTCCCTGGAGGATGGGTACCTCGTGCCCCAAGCTTAGCTGACCCCTGGGCCCTGGAGCTGAAACTCAAGCTGCAGGCTGCACGTCAGGCGGAAATGGAGTCCCCCCTGAGGAGGCCCCTTCCTGCAGGCAGGGAGATTGGCTTCCAGAAAGCACTGTGTCCAGAACAGAGCAAGTGACCCCAAGGAGCTCAGCCCCACACGAGCCCTCCGGAAGCCAGAACAAGGGGCTGGGGTCACCCGTGCCCCAGGGCAGAATTGCCAGGGCAGGCGCTCTCTGCCCTATGCCCAGAGGACTGCTCAGAAGGCTCTGGGCGGGGGTGGCACTGGAGGCCTCTAATCGGGAAGGCCGTCTGAGGCTGGGCGAGTGTGCCCTCGTCATCTGCCAGACCCCACAGCCTGCTCTGGACCCTCTGGTGCCATGCCCCCAGGCCCTAGCGGCTGTGTCAAGATGCGAGTCCTTCCGCACCAGGACACTGGCCCAGCAGCCCCAGCGAGTGACCAGGATCTTCAGATTCCCCCTGGAGGGACCAGACTGGATGAGGAACAAAGCTACCCAGACCTGCCCCCTGCCACCATCATCCTGCCTGAGGCGGGGCGTCAAGGCAGCTGATGTGTGTGCACGAGCCCCTGCCTTCCCAGGACGCCTCCCTGCAGCCCTCCCAGTTCCTAGAAGCTTGCTTCCAGCACCATGGGGGCCGCGGGCAGCAGGCCTCTTTCCCTGCACTGTTCACCCAGATCCGGAGCCTTGGGGTCCGAAGGGGCCAGCATGGCTGGGTGACGGCGGGCTCCTTTGGCTCCAGCTCCTCTCTCTCTCTGCCCAGCCCCTCCGGGTGCATCCAGCACGGGGGACAGACAGCAGGACGGGGGCTCCTCGCACCCAGGGTAAAGGCGAGGCAGGTGCCCTGGGTCTAGGAGGTTGGAGTCCACAGGCTTTGAGGGAGAGCACAGGAGATGGGATGGCAGAGGCTGACTGGGCCTCCAGACACGGTCACCGGGCTGGTGATCGGGGACCACACAGCAGAGGGAAGGGCGGACGTTGACGGTACCGTAGCCACAGCTGGTCCAGGTGGGAATCTAGCCTCGACTCAATGGTCAAACCGGGCAGGGCGGAGGAGCAGGAGTGGGGAGAAAGGGTCTTCAGCTTATAATGGATGCAAAGCTGCAGAACTCGTGCCACCTGGCTGCCTCCACTGCCTCTGGCCAGGAGCAGGGGCCCAGCCTTGGTGCCCGCTGCCCCCTTCCCTCCCCGCAGTCCCCAGGGGCCTCAGACTTGGGGCGGCTGAAAGTGCTGAGGGTCAGGCCCCTGGGCCCAGGCCAGGTGCCTAAGAGGGGAGTCGAGTGGGGTGCTGGGGGCCTGGGGAGCATGGGTGTGGCCAGTGCCCCAGGGCAGGGGAGGGCGCAGGGATGGGGCGGGGTGGCCCTGTCATGTGGCCCAGGAGATGGCCGCGCTGTGCTCCTTGGCCTTCATGCGGAGGGCCGCGATGCTTGAAGTCTTGCGGTCCGGCTCCCCGTTGAGCTCATAGCCATTGAGGCCTGGGCTGAGGCCCGCGGCTCCAAACAGGCTGCCCATGTGCGTCTGGCCCACGTGGCTGCCAGCCCCCGAGACGCTCAGGAAGTCGGTGACGCCGCTGGCCCCAGAGCCGGGGGGGTGGGCGTGAGGGGACATGCAGGCGGGCACCGGGTCACAGGGTACCACACAGGCCGGCACGGGCGAGGCGGCCCCATTGTTGCCGATCCAGGACGGGTTCTGAATCTGGGGAGAGGGGAGGGAGATGCATCACAGGCTGGCGGGACATGGGGGTGCTTTCCTGTCCCTCACAGGGGAACCCTCTTCACTTACGAACACATCCTGATGATAAACCATTCCTGAGTGTTTACCTGGGAGGCTCTCCACATCTGCCTGGCCATCCAGCCCCCTAGGACCCTTAGGGTTTTATGCTCTGGTTCCTCCGTTCCCAGGTCCAGGGGAGCAGCGGACAGAAACTCCATTTTAAGGCCTGAACTCTGAATTCCATCAAGAGTCCAGTGAAAGGGTTGTCCTGGGGTACGGCTCACCAGCTGAGGGCAGCCCCTGATTTTGTTAACTTATTTGACCACACCACTTGCAGGATCTTAGTTCCCTGACCAGGGATCGAACCTGTGCCCCCTGGAGTCAGAGTCCTAGTCATTGGACCACCAGGGAATTCCCGGCAGCCCCGGATTTTAGACGCAGAGGCATACTCTGTCTCTCCATCCATGGACCCACTTAGGGTCAGCACCTGGGCGTCACCCTGCTCCGGCTCCTCCCCAGGCCTGGTGCACCCTTGTGACTTGATCAATGGGAGGGGACACAAGCTCAGAGAGCTCTGGCATTGGCAATGGGGGCTCTGAAGCTGTCCACTCTGAGAGTGGACGGTCGGGGGGCCTCAGTTCTCTCAGAAGCCAAGGTCAGTAGTGGAGGTCCTAGGGGCCGGTGCCCTTGAGGCTTCAGAAGTAACTCAGGGTCCGAAAGGGCTGCCTCAGGAGGTGGTAAGTGGACGGACAGAGCCAGGCGGGATGCCCACAGGCTCCGGGCTGGGGCAGAGACAGGCGGAGGAGGGGGAAGGTGCTCGGGCAGCGGGTGAGGGGTTGAACTGGACACTTTGTCTTCTGTCTGCGCAGCTAAAATCCTTTCCCCCTCCCCAGCTTCCAGCTCTAGACCCCACTTTCCCCCAGCATTTATGGGGAGGCAGAGCTGGGGACTCAGCCAGAAATGCATCTCTCCTGTGTGATCGGGGGTGGGGGGGTTGGTGGGCAGGATGGGCTGTGAGGAGATGGTGCACCTCTCGGCCACATGAAAGGGCTTCTCAGTGGTCCTGGAGCAGCTTCTGCCAGCCTGCCCCCTGCCCCCACCCCCCAGTGTTTGGAGTACATTCAGAGAAGTTTGTAATAAAAGGAGTGACTAGGGGGCTATGCCCCCAGATGCCATGGGGACTGCAGTGACAAGAACTGCTTGCAGGTTCGGGTGATGGGGACCCCCTCTCTCGAGAGGCCTGGGGAATGTGGTGTGTAGTGCTGCGTGAGAAGAATGAGCATGAGCCCCTCTGGCGTGTGAGCTCGGGCAGCAGAGGTCAAGGCCAGGGAGTCCGGGCTGCAGGTCCATCCTCCAGAGAGAGGAGAGGAAGATATGGGTGGGGTGAGAGCTGATGCAGGTGGTGTGTGTGCAGGAGACCCCCCCCCCACATTCCCCAGCCTCATCCCTGGGCCTGCCCCTGCCCCTGCCCCTGCCATGTGAATCCCCGGAGAGGCAGTGGCAGCACGGGTCCCATTGGGTACCCAGGGGCCATGGGCTATCTCGGCTCCAGGAGAGTGAGGAAAGGGAGGCCTAGGAAAGCCTGTGGCCTGGCTCGCTGCTGGACGGGCCCAGGCTTGGAGCGGAAGGTGGAGGCCACAGCACAAGGAGGCCTGAGAGGGAGGAAGCAGCCACCTCTGCAGGGCAGGTTGAGGGGCGTCAGGACGGCACTCAGCCCCAGACGAATCTCTCCAAGGGTCCCACTACCTGACTTCACCCACATCACTTCCCATCCCTTGACATCCCACTGAGGACCCAAGTGCCACCAGGAAGAGGGACTGACAGACAGCCGTGGAAGAAGATGCTCTGGAAGGGATGGGAAGAGATGGGCCAGACGCCTGGGAGAGCCGCGGCCATACAAGGCAACCTTCCTAAAACCATGTAATTCACAAAGCACTTTTGCACTATCTAACATAGACCTTCCAACAACCTTATGAAAGAGTTTAGGCAGGTGCTTTTTTTTTTTGGCCATATTGTGTGGGATGTGGGATCTTAGTTCCCCGACTAGGGGTTGAACCTGAGGCCCCCTGGCCGTGGAAGCACGGAGTCTTAACCACTGGCCAGGGAAGTCCTGAGGCAGGTGCTTTGAAAATACCCAATTCCTAGGTGAAGAAACTTGAGGCTCAGACGTGTGACTTGCCTGAAGGGAGAAAGCTCTGGAGCTGGGATGACAGCCTAAATCCTGGGTCTCAGAATCCCACGTTCATTCCAGCCTTGCCTCACTCACATCCCCCAACGTCAGGACCCCCTTCTCCTAGGAAACACTCTGGGTGGCTCCCGGTGGCCTGGAGGGCCCCTGGCCTTCAGCATTCCTCAGTTCTGATGCCCGTCACCAAAGGGCCGAAGGAAAAGTCATTCTCAAGCTCCTCCCCCAGTCTCCCCTTCCCTAAAGTCCAGCCAAGGCTGGGTCAACGCTTATGGGGGGCAGAGAGAATTCTGGGCCTCCCACATCCTGGAGACACAGTGCGCTCCTGGAACCTGAAGCGGGGACTTGGAGCCCCGAGCTCTCTCTCCGGGGAAGGTGCTCCTCCTCAGGGCCCCAGAGCAAGCAGCTGCGGGCAGGGACTCACCTGGGCGTAGTTCTCTGCTCGGGTGAGGAGGGGCAGCTCATAGGCTGTGGAGAAGTGGGTCCGAACCTGCTGCATTTGCCCAAAGCGTTCCCTCTTCCTCCACTTGGCCCTCCGGTTCTGGAACCAGACCTGCAGGACAGAGCAGTTGTCGCCGGGGTCAGACCCGGAGCCGGGGCCCCCGTGTTCAGGGCAGCACCAGCCTTGCCCTCGAGCCCCTCCGGCTGTAGTTATAAGGTCAAGACTGTGGGGCTACAGATAACACATCTGCCTTGGTCTCTGTGCTCAAGAGCTGACCATCTGGAAGGATCGACGCTGACAGCCAGGAAGGCAGTTTACACCCCAGTCCTAGGTGCGACGTCAGGCCAAAAGGTTCATTTTCTGAGCTTCAGAACCCAGAGCAGGCAAGTGTCACACGCGCACAGAACACGTCACCAGTCACCTCAGCAGTCAACTAACCAGCCCTGACATGGGGCGGCCCAGTCCTCCGGGGCCACAGGCTACTGAGCAGAATCTGATGACAGCCTTGAAAGCTTCACCAGAGAATCATTCTGGGTGGCAAAGTGGTAAAGAACCCGCCCACCAATGCAGGAGATATAAGACGCCAGTTCGATCCCTGGCCCAGGAAGAGCTCCTGGAGGAGGGCATGGCAACCCACTCCAATATTCTTGCCTGGAGAATCCCATGGACAGAGGAGCCTGGCAGGCTAAGTCCATGGGGTCACAGAGAGTCGGACAAGACTGAGCGACTAAGGACGCACAGAGGATCACACACGTGTGGTTTTTCCATTGTTTTCTGCTTCCTGAATCCCCCCATGCAGCCTTTTGTGCAGAGTCTGGACCCCCTGGGTTACAGCTTCTCTGGGAGACAGGGCTTTAGATGGGCTGTCGGAGGACAGTCAGGGACAGCTTTGTGGAGGGAAGGTGGGGGCTGGAAGGACAGAAATCCAGGCTGAGTTTAGAAATGGCCCGGCCATGCCACCAGCTGGGAGAGGGATGGGAGGGGAAGGATTGCGGAGTCAGATGGTAGCGGCCCTCGAATGCCAGGTGGGAGGGTCACCTTGGTGTCAAGAGAGGAAGCTGCAATTTCGGGCCCCAAGAGCAGCCTGATGCCGGGGAGGAGAGGAGGCCCAGCTGTCACTCAGCACGGGGGTGGCGCATGGGCTTGACCAGGGGACCTCTGGGGGAGTGCGGTCTCTGAGTCAGGTGTATGAGCCGGGGTCTTGTTTATCATACTTAGGAAAAAAATTGAGAACCTTCAAACAAAAGCTGTTGGGCTTAATGGAAGCTTCCTTTGCAGGAGTGCTTCTGGCAGGCTGAGAACTTTCCCAAGGCTCTTGGGCAAGAGCTGGCCTTGGGGTCTGCCACCCCTGCAGGTGACTTGGGGTCTGGGCAGAGGGTGACGGGGACCAGGGAGGATGGGAGAGAGGGCGTGAGCAGGCTTGGCTTCAGGCTGGCTCACAGGCAGGCTCCAGAGCTCCTCAGAGGGAGACTCCTGGCAGCTCGTCGCACACCTGCCTGCTGACTCTGGTGCAGGACACGCCCCTGGCACCACAGCCCAGGGCACGGAGCTTCCTGGGAGGGGGGAGGCGGAGCCAGGCTGGAGGGCTTGGCCCGGCCCCCGCGGGGCAGCACAGAGGCTTCCAGGCCCACGGGCACCCGCTGGACTGCCCCGCGTTTCCACGGGCCTCAGTTTCTGCATCTGGAAACTGGGCCAGCATCTGTGCTGCCGGCTTCCCGGGAGCTGTGCCTCCGAGGGCCGTAGGCGAGCTGGAGGGCAAGTGCTGTCACGGAGTTTTCAGAGGACATCGCCCTGGTTTATTTATAGCTCCCTTCCCGCTGTCTTTTTCCAGAAGAAAGAAGCAAAAAAATAAGGAGTAGGTGTGGCTCTTGTTAGTGTGGGGAGGGAGGGTGAGACTGCACCTTCCCAGCCAGTATACAAGCACCACACACACACACACAACACACACACACCACACATACACACAACACACACACACACCCAAAGGAGGGTGAGACTGCACCTTCCCAGCCAGTATACAAGCATCACACACACACAGACATACAGCACACACACACAACACACACAACACACACACAACACACATACACACCACACACACACATACACATAACACACATACAGCACACATACATAACACACAGCACACATACAACATAACACACACAACACACGCACAACACACGCACATAACACACACACACACACCCCCAAAGGAGGGTGAGACTGCACCTTCCCAGCCAGTATACAAGCACCACACACACACACCACACATACAATGCACACACACACACACACCACACATACAACGCACACACACACACACACCACATACACATAACACACACACACACACACCCCCAAACAACCTCAAGGGAGGGTGAGACTGCACCTTCCCAGCCAGTATACAAGCATCACATACACACACACACAACACACACACAACACACATACACATAACACACACACATCATACACACACACACCACACACCACACATACACATAACACAAACTGCACACATACACAACACACACAACACACAGCACACACAACATACACAACACACACAACACATGTACATACCACACACACACACACACCCCCAAAGGAGGGTGAGACTGCACCTTCCCAGCCAGTATACAAGCACAAGCATCACACACACACACAGACATACAGCACACACACACACAACACACATACACATAACACACACACATCACACATACACACAACACATACCACACATACCCATAACACACACCACACATACACATAACACACAAACAGCGCACATACACAACACACACACAACACACACAGCACACATACAGCACACACACAACATACACACAACACACATACACATAACACACACACACACCCAAACAGCCCCAAGGGAGGGTGAGACTGCACCTTCCCAGCCAGTATACAAGCACAAGCGTCTCACACACACACAAAACACACACACACCCCACACATACACAGCACACACACACAACACACACACACACCCAAGGGAGGGTGAGACTGCACCTTCCCAGCCAGTATACAAGCACGAGCATCACACACACACACACACACACACACACACAACACACACAACACACACACATGTGCAATACACACATGGGCAACACACACACATACACACATCACATACACACATAACACATGCACACACACACACACCCAAGGGAGGGTGAGACTGCACCTTCCCAGCCAGTATACAAGCACGAGCATCACACACACACACACACACACACACACACACACATCCCCAAGTGGCCAGTATCTTTCAGCATCACTGTTTCCCATCTTGACTCTAGTGCAGGAGATTCAGCTCTCCTGTGTCCCCCCCGGAGCTGATCCCCTCCCAGGCTGGGGCCTCAGCCACTGTCCCAGAGCCTCCCGGGGGGTCCCCCTTTCCTCCCAGGGCTCCTGGAGTCCAGGCCCAGGCCGCCCACCGGGAGCCAAGGGCGGATCGGGTCTCCTCTCCGGGCCGCTGAAATGGGATCCCCCTTTATCAGTGGCCTGGAATGGGGGACTGGGGGCAGGATGAGAGAATGAATCAGAGGCGCTTGTTTTCATTTCATGTTTAATTTCCTGCAGGCTTAGCTCAGTCTTTCCGCTCCTTCCTCAGCCTCCCAGGGTTTTCTGGGCAGGGGGGGAGGCCAGGGGGAGGGGAGAAGCCCACTGGAAGCATCTAGATATATGACTGCTTTCTTCAGGGCTGAGGAGAAGCCTAGAAAAAAGTGAGGTTGCCACCGTGGTGGGGGCCTCTCCCTTGAGTCTCTGTGGACTCAGGCCCTATGGTGGGGGCCCCGGGGTCCAGAGGGGTGGACGTGACACACGCAAGTTCGGGCTGGCAAAGGGGGCCTGGGGGTGAGGGGAGGAGCAGAGTTGGGGGAGATGGAATGCCGGCTGGCGGGGGCGGGGGGTGGCGGCGGGCAGAGGCGGGGGAGAGGGGCGACCTGGGTTATCTGGGAAGACAGATGAGCCGGGGGAGAGGCAGCTGGGAGCGCTCGGCCTTTGGGAAGGGAGTGAAGAGGGTCAGGCAGAGGGGTTTCTTTGCAGGTTAAGATGGAGATCGTGGGAGGCGGCACGGCTGTGGGGAGCAGGCCGAGGGGAACAGAACTGCCCACCTCCAGCCCCTTCCTCCCTGGGGCCTCACCCTGCAGACCAGGCTGGAGCTTTTCTGCCCAGATAAGGCTTAAGCTCCGTTAGCCTCCTGGTCTTCACTCTCATCATGCATAAACTTGGGTGGTGGCAGGGGTATCCTCCCAGGCCCCATCCGTGCTCACATTCATGGGCCCCCGAGGCTCAGAGCATCCTCCCGTTTCTGACCCTTGGAGCCCGGGGCGCTGACAACTGCATCCCTAGATGCCCTGGGCCTCAGGCTCTGCAGCTCCTAGGCTTGTCTCCACTGGGCAACCCTGGGCAGGAGAAGGGACCCAGAGGCCCCAGCCTTCCCTTCAGTGCGTCACAGCAGCCCAGGACCACCCCGCTCCTGGCCTACCCTGGCCTGGACACGCTCTGCACGGGCCTCTCCCCAAGGAACCAACTGTCTTGGCGGAGGCCCCCGCTAACCGCAGCCCATCTGGGGCCAGGGCGGGGTGGCCCAAGGCGGGGAGGCCTCTGTCTTATTGTCTTCAGACACCAGCTGCATAGATTGGAATCCCAGACAGCACAGAGAGGCCCCTGCAGCCCCCTGGAGTGGCTCCAAACTCCGGGTTTCTTCCCAGGAAAGGTCCATCTCGGGGGTTGGGGGGGGCCCCATCCCTGTCCCCACTGTCACTCTGCACCAGGCACCTGGCTTCCCATCAGCTGAGTACGGGCCCCCAACAAACCCATCAGAGGCAAGCAGGGGGTTCTATCCCCAATCCCCCCCATCCCCAAGGCACTGCCAGGCGCAACCCAGAGGTCTGACGAACTTGCCAATCCCACCCACTCTGCCTTTATATAAAGTAAAGCCTCAGAACAATTAGGCACGTGTTCCTGGTGAAGCAAACTACAGGAAAAGAAGCACTGGGCTGGAACTCAGGGTCCCTCATTCTTTTCTCAGCACGGCCACCCCATCACCTTTCCTGAGTCACCTGGTCACAGGTGATGGTTTCCTGCCTCTGGGTCTCTTCCTCCTTGTTAGCAAATGAGAGAATGAGGTGGTCCTCTCCAGCACTAGCCTTCTAGAATTCTGTGGTCTTCCCTTGAGATGATAAGACCGGCAGCACATCACAGTTTCTCTTTTTGCTTTGGCAGCTGGGAAGCTCAGCATCAAAATTTGCGCTCAGTGGAATCTATGATCCTTAGCTTAGCCTAAGTCTTTGACATAATTACCTTCCCATTTCATGACATTGTTATTGTTTGAGGATGAAAATAAATATTTTAAGTGTAAGCTGCCCCAGCTCCTTTTTGGAAGTAGGCATAAATGTGTGTGTGTGTGTAGAGAGAACACTCCATCTAAGCTGTATTGTGGTGCCTGAAAAATGCTAAACATGTCAAATGACCCAGTGTCATTTCGTATGTTGTACCAGAAGGATCATCCTAACAATGCTAAGCAAATTCTACTCCTGGGCACTCCTGTCCATTTGTTAGGGACACACATGTGCACACACATGTACACGTGTATACCACACACAGAAAACGGACAGTTTGCTTCACATCAACACAGCACCTACAGGAACGTCCCATAGCCGGCTGCTCTCTCTCCACTGACTCCTTATGCTCCTCTCAAATCCACTGGCTGAGCTGAAGCCAGAGGCTGGGGTTCCTGTCCAGAGTCTGGGGCACCAGAAGTCACATGACTCAGGTGAGAAGGTGGGTGTGAAAAGGTTTCTGGAACCACAGTGAGGCCTCAGCTGCCTGTCTTCCTTCCCCAAACACTCACTGTGAGCTGGAGAGGAATAAGGTGGGAAGCTTGCTTTGGGGAATTTGTGAATAAATGAGCTGACCGTTCAGAGTCCCCTGCCGTTTCTGGATGGCTGTGTATTAACTGGCAACTACTAGTTTCGTTTACACTTTAGCCATTTTAGATGATCTTGTTTCTGGACCATGTTATTAATACAAACATTAAACAGAGACTGATGAGCCTTTTATTGACACCGCAGGGGTTCCCTGGCGGCTCAGATGATAACAACTTGGCCTGCAATGTGGAAGACTTGGGTTCGATCCCTGGGTCAGGAAGATCCCCTGGAGAAGGAAACTGGCTACCCACTCCAGTATTCTTGCCTGGAAGAATCCACGGACAGAGAAGCCTGGCAGGCTACAGTTCACGGGATCTCAAAGAGTCGGACACAACTGAGACATTTTTTTCACTTTAGGAACACCCTACTTTCCTGGTGACTTAGGTGGTAAAGAATCCTCCTGCAATGTAGGAAACCTGGGTTTGATCCCTGGGTTGAAAAACTCCACTGGAGAAGGGAATGGCTACCCACTCTAGTATTCTTGCCTGGAGAATTCCATGGACAGAGGATCCTGGCAGGCTACAGTCCATGGTGTCACAAGAGTCAGGCATAACTGAGAGACTTTCACTTCACTTCAGGAATACTCTGCAGAAGATTCTTTAGTGAAAAAAGGCAAGAAGGGGTACCCTTGGGGTCTGCTGAGTAACAGGGTTCTCAGTCCTGGCACCAAAAGGACCCCAGCTGAGCTGTGCTGCTTTTTTAAAAAGACTCCTCTTTGCTCTTAAGCTGTTGATTTCTATAGCCCACCAGAGAAGGAAAAACTGTTATCTGCAAACACTTGATTTGCTATTTCAACATGGTTTGGGTTGGGAAGGCAGGCTGAACGTGGCATTCATTTAGTGTTACACCGAAGCTTGAGCTTTATCTTGTCATCTATGTTTGGGGTACTTAGAGGACTTTGCATCCTCTGTTTTTTTTCTTTGTTACAATTTCATGCAGGGAGGGGAGACATACCTCTCTGGACAAAGGAGGTCAGTTGGTCCACATATATTTATTTTTTGCCTTTTCTGATCTTAGTTCAGCCTTCTCTAATTGGTGGGAATTATAGTGAAGAACAATCAGATGGTGCCTACCCTCATATTCTAGTGAGAGGAGACAAAGAGATGATATAATTTAAGCCAATCATAAATTCTAAGATAAAATAGGACAATGTGGTAGAAGGTGACCTGGTTTGTTTGTGTTGTGTTAGGCTGAGTTGTGTTGGGTTGGGTTGGGTTGAGCTGTATGGGGTTCCACTGTGGTGCATTGAATTGTGTTTGGTTGTGCTGAGTTCTGTTGAGTTGAGCTGTGTTGGTTTAGGTCGTGATTGGTTGTGTTGAGCTGCACTGGGTTGGGTTCTGCTGGGTTCAGTTGAGCTGTGCTGGGTTTTGTTGTGTTGGGTTATGTGAGTTGTGTTGGGCTGAGCTGTTAGTCTGGGTTATGTTGGTTGTGTTGGGCTGTGTTCGGTTCTGTTGAGTCGAGCTGTGCTGATTTGGGTTATGTTGTGTTGGGCTGTGTTGAGCTGTGTCAAGGCTATGGTTTTTCCAGTGTTCATGTATGGATGTGAGAGTTGGACTGTGAAGAAGGCTGAGTGCTGAAGAATTGATGCTTTTAAACTGTGGTGTTGGAGAAGACTCTTGAGAGTCCCTTGGACTGCAAGGAGATCCAACCAGTCCATTCTGAAGGAGATCAGCCCTGGGATTTCTTTGGAAGGAATGATGCTAAAGCTGAAACTCCAGTACTTTGGCCACCTCATGCAAAGAGTTGACTCACTGGAAAAGACTCTGATGCTGGGAGGGATTGGGGGCAGGAGGAGAAGGGGACGACAGAGGATGAGATGGCTGGATGGCATCACGGACTCGATGGACGTGAGTCTGAGTGAACTCTGAGAGTTGGTGATGGACAGGGAGGCCTGGCATGCTGCGATTCATGGGGTCGCAAAGAGTCGGACATGACTGAGCGACTGAACTGAACTGAGCTGTGTTGGGTTGTATTGAACTCTGTTGAGTTATGTGTTGATTTTGGTTATGATGGGTTGCATGTGTTGTGTTGGGCTGTGGTGGTTTAGACTATGGTGTGTTGTGTTGGGCACTGCTGGCCTGTGTTGAGCTGTGCTGGGTTCTGTTAAGCTGAGCTGTGTTGACTTGAGTTGTATTGTGTTGACTTGTGTTGTGTTGAGCTGAGCTGTGTTGATTTAGGCTATGCTTTTTTGTGCTGGGCTGTGCTGGGCTGTGTTGGGTTGAGCTGTTAGTTTGGGTTATGTTGGTTGTGTTGGGTTGTGTTGAGCTGTGTTGGGTTCTGTTGAGTTGAGCTGTACTGATTTGGGTTATGTTGTGATGTGTTGTGTTCAGCTGTGTTGGGCTGTGTTGGGTTGTATCGAACCCTGTTGATTTATGTGTTGATTTTGGTTATGATGGGTTGTATGTGTTGTGTTGGGCTGAGCTGTGTTGGTTTAGACTATATTGTGTTGTATTGGGCTCTGCTGGCCTGTGTTGAGCTTGCTGGGTTCTGTTAAGCTGAGCTGGGTTGACTTGAGTTGTGTTGTGTTGAGCTGAGCTGTGCTGATTTGGGTTATATTGTGTTGGGCTGTGTTGAGCTGTGTTGGGTTGTATTGAACTCTGTTGAGTTATGTGTTGATTTTGGTTATGATGCGTTGTATGTGTTGTGTTGGGCTCTGCTGGCTTGTGTTGAGCTGTGCTGGGTTCTATTAAGCTGAGCTGTGTTGACTTGAGTTGTGTTGTGTTGTGCTGAGCTGTGCTGGGTGTGCTGGGCTCTGCTGAGCTGAGCTGTGTTGGTTTAGGCTATGCTTATTTGTGTTGTGTTGTGCTGAGCTGTGTTGGGTATGCTGGGCTGTGCTGGGCTGTGTTGGGTGTGCTGGGCTCTGCTGAGCTGAGCTGTGTTGACTTGAGTTGTGTTGTGCTGTGTTGTGCTGGGCTGTGCTGGGTGTGCTGGGCTCTGTTGAGCTGAGCTGTGTTGACTTGAGTTGTGTTGTGTTGTGTTGTGCTGGACTGTGCTGGGTGTGCTGGGCTCTGTTGAGCTGAGCTGTGTTCATTTAGGCTCTGCTTGTTTGGCTGGGCTGTGCTGGGCTGTGTTGGGCTGAGCTGTGTTGGTTTAGACTATGCTGTTTTGTGTTGGGCTCTGCTGGCTTGTGTTGAGCTGTGCTGGGTTCTGTTAAGCTGAGCTGTGTTGACTTGAGTTGTGTTGTGTTGTGCTGAGCTGTGCTGGGTGTGCTGAGCTCTGCTGAGCTGAGCTGTGTTGGTTTAGGCTATGCTTGTTTGTGTTGTGTCGTGCTGAGCTGTGTTGGGTATGCTGGGCTGTGCTGGGCTGTGTTGGGTGTGCTGGGCTCTGTTGAGCTGAGCTGTGTTGACTTGAGTTGTGTTGTGTTGTGCTGGGCTGTGTTGGGTGTGCTGGGCTCTGTTGAGCTGAGCTGTGTTGGTTCAGGCTCTGCTTGTTTGTGCTGGGCTGTGCTGGGCTGTGTTGGTGTAGATTATGGTGTGTTGTGTTGTGTTGAGCTAGGGTGGGCTCTGCTGGCTTGTCTGGGATTAGTGTTTTGGTGGTTGGCTGATGGTAGGGGGCAGTAGTCATGGTGATTGGGAAGACTTCTCAGAGGAGGCATTCTGAGCTGGGACCTGAAAGATGGAGGAGGAGGCAGCCAGCCTGGGCAGAGAGAAGAGTTGGATTGTCTTGGTTTCTGCCCAGGGGGCGCCATGGATGCCTTGTAAGTTCATCCTGTTTCCTTTCTAAGAGGTAGGCCTTCCAGAGCAGAGACCCGTCATCGTCATCACCTCCTTCGCCAGAGAGCCTGGACTCACACACCACACAGAACTCAGCAGCATAGCTGACGGGCTCCCTGCCCCTCCCCTGGGAGCCCCATGCCAGCTCCAACCAGAGCACAAAGCAGGATGGGAACGTGGACAACAGCAGACCTGCTCTGGTATGGCAGGGGCATGGGGGGCGAGCTCCTACACACTCTGGTTATGGCAAGGGGCACCGGGGGCGAGCTCCTACCTGCTCTGGTTACGGCAGGGGCGCGGGGGTGTGAGCTCCTTGAGCCGAGGTGAAGAAAGCCCTGGTGCGCCTGGGGACGGGCAAGCGGCCCTGGCTTGGGCCACCGGCGGAAGGGCCGCCCCGCTCTCCCCGCCTTCCCCGGCGCCCTCACTGACCTGCACGCGGGCCTCGGTGAGGTCGGTCCTCATGGCCAGCTGCTCCCGTGCGTACACGTCGGGGTAGTGGGTCTTCTGGAAGACCTTCTCCAGCTCCTCCAGCTGGTAGCTGGTGAAGGTGGTTCTGTTCCGCCGCTTCTTGCCCTTGTTGCTCTCCGAGTCAGCCTTCTCCAGCGGGCTGGGGAGGTCAGCGCTGGCCCGGTCCTGGGGCCCCTTCACCCCAGCTTCCTTCACACTGAGGTAGCTGCTGTCCATCCCCACCGTGTCAGAGTCGGGTGGCAACTCTGGCTCACCCAGGGAGCTCTCTTTGGCTGAAGGGGGAGGAAACAAAGTCAAAAAAGCAATGGCTGAACCCAGCCTGAGAGGGAGGAGGGATGGGGGAGCCATTCCCTGCTTTTCCCTTCTAGGGGAAGCACTGGATGCAAGGTCTGGAGGCCTGGGTTCTAATGTCACTAACGTGCTGTGTGACCTTGGGTAAGTCCTCTCTGAGCCTCTGAGCCATTAGGTCAGCATGGGCCCCTTTGAGCACCCATGTCCTGTGACTCTGGGCCAGCCAATCTGACCTCTATAACACTTACCCTCCACCCCCGCTGACCCTGGGCTCCTCCCTAGAAGGACTCTCTTTGCCAGAAATTCTCCTTTGGGTGTTGAGGATGTTGACTCAGTCCTTAGGACTCAAGAGCTCAGCCAGCAGCCATGTCTGGCCCAACTGGCCTTAGGGTGAGGAGGAGAGGCTCCTCCTTGCCTGGCCTGGTTCTGTTTGGGGTTCAGCATCCTGGCCCCTCCAGGCGGGGGCTGTGTTTACTAAGGAAATAGGGGGTCCTCCCTGTGACATGCCCAGGATGCTGAGCTGGGGGCCCCAGCAGATTTACACAAAGTTCATGGCCCCGGGGCCCACAGCAACCGCGGTCTAGCAGAAGGGGACTCTGCCGGCTGATTCCTGGACGCTCAGAGCTGGCAAGGACCAGTTAGCCAGTGCAGATCAAGGTGAGAAGACAGAGGGCAGAGGAGGGAGGGCGAGCTCATCCTTGTTCAGATAGCCCCGTCAGAGCCCTGGGCAGACACACTTGCCCCACGGTGGAGGTTAGGGGACAGGCCCTGCAACTGGCCCCAGGGTGTGAGTTCCCCCGTGTCTGACTCCTGAGCTGTGTGCTTGGACCGTTCGCTGAACCGCTCTGTGCCTCAGTCTCCCCCTCTGTGAAACGAGGGCACAGATACTTGGATCTCCCTCATAGGGACTGCCCTGGTGGCTCAGATGGTAAAGCGTCTGCCTACAATGTGGGAGACCCGGGTTCAACCCCTGGGTCAGGAAGATCTCCTGGAGAAGGAAATGGCAACCCACTGTAGTATTCTTGCCTGGAGAATCCCCATGGATGGAGGAGCCTGGTGGGCTACAGTCCATGGGGTCGCAAAGACTCAGACACGACTGAGCGACTTCACTTTCTTTCCTTCTTCTCTTTCAAAGGGTAGCTGTGGGATTAAAACATCTTACAGGTAAAGTTACTCCCGGTTCTGGTCTAGACCTGTGAGCAGCAGAAGAGTCTAGCCCTGGAGGAGTCCTCCCAGTGGGCAGGCCCTCCCTGGAGCCCCGGAGCCCAGGAGCGGGAGTGGATGGGGTGTGAGTCCCTCTCTGAGCCAAGTTCCATTGGGGACTGTGACTTTTATAGAGTGAGATAACATACAGGGTAATAAGACATGTGTGGGGAGCATCTGACAAAGCCTTTCACATGTGAAAGCTCTGATCACAACAAGCATTTGTGGTCGGTGTGGGCTCCCACTACGCTGACCTTCAGTCTCCTCCTCTGGGAATAGATCTGAGCCCCAGGCGTTAGGTGTCAGGACGCTGCCTCTCGCCCCCGTCCCTTGATTCTGACCAGATCCTGGGGCCGAAGCTTCGGATCCGCCCTCCTCCCTGGCCCTCTGCGTTTACTGGGGGCTCTCTTATTGCTGGGAGCTGAGAGGGACAGGTTGCCTCTGTCATTCTCCCCAAGGCAGTGAGGAAAGGGAGAGGAGGTGAATGCTCAGAGCGGGCCTGGAAGCAGCTTCGGGAGGCTGTTCCTGAGGGCCACTGGCAGCATGGGTGCCAGCAGGCTGGGGGGCTGGCCCTTGGGCACCACAGATGACACCCATGTGAGTCCAGGCACACGCAGACCGCCACGGCTTCAGTGACAGCGTCATGCAAACTGCAGCTGGCAGCTGGGCTGAGAGCTTTCAGCAAAGATATTTATCTTCCTGGCAGACAAATACATTTTATGTTTTGGGTTTTTGTTTTTTTTTTTAGAGAAGAAATCCCACCCAGTCTCACCAAAAATAAACATCTCTGTTATGCAACTTCCTGGAGGCCAGACTCGGGGGGCAGGCAGTGGCTGCAGCCCCTGCCCCTTCTGCCCAAGCCCTGCTGCCCAGACCCCATCCCATGACCCCGTGGACCCTTCCCGTATCCTCTGGCATCCAGCCTGGGCTCAGGACCACTCCACACAGCAAAAGGGGCTGGGCTGAGGCAGGGGAAACTCCATGTTATAAACATCGAGGGACGGTAGGGACTAAACTCCTTGTGCTAATTCAGGGGAAACGGAGGCCAGAGAGAGTAAGAAATGTGCCCTAATTAGGGACAGGGTGCAGCCTCTCAGGTCTGGGTCAGTCCTTCACTCCTACCCGGTGGTCTTGGGGTCTTTCCCGGGGAGACAGAGAAGACCAGAAGGAATCTCCAGGGCCTCACGTAATCAAGAGGTGTGGTCTGTGCATCAAGGAGGCAGAGAACCAGTCCCCGAGGATGAGAGTGAGGATGCGGCCCCTGGGAGAAGCCCACCCCCGCTGAGCTGATTCTAGGCTCACTGCGGGTGGAGCTGGCTGAACACCCACTCGTCCAAGTAGAGAAGTTTCCCCACCTCCATCCACCCACTGAAAGGGTAGGAGTGGGGAGACAGCATGGTGTGGGGAGCAGCGTGGGAGACCCCAGGCCCAAGGTGCAGAGATCTGCCTCATCCTGGCTCTCCTGAAGTCTGCCTGTGACTTCAGACAACGCCTTCTAAGTACCAGAGCCTCCTGTGCCAATGGGAGCAGGCAAGCCCTGTCCGCAGCGGGGAGAGCAGGCAGGAATGGCGTCTCGGCCCCATGGGGCAGCCCTCCCGCCTTAGTCTCCAGTGAGACCTTCCCCTTGGGACCTGGAGTGGGGAGAGGTTGGGGGCATACCTGTCCAGGAAAACATCAGCTAACTAGAAAGGCTTCAAGATTTCAAGACGGAAGGGATTCTGGCAAACCGAGGCCTCTCTGGCCCTTGAAGGATGAAACCTTCCAAATCTCAAGTCTTGATTATCAATCATGCTTTAGGTGGCTCAGGCGGTAAAGCATCTGTCTGTAATGCAGGAGACCCGGGTTCGATTCCTGGGTTGGGAAGATCCTCTGGAGAAGGAAATGGTAGCCCACTCTAGTACTCTTGCTTGGAAAGTTCCATGGATGGAGGAGCCTGGTAGTCTATAGGCCATGGGGTCACAAAGAGTCGGACATGACTGAGTGACTTCACTGACTTCACTTTAGGTTCTGAGGCTGGGCCCCTAATTGAGACAGCAAAGGAAAATTCCCCAAGGTTCTGACCCAACCCATTAGAATGACAAGCCAAGGTACTCATTCCCAAAGAGCCAGGCTTGGGGGCATCAGTTCCCACCTCCTGCCACCCTATAAGCATCTGCACCTGGTACTGTCATCGCCCCCAGGACCACTGGAACATCTGTCCATAGGTCCAGCCTGTGACTTTCTCCTGTGGTCTGGCTCATTGGCGCGGGTTCTAAACCTCCATGGGCCTTCCCCAAGGCAGCCCTGCAGACACCTGGAGATGGCTACCATGCCTCTGAGTGTTCCATCCTCCTGAATAAACATAGCTCTCGCTACTGTTCTGTAGGAGGCCTCAGGTTTAACAGGCCCGTGTGAGACAGGTGAACGCCAGGGATGGGATGGGTGGTGGTGCTGGGCCTGGGCAAAGCCAGCAGATCGCTCTCCAACTAGAGGATCCAGAGAGGCTGGGTAGAGACTTGTCACCATGGCCCAAGACCTGGGCCTGGTCAGGACCCAGCTTGCTCCGTAAGGCCCTTTTTTTTGCTGAAAACAGAGGGCCCAAGCCTCAGGCTGAATCATTCCTGAACAAAGGAAACCGCTGACCTCCTTGCTCTCCCTCACTCTTCCTCTGTCCACCTGCCTGGAACGTCCCTTTTTTTCAGCTGACCTCCAAGGTCCAGTCAAGCACCAGCTCCTCCAGGAAGCCTTGCCAGACTGCAGCAATCATACAGACCCCCTCCTTCTAGTTGCTGCCTATGTTTTAATCAAACCCTGAAGGTCCAGCTTCTCGTTAGAGAACCAGTTCCCTGAGGGCTGGAACCTTGGGCCATTTGTCCCTACTCAGCCCAGGATAGGGCCGGCAGGAGGTTACCGAGGAATCAATGGACAATACAAACATTATCGAGCTCTCCCCGCATCCAGCTACCTCTGTGCACTCACTGCCAGTACCTATAGGGTACGTGCAGAGACGTCTGTTGAACAACCGCATCCTCGGAGACAATGGAGAAAGGGGGTGAGGATGCATGAAAGGGCATGCAGGGAGTAGAGCCTCCATCAGAACTGACAGCTGAAACAGGAGGAGGAGGTGAGATCACTGAGGGACAAGAGGGGAAGACAGCAGACCGCAAGGAGGGCAGGAGGAAGGACAGGCAGACACAGACGACGTCTCCACGCAGCGAGCAAGAGGGACACGCTGGGGGAGGCCACAGGAGGAGCACCGAATGGGGGCTCTGGAATTGACATTTCCAGAAACCCGGTGCAGGATCCGCCAGGAACCGGCTCTGCATTTATGGTACTGCCACACCAGGAGACAGGAAAGGCCCCTGGAAACCCCCAGCTAACCCCTTTGCCGGGCGCGCCTTCTTGAGGCCACATGGCATCCGCTGCTGGTATGAAGCTGAACAATGACAGACCTCGCTAGGACCACCTGCCTGCCCAGCTGGCTTCCCCCCATCCTCCTCAGAGGAGCTCCTCCTCATGGTCTCTGGCCCCACCCAGGGCGGGGAGGGACCCCTGGGCGGGCTTTGTCCCAGGCTTTGGGGGCCTAAGACAATGTCTTCACAAGCTGCAGCTTCCCCTGGAATGTCTTGATCCGGAAATACATCCCAGACTACCCAGAGGAATCATGTATTGTGCACAGAGCATCGAGAATCTGGAGTGCCTGCCCCCCAGGAGAGATGCACATCCTTCAGAGACTCCCATGACCACTTCCGATGAGTGGGCAGCATTTGGTTCAAGGCTTATTCTTTATCCGGAGTCACAGACACCCTTGAGCCTGTTCTCCTCCTGGGGAGGAGGCCTCGCCTCTTCTGGGGGCCACCTGGTCTGTGCCGGACAGCCTTGGCTGTTGGATTTTAAGAGATACAAGAAACGGGGGCCTTTCTTCATTCTCTTGCTTGCGTGCTTTAGTCACTCAGTTGTGTCTGATTGTTCGCCCACCAGAGTCCTCTGTCCATGGAATTCCCTAGGCAAAAACACTGGAGTGGGTTGCCATTCCCTCCTCCAGGGATCTTCCCGACCCAAGGATTTAACCCAGGTCTCCTGCATTTCAGGCGGATTCTTTACTGTCCGAGCCACCAGGAAAGCCCCTTCATTCCCTTAGCTTCTATCTACTCATCTTGGTTGAACCCTAGGGTGTTGCTCCAACCTAGTCTAACCTTTTTTTTTTTTTTGACATGAAAGGCCTTGAAAGATTTCCAAAGTTCGCCTTAATTTTTTTTTTCATGACTGTGATTTCAAGAGAATTATTTTTGTGACTGTGATTTAAGGAGAATGAGCTTCTGAAGCCATTTGGGGAGAGGATGCTGGAGCCCTCTCTGTGTGTATCCCTTTCGTGTGCACGGATGTGCGCCCTCGGGCATGTAGTACAAGCCTGCTCTTGTGAATGGGTGTGGGGAGCATATGTGTGGTTGCCTGCAGATAGGTCTGTGGAGCGTGCAGGCTTGTGTGGTCAAGGGCAGGCACACCAGTGGGGCGTGTGTGCCAGTGGATGTGTGCTATTGTGTGTGTGTGTGAGTGAGCATGAGCCTGCAGGCACCCGTGGGTGGGTCTGGACATGAGTTGTGTGTGTGTGTGTGTGTGTGTGTGTGTGTGTGTGTGTAGTTGTGCACACGCTCTGACGTATGGAGCGTCTGTCTAAGGGGCTGGAGTAATTTTATCCTCCATGGTTTTGATTATATCTATTTTTCCTCCAAACATCTGCTTTATGGGGGACACACCGCTTGCCCTATTCTCGGGTGAGCCAGCCTCACATGCCCTGTGGCAGCGTGCACAGGGCCAATGCAATCTCCTTAAACAGAACAGGCCAGCGTGAGGCCCTTTCATGCTGTTTAAAGGGCACCAAGTAAACGCATCGCTGTCCAAACAGTTGTGCGGGGTTGGGGGCAGAGGTTAAAGGTGAGCCATCGATCATGTCCCCAGCCCACCTTATCTGCCACTGGGCTCTGTCTGGAGTTCAGCTTGGATGGCCCGAGTTTTAGGCCCAGGCCTAATAAAATAAACCAAAGGGGAAGCTCGTGCTGGGGCGACCTTTCAGCAAACACACATGGAGCATGTCCGTGTGTACCGGGCTGAGATGGACTGTGTTCCTGTCCAGGAGGAACTGCCAGGTGGAAGAGGACAGGTAAGCCAGGGACTCAGCCAGCCACCCACAAGGTGATGTAGGCACTCCTGCCACCAACACACACCCACCCAAGGCCCAAATGTGCTTCTCCAAACAAGGAAAGTCTGAGAAATGGTCGCACATCACAGGAGGCTGAGACACGGGGGACTAAATGTGATGTGGTTTCCCGGACAGGGTCCTGGAAGAACAGTAAAAAGCACATTAGCGGGAAACTAGTGAATGGGAATAAAGCGTGGTACTTAGCAGGATAGATGGGTAAACTATTTGAATGGACATTTCACCCAAGAAGATATACATCTGGTGAAGAATCCGCCTGCAATGCAGGAGACCCAGGTTCAATCCCTGGCTTGGGAAGATCCCCTGGAGAAGGGAATGGCTACCCTATTCCCTTGCCTGGAGAATTTCCTGGACAGAGGAGCCTGGTGGGCTACAGTTCACAGGATCCCAAAGAGTCAGACAAGGCTGAGCGACTAACAAACATAATAACCAGCTCAATTATTACCTATTAGAGATTATTTACTAGGGATATTCATGAGATATGGCTACACACCTACTGTGATGGAAATAAACAACTCGACGATGCCAAGCAATATCAAGGAAGTGAAGCGCGTGGAACTCGCTTCCATCACTGGTGGGAAAACCTCGCAGCTGTCTTACACCATGAAACACACTCTCATGGCTGGAGCCAGAAATCCCACTGCTAGGCATTTGCCCTCAAGAGACAAACACTTCTTTTCATGGCAAACCCGTATGCAAATATTTATAGTGGCTTTGTTCACAATCGCCTCAAACTGGAAACAGCCCAAATGTCTTTTAAACCATGGAACAGCCACGCAATGGGCTACTACTCAGAGATAAAAGGAGCAAACTAGTGATGTCAACTATGGCGTGGATGACTCTCAAAGACAGCATCACTGTCTGTAAAAGAGGCCAGTCTCCAGATGCATACGGTGCCTGACTCCACTTATTTACTGCATGCCATTCTGGGAAAGGTAACCAACTCAGTGGACGTGAATTTGAGCAAACTCCAGGAGACGGTGGAGGACCCAGGAGCCTGACAGTCCATGAGGTCACGAAGAGTCAGACACGGCTTAGCAACTGGAGAACAAACAAACGGTACCAGGACAGAGGACAGATCCCAGGCGGCCTGGGGCTGAGGGCTGGGGTGGCTTTAACCTCAAAGGGCTGGCGTGTGGAATTATCGGAGCTTGTATCCCAGGTGTGATTGTGAGTACTCGGGTCTGTACAGGAATGTGTTCAAATTCATAGAATCACGCTCCCTCGTCAGTTTAAATTTTTCAGCATGCTATTTTAAAAATAAAAAATGGGCAAAGTACAGGGCTTCCGTGGTGGCTCAGGGATAAAGAATCTGCCTGCCAATGCAGGAGACGCAGGTTCGATCCCTGGTCTGGGAAGACCCCACATGCTGTGGAGCAGCTAAGCCCATCTGTCTGTCTGCCAGTTGCTCAGTCGCGTTCGACTCTCTGCAACCCCGTGAACTGCAGCCCACCAGGCTCCTCGGCCCACGGGCTTTTCCAGGCAAGGATACTGGAGTAGGTTGCCAAACTGCAACGTGACTCTCAAGCCTGTGCTCCAGAGCCTGGGAACCTCAAACGCTGAGCCCACGTGCGGCAAGTACTGAAGCCAAGGTGCCCTGGAGCCTGGACTCCACAACCAGAGGGGCCACCACAACGGGAAGCCCGCACACCGCAACTAGAGAAAACCTCGTGCGGCAAGGAAGATCCGGCAGAGCCAAAAATAAATAAAAATATTTTAAAAATAAAAAATATATAAAACTATAGAGAAAATACAAAACTGGGTTTAAATATAGTAAAGAAAAACTAAGCAGGTAAAATGTTTGTATGTCTTCACCCAGAAATCTCACCTCTAGGGATTTAAACTAAAGACAGAATTATGGATGGGCACAAAGAATTAGCTAGAGAGAAAGTTCCTCGTGGCATTATTGTATGGGAAAATTGAAAATAAGCAAAATATCTATTAATAGGAGATTGGTCAAATGAAGGATGATATTTCCATAACTGGAAGATCCTTCCTGGTTTTCTTTATTCTACAGACAGTTTCTCTCTTGGTATTTAACACGTATTATTTTGCATTTATTTGTTTTTTCCTTCATTTACTGTCTCTCTCTCTCCCTTCTATAAAACAGGGAATATATCTGAATATACTTGTTTGGCTTAGCCTTTTGGTTTAATGCCTAGTATTGCGGCTGGTATGCAGAAGGGATTCAATAAACACTGATGAAAAATGAAAGAAACTGACGTGCAAGAATACCATTTTATTACCTGAAAGTTGTTCATGTTACAGTAAACCTCATTTTGAAATAAAGGGGAAGTGAGGATGCAGTGTCTGTCCTTAGAAAATTCTAGCAGTTTCCAGAAGTAAAGAATATCGGTATCTGGGTTTAGTTGCTATTTTTTTTTTCCTAGTCTGACTTGATTTTCTTATTTGTCCTACCATAAACAGGAATTGCTTTCATGATTTTAAAATGCTATGTGAAAGCAGCGACTAGAATCCGGAATGGTGCCGGCTCCGGTAGGTTTGGGACTGGGCTGTGTGACGGGGAGGTGGAGGGAAGCGCTGCCAGGAACCAGGTGGAGGAATGGCAGTGATGTTTCAGAGAAAGGCCCCTTCCACGCCGGGGACTAGCTACCGTTCTCACAAACTGGGCACCGGCCCCCACGCCTCTGAGGCCTCCTGGGTGCTGGAGAGTCCCAGAGCTCTGGCTTACGTACAGACCGCACCAGTTTCTCTGCCCTCAGACTCACCACGCTCCACTACAACCAGAGACAGTGTCTAAGACACACTCTCCTGGTCTAGGCCACCCTGTCCAAAGGCCTTTGCTGGTTCCCAGAGCTCTCGCTGTTGCTGTTCAGTTGCTAAATCGTGTCCGACTCTTTGCAACTCCATGGACTGCAGCACACCAGGCTTCCCTGGCCTTCACTAGCTCCCAGGGTTTGCTCAAACTCATGTCCATTGAGTCAGGGATGCCACCCAACCAGCTGACAATCCTTCAGCTCTGCCATCTCCCACCTCCTGTCCCTCCTCCAGCCAGCAGCTCTTCTTGCTTGTGCGCAGGATGCCAGCTCCTCTATGCCAGCTCCTCTATGCCAGCTCCTCTATGCCAGCTGTGTACTACTGCACTTTTCAAGGTACTGTACTGGAAGATGAAAAATGTTTTATTTTTTGTTTTTATGTATTGATATTATTTGTGTGAAAAGTATGATAAACCTATTTCCGTACAGTACTATATAGCCGGTTTTGTTAGTTGGGTATCTAGGCTAACTTGCTTGGACTTACGAACCAAGTGAAGTTACAAACTCGCTCTCGGAATGGAACCCGTTTTTATGTAGGGGCACAATGTACTGAACATTATTCATTGTTTATTTGAACTTCAAATTAAACGGAACATACCGGTTTTGTTGTTAGATTTTTATTTGTTATTTTTTGCTAAAACTGAAAATGCTCGAGTCAGGCTGACTGTGGCATTCAGGATTCCTCAGCCAGGACTGGCCACCGTCCTCCTCACACTTACGTCTTGCCACACCCGCCCCTCCACCTCGCTTCTGGTTCCACCGACCTGCCCGCGTGCCCCCAACACACTGCTCGAGCGGCTTCAGGCTTCCCCACCCCTGCGTCCTTCTCACTGGGACGCCCTCTGCCTTCGTGCATCTGGCTAACTCCCACTCTCCCTGGGTATCTGCCTCTGGAAGCTTCGTGGCTTTCCTCCCCACCCCCACTTCACATAGGTATTTATGTTCTACAAGAAGACAAGCCCCAAGAAGAAAACTATAAAACAGGAACAGGAAAGGGAAACATGATTTTTTATAAAAGCCTTTTTTAAAACCTATCACTACCCTGTACATCTTTCCATCCTATTCTATATTCTTCTGCTAATACATCATTTTTAACGGCTGCATAGTATTTCATTGCACAGTTCAGTTCAGTCGCTCAGTCGTGTCCGACTCTTTGCGACCCCATGAATCGCAGCACGCCAGGCCTCCCTGTCCATCTCCATCTCCCGGAGTTCACTCAGACTCACGTCCATAGAGTCAGTGATGCCATCCAGCCATCTCATCCTTGGTTGTCCCCTTCTCCTCCTGCCTGCAATCCCTCCCAGCATTACAGTCTTTTCCAATAAGTCAACTCTTCGCATGAGGTGGCCAAAGTACTGGAGCTTCAGCTTTAGCATCATTCCTTCCAAAGAAATCCCAAGGTTGATCTCCTTCAGAATGGACTGGTTGGATTTCCTTGCAGTCCAAGGGACTCTCAAGAGTCTTCTCCAACACCACAGTTCAAAAGCATCAATTCTTCGGTGCTCAGCCTTCTTCATAGTCCAACTCTCACATCCATACCTGACCACAGGAAAAACCAGAGCCTTGACTAGACGGACCTTAGTCGGCAAAGTAATGTCTCTGCTTTTGAATATACTACCTAGGTTGGTCATAACTTTTCTTCCAAGGAGTAAGCGTCTTTTAATTTCATGGCTGCAGTCACCATCTGCAGTGATTTTGGAGCCCCCCAAAATAAAGTCTGACACTGTTTCCACTGTTTGCCCATCTATTTCCCATGAAGTGATGGGACCAGATGCCATGATCTTCGTTTTCTGAATGTTGAGCTTTAAGCCAACTTTTTCACTCTCCTCTTTCACTTTCATCAAGAGGCTTTTTAGCTCCTCTTCACTTTCTGCCATAAAGGTGGTGTCATCTGCATATCTGAGGTTATTGATATTTCTCCCACCAATCTTGATTCCAGCTTTTGTTTCTTCCAGTCCAGCGTTTCTCATGATGTACTCTGCATAGAAGTTAAATAAGCAGGGTGACAATATACAGCCTTGATGTACTCCTTTTCCTATTTGGAACCAGTCTGTTGTTCCATGTCCAGTTCTAACTGTTGCTTCCTGACCTGCATATAGGTTTCTCAAGAGTCAGGTCAGGTGGTCTGGTATTCCCATCTCTTTCAGAATTTTCCACAGTTTATTGTGATCCCCACAGTCAAAGGCTTTGGCATAGTCAATAAAGCAGAAATAGATGTTTTTCTGGAACTCTCTTGCTTTTTCCATGATCCAGCGGATGTTGGCAATTTGATCTCTGGTTCCTCTGCCTTTTCCAAAACCAGCTTGAACATCAGGGAGTTCACAGTTCACGTATTACTGAAGCCTGGCTTGGAGAATTTTGAGCATTACTTTACTAGCATGTGAGATGAGTGCAATTGTGCGGTAGTCTGAGCATTCTTTGGCATTGCCTTTCTTTGGAATTGGAATGAAAACTAATGTTTTCCAGTCCTGTGGCCACTGCTGAGTTTTCCAAATTTGCTGGTGTATTGAGTGCAACACTTTCACAGCATCATCTTTCAGGATTTGAAACAGCTCAACTGGAATTCCATCACCTCCACTAGCTTTGTTCGTAGTGATGCTTTCTAAGGCCCACTTGACTTCACATTCCAAGATGTCTGGTTCTAGATTAGTGATCACATCATCATGATTATCTGGGTCATGAAGCTCTTTTATTGTATAGTTCTTCTGTGTATTCTTGCCACCTCTTCTTAATATCTTCTGCTTCTGTTAGGTCCATACTATTTCTGTCCTTTATTGAGCCCATCTTTGCATGAAATGTTCCCTTGGTATCTCTAATTTTCTTGAAGAGATCTCTAGTCTTTCCCATTCTGTTGTTTTCCTCTATTTCTTTGCATTGATCGCTGAAGAAGGCTTTCTTATCTCTTCTTGCTATTCTTTGGAACTCTGCATTCAGATGCTTATATCTTTCCTTTTCTCCTTTGCTTTTCGCCTCTGTTCTTTTCACAGCTATTTGTAAGGCCTCCCCAGACAGCCATTTTGCTTTTTTGCATTTCTTTTCCATGGGGATGGTCTTGATCCCTGTCTCCTGTACAATGTCACGAACCTCATTCCATTGTTCATCAGGCACTCTATCTATCATATCTAGGCCCTTAAATCTATTTCTCACTTCCACTGTATAATCATAAGGGATTTGATTTAGGTCATACCTGAATGGTCTACTGGTTTTCCCTATTTTCTTCAATTTGAGTCTGAATTTGGTGATAAAGAGTTCATGATCTGAGCCACAGTCAGCTCCTGGTCTTGTTTTTGTTGACTGTGTAGAGCTTCTCCATCTTTGGCTGCAAAGAATATAATCAGTCTGATTTTGGTGTTGACAATCTGGTGATTGCCATGTGTAGAGTCTTCTCTTGTGTTATTGGAAGAGGGTGTTTGCTATGACCAGTGCAAAACTCTTGGCAAATTTTCTTGGCAAAACTCTATTAGTCTTTGCTCTGCTTCATTCTGCATTCCAAGGCCAAATTTGCCTGTTACTCCGGTGATTCTTGACTTCCTACTTTTGCATTCCAGTCCCCTATAATGAAAAGGACATCTTTTTTGGGTGTTAGTTCTAAAAGATCTTGTAGGTCTTCATAAAACCGTTCAGCTTCAGTTTCTTCAGCATTACTGGTTGGGGCACAGACTTGGATAACTGTGATATTGAATGGTTTGCCTTGGAGACGAACAGAGATCATTCTGTTGTTTTTGGGATTGCATCCAAGTACTGCATTTCAGACTCTTTTGTTGACCACGATGGCTACTCCATTTCTTCTGAGGCATTCCTGCCCACAGTAGTAGATATAATGGTCATCTGAGTTAAATTCACCCATTCCAGTCCATTTTAGTTCACTGATTCCTAGAATGTCAACATTCACCCTTGCCATCTCGTTTGACCACTTCCAATTTGCCTTGATTCATGGACCTGACATTCCAGGTTCCTATGCAATATTGCTGTGTACAGCATCGGACCTTGCTTCTATCACCAGTCATATGCACAGCTGGGTATTGTTTTTGCTTGGGCTCCATCCCTTCATTCTTTCTGGAGTTATTTCTCCACTGATCTCCAGTAGCATACTGGGCACCTACTGACCTGGGGAGTTCCTCTTTCAGTTTCCTCTCATACAAACTCTATTTTCTTTCCTCAGTCCTTTACTGTTGGGCATACGGATTGTTGATTGTTTGAAACAGTAACAGGCCTGTGATGAATATCTTTATAGTTAAGTCCCTTGACATTTTTGTGGCAGTTACTTTTGTAAAAGTTCCAAGAACTAGAAATACTGAGTTAGGTCATAGTCACACCTTAAGAGCTCTGATAAGTGTGTCTTCTAGAAATGTGCCCCCTTTTTCAGCATGCCTGCCTGCTTCAGGACAAGTACCAATCATTACACTGTTTATAAAAATCTTTGCCAGTGTGATGGATAAAAGTGAAATCTCATTTGAATTTTTTTTTTTTTTTTAAATGTGGGCTTCCCAGGAGGCTCAGTGGTAAAGAGTCCATCTGCCAATGTAGGAGACAGCAGCTCGCTCCCTGGGTCGGGAAGATCTCCTGGAGGACGAAATGGCAACCCACTCCAGTACTCTTGCCGAAAAAAACCCCGCGAGCCTGGCAGTCATGAGGCCACAGAGAATTGGACATGACTGAGGCCGAGCACGCTTACACACACAGGCACACGTTACTAGTGAAGTTAATTTTTTATTTGTTGCATTTCTTCTTTTGTGAATTGTTTCTACTGAGCTTCTAAGGCTCAATGCAAAGGTGACTCCTTCTTCCTCTCTGACCCCAGGGTCGGGCTTCTCTCTTAAAGGCTGAATTCCCCGCTCTGAAGCACGGTGGTGTGGTCTGGCCTCCCGCTCGACCGTGAGCCGTTGGGAATAGGGCTGCCCTGATGCACTTCGGGGTCCTGAGCTGGGCCCCGGCTCCTTCTGCCTTTGGTAGCTCCAGGCAGCTCTGCGCGCCCTGCTGAGGGGGACAAGGGCACCCAGAGCAAGGGGGCCCGAGGCCGTGAGGCTGGGCTCCAGAGCAGGTGTCGGGCTGTGATCCCCCAGCACACACTGCTGTGGGGCGGCTGTGGCATGGGGCTGGAGCGTGGCCCTTGTAGGGTGATGGGGCTCAGAGAAGCCAGCCACGGGGCAGGTCGCGTAGGACCAAAGCCCCTTGTAGCTACAGATGCTGCTATGGCCTCGGGCAAGGCTTTTGGCTTCTCTGCTTCTTCACGTCAGCAAGCCCTGCCTGATCTCCTGCCAGGGAGAGGAGAGGAGGGTTACGGAGGAGGTGCAGCCCCCTCCAGGAAGCCAAGACTGGGATGTTCTCCTCACCCACAGGGCAGGTTTGCGGGGGCCCCTGCCTGAAGGCTCTAGGCACCCCCATCCTGCCGGTCAGGATCAAGGCTGCAGTGGCTCACACTGGCCACCAGGAGGCACTGCAGTCCCATTACCTTCCTCAGGGCCAGAAGTGAGGCCCCAGGGCCCCAGGTGTTTCTCCCAGTTTGGTTACCCTCCCCGGGGGGCTGGCCAAACAAGTGGTGATTCAACCCTACTATGTGTCTGCCGATATCCCACCCTCCGCACAGCGGCGGGTGAGGCGGGTCCCTGCCCTTCTCCGCAGGGCTCTTTCTGCCTCTGGTTCTGAGGGTGTTCAAGTTCTTGGCGTGTCAGTCCCCAGCCTTGAGCACCCTCATTTTACAGATGGGCAAACTGAGGCTCAGAGAGAGGGAATCCACTGAACGTCACCGCCACCGGGCGGCTGGCCTGACCCGAGTTCCTCTTATTGCCTGCAATCTCCTCCCTTCGTGGAGACCCGAGGGGCATCGCTGGCCCTCCGGATACTGACAGGTGAGCCATGCCCAGGCTACCCCACCCCAGTTTTGCCCAGTCGGCTGTCCAGGTGGCTCGTGGATTTGTTGCTGGCTCCTCTGCGGGCTCTTCCCCAGGGAAGCGTCAGCAGTCGCAGGGATTGCAGGCCCCTCTTCCATCACTCCACACTGAGGGGAGGGGTTTCCTGCAAGCCAGAGGATCAAGGGGGCTCCCCAGAATCAGGAAGGAAAAGGACTCAACCCTGGGCTCTCACTACACACTAGGAGCTTCATGGTTTACTAACATGCTCTCACTGCTGTTTACAACAGCCATGTGAAATATGCCCATTTTACAGCTCCAGAGACTGAGGCCAGAGGGCATAAAGGACTTGTCTAAGAATGCACAGCTGCTGAGAGGCAGGATTTGAACCCTAAGCCTGGGGCATCTTCCTCTGGGCCCTCCTGGAGTGGATACCCAGTGTGGGGCTGGGACAGGGCAGCCAGGAGACAGAGTCAGGGAAGAAGGGGAAAAAAAGAGCGGGAGCCACTGGAAAATTCCTCCTCTCTGATGCCTCTAAATCTGCCCAACGTGTCCAGCCTTCAGTGCTGGCTCTGGTGAAACTGTCCTGATTGAACTTCATAGAACATCTGGGACCTCCAGTGTGGAGCAAGGCCTTTTCTCGGGACCTTGTTTTCAGGGTCACTCCATCCCCCAGTTTACATTCAACTAATTCTTTCTTTTCCTCTTCCTGACACTGGGTCTGGATTTATATTCAATTCTCTGCTAAATACCGAAATATTTAAAAGTAAAAAGGCCTATGTCTGCGACTTACCCCCAAACGGTTCTGAAAGAAATAATATGTATGTGTGCATCTGAATATATATTAATATATACCTACAGAAAGAGCACACGAGAGAGTAAGGGCAATAATGCAAAATATGGTTAAACTTTAAGATATGGGGGATTGGTGTCAAAGGGATCTGGGAATCCTTTGTATTCTACGTTTAACTTTTCCTGGTGTCTGAAAACATGTCAAAATGAAAAGCTTTTAAAAATAACAAGAATGCAGACAAATAGGAAGAAAGCACTTTATCCAGGAATCCAAGTTGTAAACTGGCATTTGTTACAATTTGTACAGGACCCAGACTAGAGTCTAGTAAGCAATCTCTCTGCCTCCCCCTCACCAGCACCATCCACGACTTCTGCAAACGGGCTTGCACGCTGAAATCAAAATCACAAGGCAGATCAACTCAAGGGACAAACCTCGACTCCCCAGTCCTATGGAAACTCTCGTTTTTCCATAGACCCCATTAAAGCATGCGGTTCTTCTAAGACCGTAGGAGGCAGTATTTTGTTAGCTGAGGTCAAGCTATCCTTGGAACTTTAAAGTACTTGGTATTGTTTGAGCCTATTTTAATGTCAGCTCTCTTACAGTTAGTCCAAACGGGTAAGGCTTCCCTGCATCCAAAGAGAAGTGGTTAAAAAAGAAGCCCACCGACAATAGCTGGAACAGGCAAGCGACCCGTGTTCGTCGGTGGAGATGAACCTCCACACAGAGGACGATTATTCAACCTCAGAAAGGAGGGCAATTCCGGCACCTGCTACAGCACGGATGAGCCTTGAGGACATCATGTTGAATGAAACAAAGCAGTCACAGAAAGGCAAATCCTGCGCCATTCCACTTACATGAGTCCCTGGAGTGGTCGAGCTCATGGAGACACAAAGTAGAACAATGGCTGCCAGGGGCTGGGGCCCAGGAGGGTGCAGAGTTAGTGTCTCATGGGGACAGGGTTTCAGTTTGACAAGGGGAAGAGAGCTATGAGGCTGGATGGTGGCGATGGTTGCACAACATTGTGAACGCTCTTCATGCCGCTGGACCGTACACTTAAAAATGGTTATGATGGTAAATTTTATTTTTACTTGCATTTTTAAATTTTTTTAAAAATTGGAGAGAAAGAAAAGAAAGTCCACCACTGGCTAGGATCCCTGCGGGCCTCCGTCCGGCCTTCCTCCAGTCCCCACGGTCCTCTCTGTACCCTAGCTTAGGCCCCGGATCCTTTTCTCTTCTCTTCTCCCTGACGCTGTGGCTTGGGCTGCATCTGTTCATTCCTTGGTTGACTTGTTTGTTCATTCACCAAGCACCTCCCCAGGGCTTCCCTTTAGACATGGCCTCACCGAACAGACAGACGACACCACGGCCTGACGGCAAGAGCTGGGCAAGGCAGGCCCTACGGGAAGAGCGGCCGGTGCTGGCTGAAAAGGTCAGGAGAGGCTTTAGCAAGGATGTGAACTTGACCTGAGTCCTGACATCTCAGAGGCCTTGGCAAGGCCCGATGACCACATTTTATGGCAAAACAGGACACCCAGCTTTCAGCTGAACTGGTCCTAAATTACTGAGAAGCCCTAAGGGCCCTCCCCCAGGGCTGGTGACAACAATGAGACACTCACACAATTGCTTGCGTTGGAGCAGTTCTGACCCACTCACTGTCTCATCTGATTCTCCTCAGATCCCCAAGAGGTCAGTGATGAGGAAACTGAGGTCCAGAGAAGCTTGACTTGCTCAAGATCACAAAGCAAGGAGGGGCAGAGCTGGGATTTGAACCCAGATGGTCCGACTTCAAGCCTCGTGTCCCGTCCACGGCCTCTCACGTGGTGATGAGCTATCTCTTGGACATAGGCAGGCAGTCTTGGGGGCTGGGGCGGGCCCTGGCTGACTCGGTCTTGTCTTTGGGTGATACAGTTGAGCCTGAGGAGAAATTTCCATCTCAGAGGACTAACCTCAACAGAGCTTTGAGGTCACCACATGCTGGCTTCGGTGGTGTAGTCGCTCAGTCGTGTCCAACTCTTGCGACCCCATGGGCTGTAGCCTGCTGGGCTCCTCTGTCCCTGGGATTCTCCAGGCAAGAACACTGGAGTGGGTTGCCATTTCCTTCTCCAGGGGATCTTCCTGACTCAGGAATCGAACCCGATCTCCTTCATTGCAGGTAGATTCTTTACTAACTGAGCTCTAAGGGAAGCCCATGGGTCACCATGAGAAGCCCCATTTATGATCTAACACTTAGACATCACCTCGTGATGTTCCCTGGGGCGGGCTGGGGTCGTGACCTCAGTCAGGGACTCTAACTACCCCTGTGAGCAGCCCTCCTCATGGACACTGAGGTTTCCCAGCTCCCCGCTTCCTGGCCCAGCCCAGGTCTCATCCCCAAGCCCTGCCTCACGAGGCTGGAGGGGATCCAGGGACTCAGCAGGGGGAAGGGGCACCAGCCCAGGCTGGGTCTACTCCCAGAGAAACAGAAGGAACCTCCCCCATTCTCCCTTCAGCCCAACAAGAAGCCCCAGAGCTCAGGGGCCACCCTGGGCCACCCCTTGCCTTTCAGGCAGGATACGGAGGCCCCTGAGTGATCACATCGCCTGTCAGTGGAAGGACTGTCTTCTGATTTCAGATCAGCTCGGTGGTGTGTCTGCCCCTTGTCCCCCTCTACCTTCACAGAACCATGTGGCCTTGGGCATGTCCTTATCTCCTTAACCCCTCAGAGCCTCCATTTCTCCTCTGCATCAGAAAACCTGCATTCCCAAGCATCCCCTTGGGGACACTGTAATACCACCGCTGGATCCAAGGGAGGCAAGAGGGAGAAGCTGAAATCCTGCTCTAGGTGAAATGAATGAGAAGTCTTTGGAGCAGGACGGACTTGGGTTGACTCCTGAAACTGCCCCTGACTTGCTGCATGCATTAATTCAGCAGCATTTCTGGAGCCGCTAGTTATGTGCTGGGCAAAGCTCCAGGTGATGGAAACACGAAGTCCAATAAGGCACGGCCCCTCCCTTACAAAAGCCCTGCTTCATGAAGGAGGCAGTGATTATGGCGGAGGGAGGTGGATAGGGCAGGGGCATCTATCTAGGCCAGCCTGGCGTGGGAAGCAGTGTGTCTGGGGCCTCTCCAGATCTCTAGATGGGCAGCGATCTGGTTGGAGGGGTCTGTCGAAGCTGTGTTCAGCCAGCTCTGTGCATACGATGAAGAAATGTCAGCTCTCCCCATCAAAGAGATGGGGAAATTTCTCAGCTAGACTGTTTAGGAGGCTTCCAAGCCACTCACGCCTTGGCAAAGCGGGACTCGGCTTCCTCATCTGTAAAGTAAGGGGGAGGGGACCCACTTCCCAGCATGTTTGTGAGGTCTCAGTGAGGCCAAGGGCGAGAAGGCACACCTCTGCCTGACACCCAGTGCGCTGTCTGTCAACAGGAATCCTCCATGGGAGATTAACACACTTATTATTTGGAGGGAAGTTAGGCCAGGGCGGCTGCGAGACCGCAGAAGAGCCCCTCAAGCTGCAATGTCTCACCCTCCCCTTGCCCCCGCCCCCGCCCCAGGTGTACGCTCTTCAGCTCAAGTTTCCCCAGCTCCAGCTGCCCAGAACATTCCACAGACCTCTGTCCCAAGCAGCTCCCCCCACCCCAGTCCCCTTCCAATCAAGGCTCATTTCTACATACATATAACAGAGAAATAAATGGGGTGAAACATTGAACCTATTCGTTTGTCATTTGTTATAGACATTTAAAACTGCTAGCCAACGTTCAAGAAAGCCCCTTCCATCAATGCATTCTGACCTAGGTTAGGTTGCAACTTGTAATGTAGCCATGAAAGGAGGACTGTAATTTTAAGCACTGCCCTGAAGACAGCGTGGCTTATGCGCCAGTTGACAAAGGTCAGAGCAGTTGCGAGCTCCTTCCAAAAACCTCGCTCCCGCTTAGACACTTGGTAACATCTGGATGACTCTCCTATGCAGGCACACCAATATTTAACGGCTGCAGAAGAATTCTCTCTTTGCAGCCTTCGCTGTCCTCCACCCAGCATACCACCCAAAAGCTATCTGGGGGTGGGGAGCGTCGAGAGGGATCGTTCCAGAAATGAACCGCCGCTCCCACTGGCACTGCTGTCTGCTGTCACACAGCCCTTGGTGATTCAGGGCTGTGTCGGGGCCCTTTCTGCCAGCGAATCCCAAATCACCTGTCCAGGCCCGAGTCTGTTACCACTTCCTCTTTGTAGATTCTCTGCCGTGCCCTCCTCCAAACTCCCCTTCTTCTTCGGTGAAAGTTGCTCAGTCGTGTCCACCTCTTTGCGACCCCAGGGACTATACAGTCCATGGAATTCTCCAGGCCAGAATACTGGAGTGGGTAGCCTTTCCCTTCTCCAGGGGAATCTTCCCAATCCAGGGATCGAACCCAGGTCTCCTGCATTGCAGGCAGATTCTTTACCAGCTGAGCCACAAGGGAAGCCCCCGAACTACTCCTAATAATTCGACGGCTTTCCACAAAGCATTGCCAAGCGTGGATGCACGGCAGCCTCCACCATTAGATAGCATCTGCATCACAGACAGGGAAATGTCCTGACAAACTCTGGTCCGCACATCTGGCGCTCAAAAAATACCTGTTGAACAACCAACTCAACAGATACCTGAATTAAATGAATCTTGTTAAGTAACTGTCTCAGTCTGTCGAACGACCACATCGGCCTAGAGAGAATGTTTTTCCCACCGAAATCAAGTGTTTTCTTCCTCCAGATGTGTTCATGGTAAAGTAAACAATCATTTACAAGCCCCAAAAGCAAGAATATGTTTTCTCCCCTTGGACAAGAAGGGGAAAATTATGGCTGGATTAATTGTGAGGTTGCCAGTTAAAGTTTCCTGAGGTTGATAGAGACAGATAAGATTATTCAGGGCTACCCAGGGTGGTGGTAGTGGTAAAGAACCCGCCTGCTAACATAGGAGATGTGAGAGATGCGGGTTCATTCCCTGGGTCGGGACGATCCTCTGGAAGAGAGTATAGCAACCCACTCCAGTACTCTTGCCTGGGAGGATCCTATTGGCAGAGCAGCCTGGCGGGCTACGGGTGCACAGAGTTGCGGAGTCAGACCCGACCGAAGCAACAGCACGATACTCGTCAGGGGAATGACTCACCCCACGAAACAGTGAGAATGGACCTCACGGAGCACAAAAGTGGCTCCCTGTAATCTTATCCGAGGGGCTGAGTCCTGGGTAGCTCATTAGGTAAACCCTGGCCCTGGCTGCCTACTCAGGCAAGGTCTTTCCAAGGCAGCCCCTGATCCCTGGCACAGAGCTGATGCCGAGCCAATGGGGAGGCCGTTCCAGGAGAGGTCATTCTTGCGAGTTTAAGGAAGGGAAGCCTAAACTCCCCAGCAGACATGGCTTGAAGGGTCTGAGGGGCCTAGGACTACCCTTCTCCCCTCCTTGATCCCTCCAGCCCCCATGCTGGGCAGACAGCCAGCTTACACCCTTTTTTCATCACTCATCCGTATTTTAAAATGCTTTGTCAACCACACAATATAGACTCAGCAATAATTTGTTGAGTTTTCAATTTTATGCATTCAAGTCAACCATAACTGTCTGTTAAAGTTTCCGGCCTCACCTACTCAAAGTTCCAGCAACATCCTATTATCAACAATAACAACTAACATTTATTGAGCACTTCTGCTCCTGTAAGCTCTTTACCTATATCACCCTACTCAACCCTCACAACATTCCTATGATTCACATGCCCACTTTACAGACAAGGAAAATTGAGGCAAGGAGGCAAAGAGGTCAACTCATTTGCCCAAGGTCACTGAGCTGGACAGGCTGAAATCTGTTCCCAGGTCCTGGCTATACTGGCCTCACTGAACCAAAGGCACCTGAAGCTTCAGGCAGCCGGCGCAGCCCAATCGTAGGATGAACACGGTTTCTAAGATTCCAAGGCATTAGACGCTGCGCCTGTTACTTGCCTTTGGGCTTCCCCGAAGGCTCGGAGGATAAAGAATCGACTGTCATGCAGGAGACACAGGAGACTTGGGAGATTCAAGTCCAATCGTTGGGTAGGGAAGATCCCCTGGAGGAGGAAATGGCAACCCACTCCACCTGGGCGGGAGACCAGGCCTCTGTTTAACCAACTGGGGGTCTTGAGAAAGGAAGTACTGGTCTCATGAGCGAGCCCCCTCTGGGGCTCTCACTGCTTCACCTCTCTGTTGCCCTCCATTGCCCCCCGCCCCTCTGGTTACCCACCAGGGGCGCCGAATCCTATCTGGTCCCTGGCTGAGCCACTCCCTGGGCAGAGCTGGGGATGACACAGCTCTGGGGTGGGCCACAGGGAGCAGCAGATGCCTCTGATGAGGAGGAAGCAGAAAACCTTCAGGACATTCACGGGCCCAGGAGTACAGAGCAGGGTGGGGTGCATGGACTTCCCTCCGGGGGCTCCGCCCAGCCCCATGGGGAAAGGGCTCTGGGGTCACTTTATGGAAGGAAGCCCTCTCCATCTGGTCCTCTTGGGGGGTAGTGTGAGGACCCTAAGAGCACATGAGAATCTACCCCAAGGCCATGTCCTCACGGGAGACTCAGCTGATGGACACGGGGGCTCCCAAGTATGGCCACAGGCCTAGTCAGAGGCCAGGGTTGGGGCGTGGGCACCCTCGCCACTAGCTCGGCCCTCCCCTGCTTCTCATCCGCTCTGGTTCCTGGAAAACAAATGTGTCCCAGACCGAATCTCTTTGGCAGGTCAGTCGTTGGCCTGGAGGCAAGGGGTTGAGCAGGATGACTTAACGAGGTTCCTCATATTCTAGAACTCTGGACCTTCATCTCAGGAGGCCATGCCACACTGGGGACATTGACTAGTGCTACAGAATAGAGAGCCTGGAAATAAATTCTCAAATACATGGCCACGTGATTTTTGACAAGGCAGCCAAGACCATTCAATGGAGGAAGGGCAGTCTTTTCAACAAATGATACCGGGAAAAGTGGATATCCGCATATGAAAGAATAAAGATTGATCCTTATCCTATACCATCTACAAAAATTAACTCAGCGTGGTTCAAGACCTAAACTTAAGAGCTACAACTATAAAGCTCTTAGAAGAAAACATAAGGAAAATCTTCCTGCCAGGGGTTAGCGATGATTTCTTGAGTATAACAATGAAAGCACAAGCAACCAAGGAAAAAATTGATAAACTGGATTTTTTCAAAATTAAATTTTGTGCATCAAAAGGACACTATCGGGAAAGTGGGAAGACAACAATAGAGAAAATATTTGCAAATCATGTATCTGACAAGGGATTATCATATATATATAGGGTTTCCTGGTGGCTCAGATGCTAAAGAATCCACCTGTAATCTAGGAGACCAGAGTTCAATCCCTGGGTCAGAAAGATCCCCTGGAGAAGAGACTGGCAACCCAGTCCAGTATTCTTGCCTGGGAAATTCCATGAACACGGGAGCCTGACGGGCTACAGTCCACGGGGTTGCAAAGAGTTAGACGTGACTGAGCGACTAACACACATATATGTATATAGATATATCCAGAATATACATAAAACTCCTATAACTCAACAACAAAAGCCAAGAACACAATTCAAAAATGGGCAAATAAATAGATATTTCTCCAAAGAAGAAAGACAGACGGTCAATGATGGTTTGACAAAATGGTCAAACACAGAAGGACAAATATTATGTAATTTGACATCTATGAGGTGCCTGGGGTAGGAAAGTTCAGAGAAAGAAAGTAGAACAGAGGCTTCCAGGGAATGGGAGGAGAGGGAGGTGGGGGATTCTTGTTTAATGGGCCCATCTGGGATGATGAAAGGGTTCTGGAAATAGTGGTGATGGTCACACAGCACCACGAATGTACTTGATGCCAGTGAATTTCCACTTTAAATCCTTAAAACGGTAAATTTTAAGTTACGTATATTTTACCATGGGCTTCCCAGGCGGCACTAGCGGTAAAGAACCCGCCTGCCAATGCAGGAGACGCAAAAGACGCGGGTTTGATCCCTGGGTGGGGAAGATCCCCTGGAGGAGGGCATGGCAACCCACTCCAGTATTCTTGCCTGGAGAATCCTATGGACAAAGGAGTCTGGCAGGCTATGGTCCACAGGGTTACAAAGAGTCAGACATGACTTAGCACAGCACATATTTTACCACAATAAAAATTATCCCTAAGTAAAATAAAGATTTGAATGTTGAAAGAGGCCACACTAAGTCTGGGGTAGCAGCCTCTCACTGCACTGCTCAGAGGCTTCCAGGGGGCTTCCCAAAGTCTGAACCCCTCGTCAGAAAGTGAATGGCCCCCTCTGCTTTGCCCCGGCTGTCCTTCAGGCTGATTCTTGCCTGTACCCATCACGCCCGTGCAAGTCACACACCTGCTCTTTCCCAGGCATTCCATGTACTTTCCTGACCCAAGTTCTCTCTGCTGACTCGAGTGCTGTTTCCAGCTCTTCCAGTTGGTGAACTCCTATTCAACCTCCAAGGCCCACCTCAAATGCCCCTACCCACTAAGTCCCAGTCCATTCGCACTTTTCCCAAGAACCGCCATGTTTGCACATTTACCTCCCCGTAGGCAGGAATCACCTCACTCACTGCCCAGTGTTCCACACCCAACAACACAGCGCAAAACTGGCAGCAGAATGTGTTGGATGGGGAGGAGGAGCCTTTGGCTGCACACCTCTCTTAGCTTGTCTATGCCCACCTCCTTCTCTACAGAGGGAGGGGGGAGCCCTTCCAGCAGAGTCTCCTCCACCTCTGTCGGCCGCGCTGACTCCATCCCAGGCTTAAGTCTCAATGTTTCTTCTCATCTGGGCTGTAAGCTCAGGACGGCATATAGGCCTGAGCAGAGTGGGGCATCCCCTGGGGCGGGGAATCTCAGAACCCTGGGGAGGGGCGGGGCTGAGTGAAGGTGGGTGGACCCAGGGAGGAGCTTCAGCAGAAGAACCAGGCCCCCCACCCCCAACTCACTGCAGGGAAGCGGAGAGCCCCAAGGAGAGGAGGGTGTGTGTGGGTGGGTGAGGGGGAGACGGCCCAGGAGACTGCAGCCTCGGTGTTCCTCTCACTGCAAGAGCCTGAGCGGACACCAGGCCTGTGCAGAACGGAGCAGCTCAAGGGCTCCTTCTACCGCGCTTCAGAGGGGTCTCCGCAGGAAATATTTTTCGCCAGGGTAGAAGAGAACTAGAAGTCGGGTTCTCACCCATGCCCATGCCTCCTTCAAAAGGAGGAGGATGGAAAGGTTCCCTCCCTCCTCCCCGCCTCCCTCCTCCCTGTCTCCCTCCCCTGTCCCTCCCTCTCTTCCTCCCTTCCTTCCCAAAATTCACTGAGCACCTGCCCCTTAGAGTAAGCCCTGCTCCAGGCTTTTGTAAGACAAAAGCCTCCTGCGGTCTCACAACCTCCCAGGAGGCAGGTATTTCCTCATTGTTTGCAATGAGGTCTTCAGTGGTCTTCAGCTCCACCCTGCCCTGATCAGAGGTTCTGGTATGATCCTGGGACCTCTGGGACTTAAGATGCAATCCCTCACAAGAGTTAAGAGGCGCCGATGCTACACCTGAGCGCAGCTCAGCAGGACACTTGAACAGGGAAGCAGCTAGGCCCTAGGACACAGGGTCAGGTCTAGACTCAGATCTCCTGGGGCCCCACACCCATCCTTGACCTCCTCCCCACCCACCACCACTGCACCTCCAGATGGGAGGATGGGAGGAGCCCTTTGGGGGCCAAGTTTGTAAACCCAAATCTTTCCATCCCATGTCATCTGAGATAGGATGAGCTGTGTTTAGTCGCTCAGCCGTGTCCAACTCTTTGTGACCCCATGGACTGCAGCCTGCCAGGCTCCTCTGTCTGTGGGGATTCTCCAGACAAGAATACTGGAGTGGGTAGCCTTTCCCTCCTCCAGGAGAGCTTCCCAATCCAGGGATTGAATCCAGGTCTCCTGCATGGCAGGCAGATTCTTTATCATCTAAACCACCAGGGAAGCCTGAGCTAGGAGGACAGTGACCTCAAATCCAATTAGGATCATCCCACAGAAGGGTGCCTTCTGGGTTCTTGGAGCCCTTGGCCATCAAGAACTTGCCTCCAAGCTGTCCTACGTTAGGTAAGTTACTCATCTTCTTTTATCTGTGAAATAGGGGTGATAATAGGGTCTCCCTCACAGGTCTGGACTGGGGTTCAGTGAAATCACACCAGCACAGACAGGAGTGCTCGGGGATCATGAGCGTCTCACTGTGTCACCAGCGCCAATTCTTACCTCCTTTTGACTCACACCCGCCAGCCTCACGGTCCATGTCCTGCAGGTGGGAAAACCGAGGCACGGAGCCAAGCAAGGCCTGCCAGACTCTTCCCCTTTTGCAGGCTAGACCAAGGAGTCTCTTGGTATAATGCCTTGGGCAGAGTGGTGGGGCCCAGAGTCCTCCTCAGGATCATGGGGGACCCACCAGTCTTTCTTGATGCCTCAAACCCAGGCCTGGAATAGCACAGAACAACCCCAGGGCCTCCGAAATCAACTAGTCCCAGGCAGGGGTTTTCAGATGGGAGACCAAGGCCCTGAAAGGAGATCTGCGCAGTAGAACTGGGGGCATCCTTCTCCTCTCTGCCCTTCTGTGAGCTCCCTCCTCGAAGGGGGTCTGGGGAGCTGTCCTACATCAGTGCTGGGGTCTGAGCCAGACATCGACCTGTGTGGCTGAGTGGTGGGCTGCACACAGGGCCAGGGAGACCCCTGGATATCAGTGCTCAGTTGCTCGGTCATGTCCGACTCTTTTGACCCCATGACTGCAGCCCACCAGGCTCCTCCGTCCATGGGATTCCCCGGGCAAGAATCCTAGAGTGGGTGGCCATTTCCTTCTCCAGAGGATCTTCCTGACCCAGAGATCGAACCCAGGTCTCCTGCATTGAGGGCAAATTCTTCACCGTCTGAACCACCAGAGAAGCACCTGGATATCAGGGAAGCCCACAAACCCAGGAAGGCCCCAACGTTTCCTTTCTCACTCTGAAACCTGATCAGAACACCCCCCGGCCCCCAACGGCCACCACCATTCAACATACCTTCATCATCTGCAAGATGAAACGAGAAGGCAGCATCCCTTAGTCCTTAGTGGAGACTGGCCACCCGTGCAGGATAACCCTGCAGGCATATCACCTCTCTGCATCCTCCCCCATTTTGCAAACGAAGAAATAAACTAGAGAGATGAGCAGACCATTTCAAAAACACAGGCAATTTCCAGGGAAGAGCCAACATATGAACCCAGAGCTCTTGATGTCCAGAGAAGCCATGGAGGGGGGAAGGAGAAAGCAAAGAAGCAGCTACAGGCTTTTCAGCCACCAGAGAAGATCCAGCTGCTCTGTGGCAACTCTGAGCCCTCCCCTTACTGGGTAAAGCTCCACCCACCTGGGAGCTGGCTGAGTTTTGCTGCCCTTCTCTGCCCAGCCTGAGTTGGGGCTTCGCCTCTCCAGCACCAACCCATTAACTGCAGTGAACCAAGCTACTAGTCTGTCTCTCCATCCTGACCTGAAGGCAGAGGCTGTGTCCAGGGCCTCACAGAATCCCCCAGGAGGCCTGGAACAGGGACAGGCAAAGTTTGGTGAGGAGCTGGAGTTAGGCATTTCGGTCCCCTTCTCTGTGAAAACTGGGCATTTGGGCCAGGAGGCGTCTGGTGTCTCTTCCAACACTGGGCGGGACACCCGCCCCGACACCAGAACCCAACATGTTGGAGGGTTGACTTCCGGGCTTCTGGACTCAACCGAGGCCCCCGACCTGGCAGGTGGTCAGCCTCAGAGGAGGAAATAGGTCACACGTGGCCTCAGCTAATGCCCTTGGGCTCTCACTGATGGGTTTTCACACACTTAGGAAACAAAACCTGGGTTAGGGAGCCCGGCAGAGAGCAGAAGTCCCTGTCCCGCTGGGTCACATTTGGGGATGAGTTCCTGCCATCTCATCAGGTGCTCTTCTGTTGCCCTGGCAACCCCAGGAGCTCCTGGTGGAGCCATCTAATTTCTGAAGGAGAGGGAAGGGGCAAGCATCTACTGTGTATGAGACACAGAGTGTGTGGCTAACTGGATGGGTTACAGTGAAAGGAGATGGTGGGGGAGGGGGCAGAGGGAGCCCCCATCTCCTTCCTTCTCCACCCTCCGCAGCCCTTCCTTCCTTCCCACTGACTTGCCTGTGGGGTTCCATTCCTCTTTAGGCCTCAGTTTGTTGTTGATTAGCGGCTAGGTCGACTCTTCTGCAACCCTGTGGACTGTAGCCTGCCTCTGTCCATGCGATTTTCCCAGGCAAGAATACTGGAGGGGGTTGCCATTTCCTTCTCCAGGGGGGTCTTCCTGACCCAGGGATCGACCCCCAGCCCGTGTCTCCTGCATCAGCAGGTGAGTTCTTTACCACTGAGCCACCAGAGAAGCCCAGGCCTCCATTTGCCAAATAAGATCTGCAACGCGCATAAAGACGGTGCTCAGGCCGCTTTCTCTTCCTCAGAACTGAGGAAATGCTCAAGAACTGGAGGTGGGAGGCGGCCCCACTGCGGTGTGGGTGGGCTGGGTGAGAGCTCTAGGAAGGCTCTGGGGCCTAAAGGCCCCAGGGAGACTCTGCCAGCTACTCGGTGAGTCAGCCTCCCCGGGGAGCCATGACCAGCCACCACCAGGGAAGGCCACAGGTCATGAAGCACAGGCTCTTTGTCACCGCCTCCTGGCCCAAGACTCTGGTGGTTGCACTGCCCACAAGCATGGTCCATTCCCCGGGGGAGGGGGGCGCACAGGATCCCGTGCAGGTTCTCATTCTCACCTGCAGGCTGACTATACTGGGTGTATCCTTGCAAGTGCTAGGGGGCACACAAGGCTTCCATATAAGCGTGCACAGGAATTGGTACGCATGCATGGTCCCTGGAATCAGCCTGGGACAGACACCCTGGTCCAGGACAGATGAGTGTGAGCCGGGAACACCACCCCACAGTCACGCGGGACTTGGGTTCACACCCACTCCCAGGCCTCCGCCCGCACCAGTAAAGGTACTGGGATGTGCTCACAGCTTCCTTCCGGACAAAAGAGAAGTGAGGAGGGTGAGGAGGGCCAGGGAACTGGGAGGGGCGGGGGGGGGGGGGGAGTCCAAATTGGCACCAGCAGAGTAACCCCCAGAGGGCCTTTGGAAATTGTCCAAACTCCCGGATTTCGTAGAAATAAAATCTGGATCCAGAGGGGAAGGGGACCCAAGGCCGTGCAGGGAGTAAAGAACACCGTGGTGGAGACCCGCCACCATCTCAACCTGGACTGTGTGCCCTGCCCGGCACACGTGCCCAGCTGGACCTCAGCGCTCGCCCCAAACCTTCCACAGCCTCTCCATCTTCTCTGCCATAGCCCTGCCCTCGGACAGCTTGGAAAACCTGCTGCTCTGCCCCGATCCGGACCCCGGCAGTCCATCTTCAAGGTGCGTGGGGCCGATGCCCAGGTTCCTGAACCCCTAGTTTGGAAGGAAATCCACTCTCCAGGACAATCTGCTTTAAGAATCCGATGAAACGCGCACCGACTTCCTCTCTAAAACGCACCGCTGCAATGCTCCCGCGCAGCAGCCCCAATTCTGTGGTTCCCAGTGCACGACCAACCGAGGTGCGGTCGGAGGGAAAGAAGGGTAGTTGGCAGGTGGCGGCGCCTCTGTCAGTGACCCTCCACGCGGGAGGGCTTCGATATCTCCCCGTAACCCTCCTCTCACGCGCCGTGGTGACTCTGCTAGCTGCCCCCGGAGCTGGATTCCGAAACCGTCCGCTGCCCAGTCCCCAGCCTTTCGCAGCGCCGAGCCTCCTCTTTGCACACCTCTTTCCCTCTCCGCCAAGCCTCAACTCCCCTTCCGCGGCTCCCTCTCTTCCTTGGAGCTGCTGGTCGGAGGTGGGATGGGGCAGAAAAGAGAGTCTTGGCTAAGGCAGCAGAATGTTCCAGGGAGGCGCGGGGTGCACGGCCGCTGGTTGCGTCTGGGGTCTCGAAACCCCTCCATGGACACACTGGAGGCTCCGGTCGCACCCCTGAGTCAGCTTTCCTGGAGAGAACGCCGTCCAGGCAGCACGGCGTCGGCTGCCCGCGGGCACCCGGGGAACAGAGGTGGGGGTGTCACCGCCCATCTGTAGGCGAGAGAAGAGGGCACAGGCTGCACCTCTGGGTGGGAGGCCCCTGGGGGACCACCAGGAACTCGGATCGCTGTGAAGCACCAGCTTATGGCTGGAAGGCTTGTTGGCCAAACAGAAGTGTTTCTCTTAAAAGGCCCTGTTTTGAAGGAAGGCCCTCTTAACTCTCTAGTCTGGACCAGCCGTTGGCCAGTGGTGCCCACAGCCCCAGACCAAGGGGTGGGAGGCGGGGCGGGGGGAGGGTGCCTTTCACTCTAAATTCGCTGGGGGGTATCATCCTGCAGCTAAGCACCCGCTCTCTGGGTTTTCGAATCTGATGACCTGCCTTGTAACCGTAATACCTCCTGGGGAACCGGGTAGCGGGCGGGAGCATGTCGCCAGGTGGCACCTGGGTAAGCTGGGTCCAGATGTAGGACCACGCTCCCACCGCCAGTGCCTCGGTCCTTCGGTTTCCTGGTGGGGAGCGGAGGGTCGTGGGAGCTGAGGACGCGGAGGTTGCCTCCAGCCAGGCATTCTCCCAGATCCTCACCACCAACTCCCCTTTCTCGGCCGCGAAAGGCGCACCCGCTGCAGCTCGGGCTTCGCGGTTCTCCACCCCAAGCCCTCGGAGCCGCTGGGGATCCCGGCAGTTTTCCTATCCTTTCTCCTCCCGCCACTTCGGGCACCCTGGACTAGAGGTGAACGGAAAAGTCCAAACCCCAGACAAACGCCGGGACCCCTCCTTCCCTCCCCCCAGCCCCCGTAGAAGCGAAGGCCGTTATATTTCCATTTTATATTTCAATTTGTCACCGAAACAAAGCCGCACGCAGATTTGGGGGAAGAGAGAAAAGGACTGGGGCCAAGGGATAAGGTATGACCACGGGGAAGCGTGCGCGCAGCTGCTTTCTGAAACGAAAGTTCTCACGGAGCATGGCGACATTTTACGTTTGGTACTTTTAATTTGTTTTCCTGTTGTGGCCCCTCTCTGCAGCGCACAAAACTCGGGGCTTCAGCGACTTCGGGAGAGCCTTTGGCGGCAAGGTTCCTGGAGCAGCCGGCCGTTCCCTTGCAAGAGTGAGGACTGCGCAAATGCCCGACTGGCAAGCTTATTCTCTCAAGAAACGCCACTATCGGGAGTAGGGCAGGTTCTCTGGCTCCCCCGAAACCTCTTCAGAAATTTCCTTGAAACAAGTGAAAAAAAATCCCCCACCCTAGTTTTCGTTTAGGGATACAATATGTAAATGGTCTGTATCTCCATCCACATGGTAGTTATACCGTGAGCACGTAATTAACAATTCTTCCAACGTTTCATTAACCGGGTGCTTCACTGTATATAAATTATAATAAAGACACATCGACTGCTTTAAAATAATAGGAGACCTTTAATCTGGGCCTCCTGTTTTTCTATTTAAGATTGTATGTGTTTAGGCTGAACTGTTCCAGCAGACTGACGGTTATAGAAATTAACAAAGTAAAAAATTAAAAGCATCTTTCTTCCTCTCCTCCCCACCCCCAATTGACTGGGGATCCTGGACGTCACAGCTCCTATGCTTGAGTTTTCCCTTCCTCATCCCACAATCATCCATGGGTTCTTAAGGCTAATGTGCGCCCCTCAGTTTCTCCCTGTCTTTTTGGGGATCCCTCTTACATGAAGCATACCCTGGTTCTTTGGCTTAATTTGACTATGACCCACATGGAGTTTACACATTTCGTGGTGTGTGGATTGTGTCGGTGCCGGCGGGGGGAATAAAACATCTCTAGCATTCAATCACTGCATCTAATTCAACAAATCAAGGCCAGCCCCTCGGTGGCGCCCCAGGGGTCTCCGGCCCGGCCCAGGTCTCCCAAGACCTCTGCGCTGAGAGCGCTGCCTTCGCAGGCGCCGGGGTGGGGAGGTAGCAATTGGCTAGCAACGAAAACCTGTGTGCACCGAATCCGAATCGAAAGCGAAAGAGGAGGTAGCAAGGCTGCTTTCGGAAGCTTCCCGGTGCGCCTGGCCGAGGCCTGGGGTGCCGAGCGCGGCTTGGAGAGTTGGCCCCCTTTGCGAGCGAGATGCCAGGGTCCCAACTCCTGCGGGGATGCGGCTCTTCCAGCAGCTGAAAAACATCGGGTCTCCAACATGGTGGGTCTCCTGAGGCTCAAGCGGCCAAGGATGGGCCAGGACCGGTGGGGACTTTGGAAGGGTGAAGTGTGGCCCCAGGGACCCTGGTGGGGTTGGGATTGCAGTAGGCAGGATACGGTGGGGCTCTTGCAAAATACAGCGAATGCATCTGCCTGAAGGGAACCATGGAGTCACCGTGTTCGTGACCCTTTCAGTACTGACCGGGAAGCAGTGGAGGCGCAGTTAGGGGCAGGGACTTCTGCAGCCTGGATGCGTGTCTCCCCTCGGAGTTCCACATCTCCGAGTAGCACCCCCACTGGAGGCTGCAGGCAGCTCCCTGCTCCGGGCCCTCGGGCCGTGGCCCCAGTGCAGCCCCTGGGCCCACAGCTCTCCCGTCAAGGAGCGCTTGGATCCACGAACTGTCTCCCGGAGGAGGAGACCTCAGACCCTCACTTTTGCTCCGAGCAGTTACACAAAGGAGGAACTGGCCTCTGGCCCCTGAACCAACAGAGCTGGAAAGGTGGTTGCCAGGCCGAAGCCCCACTGGGTGAGGGCCCAAGCCACAGTCAGCCTAGCACCAAAGCTGAGTCTGCCTCTGGCTTTCGCCAAGCTCCCGGGAACCTCCGAGGCTTTTCTCTCCTACTCACTCACTTTCCCTCTTTGGGGTGCACACTCTCGCGAATGTAGGGAGAGAACCATGTCGGTATGTATGTGCTTCAGAGTGCCTACGTGCTGCCAGCTCCAAAGGTCCTCTGCCCAGCCGCCTCTGTGGGCGCCAGAACCTCACCTCTTAGTGCCTCGGATTCCTCCTTTGGGGCCTAAGTGCCTTTTTTCCCCCTACAAGAGCCAGAAATCTCCTCCTGGCCAGAGAGACAGCAGCTGCTGAGAGAAGGAAACAAATAAGCAGAGCTGTCCGTAGTTTGCGGCCGCGCCCTGAGCAGTGCCTCCATCTTGCACAGCCGGGGAGGGCAGTCCTGTTGGTGTTTCCAAGCTGCCTTTTGTGCCAACCTGCGGCTTTGGGATTTTACCAGCGCAGGGTCAGCGCCCACCCTGTCCTCACAAGCGGGTGCTTACAGGTTCCCAACGCAGCACAGAGGCCGAGGGAAGAAACATGGAGGGAGCAGGCTAGACTCTGCTGTCTCTCTGGGCTGGCGGGCAGGAGAGGGGGGCAGACACTCACTACCCACTGAGGCCTGACCATCATCTCCCTGGGATGCAGGTGAGGAAATGGGGCTTTAGAGAAGCGCCTCACTCGCAGGTCAGCGGGGAGCCCCATGGCCACTGCCCATCGAGGGTGCATTATGGAGACTGGTAGTGGGGGGCCAGCAGGGCTGCTCAGAAGGGTCTCACACTTTCCCCCTTTCCCTCTGAAGCCGAAAACATTTCCAAATGAGACATTGGGAGCCACGTAGGATCTCTCCTTGCCTACTTTCTCAGACGCCTTGCTGGGGAATTTCTCTAAAATATGAAAAACCAGTGCAGAGGGAGAGAAAACTGTCCATGGGGCGTTCCGTCTGCGATATGCCCACACCTAACGTTCCCAAAGGACAGGGGCCAGGAGGGGCCTGGGGAAGGAGGAAGCCTGAACCCCGGAGAGGTGGGGGGGGGGCGCATGGACAGGGTGAGAGCCCCTCGCTGCCTGAATGTGGAAGGAGCATCTGTGCAGAGCTGCGGCTGTGATTCACGCTGCCGCCTGAACTCATTCCAACAGGAAGGTGGAGAGGCAAGGTAGAGGAAGTGGGGAAAGCCCCGGAGCTCTCAACCTGCTTGTCTGTTCTCTAGGTTTGAGAGCATGCGGCTCTGTGTGAGGCCACACGAGTGTACTAGGCATGTGTGTGAGCCCGCTGCTCCTAAAGAAGAGGTTTTGTGTGTGTGAGAGTCTGTGTAGAATCCAAGTGTAGACAAGAGTACGGCCCTGTGAATGTTTGTGCGTGTCAACAACCACTCAGTGGACCCCTTCTGAGCCTGTGGGGAGCCAGTTCCAGGCTGAGTGTGAAAAAAAAGAAAGCATCCACAGAAGTTGTTTCCTAAGGTTATTCCAGTCGCCAAGGCCTCCACCACGTCTCACCTCTGTCCCCGGGGCCCGGTGTCTCTCCACCCCACCTGGATCAGTGCAGCCAAACCCACTGTACTGTCAGAACCAGCTCATTTCCAGGGCCCTTTGTGAGGGCCGTGGCCCAAGGGGGAGCGTGTGAACCCAGCGCTCCTAGCCCAGAGATTCTCCCATCCGTCTCAGTTTCTCTCCCTGCCAGACTGGGGCTCACCAGTGCCGATCCCGTAGCAGAGAAGGTTCTGGCCACAGGCCGCCCTTGAGAAGCCCTCTCCTCCTCTTTGGTCGCGGCGCTCCGGGGCGCAGGCCTGCGTCCCGCGGCCGCGTTCAAGGGGGCTTGGAGGTCATTTAGGCCTCGAGTTCCCGTTGGGCCCAAATCAGGACCCAGAACCTTCCCTCTGGCCCAGCACCGCGCCGCCTGGAGCTCTGTGGCTTCCTGTTTTCCCAGCCGCTCGGTCCTAAAGCGTGGTTCGGAGGCCGACCGCCTCCCGGGATCGCCCAAGGCGAAGCGCTTGGGAACTCTGACTCGCCCGCCTCGCCTGCCGCGAGCCACCTCGATTCGGGTCATCCGCGGCCTCGGGCGTCTTCGAACCCGCGCCCGGCTGGCTCCCCTGCGCCACCGCACCCCTGGCGCGTCCCGCCGGCCGCGCTTCAGGCTCCCGGCCGGGCTCCGCACCTGCGATGCTCCCACCTGCAGCGCCTCCCGAGGAGCCTTCCAGCCGGCCAGGAGCCAGGCCTCGGCGGCCCGGGAACTCGGAGCCTAAGCGTTGCGCTGCGACTGTTTCCCGCCGCACGCCGGGAGCCGGTGCTGCGAAGCATCCGCTTCGAAGCCGGCCCGGCAGGCAGCGCAAAGCAAGCGGTTTGCGGAAACGGCGAAAAGGAGGAGAAACGAACTCCGGCTTGAGTTTTAACAGCCAACGCTTCGTGCCCTTGGCCGAGGGATCCCAAAGGGGCTGGACGGATTTCCCCGGTCCCCTCGGACCGGTCGATCCCCATTTTCCGACCCAAAGTCACAAACCGCTCGGCCCCGCGCCTCCCCAGCCCGCCAGCTCTCGCCTCCGGCGAGCTGATCGCGTTTCGAAGGTCCCGGAGCCCTGGGTCCAGGGGTCCCCAGCCCCGAGGGATTCGCACGTGCACTCACCGTAGCAGGGGACCTGCAAGGCCGCGTTGTGGCCGCCGCCGCCTTCCTGGAGTTTGAGGCTGCTGTCCGGGGGCGTCTTGCAGGCGCCTCGTTGCAAGTAGAGATGCGGCTGCGGCGCGGGCGGCTGCGGCTGCGGCGCGGGCGGCTGCGGCTGGAACTTGCTGAAGGAGCCCCGCGCCCCGGCGCCGCTCTCCAGAGGTGCCGCCGGGTCCTGCTGCCCGGCGCCGTAGCGGGCCCGGCTCTTGGCGTCCCCGAATCCCTGCCCTTTGGCGGCGGCCGACAGGAAAGTTGTGCTGAACTTATCACCGCCGGGGTATGCCCTAAAAGGCGACGAGCCCTCCCGGCTCTGCGACACCGGGCTGTAGTAGGCGTCCATGGCAGCAGCCGGCGACTCGCAGTAAGAGACGCAAGTCTCAGCATTCATGCCTGGCTCGCGCGGGCGACGGGCGGGGGCGCGAGCGAGAGCGCGAGGACGCCACCGCGCGCCTTGGCCGGGAGTTTGGAGAGGCCGGGAGGCGGTGGCTGTGCGCTCCGCGCGGGCCTGCTCGCTCCCCCTCCTCCCCTCCACGCCTCTCTCTCCGGCTCCTCACCCCCTCCTTTCTCTCCCTTCTCCCTCCCCACAGCTGGCCAAAGGAAAGAACTGAGGACTGTAAAAAGATTCAGATGTTTCGGAAAGTTGACCAGATCTCCCAAACCCTCTTAAGGTTTTTGAACCGGAAAAAGAGAGTGCCTTTCCCCCCCCCCCGACTCTTTCTTTTTCCCTTCCGTTTCCCTCTCCTCCTCTCTGCCTACTCCCCTTCTCCCTCACCCTCACCCTTTCTCCCTTCCTTTCTTTTAAGGAGATGCTACTAATTCGGTCGCCACTCGGAGGGGATTCTACGCGGAGCCGCCCGAAGGCCTTTTCAAGTCAAGGCGGGGCCAAGGAGGTCTCTGGCCTCCCGGGCTCCCGAGGCTAGGTGGGTCCAAGCTTTGGCCTATGGGAGGGGGGTATGCACAACTTTAGTGATGGATTAAAAAAAAAACAACAACAACTAAAAACAATCCAAAAAATCTGACAGGGTTTGACATTTGGAGTCAGAGAGGCCGCTAGCTTCTGGGTGCAGGCAAGTCGTTGGGGGCACATCCCTGCGAATTTAGCGCGCAGCTTCGGTAAACGTAGTGCGCAACTTTCGTCTTCCCATCCGGCGCCTTTTGCTCTATTTCCAACCCCTTTTCCTTATTGTCGGTTCCTCCTTGAAAGTAACACAACTTTCATGTCACACATACGCACACCCACACACACACACACCCCCACACACACACCCGCGCGCTGCAGTCACCCTGCGCACGGCAACTTTCTTGTTAACTGTTTTCCTCCCCTTACGGGCACGAGCTAGGGTTGCGGAGGAATCCATGTTCACTCAGACCCTGGAGAAGCCGCAGGCTGGTCCAGTTTCTGAAGCTTTGCGCCCAGCCCAGGAGATTTTCTGGCTGGGTTAAGGGCTCTTTGAGAGTGTAAAGATGGGAGACCCGCGCCTCACCGCTGCACAGACACCTGCTCACTGCTCAGGTGGGGGTGAGACAGTCTCTAATCTCTGGCCTCACAGTCCCCACTGGAAAACTAATGGCATGGATTTGACGGGTTGTGTGCGCCTCAGGGCCCTGGAACTGGCCACAGCCAGGGAACAGGACTTTGCTACAGTGAGCCGCGTCCCTTCCACAGGGCTAATCACTGATTGCGCCTCACAGCAACCGTGCTTGATGGAAATCGGGGTCCCCAAATTTCCCCATGAGCAAACCGAGGCTCAGAGAGGTATGAGCCCTTGACTGAGGTCACACAGCTCGGAAGCAGCAGCGCCTCCCTTGAAACCCACGCTGAGGCTGGTCCCTCCGCCGATCTGGGATGACGTTGCTGACAGCGAAAACGAAAACACGCAGAACGGGGGAAACGGATCTCTGCCTGTAGAATGACTCGGGTTTGGAGGAGCCCAGTAAGAGCAGTTCTGGATAAACTGCAGAGAAAAGGATAGAAGACATATCTCAAGGGAGGCTGGGAGTGGGGTGAAAGGTGAAGGGGCAAAGTAAAATGAGAGAGGGCCTGAGCGCCCTGAACCCAGGAATGTAGGTCAGAAGTCAATCTTCTGCACCTAAAAGGTCCCCCTAAGAAGAAATATGGGGGGGGCGTCATGCTTCTACCCCCAACCTTATCCTAGCTAATCCTCACCCCCACCCGTCTCCCTTGGTATCTCTGTTCCTTGCTCTGCCGCCGACTGCGCGATCCCACATCTGGTTTCCATCGCGGCTTACCTTGAAGTGCTCGTTAATAAAGATATTCTGCAAACTGTGGCCCGGGGTGCGCAGGCCCGAACCCCTCCCCCACTGCCCATAGGGACCCGCACCTCTCTGGCTCACAGGCCTAAGCCAAGTGAGGATCTCATATATACTGAGTCCTTATTGTGCCAAAGCCATCTCTTGGGGCTCCCCCAACAATCTGGGGATGCTGGTCGTCTCCTCATACCCATTTTCCAGATGGGTAGACTGAAACTCAAAGACACCAACTAATTTCCAGCCTCAGTTAGCCAAAAGTGAGTGAGCCTGCCATCGTCCCAAATTCTCCTGTTTAGCCCTAGTTTCTTTTAGTTCTTAGACTCTGCCAAGTTCTGGAATTCCCGTTTCATCCCTGTGCTTTTTGTCTTGCCAATAACTTGGTGTTCAGCAAAGAGTGTCTTCCTCCAGGAAGTCTTCCCATCTTTCCCAGTCTAGGTGCAGCTCTGTTTTGGACTTCAGGGTTGTTTGGTTGCCGGTTCAGTGTTCATCTCCATCGCACTAGTCTGAGGTTGCAAGAGGGCAGCTTCTGCGCTGCCTGGCGCCCCACAAATATTTATGGAATAAAATATTAGAGCCTGGGGTTCCTTCCACTGCTCAGCGAGGCAGTTCCCAGCGTATTTGGTTTCCTCTAGCCAAGGATGACCGGCTGCTCGCCCTCCCCCTCTTCATGAATCAAGCAACAAAATTAAGAGTAACGCTGGCCACACAAGAACAGTGAGTTCTCTCAGAGAAGGGACCAGGCCTGTCTTGTTCACTGCAGGGCTTGGCACATCCTAGGTGCTCATAAAATGTGCATTGAATGAATGAATGAGAACGCTGAGCGGTTTAGTCTGAGATCTTAGAGGCACATTTTCGCTAAGGCATTCCAAGCTGAGAAGGCTACTCTGGTCCCCCGCGCCCCAAAACTGGCCACTAGAACCCAGATGATGTCTCCGATCCTTCTACGTCTCTCCCCTCATTTTCCAGTTCCAGGAGTAGACACAAGGGGGGAACTAAGAGAAGTCAGCTATATGGGGTGGGGAGTGGTCACTAGACAGGTAGAATGGCAATCACCATATTCTCCAGTAACTTCTGAGCTGCTCTGGCTGGCAATGCAAAAAGACAAAACCAAAAAACAACCTTGCTGCGATCCAGAAAGCTTTCTTTGTGTTGGTGGTATAGTGCATAGCTGCCTTCCAGAAAGCTGTCTTTGAGTGCTGCCTCTTGCCACCTACCCACCCCATGATCTTATCACCAGTTTCATCACTGCTCCATTATTTAACCTTTTCCTGGCCACCCTCAACCCAGGGAGGAATTTCAGCCTCCCAGCCCTCCAGGCACAGACTCTGGTGTCCTCAGTCAGAAACCCTTCTGGTGCACTGAGGTCTTGGTCCTTGGAACCAGCAGGGGGGCCTTCTACCTTCTTTCACGGTACCTTAGAGGTGAACTCAGAAAGAGTGAATGTGTGCGTGGGGGTGAGAACGTGCATGCGGGTTTGCCTGTGACCAGTGAGAACATTCTGGGCATGTTGTTTTCCCCATGAAAATCTCCACAGACCCCCCCCTCCCCAAGTCCCTTCAAACATGTCTTTTCTAGGAGAATGAGAAGTGTAGCTGGTTATTTCTGTGTGCGTTAAGTCATTTGCGGGTTGATCAGCCCATGCCTCCCTAATTCCCTTCATCTCTCCCTCCATCCATCTATCCATCCATCAGTCTGCCATAGCTGAAAGCCAAGGCTCTCCCACCCAGTTCCCCTGCAAGGGTGCATAGCCTCTTTCCACCCAGAAGCGAGGTGGGTGACTCTCAAGCCTGGTTCTGGTCTTTGCTCTCCCCTCGCGTTATTGCTTCCTGGGCTAAGGCTCCTCCGGCTTGCTGACTGTCCCTCCATCACTGATGTGTCTGGCAGTAAGTAGCTCTACAATTCCAGTCACTTTAATGTACCAGGAATAGTGGGTGCAGCCAGTCCCTCTGCGTTGAGTCCTGATTCCTGTCCCCAGCCCTGGTAGACACACCCTTAGGCTGTCCCTTCTCTCTCCCTGTGGCACTGTCCTGCTTCACCCTCTTGGAAGCAGCTTCCCCCTTCGATAGGCTCCACACACAGTCTGGGACGGGGGAGTGGTGACAAAGTCTTTGTCAAAGCCAAGTGCTCAGTGTCACCTCCTCTTGGAGGCCTTCTTCCACCACCCTAGCATCTGCCTGGTTATTTCCTCGATCGCCTCTATTCTGACCTGACATTTTCTCCCACATTTATCAACCTACTTGTTTCATTGTCTGTTTTCCTACCAGAAAGTGAGCCCATAGCTACTCTCACCCCAGGAGGAAATACAGGGCTTGGCACGTAGCACCACTCAGCACTCGATAAATATCTGTTGAGCAAGTGACTAAATGAGTGAATGAACCAGTGAGTTGAATGAACAGATGAAGAATACCAGTCCCTACAGCTCAGGGTCAGGGCGGGAGCTCTTGAGGCTGGGGTGTAGGACTGAGTTGGAGAACGGGGAGGCATGGACTGGCAGACAGTCTTTTCTTTCAAAGGGGAGGACGAATTCGGTGGTCTGAGCTCCCTCCAAGCCATCTGGCGCTGCAGTCTCCACCTCCTACAGACAGTGGAGCTGGGGAGGGGAGCAGCCCTGCTTATCTGCTACTTGACTTCTCCTGACAGTGCCCCAAGTCTTGGCCCCCCGTGTGGGTAAACCGGGACCATATGCACCTCACTGAGTCATGTACTACTTGGCTTGAGCTTGCCACTTTGTAAATGCCAGGAGGCAACAAAGATTGCTTGAAAGGTTTGGGGCTGCTGAATAGACATTTTGGACATCTGCAGAGGGGGCGGGAAGAGTCAGGATATGAAGGGGGAAGGCCAAGGATCTCACAAATCTTGGGCAGAAATGCTTCTGCTCTGCAGACCCGGGCACACAGACCTCACATTCCCAGCAGGACATAAATTAGCAACTGTGTTTTGGACAACTGTTAAAAGTCAGCTCTTGCGCACAGAGATCTTTGCAGTCCTCGAAACGGCCCTGTGGTGGTACTATTATCCTCATTTTACAATGATTTAAAAAAATATATCGAAGCACAGAGAAGTGAAGCAATTGCTTACAGTCACACAGCACAGGAGACGACTTGGGATTCGAACTCGGGTGACTTGATCTCAGAACCCACGCTCTTAACCACTGCGCGTTCTCTGAGATCTCTGCGGCGACACGGGTGGAAAGGTTCCCGAATCCTCTCCGCCTACCGGGCGCTCAGAGAAGCTCCCCCCTTCGCCAGTGCCGCGGGCATAACGGGCGAGGGGCTGGGGGCGCTCGCCAGCCTCGGCCGCACGCGCGGACCCTGGTCCTGTGGCGGAGGACCAGGCTATCACCCCGAGGTCCGCGCCAGCGTTCCCCACCGGCGTCCAGCCTTCCAGCGTCTGCCCGATCTCCCAGGAATGCAGACACCTAGTCACCTTCCTGCATTCGTCTCCAGCCCCCGCGCAGCCCCCGGGGCGGCCGCGCCCGCTGGGGGATGGAGCCCGGGAGGGAGGCACTCCCCATCAACATTCTCCGAAGACTCCAAGGCCCCACGGCGTGGGCGGGCGCACCCCCAGCCGGTCGCACCCTAGTGCGCCAGGCTGCCCGGGGCAAGAAGCGAGGGTCTCTTAGGCGTTTTGAGCCGAGGGAGGACCTCGCGAGGGGCCACCAGGCTCCGAGCGCGCCGGGTCGCCTGCCCTCCCTCCTCGCCCACGGCCTCCATCTTTCACCCGGACCGGTACCCCCAGTTTAGGTGTTTAGCGTTCGCGGTCTGGCCCCTGGTCGGCTTCCTGGTGGCGCACGCCCGGGGATTCAGCGCGGGGAGAGGCCCCAGAAGGACCTCCTCTTCCCCATTCTCCGCTTTCTAAGGCCGGGGAGCGAGGGGCCAAAAGGAGGTCTGCATTCAGGGACGTATCTTCATTCATATGGGAAAAACACTAACTCCCGAGATGCGGGTAAACGGGGCGTTCTAGTGGGTTATAGACGCTTGCACACTGTTCGGTCGGGAGGGTCAGTGAAGTACAAAGCTGGAGGGATGAAGGTTTTTAAACTGACCAGCCCCGACGCCCTCGCTCGCAGGAACACATCCCTGCACCGCCCTTCCCTGGCCCCACGGTGCGTTTCTGGGGTCTGCCTTCCCGGTCGCCCTGGTACTTTTCAGCGCGGGACTGGGGCTCCTGTCTGAACGCGCGGTCCAGGCGCGCGAGGGAGCCTGGCTCCCTGCGCCCTACTTATCCGCAGGGGCAGAGCAAAGAGCTCAGGGCAGGGAGAGAGAACTGAGAGGGCCACAGCTGGCGAAACTGGGGTCTGGCGAAGCCCCCCGGAAAACCCTACTTGGCTGGAAAGCTCGTGAGGGGAGGCCTGGACATCGCCGGGGCGACCGCCTTAATCCTGGATCCGGAGAGGAAGTTGGAACCGGAAGTCCTCCTACGGGGGTCCTTGCACCTCTTACGTATCAGTTACAGCTCAGCAGAACACAGATCATTCACCTCCGCAGATAATTCCCAAACGTCATTAGCCAAAACCCCAGCCAGGTGTTGGGACTGGAGCCCCGTGTCCCCTCTTTGTCTTCTCCCCTCTCCTGGAAGCCATTCCTCTAGGATTTCAAAAAGATGGGCGGTGGGAAGGTGGAGGCCAGAACACACCAGCTTGCAGAAACAGGAGTCCTGAGGCGCCTCCTGGGCAGAAATGAGGTCTCATTTCCTCGGGGTGCTTCCTGGGTGGAGAGAAGCCCTTCCCTGCTCAGCCTTAGTTCTAAGGAAGTATATTTCGAAACTTTCTACCCATTTCCCGGCTGGGGAGATGAAGGCTTCAGTAATGGAGGGAAGGGAGTGTGGACGGCCAGAGGGGCCTGAGAGCTTCCTCACACTGTGAGTCTGCGTGTGCCTGTTTCTGGGGAGCAGGTTTAAAACTTTCAACAGTCTCAAAGGCGGTCCCCAATCCCCCCAGAGGGGTAAACCTCATTGATTTAAGCAGAACTGGTCCCTTGGGACAAAACGGAGCTCTTTCCAGAGTCCCTCGGTCCCCTCAGACCTAGACTTTACCCGCTTCCTCCCTGGAAACACTTTTCCCCCTGCGACAGAGAGGCCTCCGTGCGGAGCTGGGACAGTTGAGCTGACAGCCTACAGGTCTTACTGTAAGGGGTGGTCTTCCCAATCTACCGCTCAGAAAACTGAGCTGGAGCCAGGAAGGGGGAGAGGTGACTGGGACAAGCTAGGCTTTGGGTTCTCCCCCTCTCTCTCTCTCTGGGATGCTTGGGGTCAGCCCTGGGGGGTCCTTCCCCTCTGCGCTCCTGTCTCCACTCCGCTCCTGCCCACCGATCCCTGGAGTCTCCTGGCACCACACCCTCTCAGTGCCCTGACCACACTGCTGCCATCACTGGGAAGGGGCGGGGAGCATGGCCCCTAATTCCCTTTTCTTCTTTCCCACAACCCGAGAGTCCTTCTCCTCTAAGATTTCGTTTGTTCCCTTGTCCCCTCCCTCAGCCCCAAGAATTCTTGGGCAGCCAGTGACAGTTGTGTTGACTGTAATTCCTGCAGTCCCCCCGTGCTGGTCTCATGGATGGTGGGAGGGGCTACTGGATTCCCTCTAGGACAGAGCTGGGCTCAGGAGCCGTCTCTGGCAGGCCTCTGGGGCTGGAAAAACAGAGGGGAGGGTGGTTCAGGGAGGAGGCAGAATTAGTGATTCCATTAGTGGTCAAGAGGCCAGCTGTAGATTCAAGTTTGAATCCCATTTCTGCCAATTTTCCCTGTGTAACATGGGCTATGTGACTATGCTCATGGACCTCAGTTTCCTCTCCTGTAAAGTGGGGAGATTAGTAGCACGTATTTCGCTGAACAGCTGCCAAGATGAAATAAGATCCTGCTCACTTAAGGAGTTTTCAGCACTGGTAATCTCCTTTCAGTCTGGAACACTCTGCTCTTTTAAACTTCACAGCCCAGACTTAAGGAACCAGAAATGACCAGTTGGAATTCCTGCCCTTCAACCGTCCTGACAGCCCGTCATATTCAGCTTTCAGACCACAGCTCCTCCCTGGTCAGGGTCTTTTAAAGCACCAGGAGTGAAAAGGCCAAAGGATTTTTCAGGCTCCGCGGTCCAGCCATTCCTGATAGTGCATGCGAGATGGAGGCTGTGTGTTGTGTTTTGGGGAGGGGGAAACTGCACCCCGGCTCGGCCCCACCTCAGCGCTTTCAGCAGCAGCGCCTTCACCCCCCTTGCTTCTCTGTAAACTCATGACTGTCCTGTGCTGGAGGGTTTATGCCCTCGCTTTACAGGCAGGGAAATGGACGCCCCTGCCCATAGCACACTTTGAGCAAGAGGTCAGGATGACCCTCAAATCTGGGGCTCCCGGCTCCCAGGCCTGGTATGTTTGTCCCAGCGTCCAGAGCGCGCAGAGGCCTCAGGCACAGGGCCCCGCGGTCTGGCCACAGCGCCTCCTCCCTGTGCCTCCTCCCTTCACCTCCTGCCTCCAGGCGGAGAGGTCTGGGCCCCAGCACCTGTCGAAGGAGCCACCCGGAGCACACCAGCTGATCCGTGTAATCCGGGGGTTTGTGATTGGCAGGGAGGAGCGCTGGAGGTGAGAGGATGGGGAGGAGGGGAGGGTGAGGAGAATGCGGGAGACAAGCACTTGTTGAGTAACCCTGGATGCCCAAGACGCAAGGAGAGACTGATAACCAAGGGCGCTTGACTGAGCGCCTGGCACGTAGTAGGTGCTTAGTAAATGATGATAGTTATTCTATTTCTATTGCCTCCTGATCTTACTAGATGTCTGCCAACTTACCTAAACCCCCCCATCTGAGGATGCCACGGCCTAACTTTGACCCTCTCTCACCTACCCCACCAGGGGTCCTTCCCGCCTTGGGACCGGTGGCCGCACTCCCCGCTTGCCTGGAGCCCGGTCTAGAGAGCACAGCTGCGGCCGGGCTGTGGACACTTCTGGAGTCAACCTCTCCGCCCAGAGCCCAGGGGTGGGGTCGGGGTGGGGGTGGGGTGGGGTGGGGAGAGCGCCCTTGACTGAGGAGCGGAGGACGGAAATGCAGGGCAGCCTTAAGTCTTCAGGGACGCTATGGCGAGTGCTGGCGGGCCGCCCCAGGCCGGAGCGAATTGACTTGGAAAACCAAAGCAAGGCAACTAATAAGATAAAGAAACAACCAAATCTAGTCCCCCCTCCAGGCGTGAGCCGCCGCCAGGGCACAGAGGCGAGGCCCCAGGAACCCGCCCGCGGACATCCTTAGGAGGTGGCGCTTTTGCTGCGTTTATTCGGTGTCAGTTCAGGGCCCCTCGCGCCTCTGCTGGTCCCCGCCAGAGTCCTCACCCAGGGCCTGGGAGGCTGAAGGGCACACGGCCCAACACCCCGGGAGGGGCAACCCCACCGGAGTCGGCGGCGGCGGCGGCGGCACGAACTTTGACTGCAGAGCCGGGCCCTGCGTCCTTCGGCCCCGCGCCTTGACGCGCTGGGGGCTTGGACACCCGGGTTCTTGTTTCAGCCTCTTCTCCCCAGGTGCCTTGCCATCCTCGGGAGCGCGGAAACGCCTAGCTGCTTTCTCCAAGTTGAATTCGTTTCCAGGTCGTAGTGGAATTTTTCAACGGGTAGTTGAGAACGCTCAGCTTCTGGAGGCAGGCTTCTGGGCGCTGGCGCTGATCCGGGCTGATGCAAGCTTGGGCGACCCATTCTCCTCCCGGTGCTTCACTGTGCTTATCTGTGAAATGGCAGTGACTCTTCTCCTCTCCTGGGAAAGCTGTGGGGAGCAGAGATCACCTGGGTAGGCGCTCCCTTAACTCCAGTTGTTAATCTTTTGGGGGACTTGGAGGAACACTCAGTTCTTGTGGCCACCCTGACCTCCTGTCCAGTTCAGATCACCCCTCACCAGGATTCCAGGATTCCAGAGCGCTTCACCTGGGACCATGTGCCTTGCTCTTTGATGGCCCATGGAGTCCTTTCATGGTGGGTCTTCTTTAGAAACAAGTTCATTGGTCTTGCCCTCACCCTTGCCAAGCTAACTGGACTTACTTTCAGTTTCTTGGGGGTGAAGGTAGCGGACAAAATGAGCATTGCCAAATAGTAATCAATGCATTTTTTTCTTTTCCTGTTTTAAGGTGAAATCCACATAACTTAAAATTAGGGCTTCCATAACCATTTAGGGCTTCCCTGGGGGCTCAGACGGTAACAGAATATGCCTGCAATGCAAGAGACCCAAATTCGATCACTGGATCGGGGAGATCCCCTGGAGAAGAGAGTGGCTATGCTCTCTAGTGTTCTTGCCTGGAGAATCCCATAGACAGAGGAGCCTGGCAGGTCCATTAGTCGCACAGCCGGACATGACTGAGCGACTAACACATAACCATCTAAAAGTGAGCGATTCAGTGGCATTTACACATTTGCAGTGTTGTACAACCACTGTCTCTCTCTAGTTCCAAAACACTTCCATCACCCCAAAAGGACCTATTTTTCTTTTTCAACACTTACTTTCTCCAGAACTGAGCTGTGTGCAGCGAGAGGTCAGCACTTCATGCCCTTTCAACTTATCTTTTCAATGCCTTTAACAGGAGCTCTGTTTACAAATGACTTGCAAAGTTGAGCTCAGGAAACCAGGGAGCCCCGGAGATGGGAGTAGGGTGTTTATTCAGAAACCATGGGGGAACCAGTGTGTGCCTGAGAGTGTGGGGTGGGCACAGGGAATTATTGGACAGGGAGCTGGAGAACCAGGTCCAGAGAGAGGGTCTTTAATGGCCCTGCCCATCTAAAAGCTATAGATAAAATTCTCATCCTGCAGGAGTTAGGACTCTATTTCACACAAACATTTTAAATCACAGGCTCTCAGTCTTTTTAGGAAAGCTACTTCTTTGATCATCCGTGAAAGCTGAGGACCCTCTTCTTGGAAAGATGCAGCTAAATGCTGCCTTAGTTTCCAAGGGTTTGTAACAAATGACCGCAAACTTGGTGGTTTGCAAGAACAGCCATGTATTCTATCTCAGCTCTGGAGGCCAGAAGTCTGAAATCGAGGCATCTCGGGGCCAAGTTCATAGGAGGAGACTTGCTTGCGTTTCCCAGCTTCTGGTGGCTCCAGGCCCTCCGCGTGGCTTCGCTTTTCCCATCACCACCTTCGTCTTCATGAACTTTCTGTCTTCCGCTCTTATAAAGACACTCGCCATCAGAATCAGAGACTACCAGCTGGAGAGCCCAAGATCAGGTCTTCTTGAGGCCCTTTACTTAATTAAACTGCAAATATCCTTTCTGTAGGGCTTCCCACGTGTTTCAGTGGTAAAGAGCCCGCCTGCCAATTCAAGAGACACAGGAGACCCGGCTTTGATCCCTGGGTCAGGAAGATCCCCTGAAGAAGGAAATGGCAACCCACTCCAGTATTCTTGCCTGGAGAATCCCACGGCAGGCTAAAGAGTCATGACTGTGTGACGGAGCACACATCTTTTCTATAAACAAGCTTGGTCTCACAGGTACTGTGGGCCACCATCTTTGGGGGACTACCCTTTAACGCCAGTACAGGTGCATACAGTCAGTTTCATATTCAACTTCAGGGGCTGCCAGACTCCTGTCAAATCAGAAATCTCTGATTGAATGTCACAAAGGAATCCTTTAATGCCACCTTCAGAAACATTGGAGAGAATAGAAATCTCCCGTTCTCTTTAAGGAAGGACACTCCCACTTGCGGTTAAAAGGAGAAAATGAACCCACCATCCTGCCTCCATGATACCATCTGCCCTCTTGAGGAAGGACATTCCAGAACATTCTAGAGGCAGAAACCAGTTGCCTTTTTACAAAGAAGCCCTTGAAAAATGCAGCATCAGCCAGAATCTCAATTTGTGAAAATGGACCGACAGGAAATTTCTTCGCCCTGTCAGACAAACTTCATAAAGGCCCTGTAGGGGCCCTACCGCTACGAGAAGCCTTTTAAGAAAATTGCAACTTTTAGTCAGACCCTGAGGGAAGTCTCACAGAGGTCTTCACACCCCTTGCGGCTCCTCTTTGTGGGGAGGTGAGGGAGGAGCAAGGTTTTTTCTGCAGGGGAGGAGAGAGGTGAGGGATCAGGGCTGGGGAGAGGCTGCTCCGAGGCCAGAGAGCAGGATGGCTCCACGGATAGTCCCCGGGTTGCCACCTGTGTCCTTCCCACAGATTGGATTTATAGAGTGTCACATTTTAATAAAAAACACACACACCTTCCCATTTTGGTGCATTAAGAGATTTCTAACAAAACACTGTAATGTTGCTATAAATTTTTCTCCCAGCACCCTCACAAGTAATAACTCAGCTCTGGCATTTTGCATTTAATGTTTATTTTGATGGCTACATTCCAGTCAGAGTGGGGGCTCAGGGTGGGGAGGGAGAAAGCAAAAAAAAAAAAAAAAAAAAAACCCAAAAAACGGCTCCTCTTTCCTAGCCATTAACTGTGTGTTTTTAATAATAAAAAAAAAGGTCCCCACAAATTGGGGAGCCAACACTTGGAAAGGAAGGAGGGAAAATCATGACACCCTATGAGGAAGTGCCAGTGGCCTCAGCTCTAGGAGGTTGATGGGGGGAGGCCCTGGCCGGGTCTTGCCAAGGTGGGTGTCCAGAGGGTTTCTGGAATGTCTCCTTTGCCCATACCATGCATTCAGCCTGAGATGCCCTTTTCTCTTCCCTCAGAGCTTCTGAGGCTCAGAAGTCTCATCTTCTGGAACTTTCCCCACATCCTTTCTCCACTAGAGTTATGGGCCCTTCCCCTGAACAGCATCCATTCCATTCACTTAACACTTGTAGTGGAATCTGTGGCTGGAACGGGCTCAGATGGAAGAATACTGAATGAATGAGCAAGTGAACTGAGTAGGTTGGAGCATTCTGTTTCATTCCATCTGAATTGCTTCCGCGAAGGCAGCTATTTTGGAATGGTTAATGATTTTCTCCCTAAAAAAGAATCTAAATAGTTCAAAATCACGTGGAGATCAGATCACAATCCCTTTTCCTTCAAAGGTGCTATATTTTAGTCGTCTCATCCCCAGCATCAGAAGGGAGGCTTCTAGTTTATTCTTTTGCCTCCAGGTAGAAACGAAAGACAGGACGCCGGTCCAGACGGTCACAGATGGGTGGGGACCGCTTCCTGGAGGCTGAGGCTGAGGGTCCCACTGCCTGATAGCTGACTAATGCTCATCTGCCCCGTGCCTTGGCCCCCAGCAGCCTCTCCTTCTAAGAACCTCACATTCCCCCAGCCTGTCTTCCCATGGGGCCACTGATCAAAGCCTGGGTTCTAGGGTTGTCCTGTTCCCGAGACAGGGGATAATACTCAAATTGTCGGCGGGGATAATTAATGGAAAAAAACGCTTGTAAACTATGGCGCAGCTGGGACACAGGGTGGCCCCTAACAGCATGTATGTCTCAGTGACTGTGAGGCACAAAAGTGGGTGGGTCAGACACTGCAGTCAGATGATTTGCGCTTATTGGTGTAAGACCTCAGTTTTCTCATCTGTAAGCTGGGGATAACTTCAGCAGTTGGATCCTGGGAGGTGGGAGAAGGAGAGGATTATTTGAGAAAGTCGTTCATGGGATGTGCTTGACTCACTGTTCAGGTTGGGAGGGGACCTGGCTCTACCCCTGTCACTCACTGACCTATGGGCACCGTCAGCTGGCTGGGTTGGGGCCCCTCCCTTTCCCTACCTTCACTGCACAGCCCTCCCCAGAAGGGAAGGACAGCCTGTTCCAAGCTGCTTTACTTTGCCTTCTCCTTGGCGAAAAACTGTTCTTTCATGAAGGGTTTCAAACCCTGCCTCTTCCACTTATTTGCTGGTTGACCTCAGATCAATTCCTTAACCTCTCTGGGCCTCTTGTTTGCTTATCTGATAAATGAGGATGATAATGCTGGCCTCTGTGCATTGCCCTGAGGATTGAAGATGATGAGGAAGCCTGGTACACAGCAGGCACTTGATAAATGTTCTCCCTTTCTCTAAGGAGATGAGAAGCAGACACTGTATGTGATGCTCCGGGTACCCATCCTAGGAACTATGCACAGACAGTGCTTACTAGCTGCTCTGGAGGTATGGACTGGCAGGAAGCTGCATTGCTCATAGTGGGGAGCTCTCAGGAAGACCCCCTCACTCATCCTGGCTCTGTGAGGACACCATACATTCTTCCCTTTTACAAACTCTCAGCCTGGCCCATTGCATTTTAAAGCTGAAATAAATAGTAGGGCAAAGCCAAGGATCAGGGCTGCTCTTGGCTCTTTCCAAAGTATTTCTGAGCCTTTCAGCAGGATCTGAGTCCCCACCCTGCAACCCCTCCAACTTTAATGGGTGCCGATCACTTTACACCCTGTGAAACCCTCAGCAAATGGTCTTGATCTCTGATGTGCTGTTCAGGCTGGCAGCAGGGCGCTGGCACTCAGACTCTGCCCGAGGAAATGAAAGCCTGATGGGGCTGGAGGGGGAGGTGGTGAAGGAGCTTCCAGGCCATCATGGCAGCTGGAGGAAGTTTTCCCCTAGCTGAGCCATCCTGCACCCTGCTCTCAAACAGAGCAGCCAGGCCTGCTCCATCTGGGGCCTCACAGAGGCCCTTCCTGAGCAAGCTGTATAGATGTCTACCCTACAGAAGTAATTATCGACAGTACCATTTATTGAGCACCTATTATGGATCAGACCCAATTCTCGACTTATCCCATGAATTCCCTCCTCTGCACCACCCCTTCCCCCTCCACACCGCCAGTTAAAATTAGCTCCCTCTTTGGGGACTCACTGCCCCTCACCTGCTTTAATTCTTCACAACATTTGTCACTAGCTAATGATCTGGTTCATTTATCTTTTTACTTTGTCTACTATGCATCTTTCCTATTACAATGACAAGAAAATTGTCTGTTTGTTCATACACCATGGCCTGGAGAAGTGCTTGGTACAGAATAGGTGTTTGGAAAATATTGTATTTTTCATCTGAATGAATAGATCATCTTCAGAGTGATCTTATGATTATCCCCATGTTCCAGACAGGAAAACTGAGGCAGAGAAGGGGCCAGGAGTTTTGACAAAGGGCACACAGGAAGGGCAGAGCTGGGATTCTGACCCTGGAATGTTTCACTGAAATCTGTGCTGTTCTGCCCCACACAACCTAAGCCCACCCACCTGGCTTCTGATACAGTGAGTGCTCTGTTGCAAATAGAAGGTCTTATCCGAAATAGAAACTTGAGGCCCCTGTGTCTGAATAAATACTTCCCGAATATTTATATTCATGATCCTACAATAGTTTACTTTCTGTAGTTTTCACAGAAACCCATCACGTTGTTATCATTCTATACCATTTCATAACGAAGAAGTAAACACTCAGAGAGGTTGTGTGCTTGCCTAAAGACACACAGCGAGGAGGTGGCTGAGTTGGCATTGGGGTTTGGACTGGGATGGAAAGGCTGTGCTCATCTCACTTCTCAGATGCATGGCCTCCTGGGGAATCTGAGTGACCCCTCTGGACTCACACAGTCAGGAAGTGACAAAGCAGATACAGGGCCAGGTCTTGTGATGCTCTGCCCAGTTCTCCTCCCCCATTTCAGTACTGCAGCCTGGAAACCAGGCGGGCTGAAGGAAGGCATGAGGGTCCTGACCCAGGGTATGATGTGGGTGCCTTGTTCAGTTCAGTTCAGTCACTCAGTCGTGTCTGATTCTTTGTGACCCCATGAATCGCAGCATGCCAGGCCTCCCTGTTCATCACCATCTCCCAGAGTTCATTCAGACTCACGTCCATCGAGTCCGTGATGCCATCCAGCCATCTCATCCTCGGTTGTCCCCTTCTCCTCCTGCCCCCAATCCCTCCCAGCATCACAGTCTTTTCCAATGAGTCAACTCTTCGCATGAGGTGGCCAAAGTACTGGAGCTTCAGCTTTAACATCAGTCCTTCCAAAGAAATCCCAGGGTTGATCTCCTTCAGAATGGGCTGGTTGGATCTCCTTGCAGTCCAAGGGACTCTCAAGAGTCTTCTCCAACACCACAGTTCAAAAGCATCAATTCTTCAGCACTCAGCCTTCGTCACAGTCCAACTCTCACATCCATACATGACCACAGGAAAAATCATAGCCTTGACTAGATGGACCTTAGTCGGCAAAGTAATGTCTCTGCTTTTGAATATACTATCTAGGTTGGTCATAACTTTTCTTCCAAAGAGTAAGCGTCTTTTAATTTCATGGCTGCAATCATCATCTGCAGTGATTTTGGAGCCCCAAAGAATAAAGTCTGACACTGTTTCTACTGTTTCCCCATTTATTTCCCATGAAGTGATGGGACCAGATGCCATGATCTTCGTTTTCTGAATGTTGAGCTTTAAGCCAACTTTTTCACTCTCCTCGTTCACTTTCATCAAGAGGCTTTTTAGCTCCTCTTCACTTTCTTCCATAAGAGTGGTGTCATCTGCATATCTGAGGTTATTGATATTTCTCCCGCCAATCTTGATTTCAGCTCGTGTTTCTTCCAGTCCGGTGTTTCTCATGATGTACTCTGCATAGAAGTTAAAAAGCAGGGTGACAATAAACAGCCTTGACGTACTCCTTTTCTTATTTGGAACCAGCCTGTTGTTCCATGTCCAGTTCTAACTGTTGCTTCCTGGCCTGCATACAGATTTCTCAAGAGGCAGGTCAGGTGGTCTGGTATTCCCATCTCTTTCAGAATTTTCCACAGTTTACTGTGATCCACACAATCAAAGGCTTTGGCATAGTCAATAAAGCAGAAATAGATGTTTTTCTGGAACTCTCTTGCTTTTTCCATGATCCAGCGGATGTTGGCAATTTGATCTCTGGTTCCTCTGCCTTTTCTAAAACCAGCTTGAACATCAGGGAGTTCATGGCTCACATATTGCTGAAGTCTGGCTTGGAGAATTTTGAGCATTACTTTACTAGCATGTGAGATGAGTGCAATTGTGCGGTAGTCTGAGCATTCTTTGGCATTGCCTTTCTTTGGAATTGGAATGAAAACTAATGTTTTCCAGTCCTGTGGCCACTGCTGAGTTTTCCAAATTTGCTGGTGTATTGAGTGCAACACTTTCACAGCATCATCTTTCAGGATTTGAAACAGCTCAACTGGAATTCCATCACCTCCACTAGCTTTGTTCGTAGTGATGCTTTCTAAGGCCCACTTGACTTCACATTCCAAGATGTCTGGTTCTAGATTAGTGATCACATCATCATGATTATCTGGGTCATGAAGCTCTTTTATTGTATAGTTCTTCTGTGTATTCTTGCCACCTCTTCTTAATATCTTCTGCTTCTGTTAGGTCCATACTATTTCTGTCCTTTATTGTGCCCATCTTTGCATGAAATGTTCCCTTGGTATCTCTAATTTTCTTGAAGAGATCTCTAGTCTTTCCCATTCTGTTGTTTTTCTCTATTTCTTTGCATTGATCGCTGAAGAAGGCTTTCTTATCTCTTCTTGCTATTCTTTGGAACTCTGCATTCAGATGCTTATATCTTTCCTTTTCTCCTTTGCTTTTCGCCTCTGTTCTTTTCACAGCTATTTGTAAGGCCTCCCCAGACAGCCATTTTGCTTTTTTGCATTTCTTTCCCATGGGGATGGTCTTGATCCCTGTCTCCTGTGCAATGTCATGAACCTCATTCCATCGTTCATCAGGCACTCTATCTATCAGATCTAGACCCTAAATCTATTTCTCACTTCCACTGTATAATCATAAGGGATTTGATTTAGGTCATACCTGAATGGTCTAGCGGTTTTCCCTACTTTCTTCAATTTGAGTCTGAATTTGGTAATAAGGAGTTCATGATCTGAGCCACAGTCAGCTCCTGGTCTCGTTTTTGTTGGCTGTATAACTTCCAAGGTCATCTGTATTTGTGTATGCGTGTAAAACACAAAGATCTGACCCTGCCCTACCCTACTGTGTGGATCAGTAAGTGTGGAGGGAAGACGGGGGCAGAGAAGCTGGACAAACTAGGCAGGCTTCTTTGGGAAAGGCTACAGAGACATAGAAAGCAGGAGAACATAGAGAAAGGGTGGAGGGCCAGCCTATGGGTGAGAGAGGGAGGTTTGGGGGTCTGGAGTCAGAGAAGGGAGGCTTCGGAGGAAGCTACCAGGTCTAGGAGTTGGGGAGAGAGAGTCTTGAAGGTATTTTTCCACCTAATACCGTAGGAATATGATCTTCCTTTTCTGGTGAGTCTGCAGTCAACATTTTAATGGAATTTTAAGTTACTTGTGGATGCTGGCTGACCTTCTGTGGATTGAAACTGTGTTGAGAGAGAGGCATGAGCCAGCCTCGTTTGTGAGGGTTCATGTGTCTATGGGGTTCTCTACATGTGTGCACACGTCTGCACATGTGTGCATTCACATGGGTGGGGGCGTTTGCTCTAACTGAAGGCCTGTGTGCGTGTGTACGTGTGCGCCTGGGGTACCAATGGCCTGTCCATCCCCACTGCCCTGCCCCAGACTGTGAACACAGCCCCCACCCAGGAATGGAGTTAGATGGCTGGTGTGGGGAGGGGGGCTGGAGGGTCTGAATCAGGAGGAGCGCCCCACCTCCACTGTGGGAAAGTTGGCTTTTGTGGGGGCTAGAACAGGGTGTGGGGGATGCGGATGGGCTTGCAGGGGCTCAAGACACAGAATTCCTCCAGAGGGATTTAGCAGAGGGAGGGGAAGAGAGCAGAGAGGGAGGGACCCAGGCAAGGGGGTGGTGGTCCTTGGCGGTGGGTGGGGGGGAGTGGGGACACTCTAGAGGCGGTGAGGGGCATCCAGCAAGACTGTCCCCATCCCTGCCTTTCCCCGCCAGTGATGCTGGGCCCTCTGTGAACCGATGGCAACGTGCAGGGGCTCAGCAGCCAAGGAACCGTGCCCAGGAGGAGCTTCTGAATTTAGACCCGAGAATCCAGATTCTCGGCTTAGCTCAGCTCATACCAACAGGCTGTGCAACCTGGGGCAGATCACCTGGCCTCTCACCCCGGCTTCCTCACTGCGGCGCCACCTGGGGGCTGGAGGCCTGCATGGAGGGGTGGGTGGGACGGGGCTGGCTGGGCTCTGGAGTCCTGGTGTGTGAGGTCTGGGTTTCTTACTGGGATCGCCAGTTTTGGCCCTGCCCTGGGCTCCCAGGAATTTCTGGGCCTGGTGTTCAGGAAGCAGGGTACCTATTGGGTTGTCTCCAAAAAATCTTCTCAGCCTTCATTTTGTTGTATTAGTCTTCTTGAATGTGACCAAATCAGTCTGTTTTAGGAGGCGGGGGCCCTCGTGCAGGTCCATCTGCCCTGTGAACACCCTCCCGGTGCCAGGGGGGGTGAATGACTGATGACTACTCCCTGCCCTTTTTGGTGTTAACTTTAAAAGGTGTTAACTGCCCTTGGTATCCCTTCAGACCCAGCCCTTGCCTCTCACCCTCTCCAGGAGGGGTCACCCGGCTAGGTGATCGCTGAATGCACAGAAGCACCCTTGGCAGTAGGCATGAGCATTGCCACTGACTGGCCGGGGAACCGAGATTCTTGACACTCAGCGAGTAAGCACTGGAGCCAGCAGGCTGGACTCAAGGCCTTTTGTCTCCTAGCCCGGTTTGGCCACAGACTGTAATATTATGTTGATGATGAACTTATTTGTCAATCACTTCCCTCTTTGCAAGTATCAATCATCCCCCGGTTTGCATCGCTGAATGTCTTTGTTAACATTTGGTTTTTCTGGCCGTGCCGATGGACGCACACTGTTCTGAAACCTGTCATGTGATGGCTACACCTGAGACAAGCCTTGGAACAAGTGGTTTCTATGACTGCTGCCTTGCAGGCGTGTGTATAATGGTACCCTGCTTGCCCTGATCCCTTTCTGTCTATTTTTTCTACGCTGTTCCCTCCCTTCTCTGATCACACTTCTCCTGGAGCCTCCTTCTCCCCTACATTCCCTCTGTACCCTCTAGCAACCTGGTCTGCCCCTGTCCCTTCTCTCTCCCCCAGCCCCGTCTCTGGAGCCAGAGCCTTGGCCAGGATGAAAGCCTCTGGCCAGGCCCATAAATCAGCTGGCCTGTGCCCCTTAACCTTCCCCATTAACCTCTCACACGGGCAGGCATTAGGTGTTACACTTGGCTGCCATAAATTACTTGCCAATGAATTTATGAGTGCTTACCCCTCAGAGGCCTGCTTCCTCATCCTCCCCCACTCTCCCTCAGGGTTTCCAGACATGGAGCCCCAGCCTGGCAGTCAGTGCCTGGTTCTGGTCCGAGACTCCCTGTGTGATGCTGTGCACCCGATTGCCCCTGTTACACACACGGACTAGAAGATCGAAGGGGTGGAGGGGAGGGGTGGGTGTGTGTGACAGTCACCCTTTAACTCTGCTATCTAGAATCCCCTTCCCCGGAGGCCACCACCTGGAGCTTCCACACGTTTACCTTAGAAGGTGAGAGGACCCTGAATAAGAACCGTCACCACCGTTTACGTGTTTCTGCCACGTGCCAGATGATCATGCTCACTGTTTCTAACTCTCCGAACAATTCTCTGGAGGTATGATTTGTTATCCCATTTTACAGATGAGGAACCAGAGGTGCAGGCAAGTGATGTGACTTGGGCAGGACCGGAACCATTGGTGCTGAGAGTTAGTGGATTTCACTGTATCCTGTGTGCCTGCTGTCGCTCATTGCGTCTGACTCTGCGGTTCCATGGACTATAGCCCACCAGACTCCTCGGTCCATGGGATCTCCCAGGCAAGGTCACTAGAGTGGGTGGCCATTGCCTTCTCCAGGGAATCTTCCTGACCCAGGGGTCGAACCCAAGTCTCTGTATTCACAGGCAGATTCTCCTACCAACTGAGCTCCTACTCTATAAAAATCCAAGTCTGCAAAAACAAGGCCACGTATGGAAACTGTGATAAGCCCGTGACCCAGAATCTCTCTGCCTCACTCCCTCATCTTGCTGCAAGTCGGTTTACAAGGACCAATAGTAGTGACGATGTTCATGATGAGAATGGCTGACCCCTAAAGGATGTTTACTAAGCACCTGTTATTATGAGAAGCATTTTATGTGCAGAAACTTGCTTAATTATCATCCCTATGTAAGGTTGATACTATAGTTGCCCCTTTTACAGAAGAGGGCATAGGCAAAGAGAGGTCAGTTAATTTGTTGACGGTCACCCAGTGAGGAAGGGCCAGGTCCAGCGGTCAGACCCCAAGAGTCAGCCTGCAGAACGCCCAACACTTTACGGTGAGTGGTGGCACTGATGACAAATGTGACACCACCACAAACAGAGAAACAGCTGAACAGGGGCCCAGGGGCCCAGTGCTGTCAGCCCCCCGTCCCTGCGGGCAGCCCCTGCAGAGTACTCCGTGGGTGACCCAGGGATGCGCCTCACCTGGTTTCCTTCTTCCGCTTTTCCCAGGGGACGGCAGGGGCGGAGCTACAAGCTTTCCCCAGATGAGCCCAGGACCTCTCTGGGTGCCTGTCCCTGGCTGCTGCTCCAGCTCGATTCCCAAAGCTACGTCTCCACCGCAGCTTCCTGAGTGTGATCCTGCGGAGAGGGGAGCACGTGTCTGGGATGGCAGGGAGCAGCTGGAGGGGGATAAGGAGGGATGCATGGAGAGGACGCTGTGTTCCGGGGACCTGCAGGGACAGCAGACCGAAGCTGGATGGCAGGACTCCGGGAGGATGTTTCCGGGCCAGCTGTCACCAGGGGCCCTCCCCTCCCTGTCCGCCCCTCCCCTCTCCGAACTTCGATACATGTGAATGTCTCTTGTGCAATTCGGTCACCACTGCAAAGGAGGGCAAACAGCTGCTTGTGTTCCTCTGGGTTGTGTGTGACCCTGACTTAGACGGAAAAGGAAAGGTCAGCCAGAGGGCGCTGCCACAAAGGCAGGACCGGGCCTGGTTAGACTGGGGAGGGCAGGGATGCAAGAGCCACACAGACCTGGCTCAAGTCCTAGGTGAGCGGGGCTGAGTAGGGTCCCCTCCCAATTCACGCCCACCTGGAACGGAACTTGTGCATGTGACCTTGTGAGGACAGAGGTGTAATTGCAGGTGTCGTGAGTTAAGATGAGATCAGCCTGGATTAGGGTGGGCTCTAAGTCCGTGCCTGGCACCCTTGTAAGCGGTGGGAATCTAGACACAGACACGCAGGGGCGAAGGCCCTGTGAGATGGAGGCAGAGATGGAGTGTCGGACCCGCAAGCCAAAGAATCTCAGCAGCTGCCGGCACTGCCCAGGAGTGACGAGAGGCAAAGGAGGGCCCTTTCCTTAGCAGAGAGTACGGCCCTGCTGACACCTTGAGTTTGGACTCCTGGCCCCAGCACTGGACGAGAGTAAGTTTCTGTTGTTTCAAGCCACTCAGCGTGTGGTACTTTGTTATGGCTTCTTGTTAAGAAAGCTGACAAACGAACTCCATCACTTATGAGCAGGATGGCCTGGCATCAGCCACTGATCTCTCCAGGCCTGGCTGAGCATCCTCGTAGTGAGCATGACACTGGTTCAGAGGGTGCTGTGAGGATGAGATGAAAGGATGCCTCCAAGGCTAAAGCGGTTCAGTAAAGACAGTGGAATTTGGCTCTGGGATTCCCGGGTCGGGAAGATCCTTGGAGAAGGGTTAGGCCACCCACTCCAGTATTCTTGGGCTTCCCTTGTGGCTCAGCTGGTAAAGAATCCGCCTGCAGTGTGGGAGACCTGGGTTCAATCCCTGGGTTGGGAAGACCCCCTGGAGAAGGGAAAGGCTACCCACTCCCATGTTCCGGCCTGGAGAAATTCCATGGACTGTATAGTCCATGCGATCACGAAGAGTCGGACACAACCGAGTGACTTTCACTGTCATGTCTAAATACAGCGATTCTTCAGAGCTGGGCTTCCTAGTTCCTTCTGGAAGGACTGAGAGCCCTGTGTTATTTTTTTATGGTTAATTTTGGAAATTCCAAGTTAACAGTTAGGGTACAAGTTGATCACATTTATGTAATCTTTATCAGAAGTCTCGCAAGTTGTATATTCGACATTTTGAAGAAAAAGAAGAAAAAAAAAGCAACTCTAGTTTTTACTCTGTACATCCAGATTACATGCTTGGACCAACTGCAGGAACAGTTAGTTTATACCAGATGCCAGCTGACTGCCTGATGCCAACTGGAAATAAAGTTATGTGTGTCTGCGCACTCATATAAACTGATCTCTAACCTTGTATACAAAACCATATGTGTCTATCTGTCTATGCATACTGGATGCTTACATATTCATAACAGATGCATACATATATCTGCTCAACAATTCCATCCAGCAAATATTTATTCAGTGTTCACCTTGTGCAGGGTGTGTGCGTACATGTGGGTGTGCAGATAGAGAAGAACACGCGTTCGTACACAGTAATGTATACACGTAGCTGGTTATACCAGAAGCCAACCTAATGTCTAGATGCCAGTGAGGGACCATGGCTGCTGGAAAGCCGTATACTTCAAATTCCCTGGCTGGGAACAGGCCGGAGCCTGGAGGTAAGCTCCAGCCTCCAAATGAGAGAGGGGTCAGCACGGGGCAGACATCGGGGGCGGGAGGAATGCCATCAGGGTGAGGCTTGAGGCTCCCAGCCCCTCCTGGTCAGTTGTCCCCAAGCTGTCACTCCCTCCGTCTTGGTGGGGACTTGGAACAGAAACCCACTTTGAGAAGAGTAGCATCTCGGGGCATGGCTACCTGTTCCTGCCTTCTCGAACTCCGAGCATCCTCAGAGTGGGACGTATCCTCTCTGGATACAAAGGCACTGGATGCTTTGTGGCCCCAGCACCACTTTGGAGACCTGCTGTGTGCTTCTCAATGCCACCCCCTCCCTGATGGCACTTCTCTCCATGAGGGGCCAGGCCAGGGGAGGGGCCGCTCAGCTGTCACCCTTCCTTTCGTAACTGAAGTGATACGATCTCCCCCTGCCCCGCCTGCTGGACTCCAAGGGTGCTGTTGGGACTTGGCTGTTCTTCCTCCACAGCCCAGCCCAGAGCCTGCCTCCTACGAGGCCCTTCATAAAATCTGGGGAACTCCGGGGTTTAGCCAGGTGAAGGGGTGTGTCCAGGACCACCAAGCAGTGGAGGGAGGCTTGTGCAAATACGCCCTGGCTCAGCAGACTCCCTGCTCCAGAAATGCTTCAGCTCACCACCCGCCTTGGACCAGGACCCTCCTGTGCCACAGGCCTTGTCTGACCCCGCCCACCGGGGGGGTGGCCCTTGTATGGCACTTTCACATCTGAATTCCCAGTAACCAGCATGCCAACCTGCATACAGTAGGCCATCAGCTGGTGTTTGCTGAAAGAATTAATGACTTTGAGGCCTGGGGATAGAGCTCTGGGCCTTCGGGACTGTGAGGGCTCAGAGGAGCAGTGTTTTCGCCCTGGTAGACAGGGAATTCTCTGCTAAGACCCTAAAGCCAATGCGGTGTCTTAGGGAAGAGGGTGGGTGGGCAGTCAGCATGGGGCAGGAATTGGCTGCTGGGTTAAAAGAAAATGAACGAGATCTGCCTGTGTCAGAGGGGCTCTGGCCAAGGACACGTCCTATAATAAGTAAACATTCCTGAAAGGATGAGAGCTTAAACACAGTAAGGGATGCTAGAAGCAGAAGAGCAGTTAAAGGGTGGAGATTCTTTCCAGGTGAGGCTTGGAAGGGGCGGGAAGGGAACGATCTTTCTTTAAGCTCCTGTGAAGACGGATGCTCCAGACTGCACACATGTTCTTCCTGGAAAAGCAGGTCACTGGAATGATCTCTGTTTAACAGATGAGGAAGCTGAGGTTCAGAGAGGTAAAGCACCTTGCTCAAGGTCACACAGCCAGGATGTGGCAACATCGGTCTGACCCAACTCCTGTACTGGTCCAGCTGCTGAATCTAGGTAATAGCTATGTATTGCCTGCTTGACCTTCCCTTTTTGTTCTTTTTCTGTGAGGATTTAGTTATTCTCTAGAGCAAAAAGAATATGTTTGGGGGGTATTCAAACTTTGGGGATTTTTTTTTTCCCTCCTCTGGTATACCGTTAGGAGGGCGTCCATGGTGACTTGGTGGTAAAGAATCTGCTTGCAATGCAGGAAACGTGGATTCAATCCTTGGGTGGGGAAGATCCCCTGGAAAAAGAAATGGCAACCTACTCTGGTATTCTTGCCTGGAGAATCCCAGGGAGGGAGGAGCCTGGTGGGCTACAGTCCATGGGGTCGCAGAGAGTCGGACACGACTGAGCGTTTCGCTTTCACTTTCACCCTAGTATTCTTACCTGGAGAATTCCATGGAGAGAGGAGCCTGGTGGGCTACAGCCCATGGGGTTGCAAAGAGCTGGACGTGACCGAGCAACTAAACAACACCAGCAACAAATGCCATTAGGAAGGACATCAGTTCTGGCCTCTTCCAAGGGCTCCAACAGAGATAACATGGGAGGCTTTCTGGGCGGCTCAGTGGTAAAGAATCCTTCCGCTAGTGCGGGAGGATTCAAGAAGGATTCAACCCGCTAGTGCAGGGTTCAATCCCTGACCCAGGAAAGGCCTGTGAGCCACGCTACTGAGCCTGTCCTCTGGCGCCCCGGACCTGCAGCTACTGAGCCCGTGAACTGCAGGTATTGAAGTCCACGCCTCGTGAGCCCGAGCGCCACAGCAGGAGAAGCCCCCGCAATGAGAAGCCCGTACACGGGCTTCCGCAACCAGAGAAAAAACCGTCGCAGCAACTAAGGCCCAGCGAAGTCAAAATAAATAAATAAACGAAATTATTAAAAAAATAAAAGACAACATGGGCTTCCTGCAAGGTGCCCTCCCCCACAAACCTATCCTTCCTATTCCTTCAAGAGCCATCCCCGGATGCTGTAGTAAGTGAGAAGGATGTGTTTTGGCGGTGGCCTCTTCCCAGGAGGCGCTAGAGGTAAAGAACCCACCTGCCAATGCAGGAGGCATAAGAGACGCCAGTTTGATCCCTGGGCAGAGAAGATCCCCTGGAGGAGGGCATGGGCACCCACTCCAGTATTTTTGCTTGGAGAATCCCGTGGACAGAGGAGCCTGGTGGGCTACACAATCCATGAGGTCCCAAAGAACCAGACACAACTGAAGCGACTTAGAACAGCACAGCTCAGCTCATCCCTGTCAACTGGTATAAAAGCAAATCTTTTGCAAACTTAGATGCTGGAGAAATCAATGAAAGAACTAAACGTGTTTCCGCACTAATCCCATAATCAATACACATCTGGGGACTGATCCAACCGAGCCTGTGCTAGTGGCACGGGGTGAGAACATCCCCAGGGGGAGGCCCCTGCAGGTCATACCGGTGTCCCCCTCCCCCAAAACCCTAGGTAAGTGGCGGAGAGCCTTGGCAGACAAACCTGGTCCAAGACACTTCCGGTAATAACTAAGCCGGTCTGTTTATCTAGCTTCTTGGCTACTAAACAGGGATTGTGAAGGAGGGGGCCCTTTGTCGCTATATCCCCACGCCCCTTTGTAATGAATGATGTCCTATGTAAGTTGCTGGGTGCCCCTGAACAAGTTACTCCAGCCCTCTCTTCCTCATCTGTTTAAAAGGGACAATATTACCACCTCCAACGTGCTGTGAAGTTTTAGCCCAAGCACTTAGCACAGGGCCGGGCACCTGGGAAGCTCTGAATGAACATCAGCTATTAGGACCACAGTTAGCATCATCTGCCAGGCAGGGCTGATGGAAGAGCTGGTGAGTGGAGGTGAGTGTCCCTGTGTGAGGGTGGGAGGGTGTGTGTGACCCCTGCCTCCGCTCTGGGGACACTGAGGCCCTGGGGCAGACTCTGGAGTGATATGGATGAGTCTCCTGTCTTGCTGGGGCAGACTGTGGAGGCATACAGTTGAGTCTCCCGTCTTTGCTCCGGCGAGGAGGAACTTCGTCCTCCCGCACAGGCTGCCTCCTGCAGACTCTGTCCTCTGGGCTGGCCGCCTGTCCCTTCCCTGGCAAGGGCAGGGAGGAGGCCCAGCCACGGGGCCCTGGACCCCGGGACGGCTGGCCCAGCAGGCCAAGGACTCTGTGTCCTGGGAGGCGAGCAGCCCTGCGCTGCAGCTGCTCCTCCTGGGAGGGGCTGGGCAGCAATCTCATCTCTCAGCAGAGACCTCTCGACCCAGGGGGCAGCGCCCCAGAAAGGGCACAACCCCAAGAACCGCTCAGAGCTGCTTCCTCCTCCTGTTCATTTGTCCCAGAAACCTGAGAAAATGAGCCAAGTCCTGGGGAGAGGGGGCTCCAGCCGGGGACCCGGTCCTCCTTGACCCCCACTCACTGCCGCTTGGGGGTGGGGAGAGCGGTCGTCTGCCCTCCGGAAGGTCCTCTCCGCGTCCCGCCCTCCCTCTCAACCAACGGGCCGGTTTTCCAGACTTCTCCCTTTCCCACACTCTTTCCCCGAAGCCTCCTTCACACATCCAGTTCTTCTTAAAGGGGTTCTAAGAAGAGCGAATTTCCTATGAACAGAACAATGCCCTATTAATCTTACGAGGGATTTGAACTTGGCCACATTTCAGCCTTTGATTTAAATATCATTTTGGTAATGGGGGAGAAAAAAAAGAAGGCTGACTCTTGGACAGCCCTGAGTTTCCAATACCTTCCGAGCATGAGACGATTTCAAATATAAAATTAAATCCAACTCCCTTCTGCCTCCCCCCCTCCCCCCACCGCCCCCCTCCCCTGCTTTCACTCACACAAAAAGCTCACGTCCCACATACTTCATGGGGATATTTCAAGTTAAAGTTTTGTTTACCTTATAGAAAAGTTAATTAGTTCCTTTTGATCTCACAGGGAAAACCGCACAGGAAATTTTTCTTCAGAAACTGTACACACGAAGGCATGCTTTACCCTCATAACCAGAGATATTCATTAAAACAATTCGTTTCGATTTTTAATTTAAAGAAAACATTTTACATTTTCCTGATTTATTATTAAGAAAGTAGTTGTCCCTGGGGCAGAGCGTGAAGGGGGTCGGCTGAAGTGTTTCTGCTGCGCTAGCAGCCAGTGTTGGGCAGTTTATAATCAGCCCCTCGTTTGTTTTGCTACTTTGGATAACAAGAGACTTCTGCAGAGAGGCAAACCTTCAAACACGCCAGATTTCAGTCGCCAAAATATTAAAAATCCAGGGTTTGGGAGATTGGGACTGTATGGTTTAAATAAAGATATGTAAGTTCTGAAACATAAATATTCGAGATCCTGAAAAAACATATCATTGCATTAAAATCTGAAACAGGCAATGGGTGAATCGAGGGGAGAAAATGTTTACTTTTTTGAGGTTTATCTAATGAAATATAATAAATAGTACATCATGCTCTTTTTTTTTTTTAACCCCTAGAGATATTTAAGCAATACCTGGATTTGTACAATAAGCTGCTTAGCAAAAGTCTAGAAAAGAGAAAGGGTTGGATTTTCGAAATGCGATTTTCAACCTTAAGCACATTTTCCACATCTTGTATTGTTACGGGATAAGGGATGCAGAGGACCCTGTAAATTGTGGAACTCATTTCCAGCCCAGACCAACTGAAAAAAGAAATAGTATGGCTTCCCTGAGGTTGAAAGAACAAATTAAAAGATATTGCTGATGGAGCAGCCAAAAGCTGCGGTCCCCATTACTGCAAGGAAAGAAATCTTAAATAGATATGGTATGGACAAAAAGCCCGTGGAAGAGATGTTTTTACAAAAGCAAAACCGCAAAAGCAAAACAGCTCTAAAGAGTGGTGTTGACATCAGTATATGATTTTGAGGGTATTTTTGGGTGCGTATCCCTTTCCTGCCCCTGACACAAATATTTGGAGATTGGGACTGTCATTGTTGATAAAAATTAAATTGATGCCGCATACAAAAGATATATAAAAACCATGTTAACATATGGGGTGACTTTGATGATGTTCTGTACAGCAAAAGTATAAAAATCTGATGACATTTTATTGTCAAGAATTTGCTTTTTAATCTGTCCCAACCACTGCTTTTAAAAACAGAACTCTTAATATAGATTTCTTTATCAAAAGTTTGCACCTGAAGATAAATTTCTGATTTAAATGTATTCCACTCTCCTATTTTTTATTTTTATTTTTTGGTAAATGGTGAAGGTGTGTGAGAGTCCATTTGTGAAGTTAGGGAAGAATGCATTTATTTTGAAGAGGGATTTAAAAATGCTGGCTGTAGGAGCAGATTCCTACAAATGAAGCCAGTTCTTAAGGCAAGTTTCCAAAATCTTTCTGTTCAAATACAGAGTCGGAAAACCTTTTTTAAAAATTGTCCTTCTACAACACAGTTATTTTTATTTCCTGCCTAAGGTACCTTTGATATTTTCTTCTGAAGAAGGATTTATGTTTTTTTTTAAGAGCTGGAAATATTCTCTTTTTTCTTTTTTTCCTGGAGGAAAATGGTTTAATGTAAAGTTTAAGGGAGGGAGAGAGATGTATGGAAATGGATGGAAAACAGAAGCTTCAAACGACTACCCAATTCCCTCTTTCGATTTGCCAAATAACAACTCAAAAATCAAATACTTCCCATAAGACCATTGATGGGAGACCTCCCAATAAATATGCATCTATTCCTATTTTCACCAAAACAAATAATTTTCTCTGTTGATTAGGGGCCCTTCCTTCTCCAGTACCCATCATTGGGAACTTTGAGATTTCACTAAACATATATACATATATATATATAATTTTCCTTTTATAATTTCTATGAAGTTGGCTTTCTTTCTCCAGGAAGCTGGAGTATAGTCGGGACCCTGGCTAGACGTTTCATTGGTCTGAATGCAAGAGGGAAAGGGGTGATAAACTAAAGAGAAAGCCACGACCTCAAAGGAGAAAACACTGGCAGATAAAAAGAACAAGACAAGTAAATATTTTCCTAGTGCGTTTCCAAGTTAAAACCGATCAAGCTACCCAGTTAAAGAAAGGCAAAAACAAAATTCGTCCCTACCTTTGTCAGATGCAAAGTAATGAGGGATTGTTCCCAGAGTGGTTATGACCTACACAGAGCTTCTTACCTTAAATCTATACATTTTGAACAAAAACAGCTTGGAGCAATTCTCTCCAAACAACCCCAAATGTTAACCATTCCAACTCAAGATCGGGTTTCTCCTTCAGCCTAGACGGTGATATCAGTTGGGTTTTCTTTTCTTTTCTTTCTTTCTTTTTTTTTTTTTTTTAAAATATGTATTCTTATGTTTCCAATCCTCACACATACTTTTTTCATCTTTGTTAAGGCTCCTTCTGGCCGCTGGATGGGCTGGGAGTCGCAGGAGTCCTTCTCTTCGGGACAATTAGTCCCTCACTTGATCACTTGAAAACGGAATGATTTGTCGTGGTCACTGAGTGGGGCTCTCTCCCTCTTTCCTCTAATATTGTTGCAGATACGTAAAGTTTACTGCGTGCTGTAAATATGTCAGCTTTTGCCAGGGAGTTTGCTAATAAAGAACCTAGAGGTATTATTGATGGAAAAGATAATGTTTCCAATAAGACCGGCCCGGGCTGTAGTTTGAGACATTCCACACCCAGCCAAGCGGCGTTTGAAACGCCGACCCGCTGGCTGAGGTGCCGGGCTGGTGCCGGGCTGGTTCGCGGCCACAGGCCAGCCGTGCTGCCTGCTTCTCCGAGGTCCCGGTGACTCTTATTCAGCGCAGTTTTAAACGCCCAACTGGTTTTAAGAGCTCTGTCCTTTCTGAAAAAACGGCTTTCCTGACCATCAGGAGTAGCTGAACTTATCAGAGAATCACGAGATACTGCTTGCCCAGATTGATCTCTTTGGGGATTTATCAGCTCACCCATGCTGAGAGCAGAGGCAAAAAGGAAGTCCACCCTTTTCTGTTCGATGCTCACTCCCATTTTCATTTGTAGTGACAACTTCTGAGTGTAAATTGGATTCATTTTTTTCCTGGATGTTCGTTTGTGGAGGATTGTTTGGCTTCCCTCTCTTAAAGGAAAAAAAAAAAAGAAATCGCAGAAAGCTTGGCCTTCGTCTGCCCCACGGCCCTGGTCCCCTGATTTCAGGCTCCTGGTCTCGGTTTTTCGTCACGTCACCCGCATGACAGTTTCATCTGGTGCTAATGTGGCCGTCACATGAGTTAGTCGTCAGAATTCCATGCTCGTTTACCATTAATCAAATGCATCATTATGAATTGTGTATGCATTTTAGGGCAGACCCAAACCCCGGCTTGATAGGAAAGTGTTTTTGTTTTTTTTCCACTTAACGTTCGGCAACGGCAGATGAGTGGCAAGGCCAAAGTGACATTCTCTGTGTTTGCTTAGCCCAGAAATCAACAACCCTAAATTACAGGTTGATAAGCTATGTCCAGGTAGCATTAGCTTCTCCAGGTGATTATTATTAGTTAAGGGTGGCCACAGTCAGCGCCAGCAAACTGAAGCTGGCCAGAGCGAGGGCAGACAAGGCGAGCAGAGAGCAGGGTCTCGGCTTCCAAGGGGCCCGGTGCCTCCTTTTGACTGGGGGGATTTTAGTCTTAGATTGCATTTTCCTGGAAATTGGGACTGGCCCTTCTAATTTGGAAGAATGTGAGGTATTTGCAGGGCGAGTTCGGATGAGTGGGGGTGGGGACGGGTTACCACTGGATGCTTTTGGGAATTTGTGGACTCTACTTCCCCAGGACTCACTTGCCAACTTGGCCTCTGTGGGAACATTCCAAGTTCTGGAACCTTCCTTGGAGGGCCTGACTCCTGTTGGTTGGTGGGGACCTGGCATCTCCTGGGCGTGTAAAGACGGTTTTCATTCGGAGTTTGCAGTGATCAAAGTCTTTCCTGAGGACAGGGGACTGTGTTTCAGGTAAAAACCCTTTCCTGAGCTGTCACAATAGTTCTTGGAGATGGGGGGGCCTGGTGCCTGAGACTGGAGGGCCTGACCCCTCTCCCCCAGTGAGGGTTGGGAGACAGATCTGACCTGGGCTTAGCTCCCATTTGATGTCTAACTGCCAGCCGTCCCCAGGCCAGAATGGGAACAGGGAAGGAGGTTGGTCCCAAACAGCGATCAGAGGTGGGGCGCAGGGGCTGGGGTGCTGGCTTATTTTGTGGCACAGTTTTTTTTTTTCCCTCCGAGCAGACAGCTGGGCCTGGATGGTGGCTTGGAGGCCCCTTCCCAGGGAGGCGGGGGAGCACTCTTGCCCCCAGGAATGTCTCTTATTTGTGAGGCCATCCTGGGCTACTTGGGCTCTCATGATGTTAGGAAAGCTTGTTAAAAGATAAATACCTTTTCAGAATAAGCTGCTCAGGATCCGCCTTAGCCTGCTGCGGGGGAGGCTCCAGGAGAGGCAGAGAGCGCAGTGCTGGGGCGCCAGGGTCTCTCATGAGGCCTCCTGGGCTGGCTTTGGGAATGTTCCTCCCTTGAAACCCCCGCTTCAGCCTGGAAGGGCTGAGCTGCTTCCCCGGAGGGCAGTCCAGGGCCGCGGCACACAGATTTCAGCCCTTCTCCCCTCTCCTCCTGGTCAGCAGGGAGAGATGGGGCTCGCAAGAGCTGGGCAGGGTGGCAGCACTGGCGGAGGCCTCAGTGGTGGGAGGTGGGCCCTCTGCATACGGCTGGGCCAGGGGAGTGTGTGAGTGTAGGTGAAGGGGTGTATGGGGGGCAGGTGTGACCTCAGAAAGGAGAGCCGCTGGGGTCACACTGCTTCTCCTCCCGGCCCGTGACCTTCGGGGCCTGGAACCAGGCGGCAGCATCCAGCCTCTGAGCCCAGGCTCTGAGCTGCTTTGAAGAGGCCTGTGGGTCAGCACGGAGAGTGCTGTTTTTTGAGGCCTTTGACTCCACTAGCCGTGTCTATGCCTTCATCCCAGAATGACCTATGGCTTCATTCACTAAGGGGCTGGAGTCAAATCCAAGGCTATTGTTTTAGGGGCCCTCTTTCTAGGACGATTCAATCCTACAGCAGTCCCAGGAAGTAGGACTCAAGCTCAGAACAGTTTTTCACTCATTCAAGGTCACCTGAAGCCCAGGGCTTTCTCGTCTAAATCTTGAACCTAGCCTCTCTGAAGGATGTCCCAAGCTGTCACCCCGCTGACAAAAAGGCAGGGCCCTGAGACCCTGAAACAGAGCTTCTCAGACAGAGATCTGAGCAGCGGTCTAACTGAACTCCTTATGAAAATACAGAAGTCTGGTGCCAGTCCGAGTGGGCGGCCTTGGGAGTTTAAGGAAATAGGTCTGGTTCCATGGACATTTTTTTTAAAATTAGGGTTTGGGTCATTTTGGTTTGAAGTTCAACAAATCAGCATGGCTCGTCTGGCTTTTTATCTGCCACCTGGTTTGGTTCAAGGACAGAGAAATGTTTCTGTTTATAAAACATGTACAGACGTGGTTGGCCAAAGCTGGTGTCGTTTCTCCTGGCTTCTGCTCCTTTTCAAGGAAGCTGGTAAAGCTGATCTTCTCCACCCTGGGCTGGTCATTTAGATGGGCCCGGCTGAGGCCCCTGTGTAATGGAAAACTGCAGCCGGCTGGTAGAGGTGACAGGCACATGTGTGCGTACTCAGTTGTGCCCGACTCTTTGTGACCCTCTGGACTGTAGCCACCAGGCTCCTCTGTCCATGGGATTTTCCAGGCAAGAATACTAGAGCGGGTTGCCAGTCCCTTCTCCAGGGGACCTTCCCTACCCAGGGATCGCACCCATGTCTCCTATGTCCCTTGCAGTGGCAGGCAGATTCTTTACCACTGATCCACCTGCTAATATGTGAGATAGGTATTACTTGATGTGGAGAGATGTTCACTGCAGGCACTAATACAGACTCATTTTTGTAATTGCGAAAGTAACACATACATCTGGTAAGAAATGAAAGCTGTACAGAAGTATTTTTAAAGTAAATGAAATACCTTAATATTTGTACAGTGCTTAGAAGAACAGTGTGCCTGGCATGTTATAAACACTAGATGCACTTAATAAATAAAAGTATATGGAACTAGAAGTCATTTTTCCTCCCCATTTGGATCTGCAGTCTCCCTCTCCAGAAGCAACCAAATTAATATTTTCTTGCATATTCTTCCAGAAATTTTGTGTGATTATGAAAGCGTGTCAGTACACATAATAATTTTACAGCGTAAAGTGAAAAGAGTAGGTTACCAAATAGCTTTGAAGAGCGTAATCCTATTTTTAAAACAAACAAACATGCATAGAAAATAATCTGGAATCGAACATATCAATCAGGTAAAACGATGATTATCTTCAAAAGGTGGGATCATGGGTGGATTTCCTTTGTCTATCTGTTCACTCCTTCTATAGTTCTAAAACTTGATTAGAGAAAAGCGCATATGAAGAAACACATGCATGGATGGGCACATGGACCCTGGTCCTCTTTTATAAACGTGTTTAAGAGGGCTGACATCCCTGCCAGGCCCTGGGATCCCATCACAGAACCTGCCTGGACAACCTCCCCTTTGCTCCCTGCGGCCAGCTGCTCTGCTGCTGACGTGAACCCTGATCTGCGTTTGGCTTTGCCCTGTGGCTCCAGGACTCTCCTGGGGACCCCTGGACTGATGATCAAATGAGGATAAAGTTTGAGGGACTGTCCTACACATGCATCCCCCTTTAACTGTTTGTTTTGCTGCTTCTATACCCCTTTACCAGCTGTGGGGAAGACCCCTTCCTCCCTCCGCCAGCCTGGGCCTGGGGGTGGCGTGCCTAGTTGACCCTGATCTCCCATCAAGGAACAAAGGTGAGACCCATTTGAAGTGAATCGACTTACGTGTCCATCCTGAGCCCCTGAGTCTCATGGCCTGGGTCCTTTGGACCTATCAGAAGCCCCCTCTGATGTACCTTTGAGATGCAAACAGGAAGGCCAGTGAAGCCCTCTAGCTTCTCCACCTGACTTCCTGGAAGCCCAGTCTGATCCCTGTAGTGACCAGTGGAGTAGGGGTCCCGGCGGGGGGTGGCGTTCTGAGTGGGCACAGTGGACCTCTCTTGACTCTGTAGACAAGAATGAGGAATCAAACAGACCTGGGCCATGAACCAGCTGCTGTTGCTGTAGGACCTGGGGCAGGTCAGTTCACCTGTCTGAGCCTCAGTTTCCTCATCTCTAAAATGGGTGCACTGAGGGTACCTTCCTCCTGGGGCTCACCTATCTTCATTCTCAATTCATTCCTTTAACATAGATTTTTCTGAGAGCCTTGTGTGCCAAGCTATTTACTGGACTCACAAGGGCTCACATATAAGCTTCTACGTAAGATACCAGGGAGAACAAAAAAAGTGTTTTCCAGAGGTAAAGCATGGGGAAAGAGGAGAGGTTTCTTGAAGGATGCATAGGAGTTTTGACACGGTGAGGGTTGCAGCTGGGAAAGAAAGATGAGGGGTTTTCACAGTCCCTCCATGTGTATGATTTTGCATATTTCTCACAATACTCTTAGAATTTGAATTTTCTGAGGGTAGGCCTGGAGAATCCCAGGACAGGGGAGCCTGGAGGGCTGCCCTCTCTGGGGTCGCACAGAGTCGGGCACGACTGAAGCGACTTAGCAGCAGCAGCAGCAGGCTGTCATTGCTGTTGTTCAGTTGTTAAGCTGTATCTGATTCTTTTGCGACCTCCGTGGACCTCCATGGCCCACCAGCCTCCTCTGTCCATGGGACTTCCTGGGCAAGAATGTGATTGCTGGAGTGAGTTGCCATTTCCTTCTCCAAGAGATCTTCCTAACCCAGGGATCAAACCCATATCTCCTGTGTTGGCAGGTGGATTCTTTACCACCTGAGCCACCTAGGAAACTTAGATTGGATTCAGCTAGATTGAATTGTAAGCAGAGGGAATGTGCTAGATAAAACCAAACAGTATTGAAGAGTCCAATCTCCTGTCTCCTCTGCTCTCATCCTGGGGAACTGGTTGCCCCTTCATTTTTGAGGCAGGGAGAGCTTTCCCCTGGAGACCTATCTTCCATTTTCCTGTTCTCAGGGCTGGAAAGAATAAGGTCTTTGGACAGGCTGGCCTCCATCCCTGACTCTGTCACATGTGTGCTGGAGGTCTCCAGCAAGCCTCAGTTTCCTCATCAGCAAAATGGGTACAGTGGCAACATCCCCCTTGCCAAACTGCTGTGAGACTTCAGATGGGGCAAAGCACCCACTTAATGCCTGGCACATGCCAGGATGCCTGAGACAGGGCTGAGTCCTCTGCCAGCAGGGCCCAGTGTCTGGACTCAAGACATCCTTCTCTTTATTGCAAAGCCACACATTGAGTCTGCACTCATCTGGGGCCCATGTGAACCCCGGGGACTCCGGAGATGCTTCATCCCTCTGTTTGGCTTCAATTTTCCCCACCTTGGCTGAATGCCTCCAGCCACCTGCCACACCTCCAGATCCCCATCAGGCAGAGAAATTGGTGACCCGTAAGAGCAGGGGGAGAAGGAAGCTGTGAGGTAGAAACCAGGAGAAGAGATGTGTTTGCAGATGTGAGTCGCAGGGGTGATTAGGACCCCAGGCACCATTTCTGCGGGTTGGGACCTTCTGGGCGACAGAGCCGACCATGGAATCTACCCTCCTGGTTCCAACAGTTCCCAAATCGAGAAGGCAAAGAAGGATTGGCTTTTTTTTTTTCCCCCTCCCTCCTCTCATCTGTAAAATTGAGACATTACAGTTCCAAAATGGGCTTTGAGCCTGTAGAAATTAATCCAGTCTGGCAGGAGGTCTGCAAATAAACATATTGTTTCGATTGGTGTTGACATTTGGATTGTGAGAAGGTTTGAAAATGTAACTGTAGTTGGGATTTTCCAGCCCATCTAAGTTTTTTTCCATGGAGGGGCTCAGCGAATGCCAACTGGGAACCCAGCAACTGCCCTCTTTAAACGGACTTGGGCACTGGGCGAGGCTGCGGGTGTCAGGGCTCAGAGCCTGTGCTGAGGCGGCAGCATTTTGTTGGGGGGTGGGTAAGCATTTCAGGATGCCCAGCGCCTCTGGGCATCTGGGGCAATCGGCCACTCCAGGAGTGACCTAAAACGTTCAGAGCAGCTCCTATGTGCCTGGAACCTTGTTCGTGAAACCTCACTCAAGCCCTCACACCAGTGCTCTCTGTCGTCCAGTTGCTAAATTGTGTCCGACTCTTTGTGACCCCATAGACTGCAGCACCAGGCTTCCCGGTGCTTCACCAGCTTCTGGAGTTTGCTCAAACTCATGTCTATTGAGTCAGTGATGCCATCCAACCCTCTTATCCTCTGTCGTCCCCTTCTCCTCCTGCCTTCAATCTTTCCCAGCATCAGGGTCTTTTCCAATGAGTCGGCTTTTCTCATCAGATGGTCAAAGGATTGGGGCCTCAGCTTCAGCATCAGTCCTTCCAAAGAATATTCAGGGTTGATTTCCTTTAGGATTGACTGGTTTGCTCTCCTTGCAGTCCAAAGGATTCTGAAGAGTCTTCTCCAGCACGACAGTTTGAAAGCACCAGTTTTTTTAGTGCTCAGCCTTCTTTGTGGCCCAACTCTCATATCTGTACATGGCTACTGGAAAAACCATAGCTGTGACTATATGGATCTTTGCCGGCAAAGTGATGTCTTTCCTTTTTAACACGCTGTCTAGGCTTATCATAGCTTTCCTTCCAAGAAGCAAGTATCTTTTAATTGCTCTTATTACCCTCATTTTACAGACTGGAACACTGAGAAACTGAGAGGTTAGTTTGCTAAAACCACATAGGAGTAAAATGCAGACTTGGACACAGCCCTCTCTGGCCCTTGGTGTCCTGATCTATACAATCTACTTTATGCCAGAATTTTCCAGAATGTTGTCTCACCAAGAGAAAAGCTCACTGTCCCAGAAAAAGGACTGAGCCTTGACTGAGGTGACCTGGTTCTTGAGAACACCAGCTCCATTCTATTTCTGGGACCCTTGAGGATTTAAGCCCCACCCTTTTATCTTCCTGCCACCAAGGAAGGGGGTCTTGTCCCTCTCCCTCCCTCCCCACCTCCACGCTCTGGAGCTCATCCTTCAGTGGCCTCTGAGTCCCCAGTGCCTGCCCATCCCACCCCGCTCCAGCCTCCCCCTACAGGCCCCACAGGGATGCAGCTGGTTCCCTGTGGGAGAGGCAGCGCTGAGACAGCCCCCTACTCAGGGCTGAGGGGCACATGGCTTTCAACCAGGAACTCAGAGTGCTGGCTGGATAGGGCAGACACCTCGTTTTGGGGAAAGGCTTGGTGATTTCTGTACCTGGCAACTTCTGTGTGTGTCAGGCACCATCTCCTGGCCCCTTAGCTCCAGAGATGCCAAGACCCATCTTCACAGTCTTCAGTCACCTGCTGCCATCTCCCTTCTGTGCTTCCGCACCTGTCCCCACAGAGCTGAGCGTGGCCGGGAAACACACGTGGGAACTATGCTGCCTGCTCCCCCTTTATCCTCATCGTTGGGAGCGTCTAAGGGGCCCATCTGGGGAAGCCTTACAAATAGCTGTGAAAAGAAGAGAAGTGAAAAGCGAAGGAGAAAAGGAAAGATATAAGCATCTGAATGCAGAGTTCCAAAGAATAGCAAGAAGAGATAAGAAAGCCTTCTTCAGTGATCAATGCAAAGAAATAGAGGAAAACAACAGAATGGGAAAGACTAGAGATCTCTTCAAGAAAATTAGAGACACCAAGGGAACATTTCATGCAAAGATGGGCTCGATAAAGGACAGAAACGATATGGACCCAACAGAAGCAGAGAACATTAAGAAGAAGTGGCAAGAATACACAGAAGAACTGTACAATAAAGATCTTCATGACCAAGATAATCACGATGGTGTGATCACACATCTAGAGCCAGACATCTTGGAATGTGAAGTCAAGTGGGCCTTGGAAAGCATCACTACGAACAAAGCTAGTGGAGGTGATGGAATTCCAGTAGAGCTATTTCAAATCCTGAAAGACAACGCTGTGAAAGTGCTACACTCAATATGCCAGCAAATTTGGAAAACTCAGCAGTGGCCACAGGACTGAAAAAGGTCAATTTTCATTCCAATCCCAAAGAAAGACAATGCCAAAGAATGCTCAAACTACCACACAATTGCACTCATCTCACACACTAGTAAAGTAATGCTCAAAATTCTCCAAGCCAGGCTTCAACCATATGTGAACCATCAACTTCCAGATGCTCAAGCTGGTTTTAGAAAAGACAGAGGAACCAGAGATAGAAAAGGCAGAGGAACCAGAGATCAAGTTGCCAACATCTGCTGGATCATCAAAAAAGCAAGAGAGTTCCAGAAAAACATCTATTTCTGCTTTATTGACTGTGCCAAAGCATTTGACTCTGTGGATCACAATAAACTGTGGAAAATTCTGAAAGAGATGGGAATACCAGACCACCTGACCTGCCTCTTGAGAAACCTATATGCAGGTCAGGAAGCACCAGTTAGAACTGGACATGGAACAACAGACTGGTTCCAAATAGGAAAAGGAGTATGTCAAGGCTGTATCAGAGAAGGCAATGGCACCCCACTCCAGTACTCTTGCCTGGAAACTCCCATGGACGGAGGAGTCTGGTAGGCTGCAGTCCATGGGGTCGCGAAGAGTCTGAAATGACTGAGCGACTTCCCTTTCACTTTTCACTTTCATACATTGGAGAAGGAAATGGCAACCCACTCCAGTGTTCTTGCCTGGAGAATCCCAGGGACAGGGTAGCCTGGTGGGCTGCTGTCTATGGGGTCACACAGAGTTGGACACGACTGAAGAGACTTAGTAGCAGCAGCAGCAGCAAGGCTGTATACTGTCACCCTGCTTATTTAACTTATATTCAGAGTACATCATGAGAAACACAGGGCTAGAAGAAGCACAAGCTGGAATCAAGATTGCAGGGAGAAATATCAATAACCTCAGATATGCAGATGACACCACCCTTATGGCAGAAAGTGAAGAGAAACTAAAGAGCCTCTTGATGAGAGTGAAAGAGGAGAGTGAAAAAGTTGGCTTAAAGCTCAACATTCAGAAAACGAAGATCATGGCATCTGGTCCCATCACTTCATGGGAAATAGATGGGGAAACAGTGGAAACAGTGGCTTACTTTATTTTGGGGGGGCTCTAAAATCACTGCAGATGATGATTGCAGCCATGAAATTAAAAGACGCTTACTCCTTGGAAGGAAAGTTTTGACCAACCTAGATAGCATATTCAAAAGCAGAGACATTACTTTGCCAACAAAGGTTCGTCTGGTCAAGGCTATGCTTTTTCCTGTGGTCATGTATGGATGTGAGAGTTGGGCTGTGAAGAAAGCTGAGCACCCAAGAATTGATGCTTTTGAACTGTGGTGTTGGAGAAGACTCTTGAGAGTCCCTTGGACTGCAAGGAGATCCAACCAGTCCATCCTAAAGGAAATCAGTCCTGAATATTTATTGGAAGGACTGATACTGAAGCTAAAGCTCCAAAACTTTGGCCACCTGATGTGAAGAACTGACTCATTTGAAAAGATCCTGATGCTGGGAAAGATTGAAGGTGGGAGAAGGGGATGACAGAGGATGAGATGGTTGGATGGCATCACCGACTCAATGGAGATGAGTTTGAGTAAACTCTGGGAGTTGGTGATGGAAAGGGAAGCCTGGCGTGCTGCAGTCCATGGGGTCACAAAGAGTCAGACACAACTGAGCGACTGAAATGAACTGAACTGACCCTTGCTCCCCCACTGCCTGAGTCCTGTCCTTTCCCATCGCCCCAACAACTGTTTCCCCAGGGATCCAAGTTAGGCCAGATGCGGGAGGAAGGAGTCCTCAAGGGCAGAACCTCTATGCCACCTAGGATGAAGGCTCCCCACGCCCACACCTCCCATTCGTGTGATGCCTGGAGGGACAGGAAGCAGGGAGGCAAGAGGGTGACTCTGGTCCAGTCCATGCCCCACACCCTGGTTTGGTGGTGAGGTGGCCCCCTCCTTGGCCACAGACTGGCCTAGCTGCGTCCTCTGCTCCCTACCAGCCCCACCCAGAGGGCCAGCCCCTGAGTGTCTCACACTCAGACCCTGCTCCCTACCTCTCCTCCTGAGGACCCTGGGGGTGAGGGGAACTGGTGGCTTCCTAGGAAAGAACCCACTTCATCAGTACTACAGATATCGTCCCCCACCCTGAGACCACGAGAGGCCTTGTCTTCCTCTGGCTGCCCTGCCCCCAGCCTCCTTCGGTTTGACTCCTCAGCTCCTTCCTCCTCATATTCAAAAGCTCGAAACCATGGCCGGAAGTTTGGGGACACCAGGTTTGGCCTGACACCATCTGGGAGCACATGTTCAGGCTTGGATCCGTCTGTCTGGATGTTTTCTGTTTGTTGGCTGGTTTTGCCTGCAGGAGGTGTGAACCTCTGACTAGATTTGAGGTTCTGGAAATCAGCAAGGTTTGTGCTCATTTCAAGGTTCAGAAAAATCACTGTGGTTTTGGGTCATGGTTGGGTTTGCCTGCTTGATGGCAGCGGTGGCCTGGGGGGTCCCTGTGGGGTCTGAGTGTGAGACACTCAGGGGGTGGCCCTCTGGGTGGGGCTGATCCTGGACCCAGTGATGGGGCAAGTGGCCAAGGGCAGAGGCAGGGGTAGGGCGCTGCTCTTGAGTGATGAGATCTGGATGCTCTGGCTTTCTAGCTATGGTTTAAAACCCTCAGTGCCACTGTCAGCCTAGTGGCCTTGAATTTTGGTCTGTAAATGCCGATATTGGCCTTGACTTACTGACTTTCTCAACTTTCTGGGCACTGACTTAATCCTCACTGCTGCTGCGGTATGGCATGATAGCACTGTCCCCATTTTATAGATGGGAAAATGGAGGCTCAAAGAGGTTAGTAACCTGCCCAGGATCACACAGTGTATAATGGCAGAGCTGGGACACAAAGCCAGGTCTCTGGCCCCACGGTGGACTGTCTGTTCTGCCCCAGACACAGTGCACAGATTTGAACGGGTTAGAGCTGGTGTCCAGAGCTGCTCTCCCTTCAAACTTATCACCAGCACGCCTGGACGTGATTTTTCGTGGACACAGGAGAGGTGGTTTGTGGGCAAGCATGACAAGAGGGTGGGGCTCAGAGTCTGAGGGCCCTAGACACGGTGGTGTGAGCAGGTAGACGGGGGTCTTCTCTGGGGTCTGCCGATGACTGGGGGCTGCTCCTTCTGAACCCAAGTTTCCTCCTGCTGCTTCCTAAGGCGGTTCTGAGGCTGCAAGGGGATAATGTTGATAGAAACTCACAGAGGAGGTCAGAACATATCCGATTTCGTGAGCTCTGCAAAGACGGCTGCGCCCTGTTAGCCATGTTCTTCCCAAGTTAGCGCAATGCTTGGCCCTGCGCTCACTCAGTAAGCCCTTCTTGAAGCCACATGGGGCCTGGCCTCATAGTCACCGCTGTCAGTTTTAGAGATAAGTCTGTTTCCCTGACTGGCCCTCTGAGTTGGAGTCCTGGATGGCCCCGACTTGCTCTGGAAGGAGCCCCACTGTCTGGGCACGGCGGTCTTCCTGCAACAGACACGAGCCTTTGGTCGCCTCCCAAAGGTGTTTCCCCTGCCTGCCAAGGCCTGTCACCTCCTGCCTCTGAACTGACTCGATGCCTTTCCTTCTTCCCAGGGCTGGAGGAGCCTGACTTCCCTCCCCTGTCCAAGAAGTTCCCACAGTCTTTGGGTTTTCAATTGGAACAGTGTGCTAGAACTTGAGGTGCCTTGGTCGAGGGCCCAAATTTAAAACAGCTACAGTTTAAAAGCCTCAGTGCCAAGGTTCCTGTGTCAGCCTAGTAGCCTTGAATTTGGGTTTGTAAATAGCAATATTGGCCTCAACTTATTGACTTAACTTTCTGTTCTGGGCTCCTAGTTAATCCTCATGGCTGCCTTGGTGGGTGGTGTTATAGCATTGTCCGCATTTTATAGATGAGTTTGAAGAGGCCCAGAGAGGTCAGTAATCTGCCCAAGGTCACACAGCTTGCCATAGCAAGGCTGGGACACAAAGCCAGCTCTCTGGCTCTGTGGCAAGCCACCTATTCTTCCCCAAACACGGCACACTGGACATAACGTGAAGCTGGTGTTCAGTGGACCCCTCTGCCTCTGATTTGGTCGATGACTCTGACTCGGCTGGTGACTCAGAGTCTCGCCAGATCCCTTCCCCATCTGGAACAGGGAAGGCAAGCAATGTGCCCAGCCTTGGGAGACATGAATGGCTGGCTGCTTCATCAGGCTGGGTCGTCACAGCCTGTTCAGAAGGTGAGATGGTCATGAAAGGTGGCCTGTTCTAAACAGCACTGCCCGGGGCTGCGGCAGGGGCTGCCTTCCCCAATCTCCGTGCTGATTAGCTGGTCGTGGCCCCCCTCACCCCCCACCCCACCCCACCCCACCCGTTCTGCCACCAAAACTGCGAGCCCCGGTCCCGGCCATCTGGCCTTCCTCTTGCTTCCCTGGCGTCACCCGCGTCAGGATTGCTTCGCCCTCTTCAAAAAGGATCGGCCACTACCCCCACAGGGGCCTTACTGGGCTTCGGGGTTCACTGGGTGGGAGCACAGAAGGCCTTTTGTGGCTGATGCGAAAAGGCGCTGCCACCTTGGAGGATGATAAACAACCTCTGATGAGAGAGTTACGTTGGCAGACAGAAGGACACAATTTAACTTGTTGAAAGAGATTTTGGGGGCGTGAGTGAAATGCGGCAGGAAGACGCTGTCCCCTTTCTGCGCGCTCTCCTAGCTTTCTTCTCTGGCGCCTCCCTTTCCTTTTCTTGTCTGGCCACGCCCTTTGCTCTGCTGAGATGTCCCCCTGTGTGTACTTCCTCTCGAAATGCACCCTTGTCTGTCTGTTTCAGGCCCGTGGATAGCATCTCTCCCTGAGATGTGCCTGTTCTCCGGGCTTCCACTCCTGCTCTCCTTGGATCCTCACAGGGGCCAGGATGACCTTGAAAAGCACTGGTCTGATTCCATTGGCCTCAACTACCTCCTGGCTCGTCTCCTCCCCTCTTGCCCTTCAGTTTCTGCTCTGAGGTTCTCCAGGCAGGTTTCAGGCTCAGAGGCTTTGCACATGCTGTTCCTTCTGCCTGGAATGCTCTTCCCCCCAATAACCGTGTGGTTCCCTCATCTCATCTAGGTTTTCCCGAGGACATCTTCTCAGACCCTGTTGCTCTACCCCATTTCAAGTGGCAGCCCCCTTCGCCAACACTGCTGACGTCCCTCTGCTTCCAACCCCTTGCCTTTCTTCATCACGTTGACCATTGTCCGGCTAGAGGTGGAGTTTCTAAGAAGCCGATGATGCTTAAGCTTCAGTGTCCCTCATCAGTAGGTTCCAAGGCCCGACACCTGAATTGATACTGATAATTTTTCATTCTTTTTTCATAAGGAATCCCCTCTCCCCACCAAACTGTATAAGCTTCAGGTCCCACAAAAGCCTGGATCTACCTGGTCCTACGTCTGACAACTTCTCTGTTTTCATTCCACTATGACTCTTGCTCTACTATTAAAAAACAAACTCCAAGAGGGCAGAGGGTGTTTTAAAATTATTTATTCTATTTGTGGGATTGTGCCGGGTCTCCATTGCTGTAGCTGGGCTTTCTCTAGTTGTGGAGAGTGGGGACTATTTTCTAGTTTCAGTTCACGAGCTTCTCATTGTGGCGGCTTCTCTCCTTGCAGAGCACAGGCTCTAGGGCACGCAGACTCAGTTGTTGCAACACACCAGCTTAGTTGCTTCCTGCCATGTGGAATCTTCCCAGACCAGGGATCGAACTCATGTGCCCTGCACTGGTAGGTGGACTCTTAGCCACTCTACCACCAGGGAAGTCCAGAAAGTAGGTGATTTTGTCTTTTTTCTTAAAACGATTTTATCTCCGGGGTCCTGAACAGTGGCTATGCACAGTAGGAGCTTAATAAAGGCTGCTGTATGTATGTATATATGACGACTCCGGGTTCATACGTCTTTCAGGGCTTCACACTTCTTTCAGGATAAAGATCAGCCTCCTAACACACCTTGCAAGGCCCTGTCCTTCTGCCTGCTCCCAGACGTGCTAGGATTCAGACTCAGGGCCTCTGCACATGCTCCCTCCTCTCCCTGATGTTCTTTCTCTCCCCTTGCCTCTGCCTCCACCAGGTCCCTACAGTGGGCAGTCTGCATCGGTGGGCACTCCGCAGGTGTGGGCTCCATAGCCTCAGATATAGATGGCTGACAGTACCACACCATCTTAGGTAAGCGACGTGAACATCGGATTTCAGTATCTGCAGAGGTCCTGGAACCAATCCCCTGTGGAGACTGAGGGACGACTGTATGTGAAAGCTGCTTCTCTGTCTGTTGCCCAGCCTGGCCCTGGGGACACGTGTTCTTGTGGGATCTTGGAGCTTCTGTTGATAGCGCTTACTGCCACCGTCCCGTGATATCCATGCCATTGCTGGGTTAGGACTTATTTCCCTCCAGGACTGTAAGCGCCATCACGGCAACACCGCCTCTTGTGTGCTCCTATATCCCCAGCGTAATGCCTGACGTGCTCATTTTCACTGACTCAGTCAAAAGCTGCTGAGGAAATGTGCAAGGTAATAATAATAATAATAAAAACCAAACAGGGAGGGAAAGACAGGAATCAGGCACAGTTAATATGAAAATACACAAAATCACAGACTCTCTGGGGCTTCCCTGGTGGAACAGACAGTAAAGAATCTGTCTGCAGTGCAGGGGCCCTGGATTTGATCCCCGGCTCAGGAAGATCCCCTGGAGAAGGAAATGGCAACCCACTCCAGTATTCTTGCCTGGAGAATCGCATGGACAGAGGAGCCTGGTGGGCTGTGGTCCATGGGGTCGCAGAGTCATACATGACTGAACGACTCAGCAGCAGCAGTAGCATGTCAAGTCAGAGTCGGGAGGGCATTTGCCCACAGCTTGTAGACTCTGGTCCCTGGTGCCCTGGGGATGCGCCTCTGGGAATTCTGGGAATCTATGGAGTGGTCCCTACAGTCCGCTGCTGTGAATGTGCAAGTGTGTTGTTCATGTGTGAGCGTGTGCTCATGTACATGTATGCAAGTGTGTGTACACACATACAGGTGTTGTGACTGGGGGTCAGGGAACTAGAACAAGCAGCATATGGACAGATCTCAGAGCCCCATTCCCACTTCAGACAGAGCAGTTCTGCTTTTACCTGTTGAGGTACTAAACTTCTGCTTCTGATGTTGCTTGAATAGAAAATAAGCTTTTCATTCAAAATCAAATTTGGAAACTTCTGATCTGATTAAACGCCCCCGTTCCATTTTAGGGATGGGTAAACTGAGACCTAGAGATGGAGGTCCTTGTCCTAGATCACAGAGTAAAAGGAGAACAGGACTGGGAGCTAACCATCAACCCCCCCCACCCCCCACCCCATGGCCCTGCCCAGGGCCTGTTCCCTGACGCCCAGCCCCCTCTTTCTGGTTTTGGTACAGCATTGCCTCCTTTCAGCTGCGACCAGGCGGCCGAACACCTGGATGTCCTGGAGCTGATGGAAAAGCTCCAGGGATCCCCATGCTTTAATCCCATCATGTAAATCAGGAATCATTTTACTTGCAGAAGACATGACTTCCTAGATGTGTGCTGGAAAATTCACATTGTCAGGTGCACCTACTCAGGGGGAAAAGCCCAACACAAAAAACTAACTTCCTTTCGAGTCTTGCAGTTGATATCCACTGGCTACCTGTTCACTTATATTATTGTCTGAAAGTGCTCCTAGCAGACAACCAGCAGCAAGCACTAAGGTTTAGAAAAATCTGTGGGAGCAAAAGGCAAATAATTCCATCCACTAGTTTCATGGGGGTGTGTGTAGGTGTGAAGATATGAAAAAAACTAAAAGGATCATTTCCCATATACTTTGATGCTGGAACAAATACCTCTGGCCAATGTATGCTGCTGCTAAGTCGCTTCAGTAGTGTCCGACTCTGTGCGGCCCCATAGATGGCAGCCCACCAGGCTCCGCCGTCCCTGGGATTCTCCAGGCAAGAACACTGGAGCAGGTTGCCATTTCCTTCTCCAATGCATGAAAGTGAAAAGTGAAAGTGAAGTCGCTCAGTCGTATCGGACTCTTAGCGACCCCATGGACTGCAGCCTAGCAGGCTCCTCCATCCATGGGACTTTCCAGGCAAGAGTACTGGAGTGGGTTGCCACTGGAGAGAAAAGCCATTATTTTTCATTCTTTAAAAATAAGTCTTCCATTCATTCTCTGATTATAAAAGTACATAATAGGTACTTCTGGAGAAGTAGAACTTCTAGAAATGTACATGACTTAGAAAGTAAATATCAGTATTATTCCTATCCCCCTCCCACCAACCACAGTTAATTCCAATTTGCTTTCAAACCTACCAAGTGTCAGGTTCTATTCTAGGCACTGGAGGGGCAACAGTGAACAAACGCAGATGACATTTGTGCCCTGATGGGACTCACAGCTGAATGGAGAAGAGGGGGAAATGGTCACACAATTGTAAAAAATCAGCTGTGTTTTGCTTTGAAAAGAAGAGAGATGAATGCATAAAACTGGGGAGAGGAACTTTCATGAGGATTTCTGGTGAAGTTTTGTTGAGGGAGTCAGGATAGAGCTGGGAATCTCCCATGTTTGTGAAGATGGGAAGAAAGAGAGGTCAAGGAAGAAGGAAAACGTCCGTGCAAAGGCCGGTGGCAAGAGGGAGAGTGATGTGACCAGAGGGACTGGTTCATGGCGAAGCGGCAGGGGCTCCTGGGGTTTTGTGAAGACCATGGTGAGATTTTTGGGTCTTTGTTCTAAGAGCCAAGAAAGCTATAAACTGTTTAAAGTAACGATTGCTGTTTAGTCTCTAAGTTGGGTCCAGTGCTGTTGCAACCCTATGAAATATAGTTCTCCAGGCTTCTCTGTCTGTGGGGTTTCCCAGGCAAGAATACTGGAGTGGGTTGCCGTTCTCTTCTCCAGGGATCCTCCCAGCCCAGGGATGGAACAGGCATCTCCTGCATTGGCAGGTGGATTCTTTACTGCTGAGCCACCAGGGGAGCCCCTTAAGTAAGGATGTGTATGATTATATTTGCACTTGATATATATTCATTCTGATTTTTCTTGATGGCATACATGCGTCAGTTAATGTTGTAGCAGAACGGCTTAAGCAAAAGAGATTCTGAACTGGCTCTTGTGGCTGCAGCTTGATCTGGGGTCTCAAACAATGTCCCCAGTTTCTCTCCAATTTTCAGCCTTTTCATCTGCCCTCCTGACTCTTCCAAGCCCCATGGAGGGCCTCCTGTGGCACCAGGCATTCATACACTATCTTTCAGCCTGCATCTCGGTGAAAACGACTACCTGCCTCTGCTGGCATGGCAGTTCCAGCCCTGTTTACCTTCAGCCAACCCCTAAACCAGTCACTGTGGTTCGAGGAATGCGATGCTCTGATTGGCTAGCCTGAGTCACATGTTTCACAAGGGGACGTGGAATGAACTCTACCCAGAGCATATGGCCTCAGTTCAGTTCAGTTCAGTTCAGTTGCTCAGTCGTGTCCGACTCTTTGTGACCCCATGAATCGCAGCACGCCAGGCCTCCCTGTCCATCACCAACTCCCGGAGTTCACTCAGACTCACATCCATCGAGTCAGTGATGCCATCCAGCCATCTCATCCTCGGTCGTCCCCTTCTTCTCCTGCCCCCAATCCCTCCCAGCATCAAAGTCTTTTCCAATGAGTCAACTCTTCGCATGAGGTGGCCAAAGTGCTGGAGTTTCAGCTTTAGCATCATTCCTTCCAAAGAAATCCCAGGGCTGATCTCCTTCAGAATGGACTGGTTGGATCTCCTTGCAGTCCAAGGGACCCTCAAGAGTCTTCTCCAACACCACAGTTCAAAAGCATCCATTCTTCGGCGCTCAGCCTTCTTCACAGTCCAACTCTCACATCCATACATGACCACAGGAAAAACCATAGCCTTGACTAGACGGACCTTAGTAGGCAAACTAATGTCTCTGCTTTTGATATGCTATCTAGGTTGATCATAACTTTTCTTCCAAGGAGTAAGTGTCTTTTAATTTCATGGCTGCAGTCACCATCTGCAGTGATTTTTGGAGCCCCCAAAAATAAAGTCTGACACTGTTTCCACTCTTTCCCCATCTATTTCCCATGAAAGGATGGGACTGGATGCCATGATCTTCGTTTTCTGAATGTTGAGTTTTAAGCCAACTTTCTCACTCTCCTCTTTCACTTTCATCAAGAGGCATTTTAGTTCCTCTTCACTTTCTGCCATAAGGCTGATGTCATCTGCATATCTGAGGTTACTGATGTTTCTCCCGCCAATCTTGATTCCAGCTTGTGTTTCTTCCAGTCCAGCGTTTCTCATGATGTACTCTGCATATAAGTTAAATAAGCAGGATGACAATATACAGCCTTGAGGTACTCCTTTTCCTATTTGGAACCAGCCTGTTGTTCCATGTCCAGTTCTAATTGTTGCTTCCTGGCTTGCATACAGATTTCTCAAAGGTCAGGTCAGGTGGTCTGGTATTCCCATCTCTTTCAGAATTTTCCACAGTTTATTGTGATGCACACAATCAACGGCTTTGGCATAGTCAATAAAGCAGAAATAGATGTTTTTCTGGAACTCTCTTGCTTTTTCCATGATCCAGCGGATGTTGGCAATTTGATCTCTGGTTCCTCTGCCTTTTCTAAAACCAGCTTGAACATCAGGAATTTCACGGTTCACCTGGTAGAGGGCAAATCCTTGTGATGAAATTACCTCTAGAATTAAGGCTGGGATTGACCAGGAGAGGGCACAGGGTGTGTTCTAGGAGGGTTGGAAATGTTCTATATTCCTGATCTGGGGGTAGTTATGCAGGTATGTGTGTTTATATATGTGTGTGTATGTCTGTGTGTGTATGTGTGTGTGTATGTTAAGTCACTTCAGTCATGTCCAACTCTGTGTGACCTTATGGAGTATAGGCCACCAGGTTCCTCTGTCCATGGAGTTCTCCAGGCCAGAATACTGGAGTGGGCAGCCTTTGCCTCCTCCAGGGGATCTTCCCAACCCATGGATCGAACTCAAGTCTCTTGTATTGCAGGCGATTCTTTACCGTCTGAGCCACCGAGGAAGCCTGAGAATACTGGATTGGTTGATCTAGCCCTTCTTTAGGGAAACTTCCTGACCCAGGAATTGAACTGGGTCTCCTACATTGCAGACAGATTCTTTATCAGCTGAGCTACCAGGGAAGCCCATGTCCAGCTATCCCAAGATTTAAGAAACACCTCACTGGAGAGTGGGGAAGAAGAGAATCGGGATGTTGTTACCAAGAGGATGGTGAGTGGGTGTTCATCATAATACATTAATATGTTATGAATACACATGTGCTGTGTCTATACATGGGGTTTCCCAGGTGGCACTAGTGGCAGAGAATCTGCCTGCCAATGCAATCCAGGAGATGCAAAAGATGGGGGTTCGATTCCTGGGTTGGGAAGATCCCCATAGTGGCAACCTGCTTCAGTATTCTTGCCTGGAAAATACCATGGACAGAGGAGCCTGTTGTTGAGTTGACTCTCTGAGGCCCCATGGACTGCAGCATACCAGGCTTCCCTGTCCTTCACTATTTCCTGGAGTTTGCTCAAACTCATGTCTGTTGTGTCAATGATGCATTCTCACCCAGTAATCTCATCCTCTGTTGCCCCCTTCTCCTGCCTTCAATCTTTCCTAGCATCAGGATCTTTCCCAATGAGTTGGCTCTTCGCATCAGGTGGCCAAAATATTGGAGCTTGAGCTTCAGCTTCATCATCAGTCCTTCCAAAGAGTATTCAGGGTTGATTTCCTTTAGGATTTGAGGGCTACAGTCCACGGGGCTGCAGAGAGTTGGACATGACTGAGAGATTAAGCCCTCACACATAAGTGTGTACATATATAATATGTATACGTATGTTATGTATCAGTTCAGTTCAGTCGCTCAGTCGAGTCCGACTGTCTGCAACCTCAGGGACTGCAGTACGCCAGGCTTCCCTGTCCATCACCAACTCCTGGAGTTTACTCAAACTCATGTTCATTAGGTTGGTGATGCCATCCAACCATCTCATCCTCTGTCGTCTGCTTCTCCTCTCGCCTTCAATCTTTCCCAGCATCAGGGTCTTTTCCAATGAGTCAGTTCACATCAGGTGGCCAAAGTATTGGAGTTTCAGCTTCAGCATCAGTCCTTCCAATGAATATTCAGGACTGATTTCCTTTAGGATGGACTGGTTGGATCTCCTTGCAGTCCAAGGGACTCTCAAGAGTCTTCTCCAACACCACAGTTCAAATGCATCAGTTCTTCGGTGCTCAGCTTTCTTTATAGTCCACCTCTTACATCCATAGGGATTCCCTGGTGGCTCAGACGGTAAAGCGTCTGTCTACAATGCGGGAGACCTGGGTTAGATATCTGGGTCAGGAAGATCCGCTGGAGAAGGAAATGGCAATTCACTCCAGTACTATTGCCTGGAAAATCCCATGGACAGATGAGCCTGATAAGTTACAGTCCATGGGGTCACAAAGAGTTGGACACAACTGAGCGACTTCACTTCACTCACTCTTACATCCATACGTGACTACTGGAAAAACCATAGCTTGGACTAGATGGACCTTTGTTGGCAAAGTAATGTCTCTGCTTTTGAATATGCTGCCTAGGTTGGTCATAACTTTTCTTCCAAGGAGCAAGCATCTTTTAATTTCATGGCTGCAATCACCATCTACAGTGATTTTGGAGCCCCCCCAAAATAAATTTTGTCACTATTTCCACTGTTCCCCCATCTATTTGCCATGAAGTGATGGGACCAGATGCCATGATCTTAGTTTTCTGAATGTTGAGTTTTAAGTCAACTTTTTCACTCTCCTCTTTCACTTTCATCAAGAGGCTCTTTAGTTCCTCTTCACTTTCTGACATAAGGGTGGTATCATCTGCATATCTGAGGTTATTGATATTTTTCCCGGCAATCTTGATTCCAGCTTGTGCTTCTTCCAGCCCAGCGTTTCTCATGATGTACTCTGTGTACAAGTTAAATAAGCAGGGTGACAATATACAGCCTTGACATACTCCTTTTCCTATTTGGAACCAGTCTGTTGTTCCATGTCCAGTTCTAACTGTTGCTTCCTGATCTGCATACAGGTTTCTCAAGAGGCAGGTCAGGTGGTCTGGTATTCCTGTCTCTTTAAGAATTTTCCACAGTTTGTTGTGGTCCCCACAGTCAAAGGCTTTTACATAGTCAGTAATGGATACATTGATATATATTCATATACACAGATTTTTTTTTTTTAACAGAGCAGGACATTGCAGTTTTCTCTCATGTAATATTTTTTTCACTTAAAAAATCTTGGGCTTTCCCCCCAGTAGCCACCACTTTATGCAGTAAACAATTTCAGAAGTAGGCTTTAATTGGGCAGATGAGTTTGCCCCTTCAGGACTCCTTACAGGGTGGGTCATCCCCAAAAGATGCTGGAGACCAGCCCCCTTGAATGGCCCATTGCCTCAGTGGCTGTGGAGACTCATTAGGGGCTGTTAGTTTGTGCTGCCGTAGCAGAGGACCACAGACTGCGTAGCCCAAACAACAGGAATTTATTTGCTCACTGTTCTCGAGGCTGGACGTCCACGATCAAGGCGTCAGGAGGGCTGGTTTCTCCCAAGGCTTCTGTCCTCAGGGTGTGCTCTGCTCCCCACGTCGTCACGTGGTTGTCCCTCCGTGCATGTCTGTGTCCCAATCCCCACTTCTTAGAGGGACACCAGTCATTGGGTCACAGCCCACCCATATGGCTTTATGTTACCTTAATTAACTCTTTGAAGGCCTGACCTCCATATATACATATATGTATATGATGGTGGTTTAGTCACTCAGTCGTGCCCGACTCTTGTGACCCTATGGACTGTATCCTGCCAGGCTCTTCTGTCCATGCGATTTTCCAGGCAAGAATACTGGAGTGGGTTGCCATTCCCTTCTCCAGGGGATCTTCCCGACCCAGGGATTGAACCCAGGTCTCCTGCATTGCAGGTGGATTCTTTACTGACTGAGCTATGAGGGAAGCCCCACATATATATATATATATATATATATATATATATATATATATATATATATAGTCACATTCTGAGGTACTGGGGGTTAGAACTTCAGCATATGAATTATGTGGGGACATAGTTCAGTCCATGACAGGGGCCTTGAACCAAAGCAACTTGCCTGCCCATCAGTCACCATCATAGTTTTCTTGCTTTGGGTCTTACAGGCTTTTTTGAGCTTTAAGATCCCAAGAGCTGATTCACTTTGCTGTACAGTGGAAAGTAACACAACATTGTAAATCAACTATGCTTCAGTAAAAATTAATTAAGCATGTAAAAAATTCACTTTCCCAGGGAGCCTAGCTGTAGAGGAGAGCTGTCCTCTTAGTAGCTAAAAGCAGTAAAAGCAGAGGTTAGCTGAAGTGACTGAGCTGGGCTCCATGGAGGACAGAGATCCAGGAGGGATGCTCACTGGCCAGGGCAGACGTCTGGCCGTGGCTGAGTGCTCTTTATGTCCCCTAGGCTGGCCCTGGGCCCAGCCATTCTCTGCAGATCTCTTTAGATCCAGCCTGGACACTTGTCAATGTCACTTGCTAGGCCACCAGACCTGGGGGTGGGGGTCAGGGAGAAGATGGGTGGCCTGTTTGGTGAAGCAGGAAGGTGTCCCACGGAGTGGTGGTGGCGCGGGGGTTTGGTATGAGTCTGAGGCTAATCCTGTTAGTGGCCACATCCTGCACCTCTTGAGGCTCCTCACCACCCGCCTTGCCCAGAGCCTGATGCCCACTCCCAGGCAGAAGGCAGACGAAGCCTGAGGAAGCTTAGGGTGGGCACAGATCTCTGGGCCTCCGAGATGCTGCCATGGGTGTCCTTGCTGTTTCTGACAGGTCTGGAAACTGATCTGCTCCCTGCTGAGGACAAGAGTCTCTGTGAGTCCATTTCCTCCGGTTGTGAAAAGGATGATACCCCAGGATCGCTTGGCAGAGAAGCTCTTCTAGCCTCTGTGGTGAGTCTTGCACTCTGAACAGATTGTGCCAGGCTCTGAAGCAGCTGAAACACACTGTGCTTGTTTCATGAGGGAGGGGCTTAGGGGGGATCGGGGTCAGGTGGGAACCCTTCAGAGATTATTGGAAAACTCCGCTTCTTGGGGGCAGAGGTTATGGCGAGACATACTGGTGGGGTTTTCATCTCTTACTTGTGTGTAGGAGCTGAGAGACTCTGGAATTTGCCAGAAGACAGGTCTAACCTTAGGCTTTTATTCTACAGTGATGCACACACATATCAAGATTTCCTTTTGAAGGAAAGCGCATGACCTCATTCGCTCAGCAGACGATAAGAACAAAACTGTGCGTTGTGTTTCCTTTTGCACTTTGGCCACCAGGAAGCTCTGGGTAAGATCTAGTGTTCAGCTGCTGTTTCTTGCAGATCCTTGGTTTCTGACGTATTTCCCTCTTCCTTTCCCTTAATATTTGTCACTTATATTACGTACCGGTATTGAAATTAAATATGAATATTACATGTGCATGACTCATTTGGTATGGAATCCAGAATTTGGATAGATGCTGTGTGTGTGTGTGTGTGTGTGTATGTGTATGTGTATGTACGGTGAAGAGCAAAACCTTTATACATAGGGACATTTATACATAGGGACACAGTACCAATTTCCACAACTGGCAAACTGATTTTTATTGATGAGCTCTTATTAGGTAAAGTGCTAATGAAATGCTCTACAAATATAATTCATCTTCAAAACAACTCTAGGAGGTATGGACTATGATCAACCCCCTTTTGCAGTTGAAGAAGCTGAGGTAGACGGAAAGGCAGTCATTTGCCTAGAGTGACGCGGGTGTGTGCTCTGCCGTGTCTGACTCTTGAGATCCCATGGACTGTAGCTCGTCAGGCTCCTCTATCCATGGAGTTTTCCAGGCAAGACTACTGGAGTGGGTTGCCCTTTCCTCCTCCAGGGGATCTTCCCGACCCGGGGATTGAACCTGTGTTTCCTGTGTATCCTGCGTCTCCTGCATTGGCAGGCAGATTCTTTACCACTGAGCCACCTGGTGCACGGTTCTTAGGTGGCAAAACCAAGATCTCAATCTGGGCAGCCTGGCTCCAGAGCCCAGGTTTTAGATCCGCACTTGAGGACTCCTCTGTGTTGTCCCGTAGCGGAGCCACCAGCCACACGTGGCTTCCAAGCTCCTGATGCCTGGCTAGTGTGACTGAGGAACTGGATGTTAGATTTAAATTAATTTTAACTTAAATAGCCCATGTGTGGCTAGTGGCCGCCGTATGAGACAGCGCAGGTCCAGACCTCCAGGGTTGCTTCCTCTCTCCCATTCCTGGTGTCGGTGGAGGGCAATTCAGGGCCACGTAGTGTAGTACAGTGTAGTTGTGGTTACAATTTGCAGTAAGCATCCAGAGCCTTCAAAAACCCCTCTTCCTCTTTGTCGCCATCCTTTCTCTTCTCCATTGTCATAGCTAACACTTTTCGGAGCACTTAAGATTCTCACTTAATTCTCCCCCAAATCCTTGGACATAGGTGCTTTTTTAAAAATAAATCTGTTTAACAGAAGAGATAGCCAACACTCAAAGAAGTTAAGTGTCTTGTGGGGAGTCCCAGAGCCAGTAAGCGGCAGAGTCTGAGTTTGAACCAAAGTTTATTAGACTCTAAAGCCAAATTATGCTTCTCCATTTTTTTTCTTTTGCTTTTGAAAGAGTGAAATGTGCTCCATCTGACTCCTCAGGCCATAGGCCTGTCAGTTCCCACCCAAGTAAAGTTGTGTTGTTGACTGAAGTCAGCATTTTGGAAGGGAGGAGAGAGGAAGACAGAGGTGGTGAGCAGAGGCGGATGAAGCGCTGGGTCAGCACAGACCCAGAGCAGCTGGAGAGGCCAGGGCCTCCTGGGAGAAGCTGGGGTGTTGCCCAGAGAGCCTAGGGCCCAGCCTCACCTCCCCCAAGCAAGGTCTGCACTCAGGGAGGAAGGTCAGAACAAGACACCTCAGTTTCCTCATCTGTCAAATGGGGACAAGGAGGATTGAAAAAGACAGACAAGATGGAGGCCGCCCTTTTCAGCCTCAGAGCCCACCTCTGGGGTGGAAGCTCTTGGGAGCCCTCGCGCGGGGCGGCGGTGGGCGGTGGTGGTGGGGAAGTCATCTGGGCGCGGAGCTGTCTCCACTGTGGGCGAAGGGAAGGAAAACAGCTTTTTAGCTGAGGGGTCGGGGTGGGCGGCGGGGGCTGCAGTGCATGGCTGTCAGCTGAGATCACTGCCTTCTCCCTCCCAGCTGCCTGGGGATATTATGAAGTTGCAGAGACAAGGAGAGGAAGCTCAAGCTTGGGGGCCTCTTTGGGGGGCTGGGGAGGGGAGCAGAGAAGGAGGACGTTAATGAAAAAAACATTCCTCGTTCAAGGTGACTGGAAGGGTTTGAGGCTGGTTGGGTCAGGGTCTGACTCAGGCTGAAAATGAGTCCCCAGACTTGGAGCGGCCAGGAGGCGTGGGACAGCCTCCGGGGAGGAGGCTGGTGCCGGCCCGGCTGACCGTCCCTCAGGGTAGCCGACTCCAGGGACGCCCGAGATGGGGCAGCTGTGAGACCCCGGGCGCCGGGGCTGTCCTGGCCGCAGCCTCCCTCTCCCAGGGCAGGTTCCACCCCCTCTCCTGACTGCCTGTCTCCAGACCACATCTGGGCACAAGCAGGGGCTGGTCTGCTGGGAGATTCTGTTCTGCCCCAGAGACGACACGTGCCAGGCCCCACCTGAGAGACGGAAGGACCGTCCAAGAGGTGGGAAGGCTAAGATGGGTTTCTTGGGGGGCAGCTCCTAACTTGACTCCTCACTTTGCCTCTAGACAATTTCCAGACTTGCAAAGGGTACATGATACCTGACAGGTATCCGAATGGGGGCCCCTCCCAATCAGAGAGGGCCAGCCACTGCTCTAGTCCTCAGTGTAGACTTGAGAGGTGGCCATTCTCCTTTCACAGCTGGAAAGACTGAGGCTCAGAGAAGTGGAGACTTTACGCTCCTCAGCTGAGAAGGGAGCAGGACTGGGACCAGATTGCTGATCCCCCAGGGCTGGGAGGAAGAAACCCCTTGCAATTTACACCACTTCTCCCCACTTTGTTCTAAATGCCAGGAAAACTTCTGGTGGCCCCAGAGACCTCGGAAAGAGTCCCAGCCTGGAGCGCAGTGGGGAAGGGAGGGGCACAGTGGAGGAGGGGAGGGGGTTCTGTGATTTGTCCTCAGGCCACTTTGACAAAAGACAAAGGTCCTGTTTCTTAGAACTAATGCCCCAGGGAAAGCTAAAGGAATAGATGAAAGCCACATGGAGCCAAGAACAGGCCCTGGTTCACGCTGGGACCCCGTCCCCTCTTCCAAACCCAATTTCATCATGACTAGTCTTCATCCCTCCGGAGGGAAAAAGGAGCCCTTGTAATATATTCTTGGGCTTCCCCAGTGGCTAAAATGGTAAAGGATCTGCCTGCCATGCAGGAGACCCGGGTTTGATCCCTGGGTTGGGAAGATCCCCTGGAGGAGGGCATGGCAACCCACTCCAGTATTCTTGCCTGGAGAATCCCCATGGTGGGAGGAGCCTGGTGTGGGTTCCAGTCCATGGGGTTGCAAAGAATCAGACATGACTGAGTGCAGAGCGACTCAGCACAGCACTGCAGTATGTTTTAGGACACACAGAGCCCCCTTTCTTCCCTTGGGAAGCTTGGTTTCCCTTGGGGTTGAAACTTCGACTAGCTATGCACAAGAATGTATCTTCATCCCCTGGGAGCCCCACAAGAATGGGGACAAAGCCACCCTTCTCCTGACTACATCAGTGTTTTGAGGGGCCCGGCCGCATCAGGAAGTTGCAGAAGATGCTGAAGGCTGTGAGCTGACTCAGATGGGATGCCCAGCTTCCGTAAGTCCCTCTGTTGGGCATCAGGAAGCCTTTGCAGTCCAGACAGCATCTCAGCCCTTCATAGCTGAGTGAACCATCAGCTCTGGAAAAGACCCTGGGCATCATCTCATCCAGCTTCCTTAGGGCGCGGATGGGTAAGCTGAGGCCCAGAGAGGGGAAGTCACTGCTGGAATGGGGACCAGAGTGGGGCTGCTGGCTCCCAGGCTGGAGAGCCTTCCAGGAGCCCACACTGCCTTTCCAGGCGCAGATCTGATGCGAAAAGGGAGGAAGTGGATAGTCAGGGGCCTGCTCAGAGGTTCTGGGAGGAACCAGCCCCTGGAATATTCAGAAACAGCCTCTCTGCTGAAGGCTCCTGCAAAGGCAGGGTGTCCCTGTCTTCTTCAAGTCTTGATCGGCTTGACTGTTCCCAAGAAGAAGTGGCTCCCTTCTCCTCTCCTCTTCTGGGAAGAGAAAGGCCTCTGTCAGTGGAGGAGAAAGGGTTCCAGAGAAAACTAGATGCAGTATCTTCAGAAAGAACCAGCCCCAAAACACTCGGGGCCCAACAATTCCCATGACCAAGACACTCCCAATGTAAGTGCCATGTTCTGGCCACGGATGGAATGTCACACACACACCAGGCACTTCCTCTAGGGTCACCTTAAGCCCTCCGAGGGACCCTGTGAGGGAGATGTTCTCAGGGTCCCGTGGAAAGGTGGAGGAGGCAGATAAATACAGGATGCCGTGACTTGCCCGGCACCCAGAGGTAGGGAATGGAAGGGGAAAGGGCAGGCCATAGCCCTGTCCCTCCTGGACTCTGCACCGCCTTCTCACGAAAACAGTTATCGAACCAGCACTTTAAAAATCCAAACTGCCCATTTGCATTCATTTCTGCCCACTTCAGACACTCTACACCCTCTCTCCTTTTTTTTTTCCTTCTTTAGTTGGAACTTGCAAGTCTCTAGTGCCCTGAAAACACAAAACCCAAACCAAAAATGACCCTGGTCCCAGGAGACACGATGGGCCGGGACACCAGCCTCCTGCATCTTCCCAAGTGCAGGACTCCTGAATTTCTGTTCAGAAGCAGAACGGCTTTTTATCCGCCCCCCCGCCACCCCCCGCCACTCTTAGACAATGTGGTTCTAATATATATCAACAGAGCTAAAGAAAAGGCCTTTTTTTTTTTTTTTAAAGAAGTTAACTTCATTTCAAGAACTTGTGTGTTTCTCATTAGTAACGCTGTCTTTTGAAATCCAGCCGAGGGAGGCAATTCCAGTTGAAATCAAAACTGATATGCGAGGGTTTGACTCCAATGTCACTCTGTTCCCCTGCTCGCTGCCTTCCCGGGGCTGATCACTGCTCGGATGGGATGGGCGGTGGGGCAGGTGGCCAGCTCTCTGCTCACTGACCTGTGGTCCCATGTCTGCGGTGGGTGTCGGTATTTCTGGGGAGTCCGGGTGGTAGCGGGGCTTTCAGCCCGGCCTGCTTCTCACCTGACGAAGGAAATCGAGACTTGGGCTTGAGTTAAGTCCTTGAAGGAGGGAAAGCAGGAATCCTTGGCCTGGTAGCCAGGATGCTGGGGCCCACGGTAGGCAGAGGGTTCCAGCCATGATCAGAGCTCTGAGCTGAGTGATCCTTGCATGTCACGGGCAGGCTAGTAAGGCATAATCAACTAGTCCCAAGAGAAGCCACATGACTCCAAGTTCTAGGTATTTTGAGCTGTTTTCAGCAGAAATCTCTTAGTTTTTTGGGGCCAATTTTGACCATGTCTCGTCTCTCAGGGACCACGTTTTCTGGAGAACATTAGGAAAACAGAAAAATCTTTCCATGGGTGCCAGAGGGGCACCTCAGCCTTTCAGCTGCTGGGGACCACTTTCTCCAGACCAGTCATTTTCTGGATGGATGAGGAAGGCACAGGGCATTCTCCCCCTGTCCTTCTCCTTTCTTCTCAGATTGGACTTTTTTTCCTTAATAAAATAAATAAATAAATCTTGTTCTTAAGGAGAGCTGATGTGGCTTGTTCTACATGCCAAAGGGATTTGTTTCAAGGGTGATAGAAATGAACAGGATGGCTTCCCCGATCCAGCCCTCTAATCAGATTTCCTCCATCCTTCAAGACCTAGCAACATCCTTCCTTCCACCGGAAACTTTTCTCCACCCTCTACCTCTGGTGATGGCTCCAGACTGAGGGTTAAACCTGAATCGCTCTCTTTTACGCTGAATGGGTGGCTGCCATCCCTTCTCTATTGTATTATCAAACTTTTCAGACATCCAGGTATTTCTGTCTTGTCTCCTTAGCTAGAAATGTGATTTCTGGAGGACCTGAGCCTTTTCCATGCTTGTGGCCCCAGTCAGTTATCACCAAGACTCTCTGCACAGAGTTTGCAAATCATAACAGTAATGATTTAAGCACTGTTACATTTAAAGGCTTTAACCCATGTTCTTACTTGCCCCGTGGAATGGTGACTCCCTTAGAGAAACCGTGTTCCCAAGAGACAACCGGAATAATCATCGAGTCACTTTCTCTTTAAGACCCCTTCCCTCAGATTTGCTGGGCAGCCTCCACATACTTGGCTTCTGCTGGAAGCTTGCTCATGCATTGCTTTGTTTAAAGAATTTATGGATCTACTGATAAATCTATCCAGTTTTCCCCACATTAGTTTTGGAGAAGCAGGAGGCCCTGTGTTGTGGAACTTGCCTAGGTTTTAATCTCAGCTCTACTGCACACCCTCAGTGGGACCCTCTGATCCTCACTTTCCTCATCTGTAAAATGGGCGTAATTATTATGCCTTCCTTCCCTGGTTATGGGGTCTCAATAAAGTGAGCTTTCAGTAACATTGCATTTGCTTCCTTTCATTGAGCTTTGACTTTTCACTTTCACGCATTGGAGAAGGAAATGGCAACCCACTCCAATATTCTTGCCTAGAGAATCCCAGAGATGGGAGAACCTGGTGGGCTGTGGTCTGTGGGGTTGCACAGAGTCAGACACGACTGAAGCGACTTAGCAGCAGCAGCAGCAGCATTGAGCTTTGCTAGGTCAGCACAGTGCTGAGCACTGGACCTAGAAGTAAATGTGAGATGCTCAAACATCAGCTATTCCAGAAGTCTTTCCCACGTCCCTGCCCCAACTAGGTCAGTTCCCTCTGTGACACTCTGTGTCCTCCCCTCTCAGCACCTCCAGTTTGTACCTACTGTGTGTTATAAGTGGTTGACATCACACTTTCCCACTAGGAGCTCCCAGAAAGTCAGGGCCCTGTCTGTTTTCACTCCCATTATTGATCCAGGTCTTGCCTAAGTACTTAACAGACATTCATTCCCATCTCCTTTGGGTCCCTTTTCTGAGTTAAGTCAAAAGTTCCCTTGCTTTCCTGAGAGCCCTGTATCAGGGACTAACAGCAGCGGCCGCAGAGTCGGGGATTCATGTCCATGGAGGTTTGATGCTCTCTTCTGATTAGAACCTCGAAGATCCCTGACCCTTGCTCCTACTGAGGACTTGGCAGTTGATGGCCATCCCATGTCTCCACCTGATCAAGCTTACTCCTCCTTTGGGATGTGCTCCAAGGTCACCACTTCTGAGAAGCCTTCCTTGACTCTCTGTAACAGACATAAAGACCTGGAAACACAAGCACAGGCACGATTTTGATCACAGGCCTGTGGCTCCCCAGGGACTCACTGAAGCTTTGCCTTCCCAATGCCTGGTACAGAGATAATTACCAGTAAGTGCTAATTGAATGACTCCTGCCAAAGCAAACCAAACCCAAGCCACCCCCACACTGCCCAGAAAAAGCTAGCATACACCCTTGTGATTTACACAGCTAGTTTCTTTTTTAATTCATTCAAAATAGATTCATTGAGCACCCAGTGCAGACCCCACGCTAAGTGCTGGGGAGCCAGTGGTAAACAGGGTGGACTCTTTCCTATGTCCTAGTAGCCCTGGAGCTTCCAGTCCAGGCCCGTAGATTTACATGTAAGGCCAGAATAAAGCCAGGGATCTGGGTGGCAGGAGCCTCCCTAGGAGACACTTTCTGGAACCCACCATTCCCACAATGACCAAGCATCTCCAAAGAAAGGAAATAAAATGAACCCTCTGTCCACAGAGGTGCATGGACCCAGGGGAGCAGACAGGCAGCGCTGACCCTCTGAACTCCGGGCAGGGAGGACTATGTCCACCCAAAACCAGCTGGGGCCGCCCAGCTGTGGGCCAGCACCGCTGAAAGGTCCTAATTAGCTCATTTCCCCAGCCCCATGGGCTGCAAGCAGGCTCTCTTCACCTTTGGCCCTGCCCCATCTCACTCAATTTAGCAGTTCAAGGTTCACCGTGGTGTCAGGGTGGGGACAGGGGAAAATGTCCCCCTACTCCCAGGCAATTAAGCAAAACCATCCTTTTGTGGTCAGCTCCACCCTGAAGACTCTCCCTTCTCTCCTCAGCCTGGTTCTGATGGCTGCAGTAAGGGGAGACGACAGGTCTAGAGAAACAGCTTCAAACCCCGTCTCTCCTGCTGGATGAGCAGCTGTGTGATCCTGAGCAAGTGACTCACCCTCTCTGATCCTCAGCCTCTTCTATGGTGCTTGAAAGGATTTGGTGGGATAAGGTCTGCAAGGCAAGTAGCACAGGGCCAGGACAGAGCAAGCCCCTACACTCTGCCCAATACTCCTTAAGACTGTCAACCCCTTGGGGGCAGGCCCAGCATCTGCTGGGCTCCCTGCCGTGCGACCAGCATCTTGCTGAGGTCCTGGACATGGAAGGCACTTCCTCATCCCTTTCTTTAGTCGCTCCTATGGACTAGGCCCTTGGCCCAGGGAATAGCTGTAGAATGAATGAAGGTTTTCTTCTGCCTCTCGCCACTTTTGCAGGGCTGAACCCTGGTAAAGGGAGTCCCTGCCAAGCTCATGAGACACTGTGGATGGAGCACATGAGACATAAGGTCGGAAGACTGGGAAAGAGGCGGAGTTTTGCATCCTGGTAACCCGCTTGTCTTAGGAAATGTCCTCCTGACCCACACAGACTCCTAGCCTCCGGGGCTGAGTGTGCCATGAGCCTCTCCATCCTACCGCTTTTATTGGCTCAAGTCTGGAACATCCTCTGCAGCTCTTGGAGCCTCAGCTTTCTCAGGAGAGGGAATGCGAATAAACATCCCCCTGCCCCAGAGTGACACGTGGCTTTGACCAGGGTGTGAAACAGGACTGAGCATGGTAGAACCCAACTCAATGGATATGCGTCTGAGCAAACTCCGGGAGATAGTGAAGGACAAGGAAGCCTGGCATGCTGCAGTCTGTGGGGCTGCAAAGAGTCAGACATGACTGAGCAACTGAACAACAACAGTAGAGCCCAGCACAGGTCCTGGCCTGGAAGGCACATGTCAGCTTCCTTTTCTTCAGCCAACATGACAGTTACCTTATTTCTCCGGGCGTGGTCTTCTGCATCTTGGAGCTGGCTGGAAATGGAGAAGCCCTGGGTACCACCCCAGACCCACTGCGCCCAAACCTGCATTTTAACAAGATCCCCAGGTGTTCCTGTACCGCCCAAACTTGAGAAGCCTGTTCCACTGAGCGTCCTCTCCTCCGCAACTCAGTTGGGGTGATGCTAATAAGAACTCTCCATCAGTTGAGTTCAGTTCAGTCTCTAAGTCGTGTCCGACTCTTTGCAACCCCATGGACTGCAGCACTCCAGGCCTCCCTCTCCATCACCAACTCCTGGAGTTTACTTAAACTCATGTCCATTGAGTCGGCAATACCATCCAACCATCTCATCCTCGTCATCCCCTTCTCCTCCCGCCTTCAATCTTTCCCAGCATCAGGATCTTTTCAAATGAGTCAGTTCTTTGCATCACATGACCAAAGTATTGGAGTTTCAGCTTCAGCATCAGTCCTTCCAATGAATATTCAGGACTGATTTCCTTCAGGATGGACTGGTCGGATCTCCTTGCTGTCCAACCTTGGCATAAGCCAAACAGAACAAGGGAGAACGGGATGGCCTGTTTCAAAGCCAAGCATAAGCAGACTGAGGGCTTTCTGCGATGGGTCTCTGGGCCACAGCTCTTGAGGTTGCTGGAAGCAGATGGAACCCAAGAGTGGGGCGGGTGATGGGCGGTGGCCTCATCTCCTCCATGCTGCGTTAGGTTTAAAAATAGAGCGGAGCATTCCAAGTTTGGACGGATAAAATACCTTCTCCTGCTTCTCTTTATTAAGGTCTGTGGCGAGGGGGAGGGGGTCAGGAATCACGCCCCATCCTGCGGTTTACAGGACCTTTCCCTAATAAAGCCGAGGGCCAGGAGGCCGAGCATTCCAGGGGACTTAATTAAAACCACCAAGGGTTATTTGGAATAACAGACCATTTAGTCGGAAGCACTTGCCATGCTAATTCAAACAAGGTGATTACAGGCGATTAGCAAACCTAATGCCTTCAGTTTATAACCTGCCCCGAAGGAGGGATGAGCAAGTGGCCTCCGCTACTTCCTGTGGGTAGTGGAGGGGGCTGACCTGGGGCTGAAATTTCCCAAGGTCAGGGCCAAGTAGGGCTCCTGGGCCGCCCACCTGTGTAAGACACTCTCCTAGTGTGAACTCCTTGGCAGGGAGGAGGCTGACCCCACCTGCAGAGGGTCAGAAAGGAATCTCTCCAGGTCTCCTGGGACCATCCTGGGCATATCCTACAAGAGCTGGCCCTACCTGTCTCTTCAGCTGTCTCTTCTGGGTCCTCTAGAGGGCAGAAGCTGGGTCTTGTAGTCCCTGTATCCTTGAAAGGGATTGATTATGGATGTGCCTACACACACCAAAGAATTAGCTGTTATTTAGCACTTATATATGCCAAACCCTGTGAGAAGCCTTTCATATTTGTTTTCATTCAGTTGCTAAGCTATGTCTGATTCTTTGCGACCCCATGGATTGTAGCATGCCAGGCTCCCCTGTCCTTCACCATCTCCTAGAGTTTGCTCAAATTCATGTCCATTCAGTCACTGATGCCATCCAACCATCTCATCCTCTGTCATCCCCTTGTCCTCCTGCCCTCAGTCTTTCCAGCATCAAGGTCTTTTCCAATGAGTCAGCTCCTCTCATCAGATGACTGAAGTATTAGAGTTTTAGCTTCAGCATCAGTTTTTCCAATGAATATTCAGGGTTGATTTCCTTTAGGATTGACTGGTTTGATCTCCTTGCTGTTTAAGGAACTCTCAAGAGTCTTCTCCACCACCGCAGTTCGAAAGCATCATTTCTTTGGTGCTCAGCTTTCTTTACGGTCCAACTCTCACATTTGTATGTGACTACTGGAAAAACCATAGCTTTGACTATACCGATCTTTGTTGTCAAAGTGATGTCTCTGCTTTTTAATATGCTGTCTAGGTTTGTCATAGCTTTTCTTCCAAGGAGCAAGCGTCTTTTAATTTCATGGCTGCAGTCACCATCTGCAGGGATTTTGGAGCCCAAATAAAGTCTGTCACTGTTTCCATTATTCCCCCATCTATTTGCCATGAAATGATAGGACCAGATGCCATGATCTTCAATGCCAGAGACTCTTGGAGGGCACAAACAAAAACTTGTGCACACCAGGACTCAGGAGCAAGGAGCAGTTCATAGGCACCACCTTGTATACTTCATTGAAGTCAGCGCTGTTATTGTCCCCATCAGATGGGGGAGGAGCATGGGGCACGGAGAGACGGTTATGGCTCCAGACCACACTGCTGAAAGGTGGTCAGTGTGGTCTTCTACCCAAATTCACCGGACTCCAAGGCCTTCCTGGAACTTCACTGAATTTCATCTTATAGTTGAGGGGACTGAAGCTAGAGATCATCAGCTGGTGAGTGGAGGAACTAGGATTCGCCGGCCATGTTGCTGCTTACACCCCCCAGCTACACTTCCTCTGCTGGAGCTCTGTGGAGAGTGTGCAGAATGGCAGGCAAGCCTGGAAGGGTGCACGACATCAGGGAGCCTCACGAGGAAGGGCATCCCCAACAGAGGGGACTCTCCAGACGCCTGGGACAGGGAGCATTCAGCTGCCAGCAACCGGAACCCCCAAATCAACGGGCTTCAACTTTAATAGGGGATAGCTATTATTACGAGCAAGAAGTCCTCAGGGCTGATTAATTTAGAGGCTCCACAGTGTCATCAAGAACGCGGGTCTCCTTTCTCCCTTTCTTCCTTCCTGTCTTCCATTCATCAGATACAGCTGGGCTCCTTCTAGATGCCAGGCACTCTCCTAAACCCTGGGGTTACAGTGGTGAAAAACAAGACCTTTGCCTTTTTGGAGCTTGCACGCTCGGGTGAAGGACAACATGCATACACTAAATGTGTACGTGAACATATGTGTGTGTATATATATATATACACACATAAAGAGTGTGTGTACATTATACATATATATTATATACTTAATATTATACATGTGTAATAAGTAGTGTGTATATATAACATATATGTACAATATATATGTATATATTTATATAAATATGAAATATATAAATAATATATGAAATATATTAAATAAATATATCGTGTGTGTATATACGCACATTAACACAATGCACATATATATTATATATCCACATTGTATATGATAATATATATGTATTATATATAAATAATATATGTAATATGTATAAATAACAATGTCAAATAAGAGCTATGAAAATAAAACAAACAAGGGGAAAGAGAGAGAAGGAGGAGAAAGAAGTCAGAGAAATCCTTTTTAGGAGCTGGCTTTGAGCAGAGATCCAAATGAAAGGTAAAGATGAGCTTGAAGAGAACTGGGGAACGTGTTCCTGGCAGTGAGCACTGCATGTGCAAAGGCCCTGCGCTAGGGCAGGAGCTGGACTGCAGCCACTGAGACCTTTCCGTCGTGCAAACTCAGAGGGTTGGCTTCTCCTCCAGATGAGTCCCCTCTTGGTGGTCAAGGTCTGTAGCAATTTCTGACGCTATGAGTAGACATGGCACTTCCTGGTATCTTCTGTAAATCAGTGGAGAAACCCTTCCCAGAAGCCCTCCATATACTTCTCCTCAATCTTATTGGTCAGAATTGAGTCACTGGCCCAAGTCTAAATCGATCCCAGACAGGAGAACGGACTACAGTGGTCGGCTTAGACCAGTGGGAATACACCTTTATAGCTGGAGATGGGGCCACACTGGTTTGAGCTGTAGGGGATAGATACTCCCCTGATAAAATGGGGCCCTTCCAGGAAGAAAGAAGGGGGATACAAGTAGAAATGATGTGTACAATTATGGGTCATGACTTTAAAAGGAAAGGGCATGTCGTCCCCTTCTCTGGCTGCAATCTGAGCTTGCTGGTCGTTATCCAGTCTTGACCATGAGGACCAGGGCAGCTGCCTAGGAATGGCAGAGCAACATGACAGCGGGAGACTGGGAATCATCAAGTCAGCTCTGGAATGCTTGCGATCAGATGGTGGGGAGACATAGTTGGAGATGATACAGAGACAGAGACACAGATAGGTTCCTGTCAGTGGAACTTGCATTCTAACCGATTCAGCTCCCCAGTCCTGGTTCAACCAGAGTAAGTCCTTTCCCCATATCAGGGCCCATTTCATGCTTTCCTGGAGAAAAAGCTCTGCTGCTTAAAAAACCTTTCACAATGACTGTTGTAGTCCAGCCTCCCCATCTGACAAATTGGGAAGGGAAATCCAGCAAAGGGAAGTGACTTGTCCAGGACCACACAGTCAGCTGGTGTCAGAGCCAAGATCAAACTCAGACGCTGCCCAGTAAGCGCTGGTACTGCATTCCTGCATTGCTCCCATCAGGCATATTCTCTACTGCAATCTTGAAACTGTGCTATGGAGAATTCCCTGTTGATTCAGTGGTTAGAACTCCATGTTTTCACTGTTGAGGGCCCAGGTTCGATCCTTGGTTAGGAAACTAAGACCCCATGGTGGGGGAGGGGGGTGACCCAAAAAGCTAGAAACAAAATCAAAACAAAAACAAACAAAAAACCACAAACAGATAAAACAAGCAAAAACAAACAAACAAAAAATCCACAGAAAACAAACAAACCAAAAAAAAGTGCTAAGGAGAGAGTGTGGCTGATTCCAATCCTGGTGGAAGACAGCCTCAGGGTTCCTTGGCATTACAGGCTCAGGCCGTCACTCCAGCTTCTACTTCCTGTCTACATGTGAATCTCAGCCAGGACATGGACTTGGGCAGGGAGATAGTGGCCTTTTGGCTTTTGCTAGCAGGTCATGGGGTCGCGAAGAGTCGGACACGACTGAGCGACTTCACTTTGACTTTTCACTTTCATGCATTGGAGAAGAAAATGGCAACCCACTCCAGTATTCTTCCTTAGAGAATCCCAGGGATGGGGGAGCCTGGTGGGCTGCTGTCTATGGGGTCGCACAGAGTCGGACACGACTGAAGCGACTTAGCAGCAGCAGCAGCAGCAGGTCTCAAACTTTGTTCTGCTTAAGACTCATCTGGAGGTGGGTGAGGGAGGGGGTGATTATAATGAAGAGTCGTGGGCTCTCTCCTGAAAGATTCCAACTCAGTAAGTTTGAGATTGTTGTTATTCAGTTGCTAAGCCATAAGTGACTCTTTGCGACCCCATGGCTTCCCTTTCCTTCACTGTCTCCTGGAGTTTGCTCAAATTCATGACTGTTGAGTCAGTGATGCCATCTAACCATCTCATCCTCTGCTGCCCTCTTCTCCTTTTGCCTTCAATCTTTCCCAGCATCAGGGTCTTTTCCAATGAGTCGGTTCTTTGCATCAGGTGGCTAAAGTATTGGAGCTTTAACTTCAGCATCAGTCCTTTCAATGAATATTCAGGATTGATTTCCTCTAGGATTAACTGGTTTGATCTTGCTGTCCAAAAGACTCTCAAGAGTATTCTCCAACACCACAGTTTGAAAGCACCAATTCTTTGGCGCTCAGCCTTCTTTATGGTCCAGCTCTCACATCCCTCTATACGACTATTGGAAAAACCATAGCTTTGACTATGTGGACTGTTGTTGGAAAAGTGATGTCTCTGCTTTTTAATACACTGTCTGTCATGACTTTCCTTCCAAAAAAGCAAGCATCTTTTAATTTCACGGCTGCAGACACCATCTGCAGTGATTTCGGAGCCCAAGAAACTACAATCTGTCACTGCTTCTACTTGTTCCCCATCTATTTGCCACGAAGTGGTGGAACTGGATGCCATGATCTCAGTTTTTTGAATGTTGAGATAGGGCCCAGGAATCTACTTAAAAATTAAGGCCTCTCTAGAAGCTGTGTCACAGGTTGTCCATAGGAAACACCCTGAGAAACACTGGCCCAAAGAATTCCATAGGAAATGTTTATTCATCCTAAGGGAACAATCCCACAACCAAATCTGAGACTTGATATTGTTTTTCCAGGTGTCACCACTGTATTACAGCAAGAGATCAGACTGGATACCTGGGGAAGAGGAGAGTTAAGTTGCTGCATTTTAATCTAAACTGGTGAAAATATTTTTAATATTAATGATAATAAATATAATCCAAAATTGCTGAAAACTGGGATCTGCTCTTTCCTGAGAGAAGGTTAGGAGGGGAGCTTACGAGGGCACTTGGGTACCCAGGAGCAGTGAGTAAAGGACATGGCCTCCCTAGCTCCGCTGAGCTCACTTGGCATTCCGCTCCCCCTAGGCTGCAGCAGGTGGGCCCAGGGAATTACACTCCCTTTCTCCCTGGAGTAGCTCTCCCCTTTATGTCCCATCTCTAGATTTGTATCTAGCTCAACACGGGTCTTCAAAATATCTCCATGCTGGAAGAAAAAAAACAGCAAAACCAAAAGAAGACACAAACCCACCAGCTTTTGACAAAATTCATAGCTGAAGCAGCAGAAAAATAAGTGTGTGTGCGTGTGCGTTCAGTCGTGTCAGTCAGCTCTGACTCTTCGCGACCCTATGGCCTGTGGCCTACCGAGCTCCTCCATCCATGGGATTACCCGGGCAAGAATACTGGAGTAGGTTGCTGTGCCCTCCTCCAAGGGATCTTCCTGACCCACGGATGGAACCTGCATCTCCTGCACTGCAGGCCTACTTTTACCACTGAGCCATCGGGAAGACCCCCAAAAGAAGTGATATGCTGATATTTTGAAAAATCAAGATTTTACAGTTCTATTTTACAAAATTTCCCCTCAAGCAGTCAGGTCCTGATATCCTTTGCCTCTGGCTTAGGTTTCCTAAGGTTTGGGTGTCAGAGGTCATATATACACTGACCTGTTTCCCTGTATTCAGGAATCCCGGAGATCACTGTCTTCAGTCAGGCTGGAACCAGGGGCTCTATGTCTTTGCCTTTTCTACCTCTCGACTCTGCTTTTCTCTGTACGGCTTTATTCTCAGGTAAGTTTTCTCTCTGTGGTAGAAAAGATACCCTCTAGGAGCCTGAGGCATGCACGGTGCCTGGGATCCAGAAGAGGAGACACTATATGGCTCTCTGCCAGCAAGCCATGTAGCAAACCTCATTAAGAGATTGAGTTTCCCTGCCTGGATTACATACATAATTCTTGGGCCAATCACGCTGGACTGGAGAGTGGGGTTCCATGGAATAAAGGTGCGAATCCTGTTCCCACTCCTGTCATCTAGGACAGGCAGGGCACTGAGACTTTTCCCTATGAGCTCTGGAACGTGGTGAGGATGCCACGGAAGACAGAGGGTTCCTGCAGATGAACAGGGCTGCCCACCCTGGAAGCAATTGGCCTGACGTCACCCTAGGGCTGAAAAGCAAAGTTCAGTTCAGCCCAGTGTCCTGACCCATGGTCCAGGGCTCTTTCCATCATGTCACTGGCCTGAAGAGAACCCTGGGAGCTTCCCGTTGGGGTTAAGGTGTCTGTGGATGACAATATAATGGAGTTAGGGTGAGAGCATATTAAAAAGCAGAGACATTACTTTGTCAACAAAGGTCCCTCTAGTCAAAGCTACGGTTTTTCCCGTCATGTATGGATGTGAGAGTTGGACTGTAAAGAAAGCTGAGTGCCGAAGAATTGATGCTTTTGAACTGTGGTGCTGGAGAAGACTCCTGAGAGTCCCTTGGACTGTAAGGAGAGCCAACCAGTCCATCCTAAAGATCAGTCCTGAATATTCGCTGAAGGACTGTTGCTGAAGCTCCAATATTTGGCCACTTGATGCGAAGAACAGACTGACTGGAAGAGATCCTGATGCTGGAAAAATGGAAGGCAGGAGGAGAAGGGGACGACAGAGGATGAGATGGCTGGATGGCATCACCAACTTGATGGATATGAGTCTGAGCAAACTCGGGGATATGGTGATGGACAGGGAAGCCTGGCATGCTGCAGTCCACAGGGTTGCGAAGGGTCGGACATGACTGAGGGACTGAACTGAACTGAGGGTGAAAGTGTCAAGGTCTTGGCCAAGTTTTCAGGTGGCCATGATTTTTTAATGTGCAGATCAGGGAGCTCAGTGCCAGTGAATTCTGCTGTTTCCTCTGTATTTGGACTCTGCTATGTACATGTAATCGTCAAACTGAGTTAATCTCTCTTACCCTCAGTTTTCTCATTTGTAAAAGAAGGATAATAAATATCTATGTCCTTGCACTGAAGAAATTATTGATAATCCTTGGGAGGAGGGAGAAAGGGGGAGGGGAGAACAGGAGCTTTGCTCAGCAAAAGTGGGCACGGGGAGGAGGGACAGAGGACACAGATGAATGCTGACCCCTAGAGCGGCTTTGGCAGGACATGGCCCATGTGGGGCCTCCCACAGTGCACTACTTACCTGGGCGGCGGGGGCGGGGCAGGGGGGTGCTGTCAGGGAAGGTTTGCAAGATTTAACAAATAAAAATACAGGATGCTGAGTTAAATTTGAATTTCAGACAATCAACAATTTTTGTATGTTTCATACAATATTAGCGATACATAAAGAATTATTTGTTACTTGTCTGAAATCCAAATTTCCTGGATTTTATTTGGCAATACTTGATCAAGAAGCGTAAGGATCTTATTGGTTCAGGCTAATAATGAACCTGAGCCCAGGAACTAGTTCGTGGGAGCCTACCCAGGGCTCTGATTCCGCCACCAGGAACTTGCCTTTCTCTGTTTCTTGCCTTTGCTTTCCTTTGTTTTCATTCCTAAATAGCATGAAGGTAGCCACCAGCAGCTCCAGGCTTTCCTTCCCAGCAGCCTAGCTAATAGAGTAAAATAGCAGGGCCTCCTTCCCATCCCACACAGTAAAAGTTTCAGGCCTCACTCTTATTGGTCCGAATTGTCACATGCCCTTTCCTGAACCAATCACTGTGGACTGGGAAGATGAAATCACTTGATTGGCCAGGCCTGGGTCATGTGCCCATATTAGGGGCGGGGAGAGTGAAAAGGGAAAACCATGGTACCCTTATCACTGTGGGAAGTGGAATCGGACTGCTGAAAACAGCAGGTGCCCACAGAGGGGGAGCCAGTTCCTCCTGACTTCATCTCAAGGGGCAGACTTGGCTAAGCCTGTGTGGCCTCCCGGGCAGGGCAAGTCTGTGTTCTTGCTGCTCCTGGAAAGGTCTGGGATTACAGATCACACAGAACTAGAATAAATTCCCGCTCTGCCTGTGTGAATTGGGCCAGTTCTTTTTCCTCTCTGTGGCTCAGTTTCCCCATTTGTAAGTCAAGTGGCACTGGTATTATCAATGTGATCAAGCAAGCGGAGTGCCTGGCACTCTGTTGTAACCTCTCGGAGGTTTTTGGGGATTAGTGGTCCAGGTGAGGTCCTTTTAAGGCAGAAGAGGCAGTGCTTTGGTTCCTGGATTGTTGGAAGGACCGTCCTTCTGTCTTCGGGAGGGTAAAACGTGTGAATGGTCCTTGCCCACTGGCTGTACCTACCCTTGGTGAAATAATATCAGGGTGGGGAAAGCACGCCTTGGAGTCCATGAGCCTAGGCATGCCACACGTCCCCACTTGTTAGTCATGCGTCAAAGTCATGGACATGGGCTAGAATGACTCAGGATACCTAACAAAGTAGGCTTCCCCTTCTGGGATCTGTAACCATCCTTGGCTCACGCTCTCAGACTGACTACACAAGAGACCCGTGGTGCTTTATTCAACAGCCAGAAAAGCCTTAAAATAGTCTGTTCCCACACGCCTGAAGTGCTGTCTCGTGGCTCTGCGCCTTGAGTTTTAGACTTTCATCCTTTCCAAGACATAAATACTCCTGGGAGGGGTTTGACATTAAGCAGTTAATAACTGTTGACACCTCTCTGTGAATGAAGGTGCTGAAAACAAGATTTATAAAGGGATGAGAGAGGGAGAGAAACGGGCATTGGGTATGAAAGGAAGTGGGTTCGGGTCCTGCTGATGGGGAGAATTATTAAGGCAAAGAGGCTGTGGCTGCCTCCTCCAGGCGGCGCTGGCTCACACCAGGAAGCCAGCTCCTCACGGTGCCCTGCCCCTCCCTGGTGCCTGGGACCCTGCAAATGGAGGCAGCGCATATAGTGAACAGAACGTGAGCTTTGGAAACACGTGGAATGAGGAGAGAATCTTGCCCTTGCCAACTAAACACAATGTTGTTTGACCTTCGGCAAATCATTTAATGCCTCAGAATCTCAGTTTCCTCATCTGTTAAATATGGATCCCTGCTACAGGGTTAGTACCGAGTGTGTGAATTATGTTTCAATACTCTGCATTCTTGGCTTACCCACCGAGATTTTCCTGAAAGCAGCTGGGTGGCTCTAGATCTTTCCATGTTCTCATGGCAACCCCACCCAAAGGAATCGTCCCCACACTTCCTGCTCCTGACCCTGACTTCAGAGACAGAACCAGACAGCCCATCAGATCCTTAAGAAGAGGCTCGAGGTGTTAGGTCCTGGCTTGGCCTTCACCACCAGGCCCCCAAATCAGGAGGCATCTTGTACCTCCTGGCTCCCTTGCCCTCCAAGCACCACCATTTGCCCATCAAGGAACTTGGACCCATGTCGAGTCAGACAATAGCAGCTTTGTTCTTCATTAAGGAATCTTAATGGACTGAAGAAGAAGGGGAAAAAAAAATCTGAGCTCTTCCTTAAGAAGCTCATAATTTAATAGGTGAAATGTCAGGGAAAATCAATGCCAGGCTGTTTCCTGGCGGCCTCATTATGCCGTCCATTAAACAACTTTTATGTTTTGTTTATAGTTGCTCGTTTTTTCCCCTTCTTATTCCATCCCCCCCTTTTTTAAATAAAAGAACATTAAAAATTTTATGATGTTAAAAAGGGACATGGGCTGAGAAACCGAGTTACGAGAAACCTACTGACCATCCCTGGCAGGGCTGGGAAAATCCAGTCACACCAGAAAAGGAGATGCTCCCAGGAGCGGACTATGGGGCTGGGCCCGGCAGCACGGGCTCGGGGTCAACACACCAGAGAAGGAGATGCTCCCAGGGGTGGACTAAGGGGCTGGGCCCAGCAGCATGGGCTTGGGGTCAACACATTCTTAGCATTTGGCTGATTCTGAGGGAATATCTGAGGTAGGAAAGTCCTGTTTGCTGGGTGATGGTCAGAGCAGTCCTGGAGGGTCCAGAGAGAGGGAAGAGGGAGTGGGCATTGGAGCTTTCCTTTTCCCTTCAGGGAGAGAAACCCGGGGCCCTGTTGTCCGGCAGGGCCTGGCAGGTCAAGAGAGGCGCTGGTCTGGATGTAGCCTTGTTTACAGGCCTGTGAATGAGAAACTCAACACGCAAAGGAAAATCTTAGGAAGTGAGGCCTCTGGCACAGTCAGCTGGGTCCTGCTTGTTCCCAGCTATGGTCTGGCCACAAGCTGTGATCACTTGGGGGACACCCCAACATGAGAAATGACCCATGCTCAGGATGAAGCTGCCCCCGCCCCTACCCTCAGCCTGGGAGTCTCCCGCCTTGGTCAAGGTGGGTGGGCAGAAGTCAATCTCTCTGGAACTTCTAGAGGATGTATCTGTGCCCTCCCCTCCCCCCACCCATCCCCTGCCCTGGGATTGATTCTCTGAATCATCTCAGACATCAGGGTCTGAACCAGATTCTGGAAGGTCTCTAAGTTTGGGCTCCCCCAAGAGCTGACACAGAGAACAGAAGTCCATTGCAAGTAGCTAATGTGGGGGTTGATCCCAGGAAACTCCAGCAGAAGAGTGGGGAATCCAGAGTGGGAAAGGGAGCCAGCTGGTCAAGGGTGACATACCGAGTTGACTGGGGCTTCCCTGCTGGATCAGACGGTAAAGAGTCTGCCTGCAATGTGGGAGACCGGCGTTCGACCCTTGGGCTGGGAAGATCCCCTGGAGGAGGGCATAGCAACTCACTCCAGTGTTCTTGCCTGGAGAACCCTCGTGGACAGAGGAGCCTGGCAGGCTACAATCCATGGGTCACAAAGAGTTGGATGTGACTGATCAACTGAGTGAGCGACTGAGTTGATTACCATGGGCATCCTGGGCTTTGTCCATTTAGGGAAATGGCTAGCATGTGCCCTGGGGAAGGGTGGGGAGGGTACAGGTTCTGAATCAAAGCTTCCCCTCCCTCCCTGTCTACCCTGGGCCAGGCTCGTGCCAGGCACAAAAACACAACGATGGAGGGGGGGAGATGCAGCCTTGTCCTGCAGGAGTTCCCTGCCCATGGAGAACCAGAAGAGGGGCATACTCCTTGGGGCTGACATGGTTGCTGTGCACAGGCCAGGCCAGCTTTCCTGTGTCCCTTGCCTGCAGCTCAGAGCTCAGTTCTAGGGCCTTCAAGATGGAAGGCATCATTCCTATTGTGGCCCACACCATGCCTGTGAAGTGGCCTGGTAAAGAGGTTCACTCCTTGTTCTGAACTGAACTGTGCTATCCCGCACCCCTGAATTCACATGTTGAAGCCCTGACTTCCAAGGTTTCTGGGTTTGGAGACAAGGCCTCAGAGTTAAATGGGATTGTGAATTCGGGGCCCTAATTCGATGGGGTTGGTGCCCTTATAAGAAGAGGAAGTGACACCAGAGACCTCCCTCCACGTGCACAGAGGAAGGACCATGTGAGGAGATGAGCAGGGCTGCGGGAGTGAGAAAGTGGTGTCTACAAGCCAAGGAGAGAGCCTCCGCAGAAACCAACCCTGACGGCACTTTGATCTTGAACTTCTAGCTTCCAGAACTGAGAGACAATAAAGTTCTGTTGCTTAAGCTTCTGAGTGTGTGCTATTTTACTTGGCAGCCTGAGCGGGCTAAGACTTGAAAACCCGAGACCAGACTAGGTGGATTTGAATCCCTTACTTTTTTTTACAGGCTTTTTTTTTTTTGGTTTATGGGCTTCCCTGCTCTCTCAGGCAGTAAAGAATCTCCAAATGCAGGGGACCCGGGTTCGATCCCTGGGTTTGGAAGACCCCTTGGAGAAGGGAATGGCATCCCACTCCAGTATTCTTGCCAGGAGAATCCCATGGACAGAGGAGCCTAGCGGTTGACAGTTCATGGGGTTGCAAAGAGTTGGACCCGACTGAGTGACTAACACAATTTCTGTTTACATTTAAGCTGTGAGAACTTGGGAAGTTTTTTTTATTTATTCTCAGTGTTCTCATCTGTGAAATGGAGAGAATGATGATACCTGTCTCAGGAGCGACCCCTCCGCAGCCAAGCAGATGAAGATGACAAGCATCAGTTCCTGCTCTTGAGTCTACACTCCCCCTGAGCAGGCAGCTGTGGGCTGAGCAGGCAGCCCTGCTCATCTCAGCTAGGTCTTCACATCCTTGGGAGTTAGCTGACTGTGGACCACCCTGGGATGGTCCCAACTGCCTTCAGGAACATCATTACAGGCGCACATCAGAAGATGCTACATGGGCCACCTGGCACATCACACGGACAGAGCTAAGTCTGCCTCCCAGTGGGCTGTTCCAGGCTTCTTTCCCCCACCCCACCCTTCTTTTTAAAGTCTTTATTGAATTTGTTATAATATTGCTTCTGTTTTATGGTTTGGCTTTTTGGCCATGAGTCGTGTAAGAATCTTAGCTCCCTGACCAGGGATCGAATCTGCACCCCCGGCATTTGGAAGGCAAAGCCTTAACCACTGGACCATCAGGGAAGTCCCTGGCCCAACCTTCTTCATGAGCCGGTGACACAGTTCCACATGAGTGAGTGGGAGCTGCCAGACTTCCCAAGGCCTATACCTGGAGCTGGCACTGCCTCACTTCCACCCCATTCTACTGGCCAAGGTTGAGAGGCTCTGATTAGCTCAGACGAAGGAGAGGTGAAATGGACTCCACCTCTGCATGGGGGTTGGAGCACAGTCGCATCGCAAAGGGCACCTTTAAGGAAGTCAGTGACTGGGGCCATGAATTCAATCACTGCACTCAAAGCACATTCGAAGGATGAAATGTGGTGTGTGTCAGTCGCTCGGTTGTGTCTGATTCTTTCCAACCCCACAAACTGTAGCCCACAAGACTCCTCTGTCCACGGGATTCTCCAGGTGAGAATGCTGGAGTGGGTTGCCATTGCCTTCTCCAGAGGATCTTCCTGACCCAGGGATTGAACCTGGGTCTCCTGCATTGTAGGCAGATTCTTCACCGTCGGAGCCTCCAGGGAAGCCTGAAATGTGGTACCGTATAAAAATACTTGAAAAGATTATGACTGAAGTAATGCTCTCTACTGTTTTTGTGAAGGAGCCAGGAGTTTTTTAAGGTAAGTCTAGAAGCCCGTGGGTTATTGAGTCAGAACCGAATTACTTTAAAACCAGAGATTCTTTGAGGGTGAACACACGAGTCTAGATCTCTGTCCGTGTGTCACACACTCACAGCACATCCAGGTGAGGTGCTCGGACATAGCTAGACACACACAGGTGCGCGTGGCCCCTACACGTCCCGTGTGTGACACACTGTCACATAGCTCCAGCAGCTGGTTCACACACCCAGCAGACATGGATGGCCCCACACATAAGGTGCCCGCACACACACGTGTGCTCACACACCTGGACACACAGATGGAGCAACCAACACACATCTCTCCCACAGGGACACAGATGTGCGTGTACCCTCCTCCTCGCAACTGCTCACCTCCATGGGCCTTTCCAGTGAGGCCTCTTCAAAGGGGTGGGGGGCGCGAGTGGGTGGGCTGGGGAACAGACGTGGTCATTTGGCCCCAGTGCTTCTGGGGGTTGGCATCAGTGCTCATGGGGCAGGCCAAAGGATGCCTTGTAGATAAAAGGGAGGCAGACCATGAGTCTTGGGTGCAGGGACTCTCCTCAGATGGGGCTGAGGACCCGAGGACAAAGTGCCCTCTACCAGCTCCGGTGCCTAATCAATCGCCCCTGGGAGGGATGCGTGAGCCCTGAACTAAGCAGGCAGAGTGAAGCTACTCCGCGCCCCCAGCCCCACCTGGTACATATTAGCAGGAAGTTAGAAGTGACAGTGATGCTGCAAAGTCCCACCACTTGGTATCTCATATGGACTACGTCACAGCTTCTTGGCCATCAGACCCCCAGCTGCTGCATTCTGGGGTATAATTAGGCCGTGGGGGGAGGGGAGAGAGGGTTTCTAAGGCTCAGCCTTCCACCTCTGAGAGGATGACAGCTGGCCAGCAATCACCCCCACACCTCCCCTGTGGGTAGCATTTATTCAGTGTTTTGCTAAAAGCTCCTTTCTTTTATTTTTTAAAAAAATATCTATTTATTTTTGGCTGCACGGGTCCTCACTGCTCCTCAAGGGCTTTCTCTAGTTGCAGAGAGCAGGGGCTGCTCTCCAGTTATGGCGTGTGGCCTCCCCTTGCTGTGGCTTCTATTGTTTTGGAGCACAGGCCCTCTGGCACGCGGGCTTTGGTAGCTGCAGCTCGTGGGTTCCAGAACGCAAGCATAGTCGTTGTGGTTCAGGGGCTCAGTTGCCTCATGGTATATGAGATCTCCTGGACCAGGGATGGAACTGATGTTCACTGCACTGCCAGGTGGATTCTTAATTCACTGGACCACCAGGGAAGCCCGTAGAGGCTCCTTTAAATCAGTGTTTCCCCAACTGAATCCCTGGTCAGAGAGCCTGATAAAAATGCACAGTCCTGAGCTTCAGCCCAAACCTGCTGAATCAGCCATGAAGAGGTGGTGAGCTGTGTGAGGACTCATCAGGCCAGCTGGGAAAGGAGGGCAGGGCCTGAGTGGAAGTGGGTGTGCTTAAGGCAGTCAGTTCCTCCCCTTGGTTTGAGACTAAGGGGCTGCCCTGGGTTGCACTGCAACCGGGCAAGTCCTGGGCAAACCCAGGTGAGTTGATTACTCTGAGTTGCTCCTTATACTAATAATACCTATCTAGTGGGATGGCTTGGCAGGCAGAGGCATGGTCCCTGAAATACTGCATGGTTAAAGTTATTTGCCCCAGGTCACAAACCGTAAGAGTCAGGGTCTTCCAATTCTTTGGAGGGAACGTATGTACGTGCTAAGTCGCTTCAGTTGTGTCTGACTCTGTGCGACCCTATAGAAGGCAGCCTGCCAGGCTCCTCTGTCCAGGGGATTCTCCAGCAAAAATACTGGAGTGGGTTGCTGAGCTCTCTTCCAAGAGATCTCCCCCACCCAGGGACTGAACCTGTCTTTGTTAAGGTCTCTTGCATTGGGAGGTAGATTCTTTACTGCTGAGCCTCCAGGGAAGCCCTTTGGAGTGAGCACTTCACAGTATTTGTCTTAGGCAGCCTCATCCATCCCCTCTTCTCTCTCTCCATCTCTCCCCATCTCATTGCTATCGTATTTCCAGCATTTTCTATCTTTTGGGGGTCTCATGCCTCGCCTGTTCCATCAAGACTGACTGTCAGGAAGGATGAGCTATCAGTGGTAATACTTAAAAGTAATTCTGTGTGGGCTGTGCATTTGAAGTTTCATTTTTAAGCTTGGAACAGAGAGCTTTTTAGGGCAGAAAGCAATGTCTGGATTGCCACTGAACAATAGCACCTATTCCTACAAACCCTGTCCCAGCAGCCCTGGGAGAAACTCAGGGGGTGTCCTTTCACCTCTGAAGGGAGCTTGGGGCCCTGGGCCACCCTGGCCCATCTTTGTCTTAACTCTCCTGAGAAGGGTGAAATCTTAGCTTTTGAGCCAGGAATATTGTTTTGAAAAAATGAAACGCCCAAAGAGTCCCTATAGTCCCCAAACCTCATTTTAAAGGGATTATAGCAGCTGGCTTGTAAATCCTGTTTCTTATGGTGGGGGGCTTAGAGTGGGGCTCAGGCAGGGCTGGGGTAGGGGAAAGAAAGGAGGTCATTTCATTTCCTGGAGAGGAAAGACTGGGTTCTCCCCTCTGCCGAGCCTGGGACTGAGCTCACTGCCTCCACAGGGGAAAATGGACTTGGAATCTGGCGACCAGGGTTCTAGCCCCAACTTTGCCAACAATTTGTGGCTGACCTTGGGGCTGCTTCATTGCTTCCTCTGGACCTCAGTCTCCTGGGTGACAAGGACTCTTTTTTAGCTGTTAATTTTGTGTTGGGGTGTGGCCAATTAACAATGCGGTGATAGTTTCAGGTGAACAGCATTGGGACTCAGCCATTCACACACATGTATCCATTCTCCCCAAGGATTTGAAAATCAAAAAGAGTTTTGCCATCCTCCTTTCTTTTCCTATCCTCCAAGCAGGAGTCCCTCTCTCTGGGTTCCCCCTGCATGTGAGGGTGTAACAGAGGCAGGTGACGGGAGAGCTGGATCAAAATGCTCTGCGCAGGGAGAGCTTTCTGGGGGCAGTTGTGGGGCTGAGAGATTGCAAAAACTCTAAAAATAAACGAGGCTTGTTTTGGGGGAGTGGGTGGAATTGAGGAAGAGGTGTGACACCTGCCAGGAAGCGGGACTAGGGGAGGGCCAGGTGGGGAAAGATTTCAAGTAAGTTCATGGCAAGCTGTGCAATGCAGTTCTCCTCCCTGGAGCCCCCTGCAGAAGCTGGAGCGGCCACCATAGAGTTATGGGGTCAGATTAGTAGTTCTTTTGGGCAAATGCATGTGCAGACGCAGGTCTCATGGAAAGAACTGCAAGGTCCACATCAAATTGATTGGTGTTTCTAGCCTCCAAGACGGGTCCAGACTGGTACTTGTCCGAGGGTGGGGGACAAATTGCTAGTGATGAGGGACAAATCGCTAGTGATTTGGGTGAACTTATGATTCACAAGGCTGAGCTTAAGATAATTGTGAAATTGATTTAAAAGGGTCCTGGAAGAAAATAAAACACACATCAAATCTGCAATTTTGAGGAAATTAATGCGGAGGACATAAATACCAAATACCAAAGAAGTATTTATGTTAATAAATTATGAGTTGATCCAACGAGAGTGTTAAGTCATGCTTTGACTACAAGGCCAATGGCTCCAGAGGCCAGCAGCAGCTGCCAGAAGGATGGGAACTTGGTGGTCATCAGCTAGCCCACACCCAAAGGGCCTGGCTCCACATCCACTGCCCATGCCCCTGTGTGCCAGGAGATTACACAAGCCCCTTCCCAAAATATCCAGTCGCTATCTGAGGAGGCGTTAGGGAGAGCTGGGGAGGAATTGAAGTGTCAGTGAACAGAATGCCTGATGAAAGAGATTGTTAAAGTGGTTGAATTAGAGGGAGTTGTGAACCAGACTAGGCAAAACTCAGCTTCCCTCTCTCTTTCACCCCTGCCTTGACTTCTTCCTTTCTCGTCTTCTTTCCTTCTCCCATGGAGTGCAAACTTGTAAGGGGATTTAGGGTAACTTTAGAGATATAAACGACACGACTGTGGCAACTTCGCTCCGCCTAGAACGGTAGCACTCCTGGACGATCTTATACACACAAATCATGTAAATCAAATTAAATAATTTTTCAATCAATAGCATCTCTCATGGCCCTTTCTTGGACAGTCATAATATTAGATGTGAGAATTTAAGGTCCTGAGGGTAAGTGAGTGAAAGATGCTCAGTCTTGTCCGACTCTTTGCGACCTCAGGGATTGTAGCCCGCCAGGCTCCTCTGTCCATTGAATTCTCCAGGCAAGAATACTGGAGTGGGTAGCTATTCCTTCCCTAGGGAATCTTCCCAACCCAGGGTCTCCTGCACTGCAGGCAGATTCTTTACCATCTCAGCCACCAGGGAAGCCCAAGGTCCTGAGAAGTCCTGTACTTAAAAAGAAGACTCTTGACTGTGAGCCTTGCTCAAATGCTTTCAACTCTGGTATGTTACCTCCATACAACACATGTTAAGATCCAGCAGAATTGCTTCCTGAACAACCCATTTTGAGAAATGTGGGTCTGCGAGCTGGCACGGGTGCCTTCCATCCTGACAACTCATGGGCTGATGAGCAGGGGAGATATCCAGCTCCCAGCCCAGCCTCTCCTGGGAGGGCAAGAGGATTGACTCCTCCACAGGAGGCTTCCAGCCAAGATCCGATCCCAACACCACCTCTGTCTCCTCCACCAGGGAGAGGTCGGAGTGACCTGCCAGACATGGATTTTTAGAGCTCCCTGTTTCCAAGTAATTTCTCCCCACTGCCTAGGCTTCCTTTTGCCTCTGTTATTGGGATTAGAAAGAGAAGAACAGCTATGAAGACATGAAACACCAACCAACCAAAAAACCCTGGACTGAACAATACCCCAAGCCACATCAGAGCAGCCCTTTCCCTGCTGGCCCTCCGCCTTGTGCAGAGTCAGGATGTCTGGGTATGTCTCCCAGCTCCGCCCATGGTCAAGGCCAATGTACTCTCTGGGGGGCCTTGGTTTCCCCAACTCTTCGCTCTTTCTCGGCCACCCTCCTTGGGTGGTGTGAATGAGTGGGAGGCCAGAACAGCCTCCATGATGAAATATCAGCCCTAAGGTAGTTGCAAGCTCTTTATTTAAGTACTTAACATTCTGAACAACCTGAATATTGTATTAATGCTAATTAGTAAGTTAACATCTGTTCAGCATTTGACAGTTTACAAAGCAGTTAGACAGTGGTTCCTAGGAAGAGCTCCTGAAGGGTACAGAGCTTCTCCCCTCCATCAGCGAGGAGACAGAGAGGACCAGCAGCTGGGGTTTGAACCAAAGCCTTCTGATTTTAAATGGGGGCACTATTAAAGAGCAGAAGACCTTTGAGAGGGTTTTTTTTTTTTTCCCTGATGAGAAAATGAGACTTCCTTTATCCTACTTTCTGTTATCTGTTTTTGGATGTGCATGAGAATAAATTAGGCTGGGTAAGTTGTGTAGACACCCTGTCACTCAAGAGAGCTGTTTTCAGAGAAAGGAGAAATTCTGTGGGCTGGGGGTGGTTAAGGGAGTCTTCCTAGAGGAAGTAGACCCAAGGCTGGGCTTTAAAGAATAAAACACAAAGCATATCAAAAAGCTCTAATACATCAGTCATTTATATCATAATATCAGATTCGTTTGGTGCTCAGTCTTTACACATAGGACAAAAACAAGGTTTTCTTATTTTTTTCATTCAAGACAGCATTTTGAGCTATTACTGTGAGGCAACTGGGGGCTAGCTTGCTGATACCACCTTGTCCCTTGGAATAGGCCCCTGGGATCAGCATATGATTTTAAATGTAAAGAGGAAGGAGACAGGGGTTCCCCATCCATGGGGAGGTGGAGGAGCTGAATTCTGCTTGCAGCATCTGTTCTGTTCTGAACCTACTTCCCTCCGTCAACGTGGCTCACCTGGCCTCCTGGGGAGTGCTCAGACAGGGTTGAGGACTCAGGCATGGGTCAAGGAGTTTCGGGGGGATAGGGTGGGAGATCCAGGGAATCCAAATTTGAGCCCTGGGCCAAATTCTGAGGCTGGAATTGGAGGAAGAAGCAGCTGGTGTCTAAGTGCCTATTCCGTCAAAAACACAGAAGAGAGAAAACCTAGAACAGAGATCAGTGAAACCACAGGAGACTGAGAGGCCAGGGGATGGGTCAGGATGAGAGTCAGGGGAGGCTGAGCCTGTGGGTGGTGAGGAGAGGAGCTATCAAGGCCCTCGAGCAGGCTGGACAATGAGCGGAAGAATCGTGTTTCTAATTACATTTCTGATTCCAGCCTCTTTGTTCAGTGAGTGAAATGAGGTGGTGATAGTCGATGGGGAATTGCTTCAAAAAGTAGAGGAGGTTTGCAATGGTGAATGGCAGGTGAGAGCTCCGTGAGTGGTTATTAGCTCCTCTCTGGTATTTATCTGTGTAGGTGGCAAATAGGGAACTCGCGCCTGAATTTCTCGTCTTTTCTTTCTGGCTCCCCCCAGGGGCTCCACGTATCTACTCCTCTGGCTGTATCGGGTCTCAGTTGCAGCACACGGGGTCTCTGTTACGGCATGCGACTCTCCGGTTGGGTCTCACGGGCTCCAGAGTGCAAGGGCTTGGTTGTTTTGCAGCACGTGGGATCTTAGTTCCCCGACCAGGGGTGGAACCCATGTCCCTTGCATTGCAAGGCAGATGCTCAACCACTGGACCTCCAGGGAAGTCCTGAGGGACTCTTGAAAACAAGGTTGACTTGAGGTTTGCTCCTTGCCTGGCTGATCTCTTCCAGTCCCGTGACTTTTAACCTCCACCTCTTGAGTTTCCTATGTAGCCTCGCCAACTCTCCTGTGTCCTCTGGGCTTCCTTTCTAGTCCAGACCCCCCTTGATAACACCGCAGGGGGTCTCCAGTTCAATCCAGCCACTCTCTCTGCTCTCCATCGTGCACACACACCGGTGCTCCCGTCCTTCTAATATCCAAGCTTGGCCTCACCTCCAAGGCTTTGCTTGTGCTGTTCACTGGGTCTAGTTTGCTTTCCCCACTCCCTTAGGTGGCTGACTCAAAAGGCCTTCCGTGACCACCCATCTTAAGAAGCATCCCCATCACTGCTGCTGCTAAGTCATTTCAGTCGTGTCTGACTCTGTATGACCCCACAGATGGCAGCCCACCAGGCTTCCCTGTCCCTAGGATTCTCCAGGCAAGAACACTGGAGTGGGTTGCCATTTCCTCCTCCAATGCATGAAAGTGAAAATTGAAAATGAAGTCACTCAGTCGTGTCCGACTCTTTGAGACCCCATGGACTGCAGCCTACCAGGCTCCTCTGTCCATGGGATTTGCCAGGCAAGAGTACTAGTCACTCTCATTACCTACTATTTTTCTTTATGGTGTTTGATAATAGGAAATTCTTTCTTATTTACTTTCTTTGAGAAGTAATGCCTATTTTTTAAAAGTAGTATATGTGCATAACTTTAGAAATTTATATTCAAATAATTGTTACATTAAAAACAGCAGGCTCCTATTCCCCCTTCTTTCTGCTTCTCAGAAGTAGTATTTTTAGTTCTTTTGGCTGCTACCTATATTTACCTCTGTATTTCTAAATAATATCTTTGTATCAGAAGTCCTTGGTTTTTCTGATTTATTCAGAATTGTGCTCTCTCTACTGAGGGTTTAACTTTTACACACTAATAATGGTGTTATGCACACAAGGGGTTGTCCTTTCCCTCCATCCTCCCTGAACAATTTATCCCAATTTTTAGTAAAATTCATTATCCAGCTCTTCATCATCATGACTATGTAAATATTGTTCATGGAAAGATGTGAAATAATAGCATTGTTCTCTTTCTTGCATAATTTTGCATTTTTTCTACAGTGATTTGAAAAGTATTAAATTCCTTCTGTGTTCATTTTCTTAGTTTTCTGTGTTGTTCCGTCGCTAAGTTGTGTCTGACTCTTTGAGACCCCATGGACTGCAGCATGCCAGGCTTCTCTGTCCTCCACTCTCTCCCAGAGTCTGCTCCAGTTCATGTCCTTTGAGTCTGTGATGCTATCTAACCACTTCATCCTCTGCTGCCCCCTTCTCTTTTTGGTTGCAACCTTTCCCAGCATCAGGGTTGTTTCCAGTGAGTTGGCTCTTTGAATCTGGTGGCCAAAGTTTTGGAGCTTCAGCTTCAGCATCAGTCCTTCCAATGAATAGTCAGGGTTTATTTCGCTTAGAACTGACTGGTTTGATCTCCTTGCCCTTCAAGGGACTCTCAAGAGTCTTCTCCAGCACTACAATACAGTCAAGTAGGGTGAGCATTTAGGGGAAAAGGGGACTGAAAAGTGAGGTTCAGGTGGTCTCTGATGGCCAGAGGAGCCTAAGCTATCCTGTTGAGGAAGCATCTGTCTGGAGGGTCAATGGTGTGTCCTGGACAGAGAGGAGAGTGTGTGTAAAGCCTGGTGTATTAGTTAGCTATTGCTGCATAACAAATAACTCTCTAAGCTAGTGGCTTAAAACATTTACTATCTCACAGAGTCTGAGGGTCAGAATCTGGACATGGTTTGGCTGGGTCTTCTGGCTCCAGGTCTCTTACGTTTAGTCAAGGTCTCAGCTGGGACAATAGTTATCTTAAGGCTTGACTGGGAGTGGATCTGCTTCCAAGCTCAACCAACGGAATTTTTGCTAAATTTAGTTCCTCCTTGGTTGTTGACATGAGGGCCTCCATTCCTCCCAAGTGGTCAGCCCAATTTAGTTCCCTGCCACGTAGGCTTCTCCACAGAGAGTTCACAACATGGAAGGTGGCTTTATCAGAGTGAGCAGATGAGAGAGCAGGACACAAGCCACAGTCTTTCATTACCCAGTCTTGGTGGCAGCCAGTACCCTTGCTGTGTGTGTGCGCTCAGTCACTCAGTTTTGTGCAACTCTTTGCAACCTCATGTACTGTAGCCCGTCAGGCTCCTTTGTCCACTGAGTTTTCAAGGCAAGAATGCTGGAGCAGGCTGCCATTCCCTGCTTCAGGGTATCTTCCCAGCCCAGGGATCAAAATTGCATCTCTTGCATTGGCAGGCAGATTCTTTATTGCTGCACCCCCTGGGAAGTCCCATAACTTTGCTAGTCAGAAGTGACTAGGATGGAGTCCTTGGGTCCAGTCCACTCTCAAGGGGAGAGGGTTCCACAAGGATGAGTCCAGGGGACAGCTGTCTGATCACTTTTAGAAGCACCTTTCACCTGGGGTGTGGTACTGGAGTGTTTGACTGGAGTGTATACATATCCAGCAGAGCTGAAGCCAAGAGTGTGAGGGAGAGAATGGGGAGCGGAAGTCTGGGAGATCAGGCAGTTGCCATGGAGGATTTTTCAGTCCATGTCTTAGCTTGGGCTATTATAAAAAAATACCATACACTGAGTGGCTTAAACAATAGACTTATTTATTTATTTATTTATTTATTTATTTTTTTACCATTCTAGGGGCTGGGAAGTCCAAGATCAGGTGCTGACAGATTTAATTTCTGGTGAAGTCTCTCTTCCTGGTTTGCAGATGGCCACCTTCTCTCTGTGTGCTTCTATGACAGAGAGAGACAGAGAAAGCAGAGAGAGACAGAGAGACAGAGAGAGGGAAGGGAAACTCTCTGTTGTTTCTTCCTATAAGGGCACTAATTCCAGTATGAGGGCCCCACCCCCATGACTTCATCTAAACCTCCTAAATGCTCTATCTTCAAAAAACATCACTTTGGAGGTTAAGGCTTCCTATATGAATTTGGGGAACCATGATTCAGACCACAGTAGCAAGTGAGGTTCATGATTAGGCATACAGTTTTGGGAAGATCAGCTGGGCGGCTTTGAGAAGCTTAGAGGAACCAGACTGCAGAGCAGGAATTATTTAGGATAAAGAAAAATGGCAAAGGAGACCTAGAATGGGCATGAATTAAAGTTAGGTGAAACCTGGATGAGGGTGGTGGCCTGAGGCCCAGGAGAAAGCATTTGCAGGAGGTGGTGGTACAGGTGTGGCCCATTGGTTCAACTGTCCTCGGGCCAGCTTCACTGGTAAAGTTATCCCTGGCTCAAAAATCCTGAAAAGCAATGGCTTAGTCCCAACCCCTCAGTTATAGCTGAGGATACAGGTCTAGGGCAGTGATTTCTGTGGGAAGCAAGACCATCTAGGGCTGACAGGCTGAAGGCCACACCAAGCTCCATGGTTTCTAGATTTTGTCGGATGAGCAAATTTGCATTCTGCTTGCCCTCAACATGAGACAGAGAGCTTGTGATTCTGTGAGTGAAAGAAGAGGCTGAGAGAGACAGGCTGAAACGGTGAGAAACATCTCTGTAAACCTTCTGGAACATGAGCTTTTGTGGTGCAGACAGAATCATATGAGACCTTCTTTGGGGAGGGGCGGGGGCATAAGGGGAAATGGAGCCTGACAGAAGGACGAGTTTTGGAGATATTAATTATTCCCCTTTTGGGGCTTCTGGCCACAAATTCCTGTGCCCAGCCTGGATTAAAGCCCCATGTTGCTGCAATCCTGGGCCTCCAATGCAGAGCTTTCCAACAATACAAAACCGCTGATGAGGCCATCCTGATGGAAGGCTGTGGGTCCCCCTCCCTGTACCCCATCCTGGGTCTTGGCTTTGAAATCCCTTGCAATGCAGTGGGGATGGGGGCTGTGACTCTGACTGTCTGGAAGCCCCCTCCCCACCATGCTGCTGTTCCAAGAACAGCCAAGAACAGGGTGTGCTCCCTGGATAGGGCTTAGCCCCTCCCCAGCCTCCTGCTCTTGGCCATGTTTCTGGGAAGCTCACTTTCTTGGTGGGAGTTCATGTGTTCCAGGCATCAGATCCCACCATGGGAACCTCACTGTCTGGGGCCACCTTGCCAAGTTGCACAAGCATTTACCACTCACAGGCAGGCAGGGGGCATCCAGGGAGACAGGGCTCCGGTCTCCCCAGAAGCAGCTGTCATCCTGTGCTGTCTAGGCCTGGCCGGAGGCCACGGCAACACCTCAAGGACCCCTTCTCACACCCAGCTGGCCCACCCAGCCTTGCCTGGGAACTGTTAGGCTGCTGGGGATCATGATGAACTGCAGAAAAGTGGGGCCCCGAGTGAACGCCCCATCTCCAAACTCAGAAGGAGCCATGGAGGGGCGTCTCCACAGAGCATCTGAGAAAATGCCGTCACTGACACAGGTGTGCCCTGACGCTGTACTCCAGGTGGCTGCCTTCTCATCACTTGAGGGACCTAGCAAAGGATAGATGCAGAAACCAAGCAGGGTAGGGGAGGCCCTAAGGGACCCCTTCCTTATGACCTTCAAGGCCGATATCAAGTGTAGGACGATTTGGTTCTGGTGAAAACCCTTTTCCTGGTTGCAGACTGCTGACTTTTTGCTGTGTCCACACTTGGGGGAGGGGGTGAGCTAGCTTTTTTTTTTTTTTAATAAAGGCACTAATTCCATTTCAGGTTGCCTTCCAAAGGCCTCACCTTTTGAAGCTATCACCTTGGGCCTTAGATTTTCAACATACGAATTTTGGTGCAGGGGACACAAACATTCAGATCATGGCAATATTCTATTATCAGGGCTTCCCGGGGGCTCAGCTGGTGAAGAAGCCACCTGCAGCATGGGAGGCCTGGGTTTGATCCCTGGTTTGGGAAGATCCCCTGGAGAAGGGAAAGGCTGCCCACTCCAGCATTCTGGCCTGGAGAATTCCATGGACTATACAGTCTATGGGGTCACAAAGAGTTAGACATGACTGAGCGCTTCACTTCACTTCAGGATTTATCCATATTGCTGTGTGTTGCCCTGTTTCACTTGGTTTCTAAAATTTTAGTTTTAACTTTGAAAAAAATATTTATTTAATTTTGGCTGTGTTGGGTCTTAGTTGCGGCATGCAGGATCGTCCCTGTGGCTCCCTTCCCTCCATCTGCGGCACCCAGGCTCAGTAGCTGTGGACCATGGGCTTAGTTGCCCCACAGCACGTGGGATCTTAGTTCCCCTCACCAGAGATCGAACTCTCATCTCCTGCAATGGAAGGAGGATTCTCAACCCCTAGTCCACCAAGGACGTCCCCGTTCTAACTTTTTATTTTGAAATAATTTTAGGCTTACATCGAACTGACAAAGTGTACAGAAGTTCCATCTGCCCTTCACCCAGCTTCCCTGGATAGTAACGTCTTACACAACTACAGAACATAGACCAGGACTAAGAAGTGAGCACTGGTGCATTCTGTAGTAACGAAACTACAGACTTTATCTGGATCTCACTAATCTTCTCTCTAACGTCTTTTTTTATTCCTGTTCTAGCAGCTAATCTAGGATGCCACACTGCATTTCGTTGTCATGTCTCCTTGGGCTCTGATCTGTGATGGCACCTCTCTGGTTCACTTATTTTGACAACCATATAATATTCCCCTCTGCAATTTCACCATGTTGATTCATCTATAGTTGAGCCTTTGAGTTGCTTCTGAGGTTTTGCTCTCATGACGAGTGTTACTCTGAAACCACTTGTACATGTGTCTTGCTATACAGGAGTTGCAAGAGTTTTGGGTGTATACCAGGAATTAAATATTCTGAATCATAGGTTTAAATGTTTAGCTTTAGGAATAATGCCAAAGCTTTCTAGATTGAGTGTATCAGTCTATAAGTCTATCATGGTTTATGAGCCCTTCCTTATTTGATGTGGTCAGACTCATTCATGTTCACCAATTGCATGGGTCTAAGTAGGCTTGAGGATGAGATGGCTGGATGGCATCACTGACTTGATGGATGTGAGTCTGAGTGAACTCCGGGAGTTGGTGATGGACAGGGAGGCCTGGTGTGCTGCGATTCATGGGGTCGCAAAGAGTCGGACACGACTGAGCGACTGAACTGAACTGAAGTAGGCTTGACTGCTCTCAGTTCTTTGAATACACCAGTGTTGTTCCCCCTCAGGACCTTGGGCATAGCTGTCTCCCTGTTGATATGCCCCTCCTTTCAGCCCCCCTCTCTTCTTGCTCTTCAGACTCCATGGAGGGCTTCGTACTACACCTATCCAGCCTCCCCTCATCCCCTTACTGCATCTAGCATCTAGTGTTTTCTCTCTGACCACAGTGTCAGCTCCACAAGGGCTGTGATCACATCACTCTTCCCCATCCATGCTCACCAGCTGGGCACAGTGCCTGGGACCCAGTAGATGTTCAACATGTGTCTGTTAAATGAATGAATGAGTGGATGGAACTTGTCTGTACAGGATGCTTCCTATTGGGAATCACCCTGGCCCCACAGCCAGTAAAAGTAAAAACTTCATCTGGTTTCCAAACCCCAGCCTCCTGTTTTCACCAGCAATAATTTGCTGCAAACCCTGCCAGCAAAGGACAGACCATTTGGGATGCATAAAGCAAAATGGAATCATGTGCAAGATCTTTGGGGTGGGCTGTGCTGCTTGCCCCAAGTCTGGGGGGCCCTAGAGGCAGGATTCAAGGCTGGAGGAGGAGCTGGGTGGGTTAGACAGAAGAGGTGAGGGAGAGAAACACACATCTCCTTGCTGGCTTCTTTTCTCTCAGTTTGAGACATGCGAGAGCTTGAGAGTGAGCGTGTGTAGGCCACACAGACAGTTCAGGGATCTTCCACTTCTAGTGGGAACTTCACTGATGGTGGGTGGTCTCCTGGGCAGCCCCATGGAGGGGATGGCTTCTCATGATTGGAGGGCTGCTGGGCTGCTGGGAGAATTTTCAGGGTCCCATCAGGGATTCTTGCTGATCTTTTATTAGAAGAATTACTGGGGCTTCCCTGGTGGCTCAATGGTAAAAGATTTGCCTACCAGTGCAGGAGATATGGGTTCGATCCCTGATCCAGGAAGATCCCTCATGTCTTGGACAACAGGGCCACAACTCTTGAGTTTGTGCGCCAGAGCCTGGGAGCCACAGCTACTGAGCCCACGTGCTGCAGCTACTAAAGCCCACACACCCTGGAGCCCGTGCTCTGCAACAGGAGAAGCCAACTGCACTGAGAGGCTGATGATCGCAACCAGAGAGCAGCTCCAGCTTTCTGCAGCGAGAGAGAAGCCTGAGCAGCGTCAAAGACCCAGCAGAGCCCAAAATAATAAAAATAAAATGTAAATAAATAAAATTAAGAGCCATACTATTGTACTGTTGGTTCTTTCTGTTGTAAATCAAATGCATACAATTGTAGAAAAGAAAACAACTAAATCCTTGACTTATCCATCACCCAATGATCTCGCTGGTTCCAGTAAGATAGTTGGCAGTTCCAGCTGCCATATTTCTTTCCTGTCTTTCTTTTTCCTCCCATGTTCACTTAGGAGAGCCTGGGAAATTGAGTGATTATGAGTGATTAAGAATATGGGTTTTGCGCACTGACAGCCCTGATTCAAATTCTGACTCTGCCTCTTGCTAGCTGCTTGTGTGTATGCTTAGTCTCTCAGTTGTGTCTGACTCTTTGTGACCCCTAGGACTGTAGCCCACCAGGTTCCTTTGTCCTTGGAATTCTTCAGGCAAGAATACTGATGTGGGTTACCATTTCCTACTCTAGGGCATCTTCCTGACCCAGGGATCAAACCCATATCTCTTGTGTCTCTTGCATTGGCAGACAGATTCTTCCCAACTACGCCCCCTGGGAAGCCTTGCTAGCTGCGTGACTTTGGCAAATTCTTTAACTCCTCTGTTTTCCAATCTGCAAAATGGAGCATTAGCCACCCATAGTGCCTGCCTCTTAGAATGGTTCTAAGGATTTCATGCCTTATGTATATAAAGCACTGGCCCATGGTAATTACTGAATAAATGTTAGCTACTGTTATGTCAAACTCATTCATTCATTCAATAAACACTGCTTTGAGCATTCGCTATGCGCCAAGCACCGTCTGTAGAGCTAGGCATACAGCAGTGAACAAAGCAAGAGTGTTGCCTGTCCTGGGGGAACTTACAGCCTCTTTGGGGTAAGCGTGGAGGGCTACGAAATAACATGCTAATGAGTTTATGATCATGTGATGCCATGAGCCTCATAAAGAATAGGGTGCTCTGAGCCATCTGAAAAAGTTACATCTCAGCCAGATCTGAAAGACAATGGAAAAGATGCAGGGTGGGGGTGGAGGGAGGGGAGAGAGGCAGAACTTTCGGGGACTTGCTTAGTTAGAAGGAGGTTTGGGTGTGTTGAGGTGCTGACAGCAGCTTCTGTGGGTGAACCCAGCTGAGCAGGGGACAGAGGTGGGGCTGGAGGGGCAGCTGGGTCCCAGTCTGTGGGGCCTCGTCGGTGTCCTTGAAGATTTTTAGTCTAATTTCCATGCAAACAGAATATAAATTATAGGCAAATGTGTCTAAAGGGGATCACACGTTGTCCACCATCCTGTGCGCTATTCTTCTCGCACTTAGCCTAGACCCCAACTTCTCTAAAAAGCGATCCTAGACATCATTTTGAATTACTGTGTAGGACTCCACTGTGTGTATGGGCATAATAAGGCATTTCTCTGTTGTTGGAGGTTTGGACTGTTTCCATCTGAGAGTAGCCAGTGGCTGCACTTCACGATCCCAGCAGTTTTTCCTGGGGACACGCTCCCATCCCACTGTGGCCCAGGAATCCCCAGTAAACAGGAGGGAAGGGGCGTGCAGAGCTTTCTCCCCGCCCCTGGGCTGGCCTTTGATGTCATGGAAAGTTGGCCGGCAGCTGTTGGCTCTCACCGTCGCTGGCTGTAGCAGGCTGGCATTCACCCTTGACCACAGCGTGGAGCCCATTTAGGCTCCACCAAGACATGGAGCCTCCTTGCTCTCAGTCTCTCCCTTCTCATTTCATCCCTTTGTTCTGCAGCCACCATCCCACCCCACCCCCCCAACCCCTCGCCCAGCCCTACCTCCAAGGGATGAATGAGCTGGGGAGGGGTCTCTGGCCTGTTACTAATTATTTCCAAAAGTCCCTTGTGACTAGGCAGGTTGGGCTGGGACAGGCGCCAGCTCTTCTCCCTCCATCCTGCAGCTCATGGTTCAGAAAATACAACTTTGAGGAGGAAGCCAGGTAGCCCTGCACTGGCGAGGGGCATGGAAGATTTCTCTGGAGGGACACGTTAGGGGCAGGTCCAGAAAAATGATTGACGTGGGATGGAATCTGCTGTGGGCCACTGGGAAGGCTCTGCACCAGAAGAAGTGTATGTGGGGTCACTATTCACCTTCTTTTTCCACTCTTAAGGCCATCCTGGGAATGTGGGAACCAGAAGGGCTCCTCTGTGTCTGACACAATGTAAGAACTTGAAAAGGGATTGCACGAATGAGGGAACGAAACAATTCCTGGATTCAGAACCCCAGAAGGCACATAGGAAGGACACGTGGAGATCACCCAGTTTTGTGTGCTTCATCTATCTGGGGTCAGGCTCTTTTTAGGAGAATCTGATGAAGGCTCTGGTCCTTTTCTCCAATCTTCTCTCCTATCCACACACACTCAATGCTTTTAATATGATTTAGAGGCTTCCCTGGTGGCTCTAAAGAATCCGCCTGCCAATGCAGGAGATGCAAGAGACCTGGGTTTGATCCCTGGGCCAGGAAGCTGCTCTGGAGGAGGAAATGGCAATACACTCCAGTACTCTTGCCTGGGAAATCCCATGGACAGAGGAGCCCAGTGGGCTATAGTCCATGGGGTCTCAAAGAGTCAGACACGACTGAGCACACACACACGTGTGACACTGTACCTATCTCCTTGGGGCTGAACACCTCTGAGCCTTAGAAAAGTTCCCACATTTGGGTTCAGGGTGTCACAAGCAGGCTGTGGCTTAGGACCTCCATCTTCTGATTGATGACATTGAATAGGCACTGGCTCAAAGCTCCTTCCAGAATTAGAATGCAAGAAACTGGTTTCTCTCCAAAAAAGACATTCTCTCACCCTCTGAGGGAGTCACTTGCCCTGGTCAGCTGGCCACAGAGACGACAGAGAGACAGTGAGTTGACAATCCCTCTCCTTGGGGGTGGATGGGAGTGGGCAGAAGGAAGTGTGGCCAAGGGTCTGCTGCAGCAACTGACAAGCACTCAGTGACCTTGAGTCTGGACTACAGCAGGGGAGAGTTCAGTGAGGGAGACTGTCATTGTGACAGGAGGTGGCCAGGAAAAGTTGTGGAGCTTATAAATCATGTCAGATAAAGTCTAGAATGTGGGACCCTCTACCTACCAACAACCAGGCTCTTGTCTTACGAATGGTCTCCTCTGTTCTGACTGCAGGCTTCATGATTTGTGTCCACAAAGACAAAGATTTGTGTCTGAATTGCCCTTTCAACTCTATATAGGGCCAGGCACAGAGCAGGTGTTCAAAAAATATTTGTGGAATAAATGAATCAATTGGGCTGCAGCAGTAGAGACTCTCCTGACCCCAGTCTCAGCCTGAGAGCCTTGCTAGGGAGACGAAAGAGGCAGCTCCAAAGACCAGCGGCGCCCGGGGGCATCTATGCAGTCACCGCCCTGCTCCCAAACCCCTTTGACAAGCCTGCTGGCATTTGGCATGTGGAGGCATCTTCTGGACCACAGAGTGCTTTCCCATGCGTGAGGCCCCACGGAAGCCTCAGGGAGCCAGGCATGGTCCTGCCCAGAAAGCTTCCACTTGGGTCATTAATAATAGTGCATTTAATTAAGGAAAGCGGGCTTCAAAGAGCTGTGGGCTTATGGGAAGAGACTTGGATGGAAGTCATTATTCTTTCTGCCCCATCTCGCCCCTCATTCTGTCTCCTCTGTCTTCCATTCAGCCCACGTTTGATCTCCTGCCTGGGCTTTCTTCTGCCGGCTCGGGGTCCAGGGGGAATGGGCTATTGTGTCCATGGCAGGAAGGATGGGGAAACCCTTTGAACTGGCCTCTGGTCCAGAGGAGTGGCCACCCTGGTGGGGTCGGGTCGGGGAGCTCTGAGAGGTGTCTGGGGGTGTGAACTGAAGGCAGGAGGCAGTGGTGAGGACCTGCAGAAGAGTTCTCTGCCAGATCAGGTGAAGGAGGGGCTCTGGTTTGCAAAATGCCTGCTTGAGAAAGAGCCAGAACCTTGTGTTGCACCCTCCCTGAGAGATATAATAGCAATCACAGTGATTAACATTGTTCATTCTCACTAAGAGCTCATGGTGCGCCAGGTCTGTGCTGGGCAGGGGCATTGTTTCAACTTCACAACAGCAGTCCTTGTTTTACAGATGAGGAAACAGACCCCAGTGCCCTGTCCCTTCTCCAGTTACACAGCTGACATCACTCATCTGTGTGACCTAAGTCACGAAGGCTCACCTCTCTGGACTTCTGTTTTATTCTCATCTGCCAAATGGAAAGACGTGTATCTGGTTCTCAGGATGAGACATATGAACTTTGATGTCATTTTTGTCTGGTTATGGCAGGATGGACCATACAGAGGTTACCAGCATCAGTGTTTCAGCAGGATGACTCTCAGGTCCCAGGGGAGTTATTCAGGAGGTGTGTCTCCATAGCAGGTGAGGATCCATGGTGATAAAGCTGTGTCTTGAGGATGAGTTCTAGTCCTTACTTTATAATTTGTTGGATATGGCTCTTGGGGAAGGCCTCCTAAAAAGTCACGGACTGCAGCCCCCCAGAAGAGGATGGGACCTCATGCGTAAGCCAGAGAGTGTGGGCCTTAACTTGGAGAGAGAAAAGGAGGGCGATAGAGATAGGGGAGAGAGAGATACCGACAGAGATGTAAAGAGAAAGACAGAGACACATGACTTTACAGAGAGTGAGGGAAAGAGAGTGACTGGGAGAGAGACAAAGAGAGAGGGAGAGGAAAACGGAGAGAGAGGCAAATAGAGAAACGGAGGCAGAATAAGAGAAGAAGAAAAAGAATACAGAGGAAGAGCCAGAAGAACGGAGTCTGAAGCAGGTAGGCGTGGAGGCTGCCCAGGCAGCCCGTGTGGGGTTGAGCCGAAGCCTCCTGTAATGGCGGTTCTTTTCTCCCCAAGACAGTAGCTGAGAGGCAAACGCCAGCACACGCCAGAGAGCCACCTGGGGTGAGGGCCCGGGAGGCAGTGCAGAGATGCGAGGCCTCAGAAGGCGTTGGGTCGGGGAGAGAGAAGACTGCGGTTCTTTTGGGTAAACCGAAATTGTGACTGTCCAGCTCAATTTCAGAAGGGCGCGAGGGCCCTCAGAGCAGGCCTTGCGCTCTGTCTGTGTTACGGGTGCGGGAACATTGTGGGTGTTAAGCAAACATACTCTCTCAAGTTCAATCACGGAGGGGAGCTGGATGGGAGCGATTAAACAGAGTAGCTCTCACAGCTGGAAAAACAAATCCATGCGCTGAGGCATCAACCGGGGCAGGAGCCGCGCCCCTAATCCAAGATGGCGGAGGGAGCCCGTCGGCTCTGGCGTAAAAGCGCGCCCGGGGGTGGCCCTGAGCCCCGGTCTTCCCTGGAAATCTCAGGCTCGTCGACGGGCAGAACCAGACAGGCTCTGGGAACTGAGTGATAACAGCACTGCCTTCCAGGATATGACGAGGCCAGTCCCAGCTAGTGCCTTACAAATATTCTCTTTAGCCCTCACAATAGCCCTCTGAGTAAGTCCTGTTGCTTAACAGCTACCTCTTTGCTTGTTCTTTATGGGGCAGCCCCATTTTATAGGCAGAAAAACTGAGTCCTGCTGTTTGTCCGAGATCACACCTAGCAAATGGCAAAGTCAAGACTTAAGCCTCGTATCTCCCGCTTTCCCAGCCACTGCTGTCCAGGTGAGCCCTGTGAGATACTGTGGGTGCCTCCCACAGGGAAGGTCCTGGCCACCACCACAGAAGCCCCCAAGGGTTGGGGATAAAGAGCAAGGGGCCAGCTGGAGGGACCCCGTCTCCTTCCCAGGTCACAACCTGGAAATGGAGGCTTGCTCTTTTTCCCAAACCCTCTGTAAGCAGCATGTACCCCAAGAAACCCTTTTGAGGGAGGTGAACGGGGATGGGCAGATGGCAGGGTGGGAGAGGGATAGCTCCTGACTTGTTGGCTCAGCATGTTTTCATTTCTCCTTTTGCTGGTGACTCACTTTACTTCTGGAGACCTCTCCTCCTCTATTCCATTTGATTCTAGCAGAAGTTTCCCAAACATTCCCCTGCCCTTCATGCTGCTGCTGCTGCTGCTAAGTCGGTCAGTCGTGTCTGACTCTGTGCGACCCCGGGGCTTGCATATGACTCTGTGTCTCTGTTAGGAGCGCTTTCACCTGTGAGTAATAGATTGCACACCTACCAGGAACTTCAACAACAAAGACATTGAATTATCTCCCATAAGGGAAAAAATCTGGAAGTGGAAATGTCTTAGTTTGGTGTAACAGCTAAACAATATCATCAAAGACCAGATTTTTATCATTCTCCTGGTATTACTGTACTGGACATTTTTCTTTGAGCTTGTTGCCTTATGGCGGCAAGATGGCTATAGTGACTTTTGCATTATGATTCCATCCAGAAGCAAGGATGCAAGAATCTTTCCTCTTGCTAACCTGGCTTTTATCATGGAGAAAAAAACTTTCCAAGAAGACACTAAGGTACCTTCCCTTATATACTAGATGTGTGTGTGTGTGTGTGTGTGTGTGTGTGTGTGTGTGTATTAGTTGCTCAGTTGTGTCTGACTCTTTCCAACCCCATGGACTATAGCCCACCAGGCTCCTCTGAACATGGGATTTTCCATGCAAGGATGCTGGAGTGGGCTGCCATTCCCTTCTCCAGGGGATCTTCTGACCTAGGAATCAAATCCTGGTCTCCTACATTGTGGGTGAATTCTGAGCCATGGGGCTCTTATATATAGTATATATTTTAAGTTATTTATCTGGACATCTCTCTCTCCTTCTCTTAAAGTCTACCAGGTCTAACGTCTGAATTCTTTATTTTTGACATCGTTATAGGTGAAAATCCAATGGTATCTTGCCCTGTGGTAGAATGACTCTCATGAAAGTGAGTACAGAATGAAATGTCATGGAAGTATGAGGATGAAAGGGCAGTGCATGGGGTTCCCTTCCTTAGAGATCTCTTAAAATAGGATTCTATTGGTTTTCTATTCATGAAAAGCAATTGACTACACACTTAGTAGCTTAAAATGCACACACACTGACACACTCATTTATCATCTCATGTTTTCTGTGGGTCAGGAGTCCAGGCACAGTTTAGCTAACTCCTCTGCTTTGGCTTTAATCCAGGTGTTGCTGGGCTGAAGTCTCATCAGAAGCTTGACTGGGGACTGATCTACTTGCGCACGCCCTCGGGATGGTAGCAGAACTCATCTCCTTGTTGTTGTAGTACTGAAGTGCCTGTCTTCTTTACACCTGTCAGCTGGTGGCTGCTGGCATTTTCAAGGAGCCACCCACAGCTCCTTCTTTGTGACCCTTGCATAAGAACACGGCAGTGTGCTTCTTCAAAGGCTGCATGGGCATCTCTTTCTGTAGTCTGCTAAGATGGAGTCTTTTATAAAGAAACGTAGCCATGGAAGTAACATCCCTCTGTGTTTGCCACATTCTGTGGGTTAAAAACAAGTCACAGGTTCTGTCCCACACCAAGAGGATGAGCACAGATGCCCAGGCAAGGAGGCAGTGTGTCTGGAACAGAGTGAGGAGTGGTGGGGAAAGAGAGGGGAGAGGTTGGCAGAGCCTTCTAGCCACTGAGGGACTTTAGATTGTATTCTCTGTGATGATGGACTTCCCAGATGGTGCTAATGGTAAAGAATCTGCCTGCTAATGCACAAGCCTGAAGAGGTGTGGGTTTGATCCATGGGTCAGGCAAGATCCCCTGGTGAAGGGAATGGCAACCCACTGCAGTATTCTTGCCTGGAAAGTCCCACGGACAGAGGAGCCCGGTGGGCCAGTCTGTGGGGGTTGCAAAGAATCAGACGCGACTGAGTAGGTGCACACAATTGCGTGATGATAGGGTCCAGTTTGCACGGCACTGTCCCATCTCTTCTCCCAGTTGATCAGAACTGTTCTCTGTGGGGGAGGCTGGTGGGCAGTAAGGTACTCTCTCCATTTCACATCTGGGAGACTGAGTCCCAGAGAAGAGGAGGAATTTGCTAAGTACTCCCAATTCAGGAGAGTTTGCCCTGTTAGCCCAAGAGCCGAGGGAAACCTCCTCCCATTCCCTATTTGTGTGCGTTGTGGGAGGGGGTGCATGAATGGGAGAGACGGCCCCAAAGGGTAGACACCCCTGTGGTTAACCAAGCCGCGTCAGGCACGCCCCAGTGCCAATCTGCGTGCCCACCAGAAAAGCAGCCACACCCCCCCCCACAGTATGATAGGGACATTCCTCTCCCAGTGTTTCACCAGCCTCGAGACAGGAAACCAAGTGGGTTTGCGGGTTTACAAGCTGATGAGACAAGAGACAAAGGCTCGTTAACCCACTCCTCTCGGTCCTCTAGAGGGCTGCGTTCATCAGTCTCTCGTCTCACATTTTGTTTCTCCCATCCTCTCGTGGCCATTCATCTGCTGGTTTTGTTAAGGCTCGCAGGCTCCTCTGTGCCCTCAAGGCCTTCCTAGGCACCTCTCTGGTCCGTCCCAGGAGACTTGTCATTTTCCCTTTTTCATCCATTCATTATCCATCCATATATCCATTCATCCATCCATCCTTAGAGTTGTCACCGTGTTCTAGGACTTACAAGGATGGACACAGGGCGGCCTGCCCTAACAGGCCTTGGTTATTGTGATGGGTCAGTGGCATAAAGAGAAGGGAAAGTGTGAGGGAGGGCTGGAGAGGACTGTAATAACGACTGTGTGCGGCTCAGGCACTCCACCTGCGCTCACTCTCCAAGAGTTAGAGTTTCAAAGGCAGGCACTTGCTCCAGACAGTCAAAGGGAGGTGTCTAAGGACCTTGTGGATTTCACATGATGTTTGGGCTTCTCCTCTGAACTGGCAACCTGTCGTGTCAGGGAGAGGAGTTATAGGAGCCCTGATGCCTTAGGAAACGGAAATGTCTCCTAACCAGCCTACTGTCTCAGGAGCCCACCCGCTCCGTCCATCTACAGAGTGATCTTTCTAAAGCACAAATCTGACCACATCCCTCCCTTGCTCAACAAATTTCTGTGGCTCTCCAGTGCCTTTAGGCTAAAGTCCAAGCTTCTTTGCTTGGCCCAGTGTTGTCTTTTCCCTTAGAACCCTCTGTTTCAGCTTGTTTCTTGTTTCTCTCATGTCACTTCTTATGCAAGTGATGTGCTGGTCAACCAACTCTCTGGAAGAAATCAAATTTAAAAGCCCTGATTTGTAGCATTTGCCAATTTCTGTGGTGCAGATTCTCCCACCCTGGCTGATTTCAAGCTGCCGACCTGATTCCACTGAAGGCAGAATAGGAAAAGAGATGACAAGGATGGGTTCTTGGAAGCCCTTCCCTTTTCTCCACCTGATGTAGGACAGTGTCCAAGGTAAGCATGCTACATTCCCAGTATCCCCCTTGAGTCTGTGTGACTTGGGTCAGCTACTTAAGCTCTCTAAACCTCAGTTTTCCCTAATCTAAATGGGGACAGGGATAATGTCTCCTTAATATGCCATTATAAGAACAAAATGAGAGGATGCATTGGCGAGGCTAGTATGATACCTGACACACAGTGAGTACTTAAAAGCTGTAACCATCATCTCTACCTGTGATGCTTCCCCATCCTTCATCCTCAGCTCAAAGCCACCTCTTCCCTGGAGCCCTCTGTGATTTCATCATTGAACTAAGTTACTGATTTTCTACACCAGAATGCTGGCAAAGATTGAGGGCAAGAGGAGAAAGGGGCAACAGAGGATAAGATGGTTGGATGGCATTACTGACTCAATGGACATGAGTTTGAGCAAACTCTGGGAGACAGTGAAGTAAAGGGAAGCCTGGCATCCTGTAGTCCATGGGTTCGCAAAGAATTGGACATGATGTAGCTACTGAATCACATTTTACCTTGTAACACGATTATTGGTTCTATAGCCCCACTGATGTCTGGTGCCTAATTCATCTTTGTTTTGCCGAGACTGGCACACAAATCTGTCTTTAAGGACCACTAGTGAGTTTGTTCATGAAACAGGTAGATGTGTGTTGGGGGGCCAGAGCCGGGTGAGAAGCAGGGATGTGGGCAGAAGTGTGTGCCAGTGGTAGGAGGTAGCGGGGAGGGAGGCTAGTCACCTATGTTGGATGGACCAGTGCGTGTACATGACAAGCAAGGATGTCTGGCCAGCTGTGCCCACCCGGAGACCCAGGTGGTCCTCATGCCTCAGAGTCAAGAAGGTCACAGCCATCTCGGTTCAGTGGAAGGAGCCAGCTCCCAGGAATGGGCTTGTCTGTGATGGTGAAGCCGGCAGGCTGGTTGTTAGAGAGAAGCCAGCACAGGGCCGTGACCCAATGGAAAAATAAATCCACATTGTGCCAGACGAGCCTGGTTCCAGGCTGGGCAAGTTAATAAAGTGGCTCTGAGGTGGTTTGGAGCCATGGTGGAGGGGCTGGGGAGGAATTTTCTCATTTCTCGTAAAACCTTAATCAGTGTTAGTCACTTCAAGTGATTACGAGGACTTAAAATAGCCACCAGCAGTGAGCCTGAAGGACCGGGCTGAGGCCGCTTGGTTTTGCTTCTCTGGGAAGCGGAGCTGGGCCTGGGAGGGACACACATCTGTCCCTCACTGGACCACGAGCACTCGTGAGCTCACTGAGGGCAGAGCTGGGCCTGGCTGGCTGGCCCGTCTCCACACCTGGCACAGCTCCTGGGACAAGCCCCTGCAGGGAGCCAGCCACTGGCTGAGGGGGCTGTGCAGCTCAACGCCAGTCCCGGGGCCACTGCTGTCTCTCCAACACGTCTTCCCCCTTGCTTGCTTTTTCTTCTGTTTTCCTCCCCAGAATATCAATGCTTTTCTCACTGCTGAATCCCCAGTGCCTTGAGCAGTGCTTGGTAGGTGCCAGGAGCTCAGTGGAGGGACAGATGAGATGGGAAACCCCCTTCCAAAGACGCCACTGGGACCGTCATGAGGTCACTGGTATTGCTGTGCCCACCCTGCCCTCCACATCCGGCTCAGGCCAGGCAACGGTCTCCCCCTCCTGCCCACCCTGGGGCAGGTAATGTTTGGAGGCACTTCTGATTTTTATAACTGGCTGGGGAGAGGGTGGGGATGGTACTGCCGGCGCCTAGTAGGTGAAGTCAGTTTTGTTTTGTTTGAGTCGCTTTCCATTCCATGGACGGTAGCCCACCAGGCTCCTCTGTCCGTGGGATTTCCCAGGCGAGCATCCTGCAGTGGGTTGCCTCTTCCTCCTCCAGAGGATCTTCCCAACCCAGCAATAGAACCCACGTCCCCTGCATTGCAGGCAGATTCTTTACCACTGAGCCACTTGGAGATGCTGCTACACAACCTCCAGGGCACAGGACAGCCCCCTGCGATGAACCCTTATCCAGCCCCGAGTGTTCACAGTGCAGAGGCTGAGAAACCTGCTCCACATGGGGTTGGTAGTGCGATGTACAAAAGACTAGAAAATTGTTACTTTCAGATGACATAATAGGGACTGCTGCTGCTGCTAAGTCGCTTCAGTCGTGTCCAACTCTGTGCGACCCCATAGACGGCAGCCCACCAGGCTCCCCTGTCCCTGGGATTCTCCAGGCAAGAACACTGGAGTGGGTTGCCATTTCCTTCTCCAATGCATGAAAGTGAAAAGTGAAAGTGAAGTTGCTCAGTTGTGTCTAGGATGTTTCATTTACAAGATAAACCTCTACCTTTTTGTTCCAACAACCGCCTAGGGGTGGGGTAGGGCTGTGTCTGTGAGAATTCAGTGGGCATTCAAGGCCTTCAGCATGACAGCCAAGGGGCCCTTGGACAGCAGGGAGGTCAAACCAGTCCATCCTAAAGTAAATCAATCCTGAATATTTGTTGGAAGGACCGATGCTGAAGCTGAAGCCCCAAAACTTTGGCCACCTGATGCAAAGAGCTGACTCACTGGAAAAGACCCTGATGCTGGGGAAGATTGAAGGTGGGAGGAGAAGGGGATGACAGAGGATGAGATGATTACATAGCCTCTCCAGTTCTGCAGCTGGTGTGTGCAGCCCATGAGGTCACCAAGTGTCGAACACCTCTTACTGACCGAACAACAGCAACAACCGCCGAGGGGCCCGCGGGCCACAGTGAACCTCTTCCCATGTTAGCAGGTGGCTTCTGCCATGTCCTTTCTGCTGCCTGCTCTCTGACTGCATAGGGAGGGAGCCAAGAGAAGATGCTTATAAGGTTGGGACCTAGGCTGCGGGGAAGATGCTCTATCCTAGCAGGTGAGATACAGGGCTGGGAAGCCAAGACTGTACAGGTTCAAGTCCCATTCAGCCCTTCCTGCCTATGTGAGCTTTGGCAAATTTCTTTAGTCTTTCTGTGGCTCAGTTTCCCTCGCTAGGAACCGCGGCTCCCCGAACAGGCTGTTGTAAGGATGAAATGAGATGATGAGAGTGTTGCTTAAGATCCTGACTGTGGCGTCCCAGTGACTGGAGTGTGGCATCCCAGCGTTGCCGCTCACTGCATGACTCCAGGCAAATGGCTCGACTTTCTGGCCTTTTCTGGTTTCCTTTTCTGTAAATCAGGGGACCTGGAACTACCTGCCTCAGTGTGTGGGTCTGAGGATTTCACTGCGACAGCGCATTGAAAGGAGCCCAGCCCATGAGGAGCGCTCAGCCTGTACCACTGGTATGCTCCCAGGTCCTAGCTCCAAGCCCGGCACACAGGAAGTGCCCTGAGTGTTAATTCCTTCCATCCTCGCCCGGGTCAGGCACGGCCCCTGGGGGGAGCCTTGGTCCCTTCTGGGACCTTTCTGTTTGTGCAGCCTGCCTTCTGCCCCAGCCTCTGCCCGGGCGGCCACCCTGGGTCAGGGCAGGGCCTGGAGCCAGGCGGGCCTTCAGCTTTCAATTTCTGCCACTCCCCCTTCCCTGCCTTGGCCCATTCCATCTCGATTAGCTTCCTGGCCCGCCCCATCTCTTCCTCTTCCCCTTTGAAATCCCTGCCGCTGTCCCGGGTCCCTCCAGACACTGCACAAAGGCGTCTTGGATTCCAGCGTCAGCCCCAGAGGCCAGCCCAATAATTCAATTATGGTGGGGAGGCTTTCTCCTTTCTTCCCCCCCCTCCCCGCCTTCCTCTCCCTTCCTTTCTTCCCGTCTTTTTTCTTTTTTAGATCAAAAACCAAAAGACAGACATTGTGACCCTCAGAAGATGCTGGGACTGAAAATTCCCTTCTCGGCTCCAGGCCCTTCAAATGAAATACCAAGAATTTTCTCCTCTTGGAACACGTGTGCAGCATTTGATGTGTGCTCTTTGTCTGGGGCTTCTTTCTGGGGCCTCCCACCCAGTGCTGGGGACCCATACACGTTTTCCACCAGAGGAACGGTGGTGGTGCCCTTTGTCTACCTAGCCTAGACTCAGGCAGCCCTTGGCTGGGCCCAGGAAGAGATACTGTCTCGTATAAGGCTTTGCTCATTTCTGAGCTTGGCATGTATTTTTTGCGGCCTTCACACATGTGAAGTGTGCGGATGGGATTGTTGCCTGGAAGAAAGCAGTTTGGAGGGATGGGGGACAGGGCGGTGGTCCCGGCCTGGATCTGGCTCTTCCGTGCTGGGTGATGGAGGCAGGTCACTGGCTCTTGCTGGGTCTTGCCCACCGGTGGACTTCAGTTCTGTCTGCAGTTCAGCAGACGTGGGCTTAGAGAGTCTACCAGGTTCCCAGCTCCATGCTGGGGTCTGGGGACAAAAACCTACCAAAAAACCCCATGTCCCAGACCCCCATGAATTTGGAGAAGATGGTCTTGGAAGCCCTTTCTGGCTCTGATGCCCTAGAAGTAGCCAAGAAAGGCTCAAAATAGACATCCGAGCTGACTTAGCCAGGTGTTCCTGGGAAACCAGATGGCAGGGGTAGAAGATTTTCTGTTGCTTTTTAAAGTGAATTTTCAGGAACAAATAGAGTCTTAGAGGCAAAAGGTCTGCGTATTCAGCTGTCCCAATTCCTCTCCAGCACAGAAAGTCCTCAAAAACGTGGAGGTCAGGTGCTCTTCCCACCTTGCCGGGGAGAGACTGGCACCTCTAGGGGGCAGGCAGCACAGAGCACGGTGGGAGAGCTTGGCCTCTCTGCACCCTCGTCGCTCATCTTACTTCTGCCCACAAAGGGCTTCACAGAGAGAGTCTGATCCCTGTTTCCCCAGACAGGTATGGGAAGATGGTGATCCTGTATTTATACAGGATCTAAGGAGGAGGATGGAGAAGGCGATGGCACCCCTCTCCAGTACTCTTGCCTGGAAAATCTCATGGATGGAGGAGCCTGGTGGGCTGCAGTCCATGGGGTCGCTAAGAGTCGGACATGACTGAGCGACTTCACTTTCCCTTTTCACTTTCATGCATTGGAGAAGGAAATGGCAACCCGCTCCAGTGTTCTTGCCTGGAGAATCCCAGGGGCAGGGGAGCCTGGTGGGCTGCCGTCTATGGGGTCACACAGAGTCGGACACGACTGAAATGACTTAGCAGTTAGCAGTAAGGAGGAGGATCTCTTCCTTTTCCAGTCTCAGCTGCCCCTTCACAGCTCCTGATTCCTGCATTTGGGGCTCCCGAGGGGACCGAGAATGACCAGAACTGGAAAAACGGCAGGCTGGGCAGGGTAGAGTGGTAAGCAGGAGTGGATCCATGGGACAGCTTAAAGATGCAGGAGAATGTTGGGGGTCCAGATCAGAATACCCCGGTGGAAGTCATTCACCAATCCACGGGATTTCCTGGGCAAGAATACTGGAGTGGGTTGCCATTTCCCTCTCCAGGGGATCTTCCTGACTCAGGGAATGAACCCAGGTTTCCTGCACTGCAGGCAGATTTTTTCTTTCTTTAGCCATGGACTTGATAGTTTGAATATTTGCAATTATTACTCCATATACAAACGTTAATTTCTTACAAAACTCTGTATTCCATATTGCTAGGTCACTTCACTCTTCATTTTATGTCACATTTCCATCAAGAACTATTTCCCCAAATCACAATCTGCCTGATTGTGTGTTGTTGTTGTTCAGTTGCTAAGTTTTGTATGACTCTGCAATGCCATACACTATAGCCCACCAGGCTCATCTGAGATTTTCCAGGCAAGAATACAGGGGTGGGTTGCCATTTCCTTCTCCACGCGGGCAGATTCTTTACTGTCTGAGCCTCCAGGGAAGCCCACCAATATGGAGGATGGCAGAAAAGAAAGGCTCTGTTTGCAAGGGAGAAGGAGGTCCAGAGGACGAGGGGCCTCTGCCTTTTTCTGCCTCTGAGCTTTTGCTGAAGCTCTTTCCTTCCTTCTGAAACACCCTCCCCACAACGCTGCACACTCACCCCTTTCCTTGTCATCATTGCCTGGCTCGAAAGGCACCTTTTCCATGAAACCTGCCTAAATCTCCCAGCTGGAAGTTGCTTTTTTCTCCTTCAAGCTCTCATTGCATTTTGCCTGGACTGCTCAACAGATCATTTCATTTCATCCTCACACTACTTTAAAAGCTACAGACTATTGTTTAATCACTTTGCAAAGTAGGAAACCCAATCCCAGAGAGGTTCTATACTTTTTCCAGAGTTGCAAAACTCATTTATTGTACAGCTTCATCTACTCTTTTACCGTGTAGCACCCTGCTCATTGTTCGTGGCCCAGCCAGTGTTATTTTTTAAAATGCTTGGTACTCATTCCATTGAGGATGACTTAAATTTTTTTAGTCCTTATATATTTGCATTGATGTGTTGTAGTAAAAATACAATCATCACAGTAGACCTATTATTTTACATATGCTATTGCATAAAATGGAGCCTAAAGAGGTTAAGTGAATTTTAAAAATTCAGAGGATTATTGTGTGTGTGGTGGGGGAGTGAATTTTAAATACTAATTAAATAGTATACACAACAAAACTGTGGATGTGGTTGAGAGATGACTGAAGTTTATGAAACACTGGTTTAAGAACATCCGTGGTCTACCAAGGTATTTTTTTAAAACTTCAAAAAATAAATTATGAGGAACAGTAATTGCATATTAACTGGAGAAAAATTTGGCAATTGAGATAAGCCAGGAAAGGTAAAATCGTCCTCCACACCACAGGGAGGTGCTGTGTTCAGCTAGCCTGTTAGCTTGGTAGGGGCCCAAGCTGAATGTGGGCGGCAAAATGGAACTTCCCTGGTGAAGGTTCCTCGAAGCGACACTCAGCACCTGGCCTCGGGCTGACGCTGAGACCTTGACTCGCTGGTAACGGCCTGCGCAGTGGCTTGGAGATGGCAACTACAATGCTGCAGACAGTGGGGTCATGCTTTGGTTTCTCCTATCCCCTGCCCCGGGTGTTCAGTGTACTCCCCTGAAGCTGGTGCAAACGCCTTCCTTCTGCCCTTACCCTTTGTCAACTCTTGTAATGGGTTTATTTACATGTTTACCATCCTCCTCTAAGCCCTTAAAGCTCTCAGGGTCTGAGGCTTGCAGTGCTTTGCATACGGCTTGGCACAGAGATTCTGAGTAAAGAAAAATTTTGCATCAGTGCAATCCTATCTGGAGACCACTGCAGACCAGATGGCTCCTAGAACCCAATAGGACCAAGAGAAAAAAAAACAAAAAAACAACAACAAAAAAAACTTGAAGTGTCTTTACTTTCTGCCCCTGAGGCAAATTGTCTCTGTTTCTTACTGTGTGTGTGTGTGTGTGTGTGTGTGTGTGTGTGTGTGTGTGTGTTTGGCTTTTATCTTTTCCTAAAATGTAACCACTGGATATATATTAACTATCCATCTATCTATCCATCTATCTATATCTCTCTATTTATCTAGATCCATACAGAAAACAGTATTGTTCCTTTGGAACTCCTGGGCAATGAAGGCAAATGGTATAATTTATTATAATGAGTAGCTATTATGTTTCTAACCCAAATTAGTGCTTCTTCCAATTTATCTCTTTCAATCTTCACACTTGTCTTGAGACGTCAGATATTCTTCTTCTTCAAGGAAGAGGAAACTGACTCTCAGAGAGAATCAAGACTTTTCCAAGAGGACTGTGCTGATCATGAGTGAGGTTCACCAAATATTTTTTTGTTGAGCTCCATGCCACATGGTAGGATTGTACTTCCTTTGGAATTTGCTTTAGCCAATAAAATGTGAGAGCCTCATCCTCTCCCACTACCCAGGCAGGTGATGGCATTTCAGGTGGTGGCAACTCCATCAGTCTTGGCTCTGGAGGGAGGATATTGGGGAGCAGAGTCTCTGACCGGTTTGGAGTGGGCTTGTAGTGTGAGCAAGACATTGTTGTAAGCCCCTGAGTCTTGGGGATGTTTGTTACTGCGTCATAGCCCAGCCCTTCCTGAAGCAAACAGTTCCAAAGCCAGGGAGTTGGCAGGGCTGGAATTTGAATCTCTGACTTTCTGACCCTAAGGCTATTGCCATTCCTACTGTCTCCATAGTTCCTGACACCGTGTTTTGAGGCCGCATGGACTGTGTGATTTTGAGACCTCAGAACTTCTGGTGTATTGATAATGTATACATGGAAAAAGTCACCTCCCTGGCAACCTCTAAGTTTTCCTGATTTCAGATGAGTCTGCTGCCAGCTCCTTTTAGTAGGGAGGGTTGAGTGAATGACTGACAATATAAAAATAACGATAATAAAAGAAGACAACCAAGGTGAGTGCTTACAACACATCACCTACTGTGCTGAGTACTTCATCTCTTTATCACCAGCTCCTGCAGTAGTTCCCATTTCATAAAGAAAACTTCAGATTTAGAAAGGTTAAGTAACTTGTCCAAGTTGATACATCCTTGTACCATGGAATGGCTTCCCAGCTGTCAAGGCAAAAATGGAAAGCAGTGGGTTATACACTTTGCATTGTTGAAAGAAAGCCTGTTGGCATTTAGTACCAAGGAGAAGTCTGATTTCCCCCTAGAAAATGAAAGTTTTTCCATGGATCATTTTATGAGGAATATTGTGCAGTGCAGGACTTTTTATAAAATCTCTTATTGTGAGTAACTTGAAAGTTATTTTTTTTTAAAGTTGCCAGGATAGAACAAAGAACCCCCTGTTACCCTTCATTCAGATTCACCCTTGTTAATAACATCTGCCTCGTTTGTTTATTGGTCTCTCCTTCTGCTCATATGACTATTAGTTCTCCAAGCCATTCAAGAATAAGCTGCAGACACCATTCTTCATTCACATTCCAGTCCAGAGTCACACATTACATTTAGTTGTCATGTCTATCTGAATTCCTTTAAGCAGTCCCTAGATCTTTCGTTGACATTTTCCCAGAGCGGATTATTTGTAGAGTATCCCTCAATATAGGTTTCTCTGGTGTTTCTTTCCAGGTAGATTTGAGCTGTGCATGCTCGAGAGGAAAGTCACTGAAGTGATGCTGTGTGCTTCTCAGCCCATTATCTCAGGAGGCATATAGTACCTGTGTGTCCCATTCTTGTGGATGGTGAGTTTACCCTCTTGAATAAGGGGGTGTCTGCCAAGTTCCTTCAGTGCCAGGTTACTAGTTTTCTTGTTGGAATAGGTAAGTGATTGTGAGGAGATACTTTGAGAGTATGCAAACATCCTATTAGTTCTTAACTTTCACATACTAGTTTTAGCATCAACTGACGATCTTCAGTGCAACGTTTGAAACAGTGGTTTTATCAAAGATAAAAAAATTCTTTCGAAAACAGTTTCTTATTCAGAACCATTGTGGACATCTGGGATAGCACTTGTGTTCAGAAAGATCATTATCACTTTGCTGGACTGGCTGAGGGTTCTTGATATTCCTTGACTGCTAACTTGTCCCAAGAGCCGGGGGGGGGGGGGGGGGCGGGGGGAAGACTTGGGAAAACCTCAAGTAATTTAAAGCATTTGGGGATAAGAAAAGACTTCTACTCGTTGTTGGAATAAGTGACAGAGGAAAGAGAAGTCCACGTTTAGAGAATCAAACCGGATTTATTAATTTGTAAGGGTTGATGTAAACAAAATCCCAGACTGAGGCTTAAACAACTTAAATTTCCTTTCTCAGTGTTCTGGAGTCTGGAAGCCCAAGATCGAGGAGACCTCTCTCCTTGGCTTGTAGGTGGACGTCTTCCAGCGTGCCCTCACGTGGCCTTTCCTCTGTATGTACAGAGTTCTTCTTCATCTTACAGAAACATCAGTCATGTTAAATTAGGGAGCCACTGTCTGACTTCATTTAGCCTTAATTCCCTTTTTAAAGGCACTGTCTTTTAATACAGCCAAATTGGGGGTTAGGGCTCCAACATAAGAATTTGTTGAGGGTGGTGCACAATTCAGACCATAGCATTTGGATAGGGAAAAAACCAGGAGAACTAAAGAATGATGAAGTGTTGTAAGCTTTCTCTACCACCTCTGCCCCATGCACTCAGTGGGCTTGTTTATAACTGCCTTTAAGGAGCAGTCCTCAGGACAGACCTTCACGTTCCTTTCTCCAGACAATATGTCCAACTCACTGGCAACCACATAGCTTGCAAACCCATCCTGTCTCCAAACGCCGCGTACCTGAAGGTTCTTCCGTATCATTCTAGATTCAAGAGTGGTGGTGGACAATGGAGTCCCAAGGTGATCCTTGAGGTATCTCTTAGGGAAAAGATGCCTTGATCTAGGGTCTGGGCCACACATTGCCCCCAATCCTGCTTGGATAGTTGTGTGTGTCCAGTAGGGCTGACTCATAACTATAGCAATATTAAACCTATAAGAACCAATCCCTTAGATCTCATAATGTTTCTTTCTTAAATCTGGCCCTTAGTTCTCTGCACACTTTGCCTATCTATAGCTTCTTGGTTGTAATGGGTCTGTCTATAAAGAGAAACCCGTCAGATTTAGACACCATGTTTTTCTTTTTTGTTAGAAAGATTCCCCTTCTCACAAGTTCCACTGTCAGTGAGGTCCTCAGTGAAGCATGGTGGGAAGGGTCCTCTCCATATTCTTAGCTCCTTGAGTGTAAAGGGTTCTCCCATCCCTGAGTCCTGATATTTTAGGGCTTAGTTGTCTTTCCCATGGCATCAGCTGCAGCCACCTCTGGCCATTTCCCTTGCTTCCAAATTCTGTTGTTCCTCCCTATAGTCCTTCACTGAGTCTGACACAGGAAGCCTAAAGCCCACTTGGGAGCTGTCCCAAGAGTTTTCTCTCCTTCCAGACCCTCCAGGGTGGTGCCAAGTGGGAGGAGGTGGGGCACAACTCTTCGCCTTCCTGCAACTCAGCAAATTGAAATTTATGAGTTTCAACCCACATGAAAGAGCCCCCAACCAAGTCTCTCTGGATTCATTTGGAATGCTGAATTAATTTGGAAAATAAAGGGAAAAACAACTTGGTTTCAGCCCAGCAAGGGATCATGACATTTTACCAAGTCCTGTTACCCCCTTTAAATTTTCTTCACCTCCTACTTGAGTACCTCCTTCCAGTCTGACCACAGGTAAAGTGGGGATGGTGGCAAAAGTCTATCCTGTTGTGAGGGTCATGATTCACTCAAGACAGGGTGCACACTGAGGAGTCTGGACCATCATACATCTCTGCAGAGAGCAAGTGAGACTTCAGGGAAAGGACTCTCTCTAAGGGGAGTGTTCTCAGTGTTAGGTAAGCATGAGCCTTGAACTTTGAGGCTGAAAGACCAAGGTTCCAAATCTTCCTCTGCAGGAAATACATTTTTTGACTGTTGCCTTTCCAAATAGCCTTGAGGGGAGGGCTAGGGGGAGGACAACAGAAGGGACAACCTCCAAAGTCCATCCTGTATCAGCGCATTTCTCTCCTGCAGTGATCTCACCTGAATTCACTGTAATCTTGCTACTTTCCTGTTGCAGTTACCACTGGTCATCCACTCCCACTTTTGCTACCCCTTCTCCCCATCCCTCAAATCAATTTTTCAGGCAGCAGCCAGAATAATCATTCTAAGACATAAATCAGATCACATCTCCTCTCTATAAGCCTTCCACTGCTTGTCATCACACTTGGATACAAACCAAACTTCTCACGGGACCTGAACTGAAGTGAACTGAAAGTCACTCTATCATGTCCGACTCTCTGTGACCCCATGGACTATACAGTCTGTGGAAATCTCCAGGCCAGAATATTGGAGTGGGTAGCCTTTCCCTTCTCCAGGGGATATTCCCAACCAACCCAGGGATCAAACCCAGGTCTCCTGCATTGCAGGCAGATTCTTTACCAGTTGAGCCACAAGGAAGGCTCAGCGGACCGACTAGGTAATAAAACCTGGCCCCTGTCTTCCCTTCTACCTCATTCCCGCTCCCTGTGCCCCACACTAACCAATCTCCTTCCTTCTTCACTGCTCCTCCAATCTCCAGGCTCATTTGCCATTGTCTGTTCCCTCTGCCTGCAACCTCTGCCCCCTCCACCCGTCTGGCTCCCTCTGGTCCTCCATATGCCCTCCAAATGCCCCTCTTAAGAGAGGCCCTCACTGAACCATCAGTGTAAAGAAGTGCCCCTGACCCCCTGTTTTACTTTCATGGTTATTACCAGTTGAAAAGCCATCCCCTCTGTTTTGTTGCTATTGTTTTGCTTATAGTCTGCCTTCCCCACAGAAATGTCAGGTCCATAATCATAGGAACCTTTCAGGTCTTGTATCCCCAGTGGCCAGAATGGTGTCTGGTCCATAGTGGCTGTTCAGTCAATGTTTGTTGAATGAATGAATGATCAGACGAGTGCTGGCAGGCAATGAGACCTCCTTGTCATTATCTGTTACGTAATCTAGAACAGGGGGATAATAGTACCGTGCTCATTAGGTTCTTTGAGGGTTAGATGAGTTCATAATGTAAAGTTCTTAGAACAGTGCCTGCGTGCGTGCTTAGTTGCTCAGTCATGTCCGACTCTTTGTAATCCCGTGGACGGTAGCCCCCCAGGCTCCTCTGTCCATGGGATTTCCCAGGCAAGAATACTGGAGGGGGTTGTCATTTCCTCTTCCAGGGGACCATCCTGACCCAGGGGTTGAACCCATGTCTGCTGCATCTTTGGGCATTGGCAGGTGACTTCTTTACCACTGAGCCACCTAGGAAGCCCCAGAACAGCGCCTAGTGCAGAGCAGGCACCAGTAAGTGATAACTGCCCATTTTGTTATTTTAATATTATTACAATTAGGGTTATGGATGTATTTCCTGGCACTGTCTTTGAAGATTTAGTGTCTCACAGGGTGCCACAATATCCAGGGGCGCTCTTCTCTCTGAGGAATGTCCTCGAGGGCCCTTTGGTGGTAGGAGGCCCCATTGCATCTCCTGACCTTTGGGAGACCGTGGTAGAGGGTTGGGAAGAGTGTGAGCTGTAGTCAGATGGGGACAAGTACAGGTCCCAACTCTGTCGTTGAATCACCATTTGATTTTGAGCAACAAATAAGACCTCTCTGAGTCTCAGTCTCCTCAACAAGGAGATGCCAAGAATTCCTCATTTCTGGAAGGGTTAATGAAATGAGCAGGTCCTCAGTAAATTTCCAGGCCCACGGAGTCCAACTCTGCCCCTGCTGGAAAAAGCATTGATCGGAGGATGCTGGTCTCCCTGGGATGCGGGACACCTTGGCCCGCTGCCCCTCTGTGTCAGCTCCAGAACTTGCCATCTTGGAAGAAATCAAACATTCCAGGAAAAATGACTCTGGCCATGTTGTTAATGTTCGACTGCTGTCAGAATGCGGCAGGGCCTCCCCATCTCCTGACTGGAGCTGGTTTCCTTCCCATGTCTCTACCTCTCCCAGCCCTGGTACAGGCAGGAGAGGTGGGAATCACATAATAAAGGCTTGCAAATAGCTACTTGCCTGTGGTGAGAACTGGTTTATGCGTCACTGTGGACCACTGGGGCTTTCCTGGGGGCTCAGAGGGTCAAGAAACTTTCTGCAACAGAAGACCCGGGTTCAATCCCTGGGTCACGAAGATCCCCTGGAGAAGGGCGTGGCAACCCACTCCAGTATTCTTGCCTGCAGAATCCCTTGGACAGAGGAACCTGGGGGACTACAGTCCATGGGGTCGTCACCACTTGGTTGATATCAGTGGAGGGTGGAGAATAAATTCTCTGAGGCTGAGCCAGGTATCGGGTTCAGATCCTAACACTACCATGTAATTGCACAAGCTCAGAGGGCTCCAGTCACATCAAATTCTACATCAAAGGAATCTGTGAAGCAGTGGTAGCTCCGTAACTGAGGTGTTATATCCCTGGGCTTGTATGACCAAACTTTAGTTTCCTCGTCTGTAAAATCGGTGGAGAGATTAAAGCAGGCAACATGCAGAAGGAGCTGGGCATTATAGTGGCTCAATAAAGAGCAACCATGCTGATTAGTTCTGCTTCTTTCCCTCACTGGGTGTTCTTGGGATATTTAGCTTGTGTGAGAGCCCCGAGGGCTCATTTGTGCCTGCCTAGAATCACTCGCGTCTGTCCCCACTTTGGGGCCCTGTTCTTGAGATCTTCATGAGTAAAACCCCACCAATATATCTTCCCAGGAGAAGATACTCAGGGAGGCTTCCAGATCTTTCTCTCTAGCTTCTCTCCCTCAATTCCTCTGACCGTGAGGGGCAGAATGTCTCCAGTGGGGACCAATGGTTCTGACCGCCTGGGGACGTTTGTTGCCCAGGGAGTTGGGGCAGCAGGGCTCCACTGGGAGGCAGCAGTGGTTGTGCGGTGATGGGGTGGGCCTGATGGAGGCGGGAAGTGTGGTCCGTTTCCATTCCTTGACTCTGGCGACCCCCTCCCTTGCGCCTCTGTGAAAGGTGAAGGGTTGGGGTGAGGGGAGGGCATGACTTCCCTCCCTCTGTTTCTGGAAATGAATCCTTGGAAAATCTGGAGCCACTGGGACACCACAGGCCTCAGGCTGGGGACTGGCTGTGGGAACACCGCAGAGCTGACGGGATCAAACTGACTTTTTGACACATTTCTGTGGGAAGGCGTTGCCGAGTGAGAAGCTAGCTCCCAGAGCCGAGGCGGAGCTTTCATGTCGCTCCAGGGCTGACACTGGTCCCCTTCACAGGAACAGCAGGCTCTGCCTGGGCCGAGAGGCAGAGGCCCGACATGGGCACGGGGTGATCCAGGCCCAGGCCATGAGGAAAAGGCTCAATCCCAACTTCTTTCTATCCCCAGTCCCGCGGCATCTGCCTCATCGAAGGCTGGGGCAGCAGCCTGCCTCCTGGGTTCAAATCTCTTCTATTCACCAGCTTGTGTGACCTTGGAACAAGCTCTTTAACCTTCTGGGTTTTCATTTTCTCATCTGCAAATGAGTCAGAAATGAAGCCAACCAGTGGGAAAAAGTAGTGTGGGTTACTGATTATGGCGATGTTCCAGACACTTACAGGGGCTACTATTTCATTAAAATATATTATTTTATTGATATAGGTTACGTATATTTTTATTTCATTGAATCAGGACAATCCTGCAAGGGAGAGATTATTAAGCCCATTTTAAAGATGAGGAAACTGAGGCGGCGGCTTAAGGAACAAACACTTGGATGGTGGGGGCCACCGCCCAGGTAGAAACCAGAGCTGTTGGCCTCCAAAGCCTGTGTTCTTTTTACTACATTCAGAAACCACTCTGCCTCATGCTATTAACGAAAATATAGTTTGCATTTTGTTAATGAAGCTGATCGTGACCACCTGGACCTGACAGCATCCTCATGGGCCTGTCCTTGGAGCCTCTGGGCATCCCATGTGGTGGAGACAAATGTCCTCCTTTCATGGGGTGGTGGGGACACTGAGGCTCGTAAGACCAGAGAAAAGACCCAGCAAGGAAAGTGTATGGGCAGCAGGCCTCCCACTGATGGTGAGATGTCCAGTCCACTCTTCTTCCCCTGGAGCCATGCCAAGCCTGGGAACCAAGGGGCCTTTGGAGAATGCCACCTGGAATTAGGGTGGCCAGGCAGGAGGGATCTGGCCCTTGGCCTTCCTGCAGCCTCAACACACAGCTGGGGGATGACTCACATCCCGTGGGGCACTTCTCTAATCGTCCACAGGTATGGAGGACCTTGCTGGTGAGCCTCCCAGGGACTTGATGGGGTCCAGGCCCAGATGCAAGGAGCTGGGAAGCCAAGTGGCCCAGAGGAGGTCAGGAAGGGTGGCTGTCTTTGTGCCACTTGCCTGGGATCCCCAGGGTTCTGTTCGTCTGGGCAGGGTTGGATCAGCTGAGGCTCAGGCCAGGCCAGTGTCCTGGGGGCACATGGTAGAATGCTGGGCTGGGGAGACAGACAGAATCAGCCTTGAATTCCAGTTCTGCCACAAACCAGCTGGGAGATCTTGCCTAGCTGACTGTCCCTCACTGAACCTCAGCTGCTGCTTCTGAGAAAAGGGGCAATAATGGTACACCCTCCACAGGGGTGCCAGAGGACCCCAAATTGATACTGCTTATTTGACAGTAAAGAGGTTTCCACATGGATGCACTCAATATTTGTCAGCTATTATTATCACCCTTTGTCCAGTTTCCAGAACCTTCTGCCAGCTTAGAGCCACATAGAAGAGTGGTGCCCTGGGCTGCTTTGATGGACAACCCCACGTAGAGGGCCCTGAGGGTCTCTTTCCACCAGCATCAGCTCTTATTTGGGGACCTGAAGGACTTCTGGTCTTCAGAGTATCCCTTGTGGAGACGCCAGAGCCTGTGAAGGGGCTTTTCATCAGTGAGGTTTTCACTGGGTGATCAAGGGATGCACTAATGGCCTTCTGGTGAGGTGGAGTGGGAATGCTAACTGGCAAGACTCCTTTCTTCTCTGAGGCCCTTCCTGCCAGCCAGAATCTGGATGGACTGAGGCCTCTACGCGGTGAGGTTTGGGGCCTGGGATTCAAATGACCTAAGCTGCGAGGTCCTCTCCTTGGTGGGTCCCTGGGGGGCCCCCTCTCAGGACACGGCTGTCCTTGCTGCGGAGGTGGGGTACCCTCCACGTTGGGGCTGATTCACAATGCAGCTTGGGCAAGATGAGGCCCCTCTCTAAGCTTCAGTGTTTCCCTCCGAGCAGTGGGTAGAGCCTCCTTGGCTTCCTCTGCCTTCCTGGGAGAAGCCAAGGAGGCAGAAGCTGGAGACCATGCCGAGAGGGATCCAGGACGAGCTCCTGATTTGACTGGGAGGCTTGATGGATCTTCAGGCCTCCCAGTGGGCAGGTTCACCTGCACAACTGAGGGTGGTCAGCACACACTCCAGGCCTCTGCCTGAGCTCTGTGTTGCCGGTGGCAGCTCCTGCTCCCTGGGCAAGGAGTGAAGATTAATTAAAGTTGTCAGAGCTTAAGTAAAATCACTGATGTCAATATCCTCCCTCTGGTTCTTGCTGTCAGAATAAATTGGATGGTCATTACCTAATACTTGGCCCTATTTTCCCAATACTTCATGGACGCTGAAGTGCTGATGGGAAACAGGGAAGCTGAGGCCCTTCAGAACAGGGCAGAGGGCAGCTGCATGGGGCTGTGCTGTCTTGGCACAGGGTCCCATCTCAGGCCTCTCTCTGGGACTGTGGCCTCAGGAGTGGGCTCAGAGGACAGTCCCAGGGGCCAGGGATTGGGCTCTGTCCATAGCGGTCACTGTTCTGATCCAAATAAGACCCCTCTGTTTGCTGATCTGTAGAACGGGGATGCTGTGCTTTAGGTCTGCCTATCTCCCCAGAGTGTTCATTGGTCGCCAAGGACCGAGGGCTTCATTACACCAGGGCTTGGGGTCATTCGCCTCTAATCCCCAGGGCCTAGGACACCATGAAAAGCGGGGATTTACTATGTATTTTTTGAACTAACATATGCAATAAAATCAAGCATGGGGGGAGGGGTCCAGAAATAGCCAAAGTAATCCTGAGAAAGAAGAACAAAATTGGAAGACGTACTCTTCCTGGTTTCAAAACCTGCTACAAAGCTACAGTAATCAAAACAGCGTGGTGTTGGCATAAAGACAAACATATAGACCAATGGAATAGAGCAAAGAACCTAGAAATAAAGGTTCAAACACACTGTTAAATTATTTTTGACAAGGATATAAGACCATTCACTGGGGAAAGGATAGTCTTTTCAAGAAATATGCTGGGAAAATGGAATATTCATCTGCAAAAATGAAGTTGGACTCTTACCTAACACCATATACAAAAATTAACTCAAAACAGATTAAGGACATAAATGTTAAATGTAAAACTCTTGGAAGAAACCATAGGACAAAAATCTTCATGACACTGGATTTGGCAATGATTTCTTGGATGTGACTCCAAAGGCATAGGCAACAATAGGAGAAAAATAGACAAATTTAACTTCGTGAGAACTTAAAAGTTTTTTGCACTAAATGTTACCATCCACAGAGCAAAAAGACAGCCCACGAAGTGGGAGAAAATATTTGCAAGTAGTATATTTGATAAGGGGTTAATATCCAGAATATATAGAGAACTCTTCAAATTCAGCGACAGCAAAACAAGCAGCTTGATTCAAAATGGGCAAAGAACTTGAGCTGACAAGTTCAAGTTCTTATCTCCAAAGAGATAAACTTATCTCCAAAGAAGATAAACCAATGGCCAAGGAGCACATGTGAAAAGATGTCTTCTTTTCATCACTAATTATTTAATAATCTTTTTATCACTAATCATTAGGGAAATGCAAATCAAAACTACAATAAGAGTTTGTACAGCTACACCTCACATTAGGAGCTCATGTTAGAGACCACATCCATTAGGACGGCTACTGTATAAAAGGCAAATGAACAAACAGAAAGCAAGTGTCGGAGAGGAGCAGAGAACTTGGAACACTTGTGCACCGTTGGTGAGAATGTAAGATGGTACAGCTCTGCGGAAAACTGTGGCGATTCCTCAAAACCTTAAAAATGGAACTACCATATGACCCAGAAATTCCTTTTCTCAGTATATTCTCAGAAGAATTGAATGTAGAGTCTCAAAGAGATATCTGCACACCCGTGTTCATAGCAGCATTATTCACAACAGCTAAAACTGTGGGAGCAACCCAAGTGACCATCAGCTCATGACCGATTACCAAAATGTGGTCTATACCTACATCACTCAGCTCTAAAAAGGACAGAAATTCTGACACTGCATGGGTGAATATTGAGGACATTATGCTCTGTGAAATGTCAGTCACAAAAAGCCAAACACTGTAAGATTCCACCTACAGGAGGTACTTGGGAGTGGTGGCGGTTTAGTTGCTAAATCTTTTGCGATCCCATGGACTGTGGCCCACCAGGCTCTTCTCTCCATGGGATTTCCCAAACAAGAATACTAGAATGGCTTGCCATTTCTTTCTTCAGGGGATCTTCGTCAAAATCAGAGACAGAAAGGATAATGGCGGTTGCCAAGGACCGAGGCAGGTGGAGGGGCGTGGACGGGGAGTGTTAAATTGATGCAGAGTTTCAGATTTACAAGATGAAGAGTTCTAGGGATGGATGGTGGCAATGGCTGCAGAACAATGTATTTGTGCCACTGAACTGTACGCTTGACATGAATTTGAGCAAACTCTGGGAGATAGTGGAGGACCGGGAAGCCTGATGGCCTGCAGTGGGTGGCATAAAAAATGTCCGACATGACTTAGCAACTGACCAGCAGCAAAGCACACTTAAATGGTTAAGAAGGTAAACTTTATGCTACATGTATTTTAACACAATTTTTAAAAAGGAAAAAAAAAATCAAGCATGGAAAGTGCTTTGTAAACTCTGAGACTAGGCCTATTTTGGACATTTCCTCCTGGGTTGGACCTTGAAGATAAATATTGGGACCAGCTCTCAGTTCGCGGTGTAGACCGTGGGGTAGGCACCTCCGAGGCAGCGCGAACATCTTAGGCAAAGATAAGAAGCAGGAAAGGGGAGAAGCCCGCCGTGAGGGAAGTTTGTGTTTTTTCTTTCTAAACAGTTTGTGGCTCTAGAGCAGACACAGTATCATCCTAGTTCCTGGGTCCAGCGCACCACCCAGAGGGTCCCGCCTACGTGGGACAAGGACACGCCCCCTGGCTGCCTCTGGGAGGCCCAACTGGCTGCTCTCTCTGAAGTCCGAATCGTTCCCAGGGCTTCACAGTATTGCTTAATCCACCCCCCTCCCCAATACAAGCAGCTTTTAATTTACGGGGACTCAATTGTGGCCCTGGGGCCTGAGCTAGAAATCAAAGCAAACAGGCATCATTTACCATAAACAGGCCTTTCCCCAGCGGAGTGTGCAGCCCGGGGACAAGGAAACCCCAAGATCCTCGGGCACTCGCAATAAAAGCCACCAGCACACAGGGCTGCCAGCCAAAGCTCTGACTGAGAGGTTCATCAGCTACTTCGAGAAGCCTCAGAGGAGCTGGGAGGGGCCGTGGACAATGGGGGGTGGAGCCCACCGACTGGCTGGGGAACAATGGGTCTTGATCCATTCTAGAGACTCCCCAGTTGTTCTAAGTACGCCCCTGGAGATGGGGGCGGGGAGGTGGAAGGGGTTTGGTGGGGGAGGGGGGGGGCACCTCTTCCCCATCCCCTCCTTCCCCCTGCAGCTCGTCAGCGTCCTGCGGGCCAGTGGCCCGCTTTTAAGCAGCTAACAACCAGTTCTGGAGGGGGTAACTCTGATTTGCAGTGTTTCCTGATTTCCATATTGTAAAGACTCCCTCCAAAGGCCAATTTCGAGCACCCTTTTGGTGGTGTCGCAGATCACAGAACTGGCAGGAGGGGTGCAGACAGGGCATCACTGTATGGGGCTCCTGCCACGCCCTAAGCATCGTGGGCATTGATAATAGTACTACCAAAAAAGGTACTAAAGTGCTTTAGAAAATAAATGAGCTCTGAGTATGTATTACCTTTGTTTTCAGTATAATGTGTTTATTTAGGTAGGATCCTATCGTCTGGTTTGGTTGCTAAGTCATGTCCCATTCTTTGTGACCCTATGGACTGTGGCTCACCAGGCTCCTCTGTCCGTGGGATTTTCCAGGCAAGAATGCTGGAGTGGGTTGCCATTTCCTCCTCCAGGGCATCTTCCCAACTCAGGGTTTGAACCCAGGACACGTTCATTGCAGGGTGTCTCCTACACTGCAGGCAGATTCTTTACCAACTGAGCATCACTGACTGCTTCAGAAAGCCCTGCTCTCGAAAGTCCCCAAAACGCGACAGTGAGTCTCGTGAGCTGAAACAGCTTTGCATGAGTCAGTGCGGCTCCTGCGCATCGCCAAGGACAGGAGACCTGGGCCAGGCCTGTCCCAGCCTCCTCTCCAGCCTCGGCACAACACTGAGCGGCACCTGACCCTCCGGGGGGTGAGAGACTGCCCCTGGGTGAAGTCTGGACACAGATGGGGGTGGGGAGGGGAGAAGCCAGAGTGGCCGCTGCTTGGGCTCCAGCCCTGACACCCCTTGGCCTGGGCAGCCTGCTCCTTTTCCAGAGTCCTGCTAAGGTGGGGCTCTGCACGACCCCAGCCTCCTTTGAGGGGTTCAGCTCCTCCTGCAAGCCCCCCTTTGGCAGTGGGGTATCTGACAGAGTTGACCACAAGCCCAGCCACTTGGCCGTGGGTAGTTCTGACAGAAGCATGATTCCACAGCTTCATCACAGTGGGAAACCTTTTTATTAAAAAACCCCACACATTTATTTATTTATTTGGTTGCACCAGGTCTTGGTTGTGGCATGCGGGGTCTTCAGCTGCAGCAAGTGAACTCTTAGTTGCAGCATGTGGGACCTAGTTCCCTGACCAGGGATCGAACATAGACCCCCTGCATTGGAAGCATGAAGTCTTAGCCACTGGACCACGGGGGATGTCCCGGAAAGCTTTGGGCTCCGCGGGTTCTTCTGGTATCACATTCTGCCCACACCACCACTTGCCTGCTTACTGCTAACAAAATAACTCAGTTATATTGATGTTTACTAAGTTCCGTGCTTTGGGCTACCGCAATGCAGCCTTAGGCGGAAGAGGCCTCTCCTATCCCCGTTTTTGTAGAGGGACAGAATGGGGAAGTCTCTTCCCCAAGGGCACACAAAGACTATGCTAATACAAGCTGAAGTCTGTTGTTGAAAGCAATAACAGACAAATTCTACTTATATTTCCTAAAAATGGTTAGTCCTCTTTTTGTGTGTTTGCATAATTGATCTTCCATTTGTCCATAGAAATCTTGGTTGGTGATAGAGTCCTGGGTTGGGGGACAGAGGAAAGCTTTGGGGATGGGCAGAGGGCCACGTATACCAGGAACAGAAATTAGCACGTTGACAAAAACAAAACAAAACAAACCAAGGAAGGTATTTTGGTCTTTCTTCCTCTGCCTGCTCCCCACTCAGGACACCCTTTCCCACTGGGGAAATGGGAGTGTTTTCCAAGAGACCTCGGTCAGTGCTAGGTTTGAGTCCTAGCTCCCCCCACTTCCCAGCTGTATACCCTTGAGCATGTCAGTTTTCCTGTCTGAGCCTCAGTTTCTTTATCTGTGGAAGGGGAGAGCTTAATTCCAGGCAGTGAGGGTGGTGATGAGAGTTAAAGCAATGCTCACTCAACACAGTGATGGCAGGCGCCTGTCCATCGCTTATTTATTAACATCAATAGTTCTAGGGTCCAGATGACCTGGGCTTTAGTCACTGTGGCCCGACTGCACCCCTACCCTGAGCCTCTAGTCTCTGTGGCCACCACTTCACTGGCACCACTAGCAGACTCTTTTTCTGGTCTTTTGACAGCAAGATTTAAAGCCCCATCTGGGTGCATTTGTTGAAACGATGAATGAAATTCTAGGGGAGCAGCGGCCCACCTCTCCCCTGCTCTGGACTGCCTGGTATTGACGGAATAAATGCTCACGTTTCCTGTGCTCTCCGTGGGCTGTGGACTCTGTATCTGATCACTTTAAAAGGACCTGACGTAGACGATCCAGGTTCAGAGGCTGACAGGGGAAGGAACACAGAAGATCACGCACCAGGTGAGATTGTCCTGGGGCCCAACCAGGCCTTGGAGCAGGGCAAGCAACTCACACTGGCCTGGGGCATCTCGGCAGATGCAAACCAGGCCTGGAAATGGGTGAAGGCGGCCAGGAAGCCAGCCTGGTCAGGTGCCAAGGAGGCCTGGGGGTCCCTGGGGGCTGCCCCGGGTCTCTCTCCTCCACAGCTGCCACTCTGCCCTCTGGGTGTGAAGCCACACCCGTCACCCATGGGGCCGGAGCCGTGATGGGAACAGAAGCCATGAGCACAGTCTCTCCCCACAACTGTGCCAAACAGACACCCTCACCGCAGATTTACAACGTCAAAGGCTGAGCTCGAGGCACCCTCACAGCCACCTTTGGGAGGTGCGTGAAAGGCCCACTTCACAGATGGGAAAGGAGAGGCCCAGAGAAGGCCACTGGCTGGGTGGGTGGCGGCTCAGCTGTGAACTGTAGTCTCTCCACGTGTTCCAGGCCTTCTGATTCACAGGCCAGTGCTCCTGCAGCCAGGCCGCCACGGTTCCCACGAAAGTGACTGGGTGTGTGGCACTGGGCAGAGGGTGAATAACTGTCTTCTGCAGTGGCTCTGACCACCCCAAGTCTGGCAGATTTACAAGAACAGGCTTGTAAACTCAGCAACACCCCATAATCCTTTTTATGGGGACTGCTGCGGTAATGGACATTCATCAGCTCTCCCAGGCTAAGCGTGGTGGGACTTGGAGGGTGAGGGGCAGAGGGGAGACATGCCGGCCCGCTACCACCCCCGTCACTGGATCAATCATCCCGGGAAACCGCAGGACCAACAGATTTCTGATCAATGCCAAGACCTTCAGCCAGGGGGCGCTGTGCAGCCAAGGTCGGAGAGAAAGCTACGGAGGTCAACACAGGGTGGAAAACACCTGGACGCCTGCCTGGCTTCATCTTTACTCCCCCCAGGAGCTCAGGTGGGCCAGGAAGAGGGGAAGTGCTGTCTAACATGCCAATTCCCAGGCTTCTCTCCAAACCTCCTGAATCAAAATCTCCGACGGTGGCCTGAGGAACGTGTCTTTAATAAGAGCTCCCGATGTAGCTGCCATCTCATATTCACAGGTTTAGAAGAGGTAGAGAATAATGGCAGAAAAGTGCGAGGTAGGTCAGATTTCTCATTTACTCGCTCAACAAACATTCTTCCAAACCTGGCCCTGGTCTCGGATGGGTGAGGCCGCCCTCTGCCTCCTCGTGTGTGGGATCTGCCTTCACCTTCACCTGTACAGTGAACTTGGACCCTGCCCTGACCCCTCTGGCCACTGTGCCGTCCTCTGTCAAATGGGAGGAGTGTCTGCGGTCCTTTTCAGCTCTGACACTGTTAGATGGTTCAGTCGGGCTGTAAATAATTAACCAGGATGGCCTTGTTATCAGTTAGCATCTAGGCTATTTAGGGGACTGAGGACAGATCCTGGTAATATGCTGGGACTCCAGGCCGAGGGCCTTTCACATCCCTTTTCTGCCTGCCCACTCTCCCTGAGGGTGTGAGCTGTGCCCTTCAAGCCAGGGAAGAGCGTGGTGGTGCCTCCCTCTGTCCACGTGAGCTCAGAAGGCCAAGCACTGGGGATCTGTAAGGCCTGAGGTAGACTTGACCATGTCTTGAGGCCCCCTAAACAGCAGTATTGCTTGTTGGGTCTTAGACTGGGTTCTGTTTAGTTAGATTTGGGTTTTAACAGGTTGCTGAATGATAAGTCATACCTGAGAACTGTCTGTATCATTATTTACTTCATACCTTTCCTTGAATCCATTGATTTTCTTTTACTTAGGGAAATTTATTTAAAAGGGAAATGTTATGAATATTACTGTAAGTGTAAAAGCAAAATTAATTTTATGAAGAGAATAGAGCAATGAAAGTTAATACAAGGAAAACAAAACAAGGTGATTAGAACCTAGGCAAATCTAGAGTGCAGTGGCAGTCACAGGATCTACACCTGACAGAGTGCCGCACAGCTCTGCATGGTGGTGGCCTAGTTGCTCGGTCATGTTCGGCTCTTGCGACCCCATGGACTGTAGGCTATCAGGCTGCCCTGTCCATGGGATTTCCCAGGCGAGAATACTGGAGCGGGCAGCCATTCCCTTCTCCAGGGGATCTTCCCAACCCAGGGATCCAACCTGGGTCTCCTGCATTGCAGGTAGATTTTTTTATCCGCTGAGCCACCAGGGAAGCCTGTACATTGTACCAATGTTGCTTTCCTGGGTTCGACATTGTACTTTAGTTGCGTAAGCTGTAATCACTGGGGAGAACTGGGTGAAGGGTTCACAAGACCTCTCTCAATCATCATTGCAACTTTTTCTGAGTCTATAATTATTTAAAAATAAAAAGTAAAAAAAAAAAACCCAAACTCTATAGATACTTTCTTTTAGCCTGAGGCTGGCTCTCTCTCCTTTTAAAGAGGGATGGGTAAGAGTTGATGTCAGACATCTTAACCCCATACCAAGGTTTTCTCCTAGACTAACCAGAAGGTTCAAGAGAGCTTCTGAAAAGAACCAACCTTTCTCACAGTGGGAGTCAAGATCACTAAACACTAAACCATCTCACAGGCTGAGTGGTGCGTGTATCTACTTTGGGAAACCCTGTCCCCAGTTTTGCCTCTGCTGGCCGACCTGGGATAGACAGCTCACAGCCTTGCTACCTGGCCGAGAGAGAAGCTGCTTGTAGAGTATCACAGAGCTGCAGGCCCCAGCCTCACCCAGTCAGTGTTTTTCACGTCCAGGAACCCACAGACATGGGCCATGCTGTTGCCAGGCGCCTCCCATGAGCTGGCACAGAGCTTCCTGAGATCAGGATACCCGGGTCTCAGTTGCAGCTCTAATCAAAAAGTTACTCTGTGGTCCTGGGCAAGCCCCTCTCCTTTCTGGATCGCTTTTTTTTGTATCTGTTATACGGGATCTGGGTTTCCCCAGCTAAGAATCTTGAGAGGGCACCAAACCTCTTCAAGTTGTAAGGTAACTACTGTCTGTGCATTGTTCCAAGGGGATGGTCTAGGGTTATGCTATCCAATCTAAGGCAACCGACCATCCAGGTTTGCCAAGGACCCAGGGGTTTCCCAGGGCAAGGGACCATCACTGCTAAAATCAGGAGAATCCTGGGCAAACTGGGATAGTTGGTTACCATAAACATAACAGCCAGTAGACACGTGTGACTACTGAGCACTTGAAATGTGGCTAGTCCAAATTAGATGAGCTCTAAGTGTAAAACACTCAGCAGATGTAGAAAAAGAATATAAAATATTTCAATAGTTTTTAATTGGTTATATGTTGAAATGATAGCATTTTGGATATATTTGGTTAAATAAAATATAATACTAAGTTATTATTAAACTAAGTCTGTTTCTTTTGATTTTTTAAAAAATATGGCTACTTAGAGAATTCCCTGGTGGCCCAGTGGTTAGGACTCACACTTCCATTGCAGGGTTCAATGCCTGATCAGGGAACTAAGATCCCACAAGACACGGCATGGTCAAAAAAAAATGTGGCCACTTAAAATTTTCACATTCTATATGGGTCTCACATCTATGTCTCACATTGCATTTCTATTGGATGTCACTGTTCTAGAGCCTTCTGGTTTGTGACTCTCAAAATGCTGCAGCCCTTCTTGATCGAAAATGTCAAGGTTCCTTCTAAGTTAGTGATGGCACTTTGTGCTTTTCTGAGTAGCTGCCAGGCCCTTTTCTCCTGGAAAGCCCTTGTGGGAAGGCATGCACTTGCACACACACACACGCGCGTGCGCGCGCACCCATGGGCCACCACCCACCCCTCCCCTTTCCCGATGGCCCCCTTACCCTCGTCCTTTTGTTGAAAGGCGCTCCTCCTAGCTCAGGCTGCCTCTCCGCCCACTCCATGTGATTTTCATTTGTCTAATTAAAACTAATCTGATAAAGGCAGGAATGGCAGAGATGCGTAAAAGCTCCAGTGAGCACAGGTCATGGCCTGATCTAAAGAGGGGGTCTTTGTCTCCCCACCCCCAGGCAGCAGCCAGCTGGGCAGCAGGTTACCCGGGGGAGCCAGCAGAGGGGCCAAGACCAGGGAGGGGGCTCTTCTGGGACAAACTGCACTGGCATCACTGGATTGACCATTTGCAAACACAACCAGAAAGAAGCTAAAAAAGGAGAAAAAGTCGTGTGAAAAAGAGGGGTGCTCAGGAGTTAACTGTGGGCTAGGACCCTGGCTTCTCATGCCTTCGTCTTTCCCATCTGGTCAGTGGCAGCGTCTATGAGACAGGAGTGGGGTTAGCCATTACTCTGGGCAAAAAGAGGAGAGTCTGGTATGGGTGACATGGGTCTGGTATCATATATCCAGGGACACCAAGCTTCCTCGGAGCCTTGAGATCTCGCCAGATCCACCCCTGGAGCCATCCTCCAAGGGCTCCCCTCAAAGACACTTCTTCCAGAGTTCGGACCCTGGAGTAGCCCCTCTGACGACACAGGACATTGTGACACCCACCTACCCTCTCTCTCAGGTCATTGGGAATCCAGAGATGAACTAGATAGGGTCTGGAATATCTGAGATGTTCTGTGTTTGTTGTGGCGCTTCAGTTTAAAACTCTCTTACTTCTTCTTTGGCTGGTGAAGGTAGTCCAGTAGGGGAAAACCAAAGATGCTGCTGATGAGTGAATTAACCAAGCTAGAAGCATTTATTGAACAGTTGGTGGGTAACCGGGCCTCTGATGGAAATTTTTGATGGAGACAAAAGACGAAACAAGGAGGTCACACTTGCACGGGGGAGGCTGCCCTCATGTACAAGAAAAACTGGGGAAGAAGACAGACCCACTCAATGGTCAGGATGAGCAGAGCCAAGCAGGGGTCTTGGGGGTGAGAGTGGGGAGACAGCCAAGGAACCTCGGGTGTCGGGTGGGCATGAGATGAGGGAAGAGGCCTGTGCTCTAGTTAGGCGTTCTTACACCAACCCTTTGAACCTGGGCAACCCAACCCACTCCCTGGACCTCACCTTCCCCATCTGTAAAATGGGGGTGATCCCCGGGTCTGTCTCTTTACTGAACATAAAATTGTAGGACTGGAAGCACCAGAGAGGATTGGGTGAGAATTCCAGGTGGGAAGAAGGGTTGGGGCACTCCTGGTAGGACCGAGACAGCTGTCAGTAGGGAGGACCCGTGGTCAGCAATGCTGGGAGGAGCAGCTCTCCAACGCTGGGGGAAAGTGACCCAGCCCTCCTGCTCATTCCAGTCCATCTCAGGGCAAGGAAGGCCCGTGGCCTCGCTGGGGTCTCAAACAAGCAGCTGTATTGTGTGTGCCCAGCTGGGGTGCGGGCCAGGGCGCGTGTCATGGGAACGGCCCCTCTGCTTCTGAAGAGAGGAGTGAGGCGTGGCCTCAGAGGCCTTGCCCGGCGCCTCTGTTCTTTGCTGACGGACGCAAGGCCACTTCCCTAGAGCCCCCTTCCGGCCTTCTTCGTCATCTTCCCAGGGCGAGCGGAGCCCTGAGTCAGAGCTGACTGTGCGGGGAGGACCGGCAGGGAGGTCAGATCTGGGTTCTAGCAAAGTGTTAAAGATGACTTCTGCCATGTCTAGTTCCTTCCTACTGGAGCTCAGTCATGCTATAGACCCTGTCACACCAGTGTGGATTCCACTTACGAAAATCAGGAAGTTCACCGATGCAAACAATGGTGGGCTTTACTCCTTGCCTTGTTCTTTCAACCGACCAATCTGTAAGTGGTTGTGAAAGGCTGTCGTGCACCCAGAATTGTGCCACAGTGTTTGCAGACGTGCATAGCTTGCTCTTCTAACGTTGGAAGATACTCCGTATGGACTGCACCCCAGATATGGGTCTTCTCTGCAAGGTGTCTGGGGTCAGGTGTCTCCTTCCCACTGCATGGCCTTGCTTTCTCTTCCTTACAGACTCACTGCTATCCAGTGCTATCTCACACATTGACTTGTGTATCTGTGTCTGTTACCCAAGCGCATGGCTTCATGAAGAGCAGCGCTGAGCTTGTCCTGTTTCCCTGCTGGATCCCTGACCCCTAGAAGAGGCCAGTCACCTGGCAGGCAGTAAAGAGACGTTTGGTGAATAAATGAATGTGGAGACAGGCACACTGTTCTCTTGTGGGACATTCTAGAACGGTAGGAAGGCGCGATTAAGCAGAGCTATTATTTGGGCTGGCATCAGCCATCGGTCAGGGATCCGGTGGGAAACAAGGGACAGACTTGGACAGGTTAGTTGAGGCCAGTTGACCCAGGGGCTGGTAAAAGACCCGGTCAGTGTCAAGGGCATGGAAAAGCGACAGAAACACAGGGATGAGAGAGAAAGGTGTGACCCCGGGGACACCAAGGACAAGGCGGGATGGGTGTAGTTAGTAGAATCCCAGCAAGGGTAGCCTGGCGGGAGCTGTAGCCTTTGGTTGAGAAGTAAAAATGACCCTTGGTGACCTTGCAGGGTGGGAGTCAGGGAAGAAATGCCCAGCAGCCACTCTTCCTGTTCTTCCTCCCACACCTGTGGGCTGAGCCCAATCAGAAGCCAGAAGCCAGCAGAGCCGTTCATACAGGAGATGGGGTCAGAGGGAGAGTCAGCCTCATGGGGCCCAGACAGGGTAAAGGGGATCTGGAGGGATAAACAGAGAATGTCCAGCCCAGCTGGTAGAGGGGGACACGGCTGTGCCTGTGACTACTGCTACAGAACAAATCTCCCCAAAACTCTGGCTGGAAACAACCGCCATTAGGTTAGTATCTTTCGTGGTTTCTGTGGGGCAGGGATCCAGGAAATGCTTTGCAGGACGGTTTCAGCTTGCTGTGGGCGGTGTGGGTAGGGCAGGGGGGCCTCTCACAGTTACAGATGGACAATGACTGCAGCCAGGGTGGCGAGGGGCTAGAGCAACTGGGAGGGAGCAGCTATCTCGGATTCTTCTAGAAACCTGTGGCCTCTCTGTGTGGTCTGTCCATGGGAGCTAGATTGGTCTTCCTTGCAGCATGGCAGCCTCGTTGTGGAGCAAGTCTGGCCCGGGACTCAGGGCTTCAGCTGGAGCCTGCTTAGTGAACCCAGCATAAGCACCGTCACCTTCATGACCTGCCCCTGAGTCAGAAGGTGTTGTGTAGCCTCACTTCTGCCATAGTCTGGTGGTGACAAGTCTCTAAGACTGGTGCAAAAGCAAACGGGGGAGGCCATAGACCCCACCGCTTAGTGGGAGGAATGTCGAAGCATTTGAAGAAATGTTTCCAAAGGTTAGAGAGTGTGGGGGCACTTGAGTTATAATTGAGTATCATTTGGGTGTTTGCCAAAGAAGGCTATGAGACAGTGCTTGGTGGAGACAGAGGTGGGCGGAAAGTTCCAACATGGTTAGGAAGTTGGATCTGTTGAATTTCTCCTTTTCAGGTGCTAAAGGACAGGTCAAAGAGCATCCAATCTGGGGAGGCAGAACCCTTCCCTTAGTCTCTGGAGATTCTGGGCTCCCTGAAAAGGGAAGTTGGGTGGTTTGGGCAGAACCGGCCCCCGTAGGTCTCTGGGGCTGCTCATCCAGTGCTTGAGAACCAAAGCCCAGTTGCTTTTGGCTCATTTTCCTCCCACATTCCCCTCCCAGACACCAGTAGCCTCCCTCCCTGGAAGGAAGGGGGAGAGAAAGGCAATTTGGAGACTATCAAAGCGAGTAGCTTTCACTTTCAGGGAGCAGGCTGGGGAAGATTGCTTCCAGGTGCCTCTCGGGGCCCCTCCCAGCCCAGTGGGAGCCGACGGTGGGCCTGGAGGCAGGGGCAGCAGGCCTGGGGGCTGGGTGAGCTGCTCCCTGGCCTGGGTGTCTTTTTCCAGAGCTGTCAGGGCGGCCTGCTTCTTAACCAGGTCTCAGCTCAAAGGCCCCCTCCTCTTGGAGGCCTTCTCTCATCCCCTCAAACAAATCAGCACCTCTGGCTCTGTGGCTTCCTAGAGGAGCAGCCCTCAAACCCAGTTCAGATGGCCCCGCTCGGGCCTGACTTCTGGGGTGAGGAGTCCATGGCCGAGTGGTATGCCTACCTGGAGAACACACCTGCCCATCTGGATAACATTCAGCGTCCTGGGAATTCTGGATTCCCCATCCAAACTTCCTGAGCCTGCTTCCCCGGATCTGTCCTCCGAGGGCCAGCTCTCCTCCTTGTGTGGGCTACCTGTGGGGTAGCCCAAGGGTGGCCCTGTGGCGTGTATGGCGTGGGTGCTGGAGGGCAGGGACAGAGCTTTGATGGGTGCATACACACGCACATGAGGCCCCTCAGGATTTGGAGCAGAGACAGGGTAGGAGAGAGGGCGCATGGACGAGGACCTTCCTTCGTACTAGTGCTGGGCCCACAAATACCAGGGGTGCTCCTGGATTTCTGTCTCGTCACTCTGTTTCATTTATTCCTAGTGCCTTCCACTGTCTGACATCCATCACTCCTTGTAATTTTTTCTATCCCCTTCCCCAGCTGGAATACATACCCAGCAGGAGCTGGGGCCTTAGGTTGCATGCCTGCTTGGGAACTGGGGTCCCTTCTTCTCCTTCGCATGAGGTAGGTGTTAGTCTATAAGAAGGTCCCAGCAGGAAGGAGTTCAGTTCAGTTCAATCCAGTTCAGTCACTCAGTTGTGTCTGACTCTTTGCAACCCCATGGACTGCAGCCAGGCCTCCCTGTCCATCACCAACTCCTGGAGTTTAGCCAAACTCATGTCCATTGAGTTGGTGATTGCCATCCAACCATCTCATCCTCTGTCGTCCCCTTTTTCTCCCTCCTTCAATCTTTCCCAGCATCAGGGTCTTTTCAAATGAGTCAGCTCTTCGCATCAGGTGGCCAAAGTATTGGAGTTTCAGCTTCAACATCAGTCCTTCCAATGAACACTCAGGACTGATCACCTCTAGGATGGACTGGTTGGATCTCCTTGCAGTCCAGGGGACTCTCAATAGTCTTCTCCAACACCACAGTTCAAAAGCATCAGTGCTTTGGTGCTCAGCTTTCTTTATAGTCCAACTCCCGCATCCATACATGACTACTGGAAAAACAATAGCCTTGACTAGACGGACCTTTGTTGGCAAAATAAAGTCTCTGCTTTTTAATATGCTGTCTGTTGGTCATAACTTTCCTGAATCTTAATTCCAAATCACCCAGTTTTACAGATGTGCAAACTGAGGGAGAAGAAGGGACTTGCTCAAGGTTACCTAAGTAGTATATACGTGCACTTAGTCCCTCAGTCGTGTCTGACTCTTTGCAACCCCATGGACTGTACCCGCCAGGCTCCTCTGTCCATGGGATTCTCCAGGCAAGAATACTGGAGTGAGTTGCCATGCCCTCCTCCAGGGGGATCTTCTGGACCCAGGTTGCCTGCATTGCAAGCAGATTCTTTACCGTCTGAGACACCAGAGAAGCCCTAAGTAGTATGTGGCATGTCACAGGTGATGATGCTGACTCCTAAAAGCGTGATGTTTATTTTTTGGCCAATTGAATGAGTGACCCCACCCAGATCCAACCAGTAACGGGGGCCACCTCTAGGCAGGCAGCTCCCAAAGGGGAATGTGTTAAAAAATACAGGTTCCCTGCCCCATTTGTCTTGATGCAGGATGTCTGTCCTGGCACCAAGAAGTCTCTGCTCCCAGCATGTACCACAGTGAGAATGGGGGATGCCCAGTGTTGGGAGGGAGGGCAACCCTGGGCTTCACAGCTGTTGGTGGCAGAAAGTCCTTCCAGAATCCAGTCCCATACCTCGCTCAGTCTTTTCAGGGAGGACATGACGCTATCAGATGAGGGTGCCTGTCCCCAAGTTCCAGGTCTCAGAAGGCCCGATGCCGCCAGGAGGGCAACGAATGGGCGCGGGGAGGCGGTGGCCGCTCTCGCGCCCCCTGCTCTATCTGAGCTGTTTTTATTTTTGTCATTATTGTATCCTCTTCTGAACACTTTTTCCTCTTCTGGTCCGTACTTTCCATCTGATGCTGAGTCAAAATCGACACATTTACCTTTTTTCTGTGTGTAAGAGATGCCCTCTTGATAAAAGCCCCATCTCTCTTTTTCCTTCCCCCCAGCTGCTGCCTCACACCCAGAGGATGACCATGCTGTACAGAGAGGGCAGGGAACCTGGGTTTCTGACCCCAGCTCTGCCATGAGCGTGTCGCTACATTTTCTGCAACCTTAAAAGACAAATAGCAGCTTCTTCCCTCCCAATGATGGTGTGATGGGTGTGATCATGAAAGCAAAACTTCCTGGAGAACCGAAGATGCTGCCCGTCACAGGGATGATGCTTCAGCTTAGCAATGACCCCCCTGAACAAACACATCCGACTCAGCTCCCCATTTTGAGTGGGCATCCCCGATGTGTGGAAAAAAGTAAATACATGGATTTGACTCAGAATCGGATGAAGAATGTGGACCAGAAGAGGATGAAATAACGAAAATAAAAACAGCTCAGATGTACAGAGTGCTTACTCTGTGTCAGGCATGGTTACCAATGCTTTCCAATTCCATGAATCAGGTCCTATTAAACACCCATTTTACAGATAAGGAAGCTGAGGCACAAAGAGGCCACAGAACTAGTAGGTGACAGAGCCAGGATTTGTACCCAGGACAAGCCAGGCTGAGCAGGAGTAGCTGGGCAGGAGAGGTGGGGCCAGTGCCCTCTTCCCAATGTGGGGCTCAGAGAGGCCCTTGGGGGATTTTGCTAAATGAGTGGGAAAAGGCAGCCCTTGTCTCGGCCCCTGAATAAAGATGAGATTTGATGAGGCTGATGGTGTCCTTCAGGGTGGAATCTGGCAAAGTGGAAGTGATTCCCTGATTCCTCATGCCGGGCATAGCTGCCATGAGGGATTCCAGGATTCTCCAGGTCCCCTGTGTCACTAAGCCTTGTCTTGTTGGAGGCTGGGACTGGCCTTTTGTCTTGACTCCCTTTTCCCGTAGTGTCCCGCCTGGTTTGACATACAGTAGGTGCTCATAGAATTCTCGCTGCCCTGGGAACAGGCTCTGTGGGTAAGGGGTGCCCTTAAACGGGCACAGGGCTCCTCTGGAATCTCAGTGCTGCCGGGAGACTGTCCTCTGTCCCAGCCGCCCTGGCCTCCTGCTGGCCGGCTTGCTGCCTTCTCCCCTCTCCAGCAAGGCCCTTCCATTCCCCTACCAAGACGTCTCAACAAAGCATCCTCTCCTCTGAGTGAAAGTAGGGACCAGAGGTAGGCAGGGTGGGAAAGGGACACCCAGACAAGAGACTGTTTCTTGGACAGGTGGTGACCAGCTCATCCTTGCCTTTGAGCTTCCCCATTCCAGTGGCCTTACCAGGACTGCATCTCAGATGCTGCCTCCAAACGTCCCCAGTAGAGGCCACCTCCTCTGCTGTCCAACATCCACACGGCCTCACTCACTTCACTGGCCAGGGTAGGAAAACACTTATTTTTGTATGTTATTTTTTTTATTGTGATAAAGCATATATAAACATTTACATGTATATGCTACATATATGTAGCATTTGCCATTTTACACTATCTTAAAATATGCAGTTCAGTGTTGTTGCTGTTATTATTTAGCCTCTAAGTCGTGTCCGACTCTTTGCGACCCCATGGACTGTAGCCCACCAGGTTCCTCTGTCCGTGGGATTTCCCAAGCGAGAATACTGGAGAGGGTTGCTGTTTCCTTCTGCAGGGATCTTCCCCATCCAGGGATCGAACCCAGGTCTCCTGCATTGGCAGGTGGGTCCTTTACCACTGAGCCACCAGGGACACCGCGTACAGTTCAGTAGTAGCAGTCATGTCTACATTGTTGTGAAAGCGGTCTCTAGAACTTCGTCATCTCACAAATCAGAAACTTTATATGAAACAACAACTCCTTTTGTCCTCCTCGCCTCAGGCCCTGGCAACCCCCATTGTATTTTCTGTCTCTTGAACTTGACTGTTCTAGATGCCTCGTATAAGCAGAATCATTCAGAATCTGTCTTCTTGTGACTGGTTTATTTCACTCACGTAGTGTCCTCAAGGCTCAGCCACGTTGTGGTAGGTGTCAGAGTTTCTTCCCTTTGGAGGCTGGATGGTATTGCGCTGTGTGTAACGCCACATCTGTTCATCGGTTCATCTGCCAGTGTGCCGCTGGGTCGATTTTGCCTTTGGACTGTTGGGAACGATGCTGCTGGGATTTTGTTGTCCAGGTACACAGCACTGTGCCAGTTACTCACAGAGAACCAGGTTCTTTATGTATCTTTCTAAAAGACTATGTTTGCCTTTTACAATGGAGGAACAGTCACTTGCAGGCTTAGAGACTAAACAACAGCAACCCTGAACTGTATATTTTAAGATAGTATAAAATGGTAAAAGTAGGTCATTTGCTCCAAAGCCCACAGCAAGTAAGTGGCAGAAGCTGGCTTTGAATTCATACTGATGCCAAACCTCACACGTCACTCCTGCTTTCTGCCACCTCCTTTTCTCAAGGGCCTTTGGTTGCATCTCTTATCTGCTGGGGAGATGTCCAGGCTGCATGTGCCCACCTCTGAGGCTCGGGGCCAGTGCTTGTACAGGACAATATAGTACAGTTGTTAAGATCAAGGCTTGAATCCAGACTGTACAAGTTCAAAATTTGACTCCTAGCATTTCTTAGCTGTGTGACTTTCGCCAAATTACTTAACCTCTCTGTGCCATGGTTGATTAGTGATGCCTGCTGCAGACTCAGGATGGGGCCCATATGTCTCTCAGCTCCTTTGACAAAAGTAAAATCTCCCCTGAAACCACACCTTGCACCAGGTTCTGTCCAGATTCTTAGTCTTGGAAGCAAAAAGGTTACCTACAGAACTGCAAGCAGAGAGACCCTGAATGAAGATGGGGCAGGACTTGCTCTAGAGGGATTTGGCTTCCCTCAGAGTGGGAGTGTCTCCCCTGGCTCCCAGTCTATTTATCCTGAGGCAGTGGGCTTGGCCCCCAGGCCTCGTGGCCAGCAGCTGGGGGAGATTAGACTGCATGGGGCTCCCCTCCCCAGCCTGTCCTTTGAACCCCCTGCATACATTACTGATCCCTGGGCTGTCACTGTGGCTGGGCCACATTTCTAATGTGTTTACAAGGTTCCTCATGGTTCCTTCCTCCCCAGAGTTTCTGAGGCCTTCAGTTTACTCTGCTTCTCTGCCCGCCGCCGCCACCCCTCGCCTCCGCCCCCTCCCCCCCCGCCCCCCCCCCGCCGCAACACATTGTCAAAGCCAGTCTTCATCTGAGATCCCGGGAGAGATGGCGTGAGAGCTTCAGCTTGGTGGTGTCCTGAACCACCTCTGCTGACCCCAGGCCTCTGAGTGGAAGGGGAGATGTGCCTGGAAGCTATGGGGCCAGTGTGTGTGGGTTCGGGCACATCTCTAGGGGGATGGGAAGAGCAATTAATAGGACATCTGTGGACTCCCCTGGTGGTCCAGGGGTTAAGAATCCGCCTGCCAGCGCAGGAGACATGGGTTCGAGCCCCGGTCCGAGAAGATCCACATGCCTCAAGGCAACTAGACTGCGGACAACCACTGAGCCTCCTTCCCCTCCTCGAGCTGGTGCTCGGCCACAGGGGCGTAGCTCCCATTCCCTGCAGCTAGAAAAAGCCCATGTGCAGCAACGAGGACCCCAGATAAATTAAATTTTAAAAAATGGCATCTGTGAGTGCCGCCGTGGGCGACAAGGAGACGGCTGGAGGTTACAGGTGGGTGATGGCGTGAAGAAATGGAACCGCTGTGGTTAATGGTGAGGGGGGAGGCGTGACAGGCGACCCCATACATGTAACCATGAGTGATTGACAGAGCTGGCCCCATGGGAATTCGTGGGGATGACCTTGCACCTGGGTGATGGTGGGAGACAAGGGAGCAACTGAGAATGCGGGCTAGTGGCGGGTGGGGGACCTCAGAGGGTGTTGGGAGGGTGGCTGGGTGGCAGGCGCCCAGACTCCGGGCTGCCTGAAGCCATGGGTCGGGGGCCTCCGGCTTGTCTCTAGGGGACATTGTCCATGCCGGAAAGAGAAGAGCGAATGTGTTTTCTCTGCCTGTTAAAAGTGATTCTGAGCGAAGGGGCTCGCGTCCTGGCCGGCGTGAGCCTGACTCTGCCGTGTCAGAAGCTGATTTTTCACAGATGCTGAAAAGTTAGGAAGTGTAATTACGGGGAAATTGCACTCAGGCAAACGAGTACAAGCCAAGGGCTGCCAGGCCCCATTCCTCACCTGAGCCCCCTGATTGCGCCCGACAGCCCCACATCTGTATGTGCTTTGCAGCCGGGAGAGGAAAGAAAGCGGGAAGCAGAGAGGGTTTGGGGCGGAGAGGGGGGTTGTGTGGACCTTGGCTTACCCTGCCCATCGCTCCCCCCACCTTCCTCGGGGAGGAGCTGATGGAGGGCGAGGCTTGGGGGCGCATTCCTGGGTTCCCAGGGCCTCCTGGGGTGCCCGAGACTCCTGGGGGTGATGGAAGGAGCTGGAGGAAGACAGGAGGCAGGCTGAGGCGCTTTCCTTCCAATGTCCTCATTTCATCGGCGGGGCAGCAGAGACGGGTCACACGGGGGGTGGTCAGCAGGATGCGACCCTCCACCTCCAGACCAGCCAGGCCTCCTGTCACACGCACACCCCCTCCCCAGCTGGGAGGCACAGGACTGCCCGTGGGGCTGAGCCCACGTGTGGCAGGCAGCCCCTGCCCTCCGCCCAGCCTCTCCACAGAGCCACCCAGCTGCCTCGGCATTCCTCAGATTCCTCTCTCTCATCTTCTCACTCGGTTCCTGCCCCTTGGCACCTCCCTGCTGAGGAAGCTGGGAAGCTCCCTGTCAAGGGGTGGTGATAGTGGGGGCCCCCCAGTTCCTCCCTTGCTGCAGAGACCACTGCTCCATCCCATGCCCCACCCCCCACCCCCCACTGGCTCCTTGTGTTTTGCTTTCCAGCTCCTGGGATGGCCCCAGAGAGTGGGGCAACCCACCTTGTTCAACCCCTCTTGGGATGACTCAAGGGCACCCGGATGCTCCCAGCTCCCAGCTCCTTGCCCATCCCCCGATAGGGAACTATTCTTGCCATCAGGCACAGAGTTTGTTCCCCAGCTCCATCCTGGTAACCAGCGCCCTTCCCCTGAGCCTCCAAGGTGGGCACAGGCAGACCCTGACAGGACCAATCACCCCACCGTCCTCCTGGTCCTGGCCACTGGGTCAGGGGGTGACCAGGGGAGCCCCACAGGGGAGTCACTTTCAGCAGGAACTGGCTTCATTCCCGCTGGAGCTGAGAGGTTGGGAAGCTGTACATTTGTGAATCCGAGGTATCCCTTCTGTCCAGACGCCCATCTGCGGGGGACAGGGTGGGAGGGCAATGGAGGAGGGGAGGGGCGGGGTAGAAAATCAGCATTTTTGAACTCTGGATTCAGCCCTCTCTGCATCCCCACAGCTCCCGGTTATATTAGCCAATGATTCTCTTCTCTTTTACTCTACTCTATGAGCTTCCTAAGTGGCGCCAGATAAAGAACTTGCCTGCCAATGCAGGAGATAAAAGAGATGCTGGTTCCAATCCCTGGGTCAGAAAGATCTCCTGGAGGAGGAAATGGCAAACCACTCCGCTATTCTTGCCTGGAGAATTCCATGGACAGAGGAACTTGGCGGGTTACAGCTCATGGGGTCACAAAGGGTAAGGAACATGACTGAAGTGACCTAGCACGCAGGCACATTCTATTCTTTTCCATTCTGTTTGCTTTCAGTACCTTCAACCGGATTTCTGTCACTTGCAGTCAAGAGAGACCTGATTCATGTAGCTGCCTCGGAGCTGGAGCTTGGGTGTCCCGGGAGGTACTGATGGGTACGTTGGCAGGACTGAGGTAGGATCCGTGCCAGAGGGCATGGTGGTCACCTGTTGGCTGGGAGGGCCTTGGTGGGGCAGTGTGGCCTGGTAGAAATTTGCTAAGGAGTAAGTGGGCACAAAGGAATGATACAGCAGAACCCCAACAGAGAAGCAAACGGAGAGCTGAAGTCCAGCTGCAGCCCCAGGAGAAACGCTTATCTGGGGGAGAGAGAAATCCCCCAGTCCCCAGAGAGAAAGGACGCCTGAGGGGAGGGGCCTTCCGGGCCACGCTCAGCCCAGAAGGCGCACATTTACTGCCTAGCTGAGAGTGGACGCTGGGATGCTCCTGTGGCAGCTGTACCGGGAAGGGAAGAGCCAAGAGCAGCCCAGAGAAGGTCTGAGCAGAAGGCAGCCCAGCGTCACAGTTCCCCAGCCTGGATCTAGGCAGAAGTGGACTGGTCCGCCCAAGCGTGAGAAACACCACGGAGGAGGACGTGACCTGGGGCTGAACCCCCCCTTCCCCTTGAGTCTGGGATCTGAGGAACTGCAGTCAGAGAAACGACAAATGATGTGAGATACCGGACGTGGGCCGGCAGGCCCTGAGCAGGACCTCATGGGTTTCTGGCAGCCCCGGCTAACCGTTGCCAAACCCCGAGTGAAGAGAGATTGGGACTAACCTCAGCTATGCAGCTCTTTACTCTCAAGGAGGCTGTTGAGAATCCTTCATGTCATTTGTCAGGGAAAGTTCCATTACCCAGAGGCAGCATGGTTTGGAAGGAAGAATCAGTGTTTAGAGACAAACATTAATTGACTTGGAGTCCTGGCTCTGCCACTTTCAAGCTCAGAGACCTTGAGCAAGTCACTTGATCCCTCTGAACCTCAATTTTCTCATCGATGAAATGGGAATAATAGTATCTTCCCCATGCGGGATTAAATATCACAGATCTAAGGTGAATTAAATGAAGGCAGCATATATCAATTCCAGGCACTCCCCAAACACTCTCCTTTCCTTTTGTTTGCTGTGGTTGAAGCAAAACCCTTGAGTTATAAAAACCACCTCGGGAAGTGTTAATCCAAGGTACCGAACTAGAAAAATGTTTACATCACTCCTCAGCACTCAGCTTCAGCTGATCGAGCAAGTAGCTCCCCGCCGCTCCCCAGCCCTTACCAGCCAGTGTTCAAGGCAGAATTCTCCTTGGGAAAGCCAAGTTTACCAAAATGGCACAAGACACAACATCTTGAATAAAGTAAGATGACCTCGCTTAATTTGGAGCTCTCCAGGGTCAATTATTAGCAGCATCAGCAAGCTGTGCGATGGGCAATTTTGTGGTGGTGAGAACCCACCCTACCTTACTTCTCATTGCTCCAGTTCCTCCAATACACCTCAGCCCCAAGCATGCCACACTCTTGCTCTGCAACCTTCTATGGCTCCCTCTTCCTTTGGAAATAAATACAATTTTTTTTTTTTTAAACCTGGTATTTCATGGTACCCACTGTCTGATCTCAGCCTACCTTCGAGCCTTATCTCCTGCTACTCTGCTTCTTACCCCTTATCCCCTAGTCCAGCTGAACTTCTCTTTTCCAGTCACACCCTGTGCTTTCCAGCCTCTATGGCTTTGCTCACCTTGTGCCTGCTGCCGGGTTTGCCCTTTTCCCCTCAGCCTTTGGAAATACGATTCCTTCTTCACAGCATCCAGCGAATTCCATCTCCTTTCTGATGTTCCTCTCTTACCCGGAATCAGATGTGATCCTTTCCACCTCCTTTACACATTGCATCTCATCTTGTGAAACTCAGCTTCCATAGTATGGAAACATTCCTGCCCCAAGAAGGACTGATCTCTTCCACTCGGGGTCTGCAACAGCTGTTCTCATTAAGTGGCTAGGATGAATTGTTCAAGTGCCTGCATCCTCTGTCAGGCCACAGAGAGGAGGACGCCTGGCCTTGCCCGTACACCTCTGCGCCCTTGCTTATGGATTCCAACATGCTCAACCACAGGACACTGGCTAGTCCCATTCTCTGCATATATCTAACATGCCCGGAAATAACAACCTGAGATTTGCTCTAAGCATAAAGTCAAGTCCACCCCTCTGCTCCCGGCAGCCAGGGGCCTTCATGTTCTGTTTCCCCTTCGTGCTGTCAAAACTCCTCTGCCATCAAGCAGTTAGACCCTGGGTAAGTCACCTCCCCATCTGAGCCTTGATTTCCTCCACAGGAAGATGGAGTTTGGCCAGAATCATCCTTAACATCGCGCTCAGGCTAACAATTCTCCTGGCAGACTCTTGTGGAGGGAAAGCAAAGCACATGACAGATATATAGTTAATAATATTATAGTTAAAATATTTGATAATACTTGAAAGTCGTTAAGAGAGTAGATTATAAATGTCCTCTCCACAGAAAAGAAATGGCAGTTGTGTGATGGAATGGAGGTGTTGGTTAAGGCTACGGCAGTCATCACTTTGCAATATGTTGGTGTATCAAACCAACACAATATCCACCTTACGCTTACACCATGTTGGGACTTCCCCAGTGGCCCAGTGGCTAAGACTCCACGCTCCCAATGCCAGGGGCCGGGGTTTGATCCCTGGATGGGGAACTAGATCCCATATGCTGCAGCTGTGGGTTCACGTGTCTCAACTAAAGAGCCCACGTGCTGCCACTAAGACCTAGTGCGGCTAAATAAATGAATGCTTTTAAAATTATACAATGTTATAAGGGTTTCCCAGGTGGCACCAGTGGTGAAGAGTCCACCTGCCAACGCAGGAGACACAAGAGACACAGGTTCGATCCGTGGGTTGGGAAGATGCCCTGGAGGAGGGCATGGCCGCCCACTCCAGTGTGCTTGCCTGGAAAATTCCATGGACTGAGGAACCTCGCAGGCTATAGCGCATGGGGTCGCAAAGAGTCAGACACGAGTGAAGCGACTTAGCACGCACACATGCATACAATGTTATATGTCAATCATATCCCAAGAAATCTAGGAAAAACAATGTTGGATAAATGCCTCGATGGTGGAGTTCTAAGCGCCCCGACAGACATTTGAAGCAGACAAGGGTAACCAGGTTGGTGAAGGTATGGACAATGTTGGTAAGATTTATCTTTATCATTTATCGGGTATTACTGTGTGCGAGGCACTTCGTGTAAGCCATCTTGAATCCTTCCAGTAAATCTTTCAGGGAATATTAAAACTCACTTTATAGATGAGGAAACTGAGGTTCAGAGAGGTGATGTGACCTTCTCATTATTCCACCAAGCGGCCAAGGCAGAACTTGGAGCCAGGCCCACTGGGCTCCCTCCCAGACTCCTCTGGCACATTTCAGGCAGGCCCAAGTGGCCAGAGCAGGCCCTGCCTGCCCCCCCTCCTGCCCTCTGCGGCTGTTTCGTATCCTGCCGGATTCCTGACGTGTCAGGCCTCATTAGGGCCTGTGGCCCCAGCAAGCGCGGAGAGGCAGTTGACAGGTATACAGTCTGACCGCGGCTCTCTTCAAATTATCAAGCTGTCTTCAGGCAGGAACATGCCGGGAAGCTGGGCAGAGGCCCCTGGCTTGGCTGAATAATCTGATGCACATTAAAAACATCTTTTGGACGCCTTTTCCCTGCTCATTCTCACTCTCCCAGCTTCTCTGTTCCTCCATCCAACAAAAGCTGATGGAGTGAGCTGCCAGGGCAAGCTCTCCAGCCCAAGCAGGGTCTTGTTGATTGGATGGCCACCCAGGAACAGCTGACATTCTTGGTGTTCGGCTGGCATCTGGGCGAGAGTGCCTGTGACATCTGGCCACACCCAAGCGACTTATGACAGGGAGCAGAAGCGCTGCCTCCTTCTCCAGTTGCCGGGAAGGGTTGCAATTTTACCGCAGGCTTCAGTAAAAAGCCCAGACTAATACTAATCATGAGTGGCATTGGATGAGTGCTTGATTTGGCGGCCAAACCTCTTTTTGAGTTCAGGGTGTTCCCCACCCCATGAGTCAGGGCTGGAGGAGGACGGCCCGCCTTCTACCTAGACCCTGAGAAAGCCAGAGCCTTGCTTTCCCAGGGGCCCTTGCCACCAGGAAGTGGGCACGTGACCAGAGCCAGCCAATCTGATGTTCCTGCCCAGCACTAATTCAGCCCGGGAGCAGAGGAGGGTCTGCTGCACTGTTCTGGGGCGGCCGGGCCACAGGCAGCGGGCGTCTGGTGCACAGGGCTGGGGGTGATACTGGGAAAGCTTCACTGGGTGAGTTCCATACTCTAGTTTGGACTGTGGTTCTGCCTGCTAGTTCTGCCCTGTTTTGGCATTTTCTGACCCTAGATTTCCAGCCCTCCAGATGAAGCTTCTGCTTAAAGTGGCACCAGGGCAACTTCTGTTGTTTTCATTACGGTTCTCTGGATAGAACTCGCACGATGGCTGGTTTAATTCTTACAACAACCCTTGAGATAGCTCTACTTATTTCGTCCCATTTTAAACATGAGGAAAGTGAGTGAGGCACAGAGTGACTCAGTAACATGGGCCAGACCCTGAGAAAAAGCAGGCTGTGGACGCAAACCCAGGCATGAGAGCCTGGGCTGTCAGACTTGGGGAAAGAGCCTATAGTAGGCCGAATGATGGCACCCAAAGTGTGGGATATAATTAGGTTAAGGATCTTGATGTGAGGGGATTATCCTGGATTATCTGAATGGGCCTATTGTAATTACATGAGTCCTATAAGAGAGAAGTCACTCAGTTGTGTCTGACTCTTTTCAACCCCATGGACTGTAGCCTTCCTAGCTCCTCCGTCCATGGAATTCTCCAGGCAACAATACTGGAGTGGCTAGCCACTCTCTTCTCCAGGGGATCTTCCTGACCTAGGGATCGAACCTGGGTCTCCGGCAGGAGATTCTTTACCATCTGTAAACAGATTCTTTACATTCTGAGCCAAAAAGAACCAAGGACAGAGCAAAGGTCAGAGACGAGAGAAGCTGCCACATGGCTGGTCTGAGGATGGAGGGAGGGGCCACGAGCTCAGGCATGCAGGCATCCTCCAGAAACTGGCAAAGCCAAGGATACAGATTTCTCCCCAGAAGGAACCCACCCTCCCAACAACTTCTTTCTAACCTAGTGAGACTAATTTTGGACTTTTGACCTCCAAAACTGTATACAGATTTATGTTGTTTTAAGACACTAAATTTGTGGTAATTTGTTATGGTAGCAGTAGGAAGCTCCCCAGAGCTATAAAAATGTTTACACCATTTGTAATTTCTGTTGAAGGTAGGCTATTGAGAAGATGGAGCTCTGTGAGAAGTGACCCTGGAACCCCAGGGCCCAGCAGAGTACCTGGTTCAGGGCTGCTGTTCAGGTTATCTAAACAGTGGAACTATGGTTCCTGCTTGACCTTGCTTGTAAAGTTCCTCATTCAGGCCCTCTGTGCAAGAGACAGATTTGAGAAATCTGTGCCTTGGCCAAATTTTTGTTTCTTCTTATATTGTTCCCATGAAAGTGAAAGAGGAGAGTGAAAAAGTTGGCTTGAAACTCAACATTCAGAAAACTAAGATCATGGCACCCGGTCCCATCACTTCATGGCAAATAGATGGGGAAGCAGTGGAAACAGTGTCAGACTTTATTTTGGGGGGCTCCAAAATCACTGCAGATGGTAGCAGTAGCCATGAAATTAAAACACACTTGCTCCTTGGAAGAAAAGTTAGACCAACCTAGACAGCATATTAAAAAGCAGAGACATTACTTTGCCAACAAAGGTCTGTCTAGTCAAAGCTATGGTTTTTCCAGTAGTCATGTATGGATGTGAGAGTTGGACTATAAAGAAAGCTGAGTACCAAAGAATTGATGCTTCTGAACTGTGGTGTTGGAGAAGACTCTTGAGAGTCCCTTGAACTGCAAAGAGATCCAACCAGTCCATCCTAAAGGAAATCAGTCCTGAATACTCATTGGAAAGACTGATGTTGAAGCTGAAACTCCAATAATTTGTCCACCTGATGCGAAGAGTCAATCATTTGAAAAGACCCTGATGCTGGGAAAGATTGAAGGCAGGAGGAGAAGGCAAGGGCAGAGAATGAAATGGTTGGTTAGCATCACTGTCTCGATGGACATGAGTTTGAGTAGGCTGCGGGAGTTGGTGAGGGACAGGGAACCCTGGCGTGTTGCAGTCCATGGGGCCACAAAGAGTTGGATATGACTGAGTGACTGAACTGAACTGATATTGTTCCCATGAGGTCATGGTTGGTGGGAGTGTGTCCTGGAATAGCTAACGCAGTGAATGCTTTTCATGGGTTCATTCCCTTTGTCTTATTTCTGGGAAATAGCATGGGCTTCAGGCAAATGTTACAAAATCCAGGAGGTTCTCCCATCCCTGTCATGCTCAGAAGCTCCAGTGCTTAGAGCTGTGCCCTGACAAACTCCTGTTCATCCTTCAAAACTAAGCTGACTAAATGCCACATGATATCCTGGATTGGATGCTGGACTGAAAAAGCTGCTGAAATTCCAACAGAGATTGTACTTTCAGTTCAGTTCAGTCGCTCAGTCGTGTCCGACTCTTTGCAACCCCATGAATCGCAGCATGCCAGGCCTCCCTGTTCATCACCATCTCCCAGAGTTCATTCAGACTCACGTCCATCGAGTCCGTGATGCCATCCAGCCATCTCATCCTCGGTTGTCCCCTTCTCCTCCTGCCCCCAATCCCTCCCAGCATCAGAGTCTTTTCCAGTCAGTCAACTCTTCACATGAGGTGGCCAAAGTGCTGGAGTTTCAGCTTTAGCATCATTCCTTCCAAAGAAATCCCAGGCTGATCTCCTTGAGAATGGACTGGTTGGGTCTCCTTGCAGTCCAAGGGACTCTCAAGAGTCTTCTCCAACACCACAGTTCAAAAGCATCAATTCTTCGGCGCTCAGCCTTCTTCACAGTCCAACTCTCACATCCATACATGACCACAGGAAAAACCATAGCCTTGACTAGACGGACCTTAGTTGGCAAAGTAATGTCTCTGCTTTTGAATATGCTCTCTAGGTTGGTCATAACTTTTCTTCCAAGGAGTAAGCGTCTTTTAATTTCATGGCTGCAGTCACCATCTGCAGTGATTCTGGAGCCCCAAAAAATAAAGTCTGACACTGTTTCTACTGTTTCCCCATCTATTTCCCATGAAGTGATGGGACCGGATGCCATGATCTTCATTTTCTGAATGTTGAGCTTTAGGTCAACATTTTTGCTCTCCTCTTTCACTTTCATCAAGAGGCTTTTTAGCTTCTCTTCACTTTCTGCCATAAGGGTGGTGTCATTAGTTAATAGTTAGTTGCTCAGTCGGGTCTGACTCTTTGCAGCCCCATGGACTGTGGCCCTCCAGGCTTCTGTGTCCGTGGGATTCTCTGGGAAAGAATACTGGAGTGGGTTGTTATTTCCTTCTCCAGGGATCTTCCTGACACAGGGATTGAACCTGGGTCTCCCACATTGCAGGCAGATTTTTTTTTTTTTTTTTACCACCTGAGCCACCAGTTTCACAGAATGGTACCAATATTCATCTCTTAGTTTTGACACAAAGCAGCTTGGTTATGTAAGATGTTAACCTTAGGGAAAGCTGGGGGTAGAATATATGGGAACTTTCTGTACTACTTTTGCAAATTTTCTATAAATCTAAAATTATTCTGTAATAAAACATTTATTTAAAAAGAAAACTATCTTGGTCCAGGCATGGCCAAGAGTAGAAGGTCACAGAGAACAGACTTCCGGACATGGTGAGGGGGAAGCGGGGAGAAGGAGAGGGTGGGATGAGCGGAGAGAGTAACATGGAAGCACATACTCTCAGTTCAGTTCAGTTCAGTTCAGTTCAGTTGCTCAGTTGTGTCTGACTCTTTTGAAATAGATAGCCAGCGGGAATTTGCTGTATGACTCAGAAAGCTCCCACTGGGGCTGTGTGACCGCCTAGGGCAGTGGGATGGGGCGGGAGGTGGAGGGAGGTTCAAGAGGGAGGGGGCATAGGTATAACTATGGCTGATTCGTGCTGATGTTTAGCAGAAATCAACACAATAGTGTAAAAAATAAATATAAAAAAAAGAAACAAAAACAGAGTGGAAGCCTCTGCGGCCAGGCAGAATCCCTGCCACGTACACCTGCGTGCCCTGTTCTCGCCCCTGTTGCGGCTGAGACGTGTCGATCTTTCTCCTGGAAGCTCGTGAGGGCAGGCGCTGCGTCTTCTGCGACCGTCACAGAGCATTTACAGCGTGCCTGCCACTGTGCTAACTGTTCCACGAACTTTCCATGTATGAACTCCTTTAGCCCTTACCGCAGGCTTGGAGGCAGGTACTATTGCTATCCTCGTGTGATGGGGATACAGATGGACATATTGAGGCATAGAGAGGTCAAATAACCAAAGTCCCACAGCTGGCGGGCAGCAGGGCCAGGACCAGGATTTGAAGCTCCCATAGGACACTCCCAAAATCCACATCGTGCACCCTCTGCCATGGGAAGCCGTATAGTTTCGGGGCTGAGCAGACCTTTGGCATCAGGTTAAGCATCCCAGCTCACCACTCACCAGCTGTGTGACCCTAGACAAGTGGCTCAACCTCTGAGTTCAGTTCCCTCATCTGTGAAATGATGAGAAGATAAAAACGGCCTCCCAAGGAATACATGAGTCGTGCAGAGCGCTTTGCCTGGTGCCAGACACATAGCAGCTGTGATGATGATGGTAAACGGTAACCATGGGCACGATGATAAAGGTGGTAAATGGTAACCATGGAGACGACAGGATGAGTATGGTGATGATAGTGAGGATGATTTCATGCTTGCTGACTGAGCGAACATTGCAGGAGCAAAGGGGGGACTATTCTCAGCTTCTGGAAAAGTCAAGACACAATAGACTGGGTGTTGGAGGAAGAGTAGATGCCGGCAACAACTATTGATCCAGAGGCCAGAGCAGAGAGAGTGAGGGGGAGGTCAATTGCCAGGGAGCAGCCAGCAGAAAGCAAAGGATGAGAACACAGTCCCAACCCTGGACCAGACGCACGTGCCTCTGGCTCTGCCAGCGGGCGAATGTGTGCACCACGACCTCCTGGGCTGCTCCAGCCTGCGAAAAAGCGAGGAGACCAGGCCTCGTGCCCAGGCAGCCTTGCTGCTCCCCTTGTGAGAAGGGGCTCGGTCTATTGTTTGCTCCACAACCAGAAGCGGGCTCTCGTCCCTGCCTGAGCAGGAAGCTTCTCTTGGCGGGAGGAGGAAGTGCCAAGGGACCCTGGAGAGGAACCTCTGAGACTGCATGCTCCGGGGTCCTGCTCCTGTGCCTGCCAGAGCCCAGGTGGGCGTGGGGGCTAAGAAAGCCCTCGTCACCCAGAGAGCAGGGCTCAGAAGACAGGCGCCCGCTGGAGAGGTGGTGGCGGTCAGCACCAAGGAGAAGAGCATTCCAGGGCACAAGGATAGGCTGACCACGAGGCAGGGAGGCGCTGTCTCTGCAACCTCGCCTTCCTCCCTGGAACAGAAGAGGCCACATGTTGGGAGGCCCCAAGGTTTCCTGGAACTGTGAGGCGCAGGGACCACTTTCCAGGTGGGCCAGTTTCCCCCAAGGATTCCCAGAGCCCTGGGCACAGGGTGGGCACCCTCACAGAAAGGGTCCCATCTGTGCTCGCCCCCTTTCTGTAAGGACACCCTCCCCCACAGCTGATGTCCTAATGAGAGGGCGCCCCTCCTGCCATCACCCGGCAGAAGGTGGTCCATGCTTTTATTGCTTGTGTGAGACCCTCCGTGAGACAGTGTTGGCAGAGCCTGGATCCCACCACAAGCACAGAAAGCGTATGCAGACTTCAGCCTACCCCTGTTCACGCACCCTTGTGCGTTTAATTGTTCACCTCTTAAACAGCGGTTGAGTGCCTTTGTGCCAGGCCCTGTTCGAGGAGCAGGGGCGTGGGGGAGGGGTGGAATGGCAAACAAGTCCCTGTTTTGGGCCTAGCGCCAGGGCAGGACATGACTACAAAGGAGGAAAGGGATAGTGAACCGCAGATTCTTTCGGATGCAAAGACCCCGAGTGTGGCTAGGAGATGCAGATGTCCGGATCTGGGTGCATCGAGCAGCTGCTTCAGTCTGGCAGTCAGGGAGGCTTCTCAGAGGAGGTAACTTTGGAGTGGGTCCCTCAGAGGTGAGAAGCAACCAACCATGCAAAGATCCGGGTGGAGAGGATTTTGAGTAGGAAACGAAGCAATACATCAAGCTGGAAAAAACCCACCTAAGGAAGGGGAAGAGCGGTCGAAACAGAGCAGGAGCAGGGGGAGCTGGGGGGAGAGTGGAGGCTGGGTGTGCAGACGCGGGGCCTTATAAATCAGGGGAAGATATCTGGGCTGAATTCTAAGGGAAATGGGAAGCCATCGGAGAGCTGTAGACAGAGGTGTGGTGTTGATCTGGCTGTTGTCAAAGACCGCTCTAGGAGGGTGAGGAAAGTGGATGGTAGAGGTGCAGAGGGAGGAAGCGGGGAGACCTAGCAGGTCTGTATCAGTTGCAGCCAGACAGGGTGATGGCTCAGACTAGGGAGGGAGGGCAGTGGACAGAATGAGGCTCTACAGTGTTCTGGAAGGTTGAGCTGATGGGAACTGATGATGGAGTAGATGAGCAGTGATAGAAAGCAGAGGATTAAGATTAGACAGGAAGCTTCTGTCGTCCGGAGGAAAAAGAGCCGAGGGACACTGGAGAGGAGCCCCCAATACCACATGCTCCAAGTTCCTCCTCCAGCACCTGCCAGAGGCCAGGTGGGCGTGGGGCTTGAGGCTTGAGTTGGTGCTTGAATTGATGGCTGGGTGACAAAGGACATTTGCTGTGTGGAGAACAGGTTATGGGGTGGGGAGTGGGTGTCGGGTCAAGAGAGCAGCACTTTGCACAGGAGGCTGAATTTCCAGGGGTTTGGGCTGAACTGGGGTTTTTATGGGGTGTTTGGGAAAGCGGTTCAGGACTATGGAGCTGCCACAGTGTGTGGGAGATTGTGGGAGCAATCAGATCTCAATGAAAACACAGCAACTCCTGTTTAATCTATTTTCTGGATTAAAAATTTTTACAGATTCAGGAAAAAAAAAACCCTTCATTATAGCATTGTTCATAGTAGCCAAAAGGTAGAAATAATTCAAGTGCTCATCAATAACAGATGAATGGAAAAACAGAATGTGGTGTGTACATACAGTGGAATATTTTTCAGCCATAAAAAGGAATGAAACTATGACACATATTACAACATAGATGGACCACGGAAATGTTATACTAAGTAAATACCTCAGATACAGAAGGACAAATATTGTATGATTCGATTTACATGAAGTACCTAGCATAGGCAAACTCATAGAGACACAAAATAGAATAGATGTTACCAGGTACTGGAAAGAGGTAAGAAGAGGGAATTTTTGCTTAATGGGTCCAGAGTTTGAGCAAACTCAGGGAGATAGTAATAGACAGAGAAGCTTGGCGTGCTGCAGTTCATGGGGTCACAAAGCTGGACATGACCGAGCGAATGAACCAAGTTTTTTTTTAAGATAAAAACGATTTGGAAACGGGTAATGGTGATGGTTACACTTGATCCTCTGTGTACCTGGGTCCTGTACTGTGCTTAGTCACTCAGTCACGTCCAGCTCTTTGTGTCCTTATGAACTGTAGCCCACCAGGCTCCTCTGTCCATGGGGATTCTCCAGGCAAGAATACAGGTGTGGGTTGCCATGCCCTTCTCCGGGGGATTTTCCCAATCCAGGGATCAAACCCAGGTCTCCCACACTGCAGGCAGATTCTTTACTATCTGAGCTACCTGGATCCAGGTCCTGGCAGATTTGCATTCCAGGAAGGGTGCCCTTGGGTAGAGATTCACCCAAATTTACCTGTCTCCACCCACCTGCAGGATGTCTTCATCTGATGCTCCAGGTTGCCTTATCTCAGTCTGCTCAGGATGCCATAACAGAGCATCATAGTCTGGGTGGTTTAAACAACAGACACTTATTTCTTACAGTGCTGGAAGCCGAAAAGACCAAGATCAAGGTACTGGTCAGTTTGGTTCTTGATAAGAGCTCTGTTTTTGGCTTGCAGACCTTCTCACCGTGTCTTCACATAGGGGAAATGGGTGCTGGCAGAAAGGGAACACTCTAGTCTCCTCCTGTAAGGACACTAATCCCATCCGATCAGGGCTCCACCCTTGGAACCTCATTTAACCTTAATTACTTCCTTAGTCCAAACATAGACTCCCTGGGAGTTGAGCCTTCAACATATGAGTGAACTATTGGGGTGAAGGGATCACAAGTCAGTCCATAGCAGGCTTTAACTAGAGTGTGGCCCGATCCAGTCTACACTCCTGCCCGCAAATCAGCATCTCCTCCTCACTTCTCCTCTCCACTGGTGGCAGCTCTGTGCTCCGAGTCATTCGGTGGCCCATCCTCCTTCTCCCCGCCCATGACCCATCTGTCATCTGCTGTCACAGAGGTCTTTCCGAAACACCAAAGGGGCCATAGCATCCCTTCTCTAGCCCCATCAGGTATGCTCAAAAACCCACAGTGGCTCTCCACTGCCATTTAGATAACAGTTAAACCATTCACCCTGGTATTCAAGTTCATCCTACGGGACTGTCCAAACCTGTCCTTCCCTGTTCTCTAGTCTAACTGTTATTCTTTTCCACTCTTACGGGGGAATTGGGCCTCCCTGGTGGCTCAGATGGTAAAGAATCTGCCTATAATGCAGGAGACTGAGGTTCAATCCCTGGGTCAGGAAGATCCCCTAGAGAAGGGAATAGCCACCCACTGCAGTTTTCTTGCCTGGAGAATTCCACAGACAGAGGAGCCTGGTGGGCTACAGTCCACAGGGTCACAAAGAGTCAGACACAGCTGAGTGACTACCACTTTCAGTTAAGGGGGAATTAATCAGCCTGTATATCTGGAAAGTCTAGGCTTGGAGAAGATTTCAGAAATAAAAATATCAGGACTCGGTTGCTTTTCGCCATTCAACCCTTCAGGTCTCTAGGGCTTCCTTTACTCCTTCCTATTACAGACGGAGTCCTTCCATGCAGTGGGGGAAGAAAGAGAACCTGGTCACGGGCAGCTGCAGGCTCCCACCATCCCAGTGTAATGGTCCCGTGGGAGTGAGAGCATCTGCCTACCAGCCTAGGGAATGATTCTGATTGGCCAGGTTTGGACCATGTGCCATCCCAGGTCAGTCACTGAGACCAGAAGAATAGGGCGTGAGATTGGCCAGGCAAGGATCACATCACCACGTGGTGGGCTGGAAACATGGGCTGTCATGATTGGCACCTTGCCGGTGATGGAGCAGGGGAAAGGCAGCTTCCCAAAAAGGTGTGTGGCAGACAAAAACGATAGCCCATCATACCGCTTATTTATTATACCGCTTCTCCTTATTACAGAACTGTTTGTATTTGATTCCCTTTGTCTGTGTCTATGTGCATCTCACATGCCACATTTAAACTCCCTGGGGACAAGGGTATGGGGCTTTTTTTTTTTTTACTGCCTAAAGCTCCACACCTGGCATAGGGTTTGATCCATAAATTTTCAATAAATGCTACTAGCTGTGCAAAGCGGAGAAGGCAATGGCAATCCATGCCAGTACTCTTGCCTGGAAAATCCCATGGACAGAGGAGCCTGGTAGGCTGCAGTCCATGAGGTCGCTAAGAGTCAGATACGACTGAGCGTCTTCACTTTCACTTTTCACTTTCATGCATTGAAGAAGGAAATGGCAACCCATTCCAGTGTTCTTGCCTGGAGAATCCCAGGGACGGGGGAGCCTCGTGGGCTGCCATCTATGGGGCCGCACAGAGTTGGACATGATGAAGCGATTTAGCAGCAGCAGCTGTGCAGAGTGTCCTCTTCCCCCTATGCTGACCTTTCAAATGGTCTTCAGTGAGGGAGAGGAGATGAGCAGACTGTACCCTTCAAATGGGATCGCCTGGTTCCCTAGGGGTTCTGGACGCCTCCCCAGGGACCCCACTGGGAAGAACAGTGCATCATCAGGCTTCTATATCGTCCCATCCCTGGTTTTCTCTCTTCCGTATAAATTGAGATTTCTTACAGAAAATTTTGTCGTTCAGTCGCTCAGTCGTGTCCAACTCTTCCCATGAGCTGCAGCATGCCAGGCTTCCCTGTTTCATAAAACTTAAAAAAAAAAAGTTTGAAAACCACTGTTCTGGAGAAGGAGACAGATAGGCTATTGGTTCTTTGAGCTGCCCCTCCTTGAAGGATTCTGTGGTCAAATGAACATGGGAAACTTAATTCACTTTAGCCCCTTCCTGGGGAAAAAATAATGCACATTAACTTATTAAACGTGCTGAGAAGTCCTTCTAGAAAGAATGTGTTTTTTTGGACTTGTTTAACTGGTTAATCCCCAAGATGACGCGAGTATAAATTATACTGTCTGCTAGCACCATTAACACCCTGCAGAACCAGGGTCCCATAGAATACAAACTGGAAACTCCTGGCCTGGGGATCTCTAAGGTCGCTTCTGAGCTTGCTGTTCTTGAATCCCTGTGAGAAGTGGCTGATAGACCTGAGGCAAAGAGACTGAATCTTTTCTGAGAGATCTGTCATCGGACGAGGTAGCTACTTTGCATGATGGATCCCCCCACGGGAAGCCTGCCTTAAACACTGAGCTCTCTTAACTCACTGGTGAAGGTATCACATGGATCAGATTTTTTTTTTTAACATCATTTTAGAAACAAGTGTCCAAAGTTTTAAAAAGACATACCTCCTTTGCGCCAGTAATTCTATTCTTCAAACTATCTGAAGAAAACAGTGGCACAGATGCACAGAGATGTAAGTATGGACAGGGACATTCACCAGTTACTGCTTATTATCTTGAAAGCTAAAGACTATTTGGAGATCCAGCTTTAAGGCCTGGTAAGAAAACTTCAGGGCATCCATGGAAGCCAGCAGCCACTAAACACGGTATGATAAGGTAAGGGAGACACAGTATGAACATGAGGTGGGATATGAACCCGTTTAAATAAAAATATCTGTATTAGTGCTTCTCAAACTAGCCATGCTGAAGGACTGCTTTGCAATTTTCAAACTGCTGCAAGTCAATAGTTTGTAAAACACAATATATAAAAACGCGGTGTCCGTGTCAAATTGCTCTGGGAGTTTTCTAAATGCTTACTCTTGTTTTCCACACTCATCTCTTTAGGCACCAAGAACAAACAGTTCCCAGGCTACACTTTAAATCGCCCTGTTTTATATCTTATATAAAAGTCTGAGAGGAAAGGCAACACTAGGTCAAGAGTGATTTTTTTTCTCTAAACAGTTGAGTTTGGAGTGGTCATTCTTTTTCTTTCTTTCTTTCTTTTTTTTTTTTTTTTAGAAATTTGTATTTTGGCTTTGCTACAAGGAAAAGCTCATTTCTCGAGTAATAAAGAAGTGTCCAAGGTGGGGCTGGATGAGCATTTAAGAAGGAGGCTGTACAGGCTGTCTGGCGTGGGGTGGGCAGCGGGGAGGGGATGGCCATGGCGCCTTTCAGAACCCAGATGAGACCTGTGGCTGCCTTTGAAGCAGGAAAACGTTTGTGAGTCAGCAGCTTCCTTCAGGCAGAGTAGGGAAGCAGCAGGGGAATTCAGTCCTCTTCTGAGTCTGGAACATCGTCCCTGTTCCTCATCTGGGCTGTGCCCAGCACTCCATCCGCCCTGGACACTGAACTCTCCGGCCGTCCTGCCAACCTCTCCCCAGCCTCGCCAGTGGGAACACAGAGCATCGCGGACCTCACCTGCCCGGCGCAGCCCCGCCCCGCCCGCGCTGAGCCGCCAGACATCACGTCAGGGCGTCCCAACCGGGAGGCTGAGCCGCATGGAGCCCAGGCCCCTGCCAAGGCCCCGGGGCTAAGTCTGCTGGCTCCTGGGCTCCTCCGGGGAGTTTTCCCAGGGACCTCCACCCTGCCAGCCCGCCCGCCAGCGGCGGAGGGAGGGTGGGCAGGAGCCCCGCAGTGTGGTTAGCCTGGCAGGGGGAGGGGGTGGAAAGAGCCTTCTCCGCTCGCTGCCATTCCTGCGGGATGGAGGCAGCGCTGTCCCCCAGGACAGGAGTCTGGCTTTGTTGTTGCTGTTTCCTCAAGAGAAGAAAGGGTAGAGATGAGCTTCCAGACGCCAAGAATGGGGAAGAATGTGAACCCCTGCTGGGATGACAGGCCCCCGCCTCCGTGGTACCCAGACCCAGTGGATGCCTGGGGGCGGCGGGACCAACCGCAACAAACGCAGCTGGCTCCCCAGAGCCACCACTCGCTCTGGACTCCAGAGGGAGGGTGGGGTGACTTGGGGTGACTGCAGATGTCTTGTGCCTCCCCAAGGGCAAATCATGCTGGTCAGGGGACAGATCTAAGGATTCAGACTGTTCCAGAGTTTCCCCCGACCCAACGAGACAGGTGTTAGTGTTATCCAGTTTTACAAATGAGGCAACCGAGGCTCAAAGCCATAAAGTGGCTGAACTGCCTAAAGCCACAGAGTTGGGAAGTGGCAGAACTTGGACTCAAGCCAGGTTAACTCTAAGGCATCTGCCCAGGCATTCTGTCTCCTAAGATGGTTAAAAAAAAAGTGTGGTCTAATTCTGGCTTGTACCCTCTCCTCCCTCCAGACAACCTCACTGCATCTAGAGCTCCTAAGGCGTGGTGTGTAGATTCTGCTTCTTAGTAGCCTCCATCCCCGTTGGAAGGTGCCGAGAAGCCAGTCACTGTCAATTTGCTCACTGCAATGACTCAGGAAGATTTCATCCCAGAAAGATGAATATTTTCAGAGTAGACTCTGGGAAATCCAAATCAAGGCCCAAAGGAATGAATATCTAATGGTGGAATTTCAAACACTGTGGCGCATCTTTGACTGTGGAGTCCTTCCTGGGGCTCTTCAAGTTCTCCTCTACCCTGTGTATAGCCAGCCATGCCCCACATGCTATTGCAGAAGACCTAGATTCTCACCTGAGTTCTGACCCCCATTAACTGTGTGACACTGGAAAATCACCTACCCTCTCTGAGCCTTAAGAAACTGAGGAGGGTGGAGCAGAAAGTGACTCAGGGCCCACTTGTATCAGACTCACTCGTGAATGATGTGATAATTGTAGGTTCTTACGCATGCCCCCCTCCCCCAGCTCTAACGGATGAGCCCTTCTGGAGGGTAGAACCAGGAATCTGCCTTTTGCATAGATTTCCCAGGTGATTCTGACAGGCAGTAGAGTTGGACAAGCACTGACAAGAAGATGTCTAAGGTCAGTTACAGGCTCTATATGTGATCCTAAGGTTGATGAACAGTATCTTTCTCTCTGCCTCCCTGCTCCCACTCCCACCCAGATATTCTATGCCAAGGAGAAGCTGCTGGGGACGACCTGACATGCATGCTGCTGGAGCTTAACCTGCAGCTGCAGCCGAACAGCCATGGGTGAAGGGCTGAGGCCTGGGTAGAGCCAGAGCTCTGTCCTGGGGACTGCAGGCTGGATCTTCACTCCAGGGTCGGCCTGGCCCGGCCCCAAGTCCAGAAGTCCACGTGGGCTGGAGCCTGGGTGTGGCCATTGCTTCAGCCCGCATTGTCCTGGGCTGCTCCAGATCCCCACCCTCATGCCACAGCTCTCTGGTCAGGGACTCCTGCCATTCCAGGCGCTGGAGGACTTGCCAGGGGCCTGGATCTGTCTGCCCACATTAAAGCCCTGCTGAGTCAACCTAGATAGCATATTCAAAAGCAGAGACATTACTTTGCCAACAAAGGTCCATCTAGTCAAGGCTATGGTTTTTCCTGTGGTCATGTATGGATGTGAGAGTTGGACTGTGAAGAAAGCTGAGCGCCATAGAATTGATGCTTTTGAACTGTGGTGTTGGAGAAGACTCTTGAGAGTCCCTTGGACTGCAAGGAGATCCAACCAGTCCATTCTCAAGGAGATCAGCCCTGGGATTTCTTTGGAAAGAATGATGCTAAAGCTGAAACTCCAGTACTTTGGCCACATCATGCAAAGAGTTGACTCTTTGGAGAAGACTCTGAAGCTGGGAGAGATTGGGGGCAGGAGGAGAAGGGGGCGACAGAGGATGAGATGGCTGGATGGCATCACCGACTTGATGGACATGAGTTTGTGTGAACTCCGGGAGATGGTGATGGACAGGGAGGCCTGGCGTGCTGAGATTCACGTGGTCGCAGAGTCAGACATGACTGAGCGACTGAACTGAACTGAGTCAACCTGGTCCTCCTTCAGAGGTGCTTCTGGATAATGTCAGAGTCAAGGGCCAGGTGTGGGGTTGGGAGCCAGTTCAGGGTGAGATGCTGTGCTGGGTCATCCCATCTGACCCAAACTTGGGAAAATGAGTAGAATTTGACAATGCTGGCTGAGTTACTAAAATAACCAAGAATTCAGATCAAATCCTTTGAAAGATCATCAACAACAGTCAAGTGAAAAAATTTTTTAATAGGATTTGTAGAACTATCACATCTTTGCAAATACATGTACTTTAATGAGTGTTTATGTGTGAATCTATGTCTATTTCCGTATGGACCCAGAGATGGGCCAAACTTTACAGATTCAGAACATGGTCTTCCACAAACTGTCCTCTCATCAGCCGCCGGGGCTACCTGCACTTCAAACCAGCTGGCTCGGAGATCCCCATGGACTCCCTCAGGTTTGACAATTCACTAGAAAGACTTACAGAACTCAGAAAAACACTGTAATTATGATTACTACTAAAAGGGCACAAGTTAAAAGATACACATGGAGCTAAGTCTGGGAGGGTTCCAAATATAATGCTTGCATCACCCTCAGGACCGTGTTACCCTCCTGGCACCCACATATGACAAAGAATACTCCAGCCAAGAACCTCACCAGGACTTCAGTGTCCAGAGTTTTTAATGGGGCTTCATTGCATAGGGATGATTGACTGAACTCAATCGTCAGCACCTTCCCTTCCACAAATGTTGGGCTGATACCACATGGCTCAAAGCCTTGATCCTCTAATCACAGGACTGCCCTTTCAGGCATGGCCAACTCCTGTCCTGAGCCATCCTGTTAGGAGTGGCCCAGGGGTCCACCAGGAGCAATAACGCACTCCCGTTACCCAGAAAATTCCAGTGACTTAGAGACTGCCTCCCAGGAACTGGAGACAAAGACCCAGTCAAATGCTTTATTACACAAAATGTTCACAAAATTAAAAAAGATTGGAAGGAGCTCCCTCAAAATGTGAATATTGGTTCTGTCAGCATGCTGAAGGTTGGATTATGGCAGACATTGTGGTATATTCACCAGAACTCACTTCTCTGCTTCCTGACACACAGTTAGACTACATTCCCCAGCATCCCTTGCAGTAAGATGTGCCCATGGGACTTAATTCTGGCCAATGAAATGTGAGCGGAAATAATGCTTGCCATTTCCAAGCCTAACACATAAACTCTTTACCTTTTTTCTTTTTTCCCTACCTACTGGATAGAGACAAAGAATTCAGGGCCTTAGAGGATGATGGAACCATAGCATGTGAAGGTTCTGGGTCCCTGAATCATCCAGAGAAAGGTCATGGATCAAACACTGTCATTGGACTTTTGCATGAGCAAAAACAGTCTATTATTTAAAGCAACTGAGATTTGAAAGTTGTTTATGAACATCAGGTACCCACCTTAATTAATGTACAGGCAAATTTCCTTTCCTCCCCACTTATGTTAATTTTCTTAACATGCTGTAATAAATGTTATGCTGAAAAAAGCAAACACCAAGGTTATATTTTTAATGACAACATACAAAAAATTAGGTAGTTAGAGTGGAGAGTGCCTGAATGATTTTAAAATGTTTTTGAAGAAAAAAATTAAAAGAAACATTTGATAGCACGGGAAGGAAAATCTTTATCCTTCTTGAAACCCTTAACCCTGAGGATCCTCTCCTTTCTCAGTAACCCACCCAGCAGGCCTTGAAGTGGCCTTTTTTCTTGAGTACCCCCAGAGTTAAAATCATGTTTCCCCCAGAGGACTTCTTCCCAGCCTGCTATTTGGGTTGCCTCCCGGGAGCTGCTTCTGGTCCTACTCTGTCCCCTCAGCTTAGGGATGTGGCCCAGGGATGTCGAAGAGAACTCAGGCTATGACCCTAGTTTTCTCTCCATCCACAAGTTTTCTCCCTTATAAGGTGGGTGCTTCTTTATAGAGAACAATCTGGGCTCCATAAGGATATCTCATCAACCTTACTACCTTGATGTTTCATCAGAAGGAGGTTTCTTTTTTTTTTTTCTTTTTCCTCTTCTGCTGAATCTGCTGTGGTTTTACAGAGTAACCAGACCCAGGTGTGGGGCCTGTCCCCAGTGCCCACCCCTATGATGTCTTAGAGCTTTCCCATGGTCTGGGGCTCCAAGGATGTGCTTCCTGGGAATACACTTCCAGTTCAAATCTAGAGAATTTCCCTTTTCTCACTTTTCATCCATGAGGTGGTTGGTGCTGCGTGGGTATGCTTTTCATTATCAATAAATACAGGATTTGTATTGGGATTCTCCAGAGAAATAGAACCAATAGAATGTGTGTGTCTACATAGAATGTGTGTGTCTACATATAATGTGTGTGTATATTATCTATATGTGTGTATATATATACATATATATGTGTATGTATAAACATTTTTAGAGAGTGAGGTTTATTTTGAAGAACTGGCTCATGTGATTACAGAGGCTGGCAAATTCAGAATCTACAGGGTTTCTCACCAGGCTCGAGACCCAAAGACTAGTCCTTATTGCAGTTCAAATCCAAAGGCCCTCTTCTGGCAGGATTTCCTGTTGCTTGGGGGATTCAGCCTTTTGGTCTATTCAGTACTTTGACTGTTTGGATGAGGCCCACCCATATTTAGGTACTTCCCTGGTGGCTCAGACAGTAAAGTGTTTGCCTGCAATGCAGGAGACCTGGGTTCAATCCCTGGGTTGGGAAGATCCCCTGGAGAAGGAAATGGCAACCCACTCCAGTACTCTTGCCTGGAAAATTCCATGGATGGAGGGGCCCGGTGGGCTATAGTCCATGGGGTTGCAAACAGTCGAACTTGACTGAGCAACTTCACTTTACTTCACCCATATTTATGATGGGCAATCTGCTTTACTCCAAGTCCACTGATTTAACTGTTAATTTCATCTCAAAAATCCTCACATAAACATCGAGGGTAATATCTAACCAAATATCTAGGCACCATGGCTGGGTCAAGTTGGCGCATACAATTAAGCATCACAGTTTCCTTGAAAACCCAGTCTTTAGGTCAGTTTTCCTTGAGACCTAAGACTTCATATTCCAGGAGATTTTCAGCTCATGGAAATTATGAGAAACAGCTACCTGCTGAATGCTATGGACTCCTCACCATCCCCATCACCATCACTACCATCATTGTCATTATCATTATTCCCACTTTACCAAGCAGGTACCCAAAGCTCAGAGAGGCTCAATGACTCATCCAAGATTTCATAGCTGGGAAAGAGAGGAAATGGGTTTGAACTCAGATATTCAAACCAAGGCTGTGGTCCATGTGATCAGATTGGTTAGTTTTCTGTGACTGTGGTTTTCAGTCTGTCTGCCCTCTGATGGAGAAGGATAAGAGGTTTATGGAAGCTTCCTGATGGGAGAGACTGACTGAGGGGGAAACTGAGTCTTGTTCTGATGGGTGGGGCCATGCTCAGCAAATCTTTAATTCAATTTTTTGTTGAAGGGCGGGGCTGTGTTCCCTCCCTATGATTTGATCGGAGGCCAAATTATGGTGGGGGTAATGGAGGTAATGGAGATAGTGGAGACCTCTTCAAAAGGTTGGTCCCACGCATGCACTGCATCTCTCAGTGTCCCCAACCTTGCAGCAGGCCACCGCTGACCCAAGCCTCCGCCAGAGGCCCCTGGACACTCACGGGCTCAGACCATGAGCTCCTTATTGCCAAATTCAGACTTAAATTGAAAAAAGTAGGGAAAACCACTAGACCATTCAGGTATGACCTAAATCAAATCCCTTAGGATTATACAGTGGAAATGACAAATAGACTCAAGGGATTAGATCTGATAGAGTGCTTAAAGAACTGTGGTTCCTGACATGGTACAGGAGGCAGGGATCAAGACCATCCCCAAGAAAAAGAAAGGCAAAAAGGCAAAGTGGTTGTCTGAGGAGGCCTTACCAATAGCTATGAAAAGAAGAGAAATGAAAGGCAAAGGAGAAAAGGAAAGATATACCCATCTGAATGCGTAGTTCTAAAGAATAGCAAGGAGAGATAAGAAAGTCTTCCTCAGTGATCAATACAAAAAAATAGAGGAAAAACAATAGAATGGGAAAGACTAGAGATCTCTTGAAGAAAACTAGAGATACCAAGGGAACATTTCATGCAAAGTGGGCTCAATAAAGGACAGGAATGGTATGGACCTAACAGAAGCAGGAGATATTAAGAAGAGATGGCAAGAATACACGGAAGAACTATACAAAAAGATCTTAGTGACCCAGATAATAACGATGGTGTGATCGCTCACCTAAAGCCAGACATCCTGGAATGCAAAGTCAGGTGGGCCTTAGGAAGCATCACTATGAACAAACCTAGTGGAGGTGATGGAATTCCAGCTGAGCTATTTTAAATCCTAAAAGATGATGCTGTGAAAGTGCTGCACTCAATATGCCAGCAAATTTGAAAAACTCAGCAGTGGCCACAGGACTGGAAAAGGTCAGTTTTCATTCCAATCCCAAAGAAAGGCAATGTCAAAGAATGCTCAAACTACTGCACAACTGCACTCATCTCACATGCTAGCAAAGTAATGCTCAAAATTCTCCAGGCTTTAGCAGTACGTGAACCAAGAACTTCCAGATGTTCAAGCTGGATTTAGAAAAGACAGAGGAACCAGAGATCAAATTGCCAACATCCATCGAAAAAGCAAGAGGTTTCCAGAAAAACATCTATTTCTGCTTTATTGACTATGCCAAAGTCTTTGACTATGTGGATCACAATAAACTGTGGAACATTCTTCAAGAGATGGGAATACCAGACCACCTGACCTGCCTACTGAGAGATCTGTATGTAGGTCAGGAAGCAACAGTTAGAACTGGACATGGAACAACAGACTGGTTCCAAATTGGGAAAGGAGTACGTCAAGGTTGTATAATTGTCACCCTGTTTATTTAACTTATATATACAGAGTACATCATGAGAAATGCTGGACTGGATGAAGCACAAGCTGGAATCAAGATTGCCGGGAGAAATAACAATCACCTCAGATATGCAGATGACACCACCCTTATGGCAGAGCGCGAGGAAGAACTAAAGATCCTCTTGCTGAAAGTGGAAGAGAAGAGGGGAAAAGTTGGCTTAAAACTCAATATTCAGAAAACTAAGATCATGGCATCTGGTCTCATCACTTCATGGCAAATAGATGGGGAAACAGTGACAGACTATTTTGGGGGGCTCCAAAATCACTGCAGATGGTGATTGCAGCCATGAAATGATAAAATGCTTGCTCCTTGGAAGAAAAGTTTTGACCAACCTAGAGAGCATATTAAAAAGTAGAGACATTACTTTGCCAACAAAGATCCATCTAGCCAAAGCTATTGTTTCTTCAGTAGTCATGTATGGATGTGAGAGTTGGACTATAAAGAAAGCTGAGCACCGAAGAACTGATACTTTTGAACTGTTGTGTTGGAGAAGACTCTTAAGAGTCCCTTGGACAGCAAGGAGATCCAACCAGTCCATTCTAAAGGAGATCAGGCCTGAATATTCATTGGAAGGACTGATGCTGAAGCTGAAACTCCAATACTTTGGCCACCTGATGTGAAGATCTGAGTCATTTGAAAAGACTCTGATGTTGGGAAAGATTGAAGTGGGAGGAGAAGGGGATGACAGAGGATGAGATGGCTGAATGGCATCACCAACTCAATGGACATGAGTTTGAGTAAGCTCCTGGTGTTGGTGGTAGGCAGGGAGGCCTGGCGTGCTGCAGTCCATGGGCTTGCAAAAAGTCAGTCATGACTGAGGGACTGAACTGATTGACTGGCTGATTCAAACCAAACCTTGCACTTTTCATTATGCCGTGCTGTCTCTCTTCGAGCAAATACAAAAGCATTTGCAGCAGGGCCTGGCACCACTCTGGGCACTGATAGTATTCTTGTGCTTAGTCTCTCAGTTGTGTCCGACTCTTGGCGACCCCATGGACTATAGCCCACCAGGCTCCTCTGTCCATGGGGATTCTCCAGGCAAGGACACTGGAGTGGGTGGCCATCCCCTCCTCCAAGGGAACTTTCCAACCAAGGGATCGAACCCAGGTCTCCCTCATTGCAGGCGGATTCTTTACCGTCTGAGCCAACAGGGAAGCCTGATAGTATTCTTACCCATCAAATTTCTACAATAGCCCTATGACATCAGCGCCTCTAATAACCCCATTTGGCAAATGAGAAAAAGCAAAGTGCAGAGGTGGGCTAACCAGCATCACAGCAGAGCTGAGATTTGATCCAGGCAGTCTGACCCTGGAGCCCACAGCTAACCACAACCTCTCTCTGGTGTCCTTCTTTCCTTTCCACCCCTCAATTACTTATATTTTTAAAGAAATTTCATAGAAAAGAAGAATCTAAAAACCATTAGGTTCCTGCTCTTTGCAACCCTCCTAACTGAGCCTTTTGGGAGACAAGGACTGGGTCCCATGGTGTACCTGTCCTTAGACGTGCTGGCTACCCAGATATGCATGAGAGGCAGGTCCTGCTCCTCTCTGGTTCACTGTCCAGCCAGGCAGCATAACCATATCCTCTCCAACATGCAACTGACTTCCCAGGACCCCACGTTGCAACCCCTGGCCAGCCTCCACCTTACAAGTCAGCCTCCCAGCCTCCAGCCTGCCGCCCAGTGCCAAGGCCTGGCCTCCCAGACGAGGTGGCATCTGGTTCTGCTTTGCTTGGGAAGACAGCTCCATTTACAAATATTTGGACCATGTAGCTCGTCTCCCCAGTCAGCCTCAGTGTGGGCCTCAATATGAAGCCTTCCTGTAAGGCACCCAAGACAGGTTTACTGCCTGGGGAAGGGGAGGTCTTTGCTGAAGTCATCATTTTCTCTAATGGAATCTGCACTGCCAACCTCCTCCCCTGCAAAAAGGGCAGGGCTGCTGGTGGCCTGGAGGCCCTGGATGGGCAGTATTTCCAGATAATGGGGTTGAGGTGGTGGGGCTCACTGCCTACCTGCCACACGGAGACACTGGACCCCTCCCTGTGACCCCTCAACAAAAGGCCTTCTAGTCCCATTTCCCGTTCCATCCCTCTCAGGGTTTCCCTCCTGCCTTCTCAGATCCGGCAGCAAGGTTGGCCCCCCAACCCCAGCACTGCAGCACAGTGGCCTGCAAAGCTGGTGCCCTTGGGAGCAAGGGTCTGGCCCTCTAGAGACCAGGGAGGTTTTTCCGGGGGGTGGTGGGTGGCGGGTAGTGCTGTGACAGAGCTGCATTTCAGCCAGGAGTCTCCCCTGCGGACTCACAGGCAAGAGACAGCGCTGTTCAGAATTGCCAAGAGACATGAGTCATTCATTCACCGATCACTGAGTTCCCACTCAATGCCAGCTCCAAGCTAAGACCTGGGTGGGGAGCCAAAGCAGACACAGCCTCTTCCTTCCTAGGAGGTGGGAGGCAGTGAGAAATAGTGATGAATGAGAACTAAACTGATGGAAGATGCTGAGGGAAAGAGGAGACTGATTCTTTGAGGCCTGATACAAAGAACCAGATGGGAGTCTGGGAAGACTTCCTGGAGGAGATGAGGCTTCACTTTGGCTCTGTCATATCAGTAGGAGTTAACCGAGGGATGGGGGAAGAGTGAGGATCCCAGGTTTGGATGAGCAGCCAGTTTTGAGGAAGTATACAGAAATCCTGGCTGGCAGGAGGACAGAGATGACGGGAAGGTCATAGGGGATGGGCTGAAATGCCTTGGGCGAGAGATGGAGGAGGAGGCGGACCAGGCACGGTCTTGAAGGGTGTATTAGGGATCTGGATTCCCATCCCTCATCCCCCAAGGGGCAATCCGCATCTTTACCTGGGTCTGTGTACCTGTCGGGCAACTTGCCCAATGACCAGAGTGTTTAATGTCCATCACTCGCTGGAGGATTTTGATATCCATATTCACTTGTTATTATTTATTTCTTTTTAAAGAAATGCTAAATAATTTATCCAAGTGATGAAAAATTGTTAAAACATTAAAAAATGTTGCCACAACAATGTTTAAAAATCCTATTACAGTATCCACAGGAGACTGGTTCCAGGAGCCCCTTCATACACCAAAATCCATGGATCTTCAGATCCCTTATACAAAATGGCCTATTAGAATGAATATAATGGTCCCTCCATGTCCATGGATCTGAAACCTGCCAATATGGAGGGCTGACTATATTTTTATTGAAAAAGATCCGAGTATAAGTGGACCTGTGATGTTTACACTCATGTTGTTCAAGGGTCAACTGTGTTTATAAAAGTTTAATTATTGAACTGGAATCAAGATTGCCAGGAGAAATATCAATAACCTCAGATATGCAGATGATACCATCCTTATGGCAGAAAGTGAAGAGGAGCTAAAGAGCCTCTTGATGAAAGTGAAAAAGGAGAGTGAAAAAACTGGCTTAAAGCTCAGCATTCAAAACACTAAGATCTTGGCATCCAGTCCACGTCTATCTCCCATGACATGATGGGACCAATAAGGTTACTGTTGAGTCTAACAATTAAGAGCAGGCACATGTGTACTTGTGCCCTCTTTTCTCATCTGGAAAATGGGAAATTATTTAGTTCACAGTAATATTGGCTAGTTAAGGAACAAGTATAAGCACATGGCAGGTACTTTGTGTTCGATTCAGTTCAGTTCAGTTCAGTTCAGTCTCTCAGTTGTGTCCGACTCTTTGCGACCCCATGAATTGCAGCACGCCAGGCCTTCCTGTCCATCACCAACTCCTGGAGTTTACTCAAACTCATGTCCATCGAGTCGGTGATGCCATCCAGCCATCTCATCCTCTCATCCCCTTCTCCTCCCACCCCCAATCCTTCCCAGCCTCAAGGTCTTTTCCAATGAGTCAACTCTTTGCATGAGGTGGCCAAAGTATTGAAGTTTCAGCTTTAGCATCAGTCCTTCCAATGAACACCCAGGACTGGTCTCCTTTAGAATGGACTGGTTGGATCTCCTTGCAGTTCAAGGGACTGTCAAGAGTCTTCTCCAACACCACAGTTCAAAAGCATCAATTCTTCAACCCTCAGCCTTCTTCACAGTCCAACTCTCACATCCATACATGACCACTGGAAAAACCATAGCCTTCACTAGACGGACCTTTGTTGGCAAAGTAATGTCTTTGCTTTTCAACATGCTATCTAGGTTGGTCATAACTTTTCTTTCAAAGAGTAAGCGTCTTTTAATTTCATGGCTGCAGTCACCATCTGCAGTGATTTTGGAGCCCAAAAATATAAAGTCTGACACTGTTTCCACTGTTTGCACATCTATTTCCCATGAAGTGATGGGACCAGATGCCATGATCTTCATTTTCTGAATGTTGAGCTTTAAGCCAACATTTTCACTCTCCACTTTCACTTTCATCAAGAGGCTTTTTAGTTCCTCTTAACTTTCTGCCATAAGAGTGGTGTCATCTGCATATCTGTGGTTATTGATATTTCTCCCAGCAATCTTGATTCCAGCTTGTGCTTCTTCCAGCCCAGCATTTCTCATGATGATATGAAACAGAAGATATTCAGAAGAGGTGGCAAGAATACACAGAAGAAAAAAGAGCTTCAAGACCAAGATAATCACGATGGTGTGATCACTCACCTAGAGCCAGACATCCTGGAATGTGAAGTCAAGTGGGCCTTAGAAAGCATCACGACGAGCAAAGCTAGTGGAGGTGATGGAATTCCAGTTGAGCTATTTCAAATCCTAAAAGATGATGCTGTGAAAGTTCTGCACTCAATATGCCAGCAAATTTGGAAAACTCAGCAGTGGCCACAGGATTGGAAAAGGTCAGTTTTCATTCCAATCTCAAAGAAAGGCAATGTCAAAGAATGCTCAAACTACTGCACAATTGCACTCATCTCACATGCTAGTAAAGTAATGCTCAAAATTCTCCAAGCCAGGCTTCAGCAATACGTGAACCGTGAATTTCCAGATGTTCAAGCTGGTTTTAGAAAAGACAGAGGAACCAGAGATCAAATTGCCAACATCCGCTGGATCATCGAAAAAGCAAGAGAGTTCCAGAAAAACATCTATTTATGCTTTATTGACTATGCCAAAGCCTTTGACTGTGTGGATCACAATCAACTGTGGAAAATTCTGAAAGAGATGGGAATACCAGACCACCTGACCTGCCTCTTGAGAAATCTGTATGCAGGTCAGGAAGCAACAGTTAGAACTGGACATGGAACAACGGACTGGTTCCAAATAGGAAAAGGAGTACATCAAGGCTGTATATTGTCACCCTGCTTATTTAACTTGTATGCAGAGTACATCCTCATCATCAACATCATCACGTGTTCGATTAGCTATAGTTATTATTGTTATTCGTGAACTTTAAATTTTCTCCCACCAAAAACCTATTCCATTCTCACCAGGATATAGTACTGTTCAAGCATCAAATCCAGGAGCCCCCTTTGTAGCTTACACTTCCTTTACCCTCAAAAGCTGACCCGTCTGCAAATGGCGCCACCTCCTGAATCTGCCCATGTCGGCCACCTCTCCGTGTCTCCCCCACTGTCTCTCCTTCCAATTCTGCATTGCAATCCTCCTGCTCACTGTACTGTTTCCCAAGTGGTCTCCCACTTGCCCGTGCCCCACCCCACCCTACAGTCCATTCTCCACACAGTGGCCAGAGTGACCCTCAGGTCCCTGTAACTCTGAATCCTTCTTAACATTCAGGTTTAGGGTTAATTTCAGCTCCTTACAGAGGCATCTCCTGAGTACCTGTCTTAAGTCATTCCTCCCCACCTCTAACTTTCTATCCCTTTATCTTATCTACAACACTTCCACTGATTTGAAATTATCTTATTTATTTGTTTACTTGTTAGTGCCTAAGTTCTCGGAGGGCAAGGACCTCTCAGTGTGGTCTATCACTCTATCCCCAATACATAATACAAGCTTGGTAAATATTTGTCAAATGTAGTGATTACTGATAATGATATGGTTCCTACAAAATTAATTTGGCAGAGCCTCAAATGTCACCTCCTCTCTGAAGCCATCTCTGATTTCTGGAGCATTTTTGTGTCTATGTCCTTTAGCCAGCTGACCCAGAGTTGAGCTGGTTTAAGGCAAGGTGTTCCAGGGCTGCTGAGAATTGTTGTAGGGTTTTTCTGAAACAATAGCTCAGCCTTGTTGCCTTGGAGGCCTGGAACCCTCACAAAGGAACTGGCTAGCACAGGCCTTCATTCCCATCATGCAACTGATGGGCTGGAGAAGAAGGGATTAGGACCAAAAACTAGAAGCAATTTTCAAAAGATGGAGAAAACTTCAACCATTGACCACAACATAATGAAATGAGAGAGCTCCCCAGAGAAAATTTGAATTTTAAAAACAGATCTTCCTGGGCCCAGTCATATCAATTTAGCATCTGGGATTTGCCCTATAACTCATCTCTCCCCACATTTCAGTTCAGTTCAGTCCAGTTCAGTCGCTCAGTCGTGTCCGACTCCTTGCAACCCCATGAATCGCAGCACACCAGGCCTCCTTGTCCATCACCAACTCCCGGAGTTCACTCAGACTCACATCCATCGAGTCACTGATGCCATCCGGCCATCTCATCCTCTGTCGTCCCCTTTTCCTCCTGCCCCCAATCCCTCCCAGCGTCAGAGCCTTTTCCAATGGGTCAGCTCTTCACATGAGGTGCCCAAAGTAGTGGATTTCAACTTTAGCGTCAGCCCTTCCAAAGAACACCCAGGGCTGATCTCCTTCAGAATGGACTGGTTGGATCTCCTTGCAGTTCAAGGGACTCTCAAGAGTATTCTCCAACACCACAGTTCAAAAGCATCAATTCTTTGGCTCTCAGCTTTCTTCACAGTCCAACTCTCACATCCGCACTGGAAAAACCATAACCTTGACTAGATGGACCTTTGTTGGCAAAGTAATGTCTCTGCTTTTCAATATGCTATCTAGGTTGGGAAATAGATGGGGAAACAGTGGAAACAGTGTCAGACTTTGTGTTTTGGGCCTCCAAAATCACTGCAGATCATGACTGCAGCCATGAAATTAAAAGACACTTGCTCCTTGGAAGGAAAGTTATGACCAACCCCACAGTTAAGCCTCCCCAAATATCTGTTTTTTTGATAACCTGGGGCTGCCTGGAAAGCTAGGAGTCCCTGACTTCCTCAGGGTGGCTGAATCAAAGAAGATGCAAAAGAGAGAAGGCAAGTTCTGTGGTTAATCTGGATTTGGGTTTCAGAGGTTATTCTGGAGCTTGGAATAAAGAGGAGGTTTCTACTGAGTTAACTCATGCTACTGTAGAGACTATTGGACAATGAACTCCAGAATTACTGGATTCAAATCTTGGCTCTACAGACTGTAAGCCTAATGACCATAGAAAATTCATCAGCCTTTCTGGGTCTCAGTTTCTTCATCTGTAAAATGGGTACCCACTTCAAAGGGAGATTAAATGAGACAATTTATATAAGTGTTTAGGAGAGTATTTAGCATACAGCTAGTCCTGCTTTGGTGTTTACGTTTATAATTATCCTTTATCTACACAGACTGACTTCCTATAATATGACAAAATTACAGTTCAAAAATTCAAGGTTCATTTTACCTCGTCACCAATTCAATGGGGAGTTATTCTGGATTCTTATCTACTAACCTTGAAGTTTTCAGTCCAAGTGTAGATTAGAAGAAAGAAAACATATTTAATGTGATGAACCATTTTGGGCTAAGAGCTCACTCTGAACCTCCAACTTCTCCCACCCCAGTCTTTCCTAGAGAGTAATCTTCCTGAATAATAGATTTGGAGGCAAGAAGAATATCTTCATCTCTCTGTAAAGGCCAAGATGATAATGGAAAACTATGATAAACAGTAAAAAAGCTTGGGATAATATAAAGTTAAAAAATAAATATACAAAAATCAGTAGCTTTCTTATAAAACAGTAACCAGCACAGTGAAAATAAAGAACAACAATAATATCAACAAAGAATAAAATACCAAGAATAGATTTGGCAAGAATCAGCAAGTTCACATGAAAACTCAATATATATATATATGAAAAATAAATATATAACCCCCAGAAGTCCAGAGAGGAGAACCTGAGTAAATAGATATGTATCTTGCTCTTGTCTAGACGGTCTCAAAATTATATAAACGTCAATTCTCCTAAAACATATTGAAAAATCCAGTCCCATGTCAACCCAAACTCCAGTGTGGTTATTTTTGGAGTTTGACAGCATGGGAGAATAAATAGGAGAAAATAGATATCTGGGATAAAAGTGAGAAAAGAGGGGAAATTTCACTTTCAGCAGATATTGAAACACATTTTAAAAATAGGATACTATAGATGCTTTGATATGGGATCTGAAACAAGAATGTCAACAGAGTCGAGTAGGAGGTGCAAATGAATATGAGGACTTAGTGCTCTAGAAGAGACGCTTCTACTCAGAGGGGAGAAAGGTGTTATTTAATAGATGATGTGGGCAACTGGCTGGCCGTTTGGAAAAAAAAAAAAAAAGACAGATTCATACTTCTTTCACCAGAATACATTCCAGATGGAATAATATTTAAATGTAAAAATCCAAACCATAAAAATATTAGAAAAAAGCAATGGAAGAATATTTTATAAGGAAAAAGTTTTATAAGTAGCAAATGAGACCCAGAATCTATAATGGAAAAAGATAGGCAGTTTGAGGTTTTACAGATTTTACAGTAAAATACACTGCAAATAAAGTTGAAAGACAAGCTTTGCCTGGGGGAAAAATATGACAGAGATGCATTTAGTATCCATAAGACAAAAAGAGTTTCTACAAATCAATGAGCAAAAAAAAGCAAAGGACCAGAAAACCATTCAAAAAGATGATCAACCTCTCTAATAATAAAAGAAATAAAAATTAGAATAATGAAATGTATTCTCCCCCCACAACATAGACAGTTTTCAAAGATCAAATACTCCAAGCTGACTAGGAGGTAGGGAAATGGGCCTCTTTGTTCATTGCTGGTAGAAGTATAAATTGGTTCAAGATTTCTGAAGAGAAATTTGGCCATATCAATCAACATTTTAACCGTGCAAAATATGGAGAATATATTTTTGTCCTTTTTTGGGCTCTTACATATCTTTTCATGTGAGAAGCATGGTGATGTAGTGGACACAGTGGTGTGTTGACCAGATGCTCCCTCCGCTGCTGAGAGGGTGGACAGCTGAGAGCTCACAGTTGAGAATCACCCCCACTCCAACCACCCCTGGGACTGGATTGCATATTGTGCACGCCAAGTCGCTTCTGTCACCTCTGTCCATGAGATTCTCCAGGCAAGAATACTGGAGTGGATTTCCATGGCCTCCTCCAGGGGATCTTCCAGACCCGAGGTATCCTAGAAGACTCAGGAGCCACAGTAGTGAAGTTTGTGGTCCGGTCTAGTTTGTCCTGGCCTGCAGCATACCAGGACATTCCTCTAAAGTAAAGGGCAAGTGGCTGCATCTCACACCTCTCACCGCTAAGGCAGAACTACAGTGCCTGGTAGATCTCTGAGGGTTCTAGAAGCAGCATATTTTTACATGTGTTCCATCCATATATTGAAATATATGGGAAGCAGCCAGTTTCAGTGGAGATCAGAGCAGGGTTTGTCTACAACAGATCCAGACTGCAGTGTAGGAAGCCCAGCTGCTTGGGTCATATGGCTCAACAGACTAGATGGTACGGGAGCTCTCCAAGGTGGGAGAAAACACTATGTAGATTCTGTGGCGAGCCCCAGTAGGAGACTCTCAGTGCAGACCTCTGAAGTCCTGGAGCAAGTTCATGCCACCTGCAGTGGAAAATATATACATCTTTCAAGAACAGTTCTTGGAATGATTCTGTGCAAAGATGTGGATAGAGTACCCAACCACGGACAACAAGTTTCCAATAGCCAGGGCTGTGCCTCATTAGCTGAGTTCAGACAGCACTGCAAAGATAGAAGTTTGGCCCAACAAGACCAGAGGGTACAAATAGGCTGACAGGCCATAAGCCAGATCTCCTTACTACCCGCCACTGTTCCCCTCATCCCATGCCCGTCTCTAGAGTCCTTATAAATAACTGAGACAGGAGGGGACAAGTTCACAGATGACATTTAGAATGGATAAACCATAAGGTCCTGCTGTATAGCACAAGGAACTATATCCAATCTCCTGGGATAAACCACAATGGAAAAGATTATTTTAAAACGTGTATGTATGTGTATAACTGAGTCACTTTGCCATACAGCAGAGATTGGCACACCATTATAAACCAGCTGTGCTTCAATTAAAAAATATAAAACACAACACTTTAAAAAAAGGTTCACAGATGGGTTAACTTGATGTGTGGATGCAAGCAGCAAATGGACCCTAACACTGCCCCATTCAGGGTTTATCCTGGAAAACAGTAGTGGGGGGGAGATCCTGGCCTTGGGTGGAGTTTTGGGCAGTGATCTGGCCATCTACTCAGTGCAGAAAGAGAATTGGCCAGAGGTTAGAATATGGATGGATTCATAGGCAGAGGTGAATGGCTAGACTGGCTACTTAGGAAAACGAAAGAGAAAATTTGGAAGAAATGGGTGGAGGGATTTAAGGGAACAGGCCTAAAGTGTGAAGATTTCTTTTTTTTCATTGCATGTTAACGCCTGCAAGGGAGTGTCCACCTCAGAAGAGTCAGTAACCAACCAGCCAGACAGAATGACTCAGCCAGATGATGTCAGCTGGTGATATCAACCACCCCAGTGCCTGTACAACGGGCACGGAATGGAGGAGGCCTGGTGGCCAGGGTGGAGGCTATGCTTGGGAGGGGTCCCAGTTCTTAAACTGCCGCTGCTGAACAGCCAACCTGCCAGGAATGGGACCAACTCTGAGCTCCCTATATGACACTTGACCTCAAGGAGACCAAACAGCCACTTGGTGACAGGTAACTGTTTTGGATTCCTTCCACCCAGGAAGGAACAGATTTATCTTGACTGAAAGTTACACATACTCCATATGAGTTTGTCCTTTCTGTCCAGAGGGCTTTGGCCAATACCTACTCCTATTCCAGGTCTAGCCATGCGTTCATCCACCCAGCCAGGTTTGTGCATAATATTACATAGGATCAAGGTACCCATTTTAGAGCAAAGAAGGCATAGCCCCTTCCTCCATCTTCAAAGTGCGTCGTTTTAATCTCTGCTTCCAATGTCATATCTCCTCTCTGAGGCTCTTGTCTTCCTCTTGTAAGGATGCTTGCGATTATACTGAGCCCAACCTGAAAACCCAGGTTCAACTCCCTATCTCAAAACCCATAAGTTAACTGCATCACCAAATTTCTGTTTGCAATGTAAAACGACATAGTCACAGGTTCCGAGGGATTAAGATGTAGATAACTTTGGGGGAGAGGCAGCATACTGTCCACCACAAGTGATAACCCCAGCAGCCGCACTATTTATAAGACAGCCAAGATGAAACCCTAACTACAGTTCTTTCATCCACTACGTCTTGAAGTCGAGTGAGCTTGTTTACCTGATTTTAGCTGGGACAGAGAGCAGAGCAAGGCGTTTTAAGTTTGAGTCCTAGAAAGGCTAATGGCTTGGTGAGAGCTAAGGGTTGGTGATGGCAATGATGCTGGACAGGGCGATTAGCCCAGGGTCTCTGCACACGCGGGTGATGGAAGGGCTGCAATGCAGAGCCTGAGAGGATTGCAGTGCTGTGTTGGCAAGACAGTGCCAACAGTCAACCTTCAAGCCAGAGTCCAGAAATGGGACCCCAGCCACCTTGCCAGCTCCATTAGAACACAGACGAAACTGCTGCTTCTGAGAGGCAAGGCTGCAGCAAGGGGTCGTTGATCAGGGCCTCATTCCTCAGCTAGAAGATGAAGGCAACAATAAGGATCCTCTCTGGTAGAGCTGCCATAATGGTGGGCATAAAGGGTATCACATGGGACCAGGCACATAGCCAGGGAGTGCTAGCCATTGAGACAGTGTTGGTCCCCAGTGCTGCCCCCAGTGCTCAGTCCAGGGGGCAGAGTCATTGCTGGCAAAAGCAGTCAAGATGAGAACTGCGTTTCCCAGCCCCCTCATCTGTGTGTGCTCACATGACTGGTTCTGCCCGATGGAATGTGGGCAAGCGGTGAGTTCCTGCAGACTGGACACGGAAGGCCTCCTGGTGTCCCCTCTTCCTGTCTCTTGTGTCTGCCTGAACGTTGATGTCCCCTGTGACCTCTGAATCTAGGAGATGAAAATGGCAAAGCCTCCATCAGCCTATGTCCCTGGGTATGTGGGGAACACCTCCCTGGTATTCCACTGCCATTTAAATTTTGTGTGAATAAGACATACGCTTCTATTATGTTAAATCAATGAGATCTTGAGATTTACTCTTTTTTTTTTTTTGGTTGTGCCGCAAAGCATGCAGGATCTTAATTCTTTGACCAGGGATCGAACCCATGCCCCCTGCAAGGAAACACAGAATCCCCCAACCACTGGACTGCCAAGGAATTCCCAGGACTTACTCTATCTTTAATCTTAACTTTACCTCAACTGATCCAGTTGTCAGTGATGACTTAGCCATCTGATTATCCTGATGATCTAACTCAAGATATAAAACTGACATGAAGTTCAGAGAAGAGCTTCCATAAATTCAGAAATAGGAGGAAAGGGCAGTGTGTCAGCACCCCTTAGGTCCCAGGACTGACCCTGTTGGGACAGTGTGGGGCATACAGGCTCATTGTTGTGCCTGGGCTAATGAACACATTCATCATGACAGATCCAAGTCATCGAGCACTTCCTGTGTGCTGACTCCTCCTTTGCTTTCTCTTGCTTGTTGTCCAGTCGTTCAGTCATGTCCCACTCTGCAACCCCATAGACTGCAGCAGGCAGGCTTCCTTTCACCGTCTCCCGGAGCCTGCTCAAACTCATGTCCGTTGAGTTGGTGATGCCATCCAACCATCTCGTCTTCTGTCGTCCCCTTCTCCTCCTGCCCTCAATCTTTTCCAGCATCAGGGTCTTTTCCAGTAAATCAGCTCTTTGCATCAGGTGGCCAAAGTATTGGAGCTTCAGCTTCAGCATCAGTCCTTCTAATGAATATTCAGGACTGACTTCCTTTAGAATGGACTAGTTTGATCTCCTCACAGTACAAGGGACTCTCAAGAGTCTTCTCCAGCACCACGGTTTGAAAGTATCAATTCTTTGGTGCTCAGCCTTCCAACTCTCACAACCGTACATGTCTACTAGAAAAACCATGGCTTTGACTAGACGGACCTTTGTCGGCAATGTGATGTCTCTGCTTTTTAATGCGCTGTCTAGATTTGGAGAGTGAAAAAGCATTATCTCTCTGAACTCTGTGAAACAGCTACCAAGTTTATGTCCATTTAACAGAGAAGAAGCCTCTGTAAAAACCTCACAAAGAAGTTTTATGATTGCACAGCTGGAGGGCAGGGGAGTTAGACTCAGGGCCAGGACTCCTGAAGCCAAGCCATACTCTCAAGCCCTGTGCTGGCCTTTCTTCCTAGGCTGGTGGGAACTAAATAGATGGCCAGACTCATAAGGAGATTTTTTGTTTCAACACTGAATGGCTAAAGCCATCCTATTAATATTAAGATGCTTAGAATCAGATTTGTATAATTAACAGGGAAGGTCCTAAAAAGAGTGCTCTAATTTCTGATTCTGGAGCCAAGGTGGCTAAAAGATTTGGGTTAGAAGATATAGAAGGAGAAAGTGGTCTGGCCTATTTTCTCCTCTCGCTTCCTCTGTCTGGCGACATCATTAATGTTTCTGGCATTTTTTATTCTTGGTTCTTTACCTCAAACGGAACAAAGCAAAACAAAATAATGAAGCTTATTTATTATATCTCAGATCTGGAGATTCATGGGCTCACAGTTAAATAAGCTTATGGGGATTAGAGTAGGGTGAACTCTCTTTACAAATGTCAACATCTTTGGGTCTTAAATGCTGTAAGAGCCATCTAAGGGAGTCTGGATTTCATAAACAAGCATCACTAATATGGCATACTAAGATCTGAATCTATTATCTGTTGCCACAATAATGCTGATTTATAGCCACAAGGACTTGGATGCCTACATCAATAAACATGTCTTTGGCTCAAGAATCTGTAAGGTTCCACTGATCTGGTGTGGGCTTGGCTGACCCCCAGTGGACTTGCTCATGTGTCTGCTGCCAGCTGTGGGATGTCTGGGCAGCTCTATCTTGGCCAAGTCTGTGCACATGTCTGGAGTTGGCTGGCTCCCGGCTGATCTGGGCTGGCCTCATCTGAGATGACTGGGCTGACTTAGTGCTCCTGCAGAGGTGGCATCCTCCAGTAGACTAGCCCAGACTTATTCTCACGGCAGGTGCAGAGAAGCGAGACTGACAAAGTGGAAATGCGCAAGCTCTTGAAGTACAGGTGACCCTTGAAAAACATGGGGTTTGAACTGTGCGGGGTCCGCTTATACATGTTATGTTCAATAGTAAATACCATAGAACTGTGGGTACTTTAGTATTTACTATGGGTGGGTTGGTTGGTTGAATATGGAGCCACGGATATGCGGGATCTGCAGACAGAAGGGACCTGTGCATAAGAAGGGCCAACCATAAGTTACACTTGGATTTTTCAACTGCACAGAAGGTCAGCACCCCTAAATTCCATGTTGTTCAGCACCTACTATCATTTCGTTGGTTAAAGCAACTCACACGTCTGAGCCATAGTCAGATATGACACTAAGAAGTGCGTAACAGAGAATGCAGACATGGGAAGGCGTAAAGAATTAGACAAAGGGTGGGGAGGCCGGGATGGGGTGGAAGTGTTAGCACTGTTGATCTACCATGAAACTTATCGTTTATTGTGTATCTACCATGAGCCAGGTCCTGGACCAGAGCCTGCAAACATCGTCTTTAATACTCACAGCTATTATCATCCTGTCCCTGATTTCGACCTCAGAGGTGCAGTAGCTTGCCCAGGGTCACACAGCTAGGAAACCGCAGAGTCGAGATTAGATTTCTAGTCCTGCTGCAGTAGGTATTCTTGCCAGCACACAGCTTGGACCTAAATATCTTTATTACAAACTTTGAAGATTTATCATACCATAACTGCTTAAATTTTTACCTTAAGCTGAAGATCAGTCTAGAAGATTTGATTAAGTTTTTGTTGGTTTGTTAGGTGAACATCTAAAATGATTATCCCCAGATAACAAGGATAACAGCAAGAGTAGTATTAACAGGAACTTACCGTATGATAAGCACGTAACTGATTATAATCATGATGATGTAAGTATTATTTCTCCCTCTGTTTTATGGATGCTGGTTGGAGGCAGTTCTGGGTGCTGAAACAGATGGGATGGAGCCGGAGCACGATGGCTCCCTTCCTTCGTTATTAAGTAGAATTTAATATCTTGGGGGCCACGTTGGGGATGGTCAGGTATGTACCACGAGGCTTTCCCTCTTTATCTCATGTGATCAGTCTCCTCACAGGGATGAACAGGTTCTGGGTAGAGGTGGGAGGACATTGGGTGGAGGAGGGGCAGTTTCTCAAGCTGCAGCTAGGAAATTGTGCTGGAAAGGGGAGGAGGGATCCTCCTCACGGAGTGAGCAGCCACTGGCCATGGGGACCTGGCTTCTTGGCTGTGTAGCCTCCAAGATGGATGGCCACGGCCTTCAGGGCCGGACAACCTCTTCTTAGGCCTTTGATGCTGAAAGCAGAACAAATGTGAGTCGGCCGCCCGGCCACAGCTGCCTCTCATTAGGGCCCGCTTCCTTCAGCCCAGGACAAGGTGGGCCCGCGAGGTAAGCCGGGGCAAACACCAGATGTGTCCGCCACAGCTGGCTGCAAAACCTTGCTCTTGACTTCTCACCCCCAGACCTACTTCCCTGCCCCCACCGAACAGCCCCCTGGCTGCTCAAGCCAGAACGGGTCTTGCTCCCCACCCCCACCACTCCCCCCCCCCTATATATCCAATCCATCAGCAGATCCCATCAGCGCCGCTTTGGGAATGTCTCTGTCTGACCACTCTCTCCGTCTCCACCGACATCACTGATCCGGGCCAGGGGTTATATCTCTCCTGGACGATTGCACTAGCCTCCTGGGATGGAATGAAAAAATTTAAAAATGTTGAATGCGTATGTTGAAATCCTAGAGCCTCAAACCTCAGAATATGACCTGACTGGGGAGTAGGGTCCTTATAGATGTAATTCGTTATGATGAGGTCATACTGGAGTAGGATGGGCACTAATTCAACATGACTGGTGTCCTTATTAAAAGGGGAAATTCAGACACAGACGCATAGATAGGGAGAATGCCACGCGATGATAGAGGCAGAGATGAGGGTGATGCCTCCATAAGCTAAGCAATGCCAAACATTGTCCGCAAAACTTTAGAAGCTCGGGGAGAGGCCCGAATCGATTCTCCCTTCCAGCTTTCAGAAGGAAGCGACCCTGCCAACACCTGGATCTCAGGCTTCCAGCCTCCAGAATTGTGAGACAACACATTTCTGTTGTTTAAGCTGCCCAGCCAGTGGTTCTTGGTTGTGGCAGCCCTGGTAAAGGAACACACCTCAAACTGCAGTCTCTGCTTCCTCTCTTCTCTTCCTGTAACCCATATGCATGTTATACTCCACAGAAAGTGGGTATTTTAGAATTCCAACTGGGATCATGTAATTCCCCTGCACTTGCCACCTGTGGTCTGCAAAGCCCTGGGAGACTTGGTCTTGCTGAGTTCGCCAGTGTCCCCTCTTCCCCCTCCTCCCAGGACCCCTACACACCACTCACACCATGTCAGTCTTTGTGGGGTTTTTTTGGCCATACCACGTGACTTGCAAGCTCTTACGTTCCTGACTAGGGATCAAACCCAGGGCCTGGCAATGAGAATGCCAAGTCCTAGCCGCTGGACCACCAGAGAATTCCCCTCCATGTCAGTCTTGAACATGCCAAGCTTCTCCCAGCTAAGCGCCTTTGCACATGCTGTACCTTCAGCCCTCTTCCAAGTCTTGGCATAGTCACCATGTCTGGAGAGCCAGAGAGACATGGACACCAGTGACGTGGCTGGGACAGGGAGGAGGATGTCGCTGGAGAAAGGGGAGGGGAGAGAGGGATGCTGATGCAAGGCTGAGGGCCTGTGCCCAGCTCACAGCCTCTGAGAGGAGAGGTTTGCCTGTCAGGGGTTTTTATGTTTTGATGTGAAGACCCAGACTCTTTCACCCAATTCTTATCTAATATCGTGCGTAACCTTGGATGAGTCTTTGGGATAGCAACGTGGGCCTCAGTTTACCTGTCCGTAAAATGGATCTGTACATGACCTCATTCAGTTCTCCTGAGAACAAGTAGGTGTCATCTCATCAGTCACGTCTGTTAATGCCTTCATTCGTTAGAGGGGGAAACTGAGACAGGGTGGTCAATGAAGTCATTTACCCGGATCACCCAGCATGAGGGATGGCAGAGCAGACGTTTAAACCTGAATCTCTCTGGCTCCAGAATTCGCATCCTCGACCACTGTGCTGACGTGTGTCCAAGAAACTGGGCCTGTGACTGCCCCCACCCGCAAAATGGGCAGGTGTCTGTGGAGGTGAGGTTACAAGGCACTGGGTAAATTCACTCGGAGTGAGTCTATGACACCTTTCTAAAAGGAGCAGTCCATCAATATACGAAGCCAGATGAGAAGTACCCCACAGACACACACGCGGTAGTGGTGTACACATCCCGCGTGCCTGCCACTCTGTGGCTTAAGCAGGAGAGAAATGTCCAAACCCATGGGGCCAGACTCGGCGGGGTCTCCCCGCAGGGTCAGAGGTCACTGGTGTTGGGGAGAGGGAGAAATAGCTGGAGAAACCTCTGAGACTTTGCCGCAGTGGAGATGTTTCCAGTGGACACAAGGCCCCATTTCTCCAACTTAACACCAGTGCTGAGTTTAAGACCAAGAGATGGATGGAAGATTACAGGATCACTATGACTGGAATAAGGTTTGAATCCACTGTAAACAAACTACTTTTAAACATTGCCTTTGCTGATTGCGTATCATTCATGGGAAATCAGTAGAGCTTACCCACCACCTGAAAAGAGCGGGTCAGGGATGTCAGGCTTGAGTGCAAGTCTCCAGGCTAACACCCTCACATGCACGCCCATGAAGCTCTCCAACAAACTTCTGAGGTGGGGAGCAGCCTCCCTGTACCCATTTTACAGACAAGGAAACAGCTTCAGCAATGATGGCCTATCATGCTGGGATCACAGCAGGCTGATACGCAACATCTCAATTCATATGTTTTTCTACAACTTTCTTAACCCTTTGATGCTCCACACCTCTCACCTTTGTGTACTGATCCTTTTAGTTTTAAGTAGGCTTTAGCTGCGGAGAAGGCAATGGCAACCCACTCCAGTATTCTTGCCTGGAGAATCCCATGGATGGAAGAGCCTGGTAGGCTGCAGTCCATGGGGTCGCTAAGAGCTGGACATGACTGAGTGACTTTCACTTTTCACTTTCATGCATTGGAAAAGGAAATGTCAACCCACTCCAGTATCCTTGCCTGGAGAATCTCAGGGACAGAGGAGCCTGTTGGGCTGCCGTCTATGGGGTTGCACAGAGTCGGGCATGACTGACGCGACTTAGCAGCAGCAGCAGCAGGCTTTAGCTGTGGTCCCAGGGAGGTGTCACAAGCAACTGAGAAAGATCAACGATTCCAACATTCTAATTCACTCTGATTTAGGTGAGCTCAGTTCAGTCACTCAGTCGTGTCCAACTCGTTGCGACACCATGGACTGCAGCACGCCAGGCCTCCCTGCCCATCACCAACTCCCAGAGCTTACCCAGACTCATGTCCATCGAGTCAGTGATGCCATCCAACCATCTCATCCTCTGTCGTCCCCTTCTCCTCCTGCCTTCAATCTTGCCCAGCATCAGGGTCTTTTCCAATGAGTCAGTTCTTCACATCAAGTGCCCAAAGTATTGGAGTTTCAGCTTCAGCATCAGTCCTTCCAATGAATATTCAGGACTTATTTCCTTTAGGATGAACTGGTTGGATCTTCTTGCTGTCCAAGGGACTCTCAAGAGCCTTCTCCAACACCACAGTTCAAAAGCATCAATTCTTCTGTGTTCAGCTTTCTTTATAGTCCAACTCTTACATCCATACATGACTACTGCAAAAACCATAGCTTTGACTAGATGGACTTTTGTTGGCAAAGTAATGTCTCTGTTTTTTAATATGCTGTCTAGGTTGGTCATAATTTTTCTTCCAAGGACCAAGCATCTTTTAATTTCATGGCTGCAATCACCATCTGCAGTGATTTTGGAGCCCCCAAAAATAAAGTCTGACACTGTCTCCACTGTTTCCACATCTATTTCCCATGAAGTGATGGGACCAGATGCCATGATCTTTGTTTTCTGAATATTGAGCTTTAAGCCAACTTTTTCACACTCCTCTTTCACTTTCATCAAGAGGCTTTTTAGTTCCTCTTCACTTTCTGCCATAAGGGTGGTGTCATCTTCATATCTGAGGTTATTGATATTTCTCCCGGCAATCTTGATTCCAGCTTGTGCTTCATCCAGCCCAGCGTTTCTCATGATGTACTCTGCATATAAGTTAAACAAGCAGGGTGACAAAATACAACCTTGACGGACTCCTTTCCCTATTTGGAACCAGTCTGTTGTTCCAACAGATTTAGGTGAAGAGCTAAGCAATTTGGGGAAAGGGTTTATTTCAGGAACGGCAGAGTTTGGGGGAGGCAGTGGGAGGCTTTGTGTCAGAATGGGGGATCTGCTAGCACTGGAGCAGATCAGAAAAGCGGGAAGGACCACCTTCTTTACTCTGGGAGGTGAGGAGGCTGAAGGAAACGGCATCTCGTGGCTCAGGGAGAGCCCAAGGAAGCCTGGAGCTCAGCCCTCTGTCCCCCCAAGGAATGGCAATGATCACACATGTCCGTGAGAAAGAAGGACGTGGAGCAAGGGCATGCCTATAGTTTGGCTAGACGATGGAAAGGGAGGGACCCAACGTGGAGGAGAAGCCTGAGTCAAGGAGCAGCCCAGAGGATGCTGAGCTCTCTCCGTGGGTATCAGCCTGGGGCGCCGGCAGCTGAGAACTGCATCCGAAGGATGAAGGAGGAGGCAGCGGTCCCAGACCGAGTAACGCCTGCCTCTACGTCAGCCCGGGAAAAGCCCGAGACATTCATGGCCGTCAGTGTCTCCGCCTGGATGGGACAAAGCTCCACTGCATCAGCAGCAAGAGGGCTCCGGAGAGAAATCAAGATTGGTCCTCGAAAAACAAAGAGGTTACATTTGTTGACACACTTGAGTTTACAGCCTGTGAAGCATCAGTTCAGTTCAGTTCAGTCGCTCAGTCGTGTCTCTTTGCGACCCCATGAATCGCAGCACGCCAGGCGTCCCTGTCCATCACCAACTCCCGGAGTTCACACAGACTCACGTCCATCGAGTCCGTGATGCCATCCAGCCATCTCATCCTGAATATATGTAAAGCATATACCTGCCTTATTGCCCCGCCTCACAGTATGAGGGGGTTCCTGCTAGAACGTTCAGTTCTATGCACACCCACCGACCCTTTACACGTACGCGCGCGCATACACACACACACACACACACACACACACACACACACACACACATCCCGAGGAGGGTCTCTTTCTTAGCTCGTGTGACTGGCAGAAAATGCCCTCCTCCAGTATGTCCCTGTCCTAATTCCCAGGACTGGTGATATGTTACATGATGGGCAAAGGAAAGTTCATCTCAGCTGAGGCTGCTAGGGGCAGGCAGGTCCCATGGGGCAGGGCAGGAACAAGCCCTCACTTTCCTGGGCCTCTTCAGTCTTTTCCAAGGTGGGACCGATCCCCCACCTCCACCCCCTGGCCAAGGGTGGGGAGTGCAAGCCAGGGGCTCCTGCCTATGAAGGCTCTAATGTGGGCTGGGAGCGGGAAAAGGGGGTGGGGAGGGCCCCCGAAGTTCCCAGAGAACATCACACCTCATAAAGCAGCGCGAGCCGGAGTGCGGAGAGGGACAGCCCACCCGACTTTCATCTCCTGTCAATAAAGCATTATCAGCGCTGAGCTGGGTTTTTGGCTCTTAATTCCAGATGTGGCCCAAGGCCCATCCCCGGCAGGCTTCTTCCCTCCCCACCCCACCCTCTTCCCACAGAGGCCCCTCAGGGTGATGTTGCTCTGGGGGAGGGAGAGGGACAACAGGCCTTTTGGGACCCCAGTCTCGGGGTGCAGGAGTCAGGCTAGCCCGGCCAGGCTGGAGGAAGGTCACGCACATGGAGCTGCCCGCTCCTGAGACAGAGAAGGGATGGTGGTGCCCACCGAGGGGCTGCCTGTCCCTGCAGAGACGTGTGATGGGCACACCGTGCCCCAAGTGTTGGGATGGCTGGACCCCTGGCCTGGCCTTGACCTGAGCGGTAACCTTGGGCAAGTTGGTTTCCCTTTTTTGGTTTCAGTAGTCTTGGTGAAATGAGGCAGTCACTCTAGCTTCCTTTGTTAACCAGCCAACAAGCATGTATTAAGCCCAGTGTGCATGCTGGCTTCTGTTTAATCTTGGGAAATGCGGGGCAGACAGAGAAGGGCTCCTGTTTTTGTAAAGCACCCATTCTTGTGGGAGGAAGCAGTAAATCCCAAGTAAACAAACGCAGGGGTGAAATACCCGGACTGGGAAAAATGCTGAGTAAGAAAGTAAATAGGATGCTATGCCAGAGGAAATTTTATGTGCAGGACCTCTGCTGGGAAGGCAATGGGATGTTTGAGTGAAGCTAAATGGGAAGATGTGAAGTCAAGTGGGCCTTAGAAAGCCTCACTATGAACAAAGCTAGTGGAGGTGATGGAATTCCAGTTGAGCTGTTTCAAATCCTGGAAGATGATGCTGTGAAGGTGCTGCACTCAATATGCCAGCAAATTTGGAAAACTCAGCAGTGCCCACAAGACTGGAAAAGGTCAGTTTTCATTCCAATCCCAAAGAAAGGCAATGCCAAAGAATGCTCAAACTACTGCACAATTGCACTCATCTCACATGCTAGTAAAGTAATGCTCAAAATTCTCTAAGTCAGGCTTCAGCAATACGTGAACTGTGAACTTCAAGATGTTCAAGCTGGTTTTAGAAAAAGCAGAGGAACCAGAGATCAAATTGCCAACATCCGCTGGATCATCAAAAAAGCAAGAGAGTTCCAGAAAAACATCTATTTCTGCTTTATTGACTATGCCAAAGCCGTTGATTGTGTGCATCACAATAAACTGTGGAAAATTCTGAAAGAGATGGGAATACCAGACCACCTGGTCTGCCTCTTGAGAAATCTGTATGCAGGTCAGGAAGCAACAGTGAGAACTGGACATGGAACAACAGACTGGTTCCAAATAGGAAAAGGAGTCCGTCAAGGCTGTATTTTGTCACCCTGCTTGTTTAACTTATTTGCAGAGTACATCATGAGAAACGCTGGACTGGAAGAAACACAAGCTGGAATCAAGATTGCCAGGAGAAATATCAATAACATCAGACATGCAGATGAACCAGCCTTATGGCAGAAAGTGAAGAGGAACTAAAGAGCCTCTTGATGAAAGTGAAAGTGGAGAGTGAAAATGTTGGCTTAAAGCTCAACATTCAGAAAACTGAGATCATGGCATCTGGTCCCATCACTTCATGGGAAATAGATGGGGAAACAGTGGAAACAGTGTCAGACTTTATTTTTTTGGGCTCCAAAATCACTGCAGATGGTGACTGCAGCCATGAAATTTAAAGACGCTTACTCCTTGGAAGAAAAGTTATGACCAACCTAGATAGTATATTCAAAAGCAGAGACATTACTTTGCTGACTAAGGTCCGTCTAGTGAAGGCTATGGTTTTTCCAGTGGTCATGTATGGATGTGAGAGTTGGACTGTGAAGAAGGCTGAGGGTTGAAGAATTGATGCTTTTGAACTGTGGTGTTGGAGAAGACTCTTGAGGGTCCCTTGGACAGCAAGGAGATCCAACCAGTCCATTCTGAAGGAGATCAACCCTGGATGTTCTTTGGAAGGAATGATGCTAAAGCTGAAACTCCAATATTTTGGCCACCTCATGCGAAGAGTTGACTCATTGGAAAAGACTCCGATGCTGGGAGGGATTGGGGGCAGGAGGAGAAGGGGACGACCGAGGATGAGATGGCTGGATGGCATCATGGACTCGATGGACGTGAGTTTGAGTGAACTCCGGGAGATGGTGATGGACAAGGAGGCCTGGCGTGCTGCAATTCACGGGGTTGCAAAGAGTTGGACACGACTGAGCGACTGAACTGAACTGAACTGAACTGAACTGAACTGAACTGAAACGGGAAGATGAAGATGAAAAGCCTTCCAGGGAGACAGAACAGCAAATGCAAAGTCTCCGGGGGGAGCAAGCTCGGAGCACTGCAGGAACAGGAAGGCCATTGCAGCTCTCATGGAGCTCGTGAGGGGGAGAGGGCTGGTGAGGGCGGTCTGGTAGGGACAGATTTCCTAGTATTAAATAGGATCAGGTCAGGCGCATGGCAAAGATGTCCAGAGGAATGTAGCCTGGGGCTGGCGTGACTCTCTACAGTGCCACAGCCCCCGCTCCTTCCATGGTGCTTCTTTACATTCTCAGCATGTGACTTACTCCTCATGATACAAGATGACTGCCTGAGCTCCAGACAGCAAGTCCGCTTTTTAGTTATCCAGAAGAAGGAAGGAAACAAAGGAAGGTAGCCTTTCTCCTGTTTGGGACACTTCCTGTTGTTGAACACAGCATTTCTGCTCCCATCTTGATAGTAGGAAGTACCTCTTTATTCCAGGTAGTTATATGCCCAGCTAAGAATCAAGGGTTATATTACTAAAGAGGAAAGAGAGAGTAACTATTGAGGTGGACACCTGGCACCTCTGCCACTGCCTACAAGGCAGGGAGTTCTCATTCAGAACCTGCCTCCTGGTCCCACCACTCAGAGCCACCAACAGTTGTAAGCTAGTCACGTACCTTATACACCTAGTCTTCCCCATCTCAAGAACTGGCATCATTGCCCAGTGAGCTGCCCATGCTAAGCATCTGACAACTCTTCCCTCATCTCCAGCAAAGAGCCACACACAACATATTACCAAAATCTGCTGACTCGACCCCCCAAACATTCCTGAATCTCTCGTCCCTCTCCATCTCCCCAAGTCACTATCTTAACTAAAGGCCCGTCTCTTCCTTGGTCGACTGGGGTAGCCTCGAAACTGGTTTTTCTTCTTCCACACGATCAGTTCTGCACAGAGCAGCCACCATCATCTGTCTAAACGTCACTGCTCTGTCTAAAGCCCTTCAGGATAAAAAGTCCTTCAGGATAAAAATAATGAATTCCCGATCTATGACGAGGCTTTTATCTTACCTTGTTTCTTCTCCCCCCCTCCCCCACCGCTCTCTCCCTTCTTCCGTCCATCTGTTTGACTGTCTGTCTTTCTCTCTCCTCCTATCACACTGACCTTCTCTGAAGTCATCAAACTTTCCAGGCTCCTTCCTGCCACAGGGCCTTTGCACATGCAGGTCCCCCTGCCAGGAATGCTTCCCCCACCTCTTTTCTCACCTGATTCGATCCTGTGGAAGAGGGCTTTCCATCTACCCGGTCTTATTTGCTCCCTCCTTGCCCTGTGTATCTCACACATATTTATCACAACTGCAATTAATTGTTCCATGTCTGTTCTCCTGCCAGAACATCCACTCCTGCATGGGGGGAAATGTATCAGGCTCAAAAAGAGGGTGTGTAGTAAATGGTTCGATGCCTACACTGAACTTCTCCATCAGTTCCCTGCACCCCACTGTGCACTAATGGATGCCTCTCAACCCCGAAGAGGGATGCACAGACATCTGGGAATTGAGAGACAGTTCATGTTAATGGTAGGACTCATACGGCCTGCTCATTGCAAAGTAAAGCCTGTGGCTCCTTGAAGAGGCCCTAATAGTTTAACAAAGTGCTGGGTTCTCAGCCACACACACATGGTGGAGCCCGTCTCTGGGTGTCAGCAACGGGCTTAAACCTAACTCGAGAACTCCAGCAGGCAGAATTCCAGCAGGGGAGAGAGGGAGGGAAGGGGAGGAACTGGGGACTAAGGAGAAGGGGTCTCCGCAGAGTCTGAAGGAAGCCAGGGAGAAGAAGCAAGTCTCTTGAAATTTTAAGTTATTTTTCACTGAAGCTTTGGTTTGACCAGCTGGGCTGATAGGCTGCGGACCAGGAGACCCCCGCTGAGGACTCACCCATGGGGCACTCTAACGCCTCTCTGAGGCTGTTGCTCCTCCTCTCTGGGCCTGTCTCAGTTTATCCATCTGTGAAAAGGGGGTGGCCAAACTAGAAGACTTTGAGAGCCCTTACAATCAACTCTCATGTTGATAAAGCTATGAGCTCTTGCCTGTCTCTGAAACAGGTAGGGACATATTTAGATGTGAATCCAACTACTAGTCAGTATGGACCAGGTTATGTTATGGTAACCGACAGGCCCACCCAGCTCAGCAGCTTGGTGCAATACCCTTGTCGCCCTCACTCCCCAAAACTTTGCCGTGTGTTAGCAGCAGCCTTTGGAACAGGTGGCCTCCTAGGTCCCAAGGCGGAGGAGAGAAAGATGAGGAGGTAATGCTGGCTCTAACTGCCTCTGTCTGGCAGGGATGCCCAGAATCTTTGTTCAGAGTCCACTGGCCCAGGGAGTCCAGGGGGCCCGCCCCAGCTGTAAGGGATTCTGGGAGATGGAGGGACCACTTGGAATATTTGGTGGATTCCCACCGTTTCTGACACCCTCTATGATGTGATGTCAAGGGTGAGAAAAACCTCTGTACTCTTAAGCCTGTGTTGCAACACGTGAGCATCAAGCACCTTCCTGGTTTGTGTCCCGGAGCTGGGCTTCATCTACGCCCTCCCCTTGGCTCACACTCATCTCAGCTGACACATAGAGACCCTGATCTCTCTTCTACAACACAGCCCCCCCCCCATTGGCTGGGCAACCAGCTCCTCAGAAACATCTCGAATCCCTCCTTCCCAGTGGGAGACACGGAACTGGCCACAGATGGTGTCTCGCCAATTCTGGGGCATCCTCAGTATGACAAAGAGGACATCTGTTCTCTCCTTGTCTGGAGTATGGTTAAAGCGAAAGAAAGACAAGAATGGTCTTTCAACTGAAGAAAACATTCGGTTTATTGATCTGGCTACGTCTGTCGTTCTTTCTCCTGCCACACCCTCCGTCCACCTTTCCATTTAGCTATTCAGTCATTTCACACTGACCCCAGATGAGTTTAGAATTTTGTTTTAGCTCAGTTGCTAAGCTGTGTCCAACTCTTTGAGACCTCATGGACTGCAGCACGCCAGGCTTCCCTGTCCTTCACTATCTCCTGGAGTTTGCTCAGATTCATGGCCATTGAGTTGGTGATGCTATCTAACCATCTCATCCTCTGTTGCCCCCTTCTCCTCCTGCCTTCAATCTTTCCCAGCATCGGGGTCTTTTCCAATAAGTCGCATCTTTGCATCAGGTGGCCAAAGTATAGGAGTTTCAGCTTCAGCATCAGTCCTTCCAATGAATATTCAGGACTGATTTCCTTTCGGATGGACTGGTTTGATCTCCTTGCAGTCCAAGGGACCCTCAAGAGTCTTCTCCAACACTACAATTTGAAGGCATCCATTCTTCGGGGATCAGCCTTCTTTATCGTCCAGCTGTCTCATCCATACATGACTACTGGAAAAAACCATAGTTTTGACTAGGTGGATCTTGGTCAGCAAATTGATGTCTTTCCTTTTTAATATGCTATCAATGTTTCCCATAGCTTTCCTTCCAAGTAGCAAGCTTGAATACGACTTTAGAATACGAAGCCCCTCAAATGTGCAGAGTATTGTTGAGCACACAGGAGGACCATGTAGGGGCCTTGCCTTGGCGGCCAGTCTAACTGGCTTTACCATCACGCCAAGGATGCTGAAGACGATGGTGACAGCTGCTGTGTCCTGAGTGGCTGTGTCACCAGGCCCTGTGGTGCCCTGCTGAGTGCCTAACAGAGAGGGTTGTCTTTGAGCTGTAAAGCAATCCCATAGAAGCAGGAATTACTATCCTCACTTGCTCAGTAATTCAGTGTCCCCAAACCAGTGATGGTATCTGGCGACTGTCAAGTTAGCTGAGGTCTACTCGGGAATGATGGTGGCTTATTCCTGGGCCCGTTCCGTAGAGCAACTCAGGGCTTTGCTCCTCTTGAGGGCATAATATCTGAGCCTGGTTTTCCACCTGTGCCTGTGCAAAGTAGCAGCCATTTGTTTTGGTCACTTGTCACTAGGAGCTCTGTGTTGTTGGCATCAATCAGCTGGGAAATGCCCCAGAAAATGGGAGAGAAATTCATCAGCCCCTCAAAGGTGCCCTCTTTTCCTTCCCTCTGCCTGGGTCCAAGGCCACCTCAACTCTCCCTGCATCGTTAAGACAGTTGCCCGGGTGATCCTCATGATTGTGCTCCACATCATCCACACAGCCACCAGAGGGCGCTTTCCTTCTAATGTGGAAGTCTGAGCCTCACACCCCCACCTTCAAAGCGGGGTGAGCTCAGGAAAAAGAGTCCCTCTTCCCCCAGGAAAAAGAGTCCCTCTTCCCCCAGGGCGTCCGGGCCCTTCAGAATCTTCCACTGCCTGCCCTGGGCCTCAGCTCCAGTCTTGCCTTCTCTTGGCCACCTCTGGGCTGTTCGCAGAACCTTGATTCACATTGTCCTATCCAGTGAAGAGCTGTTGAATGTTGAGCCCCGTGTTGGTCCGTGAGCCTCCCTAGTGTCTAGCTTGGTGCCTGGCATACATAGAATTCCCCCAAATGGTTGTTGAATTGACTGAATTAAAGTTAGACAGGACTCTTGAGTGTTCCCCTCATTGGGAGGTTTCAAACACGGTGGCCCCCATGGAGGATTCAGCCCGCATCTTTTAAAATTCTATGTAACTAGCTTTGAGCATTTTTTAAAAGTTAGGTTCCATGGAAGAATGAACCCCACTTTCTCTTCGATAAGCAGAAGGGTTGCCACCGCCTCCTTTCTGGGACCTAGCTCTGACAAAAAGCCCTTTGGTTAAAGCTGGGAAATGCCCCAGAAAATGGGAGAGAAATTCGTTTTGGTTACAACAAAGCAAATGTTCTCCTTTTTTCCTGAAGCTTCTTCCCCTGTCACTTCTCCCATTTACACAAAATCTGTCCTAGACTCCTGTAAGCACTGACATTTTCGGCCTCTGATTTGTTTAAAACCTTATTTTGCAGGTGGACATAGATGCGCGGCTAGGGGGTTGTCCAAAATTTCATTTAGCGACAAAGTTTGGGCCAAGGCTGGGACCGAGGTCCCTGGGTCCTGCCTCCACTCTTCTGCCTGGCTCAGGGTCCCCATACGTCCTTCCCTGTACACTGGGACCAGCCCGCAAGCACCCCACACGTGCTTGGAATCTCCGCTTTGGATTTGCCTTAAGCTCCTTTTGCTACAAGGTTGGGATGTTTTAGAGCTTCCTAAGTCTACATCAGCCCCTCCCATTACCACCCCCAATGAGCTCCTCAGTGCCCCCGAGCGCGGTGTCCAGAGCTACATCCATCACGGACACTGGGCTGTCAGCGTGGCCACGTGCCCCTCTCAAAGGCCCGAATCCAGAATGGATTTATCCCAGGGGGAACCTTGTTATGCTTTTATGTCTTCAATTCATTAGATTCTCTGTCAGCAGCATAAATCAGGGCCGGACCCTCTTCTCACACACTCGGGAATGGGGAAGACATGCAGAGAACAGAGAGAAAATGCACCGAGGGCTGGATGTGCTGGACAGTGGCTTTCCCATCCCCATATTTATTCTTTTGTTTTTTTAGCCAGAAAGGGATCTTAGATCACTGGGGATACCAGGGAGAGGGAGAGGCTAGATGGGGGAGACTGAGGCTAAAAGTGTTGCTTTCCCCATAATTTTATCAGATTGCCCCTAACTCTACCCCATTTCCATAGTCAAAAGCTTTGGGGGAGATTGAGGCTAAAAGTGTTGCTTTCCCCATAATTTTATCAGATTGCCGCTAACTCTGTCCCAGTTCCGTAGTTGAAAGCTCTCCCTTTTTATTCCACCATGGCATGCCTAGAGGAGTTATCTTTACAAAAAACCAACCAAATCACGTTAAATTCTTCCACACCTCCCTGTTTCAATTAGTACAAGCCCCAAACCTCCTACCAGGGTCTCCTAGTTCCCCGTGGTCTCTCTCCTTCCTTCTCTCTCATCTCCCTCCACTTGATAAGTTGCAAAAACCCTTTTCGTTCATTTGCTCATGAATGCAATCATTCAACAAATGTTTCATAAGCACCTGACGGGGCCCAGATGCTTCCATAAGCCCTCAAAATGAAGTCAGGAACAGACTCACCTCCTTGTTCTCCTAGAGCTTACATTTTGGTGGGAGAGGGACAATATCACAAATAAACAAACAAACACATAATGTGTCAGACTGTGATAAGTGTTATTCACAAAAGGAAGTGGAATAAAGGTGGGGAGGCCCAGAGGACCTCTCTGAGGCCATGTCATTTGGGCAGAGACCTGCGTGAGGTGAGGGAGTGAGTCACTGGGGTGAAAGGAGAGAGAGTGGTCCAGGGAGAGAGAAGGGTGATGCAAAGGCCCTGGGGTGGGAGTGTGCCATGTGCATCAGGCAAGTGCCAGGTGGCACACACGGCAGCCAAACGGTGGGATGGGCGGGCATCTGGAAGAGGTGACCAGAAGCCAGCTCACACAGCGCATGCCGGGGAGCCACAGCAGGGACTCGGATGTATTCCAAGTGTGCTGGAAGCTCTGAAGGTTTAAGCCTATCAGTGGCAAACTCCTCTGCTTTAAAAGGATCACTCTGCATCCTTTTATCTTTGCATGGGATAGACCTCGGGAAGGTCTGAGTGGGTGCTGGAAGCAATCCAGGCGGGGGCCTGAAGTGGGGCAAGCAGAGACTGGAGAGGGAGAGTGGGCGGAGCGGGGGCTTTGACGTCAGTACAGAGGAGAATGAAGCTTTACACCTTAGGTGTTGGCCGGGGGCACACACTGTGCCATCACACCCGCACTACACCTTTATATCATGACCATTTCCGCTGAGCCATCCTGCTGTCCAAAAGCCTCCATGGGCTTGGAAACTCAGATCGTCTGCTGATTCCACCTCCCACATTGTTTTGCGCATCTGAAAAAGTGCTAGGTTTGAGCCAGCATGAAATGGGTCTAGAGGGAAGAAATGCTTTTCTAAGAATGCCTAGTAGAAAGGTGGGAATTTTATTCCTCGTATTCCCAAACTCATCCGCATATCTGAGCCTTTAAAGCAGCCACTGCTACCAGAATGCGGTCCCTTCTCCCCTGCACCTTCCCGCTTCCTCCAGGTCCTCATCCATCCACCCTTTAGAGCAGAGGTGTGTCCCCCCCAGACTCATAGGTTGAAGGCCTCACCTCCAAAGTGTTTGGAGATAAGGCTTTTAGGAGGTAATTAAGGTTCGCTGAGGAGCCTGGCAGGCTGCAGTCCATAGGGTCCCGAAGAGTCAGATATGACTGAAGTGATACAGGACACACGCACAAGGTTCAGTGAAGTTGTAGGAATAGGAGCCTAGTCGGATAGCCTTAGAAGAAGAGGGAGAAAACGGGGGCTCTCTCCCCACCCATGTGCAAAAATACTGGAGTGGGTTGCCATTTCCTCCTCCAGAGCATCTTCCTGACCCAGGGACCAAACCTGGGTCTCCTGCATATCCTGCGCCGCCGGTGAGTTCTTCACCACTGAGCCACCACGGAGCAAGAGGAGGGGCTTTCCAACTCTTCTGATAACGTTCCTCTCGCCCAGCAGTGAAAACACAGAGCGCACCCACCGCTGCGTGGAGAGCTATTTGTGATTTCATGTGTATGCCACATATCCTACCATCACGCATGTATTCAACGTCAGAAAAAATGTTCCCTTCTTTTCTTTTTTCTGTTTATGGTTTATCGATTTTTGACAATGGTACCAATGCATTTCAAGGGCAAAGGAAAGTCTTGATTGCCATACATCTGTTTATTCATTAACGTAACCAGTGTTAACCACCCAATCCGGGATGTGCCCAGTGGCAGTAACTGAGGGTCTTTTTGCACTGGAGTGTGGTCGCTTTACAGGGCTGTGTTAGGCTGTTGTTTGTCATTTAGTTGCTAAGTCGTGTCCGACTCTGTTGTGACCCCGGAGCTTGTAGCCTGCCAGGCTCCTCTGTCCGAGGGATTTTCCCGGCAAAATTACTGGAGTGGGTTGCCATTCCCCTCTCCAGCGGACGTTAATTTCTTATTTTTAAAACTGAGAAACAAAAGCAAATAGAATTTCTACTCTTTTCTTCATGTAATCCAGTCAAGTGAGAGTCGCTCAGGACTCGCCATTTGGGAGACATTATTTTAGAACTCAACCTCTGTCCTTCAGAAACCCCTTTTTTGATCTGCAGCTCACTCCTTTATTCATTCATTCCCTGGACAAATATCCATAAAGGACCTTCTGGGGACCCGATGTATGTGGATGCATCGGATAAGAGACAGTTCTGACTGTCCTGTTAGGTATTCTCCCCTGTAATTAAGTGCAATTAATTAAGGGTTGAATTACCTGTTTACAAGACATCGATCTTTCCTCCCAGAGGACTGAGGAGGACAGAGGTCAGCCTGTCCTCTTTCACGGCTGCATCTTCAGCGCCTGGCATATAGTACACAGTTAATAAAAAAGTGAATGGGCGAGAGACGGGTGATGGGTGAATGAATGAACCAGAAGTGAATGACAGAGTCCACTCCCCTTTTGTACCTTTTCCTCAAGTCAGTCTTGCCCGGAGAAACTGTCAAGAGTAGCTGAGGGGCAGGCGGGCTGGCCGCAGGGTGGGGGTAAGGGGAGAGATTTGTGAGCAGGGCCAGGTTAGTGGTGGTTTTATTACATGCCATTAAGCATCTGGTCATGATTATAATAAGCACATGAGTTATGGCGAGTGACATATGTTTCTTGAAGGAAGAAAAGGAGCGAGGAGGAGGAGGAAAAGGAAGACGGCAAGCCCCCAGTGGTGGCCTGGCTGGTCGACCCAGGCGTGGGCCGGGCGTGGGCCTGCGCTGCCCGGGGCTTTTTAACCCTCTCACATCCTGGGTGAGGTGCCGGGGAGAGAGCGACTCCTGGGGGACAGGCAGGGTCTCGGGGCTCCCAGGGGGATCCTTCTTGCCCACTTGTCTAAGAAGCCATCAGAGGACTGGGATGTGATTGGTCAGTTCAGCTTAAAGGCCTCAGTCTCTGGGACAAAGCCTGGTCCAGAGCAGACATTTGGAGTGTGAAAGGTCCGTCTGGTCAAGGCTATGGTTTTTCCAGTGGTCATGTATGGATGTGAGAGTTGGGCTATAAAGAAAGCTGAACACAGAAGAACTGATGCTTTTGAACTGTGCTGTTGGAGAAGACTCCTGAGAGTCCCTTGAATTGCAAGGAGATCAAACCAGTCCATCCTAAAGGAAATCAGTCCTGAATATTCATTGGAAGGACTGATGCTGAAGCTGAAACTCCTATACTTTGGCCACCTGGTGCGAAGAACTGACTCATTGGAAAAGACCCTGATGCTGGGAAAGATTGAAGGCGGGAGGAGAAGGGGACAACAGAGGATGAGATGGTTGGAGGGCATCACTGACTCAATGGACATGAGTTTGAGTAAGCTCCGGGAGTTGGTGATGGACAGGGAGGCCTGGCATGCTGCAGTCCATGGGGTCTCAAAGAGTTGGACACGACTGAGCGACTGAACTGAACTGAACTGAACTGAGGAGTGTGTAGGAGGGCAAGGAAGAAGAGAAAGGCAAGGTTGAAGGAAGTAAGGAGGAAGGGAAGGAGGAGGTCAGGGCTTCTCACTGAACTTTCATTCATTCAACAACCAGGGTCTTTCTATTGTACACAGTGTGGTAAAGCAGGTGAGGCCTGGGCTGAGGTCAGAACACCTGTGTTGCTCCCTGGGCTTTGCCATGAACTTCCTGCCTCTATGGCCTTGGATGAGTTTCTTTCCTTCTCTGTGTTCATTTGTAGAAGGAGGCAATCACTCAGGTCTCTCCCAGCTCTCTGGCTTCACGGGAGCTACAGATCTCTGATGGGAAGGACACAGAGACACCTGTCTCCTGCCGCAGCGTTGGGAAGGTCCACACGCAGTGCGCAGCTGGAAGGAGTCTCCTTCCTGCTCACCCATTTCACAGGTGTGGAAACAGAGGCCTGGATGTCCGTGCTGCCTAATGTTGAACTCTCCAGTTCTCTTCCATCTCTTTTCTCCCCTCCTCCTCATCCCAGGGTCAAAGGGGATCATAGCCACTCAAAGACCCAAGCTTCTGTGACCAAGGACATCTCCACATCTGGGCAGCAGCAGAGGAGAAGAGCTTGTGTTTGGGGAAGTTCCCTGTCACCCTAGCAACCAGGCTGTGGCTCCAGCAGCAGACCTTGGAGCTGCTGGGGGGTGTGGACACTGGGGTTCCTTGGGTGTCAGGAACTGTGAGGCCCCCACCTCAATGTGCTCGCGAGCCAGATCACCTAGAGATCTCGTCCTTAACTTCCTCACGTGGTTTCATATCCTCTCTCCAGCTGAGTGGGTGATGGAGCACAAGTGGGTGGTGGAGCTAGGCTGGGATCCAGGTCGGCCTGTCTCCAGAGTCTGTGCTAGGTCTTTTTCCCCGAGGTCTCTTCCTCTGCAGCCTGGAGGCCTGGCCTGGGCTCTGTCAGTGACTGTGGGCAAATCAGGTCACTTCCCTAACACCCGGTATTCTCACCCGGAGAATGGGCCCACTCTCAGAGGGCCGACAGGAGGAGGTCATCACAGTACCATCAAGCCAGGATCTGGGGCAGGAGGGTGGAGATGGGGCTGGACCAAATCAGAACTTCCCAGTCTTTTTTCCAAGAAAGGCAGCTCTTATCTTGTGTTTTGAGAGATCTTATTTCTCAAACACATTTTGTTTTAAAGTAATACTTAATCGGGAAAGACCCTGATGCTGGGAAAGATTGAGGACAGGAGAAGAGGGAGACAGAGGATGAACTGGTTGGATGGCGTCATCAACTCAACAGACATGAGTGTGAGCAAACTCCGGGAGAGAGTGAAGGACGGGGAAGCCTGGTATGCTGCAGTCCATGGGGTTGCACGACTGAGCTGCTAAACAGCAACAACAGTGCTTAATTCCCCTCTGCCCTTCTTAGTCCTCAGACACGCCCATGGCCGTCTTCTGAGATGACCGCTGTGTCCACCCACATTAGGCTGTCAGAATTCTAATCACCCCCAAGACAGAACATTCTCTGCCCGGGCAGAATTCCCTGAGCAGGGCCTGTACGGGGCTTGGAAATGCCAGGATAAAGGGATGGTACCCATTCTGTTACCTCTCTTGAGGACCCCAGGTCACGAGCCCCTGGGAGGGTGATGGTGGCAGGAAACGCAGTCACAGGCCTTCACAGAGTTCCCGTCCCATGCCTGCATGGTTCCAGGAAGTTCCCATGTGTTACCTCACAGATGCTGTTTCTTGTTCTCATTCTGCATGGAGGAAGCCTGGTAAAGGCCCAGAGACTTAACTGACTCCCAAGGTCATGAGCTGGGATACAGAGTCAGTTCTCCTGTGTGATTCCCGAGCCACGTTTCTGAATCACAGCACTCGTTTTCCTTCCCTTGCCTGAGTCTGTTGTGGTTTGTCAGTTGCTAAGTTGTGGCTAACTCTTTGTTACCCCCATGGGCTGCCCCATGCCGGGCTCCTCTGTCCTCCACTCTCTCCCAGAGTTTGCTCAAATTCACGTCCATTGAGCGGCTGATGCTGTCTCACCAGGTCATCCTCTGCCTTTCATCTTTCCCAGCATCAGAGTCTTTCCCAATGAGCTGGCTCTTCACATCAGGTGGCCGAAGTATTGGAGTTTCAGCATCAGTCCTTTCGAAGAAAGTCAGGGTTGATTTGCTTTGGGATTGACTGGTGTGATCTCCTTGCCTGAGTCTAGAATCCTGTGATTGGAGTGAGGGTTGGAGGACAGCGTGGGCCTTGCCTGAAGGACTTCCCAGTCTAGCTGAGGATACTGGACGTGAATGAATGTGCCCAAACTTGCAGAGCAGCAGCACAAAGGCCTCAGGAGCCCCTGCATGATTTGGCCAAAGATGGTGCCTGCAGCAGAGCCAGGCAGCCCAGGCGACCCGTGAACTGCTGCTCCCCACTCTGTGCCTCAGTTTCCCCAGGCAGAGCGCACAGGCGCTAACGCTCCCAAGGGCTGCTGTGAGGCTGCCAAGAGACAACAGAGGCCCAGACGCCCAGCCAGCATGGCCGGTGACTAAGACGAATTGGCTTCAGGCTTTCTCCGAGCTTTGCCAGGTGGGGGCTGGAAAGGAAGCTGGAGGAGGATCGCGTTCTGGGGGCCTGTCCCAAGAACCGGGGCTTCCCCGCAGAGTGATGGCCGCTGGGGGACGAACCTGAAGATAAATAAGAACAGTCCGCGTGAGCCCGGGCTCATCTTAACACTAAGCAGAGAGGCCTGGGGCTGGACTTGAAAGCGTCCGGCTGAGACGGATGGGCTGCGGCCGAGGTGGGGGCGGCTGGGCGTGGGGAATGAGTGATGGGGTGTCGGGGCGCTCAGTCACCGCCAGCCAGAGATGCCGGCCCCTGTCCAGCCGCCAGGACATGTGCGGGGGCCTGCCCCTCCCGCCGCCCGGCCCAGGGATTTATGGCTTCGGTAAGGCCTGGAGAGGGGCTGAGGCCAGGCCCGAGGTGGGAGGGTTTGATGTCAGCCTGGCAGCCCCTGTTGGATTTCCGCCCCGAGCAATGCCGGGGAAAGCAGGCCCAGCCCCACGGGGCAGCAGTGACTCAGGGTCACGCAGAGAGGGGCACAGGGCCTGGCCCCCTTCCTTAAGTCACCTGGGAGCCTCCTGACCTCAGCCACCTCCAGCCTCCAAGCATTTCCAGCCTGCTTACCTTTACCCAAGCCGGCCCCTCAGCCCAGGGGACCGGGTGCCCTAGAGAAACCCCAGCCGTCCTTGTAGCCTTGGCGTCTGTGCCACCTGCCGTTGGGAGGCTCGCTTTGGCACCCCTCCTCCACCAGGCCCACTCCTCGTCCTTACCAACCTCTTCCTCAATCATCTGGTATTTGTCCCCAGATGACCAGGAGCCTGCCTTTCTTCATCTTGACCCCCTGGCATTTACTCCATGATATAAACCACTGTTCACCAAGCTCTTGCTGTGTGCCAGGAGCTAAGTGAAGTGTTTTTCTATCTTACTATCTATCATATTCATCTACTTTACAGGCTCGGAAACTGAGGCTCAGAGAATCGTTAGCCAGGATTCAAACCAAGTTTATCTGATTCCAAAACACGAGTGGTGGCCTGCTGAGCTAAGCACCAGTCTGGGGGATAAGTTGGCAAGCAGGGAATGTTTCCTTTTTCCTCCCCACCCCTGACCCAACCCCTGGTGGCGGCGGTGGTGGTTTAGTTGCTCAGTCGTGTTGGACTCTTTGTAGCCCTATTGACTATAACCTACCAGGCTCCTCTGTCCACAGGATTTCCCAGGCAAGAATACTGGAGTGGGCTGCCATTTGCTTCTCCAGGGGAACTTCCCGACCTAGGGGTCGAACCCGCATCTCTTGCGTGCAGGCGGATTCTTTACCAACCAAGCTACCAGGAAAGCACTGACCCAATGCCTACCCTTTGCCATTTGCAGAGCAATGGGGCTTCTCCCATTGATCCCCATAGCAACCCTGGGGGTCAGCATTATGGTGATCATCCCATTATACAGAGTGAAAAAACTGAGGTCCGGAGAAGGGATATGTCTGCTAGGGTCACGTCCAGCAGGTGGCTAAGCCAGTGCTTTTGACGTGGACATCCCATGCCCTCCCCACAGCCCCTTGGCTATTCCCACACCTTCTGCCTCTCAGGCCCATCTCAGCTCAGGAGGGCAGGGCTGAGGGATGCTGAGGCTGCAAGTGGACCCTTGGCCCTTGCACTGGGCCACAGAGGAGCCTCTGCAAAGCCCAGGCCCTCCCTAACACCTCCCACCCAGGAGAGAGTGCTCCCTCTGGTAGAGTAGAGCCCCTGACTGCCAGCCAGCTGGACTCTCCTGAGCCCGGGACACTCCGGAAGGCCCTGCCTGCCTGCCCGCCTACAGCCCCGTGCCCGCCCCTTGCTGAGCTTGCAGGTGCCCCCCACCCCTTCCTGTCTGGGCCTGCTGCTCCAGAGCCAGTGAGCTGTGAGGAAGCCGCCCTCTGTCACCACTTCAGCCACCCTGGCGGGGGCCCCGCTTCCCACAGGGGTGTGGGTGATGGCCCATCGGGGCTGTCCGGAGCGCCGTGAGCTGGTCCTGTCTCTAGCTCCCCTTCCTCCCCCTTCATATCCCCGCAGCCTTGCTGCTGGCTCCCCCAGTCATCTATTCTGGGCCCAGGTGGTTAACAAGTGGGGATTCTCAGCACCTGTCCCAAAGGATCCCTCAAGCTCCCTGTTCACTTGCCTTTGGGGCAGGAAGGGGGCCTTTTTTCTTAGATTATTCAACCAGTGGTATAGTTGCTTTACAATGCTGTTAGCCTCCACTGTACAATGACGTGAACCAGCTATATGTCTACCCGTCCCTCCCACCCCACTCCCCACTATCCCACCCACCTAGGTCATCACAGAGCATAGAGCTGAGCTCCCTGCGCCATATAGCGGGTTCCCACTAGCTAGCTATTTCACACATGGTTATGTATGTATGTGAAAAGAAAGAAAGGAAGTGAAGTTGCTCAGTCATGTCCGACTCTTAATGACACCATGGACTGTAGCCCACCAGGCTCCTCCATCCATGGGATTCTCCAGGCAAGAATACTAGAGTGGGTTGCCATTTCCTTCTCCAGGGGATCTTCCTGACCCAGGGATTGAACCCAGGTCTCCCGCATTGCAGGCAGATGCTTTACCGTCTGAGCCACCAGGGAAGCACCTATGTGTTATGTCAACGCCAATCCCGCAGTTCACCCCGTGCCCCCCTTTTCCCCGTGCCCGCGCCTACACATCTCTTCTTTACGTCTGCATGTCTACTCCTGCCCTACAAGTAGGTTCATCAGTACCATTTTTCTAGATCCCACCCATATGTCTTAATGTATGATAGCTGTTTTTCACTTTCTGAATTACTTCACTTGGTATGACGGTCTCTAGGTCCATCCTCGTCTCTACAAATGACCCCGTCTCGTTACTTTTAATGGCCGGGTAATATTCCATTGTGTAAATGTATCACATCTTCTTTATCCATTCTCCTGTCAATGCCGTGTAGGTTGCTTCCACGTTCTGGCTGTTGCAAATAGTGCTACAGTGAACACTGGGGTATGTGTGTCTTTCCGAATCATGGTTTTCATCAGCTTATGTGACGCTCAGCATCACTGATGATTACAGAAGGGAGGCTTTGAGGAGGAAACTGACAATTCTGCATCCTCTCTGGGGCAGGAGTGCGATTAGAATTCCAGTGTGCAGAGATTTTCTGCCTCTCATTCATTCATTCATCCACTCACCTCTGTGTGCAAGGCACTGATCATTGAGCAGCTACCATATGCCAGGTCCCACTTTAAGCATTGGACAAGACAGGACAATGTGTGTGTGTGTGTGTGTTTTTTTTTTCATGGAGTGACAGTCAGGTGAAAAAGACAGACATTAGATAGACCTTCAGAGAAGAATGTGGTCATGCTGTGAGAAATCGTTTCCCTACAGCTCTGCTTTGGTATCACCTCCCCAGTGAGACTTTCCCTGATCCCTGTTTCTAAAATACCACCCTGTCAATCTCCATCCCCTTTCTTGACTATTTAATAACAGTAGGAGTATTTGGCGTTATGTATTTCTTTGTGCATTTTCCATCTTTCCCCTAGAATGTAAACACCGTGGAAGTGGATGGTTTTGTGCTCCGGCTCCAGCCCCCGGCAAGTGGTAGATGCTGAATAAACTCCTGTAGGATGAGCAGCGGATGGATGGGTGAAGGCTGAGGAGCCACAGCTTGTGTCGAGCCCAGGATGCCTCAAGGACCAACAAGGTCCCTGTTGATGCTCCCCTAGAGGACAGTCATGGGCAGCTGCCATGACATTTTCCCACAAGCCTTTGTTGGCACCACAGATGGGCTCTGGGTCCTTGGATTAAAATCCTCCATCTGCCTTTGTGAGTGATCTCGGGCAAGAATTAACCTTCCTTATCCTCCATTTCCTCATCTGTAGAATGGGGATGAGTATACCATCTACCTGGTCCGGTTACTATGGAGACACATGGGATGACAGCTGTGACTGTACTGTTTTCTCTTAATTTATTTACTTTTAGTTGGAAGATTGTGTTGGCTTCTGCCATACATCAACATGCATCAGCCTTAGGTACGCATATGTCCCTTCTCCCTGAGCCTCCCTCCCATCTCCCCGCTCCACCCCCGCCAGGTCGTCACAGAGCCCCAGGGTGAGTTCCCTGAGTCATGCAGCAAATTCCCACTGGCTATCTATGTTACCTGTGTTTCCGTTCATCCCACCCTCTCCTTCTTACCCACCCCGCTGTGTCCATAAGCCTGTTCTCTGTGTCTGCATCTCCATTGCTGCCCTGCAAATAGGTTCAACAGTTCCATCTTTCTGGACTCCATATAAATATATATTTATGATATTTGTTTACTCTTTCCGACTTGCTTCACTCTGTGTAATAGGCTCTAGCTTCATATTTAGACCCACAGTGAGAGCTTAATAAACGCTGGCTATTGTGGCCCAGTGCTGCCTCCCATCTCCCACAGAAACTTAGGCTAAGATGCTTGCTCTTTTAAAGAAGCCGTTCCCGGTTGGCACGGATATAGGAATGATGGGGTGGAAAGTTGGAAGCACCGAGAGTTAGGTCATTTCCAGTCTCTGCCTTGAACAAATCATCCATCTCTCAGCCTCAGTGTCCCCGTCAACTCCAGGGGGCGTCAGCCAGCTTCCCTCTGCTGCCAGCCCTTTCCCAGCCAAACTCCCTGTTCCCTGAGGCCTTAACTTCCTGTCAGAGCCCTCAGGGCCATGCAGAGCTGGGCCTTCACCTCCTGCATGAATATTTTGCACCTTCCCCCAGCCCAGATGTCCTGGAGTCTTGCCTCCCCCACTCTCCCTGGGGCTGCTCTCTGTCCCCACCGCCTCCCCGCCAGAAAGCCCCCGGCCCCACCCCATGCCCCCAAGCGCCTGTTGCAGGGGCTCTCTCAACCCAGGAAAGCCCACCGGACCCCCAGCATCCCGCAATCCCTCACTTCCTCCCATCTATGCAGCAGGAAGTTGTGCTCACACCTATGGGAATTACTCTTCGGGGGTTGAGTCACAGTGAGGCTTGGTTGGAAGGGTCCCCCACCTCCTCCTGCAGGAGAGACGTGCCCCAGGTAAGCGCAAGCGTGTGCTTGTGCACGCGTACACACACACACACACACACACACACACGGCTTCAGGAGGGCTGCAAAAGCTTCCCCCCCACACCCCCACACCCCCACACACCCCCCCCCCCCGAGACAGAGAGTGAGTTTCAGAAACTCGGGACAGTAAGAGAGGGGTCGCCGAGGGGGCAGGCTCTGGCACTGGGCCCAGAGCTGTGGTTTCTGGAGCGGCCTCAGCCTGGGGCTTGGAGGGAAGCAGAGGGTGGGGGTGGGAGGAAGTGCTGAGTCTATAGCTGAGCATGTCTGGAGAAGTTCGCCAGGCAGAGGTGGCCCCCGGGATCGGTACCAGGACAGGGTGACCTGGCTTCTCCTGGTGTGGGGACCCTGGGGAAGTCACTCTTCCTCTCTAGGCCTGTTCCCTTCTCTGCAAAATGTCATTTCCAGACAGTGGGCCACATGGAGCCAGGCAAAGATTAGGCAGGCCCGGGTCCCTATCACAGACCAGGCCCCCCAGGACTGCGGGGTTGCAACGGAAGGTTGCATCTTGCTGGACCTTCATCCCTTCATCCACAAAATGCAGAAAACAACCCTTACCTTCCCGTGCTGCTGTGAGGTTAGCTGATGTATGGAAAGCCTCTCACTCAGTGCCTGAAAACACATCCATTCCTCCAGAGGAGCCTGACCCCAAGGTGAGATCCAGCCTCATTGACAGGACCTTTCTTTATAGCCTCTGTCCTTGACAGCCCTGACTGCTTTCTGTAGTATGTATTTATGTAATGATTGGATGAACACCTTTATTCTCTACTAGGTTATACACTTCTTGAAGGCAAGAACCTGAGCCTGGCACATAGTTAGGGCTTTTATTAGATCCAGTTAGGAAACCAGAGCTCCTGCAGTTCTTTCCACAGAAGGGATTTAATATAGGGCACTCATTTTGAAGGGGTTGGAAGAGCCGAGCTGAAAAACTTTATGGAATGAGGGGTGACTCGAGGACAAGTAGCAGCAGGAAGCTGCAACATCCCTGGGACTAGAGGGACCGAGGAGTAAGTGCCCAGGAGCCAGGATCAGGGCAGGATGCTGGAATCACAGTTAGGCACGGGCTGCCCATAGGAACTGGAGCACAGAGGGAGCTCCTCCTGTCCCCAGGACCTGGGAGCACAGGCACAGACACTACCTGAGATGACAGCTGAAGGAACCCTGCCTCCTGTCCTCTAATCTCTAACTGGCTCATCCCACTGGTCAAGGATAACAGGAAGCCGGTCAGCAAGGGAGCTTCGGAGACGTCCTTCGGCAGGAATCATCCCTGAGATACAGAGGATAAAGAGCAGGGGGCAGATCTGAGTTGAACAGACAGCAGAATCAAGCCTCAACTATTTTGTTCATTCAGGAATGCATATAGTTGATCATACACGTGCATATACGTGTGTGCGTGTGCTAAGTCGTTTCAATAGTGTCCAACTCTTTGCGATCCTACAGATGCTAGCTGGCCAGGCTCCTCTCTGTCTGATTCTCCAGGGAAGAATACTGGAGTGGGTTGCCATTCCCCTTCTCCAGGGGATCTTCCTGACCCAGGGATTAAATACCCATCTCTTATGTCTCCTGTATTTGCAGGCAGGTTCTTTACCACTCGCAAGACCTGGGAAGCCCATGTGCGTGTATACATGTGGGAGGCTCAGCTGGTCAAGAACCCACCTGCAATGCAGGGGACCTGGGTTTGATCCCTGGGTGGGGAAGATCCCCTGGAGAAGGGAATGGCAACCCACTCCAGTATCCTTGCCTGGAGAATCCCATGGACAGAGGAGCCCGACGGGCTACAGTCCAAGTGGTCACAAAGAGCTGGACACGACTGAGCAACTACGCACAGCATGGCACAATGCTTGTATATACACTGGGCACTAGTGGAAGGGTGTTACAACGACGAACTCCTTTAATAAGCGTTTGGGTTAAGAATAAACAATATGCCCTCAGTAAATGCTGCCTGCCCTTGTTGACAAGACTGCTTGAAAGGGCTCAGGCTTGCAGCGACTCTGGGATTTTCCTGTCTGGGACACCAAGACCTCCACCCCCGAGCCTGGACTTCCTGGGCCCAGACAGCAGAGACCCAGGCCCCCAGGCTCTGCTTGGCTGAGAGCAGGGAGGAAGGGCAGAGGATGCGGGCCCTGGAGCCCCGAGCCCCACGGAGTCCCTCCATCTCTGCCCGGGTCTCCATGGGGAGCCGGCGCTCCCTTTCCGCGCCTGTCAGTCAAAGCCGGCTGCTTGGAAGTTCAAGCGTGGCCAAAAGGAAGCAGATTTCAAAACACACCTCTGCTTGCCCCGCTTCCCTTCCCACCCCCTCCTGGGCTGTGGCTCAAGGCTCCCCGGGGGCTCCCTTGCCCCTGGCCTGTCCCAGGCAGAGCTGAAACCAGAAGGATTGGGGCAGAGGTGGGGGTGGGCTGTGGGGAGTGAGTAGGGGGCACCAGCCTCTGTCTCATGCCCACATGGAGGGGGAAGGGATCGGAGCAGGATTGGGGTTGGGGAGGGGTGGTGAAAACTGCCTCTTCTTTAGTAAGGAAAGGGGTGGTAGGCAAGAGGGGGCCAGACCCTGAAATTCAAGGAAGCTTGCTATTTTCCTTAATGACTCTATGCCTACACTAGCACAAGCCTTGGCTTCTAGAAGATTCTCTGCAAGCATCTGTCACATAAATGAATGGATGAGTGGATTCTCACTAACGAGAAGTTGGCTCAACTTCGAAGCTGAAGGTAAAGTAGGCTGTCAGGTTGGAGGGCCCCCCTACATACACACACACTGCCACTGACCTCCAAGAACCAAAGTCTTCCACTCAGCAAGGGCATTTGGGTCCAAGCTCTTGGACACCATCTTGACTCTCACCTTTGAGCTGTGTGATATGGAAGAAGCCTCAGTTTTCTGCACCTGTAAAATGGGCAGAGATGTCCTCTGCTCCTGAGAGTGTAATGTGCGAAGTCGCTTCGGTCGTGTCCGACCTTTGCGACCCCATGGACCATAACCGGCTAGGCTCTTCTGTCCATGGGATTTCCCAGTTGAGAATACTGGAGTGGGTTGCCATTATCTCCGTTAGGGGATCTTCCCAACCCAGGGATCGAACCCACGTCTCCTGCAGCTGTTGCTTTGGCAGGCAGGCGCTTTACCACCAGCACCACCTGGGAAGCCCCCTGAGCATGCTGGGAGGCCTGAATTGAATGAGTCCCTGAAAATAAATCCTATCGCAGGCCTCTGGGTGCAATTAAAAAACTTCACAAATACGGAGGCCATTGAAAGTCAGAGAATGAGCTCGAATGTCCTCCTGTGAGTGTGTCAACAGCATTAATCACGTGGCCAAGGGTGCTAAGACGGAGCCACGGCTCCTTGTAATTTCTTTGCTGCAGCAGATGGAAGTGAAGTGAAGCCATGCCCAGCCACGGAGGCCGACCGTGGGATGAGCGCCTCGATGGGATGGCGGGAGTTTGCCTTTCCTGGTGGGTTTGTCGGGTTTTTCCCTCCCGCTCCGCACTCCCTCCCCGCTCAGAGCCCAGCCATAAACGCAGCGCCAGCCCAGCCCACGCTGTTCGCTTTATTGCCGTGTTGTTTTCCATTTGGAAGCTCTCTCTCTGCAGAACGTGCTTGAGATTTTGAAGAAGTGAGTTAATATATCGATGATGTCTTTATTGTCAGGACACTTCCTGAATTAGAAATAAAAGGCCCTGCTGAAGTCAATAAAATGACATGGGGGAGAAAACATTCTTTCCCAGCATGAGAGCCCTTCTGCTACGGCTGGCTCGGGGTGGGGGGGCGAGCATGGGGAGGCCACGTTCGGAAGCTTGGAGCTTCGCCTGAAGGTTCTTCCAATAACTCGGCTTCTCCCAAAGGCAGAGGAGAAATCCCTGCCCTTCCAGGAGCAGTGAGCAGGGCCCATGTGTGTCCGAGGTCCGGGCCTGTCTCTGACACTCTCCTGGCCTTCCAGGCCCCCTGACAGCTCTGACCTGACCCTCCCCCGGGCCCCCAGTACCATGAGCCACACAGCAGCGTGGGGCAGATCCTCCCCTCTGCAGAACTGGAAGGTAACAAGCCCTGCTCTTGAACGCCCTTCTCTTTCCAGACCCTGCCAGGCTATGCCCTCTGTCCCAAGACCCCACTGCCTTGCTGATCTTTCCAGTCTGAAGTCTGCCTATGAGTCATTAGAAGAGGCAGACTTGAAAAGCAAAGCCTTGGGTTCCCACAGGTCTAGACTTGTGTCTCCTTGACCTCTTCGTTGCTGTGTGACCTTGAGCGAGTGACCTGACCACTCTGTGCTTCAGTTTCCCCTGCAGTGATGGAAACACCCAGTACAGGGTCTGGTAACTAAGACTGCTACGTATTCACTTGCCTGTAATCTTGTTATCGCTGAGGAAGAAGTACGCTGGGGGAGAAGGCGCCTGTTAGATAGTATGTTGGCAATAGGAGGGGTGGAGCAGCGGAAGCCTCCTCTCAAGGGGAGACAGAAGAAGGGGGATGACCTTTTTAATGAGCACCTATCGTGGTCTGGCATACAGCAACCCTTATTCTACAAGGCTCAGAGAGGTTAGTTCATTCGACTAAGGTCACACAGCAAAGAGACTCAGATTCGTCCCTGGGTCTTTCAGACTGCCAGTTCACGCTTAGCTTACTCTGTCCTTGAGAATACCTCCCCCAAGGCCATGTGTGCCTTCAAAGGTACAACGGGGGACCCACAAGTGGGTGGGGTAGAGTCCTTGGGGGCCGAATCCTGCTGTGAAGGAGGGAGTGGCCGGGCCAGCTGTCCCCTTCCTCTGGCAGCCCTTGCTGTGGGTGATGAGGGTGTCTGCGCCCACCTATGCCGGTCATGTCCCGGGCAGTGCCCCTCTGCCTTGAGAAAACGCCCCGTGGTCCTGGGAGTATTTTGCTGACTCAGACACCTGAGTGGGCTCCGTCTCCCAGGGCCCGGCGCTTCCAGTTTCACTTCTCGTTTCCTGCCGGTGGGTTTGCCCTTCCATCCCAGCGCCTGCCACTTTGAGTCTCTGATGTCCTGCTTCCCGGCTGCCATCTTGGTCCCCATTAGGCCAAGTGGGAGGGGGCTCAGGACCCAGGAACAGGACGCTCGGGACAGTGGGCCATCTCCTCTGCACGGGTGCGGCTCCTGCGGTTTGGTACCCCAGCTGGGGAGGAGGCAACAGCTGGATGGGGTGGGACCCCAGGCACCCCCGGTCTGCCTAATCCTCGGAAGTGAAAGGCCCTCGGTCGTGTCGGACTCTTTGTGACCCCTTGGGCTATACAGTCCGTGGAATTCTCCAGGCCAGAATACTAGAGTGGGTAACCTTTCTCTTCTCCAGGGGATCTTCCCAACCCAGGGATCAAACCCAGGTCTCCCTCATTTCAGGAGGATTCTTTCCCAGCTGAGCCTCAAGGGAAGCCCTAAAATACCGAAGTGGGTAGCTTTTTCCTTCTCCAGGGGATCTTCCCGACCCAGGGATCGAACCCAGGTATCCTGCACTGCAGGCAGATTCTTTACCAGCTGAGCCACCGGGGGAGCCCGCCTAATCCTCAGGGCCAGCTGTGGGTCAGGCTGAGGGACCTCGTCCAAGGTCAAGGGAAGGTCGCGCTCTCAGCGGTCAGCACTGCTTCTCTCGTGCCGGGCACCCTGGGCAGGGACCCAGGGCCTCAGGTCCATGTGCTATGAGGTCCCCTGAAGGCGGGGTCCCGTGAAAGGATGACTGGCCCCCTCTGCGCCCTGTGGCCCCATCGACACCACCCACCCTGTGCGTGCCTCTGGGACTGCCGGATCCTCTGCAGCTTCACGCTCCTAAACTTCAACCTAAACTACGGCTATATCCCGACTCCTCTCCCCGCCGGCAACCCAGCTTTGTTTTCCAGAAACTTCCAGCTGGTCTAAGGACACCGGCCCATGTTTAGTGCGGAGGCCGTTTCCTCCCTCCCCGGCCCTGGGACAGACCCAGCTCTACGCCTCCAGCCGGGGAGCCTCGGACAGCTGTCTCCTGTTCCTCACGGGTGAGATGGCGATGACCCCTCCAGACCCCGCCTTGTGCCCTGGGTTGTTTGGAATATGAACCCGAGCTCCCATGGGATGAGTCACCCCTCTCCCAGCCTGGGCGTGCCTGGGGCCAACCAAGAGTCCAGAGACCAGCCTTGGCTTTCAGACCTGGTCGCCACCTTACCCTGTAGCCTCGGGGACGTGACCCTACCATGCCTCTGTGCCTTGATTTCCCCATCTGAGCAATGAACATGCCCCTCTTCCCCATTCTTCCCACTTCTCCCATCGTCTAGCTGCTCAAGGAGCCAGTGCCCGGAGGGTCTCAGTGGCCGGAGCCCCGAGGGGAACAGCTCAGTGGACCTGGTCTGGAAGCCTGGGGAGGGTGAGGAGGTGGGGTGAGGCCGCAGGGTCCGAGCTCCCCCCACCCCAGAACGCCCACCATACTCACATCTGCAGCCCCATCTGGAACAGCCGGGCCCCACCCCCACACACGGTCCAGCAGCCAGACCTCCAGTCCCCCTCCCCTCCCCTCCCTCTGCCTTTCCAGCCACCCCCGGATTTGTACCCATAATCTGCATATTTAGCAGTTCACCACGTTGCAGGCCAAACCATAAATCCTTCTCTGGCGGGACCCTGGGAAAGAGTCCCCGCGTTTCCACAGAGCCCCGAGCCCTGACCTCTGAGACCCCACTCCTCTGAGTCTTCAGGCCCTGAGGGGCATCTGCTCAGTCCTTAGGTGTCCTCTGGCCCCCAGAGGCTGAGCCACACAGCTCGGAAATTGGAATAACTGAAATGATTGGAGGAGGAATCAAAGAGAAAGAATGGTTTCATCTGACTTTTAGGTCACCGAGTGAGGTGGACTGGGCAGTACTTTTCTCCCTATTCTGCAGAGAGGTAAACTGAGGCTCTAATTCTGTCCTCAGTCATTCAGGGCCAGCTCAGCGACAATGCCAGGGTGACATGTCATTTCTCAAAGGCCTGGCCAGTGCAAGTAAACTTCCATTTCTTAAGTCTGGAAGCTGCTAGGAACTGTGGAAACACACAGCAGGGGGCCCATACACTTGGCCTCTAGTCCCCACTCAGTTCTGTAGTCATGGCAATGGGCTCGGGCCCTCTGAGATTCTTTCCATCACCCATTTAATCCTGAGCTCTCTCCAGCCTCCTGATGCAGCCTCCCCAGACTCTCCAGCCCCAAACTCAAAGGGGCAGGACCTTTTAGCGTCACTGATTCTCCTCAAAGAAATAGGAACAGACAGCTTTGGAAAGTTTTTACCAACAAATATGCAGAGTAGACCTCTTGGTACTCCTAACCCATCAATGAACCTGACCCCGCTATCCCAAAGTAGCAGGCATTAGCATCTTCTGAGCTCCTTCTATGGATCTGATGCTACAGTGAGCGCTCTGGGAGGACTTTCTCATTCAATCCTGATGTCGGCCTTTTAGAGAGGGAGGAAGACCATGAAGATGATGAAGAAGGTGGTGCTGGTGAGTGGCAAGGGCCAGATTCCAGGCCAGAGCTGTCAGACGCGGGGCCTGAGCTTTCACTCCCACGCTAGAGCCCACGGCCACGGATGTCCTTGGGAGGAAGGAATCCACCCAAGCTCTGTGCTCCGCTGCTCCCTGCAGCCTGGCCTGCCCCACGCAGCCCACGTCGGCTCTGGATCCCAAAGAAGTGCCCGCCTCCCCACTGCTCCTCCGGGGTAGGCTGGGGCATCTCCCACCCAAGATTTATGCCCACAGGTGTTCTCCACAGCCTGCCCCTGCCGCCCGGGGTCCGGCCCCTCTCCCAGGCAGAACTGGGTGCTCATCAGGGAAGGATTTGGGGTTCAGTATGTTCTCTCCTCTCTATTCATGCGTCTAAAATGTGCCTCCTGTCAGACACTGTTCTGGTGATGGAGATACAGTCATTTAAAATGGTCCTCGGTTCTGTTATCTTCAGAACAAGCTACTAATAGCCCTGGGCACCCCTTAAATGTCCACTGATGGATGGAACAAAGAATTTAGAAGGGAAATGCAAAAAGCCACGCCTGAAACGGGAAGACCAGGCTACACATGTTCACCTTGCTGTTAACTTCCTCTGTGACCTTGGACGAGTAACTCACACCCTGGGCCTCAACTTCCCCGTCTGTCAAATGGGAGGCCTGGACTCCAGCATTCGTGAGCCTCCCTCACTCCTGGTCCCCACTCCCAGCTTCTGCCACGTGTGCCTACCACCTGTAACTCTATTAACTAAATATTATTCTTGAAATCAATGTACGCTTTCTGACTCGGCACATTTATTTTAAAAGGGAATTTTGAATCACTTCTACAAATTGAAAATTGCAGTATCGTTTGCCAGAAGAAATAAAAGGTAACCAGAAAAATAAATACCATGAAGATAACATAGTGTTGTTAGTCTCGCTGGAAACTCTCCTGCCCAAAGCTGCGGTCCCATTGCCCACCTCTCTCTTCTGCCCATTCAACTGGCAACTGTTCTGGGAGTTCCTTCCATGTGCCAGCCACTGTTCTGGTGCTAGAATAAAGCAATTAGAAAGAAATAGCCGATGAAGGAAGGGGAATCCCAATTGCAGATGAAGTGAGTATTGGGAGTGGTGGGGGGAGGGTCTCAATGTGAACTGGAGCAAAGCTTTGAAGGGAATGAGGACAGAGCCGCGCGGATCTTTTTTTTTTTTTTTAAAGACAAGAGCATTCCGGTTAGAGAGGACAGCAAGTGCAAAGGCCTTGAGGCAGGAGTGGTTTTCTGTGAGCTGGGGGAGGGGCCAGCAAGGTGCGAATCGTACGAGGCTGCAGTTAGCAGGGGAGGTTGGGAATGTCCAAGGGGGGTTACAGGTGGAGGAGCAGCAAACTGAGGCCTCCTCTGGGGCTTGATCAGAAAGAGGGAAAGTAGTGAGGGGCTGACAGCTCCCTGGCCCTGTGACTGAGCGCTACGTGCTGCTGGGTCTTTGTGGCCTTCTAAAGTCATCTTCTGGAACTACAGGGGCACACATCCTCACTGCCTGCCCATGGAGCTCACCTCGGGGCAACTGGGGTTCTTTACTCCTCACCTGGCCCATGATTTCTTGTGTTTCCAGGCTGGACACCAAGCTCAGGAGGTCATCTGAAGCGGCCTACAGACGCCCAGCAGGCTGGACACCAAGCTCAGGAGGTCATCTGAAGCGGCCAGAGACGCCCAGCAGGCTTCCTTTCCACCTAGTGTTTCTGTATCTGCACATTATATGTCCTGCCTTCCTGCTAACCCTGGAATATTCATTGGAAGGACTGATGCTGAAGCTGAAGTTCCAATACTTAGGCCACCTCATGCGAAGAGCTGACTCATTAGAAAAGACCCTGATGCTGGGTAATATTGAAGGCTAAAGGAGAAGAGGGTAGCAGAGGATGAGATGGTTAGACAGCATCACCAACTCAATGGACATGAACCTGAGCAAACTCTGGGAGATGGTGACGGACAGGGAAGCCTGGAGTGCTGCAGTCCAGGGGGTCGCAAAGAACTGGACACGACAGAGCGGCTGAACAACAACAACCTTCCTGGACAGTCTGCACACACGAGGCACGCATTCATTCATCCAACTAAGCCGCACACATCCCTTCAGTGGTTAGAACTGCTCTAGGTTCAGATCAGTGCAAGGAGGCAGACACAGCCCTGCCTCAGGGACATACATGTGGGTGGGGAGGTGAGAGACAGGGCCAAATGATTTTAGCTGTAAGAGCTGTGAGGAAAAGACACAGTGGAATGAGCCTTGGGGAGGGGCAGGGCCACCTTAGGGTCCTTAAAGACGCCTCTTTGAGAAGCGACGTTTCAGCTGAGCCCTGGATGATGTGGCTCTCTGGAGGAAGGGGAGTCCAGGCAAGGGACACAGCCAGGGCAAGTGTCCTGGGGCGGGTACAAATCTCTCACTAGAGTGAAGGCCAGTGCAGCTGGAACTTGGTGAGTTATGAGGGAAGGAGCAGTTGACAGGGGGTGAGGAGAACAGGGCCCAGGGCGTGCAGGCTGAGGCTGGGTAAGGAGTTCGGCAGGCTGGAGCAGGGTAGCATCTTCAGCTTCAACAGACGGCTCCAGATGCTGGCTGAGAACGGACCTGAAGGAGAGCTAGAGGAAGCAGGCGTGCAACCAAGGTTGTCTGAGTGAGACGGCCTGGTGTCTGGGCTGGAGGTGGGGCAGATGGCGTGGAGGCTCTCGTCAGGAATCTGTTTGGAGGGAGGGCTGACAGAAGTTCTGAGTGGACCTGTCTCTGTGCTCTGCGGGTAGATGACCTGGGGGGCAACTCCCTGCAAGGGCCAGGTCTAGTGAGTGCGTTAAGCAACCAGCTTGTGAGCCCTGAAGGGCCTGGGTAATTCCTCACATGTCCTCAAGAGGGCAGAGTATGGCTAAAGAAAGCATCGGGAGAAGCAAGGGCTGGATGGGGCTGGGCAGGCTCGGAGGCAGGGCTCATCCCAGCTCCTGGGAGTCGGGAGCTGGCTGGAGTGAGGTCCCAGCTCGAGAGCATCCTGGGAGCTACGGCGGGCCGGGCCTGGAGCTGATTAGCCACTGGGAGGGGACCGTGAAGGTGGTGACCTTCAGAGACCGGCTGGCGTCCTGCTGGCCCCAGCACCAAGCTTGGCACCTATGGACATCCAGCCCCTTCTCCAGCAGCCTGGAAGAGGCTCTAGGGTGAGGGACAGAGGTGGGTGCAGTTTGGTGGGGAGGACCCAGCTCAGGACGGGACGTCCATGGACCTGGCTTCCAGCCCCAGCTCAGCCCCCTCCCAGACTCTGGAGACCTTGGACTAGTCCCTGATCGCCTCTCCATCACTTTCCCATCTACAGAAGGTGATGGATGAAGCTGGTGGCCCCTGCCAGGGGCTCCCTTCCAAGCCTCACGTGCCCTGGGCCTGAGACTGCGAGGAAAGTTCAAGGGATGGGAGGCCCGGGGGGTGGGTGAGGACAGCAACGTGACCGGGAGAGGAGGACCTGCAGAGTCATCGAACTGCGCTTGGAGGGGACCTTGGGGATGCTCAGGGTCATTGCAGGGGCGGGGTGGTCAGAGGGCTCCGAGCTCCTCTCCTGGCCCCTCCAGACCCTGACAGTCTTGCTTTATCTGCTCCCACATCTGACTCCACAGGGGATGTGGCTCAATGCAGTATCTACTGCTAAAGATCAGCTTGCGAACTCCTGACCTTCGCCCATCCCATTTCAGGAGAGAATGACCCAGAGAGGAGAAGGGACTTGCTTGAGTCACACAGCCTAAGAGGCTGAGGGGACAGAGGTGAGAGAGGACCATCCACTCCATGCCCTTAGCCCCTTAGCCCTAGCATGGTTGCCTCCCGAGAAAGATCTTCATTCTATCCAAGTGGGCTCAAAAGAGGTACCCAAAATTGTTTCCAGTGTGTCTGCAAATGCCCCCGGCATCCCTCCAAATGTAGGGGAACGGTCAACTTAAAGACGAACAAGGAAACTAGAAAGCAGATCAAATCCTTATCGATTATCCAGTAGGGCCTGCCTATGTCCAGTGGTAGCATTATTGCCCCCACTTGGCAGATGAGGAAAACTGAGGCTTAAAGGGTTGAAGGGACCCTCCTGATGTTGTTCCCTGCAAGGACGAGAGCCCAGGCCTGAGGACTCCACAGTGCACGAGGCTTGCTATGGTGAGATTTTTCATGCTTCTCCCGGTGCTTTCCCCTGGATATTGAAAAACTTCCTTCCTGCCCATCCACTGAGCCAGCAGCATCTTCCCGTGTCCCCTTCCTGTGCCCTTGCCTGAGCCTGGACCAGTGCACAAGGCCATGAAGTGTCCCCATTTCAGAGACAAGGGCGACACCTGGTGGCAGCTCATAAGTATGACACTCTGCTAAATGCTCTGAGCGTAGCCCTGGAAAAGAATCAGGGCAGTTACTCTCCTCTCCACCCTCTCTCAGCGTGCATTTATGGAAGGCCTATACTTTGCCAAGCACAGTTCAAGGTGTCAGGGACACAAAGCTAAATGTGATCTTCGCCCTCAAGAAACCTCAAGCATAAGAGAGAAGCTTCCCTCAAGAAACGTCAAGCATATAATATTCTTATATAAGAATAATTGCAATGTAAAGTACGAAAACCAAATTTTCACAGCCTTTCCTTTCAGTCAGGGCAAACTAACCCAATACGGAAGTGCAATTTACAGTAATATCTGACACTTCCTGAACACTTACGACAGGCCAGACACTGTCCAAAGTGCTTTATCTGAAGAAACTCACTGAAGCTTCCCAAACAGGCACTGTCATTAGCTCCATTTTCAGATAGTATGTATATTTCTAGCAACATGTGATACCATGCACACGCTATCACTCAGTCGTGTCCGACTCTTTGTAGCCTTATGGACTGTAGCCCGCCAGGCTCCTCTGTCCATGGGACTCTCCAGGCTAGAATACTGGAGTGGGTTGTCATTTCCTCCTCCAGGGGATCTTATCAAACCCACATCTTCTGCATTGCCAGGTGGCTTCTTCACCATCTGGGAAGACTCTGTGATATCAAGTACATGGTAATACTATTAGCTTCATTTGTGAAATGGGTGTCCAGAGAAGTTGAGCAACCTGGCCAAGGTCACACAGCTTGAGAGATGCAGAGTCAGGATTTGAACTCAGGACTTCCTCAGTGGCTCAGAGGTAAAGAATCTGCCTGTATTGCAAGAGTCACAGGTTCAGTCCCAAGGTTGGGAAGGTCCCCTGGGGAAGGAAATGGTAACCCACTCCAGGATTCTTGCTGGGAAAATCCCATGGACAGAGGATCCTGGAGGGCTACAGTCCCTGGGGTCGCAGAGTCGGACACGACTGAGCAGGCACCATACACGCACAGGTTGGCTTTATAAGCCTTGCCCTTCATCTCGTGTCACACTGCCTCTGGGGACAGCTTATACAAGCGAGGCTTCTCTGGCTGAAAAGAAGGGGGTTGTCTTAGGAGTCATGCTTGTTCAGCCCCTCCTTCACTGCCTCTGGACACCCAAGGAGTCATCAACAGCTGTTGACCTCACAGTGAACACCTGCCGTGGAGATGGTGACAGATTTTACACAGAAGAGGAAAATTAAATTTGCACGTTGCAATGATTATTTCGAGGTGGGCTGTGGACAAAAAGTTCTACCTACCATTCCATGAAACGACAAATGTCGCCTGCCAGCAGGCCGTTGGCCACTGCAGCTGTGCCCCGTGGCGCATCTTCAGGGGCATTCAGGGTGAAGAAAAACAGGATACTGGTTCTCGATAGTTAAGATGTATAACTAAGCAATAATTTCAGTGAACTCAGACTGTTGCATCTTCCCATACATAGAAAATCACTAAGATTATTAACTTGACATATCTTATGATTAGCGATTAGTAATCTTTTCATGTTTGACTACTTCTTTTTCTTTTTTTTTTTCCAGCAGAAACTACAAACACTGGATCCTCCCTTACCTCTTCAGAGCAGTTTCTCAAGGCTACCTGAGAAGCTGTCTCCCAGGCTACAGTTCTCAGTAAGGTCCCTGATAAAACATAACCTGCCACTTAGGCTGTGCATTTTTCTTCAGTTGTCGGGACCCAGAGGCTCAAGACTAGAGGCTGTGATCAGAGTGAAGGGGCTGAACTGGGCTAGTAGAGGACAGAAAGGCAGAGGGGGAAAAGTGACTGGCCTTCGTCATGAAGATCATATGGCCACAAGCCTAGCCTGTAATTTACTTGGAGGTTGGGGATGGGATGTGATTCTAATTTGCCTTGGGAGCCAATCAACTCACTGAAAAGTATTTATAAATAACTGCTATGTGTCAGCCATTGTTCTGGTTGCTGAGGATACAGTGGGAAACCAGAAGGCATTGCTAGCTTTGCATTTGTTTTCTAAGATTTTTGTGGATAATTTTTGCGTCATTGTTCATGAGAGATACTGGTCTGTAGTCTTCTTTTCTCATAACGCCATTGTCTGTCTTTGGTGTTAAGGTAATCCTAGCCTCATAGAGTGAGTTAGGAATTAGCCCTTCTGCTTTTATCTTCTTTTATTTATGGTGAAATCGAGAATGGAGCAAGTGTATATGAGCATGTGTCTGCTACAAGGACAATGTCAAAATCAAATGTCCAACAACACCTTTATAAATATCTTTACTTTCTCATATATGAAAAAAGAGCATGTTCAGTGGGTGGAGGCCCACGTGTGGGCACATGAAGTCTCATTTCCTCCCTTACTGAGCTTTCCTACTAGTAGATTAGACATTCCAGGCCTCTGGACTCACCTGCTTTCTTCCCAGGCTTTTTTCCTTTCGTAGAAGGGAAATGAGTACACTTAACAATGTGTATTATTATTAATAATAAGATGACAGTGGTGGCTCGTGGTCCATCACACGGTGTAGACTCTGGATGTAGCTCTCTGGGGAGAATCACTGAGCTGATGCCCCTGCTCACACGGTCTTTGCCCTGTACCTACCGGCAGTGCAAACGTTCTCATGCCGTCGTCCACAGAATCAGGAGACGGAGTTGGTTCATTAGAGAGTGAAGTTTGGGTAAGTATTTTTTTTAGGTCATTTGGAGCATGTGTGTGTGTGTGTGTGGCCCTTCAAAAGAAATCTTAATCTGATATATATATTAAACAGTTGAGCGCAGAGCTGTCCGAGGAAGCGAGTGATGGGGCGCGAACTCATGGCACCACCCTAGGGGACCCCAGGCACATCCACAAAGCTATGAAGATGCTCATCACCGTAAAACTTGCTTTGAAGAGCCTTGAACCGGATTATTTCCACTTTTCCAGCATTGCGGCGGCTCAGGTTTGGGCTCAATTGTCTGAGCTATTCTCAACTGGGCTTTCTACAGGTATAAGTTCCCTTTCTCTTTGTGACTTCCATCTTTTTGCATGTGTTGGTAATGTTTTCTGGGCTCCTCTCATTGTGACTGCCAGCTGCTCTTGGGGATGTATCTAAGCCGATGAACGTGCTACTGAATGCCTGCTGGGCCACCGTGGTCAGTCCAGGTCATCTCCCACCCAGATTATTCAGGAGCACCCCCTCTGGTTTCCCCTCTTCTAGCCTTGCCTCCCCAGGTCTGCTTTCAATCCAGCAGCTTGGGGGATCCCATTAAAACAGGAGTCAGATCGTGCCATGTCCTGGCTCCAAGGAAAGCCTAGGCCAGGAAGACCATCCAGCATTGGGCTCTGCCACCTCTCTGGCCTCATTTTCTATTGCTGGCCCCACATGCATCCTATTCAGCCTAGCCTCAGCCCCGGGGCCTTCACACAGGCACCTGCTCTGTCTGGGATGCTCTTCCTCCCAAACTTCATTCAGGGCTCTGCTCACATGTTACCTCCTCACATGGGCTTCCTTGACCTGTTACATGAAATACCTTCCTTCTTCCAGAAACTCCCTACCCTTTTCCCTGCTTCAGGAGTATCTAATACACACACACACACACACACACACACACACATGTGTATGTGTATGTGTGCTAAGTTGCGTCTTTGTGACCCTACGGACTGTAGCCCACCAGGCTCCTCTGTCCATGGGATTCTCTAGGCAAGAACACTGGAGCAGGCTGGGCAACCCACTCCATACCCACCACCCGCCATATTGCATATATTATTGTCTATCCGTCAATGGATGGGAAGATGCTCCAAGAAGGCAGGGCCCATGACTGTCCTCTCAGTGCTAGAACTGTCTACACTCAAACTTGTATGGAATGAAGAAATGAATGATCGTTAAATGTCAATTAGTGTTAGGTGTGATTTTTGGCATTTGGTTGCTTTGCTACTGGTTCATATGTTAACTCTGCTGCCTAGAATGCAGCTCTCAGTGCTAGGAGAGCTGGTGGTAGAGGGTACTTTTGTTCCCAATGATCCTTACTGCAAAATTCAGGCTTAAATTGAAGAAAGTAGGGAAAACCATTAGGCCATTTAGGCAAGACCTAAATCACATCCCTTACGGTTATACAATGGAAGTGACAAATAGATTCAAGGGTTTAGATCTGATAGACATTGTGCCTGAAGAACTATGGATGGAGGTTGGTGACACTGTTCAGGAGGCAGGAATCAAAACCATACCCCAAAGAAAGAAATGGAAAAAGGCAACATGGTTGTCTGAGGAGGCCTTACAAATAGGTGAGAAAAGAAGAGAAGTGAAAGGCAAAGGAGAAAAGGAAAGATATATGCATCAGAACGCAGAGTTCCAAAGAATAGCAAGGAGAGATTAAAAAAAAAAAAAAGCCTTCCTCAGCGATCACTGCAAAGAAATAGAGGAAAATGACAGAATGGGAAAGACTAGAGATCTCCTCAAGAAAATTAGAGATACCAAGGGAACATTTCATGCACAGATGGGCTCAATAAAAGACAGAAATGGTCTGGACCTAACAGAAGTAGAAAATATTAAGAAGAGGTGGCAAGAATATACAGAAGAACTGTACAAAAAAGATCTTCACGACCCAGATAATCATGATAGTGTGATCACTCACCTAGAGCCAGACATCCTGCAGTGAGAAGTCAAGCGGGCCTTAGGAAGCATCACTACGAACAAACTTAGTGGAGGTGATGGCATTCCAGTTAAGCTATTTCAAATCCTAAAAGATGATTCTGTGAAAGTGCTGCACTCAATAAGCCAGAAAATTTGGAAAACTCAGCAGTGGCCGCAGGACTGGAAAAGATCAATTTTCATTCTAATCCCAAAGAAAGACAATGTCAAAGAATGCTCAAAATACCACACAATTGCACTCATCTCACATGCCAGCAAAGAAATGCTCAAAATTCTCCAAGCCAGGTTTCAGCAGTACGTGAACCAAAAACTTCCAGATGTTCAAGCTGGTTTTAGAAAAGGCAGAGGAACCAGAGATTAAATTGCCGATATCCACTGGATCACAGAAAAAGTAAGAAAATTCCAGAAAAACATCTACTTCTGCTTCAATGACTATGCTAAAGACCGACTGTGTGGATCACAACAAACTGTGGAAAATTCTTCAAGAGATGGAAATACCAGACCACCTTACCTGCCTCCTGCAAAATCTGTATGCAGGTCAAGAAGCAACTGTTAGAACTGGACATGAAACAATGGGCTGGTTCAAAATTGGGAAAGGAGTACGTCAAGGCTGTATATTGCCATCTTGCTTATTTAACTTATATGCAGAGTACATCATGAGAAACACTGGACTGGATGAAGCACAAGTTGGAATCAAGATTGCCAGGAGAAATCTCAATAACCTCAGATATGCAGATGACACTATCCTTATGGCAGAAAGTGAAGAGGAACTAAAGAGCCTCTTGATGAAGGTGAAAGAGGAGAGTGAAAAAAACTGGCTTAAAATTGAACTTTCAAAAAACTAAGATTATGGCATCTGGTCCCATCATTTCATGGCAAATAGATGGGGAAACAATGGAAACAGTGAGAGACTTTATTTTCTTGGGCTCCAAAATCACTGCAGATGGTGACTGCAGACTAGACAGTGTATTAAAAAGCAGAGATATTACTTTGCAGACAAAGATCCATACAGTGAAAGCTATGGTTTTTCCAGCGGTCAAGTTTGGATGTGAGAGTCGGACTATAAAGAAAGCTGAGTGCCGAAGAATTGATGCTTTTGAACCATGTTGGTGGAGACGACACTTGAGAGTCCCTTAGACTGCAAGGAGATTAAACCAGTCCATCCTAAGGGAAATCAGTCCTGAATATTCATTGGAAGGACTGATGCTGAAGCTGAAATTCCAATACTTTGGCCACCTAATGCGAAGAACTGACTCATTGGAAAAGACCCTGATACTGGGCAAGATTGAAGGTGGGAGGAGAAGGGGACGACAGAGGATGAGATGGTTGGATGGCATCACCGACTCAGTGGACGTGAGTCTGAGCAAGCTCTGAGAGTTGGTGATGGACAGGGAAGCCTGGTGTGCTGCAGTCTACGGGATCACAAAGGGTCAGACATAACTGAGGGACTGAACTGAGCTCAACTGATCTTGACTTGTTCCTGGCTTTGCCACTTCCCAGCTGCGAGATCTTATTCATTACATTTAGTTAAACACACGAGCCTTAGTTTCCGTCTCCACAAAACAGAGGTGGTAATTGTCCCTACCTCTGAGGGTGAGTGTGAGAATAAGATGGGATAATGTCTGGAGCCTGGTGTGTGGTACACCCTCCATCAGCAGGAGCTGCAGTGGACACTTGTCATGCTCACAGCCACCCGGCATCTGTTGGATACTCTTTCTATACTGGAAGAAATCCCCACATTACAAGTTCTGCCTCCCGGAGCGAGCATCAGAACTCTTAATTCCCAGCCTCCCTGGCGCCTGCAGGCCAGCGGCCTCGGGGCCTCGGGTCTGACACTCATTCGGAGGGAACAGGCTCCGCGAGGAGCTTCTGCATTTCACTGTTGTGATCGAGGTGGTGGGCTCCCAAGGGTCTGCAGTTCCTGGGGCAGAGAGGAATCAGGAGGAGGATGCGATGGGGACAGCTGTCATATCAGGCCAGTGCTGCAGCATGGTTTGAGCTTCCCTGACGGCTGGGTGGGTAAAGAATTTGCCTGCAGTGCAGGAGACACAGGAAATGCGCGTTAGGTCCCTGGATTGGGAAGACCTCCTGGAGGGGCACATGGCAATCCGCTCCAGTAATTCTTACCCGAAAAAATATCCATGGACAGAAGAGCCTGTCGGGCTATGGCCCCCAGGGTCACAAAGAGTCAGCCACGGCTGAGCGACAAAGCACGCAGAAGCATGTAGTGTAGTTTGGGGCCTTATTCCTGGAAACTGAGCTGAAGCCTGGATCTCTGCTGCTGCTGCTGCTGTCAGTCGTGTCTGACTCTGTGTGACCCCATAGACGGCAGCCCATGAGGCTCCCCCGTCCCTGGGATTCTCCAGGCAAAACACTGGAGTGGGGTGCCATTTCCCTCTCCAACGCATGAAAGTGAAAAGTGAAGACGCTCAGCCGTATCTGACTCTGCAGCCTTCCAGGCTCCTCCATCCCTGGGATTTTTCAGGCAAGAGTACTGGAGTGGGTTGCCTGAATCTCTAGCCAACCCCAAATCCACTCAACAATTCAGGGGGCTTTGCAAGTGCTGTTTAGTAAATTTTTCTGCATAAACAGCTAGACTCGACTTCCTGGGCTTTCAATGCCTCAGTCAGTCAGTTCAGTCGCTCAGTTGTGTCCGACTCTTTGCAACCCCATGGACTGTAGCACACCAGGCCTCCCTGTCCCTCACCAACTCTCAGAGCTTGCTCAAACTCACGTCCATTGAGTCAGTGATGCCATCCAACCATCTCATCCTCTGTCGTCCCCTTCTCCTCCTGCCCTCAATCTTTCCCAGCATCAGGGCCTTTTCAAATGAGTCAGCTCTTTGCATCAGGAGACCAAAGTATTGGAGTTTCAGCTTCAACATCAGACCTTCCAATGAACACCCAGGACTGATCTCCTTTAGGATGGACTGGTTGGATCTCTTTGCAGTCCAAGGGACTCTCAAGAGTATTCTCCGACACCACAGTTCAAAAGCATCAATTCTTCAGCACTCAGCTTTCTTCACAGTCCAACTCTCACATCCATACATTACCACTGGAAAAACCATAGCCTTGACTAGATGGACCTTTATTGGCAAAGTAATGTCTCTGCTTTTTAATATGCTGTCTAGGTTGGTCATAACTTTCCTTCCAAGGAGTAAGTGTCTTTTAATTTCATGGCTGCAGTCACCATCTGCAGTGATTTTGGAGCCATAAAAAATAAAGTCTCACTGTTTCCACTGTTTCCCCATCTATTTTCCATGAAGTGATGGGACCAGATGCCATGATCTCAGTTTTCTGAATGTTGAGCTTTAAGCCAACTTTTTCACTCTCCTCTTTCACTTTCATCAACAGGCTCTTGAATTCTTCTTCACTTTCTGCCATAAGAGTGGTGTCATCTACATATGTGAGGTTATTGATATTTCTCCCAGCAATCTTGATTCCAACTTGTGCTTCCTCCAGCCCAGCGTTTCTCATGATGTACTCTGCATATAAGTTAAATAAGCAGGGTGACAATGTACAGCCTTGACGTACTCCTTTTCCTATTTGGAACCAGTCTGTGTTCCATGTCCAGTTCTAACTGTTGCTTCCTGACCTGCATACAGGTTTCTCAAGAGGCAGGTCAGGTGGTCTGGTATTCCCATCTCTTTCAGAATTTTCCTCCACAGGAGACACTCAAAGACAGTTCTGCCTCAGTCTCTGTGGGGTCCCTGGGTCCTGGTGTGCATAAGGTTTGTTTGAGCCCTCTGAGCCTCTCTGGCGGGTATAGGGTTTGATTCTAAATGCGATTTCACCCCTCCTATTGTCTTGCTGGGGTTTCTCTGCCCTTGGACGTGGGGTATCTCCTCCATATAATGCCTACTGCAATATTATTTCATTGCCTACTTAATATCATCTCAATGCCTACTAAATTTTTTTCATCACCATTATTAAACAAGAGTCATCAGTCTTCAAGGCCTTCAGACACCCAAAGGTGCTGCAAGCCAACTAACACTGGCTCCCACATCCCATACCAAGTTTCTGTGTCCACGCTGGGTGAGGAGTCTGCAGCTGGAACCTCGTAAGGAGACCTCATTCCACATCCACCCTTACCTGGCCCTCATGTTGGGCCCATACTTTGCTCCTGGGAGCCTGAACTGACCCGAGGCCCAGGGTGGAGGCTGGGGACCCTTGCCTCTCCCCCCAGCCTTTCCTCTCCAAGCTTCTCTTGATTGGTTGCACTGACAGCTACAGACACCAGACGGCGCTCAGTGCTCATTTCAGAGGGAAGCCTGTGAAAAGTTTTTTTAATGTTTTGTTTTCATTTTAGTTTCTACATGTCTGCTAGTGAAAGCAATGACTTGGAGACGACTAACTAGTCCATCTTAACACCCTACTGTCGCAAACGTTGCAGGTATGTTGTCTGCAGCTTACAGACGAGGGAACAGACCCAGACAAGTGAAGATGTGAGCTTAAGGTCATCTGGCCAGAAAGCTACCAGGGCAGGGACTTGAGCTTAAACCATCCCTCACAGAGGAGAACTGTGCTAACACTGCAGCTTTCTTAGGGAGGGTCGTGGAGAGAAGGGAAGAAAGTCTGTGGTGTCTTCTGGCAGAGGTCTGTGAGGCAGTGCTGCTACTCAGAGAGCTCTCAGTACGAAAGCCAGTTCAACCAGCCTGTGATGAGCCCAGGACTTGCAAGCTCAGTTGCCCACTGCAACCCGGCAGATCCCACAGAAATGAGGAGTGCAAGTCAGGTAGGCAATAGGGAGAGGTGGGGACTGTGGTCAGCTGGGGGGTGTAGATTACAATCAAAGCGGGTGTCATACTCAGGTCCACTAGCTATTGCCCTATCAGAAGGCACATCGGGGTGTTTTGGACTTTTCTGTTTCTTTCTCAGAAGGTGTACATCTAAATATTGTGAAATCCCCAATGATGAAATGCTCATGATAAAAGCAAAAAAATTTTTTTTCAATTCAGTTCTCTGAGCTTTGGCATCCTCAGCTTTACAATGGAGGACACTGTCGACACCCCTAGCTTTTGGGGTCACGGGACTGTTCTTTCTGGCCTTGCACCTGCTTTAGGGAAGGATCTCACACTGGTCTTGTGCAGCGCCACCCAATGGCGGGCGTGAGAGCTGCCATTTCTGGTCCCCTTTTGGTAGTAGTTCCCCATCCACCTCAGGGATATAGGTGTATTTAAAGACACTGAAATATGTTGCCCAGAGGAGCCTTCTCTGTTTTCTTCTCTTCTGCTCCTCCCTGTGGGCACTGAGGCCATAAGAGATGGTCTCCAATAGGATTTACTGTGGTTCAAGGAGAAAATAATAGGGCTGCCTACTGATCTTTATGTTTGCGCATGTTTTATGTATCTTGAATATTTTAAATGATTTTTTATCTTGTTTTTTAAAATTTTGAATTGCATACAGTTCAAACTATGCCAAATGGAAGCAAGGTGCTACCATTCATTTGCTTATTTATAATCGAGATGCCTACATCTCGATTTTTATTTATAAAGAAATGTTGCCATTTATTTATAACATATGTAATCAAGAAGCATACATCTCCACATTTATTTATAATCAAGACGCATACATCTCAATTATAAATAAATAAACTAACATTCATTGGCATGTGGGCTCATGACTGTTTGGGGTGCCCAACCCCTGCCATGGGGTTGACCTGATGCCCAAAAGTGGAAAACAACAGATGTAACAGGGAACTGAGGATGGGGAGACATCCTTTAACAAACAGTTGCCCAAGGTGTTTTTAAAAAAGCTTCATAATATGTAAAGCACTACACAAACGCTAGTTATCCAATTAGTTGAATATACTCATAGCCGTTTTTAAATCGTCTGGCGCACGGTAAGAGCTGGCTTTAAGGATGGAGACTCTGCCGTTACTGTTGCCATCATGCTTGGTGCTGCCACGCTGCAGGGCGCCCCTGCCCGGGTTCTGGGTCAGCTTCCCAAATGTGCCGAAAGCCCCATGAGGCCAGGGCTGTATGGGATTAACCCTCAGACCTTCAGATGTAGTAGGGGGCAGGGTGGGATCCAAGCAGTGGTCTAAATGATCTTTGTTAAATGGCTGAGACAGAAAATTAAAAAAAGAAAAGAAAGCAACCAACGGCTCAGTCCCTTTGGTGGGAACTTGGGGCTTCGCTTGTGGCTCAGCTGGTAAAGAATCTGCCTGCAATGGGGGAGACCTGAGTTCGATACCTGGGTTGGGACGATCCCCCAAAGAAGGGAAAGGCTACCCACTCTAGTATTCTGGCCTGGAGAATTCCATGAACTGTATAGGCTATGGGGTTGCAAAGAGTCAGACACGACTGAGTGACTTTCACTTTCACTTTGCGTCCTGTCCCAGCTCTAACCCAGCAATGAGGGGCTTAGAGTTTAGATCCTCATCCAGTCCTTCGGAGAAGAAAGTAAAGACCTTGGCTGTGCTGAGCCTATTCAAATGCAGGCATTACCATGCTCAACCATAGACTCAGGCTTGAGAAATTGCTATTGACCATTTCTTGGCCTAAGGCTCAGAAAGAGAACACAGCAAGGAGCAGGTGTGTGCCCAGCAAGGGTGGAGCCCAGCTCCCCGGAGACCAGCATTTTTCCTGCGTCTCAGGCAGGAAGGCGAGTGTTTTCAAGGCCCCGGGGGAGCTTTGATTCAGTGTGAGCCTTCAGAGATAGACCTGGTGGCTTGGTGCTGGTGGTCAAACTCTGGGTGTCTGTGTCCTGCCCAACATGGGCCTTTCCCATTGGAGTCAGTTTCTTGCGACTGAAAACTGGGTTGGCTATAAACTCTCACTTCTCTTCCCTTTGTCAGTTACTAATTATATGACTCTGAGCTGGTTACTTGCCTCCTCAGGGCCTCCGTTTCCCTATCTTAGAAATGGGAATCATAATAGTGTGTGCCTCCCAGGATTGTTGTTACGAGGATCCAACGGTTGCTATTTGAGTTTAGAACTTTAAAGACACGGTACAGGTCGAAGTTCTGAGAACTCTGAAGAAGGACAATCCTAAACAATCCAAACTCTCAAGACTGTGTGTCCGTTACCAGGGTTCTGATTTATTTGTGCACAAATGGTTGTGTGAGCAAATATTGGGCACCTTTTTCTTTAAAGCAGCTTAATTTGGATTTTCAGTTCCCGCCAGAGGACTTTCTACTACAGTCATTCTGAGGTCCTGCTCAAAACAGATTGTATTTTTCAGACTGATTCTCCCGCCAACAGGAATATCTGAAACAATATTTTCTGTCCTGCAAGCACTTTTAGGACACTGCAACCCCTCACAGAGAGAAGGGGACTATACCCCCTCCCTTGAACCAAGTGGAACTTTGTGATTGTCTCTACTGACAGGAGGGCTTCCCAGGTGGCGCTAGCGGTAAAGAACTCGCCTGCCAACGCAGGAGACGCAAGAGACGTGGGTTCAATTCATGGATTGGGAAGATCTCCTGGAGGGGGCATGGCAACCTACTCTAGTATTCTTGCCTGGAGAATCCCATGGACAGAGGAGCCCAGTGGGCTACAGTCCCTAGGGTCTGAAAGAGTTAGACATGACTGAAGCAACTTAGCATGCACACGCCACTACTAGAACACAAAGGAAGGGAGGCAACATGATTTCTGAGTCTAGGTTGTTAAACATCATAAAATGTCACATAACATAGTTTTAAACATGTTTTGTGACATGTTTTAAACTTAACATAGCTTTAAGTTTCTATCTTGATCTCTGTTAGCTCTTGAAACCCAGCCATCTTGCTGTGAGGGGGCCCCAGCAGCCTGCCGGGCCTCATGGGGAGGATCAGTTCCTCAGCTCTAGCTGAGCTCCCAGCCAACAGCTGGCGCCAACTTGCTAGCCAGCTGGGTGAGTGTGCCATCTTGAAAATGGATCCTTAACTTCCAGCTGAATAGGCTGATATCACGTAGAGCAGCGAGAAGCCTTCCCTATGGAACCAACCCCAAATGGCAGATCCGTGGGCTGAATAAATGATCAGTGGTTTGTTACACAGCAATCAGAAGCAGATGCACCTCTTGCCCTCCATTCTTCCCCCCCAGAGCTGTAAAATGTCTTGGCCACTTACCTTGGCCCAGGCATCAGTGAGAGCCTGACACCCATGCTCTTGCACCACACAAGGACCTTCAGGTCTCCTGCTCGGCAGCTCCTGAGCCGCCTCTGGAGTGGAGAATCTTTTGAGAGGCTGCTGCTGCTGCTGCTAAGTCGCTTCAGTCGTGTCCGACTCTGTGCGACCCCATAGTCGGCAGCCCACCAGGCTCCCCCGTCCCTGGGATTTTCCAGGCAAGAACACTGGAGTGGGTTGTCATTTCCTTCTCCATACAACCACACCCTTTGGAGGTCTTGCCATAATCACGGTCTCCCCTATCTCCAAGCTGGTCATCTGAAAGCTTGCCTCACGTCTTTCTAGAGTAGTTCTTCTTGCTCCTTTTCCTGCCTCCAGAACTCCCAGATTCACCTCTGAAATGGACTGGAGGTTTCCCAAAAGATTTCTGTCTGTAATCTCTCACTAGAGGTGGCTCAGCTCTCCGCCAGGAAAAAGCCCGAGGCAAGTTATGACAAAGGCTGACTCCAGCTGGAAGGAAATGCTGGAAAACCAACCCAACTTGATATTTCATTAAATAACTGAGACACGCATATACTCAATGACTGTACCCTGAAGGCGATGTCACCCCACTCCAGTGCTCTTGCCTGGCAAATCCCATGGACGGGGGAGCCTGGAAGGCTGCAGTCCATGGGGTCGCTAAGAGTCGGACACAACTGAGCGACTTCATTTTCACTTTTCACTTTCATGCATTGGAGAAGGAAATGGCAACCCACTCCAGTGTTCTTGCCTGGAGAATCCCAGGGACGGGGGAGCCTGGTGGGCTGCCGCCTACGGGGTCGCACAGAGTCGGACACGACTGAAGCGACTTAGCATCAGCAGCAGCAGTACCTTAAGCTTCTAGTGTGTGCTTGGCATTATGCTAGGTGCTTGAAAGACCAGGCTGAACGGCAGGGCCACTCATCGCCCTGGACAGGAGGCCACCTGTGTCTACCCAGAGCCTGCACCCCAACCCCTCCTCTATCATGCTTCAGGTATCTAAAAACCTAGATATTGCTGCCTAAATGGCCCAAGCATAGTTTTAGGATTTATATGAGCAACTTCTCCAGGTCCATCCAGGGGGACAACATGCCCTCCTATGCACCCCTAGAGATGTGACTAGTGGTAGCTGCAGGCAAGTTGTGTAGACAGAGTTTGGGCCTGTGGGCTGGGGTGTTCACAGGCCAGCATCCTAGGCTACTTGTGACACAGGGCAGAGATGGAGCTAGGAAGAGAACTGGGGTGGGTGGCACGGAGGGCTGGGGTCAGGGCCAACTTACTCCACACCGCCACGTTCCCGCACAGAATTCCAGAGTACAAGAATTCTAAATTTCAGCATGGCCTTCTTGGTCGTTGTAAAGAATATTTCTCAAGGCAGAAGAACATGTTTTATTTTCAGTTCAGTTCAGTTGAGGAAGGGGGTAGGGAGGGATGATGGAATCCAGCTGTTTAGCCACCTGCCAATCACCATCACCAACACTCCTGGCTTGAGGGAAGGGGATCTGGAGCAGGGTAGGAAAGGAAGGTAGTTTATGCCCATTTTTCACGGATTGGCTAGGGTGGGGAGTGGGAATCCAGCCCAAGGCAGAATAGCACCATCATTCTCAAAGTGTGGTCCGTGGACCAGCAGAATCAATATCACCCAGGGCTTTTTAGGCTCTTGGCCCCCTGCAGGAAAGACAGGGTCCTTCTAGGAAGGACAACACTATGGGGCATTTCTAGGCTTAGAGGACTCCCCAAACCCACTCCTCTAGCTTCATGTGGAGATTCTATGAAGGAGACTTTTTACTAGAAAGAGAACAGTTATTTATTGAGTAGGCAGGGTGTCTAAGAGTGGCCAAATACTTCATGGGCATTACCACATTTAATCCTCAACAGCCACCCTCAAGATTGTTCCCATGATTTTCCCTTTCAAGGGCTCGGTCTAGAGAGGTTAATTAAGTACCTTTCTTATTTGCCTTGGGTCACAAGGCTCCCAGGAGCCTCCCTGGTCTTTGTGATTCTCACATCACACTAACTTCACCTTTATGCTGAACAGTGTTTCTCGAGTGTGACTTAGAATCACTCTGAAGCCTTGTTAAAGCAAACTTGCTAGGCTCACACCTCAGAGTTTCTTAATCAGTAGATCTGAGATGGGGCCCCCAAACACATGTTCCTGACAAGTTCCCAGATGCTACCGCTGCTGCTGCTGCTGGTCTGAGGACTGCGCTTCGGGAACCACCTTGCTGGGCAGGGATCCAGCTCCCCAGCCTACTCCACCCATGCAACACCAGCATAATCAAGTTCTTGTGAGATGTCAGTGAGATAATGGGAGAGAAAGAGCTTTGTCAGCAAGACAGGTCAATGGCTCTAGTCATTACACAGGGACCCAAGGAGGGCGATGGGATGCAAGTGGGGGTACCACAGCCATCTGAAGATCTTTTGCCACCCATCTTAACTCTGAGCCACTTCTTCTCAAGAGAGAAAGCCACCTTCACAAGGGATGGACCAGCAAGCCCTCCCTGCCACCCAGCTCATCACCCCAGCCTCCTCCCCTTACCTCCGGCAGCCTGCTAGAACTGTCTCAGCAGCTGGCTGGCCTGGGCTACTTCTCCAGGGGCCAGTCCAGACAAGCTGGTGCAGCATCAAGCCTTATGATTCACGGCCCTGGGGCTGGGTCCTGCTCACCACCCCTGTGAGACTCGGGAGGCCCCTGACTTCCCTTCTCTGAGCCTCAGGTTGCTCATCGGTAAAACGGATGCAACACTTGGCCAGAGTCTTGTGAATTCAACGGCCAGTCCTTGTAAAGTACTCTTCTTAAGCCAGAGTTTGGCATAGAGCCTGGCCCATGGCGAGAGTTCAATCCGTGGTGGCTGTTAGTATTTTCAAATCGTGTCTGGGTCCAAGCTACGTCTTGATAGAGGCCCGGACTTGGAACGCAAGCCGCTCCCACGCCGCCGTTCCCCGTAGCACCCGGATATACCCGCCCTGGAATGCCAAGTGTGGGCCCCCCCTCCCCTCGCCCGGAGGCGTGCCTGCCCGGGCTAGGGTTGCCAAGGCAGGGCAGGATTAGACAGGCGGTGAAGCGAGGGAAGGGGCGTTCCTAGGGAGTGGCCTCTTCCTAGGAGGGCTGGTGGCGGGGGGATATAGCCCCGGAGCGAGGGAGGCAGAGGCAGGGATGCTGGGAGGACCTTCCAGCGGCCTGGGAGGAGCCTGGGAATGTTGAGGAAGGCTGAGGAGGGGGCGGGACCGTTAGGTAGCGCTGAGACGGGGCGCTTCCCACCCAGCCTGGGCTGGAGCTCGGGGCCTGGGCCAGAGAGAGCTTTTTATCCAGGCAAGGCCCGGCGGCTGGAGGTGGAGTGGGGTAGGCCTAGGGAGGGCCCCATCCCCAGGGTGACCGTGGGGGCGGGGCCGACCGGGAATGTTTTTGGGGGGAGCCGTAAGCGGGGCGGGGCAAGGGGCGCAGCTCCCCTCGCCACAGGGCCCGAGGCGGGGGAAGGCCGAGGCGAGCAGAGCCGGATCGGGCTGGGAGCCCAGCCACGTTCCAGTAGAGCCTGGAGGCTGAGCTGGAGGCTGAGCTGGAGGCGCGGCTTGGGCCCCGTCCGGAGGCCGAGGGGCGTGCTCGGGGGGGCGGGTCCTCTGGAGGGGGCGGGGCCAGGCCGAGGCCGTTGAGTTCCCCGAAGACCGCTGGGAGGGGAACGGACGACCGAGCGACTGAACCCCGCGCTGCGCAGTGGGACGCGGAGCACTGGGGCGCAAGCGGGCGACTCTTGAGCTTGCAGCGCCGAGCTAAAAAAAAAAAAAGAGCAGAGGCGGCAGGTGAGAAGTGGGTGGGGGAGGCCCTCCGGCAAACCAGGAGCAAGGTTAGTCTTCGCCCCCAATTTCCAGAGCCCGCTCGGGGCAGCTTTCTCGGAACAAGTGACAGGTCGGGCCGCGCAGGCAAGCTGGTGGTTGATTGAGAAGGAGCTTAAGTTCCCAAGTCCTGACCGCCACCCGCCTCCCAGTTCTCTGCCTCCGCCGCGCACCAGCTGTGTGACCCCAGGCGCGTCCCCCTCGCCCCCCGATTAACCGGCTTTGGACCTCTCGGTTCCAGTACAAGGAGGGGCTGGACCCAGGTGGACTCCACTGCCCTTTCTCGCTAGGAACCCTCGGAAGGTGAGGCCGGCAAGTGAAAGCGAGAGCGGACTGCAACAGGTATTTCAGATCGCGTCACCCAGACTAGTCTGTTTCCCTGCAGAGTGGCACTGGGCAAAGCGGGCTCTCTGTGAGCTTGAAGCGCATTGCTTTAAGGGTCTCACTCGTTCCTCCGATGGGACTTGAACTCACAGGCCTGGGAAAGCTGGAGAGCGGAGGGGGCGTGGTGACCCAAGTCTGGGAGGTCTCAGCCTTCCCTTCCCCACACCTGTGAGAGCCCAGTAAGACGTGGGGTGGGAAACTCAGCGGGGACTTTGCCCATCGCGCCGCCCCCCCCACCCCCCGCCCCGCCCCGTCCCAGGGCTTTTCCAGGTGAGGAGGCTTGGGAGGCCCCTGGCGGAAGCTAGGGGACAAGTTCTTATCTGGGTGAGTGGGGAAGACAAGGGAAAACCCCACCAAACGTTGGGCCCAAAGTCAAGCTCAGAGCCTAGGGCGCTTGCTGCATGCCAATTCCTTCTTGGGCTGGAGGTTTCTGTCCCTGTGGCGGTGGGTGTTCTGTGTTGGGCCCTAGTAGCTAGTTCGGTGGTCAAGGCGTTGGGACCACATTGATTCGGGTTCCAGTCACTTTTCATGCTTCAGTTTCCTCATTGGTAAAATGGGCATAGTGATGGTAATCAACGATGGTGGTGGTGGTGGTTGTTTAGCTGCTAAGTTGTGTCCCTCTCTTTTGTGACCCTGTGGACTGTAGCCTGCCAGGCTCCTCTGTCCATGGAATTTCCCAGGCAAGAATACTGGAATAGGTTGCCATTTCCTTCTCCAGGGGATCTTCCCGACAACCCAGGAATTGAGCTTGCAACTCCTGCATTGGCAGGCGGATTCCTTACCACTGAGCCACCTGGTAGGGAGGACATAATACAATAATGTGTATACAGCGCTTAGCAAGGCGCCAGGCACCCAGTGAGCCCTCCCTGTGTGACATCTGCTCTGATGTGGATGGGCAGGTGATAGACTGGCTTCCTGCCTGGGAATGAGACTGTTTTTGGAGGGCTGGCTGAAGCTCCTGATCTTGTGAGAGCCAAAACTCGCCACCTGCCACCAGCAACACTTTGTCCATTTTGGGGTTGGGGGGGGCGTGTCATCTAGACCAAAGACTAGCTGAGTTTTGGGTAATACTCTTGCAGTCTTTAGGTATCTGGCTAAATAACCCCCCAGATGTTTACTTAACATCTATTATATATCAGATGGAGCTAGGTGATGTGATGTAGAAATGAACTAGCCTTCGGGTTCTGCACTCATTTTGAGTTGCTCCCAGTGGGGTCCCTATCCCCACCATGCCTCTGCTGGAGAAGATAACTCACACCCAGAGCTCAAGGCCAGATGAGATGTCATGGATATGGAACTGCTCTGGAGGCCAGAATCCAGCTCTTCCATTGCATGCTGGGCTCAGGGTGGAGGTGAGGGGCAGTGTGTGCACCTCTTATCTGTTTGATCAGGGTTGGGCACTGAAGGTGACTGACTCCTCGAATCTCCTGGCAAGATGAGCCCTATACTTTGGAACCAGCTGGAAAGCACTACAGGAGAAGGAACTGGCAGCCCACTGCAGTATTGCAGCCCGGAGAATCTCATGGACAGAGGAGCCTTACAGGCTGCAGTCCATGAGGCCACAAGAGTTGGACACGACTTACACCACCATAGGACAGAGTTTGGTTGAGGGCCGTACTATTAATATGTGGAGGGGACAGCATGTGTAGGTATGGGAGGGGTGGTGCCCAAGAGAGGTGAGACACTAGGGAAACCAGGGCAGGGGGTGAAGGGGCTTCCTGGAGTTGTTGAGACTTGAACAGGACTTTCTGCCTTCGATACCAAGTCCTGCTTGGGCTTAGATCAACTTGGGGCCCCAGACTCCCTCTCTATGCTTTTGAGTGGCATAATATTAAGAGTTTGGTATGGTGGGGCGGGAGAGGGGTCAGTAGGTGTTGCCTGTGTGGGGCACAGGGAAGAGATGTTCCTTTCCAACAGTGCTTAGTAAACATCTAGAGGAAAGTCCTCCCATCACCCCTCCACCCCATGTGATGACTGGCGGATGATGACACACTGACCCCATCCTTAGTTGCTTACAATCTGCTAAGGAACTTGGACAAGGGGACTCTGACAGGAGATAGACGAAGAGTCAAAGGGATCTTCAGGAAAGTTTCTGGAGCAAGTGGAGTCTTGGGTGGGCCTTAAGCATTTCGAAGGTTTCAGCATCCACAGCCAAGGCAGTGTTTTGGGTAGATACGGATGCCTAGAGGAAGGTAAGGGGGTCAGCGTGTTCAGGGGAATTTTTTTTCAACCTTGTTTGAAAGTAGCCCATATGCTATACAGCAGATACTATAAGCACAGCTTCAGTACCACTGTGCCTCCTTTTATGACCACCAAGACCAGGGTTCAGATTTGATGGAAAAGGGAAGAGGGGGGGTCAGGGAATTTTGAAGAAGCAGCTCGATTCATCAGTCTGGCTGAAGAGTTGCGACTCGACAGGAATGGGAAGGGAGAATGGTAGGTTGCATCAACTCATGGAGGACTTTGAATGCCAAGATGAAATGTTTGGATTTGCGTTATAGACCTTGCGGGCTGCTGAAGGTTTTCGAGCAGGGGAGTGACCCCGTCAGAGTGGCACTTTAGGATGGACGGTCTGCCAGACGTGCTGGGGTTCAAGACCCAGCGGTCAAGGGAGAATGAGCCAATGGCAGTAGTGATAGGGAAGGAGGGCCCACAGGGGCTTTGGGAAGGTCTGGGGCTGGGGTTGGGGGGAAGACACTGTCGGAGGGGAGGGAAGAGCGAGTGTCCCGGAGTGTCTAATGTGCCCTGTGTGTCTTTCTATCCCCCCCCCAGCCTGGACCGAGGAACACGGCAGACACTCAGGAAGGTGGCTGGGCTGGGTGGGCACGGACGCTGGGGAGGGTGATGAGTGCTACAAAGTGATAGGGAGGGAGTCGCCCAAGAAGGCTCTGTGTTTGCCCATGCAGGACAGGCGTCTGGGCGAGTGGAGGGAACGTGAGCCAGTCGTCAGGGGGCGGGGGCTGGAGAGCTGGGTGTTTGGAAAGAAGTGCCTGCAGCCCCTCCCCTCCTCGTCCAGCCCAGGGAGGTCCGGGGTGAAAGGTTAGCCAGTGGGAGCACACATTTCTCACATGGTGGGGGGATTTTTTTTGGTTCCTCCAGGGCTCCTTTGAAGTTTCAGCAGTGTGGGGCAGTCCCCTCTCTCTTGAGGCCTCAGAGTTTTGAACCACTGTCTGGAAGCTCCTCCCCACCTTCTCACCCCCTAACCCTGGGGACGCGGCCCCTGTCCCCCCACCTCTGAGACCCAGACAGCCCCTCCCGGTGGCGCAGAGGGTGGCAGCCCCAAGCCCCAAGCATTCCTTTTGAGTTATAGCATCTGGGGCCCGCTGGCACCCCGTGGTTTTGGCTTGGCCTTGACCCCTTGCTCCAAATCTTTAAACCCACTTCCTCTACCCCACGGGGAACTCAGGGGGCGGTTACGATTTCACTGAGAGCATCAAACGGTCAGGAGTTGGCTGTGTGAGAGGCAGGCAGGAGGGAAAAGCCTTGGTCCGTCTCTGGGACAGACCAGGGCCAGGGGTGGAGGGGATGCCGGTTTAATCTCAGCAGGAATTGTCCTGCCCACCGGCTTCCCCTCCCGTAAGCCTGGGTCTGAGGAGCCAGGAGGGAAGCCCAGAGGTAAACATGGGCTGAGTGTCCTGCTACGCCGGCTTCCCTCTTCCCCTCACCCCCTGATGCTGCCTGGGAGGAGGTGGACCGCAGGCCCAGGGCCTCTGTGATGGGCCCACTGGGTGTCTGAGGGCTGCTTGGTTCCTGACTCATCCCCGGGGTTCCCCTGGCCCTGTGGGTTTCCTGTGAGCAACAGATTCACTCTGGGCTGACCTGAAGAGGCAGTTGAGGGGAGGGAAGAGGCCTGCAGTCTGCATCTTAGACTTTGTCCTGGCTCCTCTGTGTGACTTTTCAGAAGTTCCTTCTCCTCTCTGGGCTGTCCTTCCCTGCTCTGCTAATGACTTATTCTTTACTTGGCTCTCAGGAAGTTCTGTAACACCGGACACTTGCAAAGGAGGGTACATGTGAGTGTGTGTGTGCACACACAGACACACAAAACACAGGGTCCGCACAGAGTGGAACTGGGCAACTCCTCTCAAACACATGGTAATCGATCCCACTTCCTAGCCTTGCCTACCTCTTACCTGAAGCACCCTTGCTTCTCTCTGCCTGTCCACACGGATTTGGTGATGGACAGGAAGGCCTGGCGTGCTGCGATTCATGGGGTCGCAAAGAGTCGGACACGACTGAGCGACTGAACTGAACTGAACTGACACAGATTAGGAATACAGACTAGCATGGTGGTGAAGAACTGGAGCTGCAGTTTTGGCCCTGCCCATCCCTAGCTAGGTGACCCTTTCTGAGCCTCAGTTTCTGAATCTGTGCATTGGGGATAATAATGTTTAATACTTCGTAGGGTGTCGTGAGGATAAAACAAAAAAGCTGCATGTGAAACGCTTAGCAGTTTTCTGCCTGCACACGGTGAACCCTCCTTCAGTGAGAGCTGCCATTGTCCTTGCTTTCTACATCTGGCTAGTCTTTCCAGGCTGTGCTGGGCTGCTCCTCAGGCCCCCAGAAACCTTCCCCAGAGCCGCAGCCTTCCGTACAGGCCCTCCGCATCTCGCCAGCGTTTGTGTGCACGTGCCCCAAGACACCAGTCATTTCTGCCTGCGTGGTGTCCTTCCCGGGGGTCACTGGGTTTCCCCAGCGTGACTCTAAGCTTCCTGAGGGGAAGTGGGTCTAAACGGCAGTGGCAGACTTCCTTCAAAACCCTTCCTTTCCCTCCCCTTCTTCTCTCTGTGCTTGTCCACACGGAGCCCTTGCCTCCCCGCTGCTGTCTTGCGGCACACGGAGTGTGTCCCTGGGAACCCTCCCAGTCAGGGACCGCCCCGTCCATCTCTGTGTCCCCACTCCAGGCACAAAGTCTGGCCCACAGCGGGCACTCGGGAAATGGAGTTGGAACGAGTGAGTGATTCTCCTTGGGGTGGCCCAGTGGGACCCAGTTTGAGCCAGATCCTCGGTGACTCCTGGGCAAGGGTGGGGCCGGGATGCGGGGTCTCACGCCCCTGCCTTGCCCTTCAGGACTGCCCACCCTGGGCCTGGAACTGGGGTCCAGGGAGGTGGGAACAGGGCGCCTGGATTGCTTCAGCCTGGGTTTCGGCTTCCCATGTGAGGCCTGGCCTTTCCCCTCCTGAGAGGGGAAGAGCCCAACTTCCTCCAGCCCCAGCCTGGTGGGGGCATCTCCGGCCTTTAGTGAACCCTGACTCAGCCAGAAAAGCTACCTTCAAGTCAGCAGTTATTTGTGCCAGGTGCCCCTGTCCCGTGAGGCACAGGCTCAGGGCTGGGAGATGGGAAGATGCCCTCCCAGACCCCTGCTTCCTCCAACGTTATCCCTGGAGACCACCCTGTGAGGAGCTCTGGAAGGCCTGTCCGCTCTCCCCTCCGGCTTCTTTCCTGGCTTCTTTCTTTGCCTTTCTCTGGGCCCCACCCCTGGCTCGCCCTGCTGTGTTGAGGGGTGATCCAGGATGGGAACTGCTAAGGATTCCAGACCTGGGCCCATAGGACCCATGCAGGAAAGTGGATGAAGTGCTGTAAACGGGGCACTAGGAAGCCTGGTTCGGTTGCTGGCTCCGCTGTGAAGTGGCAGTGTGAGCTGGTCCAGGGGGCTGGTCCCCTAGGCCAGTTCTCTTGCTTCTCAGGCAGTAAGCGCTCCAGAAGCCCGCCGGAGGTCCAGCTGGCCTCGGCCCAGGACAGTGGAGAAGGAACCACAGACCATGTCGAGGACTCTGGAGTCGGACTATCATTTCTGCTTCTGCTATTTACCTGCTGGCTGTGACCCTAGGCACACCCTAAGGGTCTTAACCCCTCTGCCCATCCGTTTCAGCATCTAAAATGTAGACAGTTATAATGTGTCTCTCATGGGGTTGTTTGAGAATGATATGAATCAATGGATGTGAAGCCTGTGTGATACGTACCTGGCACACAGTGAGTGCTTTCTATTACTATGTGCCAGTTGTTTTGGGTAATGTTGCTATCATTAATGTGCTTGTGCTCAGTCGCTGTAGCCCACTAGGCTCCTCTGTCCGTGGAATTTTCCAGGCAAGGATACTGGAGTGAGTTGCCATGTCCTACTCTGGGGAATCTTCCTGACCCAGGGATTGAACCCACGTCTCTTGTGTCTCCTGCCTAGGCAAGTGGCTCTTTTACTACTCTGCCACCTGGTAAGCCCATAGGGAGCAGAAGTTAAGTCTTTGGGGGCAGTCTTTGGTGAATGGCTTGAGTCTGGGAATCTGGAGACCTGAGTTCTGACCCCAGCTCATCCTTTTCTTGCCATGTGACCTTGGGCAAGAGATAGCCCTTCTCTGGCTGCAGAACTCTTATTATCGTACATTTGGCTGCACTTGGCTTTTGTAAGAGAAGCCCATGCGATATCACATTGGGGAGCTGCAGGGTTTTATTTAGGGAAAGGGCTTGTGGGTGCCCACCCTGTTCTCCTGCCCCAAAATAGTCACTGGAGGTGGGCAGGTCCCCACAGTGTCGTAGAGACACCTCAGAAACAGAATGAGCGAGTGCTCCCCCATGATTGCATTCAGCAAGGCTAAAAACCAGATGAATACATTTATATACAACATAATAATGGGATTATCTAGATCAAATTACAGGCTTTTTTTTTTAACTTTTCCCCATTTTCTGAATCTTCTGCAATAAACCCACATTATTTTTATGCTCAAGAAAGAAAGAACAAACATGATAAAGCTATCAAAAAACGTACTATACATATTTAAACAGAAATGCATTATGTGAACTTGGGGATCACATTGAGGGTTTTGTTGTTGTTAATAAATCATATTTATTTCAAAAGGGGGTGGGGTGTTGGTTTGAAATGAATGTCAATTTGTCAAGCCTCGAAAGACTGAGGGAGTGTCTGTGGAGGAAGCCAAGAGTCAGACGTGTATGGGCGCCCACTCCAGCCTGCGTCGTGGTGGACACGCCCTGCGTGCTGCCTGATGTTGAGAAAGCATTTCAAAAGTCTTTCGCTCCAGAGGGCTGACTTTCCTCACTTGTCAAATAGGAATGATAATAATAACAAACAATTCAGAAGGATGCTGTGAAGGTTACAGGAGCTTCACACTTTAAGTTTAGAGGGAAGCCCTCTCCTGAATTTGGAACCAAGCGAAAAGCGCAGTTGCAAAGGAAGGCAGGAAAACGTGGCTTGAAATCTGGGGCCCGGAGGGCTGGCTCACTCTTCCCTGGAACTGGCAGAGTTACATGTCCGGTCACAGGCGGCTCTGAACAGGAGCCAGCCTCTCCACAAGAGCTGGTAGCGTGTAGGGGAGTAGCCCAGATGGAATGCTTCCAGCAGACAGCCTGGTTCACTGAGAAGGGGAGACTCCCACTGAGAGTACCGAGTACATCTCCCAAATGAACCAATCAGACAAGCCGCTGCTGGGGGTCCTGGCAAGAAGTGAAGACGTGGGTGGAGCCAGGCCTCAGGTGTTCGGCCTGCATGGGTGTTCAGGGAAACAGGTGGAGAGAAGAATATGTGTTCCGCCTCATACCTACAGGGCGCTTCTAATGATACCTGGTAGGCAAACACTGATTAATGTTCATTTGACGTTGCTGACGATAATGTTAGCAATGAGTAATTCTACTACTGAGGCTGGAAAATCACTCTCCCACACACTGTCTTAGGAGATGGAATATGAGAATGCTGTTGCAATGGGACACGGTGAGACGTCCTTATGTATAAAGGAGATAAAAACTCAGTGGGGGTGGATATGACTGGTTTGTCTGAGATCTCGCCGCAAGTGAGTGGGTAGCCAGGCTCTGGGTCACTGTCGGGCACCTAGGCAGAGAGGCCTCCGTGGCCTGACCCCTGGCCTCTCTGAACTCACAGCCGCAGGAGGCCGTGTCGGAGGCTCTCCAATGCCCCTCTGATCCCTTCTCTCACAACTTTTGGTGAGGATTAGGTGAGATCATAGTTCTGGGTGAAACGGTGGTGGGCCCAGCAGAGTACACCCTCCATTCAAGCCAGAGGATGATGAGGGTGATAGTGATGAATGAAGGCTGCCCCTGCCTCCCCTTTGGGGAAATAACAGAGTCCTTCTTCCCCAGAGACCGAGGTCCCTGATCTGGAGTGAAGGACTTTTCTGGGGCTATTTGGAAATCTGGGTCAGGAGGACCTTGGGCCTCTATGGGCTCAGTCCTCCATGAGACTGTCCGAGCCCAGCCTCCACCCGCGTGTGCTTTTGGCCGAGAGCGAGGGCAAAGCTGGGGGCTTGTGACTAAATTCACAAGATCATATAATGCCGTCCTGTGAGCAGCGTTATAGTTCCCTGAGTCAACCTCTCTGCCCTGTCTGATCCCAACATTCAGCCTTTGCTCGCACACCTCAAGGCTTGGAGAACTCACTGCCTTTCATCTCCGGATGGATCGGACTCTTAAAAAACATCGTGTAGAATTTGAACGAATCCATCCTCCCTTCCATCTGTTGGTCCTGATCATGGTCGTGGGGACCTCTTGGAGACCATGCAGAGTATGATAACTCCCTGAGTGTGTGCGTCGGGGGTGGCAACCAAGCCTCCCTTATAGCACCCTCCCCCTCTGCCCTCAGGTCAATGATTCTGACGTAGGAAAGAGACATTTCTATCATCTTTTTTGTTTTTGTTTATTTTTTACTAATTTTTATTGGAGTGTTGTTGATTTACAATGTTAATTTCTGATGTACAGTAAAGTGAATCAGTTGTAGATATAATCAAATATCCATTCTTTTTAGATTCTTTTCCCATATAGGTCATTACAGAGTATTGAGTAGAGTTCCCCATGCTACCCAGAAGGTTCTTATTAGTTATCTATTTTATATATAGTAGTGTGTGTATGTCAGTACCAAGCCATTTATGTCAATTAAAAAAAAACCTTCATCTCTGCCTGAACTAATGGGCCCTTTAAAAAAAAAAAGACTTTCTAATTACTGAAGAAATAGTTTTGTGGAAGAAGTTTGAGGGTGAAGAACAGATGCAGAGGAGGAAATAACTGCTCAGAGATAAGTCCTGAGAAGGGTTTGGTGTTCACACACACACACACACGCGCGCGCGCGCACGCGGTTGGAATCTCACATATGAACCACTTCCTTGCTGTTGCTTTTAGGTTAACACTATGAGGAGGGTTTTTCCATGTTGTTCGATATTCTTCCACAGCGTGTTTCACAGGTCCATAGCATCACACCACATGGATCTGCTGTGACCCAGTTAAACACACCCCTGCCGTTGCACATTTAGGCCGTTCTGAATTTTTCATTCGTGCCCACGTTGCCATAGTGACCACCTTGTCCATATGTCTGTTTGGTTCTCAACTTGAGTGATCTCCACAGGCTGAATTCTTCAAAGTGGCTTTCCTGACAGATGATTTTTAAACTCAAGGTCTGAGGACCAGATTCTCAGGGAAACCCCTCTCTGTGATACATACCAGAGTGTATGTGCCCCCCTCCCCTACATTTAGCTCCAGGTCTCCTGAGGGGAGGCTTCCCTCGTAGCTCAGTCGATAAAGAATCCGCCTGCAATGCAGGAGACCCGGGTTCAATCCCTGTGTCGGGAAGATCCCCTGGAGAAGGAAATGGTAAGCCACTCCAGTATTCCTGCCTGGAGAATCCCATGGACAGAGGGGCCTGGCAGGCTTCAATCCATGGGGTCGCAGGAGTTGGACACAACTTAGTGACTAAACTGCCACCTCCTGAGGGGAGGAGGGGCACCGTCTGTCCCTCAGTGCCGAGCAGGCTCACGGAGGGAAGCAGGCAGGCTCTTGGGGCATGCATGTGGAACAGTCAGTCAGAGACAAAGAGAAAGACAGATATGAAGGAGATTTTCCTCTACGACTGCAGTCTGACTTTTGACCCTCCTGTCGGGGAGCCTGGCATGTCATTAACTAATTATGGGATCTTTACTATTTAATGCCCTCTCTCCACGGTGACGCCTTCCCAGCAGCCTGCTGGGAGCCAGGGAATGGGAGATGAGTCTGTGGGAGGGAGTTTCTCTGGAATAGGAGGCGGGTCATGGGGTGTTGCAATGGTTCTCAAACCCTGACATACATCAGAGTCTCCTGGAGGGTTTGTTAAAACGCAGATCGTACAGTTTCCGGTTCCGTCCGTCTGCGGTGCAGCCTAGGAATGTGTGTCGCCAATGTGTTCCCGGGACGTGCTGCTGGTCTTGGTGTGGGATCCCAGTCTGAGAGCAATGGAGTAGTGGGTTAGGGCAGAGGAGGCTCTGCAGTGAATTTCAGCCCCTGGGGTTGCTGCCAGTAGGAACCTTGGCTTCTTTAACAAAGGCCGGTGTGAGATCTGAACTCAGCTTGCCCCTGCCCCCAGCTCATCACCCTTCTCCAGGATGCACTATTATATAGCCGTGTGCAAGAGGAGAAGATAATCAACCACCATTTCCACTTTATGGAAAGGAAAACTGAGGCTCTGACAGGTGACCTGATACATCCAAGGAGAGCCACCAGGAGCTCTAATATAGGACCCCTGACGTTGTCACCTTTCCATGCTCCTCCCGAATACCCTCCCCCCACCAAATGTGCATGCTGTCTCGGGCTTCCCCCACGCAGGGGTCATGCAGGAGCAGAGATGCAGTCCCTGAGCCCTGCGCCTGCCCTGGGGGACTGACGCCACATGAGGGAACGGGAAGCCAGGTTCCCCCACATCGCCTCTGAGCCAGTGTCTTGCTCTACATCTCACCCCCACTGACCATCCAGTAATGTGATCTCCTGCCGAGATCTCGTGTCCTCCAGCCAGTTTACGTTCCCAGTTATGGTTCTGGGCCGCTTTCCTGGGAGGCTGGCAACTTTTCTCTGGTTGAGCCCAGGCGCTGTCTGGCAGGCACAGCAGAGGAAGGGGAGAGAGCCCCATCTGATGTGTGCCAGGCCTGGCCCTGGACACTTTGCAGCTGTGATGTCTGGTCATCCTCCCACCAGCCCCCTTCCCCCAGTAGAGGTTATCATACAGACACACACACACACACACACACACACCCCTATTTACAGATGAGAGAACTGAAGCTCCCAAGGCTGGAACGACTTGTCCAAGGTCACAGCTGAAGGCAGCAGAGCTGGGCTTTCATTTCTATACCCCAAGGTTGGGCCCCTGGTCTGGAGTGGTAGCAGGTCGTGGAAGGAGCTGGACTGTGGGGGTCATAGCCTGTGCCCCACCCACCACCCATGCAAAGAAGGTCAGCCCAAGCGACAGGGCTCCCCAGGAACTCGGGGTGTTGCAGTGGGAGGACTCTGGCCCGGCCACCAGGAGCCGTACTTCAAATCACGCTCAGTTGCCCCCTGGCTGCGTGACGATGGCAAGTCACCCTGTGCCTTGGGGTGCCCAAGTCTTCATTTCTCATAATGACACCTTATGCTTTATAGCTTTTAGCTGTGGACGTTTTCTCATGTGCTTACTCCTGCAAGCCTCCCAGCCCCTTATGAAGTAGGAGGGGGTGGTGATTACTGGGCCCACTTCACCGATCATGACAGAGGCTGTAAGCGAGATGTCCAGGATCCTACAGCTAAGGAGGGCCTCGAGCCAGGACTTGAACCCGTGTTGTCTTTGCTTCCCATCTTGAGCCTGGTCCAGCACCCCAGCTGCCTCCTAAGTAAGAAGGGAGAACTCTGGGCTCCTTTTGCTCTCAGCTCAGGATTGGGGACCCCAGGGCTCTTAGTTGGGCTGTTGGCTCTTGGGTGCCAGGGGCCAGGACTCCAGGAAATGCTGGCCAGAGGTCCTCGCTCTGGGCTGGGAGCCATGGAGAAGGAAGATAGGGTGGTCCAGGCTGCCCCTGTTACCAGTTCCTCCCCAGGCCCAGGCATGTAAGGTCCCTGGTGGACAGGGTGTGGTCTGGCCAAGGTCCTCCTCACATTTCAGCCCCTGGTCCCCCTGAGGACTGTACCTGCCCTCCAGATATACCATGCAGAATTTCCCAGATCTCAGGACTCAGCTCCCCTGCCCTCTGGTTCTGCCTGAATGCCTTCAGCTCCTCCTCTCCTGTTCTGGGTCTTCCTCCTTCCCTCCAGACCCAACTCCAACCACCTTCTTCCCCTGTGGCCAAGCCAGCTTAGCTGTCTCAGGTTCTGTCCTGCGGGTGAGCTGTCTCACAGGATTAGTTAATGCTCCAAGGTGGCAAGGAGGGCAGCGACTGGCTGCTGTGGGCCCGAGCCCCCGGGGGTCTGTGTGGGCTGGGGACAGCTGAGCTACCTATGGTCAGCCTCAGACCATGAGCAAGTCACTTCTCGTCTCTAACCACCAGCTTCTTTCTAAAAATTAGAACGCCATCTTCCTCACCAGTCACTGTGAGGCTGGCGTGAGATGCAATGGATAAAACACCAACCGCTGATGTCCAGTGGGTTTGAGGCTCTCAGGAAACGCTGGCCACTCCCCTTTCCCTGCACTCAGCTTGGGGTTCATTCCTCTTCCACCACCCAGTCCAAGGGCTGGGTGTCTGGTTGGGCCTTGGTGTCAGGCCTGAACTCTATCTGCTCAGGTTGGGGGGTGTTCTAGGCAGATAACAGGAAGATTGGGCAAACAGACAGAATCAGCTCCCAACAGGCCCTGCCAGCCCCACATGTGGCCCTGGGCACGGGGCCTCCTGAGCCTCAGTTTCCAGGTCTGTGGAAGGGGCGCATGCCTCTGACCTGTGTTCCTAGGGTCACACGGGGCCTCCTGGGAGAGCTGGAGTAGCAGGGGTGGGAACTCAGGTGGCCTGAAGCACTCCCAGGAACACCTCCCTGGGAGGTGTTCTCCCTCCCAGGAGCCTGGAGTCTGGCCAGTCGCAGTTCATTTCCATGTCCACTTTCCTCCTGCGACACAAACAGTCCCCGTTCCCTCTGGCCCCCCGGAGGCTCCTCAGGCTGCTGTGTTCCTGGCTCTGGGCCTGGTGTGCGGGGTTGCCAGCCTTCCGGGCTCCTCTCTTCCTGTGCAGCCCAGAGAGCCGGCCCAGGCCCGGAGCCCTACCTGATGGAAGGAGGGTCCCTGTGCTGAGAACTCTCGGAACCCCATGCCTGGTCCCTGGGGCTCACAGGGGGCACAGATCTTAGCAGCAAGCCCCTTTGCTTTCCACTTTATCTGTCTGTCTGTCTGTATACCCTCCTCCTCCCAACTGCATGTGGCCCGGAACCTTCTCACGGTGATAATAATCACCATACTTCCCTTGATTGTGCGACAGCATTTTTATTCTCCAAGCCTGTCTCCTCCCTGTGAGGTAGGAGTGAACTGCGGTTATCTGAGACAGGGGAGGGGACTTTTCAAAGCCCGCAGTGGGGGCCTCATGACCTGTCTCCCCAGCCCCATTCCCCAGCCCTCAGTGGCCGTTCGTATCTTGGCTGCATTTTGCCGCAGGCGTGCCCCTGGAGTCAGGAGTGGGAAGTGGGTAGTGAGAAGGTAAGGGTGGCAGAGCTCTAGGTTTCCAGGGTCAGGGTGGCAGGTTCCCTGCTTTAGGGGCCAGTAGAGGGCCTACCCCCATGGCTGAGGCAGGGCAGCTGAGGGTGATGGACGAGGAATCAGAGTGTGGGGCTGCTTGGGCTTTCATCTCTCTTCCCCAGGGCCCGAGCTGGGGAGGTCCCAGGGGGCTGTTTGGGACCTGGGTGCTCGTTTTGGTGGCTTAGGTGCTGCTGCCTGAGGTCAAGTCCCTCATCCGGCTTCAGCTCCTTTAGGCCCGGGAGCGACTCTAGCACCTAGCTGGTGATAAAGACCCAGGCTCCTCAGGAATCAGCATGTGTGTGTGCGTGCGCCTGTGTCTGTGTGTGTGTGTGTCTGTGTGCATGTGTGTGTCTGTGTCTCTGTGTGTGTGTCTGTGTGTGTGCATTTGTTTCTGTGTGAGTCTCTGTGTTGTGTCTGTGTGTGTGCGTGCGCCTGTGTCTCTGTGTGTGTGTGTCTGTGTGCATGTGTGTGTCTGTGTCTCTGTGTGTGTGTGTGTGTGTTTGTTTCTGTGTTGTGTTTGTGTGTGTGTGCATGTGTTTCTATGTGTACGTATATTTCTGTGTGTGTGTGCCTCTGTCTGTGTATGTGTGTGGTGTGTGGGGTGTGTGTGTGTGTGTGTGTGTGTGTGTGTGTGTAGGAAGAGGGGGTGCTTGTCCAGGCACTGCTTGGCACTCCCTGAATCTGGGGGAGGCTGAGGCTGAGAAGAATGGGCTGAGGAGGGAATGGACCTTGGTTGAAGGCTGGTGGGAGAAGGGTGGTGCCGGCTGGTCCATCCAGGAGGCCACAGGGGGTGGCAGGGCTCTCGGCTACAGAGGCAGGTGAGGGCAGAGGGCTGGTCAGGGGGCAGAGCTGAGCTGGCTCCCAGGGTGCTGTCCTGCCTGGACCAGTAAGGCCTGCAGTCCTGGTCAGGGGTCGCCTCAGGGCCCCCTGGGCTCTTCGCATGGAGACCGCAGGGCCTGAGGTCTGGAGCCCGGAGCCCTGGCTGTCCTGGAGGCCCGCTTCACCGGGGGTCTGTCTGTCCTCCGCCTATCATTCTCTCTCTCTTTCCGTATCCCTGCCTGTCTCCCTCTCCCTGCCTCTCTTTTACCTCTCCTGCTACCAGCGCCCCATCAGTCTCCTGTGCCTCTGAAGCCAGGGCATCTCCGGAGGGCCTAGCAGGGACTGAGGGGCCACCCTGGCCGAGCCCAGCATAGGGGAGCTGTCCCGGCCCTGCCCCTCTGCAGTCCCGGGGGGCCCTGGGTAAGGGAGCCCCCACAGGCTGCGCTGGTCTCCCCTGTGACCCGCTTTCCCACTCCAACTGCCATGTGTCTGGGCCAGTTACAAGCCCACTGCTCTGCCTGGGAACCAGGGACTGGGTTCTGCCCACCGTGTGGAGGTGCAGCCCTTCCCCTCAGCCTTGGGGGGCCTGGACCCCTGCAGCTGACCGTGGAAATGGGTCCCCTAGGCCGTTCCTCCCTGGAGCCCATGCCCACCACAGAGAGGACTGTCTGTGCTGGAGTCTGGGGTGAGTGCCGTGGACACTCTGGGTGTTCAGAAGCCCTCAGGATGTGAGAAGAGCGACTTGAGATCTGGTCTGAGAAATAGGAAGAGGGGAAGGCTGGAGGAAGCCCCCGACAGATAGACGGACAGATACAGATGGGAAGAGACAGGTGAGCAGGAAGGGCTGCAGGACAGAGCGGGGAGGCCCCAGAGGCCCCTCCCTGGCCCCTCCTCCCCTGGCTGAACGGGGTGGAAGACCCCCGCTCCATCCGGCCCTCCTCCTCCAAAATCTTAGAGTCACCGACCTGCCCTTACCCTCCTTCCTCTTCCCCATCTTTTCTGCGTTTACCCCAGGACTCATGAGAGACAGCGCCCCTATAGCTGTGTGTGCAGCTCTTTGCCATTACTGTGTCTCACTCACCTCTCTCTCTGTCTGTGTCTCTCTGTCCATCAGATAGCCTCAAGGCCAGAATAGCTCTTAGGCCTAGGAAGGTGCTGAGAACTACAGCTTGGGAAGTAGGAAGTATTAGTTCACTTTTCAGATGAGGAAACTGAGGCTCAGAAAAGTTAGGTGACACTGAGGGGTGGGCAGAGTCAAGGTTTGAACCTCTGTCCACCCGATGCCCACCCCAGTGACTCAGGCTGAGATGATCAGGGCTGCCAGATAGTGCCCTGTGTGCGTCTGTGTAGGAGAATGTTCTGGGGAGGCTGCTCAGAGGAGGTGGTGTCACAGTGGCCCCATCTCTTCCTTACTGAGCCCAGGGCGGGAAGGGTGCTGTGTCTGCTGCCATGTGAGGTCCCTGATTAGCGTTTCCCCTCCTTCTCCCTAATCACCTTGCTGAGGGCCCACACCCAGCTCCCAGTCTCCATTTCTGCAGCCCTGACTCAGAGGTTAACCCCTCTTTAGGCACCTGCCCCCAGCTGCCCAGGCCCCTGGGTGGGTAGGGTATGCAAGCTGGGACCTGGTGCCTCTGTGGAGTATCTTCAATTGCCTGGGTTCAGAGGCTCAGCTGTGAAACCCAATGAACGTAGGTTGGACCTTGGTGAGGTTAGTTTTGTATCATGAATCACTTCATTTCTGCAGGTAGTACGGTCATGCTCAGGGCCTCTGGTCAGGCTTCAGGGTTCAACTCCCAGCCGTGTGGTCTGTGTAAACCATGGGCAAGTCCCTTTGCCACCCCGAGTCTCAGTTTCCTCAACTGTAAAATGGGGTTCAAAGCAGTGCTTGCCCCATAGGGTCGTTGCAAGGATACACTGAGCCATGTGAAGGACTGGGCACAATCTCTGGCAGTTGGTAACTGCAAGGGCGCTAGCTTTTGTGATTCTGGAATCCTGGGGGCTGTGTTCTAAAGAGCCCCATCGAGGGAGAGTGGGAGGCTGGGTGGAATCACGGGGCCCAGCTTTATGACGTTGCTAGTGTCTAATTGCTCACTTTCCTGTCTGTCCCCTCTCCAGACTGAGCACTCCCCGAGGGCAGGGTAGGTTTCATCCATTCATTTCCTGTGTCCAGTCTGGGGCCGGAGCTGGGGGTTCAATGAACTACATGGACTCAGGACGGAAACCTAACAGGCATGGCCACTTGGGGGGCCCTCTGGGAGGGCAGCCACTCAGGCTTTCTGGCCCATGAGCCGTTCTTTCTCTCTCTTCTTTTTTTTTTGGCTGTCCTGGGTCTTCGTTGCTGCATGTGGACTTTATCTAGTTGTGGTGGTCCTCATAGGGGTGGTTTCTCTTGCTGCAGGGCACAGCTTCTAAGACAAGCGGGCTCAGGAGTTGTGGTGCATGGACTTAGTTACCCCAGAGCCTGGGGAATCTTCCTGGACCAGGAATTGACCAATGTTCCCTGCATTGTCAGGCGGATTCTTAAACTCTGGACCATCAGGGAAGTCCCCATGAGCCATTCTGGAAGTCCCCTCTCGTCCTGGGTTTGCTGCCCTCTTTGAGGTCACCTCTGAGGATTAGTCCTGGGTTTACTCATGTCCTGGAGGTTCTACCCGGCCCTCTGCGCCCACAGCTGCCACAGTTGCTGGGTGTAAGGTGAGAGTTCCACAGCGCCTGTGTGCTTGTCAGACCTGCAGACACCTGGCCCGGCTCCTGGATACTCTGACCCCATGGGCTTTGATGTTGGGCTGTTGTGACCCCATGTGAGAAGGCTTGGCATTGCGGGGGGTTGGGGGGGCGGGGAGCGGTGTTACAAAGCAGGTGGGACACTGGACTCCAGAGTTGCAGGGTCTGGGACACAAAGTTCAGCTGGGCCGCTGTCCTCCACATGACTGGAGAAGGCGCCCCTGCCTTCCCGCGCCCCAGACACCTGCTCAGAGAACAGAAGCCGTGCTCTGCACATGGCAGGGGCTCATGGGGCTAAAGGAGATAAGATCAGTGAAGCGCCGCTCACGTGAGGATGCTTTCATAAATGTTCGTTTCATCACCCATCCCTCTGCCTGGGATCTGTTTCAGGTTCTTGGGTGATGGTAACTTTCCAGGGGCAGTTTGTAGGAATCTCTTGGCGCCCCACATCTCAAGGGACAATCTTTATGCATACCCTCCGCCTGCCATGTGAGGAGGGGACTCTGCCTAACACGACCTCTCCCCAGAGACTTCTGCCTCTGCCATGCTTGCTTCCTAGGGTTTGGCAAGTTGATTCCACCATCTTCCTGAACAAGCTTTGATATCCCCATTTTATAGACAAGGACACTGAGGCTCAGGGTGGGTAGGCTGATTGCCAAAGGTTACATGTCGCTGTGAAATGGAATTGGAATTTAAGTCTCTCTCAATTTAGAGTTCATACTGTGAACTGATTTATTATTCTGCCTCCATACCTGGGGCTGGGTAAGGGTCCTCAGAAGCTGGTTGACTCCCTGAGAACCCACTTGGGAAGCTGGGTCTTCTTGTCAGGGCCCCTAGACTCTGGGGCTCCTGGGCATCCTCTCATATACTCCTAAAGATAAGGTTGGATGGCATCACCGACTCAATGGACATGAGTCTGAGCACATTCTGGGAGTTGGTGATGGACAGGGAAGCCTGGTGTGCTGCAGTCCATGGGGCTGCAAAGAATCAGACACGACTGAGCGACTGGACTGAACTGATCCCTTTAACTTAGCATTTCCCAAGTGATGTTCCCAAATGGCTGATTATCTCCTCAGCCCCTGGGAGCAGAGCCCTGGCTCTGTCCTGTCTGTCTGCCTCAGGGTGCTGAGCAAACATGTGCACTGCTCCACACGTGTCATGATGGGAACAGGTTGGGAAGTACCGACGGCTCTAACCAACACCCCCCCCCCCCCGCCATGCCCTGTACACATATACTCCCCAGAAGTGGGGGAGTCGTGGTCCTCTTTGTGTCTCGGTCACTTCATCGTAGAAATAAAGACTCAAGCAGGTGACGTCAAAGGCCTTCCTAGCACTGTGAATCTGAGTGTGTGAGCCTTAGCTCCCAGGGTTAGGAGGGAGCAGGGTTTGCATGGGGCCCAAGCAGCCTGCAAAAAACATCAGAAAGGGAGTCATGGACAGAGAAAGATCAGAGGCTATGGTTCAGCCTCAGCTTGAGTCTTTGGCTGCATCAGGCCTGGTGGGGAGGTTGCAAGATTTGAGGGGGTCTGCTCTTCCCCAAGCTGCACCCTCTGTCAAAGCGGCCCCTTCTTCATGCCGAAGGCCCTCTGGTCTCACCGCTTGGGCTTCAGAGAAAAGCAAGGAAGGGCCACATCTGGTGGCCTCATCAGCCCCTGAAGGAACAGCATGGCCAGGATTGGTGGGGCTGATCTTTTCCTTCCTGACAGGAAGCCAAGAGTCATGTTTTGGAGCTGGGGTGGGATGGGGGGTCAGGCAAACAGACCGAGGTTCGGAAGGGTGGGGTTGGCGGGCTCCACCATCGACCTCTTTCGCTTTGGCAGCAGGTGGAGAGAGAGGAGCTCCCGTCTCAAGGCAGACCTGGAGTTGCGTCAGGGCTTAGCCATTGACTTGTGTGGCCCAAGGCAAGTCACTGAACCCGAGTCTCAGTCTCTTGATCTGTAAAATGGGGGTGATGATATCTCAAGGATCGTTGCAGATGAAATGAGGGATGGTGGGTATGGGCTGATGCAAAGACATGGTGCCGTCCCTCTGCTACTGCAGTCTGGCCGGGTAAGACAAGCAGAAGGCTTTGAGCTCTGGTTTGGGCTCTAGGAAATCAAACCAGTCCATCCTAAAGGAAATCAGTCCTGAATGTTCATTGGAAGGACTGATGCTGAAGCTTCAATACTTTGGCCACCTGATGCAAAGCACTGACTCACTGGAAAAGACGTTGATGCTGGGAAAGATTGAAGGCAGTAGGAGAGGGGGACATCAGAGGATGAGATGGTTGGATGGCATCACTGACTCAATGGACATGAGTTTGAGCAAGCTCTGGGAGTTGGGGACAGGGAAGGGACAGGGAAGCCTGGCATGCTGCAGTTCATAGGGCTGCAAAGAGTTTGGACACAACTGAGTGACTGAACTGAACTTGGGCTCTAAAATCCTGGGATTCCTGGGAAGGTCTGATCTGGACGTGTTTCTTCCACCCCATGGTGGTGGTTGTGGGGTTTGCTCACTTGCGTTGTGAGGAGCTGATAGCGTCCCCAGAGCTCTTCACATGCCTCATCTCGGTCCTTCAACAACCCTATAAGATGGGAGGTCCTGCTAGTATCCTCATGTTAGAGCTGAGACGTTGGGCTCAGAGAGGTTGAGTAACTTCCTCGCTGGCGGTCACACAGTAGGAAGCAGAGCTGGGATTCACACCGAAGTCCTAAAGGAAGCCGAGATCCTAATCATGCTGCTGTTTAGTCGCTCAGCCATGTCCAGCTCTTCGGGACCCCATAGACTGTAGCCCACCAGGCTCCTGTATCCATGGAATTCCCAGGCCAGAATATTCGAAATGGCAACTTGGACTGAATACTTGGAAATGGCAACCCACTCCGAGGGCCTCCTTATTTGCCAGTTGCCCAGGGTAATAGCTTTCCATTTTTCTGTTCCAACAACGGGAAAGGTATGACCAGAGATTGAAAAGTAGGATATAGGGAGGCCAAAAAGCCAGCCCCCTCCAGGGAGTCAGCATGGGTTTCTGGAAACACATCACCTGTCACAGACGAAAACAAACACAGCAACCTGTGACCCGTCTCTTTTCTCGGGCAATCGGGACAAAGTCCAGAGAACTGCAGAGCTGAGTGGCCGAGAACCAGCTTGCAGGTGGCGTTATCAGTCGACAGGCAGGCTTCCAGAGCTGAGCAGCCAGCCAGGTGTGCTCTCTCCTCTTTCTGTCCAAGCTGCCTGGGCTCCCACGGGATCAGTTGTCCCAACTCACCCAACTGGCTGGACACCCAAGTCTCAGGCAGGCCGCTGAGAGACAGCCCAGAGGCTCAGAGACAGGGGCCCTGCCCCCACGGAGGGCAGAGGCCTCCTTCCTCAGGTGGCCCAGCCCCGCCCTGCTTCACCCTGCCCCCCTCGCCTGAGAGCAGGGGTAGTCACTCTCTGGCACTCCCCTGCACGTATCTAGAGGCTGGCTCGAGGCCCTGCAGAGGGCTTTGGACTGTTGGTCAGGAAATCAACAACTTCCGGATAACCATCATCATCATCATAATTGGTGGCATTTATTAGACACATACTGGGTGCCAGGCACTTTACAGATACGAAATCATGTAAACCTCACCAGGCCCATTATTAAGTCCATTTTACAGGTGGGAAAGTTGAGGCATGGGGCTGAAGTGATTGCCCAAGCCCGCACAGTTGGTAAGATACGGCAGATTTGGCATCTTTGGGCAGGGATAGTGGGAGGAGGGGGGGCCAGGAGACCTGCATGGATCGAGCCCTACTATGTGGAGCCTGAGTCCAGTTCATCTTCACACCTGTGAGTGGTGGGTGGGTTTAGTCTCTCCATTCAGTGATAGGGAGGCAGCTCTCCAGATTGTGTGGCCCGGAGGTAGCAGATGCAGGGGTGAGAACCAAGAACGACTGTGTGATGCAGAGTCAGTTCTCCTTAAATCTCTATAAGGAAGGCCTGAGGAGCCGGGGCAGGGCAGCAGGTGGAGAGAGAAAAGCTCTGGACCGAGAATCTCCAAGTCCTCCATGGCGTGCTCAGCCCTGAGTTTGCTGTGGGATCTGTAGTCTCCTGCGTTCTCCAGCCCCTCTGAGCAAAGCAATGATCTCAAAAGTCTCCTCCTGCACAGTGGATACTGCTCTGGGATGAATCACCCCAGGAATGTGCCTCCAGGAAGTGGAGGACAGAGCAGAGGTGCAGGGAGCTTCACGTGAGATTCTCCCTGGCCAGGACCTGCTGCCCCGGGGTTCCCAGGCCCGAGACACCCCCACTCAGAGCAGAGGGACCAGGCCACGCTGGGTCTCGATGTATGATAATCCTCTGGGAAGCTTAAAAAATAAAACCCTAGTGTCCAGGAGAAGAGGGGGACAGAGGGTGACATGGTTGGATGGCACTGCTGACTTGATGGACTTGAGTTTGAGCAAGCTCTGGGAGTTGGTGTTGGAAAGGGAAGCCTGGCATGCTGCAGTCCATGGGGTTGCAAAGAGTTGGACACGACTGAGTGACTGAACTGAACTGAGTGCCCAGGCTGCACCCCAGACCAATTAAATCAGGATTTCAGGGGTTTGGGGGTGGGGTTAGCAGGGTAGGCACCAGCAAGGTTTAGAGCTAATTCTAAGGTTCAGCCAAGATTGGGGGCCACTGCTTTAGCAATCGGGAGATGGGGGAAGTAAGGCCCTGGCTTTCTAGGGTTAGTGACCCCATGAAACCAGAAGAAAGCGCGTCCTCATGCATCTTTCTAGAGAGAGGGTTCACGGCTTCTGTCAGCCTTTTCTGATCCAGCAGAGATTAAAATTCAATCTCTTGGGAGGGGAAGTAACCCCCTCCCCACAAGCCAATGATGTTATTTTTAAGCTCCAGAGACTTGCCTTTTCATACTGTTCATTCCAGTAGTCACGTATGGATGTGGGAGTTGGACCAAGAAAAGGCTGACTGCCACAGAATTGATGTTTTTGAACTGTGTTGCTGGAGAAGACTCTTGAGAGTCCCTTGGACAGCAAGGAGATCCAACCAGTCCATCCTAAAGGAAACCAACCCTGAACATTCATTGGAAAGACTGATGCTGAGGCTCTAATACTTTAGCCACCTGATAAGCTCAGTTGCTCAGTAGCGTCCCACTCTTTGCGACCCTAAGGACTGTAGCCCACCAGGCTCCTCTGTCCAGGGGGATTCTCCAGGCAAGAATACTGGAGTGGGTTGCCACCCCCTCCTCCAAGGGATCATCCCAACCCAGGGAAGAAACCCAGGTCTCCTGCACTGCAGGCGGATTCTTTACTGTCTGAGCCACCAGGGAAGCCCTAGCCATTTGATGCAAAGAGCCAACTCACTGGAAAAGGCCCTGATGCTGCGAAGACTGAGGGCAGGAGGAGAAGGGAGTGACAGAGAATGAGGTGGTTGGATGGCATCATCGACTGGATGGACATGAGTTTGAGCAAGCTCCGGGAGTTGGTGGTGGACAGGGAGACCTGGTGTGCTGCAGGCCATGGGGTCGCAGAGTCAGACACGACTGAGGGGCGGAACAACAGCAAGAGGCCCGCAGCTGCAGGATCAAAGCTGGTTTGCCTCATCCCCTCTAAGGCGCTGGTCCTGACTTCTCCAGACCTTCCTTTCCTGTCCTTCTTCCTGCAGGTACACACGGAAGGCTTACGGTGTTCCAGGCACTGTCCTGGACTGTGGGTTACTGGGTAAATGAGACGGATGCTGCCCCTCCCCTGAAGGAACCATATTCTATTAGAAGCATAGAACTAACAGGACCATATGCTATTCTAATGGGGGCTCCGGTCACGGTAGTGGAGCAGTAAGGTGACTGCGGCGAGCAGGGCCATGTGACGAGCCCAGGTGTCCAAGCTGTTTCAGGGGACTCCCCGACCCCGCACCCAAGAGTCCGATGATTTGATTGGGACAGGGGCCAGGGGCTGCGTATTAGCATATTTTGATTCCCACACGCAGCTGGAGTTGTGGCCAGCCAGCCGGCCGTGTAGATCAGGTGTTCAGAGAAGGCCTCTGGGGGGGAATACCTCTGCCTGCCTAGGGGAAGGGAGGGAGCCAGCCCGGGTCTTTGTGGGCAGAGTGCTCCTGGCAGAGGAACTGAGAGGGCAAAGATGCTCCGGTGGGCAGGGGCCTGGTGTACAGAACAACAGGAAGGAGCGGTCTTAGGAACAAACCAGTGATCAGAGGACGGAGGAGGGGCGGGGCCAACCGGGCGGGGCCTCACCGGCCACGTAAGAGTCTGGATCTTACCGCGAACGCCTCGGCTCTGTCACCACCGGAGGGTTGCAGGCCAGGGAGTGACAAGATCTAGTTTGCATTTTCCCAGAGTCCTCCCTGCAGTGGGCATGATGGCCTGACGAGGGCAGGAGGGGATCCCGTGAGCAGCCAGGAAGCTGCACTGGTCCAGGTGGGACGGGGAGCTGGGAGGGTCAAGGGTTGGAGACCCATTCCCGCTGTGGGATGAAGGAAGGAGGAGGAGACCCGAGCGTGGCTCTCGGGTGTCGTGTCTGAGCCAGCTGGTGGGTCGAAGGGCCGTTCATCTCCCCGTCTCTGAATCCTGCAGCACTTGGAGCTCAGGAGCCCCGGTCCCAGGGGACCTTCAGGAGCCTTGGGCTTGCCATTTCCTAAGATGTATTCCGTGCGATGTTAGGCTGTTGAGTGATAGATGGTTTTCGGTCCCCGGTGTTTACTGCTGGGTGTCTTGGAGACGCTAATAGCCTAATGTGACCCTCGGGAAAAACTGGCGCTCCATAGACTTGGTGACAGGGGAGTCTCTAGTTCTGAACGGCGTGTCTTCTAGGACTTGTATTCCGAAGAACTACCTTGGAAACTGCCTCTGCTCTGGTCCCAGCCTGTCACTTGATGGTTGAAGAGGCAGGTCTGGGGTTAGGGTGGGAAGGACAGTGCTGGGTCTCAAGCAGGGCAGAGCAGGGCGTCCCTTCAGAGTAGGCGCCAAGCTTGAGGCCTGGAGGGCACTCCCCCGCCCTGGCCACTTGGTCTCTGCAGGGCTGTTCAGGGACATCTGGGTTCCAGGGTCAGGCCAGGGGGTTCCTCCTTCATCAGGTGCAGGATAAACCTACCTTCCCCTCTACCAGGGTGAACTCACAGGGGCCCGGCACGGACAAGGGGTTCTCTTAAAGAAGGGGCTCTTCCCCACGGGCTTCCCCCCACCCCCGGGGAAGGTGAGGGAGCCGTGACTGTGGGTCCTGGCACGCAGAGCTGGCCCTGAGAGCTGCCCCTATGCATCCCTCACCCCACCCCTTGGCACGAGACAGAAGAAGTCTGAAAAGGGAGTCTCAGCTGACTTAGGGGCAACAGATCTCAGGCCCCCTTCGAGTGACTGCGCATCTGAAATGTCCTGGTTTTCCGTGTGGAAGTTCCTTCCCCTCCCCTCCACCTCTCTATCCACCTCTCTATCCATCCACCTGCCCCCTCTCCACTCACCCCTCCCTCCATCCACTCATCTGTCCATCACCCACCTATGCCTTCATCTGTACTCATCCCTCCCCCCCTCCCTGTATCCATCTAGTCTCTCATTCAGCAAATTTTGGATGAGCCCACTTTGACCTCATAAAGAATACATCACCTTTCCCCTCAAGATATCACAGTCCATAGGGGAGATGGACAAATAAGTAGAAAATTACTATACAGCTTCATGAGTTATAATGGTAATCTCCATTTATTGAAAGCCTCCTTCGTGCCAGGCATTTGACCCACATTATCTAGTTTAATCTCTGGGCAAATCTGCCAAGCAGGTTATATGTTTCTTCTTCTCACAGATGAGCAAGGTAAGGTTCAGACAGGCTAAGTCACTTGTCAGAGGTCACACAGCCAGGAGGTGACAGAACAGCGTTCAAACCCAGGCAGTCTGATGCCAGGGCCTGTTGTGGGAACTGCTTTAGTGCCCAGTGCTGCTGGAAGGAAGCAGAGGGGGAGGGCTCCTAACCAGCCTGTGTGTGAGTGGGGAGCGGCTGGACAAGGATGGCCAGAGTGGGTTTCCTGGAGGAGGTGGATGTCTGAAGTGAGTGTTGAAGGATGAGCCAGAGTTAGTAAAATACCAGTAGTATAATAATTTCATTGTACAAACTGATTTGGCGTAGAATTTCTGTATTTTGGTCAATTTAAATTGAAGTTGCTTAGAAACGGTTCGTTTTCCTGCTCCAGAGTATTCCATGAAATCAGCAGCTCCTTGCTGCTGCTCACAGAGCCGTCAGTGACTGTTCCGGAATTTTCCAGAGATGGGTTTGCATCTCCTTCCCTTTTTTTGTGGCTGTTAAGACATCCTCGCAGGAAAGCATGGGCAGACCTTCTCGTGTCTACGGAAAGCGTATACAGGAAAGCCTAACATCGGGAGCCTCCCTCTTTGTCTCATTTCATGTGCAAGTGAAATGCTCACCCATCGCTTCTCGGGAAAGCGCTGATGAAGACGCTTCCCCAGCCCTTGCTCATCCAGCCCTGACTGTGCCAGGCGCTGACCTCACTTTTCTTTATAACACGGGCTTCCACTGGGCAACGAGACCCCGGGAGCCCCTTCTATGGCCGTGCATTGGCAGAACGAGGATTTGAACCCTTATCTGGGGATCCTGCAGCTTCTCCTTCCTGATTGTTCACTTTCTGCCACCCAGCTCGCTCTCTGCCAAAATCCCAAGCTATCAGCAGTCCTGGTTCTTGCCATCTCTTCCAGACACATGTGCGTGTACCGTCTGCTCCCCTGCGCCAGGAGCCTGCAGCCTTCTTCCATAAAAGGCCAGGCAGGGGATGTTTCGGGCTCTGCAGGCCAGTGGTCTGAGTCACAGCCAGTCCACTTTGCCATTTCTTGAGATAGCCACCATGGGCAAATACATAAAAGGGTGGGCATGGCTGGGTGCCAGGACAGCTTTATTTATTTGAATTTCGTGTGTTACAAGATACTCTTTTTATTTTTTCCCACCTACTTAAAATGGTTCCTGGTCAGGGAAGGTATCATTTGGGGCTCCCCTTGTGGCTCAGCTGGTAAAGAATCTGCCTGCAATGTGGGAGACCTGGGTTTGATCCCTGGGTTGGGAAGATCCCCTGGAGAAGGGAAGGGCTACCCACTCCAGTATTCTGGCTTGGAGAATTCCAGGGGTCACAAAGAGTCAGACATGACTGAGAGACTTTTCTACCTTTCTAACTACTTACAAATGTAAAATCTGTTCTTGTGAGCCATACAGCATCTAGAGGGTGGGTTGGATTTGATCCACAGGCCTAACTGGCCAGTCTCTGCCTTACACCAACCCTTACTCTTACCTCGTGGATGGAGAGACTGAAGTTGAGACCACTGGAGTGTGACCCCAGACCCTCGGATTCCGACTTTGGGGTCTCCTCGGGGCTTGGTGGTCATTGTGATCTCACTGAGGTTGATGTCACTCTGCATCAGGGGCAACCTGGGCGGGTCCCCAGCCTGAGCTGATTCCCTGCCCTTTGTGGGGCCACCCATCTTCTGCCCAGTATGGAAGACGTGTTCATCTCCTGCTGTTTCTGTAAGGGGTAGTGTCAGCACTCGAGGAGCAGAAACACTCTGTATCCCGGATCTCGGCCGACAGGTCCAGGAACCACCCCAGGCTCAGCCCCTTCTCTTCCCTCAGATGAGTCTCAGGTAGTCTTTGGGCTTTCCCTGATTGGCCAACCTCCCTGTCAATCATGGGGCTGCCTGTTTCAGCATCTGAATCCACCCAGTTGCCTCCTGGAGAGGAGGAGGTGGCCTCAGGGGCCAGGAGGCCTGGGTTCTGTCCTTGCTGGTCCATGCACCCTTGACCTTGGGCAAGCTCCCTCACCCCTCTGAGCTCCAGTTTGCTCATAGGGTGCTGAAGGGCTTACTTTGCAGAACTCCTAGTATAATTTGAGCGCATGAAAGAGACCAGCAAGGTTGCCTGTAGTATCAGGGAGTCCCAGCCGAGCAGCCTCTGCCTCCTCCTTACCTGCAAACCAGAGCTCCTTTGAACAGTGGCCTTGGTGCTCACCACCTACTTAATGGAATCCCAGCCATTCCCAGAGGCCCCTTTCTGCAGTCAGGGCCACTCCTGGAAGGCAGCACTCCACAGTCCTTGGGTCTGGAGGTGTCGTGTGTGCTAAGTCGCTTCAGTTGTGTCCGACTCTGCAGCCCCATGAACCGTAGCCCACCAGACTGCTCTGTCCGTGGGATTCTCCGGGCAAGAATACTGGAGTGGCTTGCCATGCCCTCCTCCAGGGGATCTTCCTGACCCCAGGATCGAACCTGCATCTCTTATGTCTCCGGTATTGGCAGGTGGATTCTTTACCACTAGTGTTAGTTGCTCAGTCGTGTCCGACTCTTTGCGACCCCATGGACTGTAGCCCACCGGTCTCCTCTGCTTATGGGATTCTCTAGGCAAGAATACTGGAGTGGGTTGCCATTTCCTTCTCCAGAGGATCTTCCCGACCCAGGGATTGAACCTGGGTCTTCTGAACTAGAGGCGAATTCTTTACCATCTGAGCTACAGGGAAGACCAGAAGTGAAAGTGAAAGTCGCTCAGTCTGTCCGACTCTTTGTGACCCCATGGACTGTATAGTCCATGGAATTTTCCAGGCCAGAATACTGGAGTGGGTAGCCTTTCCCTTCTCCAGGGGATCTTCTCAACCCAGGGATCAAACCCAAGTCTCCCACATTGCAGCCGGGTTCTTTACCAGCTGAGCCCCCAGGGAAGCCCAAGAATACTGGAGTGGGTAGCCTAACCCTTCTTCAGTGGATCTTCCCAACCGAGGAATTGAACCGGGGTCTCCTGCATGGCAGGCAGATTCTTTATGAGCTGAGCCCCCAGGGAAGCCCTTCTTTACCACTAGTGCCACCTTATAAAAATCAATAAAAAGCAATACCACTCCCATGAAATAGAGTGGAATGTGGTGGTCCTATGGCTCAAATACCACACCACTGCTTAAGGATCTCTGTGACTCGGGCAAGTTACTTCACTTGCCTCCCCCTGCCCCTGACCCCCGCCGGAGAGGAAGACCCTCCACACCTTTGGGCAGGTCGTGAGGACTAAAGGGATGACACGCACCGACAGCTGCCCGGAGTCGGCGCCGCTCATGGGGGAGGCCAGGTGGCTGTTTCTGTTTAGTCGCTCAGTCATGTCTGACTACTTGGCAACCCCATGGACTGTCCATGGAATTTCCAGGGCAAGAATACTGGAGTAGATTGCCCTTTCCTTCTCCAAAGGGATCTTCCTGACCCAGGGATCGAACCCGAGTCTCCTGTACTGGCAGGTGGGTTCTTTACTGCTGAGCCCCTGGGGAAGCGCCGGCCAGGGGGTTACTCTTGTCTAAAAATCGCCCCTTTCTGAACACCTGCAACCTTGCAAGGCTGCCCTGGAGACCCGGCCTGAATGGAGGACGTGAAGCCAGAAAGGGTAGAAATGCCTTTCTCTGTGCAACAGCCCCGGCCGGCATGGATTGCCAAAGGAATGACCGTCCCACACTTCTCCAGTTTCACAAGGATGCAGCCAGCATCCCCGCTCCCCGAGGCCGTGGGGTTCTTCTCGGGAAGGGGTGACTTAGCCACAGGCGGCTTGGGGCCGAGCCTGGGGCAGCCCCTCTGCCTTCACGGGGAGGAAACTCAAGCAGGGCCGTGGTCGGCAAGAAAAGCATGCCTCCTTCGGCGAGAGGCTCTTTCTTCTCTTGCTGTTTTGTTCTGTGCCAGTTTACCAAGTGCCTGTGGTTGTCAGGCGCTGCACTGGGAGGGAGACAGAAGACAATAGCTCTCCTTCATGGGGACACCCCCAGCAGGCCTTCCTAGGGCCAGGCCTGGCTTCAGATCGCAGATCTCTGGATCTCTTGACAAGAGGGGAACCCGTGTTCTCTCCCCACTCTGGGCCTGGGGGAGGCCCCAGGTGGAGTTACCGAGGCTGGACTTCCCTGGCTCTGAGTCACTGCTGTTCCCACATTTCTCAGACCCAGGCCTTGGACCCTGGTAGCCTGGAGGAGTGTTCAGTCTAATTTCTCCCAGTAGCGCTTGAATTCCCATAAGTCTTTATTCAGCTGTTGCTTGCACACCACTTGGGACCTCACTACCACCCAGGCCATCGTTTCCTTCCTTGGACGGCTTTGTTCCATGTTGTGCGAGAACATGGGCACATGTCCCCCCTTAACTCCCCTACCCTGGTCCCTGGAGGTGTAGAAAATTGAAGCTGAGCTCCCATTTGGCAAAAATGATGGATTAGACCTGGGTGAGGGTACCTCCACGTGGACAGGGGGAGCCACAGGCTCAGGAGGAAGAAGGGATGAAGCCCACGCCTTGGGCCCTCTGCTCCCTCTGCTCCGTAGCTGCTCCTCCCCACCCTCCACGGGGCGGTGGGAACAGCGTCTGGTGCCTACTTCCCCACCCCCAGGCCAGCTCGGCCCCTGCAGCTGTCCCAGGCCAGCTGTCTCAGCCCCAGCTGCCTTTGCTGGCTCCCTTGGCCCCGTGGGGCCTGAAGGCTGGCCGTTAGGCATTCCTGGTTGTGTCTGACCTCAGGGAGCCTGAGGGTTATCGTTAGTAACTTTCCTGTAGGCCCAGCCCTGGTGGAGCGGCTAAGCCAGACCTTAGCTGCCACCCACACCCTTGCCCCTCTGCAGTGTGGCTCTGGGTCGGTCATCTAACCTCTTGGCCTCAGGGTCCCCTGTGATAGGACCTGACGTCGTTAGCACCTACCTCGTGAGGTTGTGGCGAGGGTGAGCTGGGGTGATCGAGGGTCAGTGGGTCTGGGGTGTCCGTCCTGCGCAGCACTGACCCACCTGCCTTCTCTTTTCTGCCCAGGGAGCTCCAGGACCGACAGGATGGGGTCAGCCTGCATCAAAGTTACCAAGTACTTCCTCTTCCTCTTCAACTTGCTCTTCTTTGTAAGTATGACCGGCACCATCCAACTGCCTAGGAAACAGTCTCTCTTCCTGGGGGCATCCCAGTCCAAGACCTTCCAGCCTGGGGCTGATGGTGGGGGTGTGGCGGCGCTGGGGCCTCAGGCAGACTGTTGGAAATGGAAGCAGGTGGGGGTGGAAGGAGATTCCCAGCGTTCCCAGCTGGTGCGGAAGCAGAACACTGGGCCCCTGCCCCAGCCCTTCCCTCTCCCGAGCTCCGAGGCCATGGGGGCGGTCCGGGTGGGAGGTGGGCGTGGGGAGAACGGCATCTTCCTTGTCCGGTCCTGACTCCCCATCCTCCTCTGCCCGCCCCAGCTGCCCCACCACACTCCCACCCACACGGTGAGGGGTGTCCCCTGCTGCTCTGAGCTCCCAGAGGGTGGGCAAGAGGAGGCGGGGCTCTGGGCAGAGTGAGGACACCGTCGCCCCTCCCCAGACCCACCCTGCAGGCCTCCTGGGCCTGGAGCTGCTGTTCGCTCCGTGCACATCTGGAGCTGCTTTTCCCAGGGCCTTGATTTTCCTCTCTGGTCTGGCACAGGAGGACTCCTCCTGCCTCGGAGTTGCCAGGATGATGGAATGAGTGTGTGTGTGCATGCATGTACATGCTTATGGGTGAGTATATATGTGTGTGAGTGTGAGATTATGTGTGAATGTGTGTGTGCATATGTGCACACACTTATGGGTGAGTATATGTGTGTGTGTGTATGTGAGATGTGTGAGTGTGTGTGCGCGCATATGTGTAACACATGGGTGAGTATATATGTGTGTGAGTGTATGTGAGATTATGTGTGCATGTGTGCGCATGCTTATGGGTGAGTATATGTGTGTGTGTATGTGAGATGTGTGAGTGTGTGTGCGTGCATATGTGTACACACTTATGGGTGAGTATATATGTGTGTGAGTGTATGTGAGATTATGTGTGAGTGTGTGGGGGGGTATGTATGTTTGTGTGAGCATACATGGGTGTGCATGTGTGTGGGTGTGTGTGAGTAGTGTGTGAGAGTGTGAGTGTGTGATGGGGGTTGGGGTGGGTGGAGAGTGGACTAGAGAGACCATTAAAAGAGTGCTGCTGGGGGCTGTGGCCTCTCATGCTATTGGTTCACCCGATACTATTAAAAAAAATCAAAATGTTTATAGGATGTTTATTATGACTCAATTTTATTTTTTTAAAGGTATATAATATACATGCATATTTTTAAGAGGAACAGAAAATACCTCTGAATATTCTTGTTGGGATTCCTGAGATATTTGGTTTCATTCTTTTTGGTTCTCTGCATTTTTCAAATTTTCTACAATGAATTCCTTGTGGAAGAAAAGTTTTTTTACATTACAAGTTACACAGGAGTATAGAAAGTTTGGAAAACAAAGCATCATGCTAAACTCCCTCTCATAGCTTTAACCCAACACATAGATGTTTACAGGTGTGTTGCTGGCACACATGCGTGCACACACATGTACCCACTTGCATGCATGCACACACATACATGTACACATGTACCTACATTCGCATACACACGTACCCACACGCACACACGTACACACATGCACCCACATCCATGCACTCACGTGTGTGCACACGCATGTACCCACGCACATACATGTACCCACACGTGCACCCGTGCATGTACACACATGTGCACACGTGTCTGCACATGCACGTGCCCACACATGCATGCACACACTTGTGTGGACATGGACAGCTCTGGTGCTGCCTGCCCTGCAGCAGGCCCACCCTGGCTCTGGCCCACCTTCCCTGCCTCAAGGATGCTGCTGAGGCCGCCCTGCCGCTCCGGCCCTCCACTGATGGCCACAGGGCCTGGGCACCTGAGTTTCCCAGGTTGGCGGTCAGGGTGCTCCCGGCAGGGCCAGGCTTCTGAAAATCAGCTGTTCGTACAGCCTGAACCACGCCTTCCCTGGCAGGGACTGTGCTCCCGGCTGAGGCCCAGCTTTAAGGGCCAGCCAGCCAGGATGAGGGGTGGAATGTGGGAGCAGGTGGTTCTGTCCCTGGGGTTCTCAGGGCCTGAGTGGGGAGTCTGGGCTTCAGCCTCAGAGGTGGCAGGGCCTGGGGATGCAGGGACACAGACATCCCCTCTCCCCCCATGCAGCAGGAGGAACGGAGATGGAGGCTTCATGGAGGAAGCGAGAGGGGTTGAGGGTTTGGGGCCAGGGTGTCCCTTCCACTCCCAGGCTCCCCACGGAACCAGAGCCTAGACGAGCTTCTCTCGGGCCGCACTCTGAGGGTTGGGCTCACTTCATCTCCTCCCAGCTGCTCCAGGACACTGGCAGGGAGCAGGTGTTCCCTCCCCGGGTGCCGTGGCCCAGGAGGGCTCATAAGGATATGGAGGTGGGGGCTGTAGTGGGAGAGAGGGGGAGCTTTTTATCTCAGGAGGGTGAGAGAGAAATGAGTGAATGAAAGCAGACAGCGTGTGTGTGTTTGTCCATTTACCCATCACTCGTCACTCATCCGCCAAGGGTATGCTTGACAGCCCTGTGTATTCAGACCCCGTGCTGGGTGCCAGGTAGACATTCACTTGGTGGAAGAGCCATGGCTTCTGCACTCCCGGGGCCTGTGGTCTGCGGGGTGATGGGCTTCCATCAAATACTGGCTCAAGTGGACAATAGTACTGTAGTTGTGGGAGGTGCTGGGAATGAAGGACATGGTCCCTAACAGAGCAGATAACAAGGCAGCTGACCTCATCAGGGCAGTCAGCAAGAGCGCCCTGCAGTTACATATGTGGCTGGGGCGCGCGGACCCACAGCAGGACTGGAAGTCCAGCACCGGGGGAGTGGGTCCCAGCGAGCCTCTCTCAGCTGGGCGAACAGCCCTTCCAGGAAGGATCTGGGTCTGTGTTTCCTGCACAGCGGGAAGCAGTTACGTGATTGAACTTGTGGTTCAAAATCACTTTGGCTGCTGTGTGTTCTCACGTATGCCCATGGGTCCACGTGTACACTCTGGCCTACCCTCCCTCGTGACCCCAAACTCCCCAGAAAATTACCCCGTCATCAGCTTTTCTCAGATCTAAAGAAACTTTGAGGCTGCGGGTGCCGTGGCCTTTCTGCAGGTAGGATGCTGGCCTGTGAGGCGCTTGACCCCTGTCAGGAGGCTCTGGAGGGTCTGGGGAGAGGTGTTCATGTGGGATGTGCCCCATAGCCCCAGTATGGGTTCACAGAGAAAGGGGGTATCCTGGTGCTCGGCCCCCCGACCTGGCCTCGCTCCTGGCTGTCCCATGGGCTGGCACGGATCCAGCAGCACCTGGCAAGCGGTCAGGCCGTAGTCCCCAGACCTGCTGCTGCGGCTGCTGCTAAGTCGCTTCAGTCGTGTCTGAGTCTATGCGACCCCATAGACGGAAGCCCACCAGGCTCCCATCCCTGGGATTCTTCAGGCAAGAACACTGGAGTGGGTTGCCATTTCCTTCTCCAATGTATGAAAATGAAAAGCGAAAGTGAAGTCACTCGGTCTTGTTCGACTCTTAGCAACCCCATGGACTGCAGCCCACCAGGCTCCTCCGTCCATGGGATTTTCCAAATAAGAGTACTGGAGTGGGGTGCCATTGCCTTCTCCCCCCAGACCTGCAGAGGAACCGAAAAGATCGTGCCAGGCGCTTCGCTTGCTGGGCTCCTGGAGGCGAGCTGAGGAGCCCAGCTGGGCAGTCTGGGATTTTACTCTACTGAGGGTAAAATCTTTGCCCAGAGGGAATTTTCCGCCCTGTCTTGCATTCTCTATTTGGGAGGGCAGTTCTTCCTGCAGCCCTGCCCCATGAATGCAGGTGAGCAGACCAGGGCTCCTTCACATGGGTGTGAGTGCAGGGCAGACCCTGGGCCAGCTGTGCTGGGGTGCTTGGCTGGCGTGGGGAGGGGTTCAGGAGTCTTTGAAAACCTAACTGCCAGGCCCTGTCAAGCCCACCTTCCTCCCAGCGAGCTGTGTGGGCACGCCACTTACGGGTGGGCCCACCCCAAGGGTCCCAGGAGTTTTCCTGTTTTCAGGGACTGGCTTTCTAGGCCGAGGCCCAGGACAGACCCCCAGAATCCCTGACCCTGGTTTGCCACCACGTGACCAAGCTGTACAATAAGACCTGCCGTTGAGCCCCTGATGGGTGAATTGGGTGACCTCAGGCAAGGTCAGGAGCCCAGTCTCCCCGTCTGTAAAGTGAGGACAATAGCGGCCCATCTGACAGGGAGAGAGGAGGTGACAAGTGAGCTGCTGGGGACAGATGTCGGGGGGTCATTGTTCTTTCTCTTCCTGGCCTCAGCTGCTGCTGTCTTTAAGGGGTGTTGTCTCTAAGGGTGAGGCGAGCAAGGTACTTGCTTCGGCGTTAGCAATAGCCCACCACACTGGGGCCCTGCGCCGTTTCAAAAGGCAAAAGCGGTTAACACCAAGCCTGTCTTTATTTAAAAGATTGATATTTTGTTCGTCATGAATTTTTTTTCCCCATGAGGCTTTGTTTCTTAAAAATGATTGCTATAAACTCATTTATCTTGGTTACTGAGTGGTTTTGGTGTCCCCTGAGTTTTTACATGTGAAGCAAATGCCCCATTCACCTTACCCAGGGCCCCAGCTCTGGTTTTTAATAACTGTAGAGCAAGACTGACGAAGCCCCTGGGGCCAAGGGGCTCATCGCAGGCTGAGGGCTCTATCAGCAGCTGCTGGCCTAGCCCCTGAGATTATGGGATGATGCTAAGGCCGGAGCCTAGGGCTGGTGGTAAAGGGGCATGGTGGTGCACTGTGTTATCCCCAAGCTGGACCCAGGCCAGGCCCCAGGGGAAGGCCAGTCTTGCAGGGTGATGCAGGCCTCCCCACCTCCATCCCCTTACGGGAATCTGTGCTTTGGCCAGCCTGTGGGCCCCTCCCCACGCTTAGCTGGCTTGATGGGAGGGTGGATCTTGGTGGGGGTTCCACCTGGGGAGGTAGGCTCAGGTTGTGGGTCTGCCTACTGGTGCAGGGAAGGGAGGCAGGAAATCCCTGGGCCTGGGCCTATACAACCACGCCCCACTACACACCCCATTCCTTTCCTTTTCTAATCTTGTATGTACACAGTCTGGTTCATGAACTTAGTCCCTCACTGAGTCCTCTGCCCCTGGTACAGTAGGTGCCCAGGTCCACAGGCTGCATGCAACCCACCCCTGCCCTCAGGGAGCTCACAGTCCAGCCAGAGAGACATGTGGCGGAGTTAAACCCAGTGGGTTTAGTGGGTTTAAGAAGGGTCCGATGGTGATTGCCCCACAGTTGAGGCCCCCTTAGTTGGCTGGGGGTCAGGAAGTCTCCCGTGAAAAGTGGTCTCGGAGCCGAGAGGTCTGAGGACAGGTTGGGCTTTGATGATCAAGTCCGTGCAGGGCTCCAAGTGCCCTGGAGCCTGGCTTGTTTGGGAAGCTCCCAGCCCCCAAGCTGGGGAAGAGCCAGGAGGTAAGTAGGAGGGTCCCCCTGGCAGGAGTCGGCACCCTCAGTTTGACCGCACACAGGGTAGGGTGGGGGAGAGCAGAGAGAGAGGGACTTCCCGCTCCTGGCCTGCTCTCTGGATTGCTGGAGTTGGTTGCAGTTGGGGTTCAGGGCCTGAGGCCACCCTGACATCCTGGGTTGGGCAAAGATGGATGTGGCCCCTCCACCCCAGGGCAGCTGGGAGGGGACCCCATTAACTGCCCCTTTCTTCTTCCAGGTCCTGGGCGCGGTGATCCTGGGCTTTGGGATATGGATCCTGGTCGACAAGAACAGTTTCATCTCCATCTTACGTAAGGAGCCCTCTGCTCCCCCCTGGCCCAGCTGTCTCTGAACGAGGGGTGAGGCAGCAGGCGGGGCTGCTCCCACAAGTCCTGGACCCTCAAAGCCCGCCCCGCCCTTTTTCAGCTGCCCTCGGGGCCTGCCTTGCCCAGGTCCTGATGCTGACCACTCTGCCCCTGGGCCTCTCCGCAGGGGTTTTCAGAAGGAATTTTCTCTCCCTCTCCAAACAAAGCTGATTTGTCTGGAGAAGGCTGGGGGATGAGAGAGGCTTGTTCTCCATCCTGGCCCCTTCCCTCTGCCCTGACCTTGAGAAAGCCTCTTACCTCCTCCGTGCCTCCAGTTGCCTGCTCAGCAACACGTGGGCAGTAGTGCCTCCCCTTCCCAGTTCAGAAGAAAAGCCAGGAGGGGCAGATCGTCAGGCATGCACGAAGCACCTACTATGTGCCTGGCCCCGGCCAGGTGGGCCAGGCAAGTGCAGTGATGAGGAGGCGTCAGGCCAGCGTCTACCGTTTGTGGTCACAGTAAGCCAGGCATGGAGCCAAGCGTTTGGCATAGGTAAACTGCCTTAACCTCACAGCAGTCTCGGGCAATAGGAACTTCCTGCCTTTCAAATGAAGACGTGAGCCTCAAAGAAGTAATGTCCCTGGCTCAAGTTCACCCATCCTCAGAGTGACGGGTGTGGGACTCGAACCCCCGGAGCTTTGGTCCAGGTGGTAAGGGAAGCCCCTTGTCTCCCTCTTGAAGCTGGAGGGGAAGAAGCCCAAGGCTGCCCTGCCAGGATGATAGGAGGCCTTTCTGGTCTTCTCGCCGCCTCCTCCAGGAAGCCTGCCAGGCTTGCTGAGCTAGCCTCCAGTGGACGTCCTGAGGTGGGACGGAGGCAGAGAGCGGAGTCCAGTGATGCCACGCCCCTCAGCAAGCGGGTCCTTGGCTCACTTCCCCTCCCAGCAGCTGCCCGAGGCAGCAGGTTTGGACTCAGGCCCATGACAGCTGCTTGATTTGAATGAAACGGAACCAGGCTAGGATGGGTGATGGAGGGGGCCCCGGGGGGCTGTGCCTCCCCTTGGACGTGAAGGGAGGGAAGCAAGGGTGATTCCCCCCTCCACCATATCCGCTGCTGTCTGGGACTGTCAGTCCTGACTTCTCCTGGGGGCAGGGCGTGGACTGCTCCCCATCCGGGGGCTAAGGTTTGGGTTTCCTGCCACAGTCGGGTGCCCACACCCCCCATGCCCTCCCTGCAAGGAGGGTGGGACACATTCTCCCCGGCCCCGCTCGCTCGGCCCAGGCTGCCCGCTTCCTGGGCTGTGGTGCACACTCAGTGGGCACTGTGCCTCGGAGCAAAGTCTCTGGGCCCAGCCGGCTCACCGCGTTTCTGCCCTCAGCGCCCCGCCCGCTCAGCGCTCCCAGGGTCCTCACTGTTCAGGGCTGAGAATCTCAAACTGGCCAGGCTTTGGAAGCCCCTTGGATGCACCCGAGTGATTTTGCAGATACCAAGGCCTGACCCCACCCCCAAGGGATCTGACTCCAGGGGTCTGGGTGGAGCTCCGGAGCACCGAGGCTTTTAAAAATCTTCCCAGGGGGTTCCCCAGGCAGCCAAAGTTCAGAAGCACTAATTTGTTAGCCCAGTCACTATACCCTTGAGTAAACTGAGGCTCAGAAAAAGGGAGGAAAATACTTGCTAAGAGTCTCGCAGCAAGTGAGAGTCAGAACCGGGAGCCCAGGGCCTACTGTGTGCGTGAGCCCAGAGCCTGCGTGACGCGGCTCTCCCCTTACCTTGCTGAATCCTCACTGGGAGTCCCTGGGGCTGGGCATTACCAGCCCCATCTTAAAATGGAGGAAATTGAGGGGAAAGGTAGCAACTTGTCCAAGGGCACAGCTAGAGGGTGGGGGAACAGGAATGGAAACCAGCGGGCATGGCTCCTGAACACCCCCCCGGCCCCCTACCACCGGGCCCCACAGAATACCCCGCATTCACACTGTCAGGAGCAGAAGCCAGCACGGCGGGTCAGGACGCAGAGCACCAAGCCCGATGCCAGGGTTCCAGTCCTGGCTCTGCTATCTACTGGTTGTGCGATCCTGGGCAAGTTACTCCACCCTCTGTGCCTCCTTACCTGTAATATGAAGGTAATAACAGACCACGTCGTAAAGTCCATCGTGAGAAATTAGGCAAGTTAATGTCTGAACGAGTTTAGAAGGGTTTCTAATAAATCGTAAACCCTACATAAATGATTGTTAAATCAGTTTATAATACCATCTGATCCTTAGAACATCTTTAAGAAGCCGGAATTACTAGTTTTATTTCACAGAGAAAAAAACATACTAAAAAACCAGAAGCCCAGAAAATGGCCTGCCCACATCCCACAGGGATCAGAGCCTATTGGCAGCAGTTTGGGTTAGGTAGCAACCGACTTTGCGTGGTCCTTGGGCACTTTGGGAGGTTTGGGCTACTTCCTGCCCACTTCATTGGTACCTCTGAGACCCAACAAGGCCAAAGAATGCCAGTCTTGGTGCATAGAACCTGGGCTATATACATGCCCCCTTCCTACATCAGGTTGCTCAGATCAGGAGCAGCCTGAGGCCCTGGAGGAGGACAGGGACTGACAAAATGTTCTGGGAAACAGAGAGCCCGCACCTCGGCTGGCCTCCCAGGAGAAGGCCCCGAGTGGCGGTGGTGGTGGCGGGCTCTCAGCCCCCAGCCTTGCCCCTTGGGCCCTGTCTGCAGCCTCCTAGCTACTCTGGGCCCCGACAGAGGGATCAGGGTGTGGCGCCACCTTCACTGGGCCGTGGCAGAAATTCAGCAGGCTGGTTTGGATAAAGGGCCTTCTTCGGGGCTGGCACACCGTGGATTTCCAGGCAGTGCCAGTTGATGTTGGGAGGAGGAGGATTCACTGGGAGGGCTTGCTGAAACCCAAACCCAGGAAGTTTAAGAAAAAGCAAAATTTGACCGCCTTCCCCTGCTCTTGTTGGCGGGTGAGAGCCCGGGCAGTAAGGGCCTGGAGTAAGAGGGAAGTCTCCTCACTCACCCCCTTCGGGCCTCTGCTCAGCTTCTCCGGGTCTCCTTTAAGGAGCTGGGCGGGGAGGCCACCCTGCCCTGATGCCTGAGAGTGAGGTGGGCTGGCCAGGGCATTTCCTCAGCTCCAGAACCTTCTGTCTGTGCCCAGGAAGTGGGTCTGGATCACCCCCTCCTACCCACCAACGCGCCAGCTTTGTGGTAATTCCTTAAGGGCCCGATGTACCCTCCATGGCCAAGGTGGGGACCTCAGCCCCTCTGAGGGTTGCCCTCTCCACCGGGAGTCGCGGTCAGTCAGCCCGTTGGCAGCCCTGGCCGTGTCTGTCACTGGGAAAGCACAATGAACAGGTGGATTCCGGGTCATCTCCTGCAAAGTCTGCCCAGCCGCGGTGGGCCCAGGAGTCTGCATCCCCGAGGGCGGTCCTCCTGATCCACTGAGGCTCTCAGGGTCGTTCTGCTGCTGTCTGGAAGCTTTGCCTGCGCCCCCCACGCCCTGAGGGTGCTTCACCAGCTTCCCTGCAGCACCCGGGGCTGTCAGAGGACAGCGCCCGAAGCCCCATGCCCACGGGAGGCGCGACCCCCCGGGCCCTCCTGGCACGTCACAGCCTCGGGGTTTGGAATGGGCTCCACACACCCCACACCTGGGAGCTGGAGGAGGATGTGAGCTCTTTCCTGCGTGATCTGTTGGGATTCTTGGGAAATGCTGGTCGAGATTTCTGACCTCCATCCGCCTGGCGGCGGGGGGCTCTATCATTGCCATTAGGCACCGCCCCCCCTTCCCCTACCCTGCGTATCCCCTGTCAGACTCCTCTCTCTCTCACTTTCTTTTCCATCTTGTCTTCCTGTGCCCCAAGCTTCCTCCTGCCTCAGGCGTCTGCCGTGCTCACTTGACCTTGGCCAGCCTCAGTGTCTTCATGGCCTTTCACACCCCTCACCCCACCGCACGTCACCTTCGTGGGGTGGGGACCTCAGCAGGTTGACTGACCGCTGCATACCTAGCAGTTGGCATAGCGCCTGGCATGCAGTGGTTCCTGGTAAATCTCTGTGGGCCGAACAAATAAAGGAGAGAAACACCTGCGTCAGTGCGGACGGCCCGTGCAGAAGTGGAAAGAGCCTGGCGTTGGGAGTCTGTTGAGTCGCTCAGTCGTGTCCGACTTTTTGCAACCCCATGGACTGCAGCACACCAGGCTTCCCTCTCCTTCACTCTCTCCTGGAGGTTGCTCAAACTCATGTCCATTGGGTCAGTGATGCCATCCAACCATCTCATCCTCTGTCGTCCTCTTCTCCTTCTGCTTTCAATCTTTCCCAGCATCAGAGTCTTTTCCAGTGAGTCTCTCTTTGCATCAGGTGGACAAAATATTGGGTCTGCCTATTCGCAAATCCCAGCTCTGGCCCTTGCTGATGTGCCTTTCTGAGCCTCAGTTTCCTCATCTGTGAAATGGGCGTGCTAGTGCCTGCCGGGCAGAGTTCTGGCAGACGTGTGAAGCCCTGAGGCATAGTGAGTGGGCAAGATGGGCCATGTTTGTTGTTTATGGACACGGAGGAAGGTGGGCCTCTGTGTCCGTAGCCACAGCGGAACCTGCCAGTCTGTTTCGTTAATTCAGCAAGTGACTCATACAGCACTTTGCTGTGCTGGACGCTGTCCCAGGGGCGGGGTTTCAGCACGGACTGGCCCCTGCCCTCATGCAGCTTACAGGCTCCTGCGAGTTGCAGACGATGAGCAAGAGAAGTCAGTAAAACTAGAGTCTTTTCAGTCCCTTAAGTGCTAAGGAGAAAAAGTAAAGCAGGGAAGGGGCGGGGCACACATCTAGGGGAGGCCACCTCCAAAGCGGGGGAGGGAGCAGGTGCCTGGCTGGATGGCTGACCCCAGTGTCCCGACCCCACGGCAGGGATGTGGCCGCAGCCCTGCCCCGACTTTGCACTCAGCAAGGGTGAGACAGGCAGGCTGAATCCAATGTCTTCTCCCCTGGCAGAGACCTCCTCCACCTCGTTCAAGGTGGCGGCCTACGTCTTCATCAGCGTGGGGGCCCTCACCATGCTCATGGGCTTCCTGGGCTGCCTGGGTGCCGTCAACGAGGTCCGCTGCCTGCTGGGGATGGTGAGTACAGTCCCCCCCAGCACTGTCCACCCAGCGCCCCCACCTCATCCTGCCCAGGGGGCCCTGGCCCAGTCTGGGTGGGGGCATCCGTGGTGAGGAGGGCATGGTGGGGACCCTGCTGACTGTGTGCTCTGCATCCCCAGTACTTTGCCTTCCTCCTGCTGATCCTCATCGCCCAGGTGACTGCAGGGGTCTTCTTCTACTTCAACATGGGCCAGGTGAGCACCCCCCGACCCTGTCCCCACCCCGACCTGGGCTGGACTAGCCATGTGGGTAGGGAGTGGGGGTGGGAGTGGCCTGGGGGTGGGTGACAGACAAGAGGCCTCGTGGTTGTCATGGAGAAACCCAAAGGTGGGGAATTCCCTGGCAATTTGGTGGTTAGGACTGCATGCTTTCACGGCCAAGGGTGTGGGTTCAATCCCTGGTCGGGGAACTAGGATCCCCCAAGAAAAAAGGAATCTTGCAGGTGCCAGGTCAGCCTCCAGGGCCTCTGGTTCCCTGGGGTCACATGGCAGAATGCTAGAGGTGGGCGGAGGCAATACAGGGGGGTGGAGTCGCTGCTGGGCCCAATATTGACTGGACCCCACCACTTCCTAGCTGTGTGGCCACTGGCAAGCTGCTTGCCTCTCTGTTCCTGTTTCACCTTCTGTAACCGGGGGTCATGAATAATTTAACTCTCAGGGTTGCTGCAATGATTCAGTGAGATTATTTTAGCGAAACACTTAGCATAATTCTCAGCATCTCGTCCGCAGATGAGGCCCAGGGAGAAGACGGTCCATGAAAATGTTATTCCCATGTCAGAGGGAAGACCTTCAGTGTTAAGGAATAGAAAATCAGACATACTGGGGCTTAAACTCTAAGGACGTATGTTGTTGATTTAACCAGAAGTCAGGTTTGGAAGCTCAAGAGGCCCTGGTTCTGGCTGTCTGTTCAGCATCCTCATCCTGACATCTTTCCTCTATCATGCCACTCGCCTCATGGTCACAAGACGGCTGCCACAGCACCAGGCCGGACATCTGTGCTGCTCTGGCCAGGAGAAAGGGAGTGGGGCAGTGCCAGCCACAGCCATCCCTTTTATCTGAAAAGCAAGCCCCCGACCAAGCAAGCAAGTCTGGGGCAGTGCCAGTGACGGCCATCACTTTTATCCAAAATTCAAGCCCCCGACCAGTCTCCTCCAGACTGAGGTTTAAAGGCACTCCTAGCTTCAAGGGCGGCTGAGAAAGTGAGTATCCAGCTTTCAGCCTCTAAAGACAGAGACGCAAGAGAGAAGGGGGCTGTCTGTTGGCCACCAGGTGTGCCAGTTGATAGTGACTGTCACAGTTAGCATTGTGGAGCACCTGCTCTGTGCACCTGGTATTCTCTGGAAGCTTTACGCACATTATCTCGTCTCGTCCTCCCAGCAGCTCTGCTGTGTAAGTCTTATGTTGATGGGCCAGGAAGCAGATGCTCAGAGATGATTAGCAACGACAGCATCAGTAGTAGTAACGCTAGCCCCTTATCCCTGATCCCTGCTGAGCACGCACCAGACACTGGGCTCAGTGTCAGCCACTTTCCCTGCCTTCTCTTCTGAGCCTCCCCTCCACTCATGCTCCAGGTGAGGGCTGAGGGCATACAGTGCCAGCAGCCAGGCCAGGTGAGGGCCCAAGCGCCACACGGCTGGTCGGAGTTCACCCTGGGCCCAGCTGAGGCTGGATCCTGCCTTCCCTCCAGGACCACAGTTCCCATCCACCCACGGGGCTGGCAGAGCCAGTGGCCATGTGGACTCCTACATTTTACCACTTTGAAAGTCAAATTGCCACAGATCCTTCTTGGAAGGAAGTTGAGAAAACATTACAGCAACATCATCAACTAATACTTCATAGAATCTAGAGCAAGCCTGGCACTAAACGCTTTGTATATATTGCGTTTATTTGTTCCTCATAGCAAGCCTTTGAGGTCATGGGTATGAGTACCCTCAGCTTCAGATGTAGAACCCCAGGCACAGAGAGGCTAAGTCACTGGGCCAAAGGCCACACAGCTAGTAAGTGGCAGAGCCACGGTTTGAACCCAGGCCACCTGGCTTCCTGGTTCACGCTGGTGAAATTTTCATTACAGTGGTTCCTACTGTTTCCTAAGAACATTGGAACTAGCTTCCAACGTAGGCATAGAGCAGCTAAAATCAATATGAGGACTATCAGAAGACACAGCGAGAGAGGAGAAAAACGTTATTCCTGAGCTGGGGGACAAGAGCTTAGAGCTCTTGTCGTGGGAGCTTAGAGCTAACTTGAACACTGAGCTCCCTGGCAGCCAAGGTGAAAGGGAAAATAGCAGTTTAGTAGATGAAAGGAAGTTGGCTTGGTTACCAGACAGAAAGCTGATGTTGCGGGAAGGGAAGCTACTCTCCCAGCGCAAGGGTTGCAGGATTGGGTCTTCATTTCCACTGTGTGGCCCTTGGGGCTTCTCTGGGCCCCCGTCAGTGGCACAGTACAAAGAGAGTGGGTGAGAAGTGGTTCCTGTGACTCAGAAGCTAGTCAAACGGCGTTAGGCAGACCGCCTCTTCGCCCCCGTGTTGTCCCATCTCACAGTGATAAAGACAGTGCCCGTCTGTGAGCAGCAGTCTCGTCCCAGGGGCTGAGCTGGTCGCTTGACACTCATTTCAGTTTTATTGGCATCTTCAAGTTTAAGAACCTGAGGCCCAGGAAGGCAGTGAATTTTGGCCCTGGTCATATGCAGTTCAAATGCGACAGGGTGGAGATTCCCATCCACTCCAACCCGAGGCCTGTGCTTCCCTCTACTTCCACGCTGCCTCCCCTCTAGCTGGCATAATCTGCTTGGCTGCCAACCAGGAGCCATGCCCCAGAGGCGACGCCCAGCCCTGGAGCCAGGCTGGTTTGGAGAATCAGCTCTCCTGACTATAGTCCAGGCTGTGTGTGTCACGGTGCCCTAATGTCCCCTTCTCTGCCTCCCCCAAGCTCCCAGACTCCACACTTCATGCCCCCCCAGCCCCCAGCCCCAGCCCACCTCCCCTCGGCCCACTTCCTTCTCTGGAAAGCAGGGGGAAATTTCCTGGCTTCACTGGGGAAGTTCTGGCGCCACCCGCTCGCCCGAGTTGGAATGAATGATTTATTTTTTCTTTCCCAGCACATTGTAAATCCCAGTGGAAGACTAAACATGCCCTTGGTGGTGTTTATTCCTGCAGATGAGGCCCAGCTGGGGAGGTGGGACCTGGGTGAGCCTGAAGGAAAAAGGCTGTTTTGGAAGGCGACGGGCCCCGTCTCCCCCTTCTCCAGGGCTCCTGAGCAGGTGGGAGGGACTGAGACCCTGGGGCTCCCCTGAAGTGGTCTCCAGTGTCCCTCCTCCCAGCAGCCACTGTTTCCAGGGCGGCAGCAGGGGAGGCTGGGCGCCTTGGGCAAAGCACGGGCCTTCCAAGCTGTGGGGTCTGCTTCTGTCAACGGAGGAGAATACACCTGGCTGGCTTCCCCCCAGCCCCAGGCTTGCTGGGAGCCCAGACTTCAAGGCTTGTAGAAAACACAGATGTATTGGCCCAGGGCCTGGACCCCAGAACCTAGCTGCCCATGCCTGAGCCCAGCTCTGAGACCCTCGGCAAGTTACTCAGCCCCTCTGTGCCTCAGTTTCCTCCTTTGTCAAACGGCAGCAGTCCTACAGGTCCACTCTCCCTTAGCCATAATTCCAAAGTCCAAAAAACACTTCAGGTGCCCCCTGGGAAGTACAGAATGGAAGAGACTGTGGGGGTGGCATGCAGCCCTCCAGCCCTGCCTCAAATCCCACCGTTTCTCAGTGCCGGGGCGCACTGGCCCCGAAGGCCACCTTATAAGTAGCGCACCAAGGGTGGAGGCGTTGACAGGTGGGAAGGGCCTAGTGTCCGCCTGGCCCAGAGCAGAGGCGTGCTGGCATCACTGCAAGAGTTTGCTATTATCGTCACCGTTGCTGACTTCACTAATGCCTCGTACGGGCTCAGTGAATGGGCAGCTGTTCCTATTGTCACCAGTATCAATGCTCATATTAGCAAGGGCTGTGGGAACCGGGGTTTAGGTATGGAGTTAAGATTCCTCTGGCTGTTTCCTTGTCTGATCATTACCCAGCCCCCATTTAGTGGGAAAAACTCAGGTCTGGGTTCTGCCGTTGCCTGCTATGTGGCCTTGGACATGTTACCCTCCCCGAGCCCCTGGTGACCTCTCAGGCCATTCCCAGCTATGTCACTCTGGGATGCTGGTTTGTTCTTTCTGGGTGGTGGAGGGTGGGCAGGGGTCAGTGCAGGAGAGGGTGAACTAGTAACCGGTTCCCAGAACGTGCTGGGTGCTGGGCTGGGTGCACTCACACAGGCCGTCCCACTGACCTGCACGTGTGAGGCCACTGAGGCTCTGAGAGTTTGTATCAGGGGGGCTTCCCTGGGTGGCTCTGATGGTAAAGAATCTGCCTGCAATCAGGTGACCCGGGTTCAGTCTCTAGGTCGGGAAGGTCCTCTGGGGAAGGGTATGGCAACCCCCGCCGGTATTCCTGCCTGGAGAATTCCACGGACAGGGAAGCCTGGCAGGCGACAGTCCATACGGTCGCAAAGAGTCAGACACGACTGAGCGGCTAACACTTTCACTTTCAGCTTGAGCAGAAGGCCTGAGGGCTGAGAGCGTGAGGGGAGGGACTTGCGTGATCTGGGTCGTCGCCGGCGCCCAGGCAGGGGGCTGCTGGTGGTGACGGGGGCTCAGCTGGACTGCTGTGTGCTCCGCAGAGAGGGTGGCCAGCCAGGAAAGCCATTATTCCCTTTCTCCTCCTTCCCTCTCCCCCGCCAGGGGCCCACAGTAGCCAACCAGCCAGCACTCATAGGAGGGAACACACAGGTGATTAAACGAGTTCCTTGAGGACAGCGTGTTCTGTGAGACAGCTCTCCCTGCCATGGAAACTTCCTGATTCACTAGCTTGGGTTTCCACAGCCACAGGGAGGTGGCTGGAGTCGGGACGGGGGTGGAGGTGGGGGTGGTGGGGACCTTTCTCTTCCCTTTCGGGAAAGGGGAAGAAGGCACCCAGACTGTCCTTCTGGAAAGGGATTGCGGAGACCAGTGGGCAGAGAGTCAAGCACCTGCATGTCTGGCTCCAGCGCCTAACTCGGGCCCGCCCTCAGGGAGCCTATGGTGGTGGGGGACAGACGTATATGATGTATATGACGTGGCCCCCTGCCGAGTTCTTCGGTAGCTGGTTATGTAGATTGCAGCCAGACTTTCAGGAAAGACCTAGGTGGCCACTAAGAGTGAAAATGCTACCCCCTCCACATCTTCCAGGGCAAAGGGTCCTCATTTCTTACCAGGTTCACAGGATGAAGCCTCAAAGCGCTTGGTAACCTCTTCTGTGGGTACGGGGGAGGGGGCGAGAAGGTGTGGGTCCCTCTCATTGCATGGGGACCCCTCATTGTGAGAGGCAGTTTGGCACATTAGAGCATGGAGAGTGGGCTGAACACCATCCCAAAGAGGCTGCAGAGGAGCCTGGAGGTTTACCCTGGGGAGGAGGGGCATAGGGAGGTGCAGTTGGGTCTCAAACATCTGAATGACGTTTGTCCTGGGAGAGAACGATCCGATTTGTTCTGTGTGGTCCCAGCTGGGACTTGGGAGGCAGAGGGAGGATGGAAACTAATGGATAGAAGCCATTTGGGCGCAACTTAAAATGAACTGATTGTACCAAGAGCCTCCCTGCAATGTGCTATTTTGTATGGCACTGAGTTCCCCATCGCAGGGAGCGTTTAAGCAGAGCCTGGAAAAGTACGAAAAGGATTCTTAGTTTTGGATGATATGCTGTCTTCTGATTGTACCTCTCTCAGAAAAGTCGCACCACAAAGCGACGTAGAAGCGTAGCGTGGGGTGGGGGTCGGGGGAGAGGTGTCCCAGAGGGCGGCAGGGCCGGGGTCGGGTGGGGATGCTGGGCGGCTTGCTGCGACAGGGTCTCGGGGTCCTGGAGGCGCATGTAGCTGGTGATGGGTGTGCCTCCCCAGCCTGCCAGCTGTCTGGTCTTGTGCAGCTCTTCTCACTGTCTGCGCCTTGGTTTTCTCTTTGGGGAAGAGAGGAGGATGGTATTGGGCAAGAGCAGGACCAGCTTCCTAGGCATGTACACTGAGCAGCCAGCCACACAGCATCCCACACTTCGAAGCTTTCTGTGCTGGGGCTGGTGTCTTGAAATTCCTAATCATTTTGAAGTAAGGAGCCCTGCATTTTCACTTTACACTGGGCTGTAAATTATGCAGCCATTCCTAGGCAAGCCTCTTTATTACATGTAACAGTAACCCAACTGAAACTGGCCCACCCTGGCTGCAGGCTCAGCTGGATCCAGGCTCAGCCACCAGCACTGACTGTCTTCATCCTCAGCTCTGCTCACCTTCGCTGGCTTCCTCCTGGGGGGTTTGGAGTGGCCACTCAGGCCCTCATCCCACCAAATTAGCCGAAAGCGAGGGCCCTCGGGTGTGACCTTGGGTCACTTGCCCATCCCTGAACCACTCACTGTACCAGGGTGTAGAAGGCGCTAAGTGGCAGCCTGGGTTTTTGCTTGCCCCTGGCAGCAAGGGGGCAGGACTCCTCGGCCACATGGAGGGTTTGAGGGGTGCTTACTGCTAAGGAAGAGAGTTGCTGTTTGAAGGAGGGAGAGTGGGCATGGGGCAGGCAGAACCCACAGAGTGGCCCCTGCAGGGGTGAAGTGAGATGGTGAGCTGCTTCTCCCTGCTCCTCCCTGTCTCAGGAACAGCCTGGTTGCCAGGGTAACTTCCCCGGGCTCCCGACACTGCCTCCCGGGCATTGGGGTCCCAAGGCATCAACGCCGAGCTGAATCAGCCCCTGCTGCTGTGGCCCCCCTGGCCCAGTTGTGCCCCTCAGCCCCATTCTGGGCTGGAGGATGGATGTGGTGTTTCCATGGAAACCACCCAGCCTCAGTGGAAACCACCCAGCTTCCATCGCCTTCTCATTTCTGGGGCCTGAAAGAGGGAAGTCTGGGCTGTTGTGGCAACCATGCCGGGTATAAATAGAGCCCAGGTCGGTGGGGGGAGGTCCGGTGGGAGGATGTGGGGGGAGACCGCTCTCTCTGCAAATGCCCCTGGGGACCGCCTTCTTTCCGTGCCTCAGGGATCACCTGCTCACTGCAGAGCAGAGGTGGAGCAGAGAGGGTCGGGGCAGAGAGGCTCAGATTCTGCAGCAGACAGCCCTCACTGTGTAACTTGGGCAAACCACCAAGCGGCTCTGGTTTAAAACTGCTCGTTGCAGTGACCTCAAGGGGTTTCATTCCAAACAAGAGAACTAGGGGAGCTTAAAATGATACCTCAGTTCAGTTCAGTTCGCTACTCTTTGCGACCCCATGAACCGCAGCACACCAGGCCTCCCTGTCCATCGCTTACTCCCGTAGTTCACCCAAACTCATGTCCATTGAGTCGGTGATGCCATCCAGCCCTCTTATCCTCTGTCATCCCCTTCTCCTCCTGCCCCCAATCCCTCTCAGCATCAGGGTCTTTTCCAGAGTCTACTCTTTGCATGAGATGGCCAAAGTATTGGAGTTTTAGCTTTAGTATCAGCCCTTCCAATGAAGACCCAGGACTGATCTCCTTTAGGATGGACTGGTTGGGTCTCCTTGCAGTCCAAGGGACTCTCAAGAGTCTTCTCCAACACCGCAGTTCAAAATGATACCTGGGCAGCTTTTAATTATTTGTTAAGAGAATTTTAAAGTAAGTGGTCCTTGTCAGCACTAGAGAAAAGACTATATTCACATATGTGCGTTAACCTAATGTCTAACTTTACATTTTACATTCTCCGTATGGTACTGTTATAATACATCATGCATTGCGTTACACAGCCATATGGTCTGTAGATTTTTGTAGACTTCCATAGATTTTGACCAAATTAAACATATTAAAGATTAAGTGCTAAAGAAAAAAAAAAAAAAAGAAAGAAAGAAACTGGTCTGACCTATTGCAAGCGATGGCCATGTGGTTTAAATGCTGATAGAGCTCCACAGATAAAAACCTGGGTTCTGGAATCAGTCAGACATGGGTGCAGACCCCAGCTCTTCACATCTTGGCTGTGAGACCGTGGGCAAGTTAATTAACCTCTTTGGGCCTTGTTTTCTGCCTCTCCATAATACCTAGGCCTTCGATCTGCCTGGAGGGATAGTCAAATAATGCATTAAAAGTCCTTCGCACGGTACTGGTAATAACAAGCTTGATTAAAGTTGGCCGCTACTGTTGTGATTAGTTATTGACAGGCTAGCTTTTGCAAGTTGTAGATCTCTGCCAGTAAAACCAGAGAAATATTTGACTAAGAAATTTATGGTAAGAGAGGGACAGAGAGCGATTCTGGGGCAGGTGAACGGAGGGGGCCGGGCCTGCAGGGCAGTCTGCAGGATGTGGGTTCTTTGAGCGCTGCGTTCATGGGGAGCTGGAGGAAGCCCCCGCTCATGGAGTTCTGAGCTGGCTCGCTCTGAAAGCCCCCATCTGGAGGTCCCTGTCCCACCTCCCCGATTCCTCTTCCTCAGGAACTGAGGGGCAGGCATGGGACCGTCCCCTCGGTGTTCCCGCTCCTCTCAGGCCCCTTGCCCTGAGGTTTTGTGGGGACAAGAGGTGACCGTTAGCAGCCTGTTGCAGCTGGGGCGCCCGGGGAGGCCCTTGAGCAAGGTCTGCAGGTGGGGCCGGTTTGGGTCTCACCTCCCGCTGCACAGTGGGCTGGTTCCTGAAAAGCTGCCATAGTGAGATCCTCTGTTCAAACCCCAGAAAGAGGCCTCGGGGGCCGGAGCCTTTTGATCCCAGCACCTCACACCCACCTTCTTTATAAACGAGTGTTTCCTCTGCAGGGTTAGTGAAAAGCAGGTGCTTCCCTCTCCTCCCACAGGGACCCTACATTCCCAGCCAGCCGAGCAGATGTGAGCTTTGGGGGGGCCCTGGAGCTGGGCAGGTGGCAGGGTTCCTCGTGTGTTCATTCTCCATGCTCGCCGCACACTTCCCCTGGCCAGGCTGTCTCAGACTCAGTCGCTGCCCCCCACACGAGCTCCTGTTCTAGTGGGCGAGAGAGACCGTAAATCCTGGAAGCAGATGAGCGTGCTATGACGAGGCTACGGGGAAAAACCTGCAGCGGGCCTCCCCTTGTAGGATAAGGGGGGCCTGGCAGGGGATAGGGCAGGGCTGAGATTTTCCTGGGTGGTTCAGGAAGGCCGTTCTGAGGAGGAGCCATTTGAGGAGAGCTCTAAAGAGAGTGGGAGAATGACCCACATTCATATTTGGGGGAAGAAGATTTTAGGCCGAGGGGACAGCAAGTGCAAAGGCCCCAGGCAGGAGTGCGCCTTGCCCAAAGACCCCGTAACTAAAAAGGAAGGCAGAAGAGCAGGGAAACGAGGTCTGGAAGCAGCAGGGCCAATTCTGTAAAGAATTATCCTTCAATTAAAAAAGTAAATTAATTAAACACAAAGAAACAAAACGAGCTGGCCAAAAGGTGTAGGGCCTTGTGGGCTGTTGAGAAGACGGCAGTGTTTCTCCCGAACTTGGTGAGACGCCCGCCGCTGGACGTGGACAGATTCTCGTCTGCAGGCTCACGCACTGTTGAGTGCTGAGGAGACGGTTGGGCGGGGGTGGCTGACTCTGACTGCACTGGGGTCGGGGGGGTCTGGCGCCCAGGGAGGACCAGGAAAGTGGTTGGAATGGGTGACAACATGCTTCTGAGCAGTGAGCGTAGCCCCGGCGTTTCGGGGCATGGCGGAGAGGCAGCTTAAGCACGTGTGACCAGGGATGGGGTCGCGGGTTTCGAGCATGCTGACCGTGGTCCGTGCTCTCTCCTCTGCAGCTGAAGCAGGAGATGGGCAGCATCGTGACCAAGCTCATTCACAACTACACGGACGGCTCCGGGGACGGCCTGCAGGAGGCCTGGGACTACGTGCAGGCTCAGGTGAGGGGCCCGCGGACAGGCCTCTGGGTGCCTGTGGGCCTGCGCGCCCAATAGACGAAGCTGGTGGTGTGAGTGTGTGTGTGTCTGCTGGGGTCAGGAGCTCCTGAGCAGCCCCTCTTCCTGCCCGACCCTCAGTGACCCCCACAAGTCTTTGCCCAGGGGCCCCAGGCCTGGAGGCTGATCCAGGATTCACAGCACTCTCCCCACCCCTGGCCAGAGAGGTGGGGGCAGTCCTCCACCCGCTCCTCTCCAGCCAGGCTGGGCGCTCCCCCTGGAGGTTACAAGACTGCGTGTCCAAGCTGAGAGGCTACACAGGCCCACGTGAAGTCCGCCTCTGGGGAGATGGCATGGGAACCTTCCAGGGTGAAAGGAATGTTCTATTCAAATTTTGATCCAGGTGGCGGTTATGTCAACAAGGGTAGAAAAGTTCATCAAGACGCATTTGTTCACTTCAGTGTGAAGTGAATTTGCTCAGTCGTTTCCGACTCTTTGCGATCCCATGAACTATAGCCCACCAGGCTTCTCTGTCCATGGGGATTATCCAGGAAGAACACTGGAGTGGGTTGCCATTCCCTTCTCCAGGGGATCTTCCCGACCCAGGGATCGAACCCAGGTCTCCCACATTGCAGGCAGACGCTTTCCTGTCTGAGCCACCAGGGAAGCCCAATACACTTTAGCGTATTTCGCCTCAATTAAAGTGGAAGAGAGAGACGGGCTGACTAACTGACTGGGTTCCCAGCCTGCCTTGATGTCCGTGTTCCTGCCTTGATGTCAAACCAGTCACCACACACAGCAAACACCCTCGGGGATAAGGCCCCAGACCCCCCCCTTGGGTGGTCCTGGACGTTGTGCGCTCTTGGCCTGGACCTGCCCTCCCCGGGCCGTAGCCACCCCCTCTGTCACAAGAGGACCTGCTGGCCCTGCCCGCCCGCTGCCTTCAGGGAGGCCTGTGGGTGTGAGGGGCAGGGAAGGGGCAGCGCAGGAAAGCCTGACAGCAGGAGCCCCCGGAGACTAGAGGCAGATCTCTGCCCTGGCCACGTGGGCACATCTGTTCTCCGAGCAGTGAAGGAAGGGAGGGAGACGTTTCCTGGCCTACATGCGTCACTGTTTGGTGACACGGGGGGCCTGTGTCACCTGCGAGGCTCCAGGCGCACAGGAAGACATTGTCATCCCACCTTTGGTTTGATCCACATTTGCTGAGACCCTTTGCTGAGATCGGGGTTAGGGGGTCCCAGGATAAACAAGTGTCAGGGGAGGAGGTGGACTGACTGGGGGATCTCCTGCAGCAGGCAGGACCTCTTGGTGACTTGATGTCTATCAGAGCTGCTTGGGATGGTGCTAAGAAAACAGGCAGTGAGTCAGGCTCCCAGGGGCTGAAATACAAGACTCAGCTACTTCCTGGCCAGGCCTTCTCTGACTCAGTCTCCTCATCTCTGAAATGGGACTATTGATCCACGCTCACGTGCAATGAGTTTGTAAAGCCCGAGGCACTTATCACGTGGCCTGTGAGTGGTGATATTTTGTTACGATGCAGGGGCCCTGAGACACAGGGGGTGTCCTTGCAGGGGGCCCTGGTGAGCAGGGCTCTGCCTGGTGCAGTTGGACGACCAAGAGAAGCTGCTTCACTTTGCTTGGGTGTGTGAGGGGCTGTGGGTGCCCCTCAGAGGTGCCAGCCTTTCTTGATGGAGAGGAGGCCGCCAGCAAGAAAGGAGCAAGGTAGAAGATAAGCCCTCAACTAGAAACTGACCAGAGCGAGTGAACGCCTGAGTGTGCCAGGCACGCCCCCTGCTGGCCACCGGGCTGCTGTGCAGGAACTCGTCACTTCAGACGGGAAGGAGGCCTGCAGGGAAGTGACCACGTGCTGGGCATGGTGGCACGCAGCTCACCCATACTAGCCCTTCAGCCCTAGCAGAGTGGCTGTCATCACCCCATTCTCCAGATGAGGAAACTGGGGCTCAGAGAAGTGCAGCAAGTTGCCTGTGCACAGGGCAGGGCCAATATTGGACAGGCCCACCCCGACTCTGCTCTGCCTTCAGGGGCATTTTCTGGACACAGGCCTCGCCCCTGAGATCCCGGTCCCGACGGCGATTCAAGCCGCCTGTGATTTGAAGCCTCGTGGGGTCCTCTTCATGAGCTTTCTTTGGGTCAGGATCATCTTGAGCATTTTCTGCTCTAAAAAGGCAGAGGCACCACGTCTCCCTCTTCACTCTGGCAGCCAGGAAGCTCAGAGCCAAACCGCAGCTCCAGCATGTGCTCAGAGCCTGCGGGTGGAACCGGCCTCTCCTGGGCGACCGCTGTGCCCTCCTGACCTGGGCTGGACACCTTGGCTGCCTCGTCCCATTTCATCCTCGTAACAGATCGAGTTAGGGAGTGAGTGAGCTTCCCCCGTTTTCCAGATGGGAAAGTTGAGGTCAGCGCTTTGACCAGAGTTGAGTAGCTGGTAGGTGGCAGAACTGGATTGGAGCGCGGTGGCCTGACTCCAGCCCCACACCCCCGTCGGACGCCACTGCCCTCCTCATGTCCTGCACGCCCATGTCCTTCCAGCGTGGCCGTCCCTTCTGTTTTTTCTATTTTGGCTGCTTCTGATTTTGTCCTCTGCTGTTTTCAGAGTTTGTGGTGTTTCCTGAGAGCCTCTTTCAACTCCTTGTGGCTCAGAAAGCCCAAAGTGAAACCTAAACTCTAATCCTGGGGGTTTGGCTGAGACCGGGGTGGGGGGTGGGAGTCGGGGGGCAGACCTGGATGGGGCAGATGTGAGCTCCTGTCCAGGAAGCCCCCAGCTGAGCAGGCGGTGGGCTCGAGCACCCTGTCCCTTCCCCCCGCTAGGTGAAGTGCTGCGGCTGGGTCAGCTTCCTCAACTGGACGGAAAACACCGAGCTCATGAATCGCGCCAACATCACCTTCCCCTGTTCCTGCAAGAAGAGTGATGAGGATGACGCCCCCATGATGCCGCAGAAGGGCTTCTGCGAGGCCCCCTTTGGCAACGGAACCCAGAGCGGCAACAACCCCGAGGACTGGCCGGTGTACCAGGAGGTGCGTGGATGGTTGTCGGGGGGCGGGGGCTGGGCTCGGGCACAGTGGGTTCAGACCCTCTGGGCGTGGATGGTTGTCGGGGGGCGGGGGCTGGGCTCGACAGTGGGTTCAGACCCTCTGGCCCCCAGCCTCACCTGGGCTATTGCTCCATCGACCTTTCTTCACGGAGCTGTTCCTGCCTTCCTTTGATTCATCTGTTTGCTCGTCATTTGCACCTTCATCTTTGTGTTCATCAGTGGATCCATTCGAGGACCGCCCAGACCCCGCTCTGTTGGACCTCCGGGCTGGGGCGGCCCCGCCCCCGGTGATCCTGCGTGTCAGGGTGACGCGGCCCATCGTGGGGTGACGTGGCTGTGTTCTCTGCTCATAGGGCTGCATGGAGAAGGTGCAGGGCTGGCTGCAGGAGAATCTGGGCGTCATCCTCGGCGTGTGTGTGGGCGTCGCTGTCATCGAGGTCTGGATCCCCTCCCCTCCAACCACCCACCCCGTGCTGCCCTCCACCAGATTCAACCTGCTCTGCAGATGTCCGGGGTGGAGGGAGGGGTTAGTTGAGGCCCATCGGCTTCTAGCGGCCCCGTGGCAAGCCTGGCCTGACCCCCGCCCCTCACAGGGCCCTCTGCCACCTGAGCCACAGGTTGGTCCTGAGGCTGTAGCTGAGGATCGGCTTCATCCAGGTCAGGCCCTGTGTGCTGGCCTGGACCGCAGGATGCTCCTCTGGGGTCCCGCCTCTGACTGTCACCCTATCCCTCTCCAGCTCCTTGGGATGTTCCTGTCCATGTTCCTATGCCGGCGCGTCCATTCTGAAGACTACAGCAAGGTGCCCAAGTACTGAGGCGGCTGCTGTCCCCACCTCCCTGCCTGACCCCCAACCTCAGGGCTCCTAGGGATCTCTCCTGGGCTCCCCCACTCCAGGCCCGCCTCCCACCTCACTGCCAAGACCCCTTGTCCGTCCCGTGCTGGCTGGAAGTGGGGGGTGCTTCCTGGGGACTTGAACCCCTCTCCTTGCCTTTCTGCCGTCAGCCTTAAGCCCCAGCTATTCTGTGGCTCCTCCACGCGCTCCCTGTCTGCCAAGGTTGTCTTAGCAACCCAAAGAAAATGCTCCCTGCACAGGTGGGCTGGGTTTCTACCTGCCTTGGGGGCTGTATATATTGTATGGGAGAAAGTGTGTTAAAAACTGGGTGGGGGGTTGGGAGGGGGGTTGGATAAGGCGCCCTGGGTTCTCACTGCCCACTGCGTGGGTCAGCTTTGTTTCCCACTCTGGAGCTTCTGTCTTTGGTTTTTCCATTTTCCTTGAGGTAGTGGGAGAGGGTGGGCTTGACCTGACCTAAGAAGCAGGACCCCTTCTTCAGCCTGACCCAGCCCCACCCAGCAGCTCAGGCCAGTCTGGGCCATGCTGCGGGGGCAGGGCCTGCGTGAGCTGGGCTGAAGTGGGGGGTGGCCTGGAAATGAAGGTCTGGACTGGCCCTGGGCCGCTTAGGGAAGCAGGGGGTGAACGCTTCCAGTGTGGCACAGAGCTGGCCCTGCATTCACCAGGACCCTGAGCAGTCCAGGGAAGTGAGGATGCTTTCTCCTGTGCTCTGTTCCCCAGGGAATGGGTGGGTAAGGTTGTGCCTTGAAGGCGAGTGGGGAGGGGCCCAGGGCACAGCTCTGTAAAACACACATGACAGATTATTAAAGAGGATTTATAACAATCCAGCCTGCCGTGGTGGAGATGCTGCTTCCGAGGCCAGGGGGGAAGGACCAAAGGGGCGAGCTGATGTGGATGGGGTGGCCGGGCCTGTGGGAAAGAGTGGCGAGCGCCTCCCTGCTGTCCCCAGGACAGGGGCTCCTTTAGGGGCACCTCTGGCCCCCCGTTCAAGCTGGCACACGAGCGCTGTGATGCCTGGCTCTGATCCATTTGCCTGGCTCCCGGCGTGGCTGGGGTTTGATGTGTGTGTTCAAACAGGTGTCAATTGTACCCCTAGGGTACAGGTGCCCCCAGAAAGTAACCCAAAGTGGGCTAACTGTGGAGGTGGGTCAGTGAAGCCACAGAATAAAGTCTGCCTCTTTCTAGAGTATCTATTTTTTTTTTTTTTTTTACAAAAGAAGGAAATATTTTCATATTGAAGAAATGTGATGGAGTACGATGCGCAGAATTCAGGAGGTTTTGAAAGACGCAAGAGGAATCTTTAAAGGAAGCTCTCAGTTGTACTTACTCAAGTAAGGAAGTTGAACCCCAGCACACACCCACGAAGCTCAGGGGGGCTGTGCAGATGCTCTGCCCTGGCGGCTGCTTTAGCAATATGAGCACGGGGAGTCCCCTGGGTGGGTCTGGAAGTGTGGTGGGTCTGGAAGGCTGGAGGAAAGGCCCATCTAGGAGGTCACTTGCTCCACCATCTCCTCTCTGCCTTCTCTGAGGCCCTGGAGGCAGAGGAGGGGGTGGGTGGGGGGGACTCACCTCCCTAAAGGGGGGCAGGAAGAGCAGTGGGTAGGGTGTTTCAGCAGGAGCCACCAGGTGGCATTGCGGCCCCATCCCAGGAGCCTGGTGAGACCCAGAGTGGTTCCCGGGCCCGTGGGTCTCTCCCTGGGGTGCAGCTGGCGAAAGTGCAGATTCCAGGGCTCAGCAGATCGGAGGCAGCAGATCTGGGCCGGGGAGAATGAACCAGCATCTTGGACAGCCCTCCAAGGTGATTCCTGAATCAAATTACTTTCATTTCTCAGGCCCTGACAAGATGTAGCTTAGAGATGCTCCCTCCCCAAAGAGAGCCAGGCTGGAGGATGGGCCTGGGGCAAACAGTGCTTGTCTATCCAGGAAGGAGGGCGGAGACACACCTTAGGAGCAGTCTAACACTTGATCTGAAGCTAATTAAATTCTTGCCAGAGGCTTGCTGTGGCTAAGACCCTAGGCAAACCCAAGTTGGGGCCTGTCAGGGGTATCAAACACAGCCCTGGGCTGAAGAAACCTTTAACTCCAAGGTGCTGTTTACCATAATCAAGGATTCCCCTGGAGCTCTTAATCAGCTCAGAGGGCTGAGGGCTCCCAGTGAAGCCGTTACAGCTGATTTTATTTTATTTTTTTTTTATAATCTGCCTCATTCCACAAAGGAAGTACATATAATAAAATATAAAACAATAGAGAAAATAATAAATTTATGAAGAAGCTCCAATGCCTTGGCCAACTGATGCGAAGAGCCAACTCATTAGAAAAGACCCTGATGCTGGGAAAGGTTGAGGGGAGGAGAAGGGAGAGACAGAGGATGGCATCGTTGCACAGCATCATCGACTCAATGGACATGAGTTTGAGCAAATCCTGGGAGACAGTGAAGGACAGGGAAGCCTAGCGTGCTGCAATCCATGGGGCTGCAGAGGCAGACGCGACTGAGTGACTGAGCAACAAGCACCGCAGTGAAGAAGCATAGGCTTGAATGAAATAAACACGAGTGTGAGTTGCCCAGCCTGGTGACGGCAAGTGCATGGTGTGCCCAGAGTGTGTTCCCCATGGCTGCGCTCACAGCAGACGCCACTAACTGATCACGGGTCTCATTCTCTGAGCCCAGATGTGCTCGGCCTATGCTTCCAGCTGATCTCCCTCAGTGCAGCCTCTGAATCCTTCTCAGCTCAGCACATTTGATCAGTCTGGCTGGAATGCAGAGAGAAAGCAGTTGCCAACCTTGAGCTCTAGTTGTTCAGTTGAACCCTATATAATTTTACCTTGAGCTTCCTGGTGGTCAAAGCAATACAGGGAAAATGTTCAGACATATAGCTTTAATTTCTCAAGATTTCCTTAGCTTAGCCACTAGGAAGACTGCAACTGGCCAGAATCTAGAATTCAAGACGGCTCAATTCAGTCAGTTCAGTCTCTCAGTCATGTCCGACTCTTTGTGACCCCATGGACTGCGGCACACCAGGCCTTCCTGTTCATCGCCAACTCCTGGAGTTTACTCAAACTCATGTCCATTGAGTCGGTGATGCCATCCAACCATCTCATCCTCTGTCATCCTCATCTTCTCCTGCCTTCAATCTTTCCCAGCATCAGGGTCTGTTCAAATGAGTCAGTTCTTTGCATCAGGTGGCCAAAGTATTGGCGCTTCAGCTTCAACATCAGTCCTCCCAATGAATATTAAGAACCGATTTCCTTTAGGATGGACTGGTTGGATCTGCTTACAGTCCAAGAGACTGTCAAGAGTCTTCTCCAACACCACAGTTCAAAAGCATCTGGAGTTGCAGAGGAGTCAGACACGACTTAGCGGCTAAACCACCATCACTCTGCTCTGCAAAGGGACCCATGAGCTACCCCTCTCCCATGGTGGGCTTACAGGAGGAGAGAGGCTAAGAAAAGAGACAAGGCTTGGTGTTTGGCTGAGGGCTGTGGTTCCTGGCCAGATAAGGAAAATCTGGTACTTCAGCTGGACTCAGAGCCGTAAGGGGGCAGGGATGGGCTCTGGTTCAACTTAGTGGTCCCTCGGCACCCAGACAGCAATTCCACCGCACAAGGTTGGGGGTTGGGGACACCCATCCCCTGGCCTGAGAAGGGCTTAGTCCATGGGTCAGGTAGATCTGGGCTCAAACAGGACGCTCAGGCGCTCAGGAGCCACGCCAGCCCCAGCAGACCTCCTCACCGCTTGGTGCCTCTCTTATCTCATCTGAATGTCGGGAGGATGACAGGGTCACGCCAGGTGCAGATCACAGGAAGGATGCGGAACCTGTAGGCACCTGGGCTCCCAGGAACCCTGAACCAGAGCGGACAACTGTCTCCCTGGGCTTTGCCCATCTCCTAGTGCACCCAGCTGAGCAGACATCCATCCTGTCTGTCTGAGACCAGGGCGGCAGAGGGTGTGGGGCCCATATGGAGGCTGAGGGGCTGCAGGAGGCGGGGCCAGAGGAGCCTGGGGCCCTGTGAGGCAGTGGGGGGAGAGTCTAGGTGGTCATAGGGCAGAACTTCCCTGCCCTTCAGTAATGCCAGTGGGGCTGGGGGAAGGGCCCAGCGGGATGCCTGGGACAAGTAGGCAGGAGGGTGTCAGACCCCGGGGATCTCTGCCTGGGGTCTGT